>NC_143436.1:97158162-98408162 GCF_987193195.1 Phasianus colchicus | reverse complement strand
AATGAGGCTACTAGCTCTGGGTAATTCTACTTTTCCTGTAAATGACAATCCATCTGTGGCCTTTAATCGTATCTTCCATGGAAAGATAACTTGTACATATTGTTATTAAAAGGAATCCTGGCTCTCACTCTAAGGGCAGAAGCAATAGTCTTACTAATTCCCAAACAACTACCTACTTGTGAGCTAAATATTCTCAAAGCTATTTGATAACATCAGAGGAGGCCAGCAGCATGTACATACTTTTACTGTTTGATTCATCTGAGCCAAATTAAAACAATAATTTTATTCATCTCAAGATGCTATTGGTACAACTGAAAGTACTGATTCAGATTTGCTGTCAGTTCTAAGAAGCTGAAAATTTCCTATTCATTAAAAATACGGAAATGGACTTCTGACACAAAAGCAAGAGGGATCACATCCTTTGCAAAGGTACAAACTTTAAGGGACATAAAATGCATAATGCATAAGGACAATTGAACATTTTATGTGTGTTGCTAATTTTCACCTTGTATAGATGAAATAATGAGTCAATAGCTTCAGCTTTGCCAAAATATTCTGAATTACTGAAAGATCAAATATAAGATAACATCACCAGAGGTTTCTTGGGGGGTAGTTTATCTTTCACACTGTTTGGAATAGTAAATTCTCCAACAAAGTTCCTTCCCTCCTAATTTGCAAATCTTAACTCTGTATATAGAAATCATTTGCAGCAGAGGTACCTGACTCAAAGGAGGAGTAGCCAGCAGGGAGAAAGAGGTGATCGTCCCCTTTCTGCTCTGACCTCATGAAGCCCCAGCTGGAGTACTATCTTCAGATCTGTGGCTCCCAGCACAATAAGACTTGCACTTATAGGAACAAGTCCAAAAGAAGGCCATGAAGATAATCAAGAGGCTCTTATGAAGAAAGACTGAGAGAGATTGGTTTATTTAGTCTTGAAAACAGAAGACTCCTGGGAGACCTCATCACAGACTTCCAGAATTTGAGAATAGCTTACAAACAGGAGGGAAACCAAATTTTTACGTGGCCTGATAGTGATAGGACAAGGGGGAATGGCTTTAAAATAAAGAGGGAAGATTTAGATTAGACGTTATGAGAAAATTCTTCACTCAGAGGGTGGTGAGACATGGGAACAGGTTGCTTTGAGAAGCTGTGGTGCACCATTCCTTGGGGGAGTTCAAGGCCAGACTGGATGAAGCCTTGGGCAGCCTGAGCTGGTGGGGACAGCCCTGCCCACAGCATGGACTTAGAACTGGGTGATCTTTAAGGTCCGTTTTGACTCAAGCCATTCCATAATTTAATAAAATTTGCAGAAAAGCCACGCCTTTCATGATTTCACAGTAAGGAATTTCAAGAAATTCCCAGTGCTGTCTCTTCTGGAAAAACTGTAATATCAAAACTGTAACCATCATGAGCTAATAAGTTTTGTGAAGTGCCTGTTCTGAACACCTATTTTACATCTTTGTGACATTTTTTCCCATGCCAAATCTCTCCAGAGTGAAAAAATTATGTGTATGTCTGAGATTTCCATGTTATGAAGACACAGAGCATTATAGGAAAACTGTTTCTGAAGTTTTTACACTCATTTACTTAAATACTGTCAAAAAGTTAGTGGCATATCATGATGTCCCTGGCAGAGAAAAACAAATTACTTCTTATCTGAGGCCACAAACGTGAGATAATTTCAATCTCATTATTCCTTGAGACAGGAACCTGTCTCACAAGCTGTTTCACAACTGCTATCAGATATTTAAAAAGACACTGTCCTCCTTATCCCACTGGGATTTTCAGTCACACACCTGAAGAGTGCACATGCATTTTCTAGTTTTATCATAATGACAGTTTAAGTGGTATTTTTTCTGCAATAATCTTCAATTTCAATGCCTTAACCTCTAACCTCTCCATCTTTGCATCTTCTGCTTGATCAGTATTTCCTTTACTGCATTTTTCCCCATGAAATGCTAATTCTGTGATAGTTAAATAACATCCCTATAATAGTAATGTTTCAGAAAAAAGTTTCAAAGTCACAAAGCATTTTACCAAAGCTGAACTGTTGCAATACCTACAGAGAACTCAAAAATTGCTAGATTGCTGATGGACTGTCATCATCATTTACCATCTACTTCTTTCATTACTAGCTCACATTCTTTCATTCTTTACTTATCTGCTATTTCACATTACAGACTTGCACTGTGTGTGGTATCATACACGACACGCAAGTTTCTTCACCTCCTATTTTCCTTCTCTATTTAGCAACTGAAACGACAACAGCAACTATTTACTGCTGTGTTAGAAAGTGATAGAGGGGCAACCTCATCACTCCTAAAAGCAAGAGACATCTTTAACACCAAAATTCAAAATGTACCACCTAACCTTTCAGGAAGCTGAAACTTCTGGAAGTTATGACACAAAGAGGTCACACAAAATTACATCAGGAAGAAGTGTCTGTTTTTCATTTCTGATTGCACCTTTACTGTTACATAGCTTGCTCTAAAAATAATGCTTTCTATATATTTCCATGGAACCAACAACAGCTACAAAGAGAACAACAGCACTATTTGATAAAAAAAAATTCTCAGCTACAAAACCCTATTTTTCAACATAGTCACCACTATGTGCTATGCATTTCTCCAGTGATGAGCAAGAACCAGCATGCTGCACTTGTAAAAATGAGCACCAGCAGTAAGGTGCACAAAGTCAATTCATTGTTTCAAAGCTGCTATGAACACATCATTCCTAGGAGAATGTTGCCTACACTGCCAGACTTTAATCAGCCCAATCAGATGGAAGTCAGGAGGCACTAAATCTGAACTCTACCATAGTAGGAAAGTCCAGCCAAGACTGCCAATGTGGTCCACAGTCTTCAAACTAGTGCAGAGCCTGGTTTTACTGTGTTACAAGAACAAGGTTGTCTTCTTCTCTGGCCTGACTCTGGAAGTTCAACCATTCAGCTTCAACTGATGTAGAAGTTATAGTTGGAAGTTAGTTCATCTGGGACTGATCCCGTACAAACTTTGCAATATTCTACTGTTGTCACCTTTATTTCCAAAGCACTGAAGGTGATATTCAGCTTTCTATATAGATCCCTGGTCACGATCTATAGATTTGTGCAATCGATCTGATCGAGATGCTCTTCATTTCATGCTGTGACAGCTGTTACAGGCTACCTGGAACATGGCTTGTCTTTCACATCATTGTTGCCACTGCTGAAACACACCACACACTTCCTTACTGTGCTCACATCCACTGATTGGTCTCCGTCAATGTTAACTGTTGATGAATATCATTGGGTGCCATTTCTTCTGCATGGAAGAATTTAGTGACCTTTGCTTAATATGTACTTCCATGTCAGATGCCATTTTGTCAGATTGTCCCTCTGCTGCCATCTGTCACATGGCAACAAAACGTAATGAAATATTTGCAGGAAGGTTCAGCCTCTACTGCTATACCACTAACATTCATCTCTGAATTCATGGGCCAATGTCATAAAATAGGAGGCATTACATTCAGAGCAGCCTTTGTAATTCCGGAGATTAATAGCTTCCTTGAAATTGTGCTTTTAGATCTCAGGTTGTGTAGCAGCACATAGCAACAATCCCTATTTCATTCTTCTTTTCATTGCAGGGAAACAAGAGGAGGAAGAAATTCAGATGCAAAGGAATCACATCTCCCTCCATGATGCATCCCATGGTAAATACACATGTTCTACCGAAGTTGCTTACAAAGGGGAAGATATCAGGAGAAGATTGCTGAAGGTTGCCTTCCATAGAAAAAAGCCAGTTAAATAAACTCCACTATAGTGTTTGAAGGGATTTATGTACAAAATCCAGGACAGAAATTAAAAAAAGAAAAAAAAAATCCCTCTCAGGCGTTAAATCTTTAATCCTTGATTATTTGTCCTGCAAGGTGACAGATGGCAAATCTACTGCTATTATTAAAAACTCTTCCTTTGCATTGGCATCTGTTTTCCCTGGGGTAAGTAGAACTAGGGAGTTTGCCTGCCTAACCAAATCAGCTGAGTCTAGCTATGACTTTCAGTACATTAATTTTGCAAATAACTACATATCCTCCCACTTTTTCTAACATCAAGTCTGCTACATATTAGGTTGCAACGGTATTCTGTTTCAGTCTTTGCATAAAAGGGAGTCTAAAATATATTAATTTACACCAATCTACATATTTCTAGTACATAAATTGCTGACATAAATAGGTACCTAATATTACCAGCCTCAGAGAACTGCAATTGTAGTCATGGAAACAAGATCCAAGCATCAATTTGAATTTTGAATTCAAGATGAATGATCATTAAAGGGAGGGTTAGTATTGACAAACTATCATACAGCTGTGTATCCCTACAAGCGAATATAATCAAACATCATACCAGAGTCCTAGATAAAAATGAATCTGCAGGAGTATTTCTATCTAAGGACACTCTGAGTTGGGGGGCCCCAGGATATTCTGAATGCTGGATTAGTGACGATGTCATTGTTCAACAAATAAAAAATAATATATTATGCTTCAGAGAGCTGTATGTACCAACAGTTACTTGTGACAGGTAACATGAGTTTGCTATCCACCTATAAAGAAACAAAATTTTATTTCATGCACATATGCAAAAAATATCTAGGGTAACAAAAGTAACTTGCTGACCTTTTCCTCTTAGTAGTCTATTTTTTCTTTACAACAAACAAACAAACAAACAAACAAACTTTTTTAAGCTATATGTAAATTCTGCTGGTGTGGGACATGGAACAGGTCTCATTTCTCTTTTCTTTTTTCAGAAGAAAAACCTGCACACTACCAAGAATGCTAACAGTTTAGGCTCTTATCTTCTCTGAAACTCAATCATGTCACCTCTTTGAAAATGTAAAAGTTGCATTTTGCTCTAAAAGATTTTTAACCACATTCTAGATTTCCTAGAAATTTTATACACACTTAATGGAAATATTTTTCATTAATGAACAGAGAATGTTAGGCTAAAATTATAAAAGATAATATGCTTTCAGGCTGATGATGTGCATAATGCTAAAATTCCATCCAACAACGCTACTACTGTAACCTGCTCCGCAAAAATAAACAGCTGGTATTCAGTGTACAAATGCATCTTCCATGCTTTTGAGGATAAAGCTGCTATGAAGCAGCATACCATCCTGCAGAGAAGTGGGTAGACACATTTTATTTAAGAAGAAGAAATAGGAAGAAAACAGTCACAGTGGTATTCACTTGGTCTTTGACAAAATGAGCAAGATGAACAGTGAGGAAGCTTAAAATGTGAAAAATGCAGCAATCCTGTCTACTACATTTTTTGTTTGTTGTTCAATGCAGATGTGAGCAAACAACCACGCAAGAAAGAACAAAAATACACGTGATAACAGAAGGAAGTTATCTGTTGCCTACATCCACTGTTTTCTAACAAGCTCATTGTTTAATTCTGACAACTATTACTTAAATATTCAGATTTTCTAAACTTCTTCATTATGGATAATTTGCTTTTTCCTGCCACCTAGATGATTAATCTCACTGGTTTACTTAAAATGAGTCTTTTGGCCTTTTGAATATTTAAAAAAAACTATTGAACAGTATGACTCAGGCACGTACCATAATTTTTCCAGCAACAAAACAAAAGGTCAAAGGCTGAGTTTAGAATTGACAAGCTCACTGTGCAGTAAATCAATACCAGCCTTTGTTGACCACAGTGATCGCTTCATAGATAAAGGTCAGATCATTTAGAGGGTTCAAAGAATAGTAATGAAACCGTCTGCTTAAATCCCTCCATTTTTCTAAAACCCTAAAATAAACTTCTCCCGTCTTAGTCCTTTACTGAACAGAAAGAAAAAAAATGATAAACTATAAATCATTCAGTTACTAATCATAAATGGGAAAGAGACAGAAATCATAATCCGTAAATTCACTCTAAAAGTTCCCCTGACACCAGAAATTAAGAGGATGATGCCTTCCCCTGCTGGCCTAAGAGAGTGATTACTGGTGCTGTGCTGGTACTGTAAAATATCACTTAATTTGGAATTCACCATGAGACTACTAATTGGGTCAATAACCAGAAAGGGAAAGTAGGCAGTGACAGTCTGTCACTCAGCCATGCTTTTACTATCCGTTTAGAGAAATTGTGCGCATCCAAAAGGAGCTGTCAGAACAGGATACAGTTGCAATTATCCAAGAAGAAGCAAGGACTGGAGCAATAGGAGCTGCAATAGGCCTGCAAACCCATCTATATATTGCTGGTGATTCTGACAGTAGTGTCTCACTGTTCATCCTGTCAGAAAGGAGTGCTCTGACCCAGGTCAAACAGCAGGAGAAAGTTCAGGGCTAGGCCAAAAGACTGAATATATATTGAAAATAGAAAGGTCTTGATGAATCCAGACTAGTTCTGACACTCCTTTGAAACTCACAAATATGTTCATTGTCCACAACAAATAGAGAGCTTCATGAGTTAGGTGTCTGTTTTTGGAAGAGATGCATCTAATCTTAAAATAAGCTGCTGCAAACCATATAATTAGATGAAATTTAACCATAAAACATTTAGTTACCTGAATTTCAGAGTCCTCAATGGTTCTTGGTACAAACTGTAACTGGGGCTCCCTTCTGACTGCATTCAGAAAGACAGCACCTTGTCTGATTATTGTTATTGGTCCATTAAAGTTCTACAGCTTTCCACAGTCTTCTGCTCCTGACTTAGCATTTTGATGAGCTAGCAGTCAGCTTCCTGCCCACTGACAGATTCCCACTAGCAAGACTGGAAACCACTTTGTCATTGCTCTGCAGGATATGGAGAAGCTTTTGTATGTATTTTGTCCCTGTGACACAATCCAAGTTTTCAGATTCTGAAGAAAAAAACAAATGCTTTTCACTTAATTTTGATAAAAGTCAGTAGCAGATATTTGTCCCTTGCTGGAAAGTCCCTGGAATCAGGCAAGAAAATTAAAAAAATCTGAGTTTCACTCTGAGGTCAGAAACATGAAGAAATGAATAACCCATATATGTGTTATTCACCTCTCAACTCATCCACAAAATTCCTCCTCCTATTGCACTGCTATTGTTCTATGCCTTTTTGCCCATCCTGCCAACACAATTTATAAATGATCTGAAGGTTTTTCAGGAATGCTATCTTCTTTCTAAAACAAAGTTGCATCTGAAATAAAAGTCAGTGTGTGAATTGATTCAAAGTCCTACCCTTACACACAGCTATTAACAAGATTAACACAAGCCTCTTAAACTTAGTCTTTCCAACTATGAGCCTGATGAAATCATTGCATTTTCTTTATCCATTTAAAAAACAACACAGAATTTGTAACTTGAATATAGGATGGGTTTGTCAGCTTAAAACAGAAATAATGCACAGATTACCATAATATGGAAACATTAATTGAAAAGGGACAGGATTAAAAATGAAAAAGGAAGAAAGGAAGAAAGGAAGAAAGGAAGAAAGGAAGAAAGGAAGAAAGGAAGAAAGGAAGAAAGGAAGAAAGGAAGAAAGGAAGAAAGGAAGAAAGGAAGAAAAGAAGCCTTCCTGTGGTTTTCCAAAAGCATTCCAATGAGGTTACTTATGTTGCTTTGAAATTGGTTTGAGTTATGGGAAGGCCATAGACTGGGACCGGCAGCTGAGACAGCAACAGAGATGAAAGTTTTTTAGCTTCCAGAGTTGAGGGGGAAAACAGCTGCTCCAGCTGTTCCTCTCAGATCTCAATACTTACTACAGTGATCGAGAAAGCAATAATGTTTTGTGTCTCAGTTTGAAGAATACATTAATAAAATCAGTCCCTAAATTAAATAAACAAAATAATAAATCAAAACAGTTAATCAAACTCCAGACTTTTAGCTATGGAAATTGAAGTGGGCTAATTTTAGCAAAATTGGGTTCTGTTAAATCCTGAATTATTGTCTGTGTGTGAAACTGACATTGCTGTGAGTCAGTACTTATTTTTACTTTTAAACAGACATTTGCTTGTTTTAACCCCACAAATGTTAAGGTTGATTTTAACTGATGTACAGTAGCATGTATATGAAATAGTTAGAGAAGTTTATTTTAGAAAACACAAATTTAATACCATTAAATATCGATCAGAGCAGGAAAAATGGCAATAATAACCTAAGTAGATAGGACTGCAGATCTTTTAGATCAACAGCTCAAGAGCTCTCAAGCCCTCTACTCCCAAGTGATCGTGTGATGCTGCTGCACTCCCTTCCAGGAACTTCAGAAGAAAGTTGATGAGGATGAAGAACGTGGAGGATAGGATACATACGTTGCTCTGAAAATAATGCCTCCTAATTATTTCCATGGAAACTACAACCGCTATGAAGGAACAATTACACTATTTCATACAAAAAATTCTCAGCTACAAAACAGCTTTTCAACAGTCATGATCATTTTCTTTGCATGACTGCCAGCAATGAACAAAAGCCTGCATGTTATGCTCATAAAAATCTGCATGATGAACCAGAACATGGCCTGTCTCACATCCTTTTTGCTGAAATGCACCACTCACTGCCCCACTGTGCTCACATCCACAGGTTGGTCACCAGAAATGTTCAACAAGTATCAATGAATGTCAACGGGCACCATTTTTTCCACATGGAGAAATTCAGTGACACACCTGTGTTTCATCCACACTTCCATGTCAGACGCCATTTGGTCAGACTACCCTTCTGCTGCCATCTGTCACATGGCAACGAAATAGACTACTGGTGGGAAGGTTCAACCTCTACTGCCATAACAACAACATCTGCCTTTGATGTTGTGGGCTAACATCATAAAGTAGGAGGCATTACTTTCAGAGCAGACCTCATAAAAACAGATTTTGGAAAAAATAACCATTATATTCCGCATGCATAATCTCAATGACATTGTTTATTCAGAACTTATCTACAACTGCAAAATAGAAGCATAGTTGTGGTTGTTATTGTATGTAATTGCATCAACTTAATATGAATTTCTTGTTGGTTAACTGAAGTTATTCAGATTACAGAAAAAGAACAACATTTTGTAAAGTACAGGGGAAAGCACCAAACCAGAACCTCAAACTCAGATTTCCAGACTAAGTTTTCAAGATGTTTCAGTTTCCAACTGAGAACACTGAGAACACTGAGAACTGTTGAACTTAAAACAATACCGATCACAACAGTTCAAGCAGTTCAAGTTGTCTAAACACGCACACAGCAATTTGAAGAATATTCCTTCTGCAGTGTTGCATTCTTGATCAGCAATCAAGAGTTTGCTAAGAAACACCTGCTTCAAAACACACCAGTGACTTCTTCAAAAAGCACCTGCAGCCACTGGTATTTTGTAGACAATTTTATGAAGGAAAATGCATTTCAAATCTGGCATTTTATTTTGATTTTTAAAAAATCCTGTTTTAAAGGCGATTGATAATTATTTTGCCTGTGGAATTTTTTTCTGGAAGAAAATGAAAGATGTATCTTCCCAAAATCATAGAAAAACTTGAGGACTGAAATTCAACAGCTGCACTTGAAAGATGATATAGTGATATTGCATCAGATCAGTTCAGCAGACTAAGAAAACAGCATGAGGGTTAACAAGCTGTTTGAGATTTTTTTTTTTTTCCCTCAACCATCTACAACAGAACCTCTCTCCATCAGCCAAAGAATGATACTGCTAAGTATCTTTAAATACTTAAGTATTTTATTTTGTTTTATAAACTCATACCCCGCTATTATAAAAGGTATCTTTCAAAACTTTTTTTCCTCTTTTTTTTCCTTCAATAAATAAATAAATAAATAAATAAATAAATAAATAAAGCTCTTCCTTTCCTAGAAGTGAAAAAGCTGAAATAAATAACAGCTTGTATCAAAACAGTCACAGTTCTATTAAGTTAGCTAAACCCCACAGGCAGTTTTAGTGACATGAAAACATACAAACATACATTTAGACAGCCACAAATCCAGTATTACTTACTGATAAACTGTTTTAAACTGAAATGTAATCAATATTGCTTAATTTGAGAGGGTGAATAGTGGAATTTTGTGGTTCCTTACAGTTAAGCCGGTAAACAAATGAAAAGTCCATCTCCACAGTAAACCTCATTTAAGATCCATCAGGCAACAGATATGGCTAAAAAGCTACTGTTATTTGACAAAGAACCTTTGAATGTTTAATTACACAGCATACGCGAGTCTTAAGGCATGTCGTGATCAAATTTCCTGAAGAATACTGTCTTCTGAAATGAACCTGCTCAAGGTTTGTTGTTTCTTTCTCCCCAAAGTAGGCTTTCATATACTATGCCAAAATAATCTTTTATTTCTTCCTTGGTACTAATTGATGTACTTTTCTTTTTGAATGGTGAAATCTTTGTGTCTACAAAAAAAAAAAAAGATTTTGTACACATCGTATTGCAGATGCTGGAGAAAGGAATTTCACAGAGAAGCCAATGATACATAGTTATTCCATTCTTTCAAGTGGCAGGTGCAAATGTTTGAAGCTTTTGTTCCTGCAGTGTGGGAAGTGATTCATTTTTAGGTTGCTGTTTTTAATTAGCCTATATTTAGAGAACAGATTTCAGAAATTTTCAGAGCTTTCAAACACGTTCCAATTCTAAAGTTTAAAGAAGAAGTCAGGAAAAACAAAAGCACAACCTTCCTGAAAAATACAAGGTAAAGATTAACTTGTTTAAGGTAGGATTCTGGACCTAGTTAAGTCAAGAATTCACTATCATGGGCCCAGAATTCCTTTCTAGCCATTCAAAGTATGTTTCCTTCTAAGCTAGCAACTAGCCCCCATATTTTGGACTCACTTCATACTTCAGAAGCTTCGTGTATCAAAATGAGCAGCCCTGCTGAAATTTCATCGAAAAAAAAATTTACCAGTAGACCTGCACAGAAGTGATTTCATTACAGCCAGCAGCCTGTGAAGTAGTATCACCATTTGTTTTAAATATAAATAGCAAACAGTACTATCTAATCAGGGATCATAAAGCATTAGTGTTAGCCAGTATTAGAGAACATCCCCAAAGGATGGCAGCCAGTTCCAGGCAGAGAGAAGGAACTCAGAGATGCTGTGGGATCTGGGGTGAGCCCTGTCAGAGCACAGCTGCTCTGCTGCAGCTCCCCTGCAGTTAGACAGGGCTTCAGGAAAAAAACAAAACAACAACAACAACAACAACAAAAAACAAAACAGTAGAGAGTCTCACACAAAGCTCAAAATAACCACAGAGCAGGTCACAGCCAGCAGCTCTTTGGTCCTCCAACTGAAGACTGCTACTCTAGTTTTGTATTTAGTTAAAACTGAATTTTCAGTATTTTCCACACTTGGTTCTCCTCACTGATATACCTAGCCAAGCAGATATCCCATTCCATAACATTATTATGGAGCATAGACAGTCATGGAAACTGAAGAACAATCATTTTTCATCCTTACTATTCTGTTGTAGATCCAGACACAGCAGACAAGGAATCAATATCAAACCTAAGTCTCTTAATTCAGAGTGAGAATATTAACATGTCATAAACATCTACAACTGCTTTGAACATTTGGTGTTAAAGTACTATTCCTTAAATGAAAAGGCTGACAATCTGCAGGATCTAAGTCATTATTTTAAAACACACATATTTCTTTCCTTTTGGTAAAAAAAAAAAAATAAGCAGGATTTCAATTAAAACATCAGTACCATCATCAGCTACAACAAAATTTGTAGGCATTGTTGCTCTGAAGTTGAGAAAATCTTCAAGCTTTGCTATTGCTTTTACAGACTCTTGTGGGCAGTGGTAAAACCAAATAATTCTGCCAATGTCACACTACTGCTGAGTCAAATGCCTGAAAATAAATCCAAGCATTAAGAAAGTCAGGAAATACTATTATATGTGGGGAAATATGACCTCAATTTGACAGTTATTGCAGGCAACTACACCCAAAAATTTGAAATGCGGAGAAAAAAGTCATGGACTGGGAGATGGAAGAGGTCAGCAGAGAGAAAATTTCTCTTACTTCCTTGTTTATCAAGAGGCTTTGCCATGGGAAAGCAGTTGAAAGAACCTTCCCATCTAACCCTCAGTGAGAAAAGAGAAATATTGGATAAAGCCAAATCTATGAAGTACTGAATAAAGGATCTTATCAGCACTAGATGCCAAATCTATCAACTGGTATCACAATACTGGGCTCTGCCCAAGGTTATGGCCTCCAGATTTTCACATTACAATATTTTGAAGATCTCCCTAAAAAAAAATGCAGTTTCTAATTCAGGCAAAGCATACTGTTCTTCAATTAGGTGATCATGGTGTTTCTACTCTAAGAGCAGTCAAGGAAATAACTATCTCTGCAATAAATTGAATCTGATTGAAGTTTATTAAAGTAAAGGAGAAGCACTTAAAGTTGATTCTAAAGGTGGTAAAGGTATGGATTTTACTGATTTTTTGTTTACGTCCTTACAAAATCCACTAACAGATTATAAAAGCAAGTGAAAGTGATAAGCTAATTTATCACAGTTGTTTCACTGAAGTATATACATTAAGAGCAGGAAAAAGAAAACTTCATATGAGATACAAGGACAAAAGTAGCATTACAGTGATTATACATTAGAAGGTCTTACCTTTCTTCTTTTTTTATTAAAAATAAGAAAACAAGCCCCCTAGCAACAAAAACACAAACAACAAAACCACAAAATCTTACAATCTTGAGATATGCTAATTATGTGGAGTGCCAAATCCATTTCCAGGCCTTAAGTTGAGAAAAGAACACTAGGAACTTCTAGCACGTTTACTACTGAAGTTTGCAAGCCATACAGAATGTAACTAAATTATCAGACATGTAAAAGTTTCACCTCTAAAAGAAGTCACATAAGTCACATAAAGAACTAAATACAAGATAACCTTACTGGTTAAGATATGGTATATGTAAGTACTTTTTTCAAGTAAGTTCTATACTTAAAATTACAGCCATTAACAAGCATATTTATTTCAGAACTAACTACTCCATGTAAATACTACAGTTAACTCTCAAATGTTATACATATAAAGCCTACTCTTATAGTTCAAAAGGCTTTACTGCAAATGAAGTATTTTAACTTAGGGCAAGAAGCTGGCAAATGAAACAACAATTCTGGTAAGCAGTGAAATTTCTGAATGTTTTATACCAGCCCTGAAGGCACTTAAGAATTTTGTATAGAGCAACATCATGCTTATATTGCAGATGACTGTTTTAGTACATTTTAGGTAATGTCAAAAAGATCACTTACAGAAACACTGCTTTCCACTCAAAATGAATTTGGCTGATTCACTAATTTCAAATTAAATTCAATTCACTAACATTCTGAATGTTCTCTTTGCTTTTTAATACTTCTTTTTTTATTATTGTTGTTGTTCTACAAAGAATATTTTTAAATATCATTGAGGCTGTAAGTAATACTGTGGATACATATTTTTAGTAATTTTAGTACATTTACAGACCAACAGTGCACATTCACAGAAGAAATGAGTTCTAGAGAAGAATATGTTGGTACGTTATCAAAAAGTCACCAAAATGAGTTGCAACTCTATGGCTCAGGTCCCTGATTTGACTTCAAACCTAGAAAATATGAATATAATAAGTCTTAGATCTCATTTTATTTTTCTTCCTTTCAACAATCTTCTGCCAGTGATTGCAGCTATTAAAGATTTGCAAATGAGCACTTTTTGTTCACTCATTCACAACCCACAGCTTATTGTCATCTACATGAAACATATACTTTCAGTAAAGATAATAGAAGTATCATTAATTTCAATCAACAATGAATTTTCATCTCTTAGACCTCCATTTATTTCATAACTTGCCTACAATTCAAAAGCTTTTATCAATCTCATACACTGTATACATTTTTAGACATAAATTCAGCAAAGATTTATGCAATTAATACATCTTCCAGTGTAGCTCTTTAATTCCCTATGAAAGAAGCCACAATTTGTATATTAAGCTTGGAAAATGTACATAAACCTCTAAATTAAAAAAAGATACTAATGGAATGCTCTGAGGGTTTTTATTTTTATCTTTTTAAAGTAAGTTCACATAAAAGTTGTCAATTATGTGAAGAGCATTTTCTTCGTGCTTATTGGTTGTTTTTTGTTTTTTGTGGTTTTTTTTGTTTTTAATTTTAAAATATTTAGTATCTCTATCACACAGTAAGGACACAGACATCGCGACCAGGGCTGCTTCAGGCTAAGCATAGGCTTGATGATCAGTGGTTTAATATAGACTGCAATTTATAGGATGTTCACTGTTCTTTTAGATTTGAACAAGAAAAGTAGTTGAAAAAAAAATCAGGCATGCATTGACATTTCTTAGCCTAAAAAAACTAGGCACTGATGAGATTATGCATTACAGCAATGTTAGCATCTGGCCCACAAGGCAAAAGATGCTAACTGTTCCCACTTTCATAGGAAATCAACGCACAGCCAGCTTGAAAACCAAAGATTACTCCTTAATTATTTGAGGGAAGAATCTTCTTCCAAGATAGAGCTTTCTCATCATCTAGACAGTCTCTAAGTGATAGCCACGAATACTGGGTTTCATGGAGTCAAGAGTGGCATGACCACACTGCCTTCAAAAAGGCAACCACAGTTATTCATTATGTACAGAAAACACAGACAGCATAAAAGTCCAAATGGTTAATTAAATCACTCAGAAAACAACAGAGATAAAGTGTTATCAACATAAACTTTAGATTTAAACGAGTATTTTAGCATTTGAGTAGAACTATGTACATTTTTTACAAGATGATAGTTCAAATCTAATTGCACTACTTCCAAGCAAAGAATTACTGTTTTTCTATTTTGCTAACAAGTAAAAAACAGTATTAGTGAATTGGGAGCAGAAACAAAACTATTTTGGACATGCAATTTCTTCTAAACTATTCTACACCTCTGCTGAAATTCAGCCCTGTGAAAGACTATGGTGAAGACAAGTGAATTGTTCCATACTGAAAGAACCTTCAGCAAACGCTCAAAAGCAAAAAAAAACATTACCCGAGTATTTCAGCAAAACAAGTCAAAGAATCATAAAAATTGGAAAAAGCACTAAGATCACTTAGTCCAATCCATACATCTCTAAAGATTATTAAACCTTCATTGTTTCTTAGAATTTATTACACTTTCCTTCAGACTAGTAAAATGTTTCATATATTTGTTCACAAAAATGCATAAGGTGTTGAAGGGATTTTTATAACTTAATGACTATTCTTGCATATCATTCAAATTCAAAAATTGTTTAATTTAAAATTACAAACCATTCATAAGTAATAATATAGCAGAAATCACATTCAGAAGACCACCAGTGTGCTTATGATACTGTGAACATTTCAAGAGAAAGAGAAACCAAAAGTTCTTTGATAAAAGTGATGAATCTGTATTGAGATCGACACAAACAAGTTTGAGAATATCTTCAATACTTGAGTACTCTTGTGTACCAGAGTAATAAATTTTAATTTTTCATAATTTGTATCATAAATAGATGTGAAGCTATATGGCTTATTTTTATTGCATGCAGCAGAGAATGTGCTTTTGCTGGTCTGCAAAGAGTGCTAAGTGGAAGATACTAGACTTTTATTAGAGTATCATGTCCACTGTCTGAGGACTGCTCTTCTTTCTAATTAAAATGTAACACTTTATTCTTCGCATTGTTAATTTTGAAAGGATATTATTTCTGAAGCACCAAAGAGTACTACAAAATGTATTACGGTTCAGAGCATAAACTGCCAAGATCGCCCTGTAGTTCATCCCCTCATAGTTAGTGTTGTCATTCTAACAGCAGCATACAATATTTACTTCAAAAAAAGAAAAAAAAAAATAGGCTCGGCAAGTAACACTAAGTGGAGCTTTGCCAAGAACTTTAATGAAGCAAAGGATTCACCCACTGAGAGACTATTCTTTCTGTGTTAAAAAGAAGTAACAACCCGAAGAGTGGTCAAAAACCACCCCCTCAGCCAGTGTTCAGTGAAGAACGCAGTGCTGTGGACTTAGCCAAGCATTTCACATGTTGACAAACTATTGGGCTGCATCTTGAATTACTGGTGGTGATTTTCTGTAAAAAGATACTTTATAAAATTATAAGGTTTTACAGTGGTTAAATCATAGTGTAAATATATGAACCTGGGAATACTTCTGTGTTACTTAGATGTACAGTGGAATTGCTACAAAAGAAAACTGGCCTATTACCATGTACTGGGCCTGCATCTTCAGGCAGGCAAAACCTAGAGTCCTCTACAGTCACACATGGGAACAGGCTATTTATCCCTCTATTAAAAGATTCAGCTCATTTACAGATCAGTGATTCTACAGAAAATATCCTCAAAGGTCAAATTGCGTGTCATTACGGCTGTGCACAGAAACTTCAATTCCAACATGATGATTGCCTGAAAGATGACTCCTACGCCCAGGAAGCAGCTAGAAAGGCTGTTGCAATATTTCTATTTTTTGAGATGATGAAAGAGCAGTGAGGGATGATGGAGTGCATGACTTTAATATTCAGACTGTAATTTAGTGGATTTTGCATGAACAAAGCATTCTGAAATCGGCGACTGCCACATGGATCACTGGTGACTCAGAAAATATTTCAGTGGAAAAGATACACATAGGCCCTTGTTAGCATTTTGGCAACATATCATTGCTGTTTTTCTGCCAGATGTGCAGAAGCTGAACTGGCATAACATCATGCTACACACTGTACATCCTGCACGTATCTTTCAGCTGTGATTGCTCATGTGTAACAAATGGCATCTGAGAACCCATAAATATCAGTAAGTAGTTCCAGTCTCCTAATAGCTTGTCTCTTTTTTTAATTTGGCATTTTGTATGAATAACAATCAGGCCATTTCTACTGTTTTGAATAGACAGCATTGGCTTTAGGGAAGAACATACAGAGATGCGCACACACACACACACACACACAAAGACACAATTCAAAAATAGAAAAATGTTCAGATTGCTTAAAAAAACACACCAACCAATCACCCAAAAGCCAACTCACACCACCTGAACTGAACGTATGCAGAACTTAAATACTGTTGAATAACTTCATATATGTAACTGAGTGCTTGAATGCAACTATGATAAAACTGATATTTGACTTTTTGACACCACTTCCGGGCAGGAAATAGGACCACTTCCACATTCCAAAGGAAAGCCCGGACATAATCTGTGGCAAACATTTCACTACTTTCATTTTCATCTGCACTGCTGTGGAAAGCCCAGCAGTATGCATACAAACAAGTCTAAATGTTCTTCCATCCAGTGCTCAAGCTCACTAAATGTCACAAAATCTTTCCAAATAGAGAAAGCGAAAAGGGTAAGGTTCATTATAGGATTTACAGAACAAAACATTCCTTTCACTCGCTGTAAACTCAGAATATTTGTATTAATAGGAAAAAAAAAAAACCCACCAAAAACACAAAACACAAAAACAAATAAACACTGAAAGAAATTCAGTCATCTGGGAGCCCTAAAAGCTATTAAATAAAAACTATAAAGCCAGCCTATTCATCCTCCAAAAGGACTATTATAGAAAAAAATAATTTATGCAACCCCCTTGGTTGCTCTGATGTCTTTATCTGTGGAAGTGCAGTGACCCCTAAACTTCTTTGACCTACTAAGTGCTAACAGATCAAACACTCAACAGCTTTTAATATATTTTCCAGATTTAAGAATTCTAATTAAATGCTGACTCTCAAGTTCTTCAGTGATGAATATTCCATAAAATTCAACCAAATATTCTTAAGAGTCAGAGTATCAACTCCTATGTCTTACACTGAATATATTCTCTGCACACAAATATGATAATTTTGCTCCCTGAATTCTTAGCATTGGGTAGTATCAAGTGATCAGAGAAACTAATATATGAGACATAGTAATAATAATTAAGTAATAAATCTCTATGAATAATATGTAGAAAATTTTAATCTAAAGCATCACATACACATATTCCCTAAGCAATCTTTCTTTATACCTGAAAGGTGCATTTGATGTATTATATTTAGAAGTTTATGGCAACAGGAGGTATGAAGTAAAAATGCTGAACTTCCTTTCACCAAAACTCTGTATTTTTATCATACTAGCAAGGAAGTAACTATTCTTAACATTGCTCCAGATGTAGCACCATTTCACAAAAATAAACACATTTAATTATAAATTGACTTACTCTCTTGTATTACAATGAAAAGAAGATTTGATGATGCAATCAAATGAATGGCAAAGCAGAACTGAAAAATAATTTCTGTAAAAAGAGATTTTTTTCTCAGAGTAGTTATCTCCAATTATCAAAGCAAAGCTAACCAGGTCAGTCTAATCAAGGACAAAAGTCTTTTCAGGTTTTACAAAATACTTATTTGTATTCATATTCAGTTCTGCAGGTTTTCATTATATGATGACTAAGAGTTTATAAGGGATTCATGAGGAAGAATAAGGAAAAGATGAAGATAGAGATTCATTCAAAGCCACTAACATCTACTCTAGAGAGAAACTGCCACTACCTATTCCAACCACACTTCACTTCTACTGTCACAGGTGGTGAAATGTTATTTCAAGCTTGTCTCTACCTGGCAGAAAATAAATGTTAATAATGTTTAATGAGTCATTTTCCAGTTAATCTAGAAGTGGAATACAAAAATAGTACACCACGTAAAATCCTTCCAAACATGCATAGTTAATAAATCCATGGCATTCAAAATAGGGATTGAGTAGGCAAACATGATTTGCAGTGTGTGCCAGTAAGTATTTTACCTTCTCATGAACTCAAATTTGATGACTGCTTCATTGGCTTTCAAGCCAAAAATTATTTGCACATTAGTATTTTGCCAGAGGAAAAATAAACTCCACTTTAAAAAGTATAACAACTAAAGAACAAGCAAGTATATATTTGAACAAAATAATTCTACAACGTTAATAATCCAGTTATCTACACATAATTCTGTCTAAAAAATACATTACTACTCTCTCATTTTTACTATGGAAAATGTGTTCAGTAAAATAATATTCAGAAGGTGATGAGTTTTTAGTCCAAGCAAACTTTAACAATAGAAAAACTTTAAAATAGAAAAATAAGCTTGAACTTTGGGATTTGATTCTCACTTGCCCCACCCCCCCCCAACTGAGAGGATTTTGAAAGCTTCACAGACTGCCTTTTCCTTAGTGTCTCATCTTGCTGAAATGAAACTAAATGCCTGCAGTTACTCATAACCGGAGTCTAAAAGGAAAACTGCTAGAGAAGAAAGCCTTTAACACATGACTTGCCACTGTATACCTCACAGTGAGACTTACTTTGAATACACTTGCAGGCTCCACTAAGCATCCTTCATCCTAAATGTAGAAGTAAGGTTTCCAGAAGAAAAGAAACAAATAGCTGTAACCATATACAGAATAAGCACTGTTTGGAAGCCAGAAGGGGCACTTGAGTTTTGATATTTTCTCTTAAGAGTTTTCTTGCTGAAACATGGACTTGCAACTATTTTCAAACCAATAAATTGCGCCACCTTAAAGGATATTAGAGGATGAAGAGCTTTCTGCTTTCTACGCAGGTAGCATCTTCTTTATTTCTATTTCTCCTTCTCTGTAAGGATTAAAAATAAGAAGCACAATTAAGTCCTTCAAAAGCTTCATCTGAACAACATGAGAACATACTCAACAATTCAACAATGAAACTGCAATATTCATGTTTAGTGTAAGAAAACTAGTAATGTGAAAAGGAGCCCTTCAAGACGACAGTGATTTCTACAGCTCCCTTCCCAATACTTTACATTTTTCCAAATGTGTCCAAAATGTAAATATATTTTTGTTACTATTTAATTAAAACAGATATGTTTGACTTTTTCTCAGCCAAACATAGCCAAATACTTAGGAAATTCTAAGGCCAAAGGGAAGCTTTCATTGAAACTGGCAGGCACTTAAGTGTGGCCTCTACTTGTGCATTTGAAAGTATCACTCCAGTAAATCCCTAATACAAATAAACATGGGAAATAATTCTGAACAACTCTGAAGAAGAAAAGTTAATTGTTTGCTAACACTGCAAATGGAGAGGAAATTTGCTCAAGTAAATTAAATAAATAAATAAATAAATAAAGCGGTTACTAATTGCAGACACTAATTTTGCTCTCAAAGGGATGTATGGCTCACTTGGGAGACCTCGATGTAACCCCTCCCTGCAGATCACTGTCTTATCAAGTGTGTTCTTAGCTAAATACAAAGGAAGAGCAATAAGCTTTGAAACTAGCAACTTGTCACTTATGGCATTATTGTAGCTATTACATTATTGAATCCATTTCAGATGTACTTTTTGAGAACCCTTTTACAGATAGCCTTCTCTGGAGGTACTACTAAGAAAGAGAGAGCATACCAACGGAGGAAACATCAAGATAACTTCAGCAAGCCAAGGACAAAGGGAGGGGTGTAAAACAAGATAAAAACTAAAATACTTTTTTTGTGAAAACTCTCTCTTGATACATTTAGCAGCAATTACATCTTGGCAATGTTCACATGCAGACTGAAACATGACTGTTTGTTTACAGCAGAAACATGACATTGTCCAGCTCAAAACTGAGGACTGCTTGTAATGATATGACTAAAAGGAATTATTTTTAGCTTGTTCAAAATGGATAGTTGTCAAGAGACTATACTTACACATCCTCAAATATTTTACTTTAATTCTGAAAGAAATTGTTTGGAATTGAAGAAATGCACTTCTTAAGTCCTGCAAAAATGACTCTTCCTTCGGATGAAAGCTTAGAATAGGATAATAGAGAAATTAAAATATTTGAGGTCTTCTGCTTAACAAGCAGATGCCTTGTAAAGTATTCTGAAGGTGTAAAAGATAGTCTGGTGAGTACTGTCATCATAAGGAAGTGGTTGAATCTATGATCTTTGCTACCTGATACCAAGCTTCTTATAACATGTCCCAGAACGAGGTATTACAGAATTCCAGAGTGCAATACTGAAACATTCAGCTTTTCATTCATAGAATCATAGAATGGCCTGGGTTGAAAAGGACCATAATGATCAACTAGTTTCAACCCGCTCAATGTGTGCAGGGTCACTAACCACTAGACCAGGCTGCCTGGAGTCACATCCAGCCTGGCCTTGAATGCCTCTAGGGATATCATAAGAGACATATTAGGGCTCATTTGGTATCCAAAATGTTTTTATGTCACTTTTAAAAAGCAAAGAATACATACCACTTATACTATCCCTACTGCACAAAAAATTATTGACTCAGCAACCTCAATATCAAGAATGAGCCTAAAATAAGATGCATCACAAAAAGATTAGTGACGCTATGTGAAATAACACCTGTATAAAGGTATAATAAAATAGCATCAGTGGTAACTACACAGCAATCGTACTCCTTTTTTGTCAAATACTCATCATGATGTGGAAATAGCAGTATGTATGCTCATTGCTTATGCACTGATATTAGTTTCTTTCAAGATGCTATTGGCACAAATGCTTAACCTTTAGTTAACAAACTTGGATCTTTATCTGTAATATATGCTATTAATTCAATGATAACCAATATTGCATGAACTATGACACTGAAATAAGATAAGAAAGACTGAAGGGAAATGTTACTTGCATTGGCATCCAAACCAATGTATTTTTTAAATAGGCTTCTAGAACAATACAGAAGAAAACTGAAAAACAAGAAAAAAAAAATAGAAGAGAAGAAAATCTGCTACATAAGATTAATCTTCAGTAAACTGATTTTTTTAAACTGTATTGAATGAAATTACAAATATCTAGTTTAATACTTTAGAGACATATTTCACGAAAGGCCCATACTACAGATATGGACAGCTTCAGTGCTCTCTTACTTATCCCAAATCAGCAGAACATAGCATAAAAGTATTCTCTATTACATTAATCAGGAATAAAAATCATGTGTGTTTCAGGTTACTTAACAGAGTGAAAAAAAGAGATCCAACCTATTAGGTGCTCTATCTTCCATATCCCTTTTATATTTTAAAAAATCATACTGGTCTCTTTTACTGTAAAGCAGACATGAAATGCCTTTATCTGACATTTAGCAGAAGTGAAAGTCTTGAAATATGAATCAATATTGTTGAGATTTTCCTCTTCATTCCAATAGATGATGACAAGTCAGACAGAAGGCAATTGCACTAAGTTGCACACACGCTGGAACTACAACCAAGCTCAGTTTTTCTGTACTTCATGACCTGCAGCATTTACATAATATCATCAATTTTATATTATTATAGAATCATTATCAAAATTCAAAACGTATCACTGAGATTCTTCAGACATGAATGCTACTCAACCTAAACGGTAACATGTTGTGGTAAAGCATATATTTTTATAACAAACCTAAGCAGTAAAAACATAAGAAAATCTTGAGGTAACTTATATAAATGACAGCATCTCATCCAAGAAAGAAACATCTTGTAAATACAAAAGAAACAGCTGAGCCAAATGAAAAGCCAGCAAGGAAGCTTTAAGGGGCATAAATTTAGCAGAGATGAAGAATGCTTATTCTCAGTTTCAAAGTATATGCACAGGTGCATGTGTACACACATACACATATCGAAGATCTTTTCTTTATGATACAACACTTTACTCTCCAGCTGCAAACAGGGCACCTTGCTAAGAGAGTGACAAGCCATCACATCAACATACAATGTCTCTAGCCACCCAACCAAATATTGCACATGCTCTGAATTGCCAAAAATGGTTTCTGCAAGATGAAAGTGCATCTGAAATTGCTAGTTGAAAATTCTATCTCACGCTCAGTGAGCAGACAAAAATTACTGAACACGTTGGAAAATGAGCACATTCAGCTGTATCTGCCCTGCATTATTTTACATAAATATTGGATTTGGGATTTTGACAGTTCTTATTTGTGCTCTTTGACAAAAATGGTCATTAAGTTAAGGGAAACATGAGAGACAGCAAGATGGACAAAAACATACATTTGCTCTCGTAAACTAGAATTCACTATATGAGTACAAAGCATTAGCCAGGAAAAAAGAGGCATCAAATTCTCTTGAGATTATTTCATACAATAGTGCCTTCCCAACTTTAATATCTTGCTGGGCAAATTTTTACAGCAGAGTAATGAGAAACAGGCTATCTATTTGGCCAAAGATGAGTACAAGTCAGGTGTTAAGAGCCCAATGAGCAGAGCTGCAGGCATGTAAATATTCATAAAGTCATGAATTCAGGAATGCTGATTAGTAGGCAACAGACTTCCAGAAATACGTTTGCCCAACCTAATTATCCCTTTACTTAAATGTGTGCTAAGGTAATTTTGAATTGTCATACATGACAAGCATCAGCGTACAGCAGAAAATTCCTAGGTGTCATTAAATACCCCAGACTTGGACCTTAACACTCACCTTTATTTGTAAAAAACATATCTAACAAAAACACTCCATCTACTTGTGACAAAAACAAACAAGAAAAAAACCCTCATTTATTACCTGAGCTACAAAATCAAACTGAAACTTGACATCCAAGTTCTCAACTTTGCCTACACTAATCAAAGCTTTACAAATCATTGTTTTCCTCAGTGTCTACTGTCTACAAAAATTTGTCTTTGAAATGCTGGGAATAGCAATTTTGGTATTAGTGGAGTTAACTAACTAAAATTCATGTTAGCCTTGCTGGTTCCAGAATGATTACTGAGTTAAAAGATAATAAAAATGCTGGCAAGGGTGAATCTGACTGAACAGACCTACTTAAAATGGAATTTCTGTGCATCAACTTTCAAAATGTGATTGCACTCTAAGAGTCAACTGTGTATCTACATGACAGCACTCAAAGGAGTATTCATTCCCTAGTTCCAGTTTAAATCAGGGACCAAGCTCAGAAAATATCTGAGAGGTGGAAGAAGAAATACAACAAATAGATCATTAACATGAAAATCTCTGAACACCTTAATTAATATCTCAGCTCCTAAGACAAATCTTTGAGTCCTGAGAGAATGAAAGCAGCAGTCATTACAAATATTCTTATTAGAAAACAGATGTTTCCCAAATCACTACTTGAGCTATTTAACATTAGATTTTGAATAAACTAGCTCTCACTGGATGCTCTCTAAATTCTCTCATGTAAATTTCACTATTGCTAGTGAGAAAACAGATTAAATGTGAGATTAAAACTAAAGATAATAAGAATAAATTTAAGATAGTATTAAATTGGAGGAAAACTTCAAAACATGAATAGATCTATTTAATAGATGAATGGTTCCTTATCTACAGAAATGCTGGGTATATTAAAATATACCATGTATATTAAAATGATGAAATTATTTACTAATAACTTGGAAGATGCAAGTATAACACGGAAATGCAATCTGTATTAAATTGCATAAGTTAGCAGCAGACAACAGGAAAAGTTCCTTCTACATTTTTAATTACCTTATTGTGCATGTTCTTATTCCTGTTAAGAAAAAAAATTAGTAATACACTTTTTACTTTGTAGCAAGTTGAGAAAAAATCTTTTTTTTTTTTTTTTTTTTTTTACAATTAAAAATAATCTAAGAAGAAAGAGCTTGGACAGCTATTTCTCCACTTCTTTATATGCTTTCTATCTTAAAGCCTTCCATCTCCTTTAGGCTGAAAAATTATCTATTTTATTCCTAACATCTCAGAAAAAAAAAGGAAACAAAAAATAAGAAGGAAGGGAGAAAGAAGCAAACAGCAGCAAAGCAAAAATTCCAGAATCAGTAGTTTTTTCACCTGGAGGGGAAGGAGAAAGTAAGTTCTGGTTTGCTTTTTCCCTCCTCTTTTTTTTTATGAATATTTGGGGAAAGTAACTGTATATGACTATACATATTTAATGTTTTACATATTAACAATTGGGCACCCAGATGCCTATGTGCATATCCAATTTTGCAGGTGTCTTCCATTGCAGTCATCACTCAGAAATGTTTCTACCTTCTGTTTTATTTATTTTTTTTTTAACATTTATTTCACTGACCCTAACAAAGGCCTAGAGTTGTCTTTTTTTTTTTTCTTTTCTTTTTTTTTTCATTGCATGGCTGATGGCTGGATTGCATGAAGCTTTCTCTCATTTTCTTAATTCTCACAGCATAATCCTCCCAGCAAGGAGCTATTCAATAAAACAATTCCCTCTGTCTTTAAAAAGATAGTCAGGAAGTCAGATGTTGCATCAGGCATCTCCTAAACCAGACCACCCTCCTAGCCACCGCATTAGATACCGCTCCTCTGGAAGTTGCTACTAAAGTACTAAAAGCCAAAGCTGTAAAAAATTGGTTCCAGCAGACAGGAATGGAAACATCTGACTTGCTCTTTCTGTAGTACATGGAATCAAGACTTTCCTGTCATCTCATACAAGCTCGTGCTGTGTAGCCAGACAATGTGACTATTCTAAGAATGACCCTTGTGAGCTCTGGGATTATATCAAACTACCAACCCAAAAACATACTCATTTATGTGCAAGTTTAAATTTTTATTTATGAATCCGACGGGAAGTATTTTGCAGTTGAACTCTCTGATTCTGTGGACTAGTTTTGTCTTTCCAATAGACTTGCCAAAACCTCCAGTTGCTAGTTACCGTAATCAAAATATAGCACTTCATTTTTTCTGTCCTTAAATCCTTCCACTCACACTGTTTTGTAATACAGTTGATAGCACTGGCTTCAGCTCCGGCTTTTCTTTCTTCACGTGTTCATGACAGAACCAAAGTCAGCTGCTTTTTTAGCTTGGCTTCAACCTATTACTAGGATACTTCAAAAGGCATCAACTCTGTAGTGATGCTGTATTTCCTTTTTGCTTCTTCATTAACAGTTCAGTTCTCACTGGCTTCATCCATCAGGGATCCTCTCTCAGCGATCCTTCTGTGTGCTTCTTTCTAGGTTGCTCTCAAGAAACGCGCTCACAAGAGTTTCAGTGCAACATGGCAACCATCCTCAGTCATTTAAAATCTGACTAAAATTAACACCTCTTTTGTGGCATTTACTAATTCCTAGACATATACTCCACCATCATTACAGAAAAAAAAAAAAAAAAGAAAGAAAAAAAAAATCAAAAATTTGCAAAGTTACTCTTTTTAAGAAATGCCACTTAGGTCTATTTATTTCCATAAGTGTCCAATAAGATTTGTCTTTTTAGAACTTCATCTCTACACATCACGTATGTGCTGGTACGTCAACCAGGCACACTACAAAGTCCTGGGAACACCTCACTAAATAACAAACAACAGAAGCTGTTTCTCTTCAGAAGCAAAGAATCACTATTGGCTGCTTTCATACAAGATAGTCTTTAACCTAAACAAAGCATGAGAATACAGGCGAGAGAAACTGAGGCCATCTCAGAGCAGCAAATCAACAAGTAATATCTCTAGGACAAGCCAAAGGAGTTGAATCAAAGATAAGGGAAGAGATTTAATAGCTTAATGTGAACTAAACAACTGGATTTAAAATGACCAATTATAGTTTGGGAAACATTTAGTGGAATTACATATTCAGAATGATAATCGAGGGACAGATATGTGAAGAAAGCTCTCTGCTGAGATGCATCCCCAGCCACTCATCTCTGCTGCTGAAGATTCAATTTTGCCAGATCAACCGTGCAAAGAGCCACAGTCAATAAAGCAGTCGAGTCAGTGGTGCTTCTGAGATGAAATGTTTAAATACACACATGAGGAGAAAACAAGGTTACTTTCTTTTCTGGGAGTTGGATAGTCTCACCATCAAGAGAAGCGATTTGTCATTACAAGTTTCAGAGCAGTCAGATAAAGTAACAACTTTCTTACACTTAAATCAAAGCTGTAGCTGAAGTTTTGGAAAGTAGCCCATAAAGCCAACAAAAATTGATGTAGATCAACCTTTCTGAGCAGGCAAGTTGTGTCCCACTGAAAACTGCTAAACAAAACCTATTTCTGAGCAGGCAAATTGCTAAACAAAACAAAACCTATTTCTGTTTAAACTTGCACTTTTCATTGGAGAAAAAAAAAAAAAAAAAAAAAAAAAGGTTGCCATCTCCTTCTAATGAAAAGAAAATAATTGCAACTGAACCAGCTTTTAAGATACGAATAGCTGAGTGCAAATGTGAATTTCACTGCAGACATCCTTCATTTCAGAGAGAACAGGCCAGGAATACTTGCATATGGAATAAATTTTTACCACTTTGCTAGCTGTGTACTAGCTGAAAGCTTCAGAAGACTTGGAATGACTAGTTTAAGGCTGATACTCTTTCAGCTAGAAAATGCAACCTTGAAGAAAGCAACCAGCATCCAACTGGTTGCATTTCAAAAGAGAGAAGATTAAGCAGTGGACATATGTGTGTGTTCACAGGCAAAACCATTAAAACTCCTCTCATGAAAAAAAGACCAAATGACTCGGAGGAGAAACCTTTTAAACTAAGCTATATAATTGGTGATTAAAAAAAACCCAAACACCTAGGCAACCACATTAAAGTACATCAGTTATGCTTAATATTCAGAGATGGTTAGGGACATCTCAAATTTTACTAATATATTATTTCTAAGTTTTCATGTCTACAATATGTATGTTTTGGGCTGTATCCAGTTTAGCAAATCCTCTCCCACCAGAGAGCCTATTTACTTAGTTAACCTATTAGATAAGACTCAGATGCATTTACAATATAGAAGGGCATAACTGCGAAACATCCAAGTTAAATTTAAAGTTTAGTAAGAAAGTAATAAAACTATTTTGATTTCTTTCTACAAAAACACAGAAAATTAAAAGCCTGGAATCTGCAAGATTGCTCTGCACATAAGACGGTTTTAGTACAAGTTCCATGAGTGCACAAAGAATTCATCTTGCACTTAATCTGACAGAGGTCACAACTTTCTGACTGAGGCTACCTGGTTAATCAAACAGTTATGCAAAATTCCATTAGGATGAAATAAAATAAATGTATGGTCTCTGAAACACCTTTTTCTTTCCTTCCTTCCTTCCTTCTTTCTTTCTTTCTTTCTTTCTTTCTTTCTTTCTTTCTTTCTTTCTTTCTTTCTTTCTTTCTTTCTTTCTTTCTTTCTTTCTTTCTTTCTTTTTTTTTAAAGAAGGACACCAAAGATAAATTGAGCATATACTGTAGATTAGTATGTGAACAGCAGAAACTAACAGTTCAACAATTATCTGATGAATATATAGAAAATAATCACTAGAGGTGTTTAATTGACAACACGCATAATAAGAATTTGAGAGCTACTCAGTAAAATAAGGCCTGTAAAAACTACATGGTGCCACAGAAACTGCTTTTTTTTTATAGTGAAATATCTATATTGTAAAAATTTTGTAAAATGAGTTGGGTGTTTGGGGTCCTTAATGCAGGCTTTTCCAAAATTTTAAAATATACTATTATGAGACACATATTATATAAACACATATATCTAAGATGTATTTTATATGTGTGTGTATACATATATAGTCTTTTATGTATACACATATAGTCTTTTATAAATCAATCTTGTCAAAAGAATCAGAAGAACAAGACGAAAAAAGAATATCAGGCTTTAGCTCCTAGCAAGAAATTTATAAGAGAACAAAAAAGAGATTTTCAATACAATTTGAATTACAACTTTAAGTACAGATTTCACATTCAGGGATAGGACAGTCAGTGACATTATCCATTCAAACAAAAGATAAAAGGAAAAAAAGTATGTTTGGTACATCACAGCTGTCTTCCATTACCTGCAATTATGCATGTTCAGACCAAGCTGGGAGCAAAATACATACTAGAAATAATAGCTAACCACAGTTATAAGGCAACAGAGTCATACACTTTCCAGTACATGACATTCACTTGAAGTAAAAAACACCAACCATCCCACTATCAGGATACAGGGTTTTGTCTTACACTGCAGGAATTGTAATGAAATGCAAGTAAAACTGGGTACATTTAAAAATAAACAAATAAATAAATTCTTGAAATATGTTTCTTGATAAATTCCATTCAAAGATTTATCCTTTTGATCACATACTTCATAACAATTAGTGATTAATATGGGTGTTCTGGATTAAAAAGTCTAGTCCTTAGTTTCAATACCAAGCATATAAACCTAATAAATTTATTGGATTTGTATTAAAAAGTTACACTTTTGTCCCAGTACTCCAACCAAAAAGCCAAATCAAAACCATTTCTGATATTAAAAACCTCTTTTTATAATTTTAGTCAGATCTTACTGACAGAAATTTTCTATTCATTTGTTCTTGTTAAAATACAGTCTTCAATGGAGAGATTCATCTTCCACACCACTCATATTTATAGACTTTTTACTTCTCAATTTCACTAAGTTAAGATGCTCTTACAGCCTCTTCTTACAACCATTTTTGGTTATTCTCGCCATTCTTGCAGCTCTTCCTAGCATCACTTCCAGTCTCAATTTATGTCTCACGTGAGATAAAAATTGTATGCAGCATTGCTGATGAAATCTCACATACACTTTCAATAATGGCACAAATGCTTCCCTAACAACAGAATTTTTAAGCTGGGCTTCACCAGAAATCAGTCATCTTCTGAGACCGTCATATATATTCTCATTTGCAGTCACTTTTAACTAGTAAGATAATTGTTTATATTTGTCATTTCTGCTATTCACCTTAACCGCAGGACCTTCTGTTCATCATTCTAGCACTGGACTATTAGCTTCATCTAACACAGAATTGAAAATTATTTTCTCCTTTTTATTGGGTAAAGTTCTAATAGAAATATTTGTAGATTCATATCACCGTATAAGACTGCTAGAAGACTGTATGTTAAAGTTAAGATTAAGTAAAGAAAAATGTCAACTAATGATAGAATGATATTTCTTTCCCTTAAAATATACTATCATTAAAAGGAGGGAGGAAAATATGATCAAATATTCAGCTGCTACAGAAAATCAATATACAAATAAACCAATTTCCAAATAGAACACAAATGACCTTACACAGCCCCTTTTCTTCTCAGTTCCATTTCATAGTCCCACTATCATAGTCACTATTGAAACAAAATCGCAATGGCAAGGATTATGGGATGTCTGGCCTTTGCAATGCTGGTTTAATCTCTTTTTCTTAACACCAAAATGCAGCAGTTTTCATCAGACTGCTGATAGGGGAGTAACATATTCAGAGTTGGATGCAGAAAAGCCATCGTGCTGAATAAAAAAGCTTTAAGTCAGCATGTATAGCAGAAAGTTCTCTGTCATTAGGTAGCAGAAACGCTGAGGAAAACAATCTTAAACCTCATCACTAAAGCAGGCATCTTGGGTCCTCCCTTTGTAAGGGTGATCCTAGCCAGCAGCTTACAGAGAAACAAATTCATAATAAAGGATCATTACCATAAACCACAGACTAATTTAAAGACAGGCAGGTCCTTTGGGGTTTGCTTCTCTGCCTAGAACATAAAACCTCACATTTTAAATGCTGTCACTGCTGTAGAGAGGAGGAAGATTTGTAAGTAACTTCACCTCTTTACAAGATATAATCCCAAGACATGTGGTGCTTCTCATTAAAGTCTTCCCTAATTACTGGTTTCATAAAACTTGCCCTATCCACTTCTTGAATTGCCCCATCTTCTATTGCTGCAACTCAAACATTTTCAATATCAGACATACCAAAAGTATTACCAAAATTGTGTAAAATAACTATTTCTTCTCACATTTAAAAACAGATTTAGTTTTCCCACCAGAAAATATATATACATATATATCTGCTATTACTATATGCTTTTCAAACTCTGCTTTTTAACACCAGCTTCTTTACAGCTTTCCTTGCTATTGCAAAGGGCAAAAATATATTTTGTTTCTTGCTACTTTACACAGTACTGAGCAACAGCCAATGTGGCTTCCTTCTAATGTAGATGATTTTTTAATTTAAGCATCTAATTTCACTTTGATATTTCCACATTCCCATTAAATTTTTCAGTGCTGGTGGAAAAAGAATGCAGATCTAAGAAAAAGCATCCACTCCCCTACTTGCAAAAACTCTTTAGTCATTAAATTACTTCTAGAACAACTGCATTAAACTATGAAAGTCAATTAAAAAAACCTCCCTTCTCATTTTTGCCAGTCTGAATATTCTTCTTGCTTTACAAAAGAAAAACTGCCTGATAAAGAGATGTTATTCTTACATTTGATTTACTTTATCCACCTTTTCAAGAGAACTGAGATAACTGTGTGACTTTCAGAAGGATCTATTTTTTGTTTGCACTATTAACTCCCTACGGAGATATCAGATTCTGCTGTCCCTTCTCCTCCAAAAGAGCAGTAGATGGGCTAGCTACACTGTTAGATCTTATTTCTGAGTTGTCCATATTCCATTGTTCATCGACTGAAGCTCTGTCTGCAGTACGATGCTCGGACCAGGCCTCCCTTTTTTTCCCAGGCTGCTACATAAACTTTGCAATACCACAGGGATCTCTCAACAATTGCTTGAAAAGTTAATCAATGTTCCTTTCACACTTCTATCCAATCCCCATAGTTCCTTCTTGAGATTAAAAATCAGACACCTCAATAGCAGGAGCTTTGCCAACCAGCTTCTGAATCTGCAAAATCTGATCTCTAAACACAGTGATCTTCCTCTTGCCCACTGTGACTAAATCCAAATGAATTAATTCATCTTTGCGTAATGCACCTGGCAAACAAAACAGCTATTTGTCCCTGCAGTGAGTGATTCCATGACTGTGGCATAGTCCCATGATTTTTCCTGTGGAGGAAACTTGGCTACTTTGTCATATGTGCTGTTTGAAAACACCTGTCTGTCTCCAGAAAGCAAACTAAGTACAATTCAGTATATAAAGAACTCCTTTTTAAGAAAACAGTCTAGTCTGGAGTATTTTTAGTACTAGTATATTGAACAAAAAGAAAATGTGGAAAGGATATTGAGTGGTCATAAGTGAGAGAGTAGTCCTTCATTACCTGTTTGAGTTGTAATCAACACTGGCATGCATGGCCATTCAAGAAACAAGGACAACACCTGCAACAGTGGAACCTCCAATGTTGCAGGTCTTTAAAAACAGATCAGACATCTACCAGGATTGATATGAGGCTAATTCAAGAGACGTGCTTTACGATTCTTCCTGAACAGCTGTCATTCATGTTTCCTGTTGGCACTTTTTCCAGGACAACCCTTCAGCTAGCTGACAAATATGACCCAGATATGTTCACTGACAAGAAACATAGAGCTTTCAAATCCTGACTTCTCATCTGCCTGGCAGACAAGTTAGTTCTGAAGATAAGTTCTGTGCAATTCTTACAGTACACATTACCTGAGACAGACTATGGTAACATTCAGAGAGCTAGCAAAAACCAGCCATGCCCACAGTTAACAAATGAGAATTATAACTTTGTCTACAATACAAAACAGTCACAACAGTCATGTTTTAAATATCCATTCTAAACATGGTGCACCCTATCTCTGCTTAAGAGGCACACAAGACAACATTTTCTTAAATGTTCTAAAATAATACATGAAATGACAAGTTTTGTATATTTAACTCAAAAACCTTCCTGTCAACTTTTCTAGATATGTGAGATGCTGAACATATCAAAGTGAATATAAAAATCTGTAAATAAGCCTCATGTAAGGAGAGAATGGAGTTAATTTATAATTCTCAACACAAAACATTTTTTTTCCTTCTCCTACTGGAGGGCCAGGCAACTGGAAACAAAATTCAACATTTTGAACTGTGTAACAGCACACACACCAACACTTGAAATTTGAACTTCAGTCCATGTAGCTGTATTACATACTCTCACGGCATCCCTCCCAAGTCTTTTAACTTTATATTATATTCAGCATAACGTCTAAAATACAAGGATTTACATAATGCTCTCAAATTCTGTTAGTATGAGGTTCATAACAATTGGTTATAAGAGTTATTTATTAACTTTTCTTTACCTCTCCTTAATTGATTTTTTCTTTTTCCTCTCTTTATCTTCTTTTCCTGCACTCTGAATGTACTTGCATGCCTGCTGCCTTTCTTTTAAGGTTCTCATAAGAATCTCTTCAACACTTCAAAGAAGTTCAGTAACAGTAAAAAAAAAAAAGAAAAGTGATAAATCTGGGTTTTCATCAAAACACCAGAAGTATTCATTTTCAGTTATGGAGGGATGGCACATCCACCTTGGACAACTGAAAGGCTGCAAATTGATTCTAATTGCACCACTGTATATGCCAGACAGAATGTGAAACTGTCACTGTAATCAGCAAGATCCGTATAAGATTTAAACTCAGCAACCCATCCATAGGTTGGATGGGGCCCTGGGCAGCCTGGTCTAATATTAGATATGGAGGTTGGTGGCCCTGAATGCGGCAGGGGAATTGGAGTTTCTTTATCCTTAAGGTCCCTTCCAACTCAAGCCGTTCTATGATTCTATGAAGTCTTAACTTTTATGAGGTTTTACTTATGTATTACTTGTTGGTTCCATGGTGATGCAAAAGGAGATGCAGGACAATGTCACTGTGAGATCCAATGTATTAATTTCCAGTGCAAATGCTTTTCAATAATGCATCTCTCTCTGACACCAACATTACTTAAAGACAGTGACTAAAATTGCTTAAATCATTCTGTAGAAAATTAACCTACATTTTAAATTTGACAATTTGGAATATCTTTGTCAGTGTTTACTACTTAAAAAAAAAAAATTAAGCATAGCTTCATTATAAAATATTATTGGATATAGCATTGGAATGAGTGCAATAAAGCAAACTTCACTGAATTTTACTTTTGGGGTCAATAACCAAGATAATGAAAAAAGATTGTTGCCTTGTCGCAAATACCACTAGTGTAGTGCAATGCCTTTACTTATTTATTGCATGCTGTAAAGTGATTTGGTAAGAATTTCATTGTGTACTTAGGTTCAATTTCACATTTGTTTCCACCCAGTGGTCTGGCCCAAATACAAGGTTAAGAAATATGCAAGCAAAACCTAAGTAGCATGTTTGATCTTATAAAAATTCATGAATATTGTTACCACATGCTTTCTTCACACACAAAAAAGAATCTAAATACCATCTGTGCAAGATAGTCTAATTAGGGGATTAGGACCACATAAGTTCTGTTAGCTCACATGTTCAAGTGCCTGCTCCCTTGGCCACTCTCGAAAAGTGAAGAACAGGAAAAAGGACAGCAGGACCCTACTGGATCTGGTGCAGACAAACCTCACAGAATTTAGTTGTCCAACTCTACCCACGGGAGCTTGTGTCTTTTTTTTTTTCTTTCCTTGATGTATAATGCTTGGCCCAGCACAAAGCTTGTGAATAAACTTGGCACTAGATGAATCACATTTTAATATGTTCAAATGATATTCTGCAACAGACCAGTATTTAATGGCTGCAGCACACTACGGGGACCAATTTTTCAGGATTTGGCACCAACAATAGAAAACTAAATGATAAAAGCACATAAGTAGTTCTTAAACAAAATAAATGAGGTATAAACATAAGTAAAAGCTGTACTGAATATATAAAAAGAGTTCAACTTATACAAAAATCCCAAGATCCATTTGGAACCAAATAATTTTAGAAATAGAAGTGATAAATGCACAAAGATACCTTCTATTAAAATACAGTCACTAACTAACAGGCTTCACCATCAATTTAAAACTGTTTCTGTTTGCAACATCATTTTTCTTAATCGCAGGATAATTAATGAATGCTAGTAACAACACGCAACCAAAACCCTTAAAGGAAAATCAGATCTTTGTATTTTGAACACTAATTCTGACAAGTTTCAACAGCTTATGTTATATTAAACAAATTGACAGGAAATTTAAGAGCTAGAACTCACTCAGAAAAATGTATGCAATACATTTCTTTTTGGCTCACCAAATAGTTACAAACAGATGGGCTTTATTTATCTAACTTATTCAATACATTTTTTCTTTTTTTTTTTTTTTAACCTTTTCTGTAACAGCTGCTGGTAGTTCACTCTCACAAAAAAAAAAATCAAAATGTGATACTGCTCATGAATCACAATTATGCAGCTACACTGTTTCTTGACTGAATACATGTGTACATTTTATCTATCACAGACTTAAAGATTTATTTTCTAAAAGCATTTCCCAGTTTGAAGCTAAGCTAGCATCCTTCTGCAGGAACAGTACATATTTCCAGACTATGGAAATACTAAATATAATGCCACCATCATTCCAGTGGTATAGCTAGGAGAATGCCATACAAAAAGTCAAAGTAATGTACCAAAGTTTTACAAGAAAAGTCAGCAGAAAGGGAACTTTTGGCCTCCAGAACCCTGCAGTTACGTTCCCAAGTCAGGATCATTTGGCTGTTCAGGTAAAGTCCACATACCTTTCAAAAGCACTGTTAAGTAATAAAGATGATCACTGTAGTACTGTAATTAAACTGTAGGAGGAAATGTCTGAAGTCAGTAAAAATTGAGTTATTCAATGTGATTACAGTATTGAACATAATTGATTTTCAGTGTTATCCCGTGCTTAGTAGTAGCACTGCTGACCAAAAGCCTGATAATATGGAATAAAGTTTCAAAGTGATTTGTTAAGTATAGCTGGCCATCCAGCTATAAAAAGCCATCCCTACACATAAGTTCTTTTATTATTAAGTCAGATTTGAAGTATCTCTGAAAAATAAGGGCTCTACTAAATTTACTATAATGATCTGCTTTGACTGAAGTTTCAGTAATTCATTAAAATTAAAACTATAACTTTAATCAAGAAAATGTTCAGTTACTGGTCAAGCCAGAACGAACAAATTTCTCACACCATAATGATTTTCGGTCTTCCAGCTGAGCTACATAAATATTGAAGAAAGAGAAGACAACAAATACTATGTCTACATTCCACAATGTGAACAGTAGTTGCAACATGTTTAAAATCATAGCTCTCACTTGTTAAAGATTCACACTCAGTCTCCCACCCTTTACACTTCAGTGCCTTCTCAAACACTGACTTCTTCTATGAGCTCGTGTTGCCAACAGATGCAAGGATGCTGCTTACTCAGTTTATGAATGGTTGCCAGAAGAGATTTGCTGCTTCAGGCTGAAGCAAATTAATCCCAGTAGAGGCAAGGTTTATTTGCTTCTCCAATAGTTTGGAGGAAATACTGGTGGCACAGTTCTGAACAAAGCTAAGGACAAGTGAGTACCAGAGACAGCCATGGAAAAGCCAGCACTCTGCTGGAATGCTCTTTCAAGTCCACATTACCTATAGGGTATTCACCTCAGAAATTCCACTTACTATTTGCAACACACTGCTATTTGCTCTTTAAATGTTTACACAGAGAAAATTGTTACTAACATTGTATACATACATATAAAGTCAAGGGCACAAAGCTTGACAGTGAGTGCAATAAAATCTAAAGAAGTGTAAGGTAAATAAGGTGGGTTTTTTTTCCCAAAAATTAGAAAAATTAAAGGATATTTTTGATGACAAAAATATCTTTCAAGATGACTGCTATTCTTAGAAAAATTCTTTTATTTTTAATTTTTTATGACCACAAAAAGAAACTAACAAAGGGAAAGCAACTTTATCTCCATTTTCAGTACCTCACCTAGAAGATACGTCTCATTATCTCATTGTATATTGGTATGGTGAAGCTTTCCTCACTGTTCTGAAAGCCAACTCAATGCTAGAGAGCCAAGGTGGCACCACATAAAAATTTTCCCTGCTTGCCTTGTGAGCCAAAGAACTGCATAGAATTGGGTACTTGCCATGCTACTTCCCTCTTGATCATTCAGCTACAGTAATATATATGTTAAAATACCTAGCTTATCCACATCACACAAAAAAATTCTAACAGCTCGAAAAAGTCATCAGAGAAAAGGTTTTGTTGTTGTTGGTTTTGTTTTTTAATTGGGTTTGCTTTTAAATTTTTTCACACAAATTATTTTTTTGAAATATGTTTTTAGTTGAGTAGCCCAAGTCAGCAACACTGGAGAGAAATAAGAAGAACTGGCTAGAAACTCTACATGTTTAATAGCAAATACTCAGAAAGAATGCAACTATCAAGGAATCTCCAGACTGATCTTTTAAATTATAGGTACAGCATCTGGGAAGAGGCTGCTTTCCAGAAGCATTATTTCCTACTATGCTGATCAGTGGGAGTATTCAAGTGCTAAATTGTAAGCTAAGCAACACAGAATAACTTTGGCTGCGTTGGGTGGGGAGTTCCATATTCAACTGCTCATTTTCTTTATGCATACGTGAATCTGTATGCATAATACATGAATTTGTACTACACCCAAGTAACATAGATCCTATGCAAAGTACATATTTCTACAACATTAAGCACTGCAGCATCAAACTTCCACAATATTTTCTCTACCAGAAATTTTTCAGCTTTTTTTACTTTTGGTCCAGCCTCGACTTGAACTTTAACTTTCCTGTAGACATTTAGACATTCAAACAAACAAACAAAAAGCAACACTAACAACAGAACAATTAGAATCACTGAGTAAAAACCTCTGCAGGAATCTTACATGGAAATCAAAGTTCAGTCTGCAATGCAACTTAGAGGCAAATTTCAATCATCAGTGGTGCGGATAACAAAAACATAGTAATGTTTACTGGTAAATAAAATGTTATTAGTCACATCCAGAAGATTTTGGAATATATATATATATTTTTCATATAAATATATATGCGTGTGTATACATATAAAACTTAACTGGCTTTGAAATATCCACTGATTCAAACCAGTAGATTTACAAACCTGTTGAAATTCATTATTTTTAGCTTAACTTTATTTTTAACTTTCTACAGAAAAAATAACCTAGAAATGAGCTGGAAACTAACTGTTTCTCTCCCCTCACTCTGCCAAACATACTTTTCACTTCTATTTTTACACCCATCCTAACTGAACTTAATTATTACAGTCTCCGCCAATCTAGGTTTCCCGTTTTTTTACAACTTCATATTATTATCATGTTTTCAGAAACACAGCATTAACAAAGCTCTCAGGACAGATAAATGAACTATTTGCACTTGGAATAATATGCTAGATTTCATTTTCTCCACAACTGCTGTTTGTTAAGTACGCCACACTCGTGACTTTGCCATTATGGGCCTTGGCAGAGTCTGGACGCAACGCTGAGCGCTGGTACACAAGCCATGTAGAAGTAGCAGAAACAGTAAACAAGGCCTGTTTTATTCTGTTACTGACAGATGAATCCCCAGAAGGTACAGACACAAGAAGTTCACTGCAGAACAGCAAACGCTGGAGTTGAATTATTTACCATGGCCACAGTTTTGAATGAAGAACACAGAAGTAATGTACTGCATACTTCTCCTTCCCCTCTCTCAAAGATCAATTTATAAGGGATAGAGTGAGGCTTCATTTATCAAGCATTTACAAGAAATAGTCATAGGAAATTAAATTCATGGCCAACAACAGAAGCGTGGGAGAATTTCAGCATATCTCCCCAGTGATCATCTCCAGTAAGTCATCAGTTCTTTAGTATTAATAACGTACCACATTTCCTTTTAACCATGTTTCTAAGTACCACATTTAAATGTCTTAAAAAAAAAAAAAAAAAAAAAAAAAAAAGCTATATGTTTACTTCAGTAGCTGACAGTTCTATGTTGAGGTTCCTGAGGCTTCTGCATCTTTGGGAAAATGGACCCAGCAGGTCATCTAAGTAATGAACCAGACCCTGAGGCAACAGAGAGTCTGAAAGACTCAAGGATGGTGTAAAGCCACTTCAGTTTGACTCCAGGCTGTACACTTCATATGCCTTTTTGAACTCTCTTGAATATTTAAAAAATGCCACGTATTATAATTCTCTTTGTTGTTTCGACATCAGCCTCTTCAGTTCATCTCTACCTTTAAATCATGGGAATACAAAAACTTCCTTGTAAGATTAGGCTGAAGGTCAACACTGCCTGCACCCCCACTAATGGTGAGATGAAGATCCTTATGTTACATCTCTAGCAGAATGACTGCTTTCCCAACAGAGAGCTCAGCTTCTAGCAGCCAGAAACTGTGGATATGAAAGTATTTGCATCTAGACTCACGTATTTAGTAGCCACTGAAAGATCTATCCCTTGTAGTTATTTCCTTTTGGAAATTGTCTGTACCAATATTGAACCAATTAAGACATTTCATCAGGATAGAAGAATACGTTGAGATTTTTCAGTTCAGTCGGTAATTTTTGTCAGAGTTTCTCCAGAACAATATATCAATTAAGCAAAATAATACATGATTCTCAGTTTAACGTGAGAGATGGAATAGATACAAAAATAATTTTCTTATAGTTGCCTCAGTAATTTCTAAAAAATGCATTCTAATTATTAAGGATAACTAAAAAGGAGCAAAGGATTTTTTCTAGATTGTCACATGCAGGATGTCAAAACACTAGCGCTGAGAAAATGTACTTTCCATGTTCATGGCCTTAAGCCTTATCCTGATAATAATCTTCTTAAACTGAGCAAAGTCTTAATTTCCTAAGTATTTCCAGGAGAAAAATCACCCAAGCTCCTTCTGGAACATAGCTTTCAGAAAACATCATGACTGTTATTCCAAGGAAAAAAGCATTTTCTTGGAAACAGACAATCCTTAGACTAAGGTCAATAATAGAATTTTAAGTTTTATGAGGTAATCAGTACTATAGGGAAGGACAGGTGGAATATGGAGACAAGATAGAGGCTCTTCATTGTATAGAAAAACATCCACAGACAAAACGTAAAATCAAAGTAATCAAACTGAGCTAACAATGAAAGTGTTATGCTTCACACAGCAGAATGTTCCCAGTGACCTTCCAGAAAAGAGAAAGGAATTACATATACATATTTTTTTTTCCTAAAAGTTACTGTCCAGTACCTAGAAGTTAAAACTGAATAACTGACAACACAGCCCACAGCAGAACTGTTGGAGCTCAATGATCTTTAAGGTCCCTTCCAAACAAAGCCATTCTACAATTCTATTAAAATGAGTTTTAATGGAAGATGTGTCCTCCAAGTTGTATACAATCTCTGACATCTCTTGCTAGAATACTGTGTACTGGAGAACTAAAACAACTAGAAACCCTCCATAAAATCCCCCTTAGCTCAACAGCTATTTCTGAATACTAACTATGTCTGTTCTGTCAAAGCCAGAACCTTTTCTGTTCCCTTCTAGAAAATATTTTCTTTTTTCTTTTTTCTTTTTCTTTTTTTTTTTTTTTCCCTTCCATTAACAATACAACTACATCTACCATCAGTTTATTCATGATACAGAATAACAGAGGTGCCACACAGGTCAGATGCCTTAGGATAGGTATAATTAGTTTTAAATCATCATCATCTGGACAAATTTTGAAGTAAGGTCCTTAAGAAGCAATCACTAAGCAGAAACAAAGAAACAAAAATCTTTCCAGGGCTTTCCAGAGTTTTAACCTTCCTACAATCTTGCCTTTGCCTCTCAGATTTATAGCAGGCAACAGAAGAATGATGACAGTTGTCTTCCTGAAGACATGAAGAGCTATTAAAGTGTCTTATCAACATTTTGGGGAAAACCAAGTTCCTGCCACTTCCTCTCTAGTTCCACTCAAACGGTGGGCACAAGTATTAATTAAAACCAGCCAGCTAGATTTATAGCATGAGCTCTGTTTGTTGTTTTAAATTGTTGAATATCAATTACCTTATTATTTTGTGATTAGCATGAAACATATGCATCTATGTCTTGTGGCTTTTGGCAGTGATTTAAAAAAATTCAGCAACTTTGCATACGGCTGTAAAACAGCATGTTTCCAGGCATTTTTAGCGCTGACTAGAGCCATTCTCAATCTGCTCAGCAGCGTGAAGTTAATTAGGAGAGGCATGAAGCTTATGGCTGGGTACAGATATCAGCAATGGAGCAAAATTACCCTTTATTTATTTATTTTCAGCTTCAGCCAGTAGCCACTGTATCTACATTTGTTGTTGTTTATGAAATGCTTCCATTGTTAACCAACAGCTTAAGCTTTAACTTTGCATCTCATCCAATTTTCTAAATCCTTCAGTGAATACAAATTGATGGACACAGGCAAACAGAAAGAGATGATTATATTGAGCTCAAGAAGGTAGTATAATGTACTAATTCAGAGAAAATCCAGTTTTGGACACAGCCTTGGGATTCCTTTATCAACAGTCCCTTTCTGAGCAGAGTGAAACTATCTATCTTATTGACAGAATGCCAAAACAAGCTTGTGTTGTGATTCATAGACAGCTTACAAGAATATCCACATGAAAGGGAATTTCCCTGAATAATTCGCAAGACTCCAGTATGAGCTCACACTGAAGAAAATAGCAATACACTGGATAAATGGATTTCCTCAAGGCCCTGCTTTCTTTCCTTATTGTAACAAAATCACAGCAGAAGTGAGGGTATATGATAAAGCAGACAGGAATATCTTTTCTACCAGTCTCCCTCGTAATATATGTCTTTCCTTAAATGATATCAGGTAAGAGATTTAGTAGGAAAGAGGATGCATTAAACAAAGAAACAAGTAATTTAGGAATAGATAAAATTCAAGAACACTTAATTCTTCATTTTTTAAACTAAGCATGGATTTCCTTGTGTGGGTCATGTTTCACAGAGAAAGGACTCTGAGTTACATCAAACCTCTGCCTATTATGCCTCAGAACACATGTATACATCACTGTTTACATTTAGACAAATCTGCTTTTCAAAGAACTCCCAAAAATATTCACTTACAGTACATTTTCAACAGGTAACACACCTGGAGCGTGTGAACTCCCTTCAGATGAAGCTAAGACAGAAGACAGACTCCTGGAGAGGACCTAAAATAATGCAAGCCAAGCTTCTGAACTGAAGATAATTTAAAGCAAAAGTAGATGTTGTGACCTTACCACAAACCCTTTTACATTTGATAACTATTCCTGCTCTACTGTAGTATTTCTTACCATCAACATAATCAGTCTTTGCAAAGAGTTCTTTGGAATATGTTGGCAGAGTTTAATCAAACAAAGTTGAATCTCATATACTGTAAAATTTTCAGTTAAGAAATAGTAGCTAAAGACTCGTAGGAAGATGGAGTACCAGTGGTTCAGCTGACAAATCACAGAACAAGGCTAAGGATATCCCAAGTCAGTTTCTTCTTTCTCTTCCAAAGTGAAAATAAAGAAATACAACAGTGGATCTGATTTGAAAACTGCTATTGTCTCACACAAACTTAAGTTCCAGTTCTAAATACTACTTTAGGAAGTGTCATGAGCTTGTCACATTCAAAAAAGACAGTCTCATTAAACAAAATTTTTACTCATTGTTTTCCTCAAAACAGTTTTCTGGAAGAGCATTTATATTCTCTGTATTGTTAACTTCAAATCATACAGAATGCAAAATATTGAAATTCAGAAGAGCAGAGCTGCAAAACCAACCTTTGAAGACAAAGTCCATTTTGTATATTGTTGCCTCTTGCATCAAAGTGCACTTACAAGTACGAAACAGGACATACAGTTTGAAACTGGATACAAGTTCAGGCAAAGTCATAGGGTATTCAAGACTTCATAATTATTGCATTCCATCATGTCAAATTCACATTAAAATATAATCAGAACATTAACATTTTGATAGATAAATACAAAAGATGAATTTTTATAATGGGCACATCAATCAAACACTGGTAGGTCTGAGCTTTTTTCTTTTCTCTAGCTTGAAAAAGATTCAGACAGCCAATGTATTGCAAACAAAAATGTAAAGGGGAAAGACATACAGCCCTGTAAGTATGCAGGTTTCCAAAAGAAAAAAAAAAATCACAAATGGAGCAAATCAATAGTGACAACTGGAAAAGGTAAAAGGAAATCAGAGTTTAGAGTTACAAACTATATTAAAACTCACTTTTTTAATGTGCACTGTTTGCAATAAAAAGCACTTATCCTGAGAAACTTCAGCAAACAAATGCAAAGATTTTTTTATTTTAATGTGTATTCAAACAAGTAATCATTGCAGATTTCTGGTTTTGGGGACAAAATGAATAGAGGGACAGCTACCGTTTTTTTGTTTGTTTGTTTGTTTATAATACATATATATAAATACACACACATATATATACACATTCAAATTAATGCTAGAAGAATTTGTAATAACCAAATATAAAGAACTAAAGCACATCACTGAAGCAATAAAAACTTTGGGATCTCATAAAAGCTTGGGATCTGGTGAAGATCTTGATGTTGCTGAAAGGGACATTCTCTACAGGTGGCTGTGTCCCCCACCCTGCTGCCCCCTTTTCGTTCCTGGTACCGTGTGCAGAGACAGCTATTCAGGAACACCTGGGACACAGACCCTGTGGTGCTCAGTAAGATCAAGAGGCTTAACAAAGTCAGCGAGAGACATGCTGGGTATCCCCAAGGACAGGATTTGGTCCAAATAACCCTTCTACCCATGAACACATCGCAGAGCAATTCTCAGCCATCAGGAACACTCTCTCGGCCTCCCCAAAGTGCGCCAGTCCTACAGAGGCAGAGTGTGGTAGGAGGGGATGTGACAGCGCAGGACAATCTCAATAGAGGCATCCATCTTCAGCGTGGACTGGTCTTCAACAAGTGTAATATCATTGCCCTGAAATCAGCAGTGCGAACGTACAGGGGGACAACTCTGAGGAAGGCACAGCCCCAGGGAGCAGCAAAATCCTAGTGAAAAAGTGTCACTGGAGCACATTAATTCCAGCCCTTGTTTCTTCTTGCCTGTTACCCAGGAAGGGGATGGTGCTCACTGAGAACACTAAAAGCACACGCGCTTCCCTCTTTGCCTTGGATAACCACGCTCGCAGTTCTCCACTGATACTCACCAATCCTAGAGATTTTCTGGAGATTCTCCACTAGTTGTGGTTTTATAGTTAAACTTATAAGGATGTGCGAATTTAAATCAAAATATTTCCCTCTGTCCCTTTAGTTTTGACTCCTCTGACGTATTTTATGTAGCATTATTACGAGCATAATCATATAAAATTGTGGTATATATATATAAAGAGAACTAAAAAAAGGCAGTAGAAATCATGGAAAACTTTTTAAATGAGCAATAGTGCGATTCTGTTCTACGCTGGCGTAGCTCCATTAATTGGCTGATTTGTGCAAGATTGGTCAAAATGTTAATTGAGGCCAATGAACCGATGTGCACTCTGAGGGCAAGGAAAGGCCATATGGGTTGTAACAGAGATTTGTTTTAAATAAGCAGAAGTATGCAAACAACCATGAGCGAGGAAAACTAACTTGTCGAACAGTGAAACGAGTATTGGATCCACGTAACACACCCTTCCAAGTCTGAACTGGCAAAAGTCAGAAGTCTTTGTCATTTTGTCATCTGCAAACTGAAGCTCATGATCCATTATGACAGAAAGACATACAGAAAGACAGATAGAGAGAAAGACTGAGCCCTTAAGATTACAAATCAAATAGAATTGGGGTCCCAATCCCCAAGCAGCCCCATGGTATGCTGTAGCCATATGCTACAGGAATCTCCCCAGCCAGCAGCGAGGCCTGTCAAGGCCCTCATCACCCCCAAGGGTGTACGCCTCATTCTGGCAACCTGAAGTCCTGGCAATCAATTAGCTGAGGGCTGAGCTAGCCCAGGAAGAGAATAATTTAAAGTGGAGGGGAGAAGGAGGGGGAAAATACAGGGCGCAGGACAAAGCTATCTCTTGCACTGGAAGAGCTTGTCATGTGCATATGTGCATCAGCAATTGTTTGGTGAGTGAAAAGCCGCATTAATCAATGCTCAGGGCTGCTTTAAATACAGAAGTACAGAGCCAGCCATTCAGTGATGATTTATTATGGGGCCCAACATGCATTCGACATGGAACAAGTTGGTGCTTTGGAAGCTGCCACCAACAGACAGAAGACCGGGGATGTGATGGGGGTGCAGGAAGGCACAGCCAAATTTGCTCCGTTTAACTGCCACAGAAGGGAAACGCAATGTCGGCAACCACCTCAATAAATATCCACAAAGTGCCCCAAGAGATTCAATGCCTCACTTTGATTAGCAGAATTTTATAATTGCTGAGACTCCACAAAATTAAAGCTTTCACAGCCATGAATGCTCCCATTATACATACATAATGCTCTAAATGTCATTTAGAAGTGCCTGGAACTGAGGTTATAAATTAAGATATCTACACCTCCTTCAGAAGACTATGAAAGATTTCAAGCTGTGTGTCTTTAAACAGAAAAATAAAACTGAGTTTTCCATGTTCCCATAGTCCCAGCATTCTTGAAGCCCCTTTAATTTAATCCAGAGATGGAAGTTGCAAAAACATCACTCATTTTGAAGGGAAAAGGAATTTCTGTTTAAAACTTTATCCAAAATTATCTCTGAAATTACATATTCTCTGGTTATGTGATTATGTCCTGAATAAATATGACAATGCAGCATCTTCTGAAGAAGTCCAGGCTACATAAATATTACTCAAAAGAAAAACAAAAGAAGTCCTCTGACCAAAAATATACACATAAATCTACATATTTATTTTCCCTCATGAAAAATTTTAGAATGAACAACTGCACTTTTATTTTATTACAGGGTAGCTATCTGGCTGCCATTTAAATTTTATCTCAGTGTGTATAATTTTTGTGGGGAGTTTTTTGTGGTTTCTTTTTTTAATTAAAAATACTACTACAGCACTCCTCACATTTAGTTTCACACAAGATACAAATTACCGTAATGTGAACAGAACAAATAGAATTACATGGTAGAACTCTTAACACATACACATTGTAGGAAGAAGAAACAATAAGAAATTGTTTCAGTAAGAAGAAGGAAATCACTGCAACACAAAATACAAAGAACATGATAATAGCTAGAGGTCACAAGTTTAAAAGTGTACTCAATGAGCTCTGAAAGACAGTACTTTGGAATGGTGTCAAAGTGCCATCTGTGCAATGTATGTAAATGCAAATGTTTTTTGTGATCTGTCCGAAAACCCAAGCTAAATACAACGAGTTTATGAACAATTATTCTTTGCTATTTCTAGGGAATTTAGGATTGTGTTCTACATTCAAGGACTGAAAGTCTTCACAATTTCTTGAATAATCAACAGCTTTGCTTTTCATGATATAACCTCTTCGATAAACCAGCTTGAAATAAACATATACACACACACACACACACATCAGTGCCCTGGTTGGCAGTTGAAAGAACACTGCAAAACCAGATGTAGCATTTGGCTGTACACTATAAAATCCATTAATAATATACTAAAAGGATTTGCCTTGCTGTCTATTGGGTATCCTTAAAATAAAATTTAATTTTAAAAAAACAAACGAAAAGCACTCCACATCCCAAATTCTACAACAGTTGAGCGAACATTTTCAGATAAATAGACCTCTCTTACTTCCAAGGTTTGGCATAAAGTTTTATGAAAATAAAGCACTTTATTATATATTCTAAATAAATACATCATAGAAAATCCAAAAACTTCTAAAGCAACAGCTTTGAATTTGGGACCCTAAACAAAAGCTTCTAATAACACATCCACATCTAAAAATTGCATTTAACATTAAAAATATTTGATAGAAAGCCCTATTCTCTGTGCTTGTTACTTCTAAGTTGCATTTAAAAATAATTGCAAGTAAGTACTGGTATACATATTAAACAGTACAGATTTTTTTCTTCATTTCACTGCAAGTCTATGAAGGGAGACTGCTACAGTTACAACATTCATTTGACCATTAAGTTTCAGTGGAATAGTTGGTTAGTAAAATACTGTACTTCAGGCTGACCTGAAAGTTTAAAATGTTCCCAAAAGTAGAGAAAAGAATCAGAATAAACTCAAAAAACTCAAAACTAATTAAAAGCTTATCACATTCCTTAATATCACCTAAATTAAACAATAGAAACTGAAAAAGAACTCAAAATTTGTGAATAGTTACATTACATATTTTACATGTAAATCTTAATATATATACATGCATAGATATATATATGTTTCTAAATACCATAACTCACTTGACTAGAAAAGCATAAAAGAAAATATAGCAATTCAAATATAATAACAAATATGAGTTACACAAACTAGAAAAAATTACGTTCCTGAAGAACAGCAAATTTAGGACTTACAGCACTGGAAAAGAACTGGTCTGTACACATTGTATCTGCAAATGATTTGGAGTCAAGTAGGATAAAAGCACTGAAGAACAGAAGCACAGACAGGCATCACATTTGAAGAAATTCAAGAACAAAACAGGATACATGGTGGAATTTGTTCTGTATTGAGGAATTCTATTCATTTACTATGAAATAAGAAAAAAAAAAAAAAGAAAAAAAAAATCCCATTTAAAAAGAAAATGATGATTCAGGACTACAGGCTTCAGGAATAAAATTATACAGTACTATACATGAGTATTCTTTAAGTATAATAGCACTCAGTGAGTCCTAAGAGAAACCAACAATAAAATACAGGTAGCATTATTTGGGTCAATTTGTAGTTGATTCAAACTTCATAGACTTATTCATTAAGATATTTATTTTAATATTTATCTAAATATTCTTTTTAATGATAGCAACACAAACTAAAAGGGAAGAAAAAAATAGAGCGAGTGTGAAGCCTGTCATATATAAAGTTCACGTACTTTGAAATCAACCATAAGGAATTTATTTGTTACTCTAGTAACTGCAGTTCAAGAAAAAATAAAAAAATTAAAAAAAAAAAAAAGAAAGAAAGGGGGGGAATTTGGGGGGAGTGGAGGAGCAAGAATGAGGAGGATTATAAAGAGCCAAGAATCTAATATTCAGTTAGCTATGGAACAATTTACAATCAAGCGTCCTTTTCAAAACCCGATTACAGGATGAAATAGGATGAGAACAATATTTATTAAATCTCTTCTCATACTTAGAATTTAAAGCTCCAGCCATTGGAAATCAAGCTGATTCAATCCAAGTTCCTCACGTAAAAAGGTATTTTTTCTCAATTAATTATTCCAATTAATCTACTAGCCTGAATTGGCAGTATAGTTCCCTGCTGAAAAGAAAGAATGGGTGGCTCAAGGGCAAAGCTTCGGAAGCACACATTGTTTACTGATTCAACAGTCTAGGAAACAGTATTCACTAGACAATGTTGCAACAGCTACAGATAAACAATGTGTAGCTCCAGATAGTCATACAGAGGGACAGCGTTTTTCTCATAAGTACTTTTTTTTTTTTTTTTTTTTGACAGTGATGAATTAATTCTAATAGGCCACAATGTACGTAGGTTGTTCTGAAAGTAACGCCTGCTACTTTATTTCCACGTGAACTACAACAGATACAAAGAACACAATAAAACTGCTTTATAGAGCAAATTCTCAGCTACAAAGTACTATTTCTCAACATAGTCACCACCATTAGCTATGTATTTTCCTCAGTGAAGAGCCTGAGTGATATGCTTGTAAAAATCTTCACCAGTGGAAATGACCTACAGTTGCTGTCGCCACTAGTGAAATGCATCACCAACTGCCTCACTGTGCTCACATCCACTGGTTGGTCTTTGTAAACATTCAACAAGCATCAGTGAATGCCAATGGGAACAATCTTTTTCTCATGGAGGAATTCAGTGACACACCTTTGCTTTATCCACACTTCCGTGTCAGAAGCCATTTTGTCACACTGCCCATCTGCTGCCATGTGTCACACAACAACAAAACATAATGGGATGTTGGCAGGAAGGTTCAACCTCTACTACCATACCACCAACATCCACCTCTGACATGGTGAGCCAACATCATAAAATAAGAGGCATTATTTTTGGAGCACTCCTCGTGAAATGCAACAGGTAAATACTGTGCTCCTATGCCCCATGTTTGTCCGCAGAAGTAAATCCTAAACATACAGGCCCACAATTAATTGCAAGGGTCGTACAGTTCTAGGTGATCTTTGCCCTCTGCAGAGTCTATTGAGACAAGCACGGTATAATGACAGGATTTTGTAATGTAGATGAGGAAGTGCCCTAAATCAAATAAGTCCTGTCACTCAAGCAACAGGATTTCTTTGAAACTGGTACATTTAAGCACTATCGCTGTGACTCCAATTCAGAATGGTAACCCGGGGGTTAAAGGCCCAAGCTCCAAGCTGTATTTCACATTGATGGAACAATTTTGACTTTGGCATGCACTGCCTCTGAAAAGAACTTTTCTTAATCTGAGAAGTACAATTTATGATCATCACGACTTACATTTCCACTCAAATAGCTATATGATGTCAGCATGAAAAGGGAAAAAAAAAAAAAAAAAGAGAGAGTAGCATTCAAAGCAGAGAGTTCTTTTAAGGAAAAAAAAAAATAGTTAAAATATAATTTATCAACCGGTGAGGTGTTTGCCCTGGCTCCTGCTTTTTTCCTCACTGAGAGCTAGATGCATATCAATGTATTAAAGCTATTTGGAAGGTCATAGAACAGTGTGTTACTATTACTCTGAATTACCTTTTATTGAAGAACTGTTTAAATTTTAATGTTAAAATCTTGATATACTAAGAAATAAAAAAATATTTTCATCTCTGAAGTGGTAGTTAAACAGTTATCTCTCCCAAAAGTGTTTTTCTTGAATTGTGTTCCTGAAATACAAAAAAGCCCACCACCTTTTAGATATTCTTTTAATGAATTGATTAAAAAAAAAATAATCCTGTAAGTGAACATTTTAACTTAATGTTTGAGATAAATAATGTATCTATTACAAAAGCTATAAAAAACACACATAGTTATTATTATGTTATAATAATTCCTGAACTGGATTAAGTATGTATTTGAATTTAAACTCCTTTAATTTAATCCTCTCTCTTGATACTATAAATCCCATTCATTTGTGGAGTTATCTGGTTAGCAGATTTGATACCCTTGAGGAATCTTTCAAGATATGTGAACTATGTACTGCTTTCTTGCTGTATTATACAAAAGATCTTTTCCCAACCTTATGGATCTCCAAGTTGCTCTGGACCGACCATACAACTTAGATCATACTTGATAAGATGTTTCAAAACAACATATTTTAATTGAAAAAAATTGTTTTAATCACAATACTGTGATACAATGAAATGAATGGACATCACTAAGTCATCAAAATTTTATTTAAGCTACAAGAAGTCCTATGCAGAATAACTCTGCTCAAGCTAACGCAATATGAAGAGAATAAATTTACTCAAATAAGAACAAGTATAATTAACTTTTTTTGAACACAAGAAGAAACCTCCATAAAGCATTTATGTGCTAGCCTTAGTCCAAGTACTGAGGTTTTTAAAGGTTATATGCAAGGCCAAGCACTGGAGGGCTCAGCACTGGGGTATGAAAGTGATGACAAACAAAATACTTTTTGCATTCTGTCACTTGAGGTGCAATCTCACATGTATAATGTAAAATTTTTACATTCAGACATGAAGCTTCTTTGTTTACGCCATGGTGCCTCACACTGAACTGTTTTTAAGTAAATATTTTACACAGAAACAACTTATCTCTCTGTTAGAAGGGATTCACTTGATGCCTCCCAGCCCTCTCGGTTCAGTTTCAGGTCAGACAGCAGTCACAGAATCCAGAGGGCCAGCAGCACTGCACAGGGCTTCCCAAAACAGGCAGCCCTCCTGGCTGCAGCTCTGCAGCTGGGCCACAGTATGTTTAACAATATTCTTAATTAAAAACTTAAATGATAAGTGCACCCACTGGTCCACTTGCAATCTTGATGGTTCATTATCAGCCAACAATGACGACGCTTGATTTACTGACACTGAGGGCAAAGGGGCACCCGGAGGAGTGATGCAAGCAGCACTGCCCACAGCACCTCACAGCTGGGCAACCCTGCTGCTGCCCGAGGCTCTCCCACTTTCACACAGACCTGTGTATGCAACCATTTTCCCAGTGCTACTGAGCCTTACTCTGAAATAGAGGGAGTCAAAAAAACAAAACCAAACAAAGCTTTAATTCAGATACTGATTTGCCTATTTGGGCTTACCTACTTTGTACCTATTTAGGCTGGTGCAATTTTGTGGAATAAATACATTTTTGGAAGGGTGGAAATGTTTATCTGTTGGCTTCTTGAATTTGTTGATGTTACGAGTTACATCTAAATTAGACTTGATGAGGCAGCTTAGCAAGCAAAAAGCAAGTGAGGCACTCAAGCAGGCATGAGCTACTTTTTTCACATGCCACAATTGTTCATCACTTGACTTCTAGCACATCAAGTCCCAGCGCATGCTTAATGCACAGCCATGGCGTTATCACACAGATGGGACAACTAAAGCTACGTCCTTTCCCAATTTTTTTTTTTCTTTTTTGGAGTGGGCGATGGGAGTCTCTTTACCATGCTTAAACATTAAAGAATAGCGATGTAGCCTCTGAATTTCAGAAGTGTTACTTTCACTTGAGTCAGTACCTGTAACACATAAGAGTTGCAGTTACTCTTTACCATTGCAGCTGTCAGTAGGCACCATCAGGAAAGTGCTCACCATAGACACACTCAGTCACAACGCAATTCAGATGATTTTACTGATACTGCACTCAAAGGATTAAGAGTTATAGAGAGACTGCTAACCCTGCCTGTAAATCAAAACTACCATAACATATCTATGTGTAAGAAACACAGAAATTGAGTAATAAAAAATAATCATTAAAAACACAGCAGAAATAGCTACTGGCCGGTCCTCATATCCTGCCAGTACAAAGATTCCTGCTTATAAGAAAAGCAGTCAATGCTGAAAGCAAGGAGAGAGGCCTGTGGGAATTTGCAAAGTATAAGGCTATTATTTCAAGGCTCCCATAGACAGAAGTGAAATCAAGGCTCCAGGAAAAGGTAGAAACCAGAAGACATGGCAATTTAAGCTTTAACCACAAGAACTCTGAAAGTGCAGTTATGCAGAACTGTACCTCTTGAAATTATATAATTACCACATCAACCTTCATACAACAGTTAAATTAATATTTAATTTTATTCCAAGCAAGGTTCTTTTGACATGGTAACTTGTTCTCCAACATGCACAAATTGAATTCAGAAATGCATCCTGAAAAAAAACAGTTCACTGGCCAGTGGATTGACAATTCCTCCCCTCTTCCTGACTGAGCTTTAGGACAAAAATACTTTTACAAGCACGTATTTGAATTCAGGACTTCTTTTTTGGTTCTAGTACTATCAACACAAATATGGGGAGCGCAAGGGGGAGCTTCCTTACAGAAACTGGAATCTGGTCCACATACAATGCCAGATTGAGATAATAAATCAGTTCAACTTCATATGTTGACACACTTTAATGGATCTACCACTGACTTGTATATTTTAACACGCGTCAGTAAATACACTGAAACAAGCCAAGCTTACACAAGCAGTTTGAAACCAGTGCAAATACTCAGTTGGGTCACAGAACTCAGTTAAGTCAACTTCAAAACCTACTTTCAAAAGCAAACAAAGTGTGGCAAGTGCATCAGCATGAAGGTGTAACACCCTGTGAGTCTGAGTCGCAAGTGTGCCACAAGAACAAAATAAATGAAACAGGCACTTTTGTTGGTTTTTTTGTTTGTTTGTTTAGTGTTTTTCAGATTAATTTAAACAGAAAAATAAAGCATAGATGTGTAGAGTTCATCTCTCTAATTTGCTGTTGGAAGACTATTAGAATGAATGAGGCCAATGAGTATCAGTTTCAAGTTGTAATGCAATACCTCCTTCAAGTCACTACAGGAATTAAAACCTGTTAAGTTGCTTTTACACATCTTTGGCAAAGTATCAGGTTTAAAAAAATAAGAAATACAGCTACAAAAAATGATATTACATGTATGCTCCTGCATCTTCTAAATGCTGTTCTACTTTATTGAATATTTCCCTCATTGTTTTTTGGTCTAGAAACATAGACAATTGTTCTTTTTCTAATCAGTCTGCTTTGTGATATTTTTGCTTTTTTAAAAAATAAGAAAGTTGAGAGATGGTTCCTGAATTTAAAGATGTGACTTGCAATACTAGCCCAAAACACAATTTTGACAGCCCAACAAAAATTCTTTTCACATAATGACATAACAACTACTCAATTTTCAGTTTTCAAATTTGCAAAGGATACTATTCAAATTCTGCTAGTCTATGAGAAGTGATGCATATTTTTAGAACAATAATAATAAAAAAAATAAAAAACCTCAACCCAGAGTAAATAAATTTGCATGCAATCTAACAAAAAAGGGAAGTTAAAAGAATTAAAAAGTAGGGACACTCATATATCACAGAATGACAGAATTTCAGGGGTTGGAAGGGACCACAATAGATCAGTGAGTACAATCCCCCTGCTAACGCAGGTTCCTACAGTAGGTCGCATGGGTAGGTGTCCAGATGAGTCTTGAGTATCTCCACAGAAGCAGACTCAAACCCCCACTGCAAAGCCTATTCCAGTGCTCTGTCACCCTTACCATAAATAATCTCTTTCACATGTTTGTATGGAAATTCCTGTGTTCGAGTTTTAGGCCATTACTCCTTTTATATATCCACTTTACTGTCTTTATATTTTCCTTTCACCAGCAATAACTTTCATTATTGTTATATGACCAAAACTGAAATTGTTCAACATATTAAAACAATATTTAATAAATAGTAATTTCACACCTCTACCTTCAGCTAGAAAAGAAATCTTGTAATACAGTTTTTGAGCAAGACCTCCAGCATTGGAAGAGTTAGAGAGGCCATCTTATTTGTTGAAGTAAGCAAGGAAACATGAAGTTCTGTCTTACAAGAGCTCACCATCAGAGGCTCACAATGACATGACAGCCAAGAAAAGAGACAGTCAAGGCTGTGAGTCATGGAACGTTAATCAACCATTTCATTTCCATTAAAGTATATCACTTCAGTGTAAAATTGGTAGCGAACAAACACTCTCGTTAAGGTGGGGATGAACAATCTTCTTACACAGAAATGATTTACATATATAAAATGTTAGACTGACAGACATGAATTGGTTCCTGTCCTCTAAAATGTGGAAGACACATTAGATATCACTTCTTGACACTCTTACCTTTGGTAAATTAGATCCCATCAAGTGTCTACTCTAATAATTTCTATGATAGCCCAATTTTCCCTCATTTATGGCCATTTTCATGCTTGTTTTCCTTCTCTCAGTATGCCCGCTTTTCCCTTTTCTGTGTCCTAATCCCACCCCCATCCTAATATGGTTTCATAAAATAAAATTAAAAAAAAAAATAAAATGTTGATGGTCATGTCCAAAAGAAAGTGAATAGGCTGTTTGATTTCTCTATCCACAACTCAAAGTAAAACACACACACACACAAAAAAAGTTCTAGAATCACCATAGGGTTCAAGAAAAAAAATTAAGACTAGTATTCTGAAAAATGTTCAAACCATTAAAAATAATTAGAAATAAAATAATACACCAATAACTGTACCAGGTTGTAACTATTAAATTGTTCTAAATACAACACTTATTGCCAAGAACTTTTATACTGGTGTTCTTAAAAATGTAGTTAGAATGCACAAACTAGAACAAGAGGTAGTTAGAAGCAACTATCTGAGATCAAAGAAGAACTTTAGAGCTGTTTCTAGTCAAAGAGTGGCAGTTTTTATACTATTGTCTCCACAAAGGATAAATCCATTTCTCGTTTGAAAAGGTTAGGCAATAAAGGAAGATTTATAAAACCAGTACGAATAATTAGTTTCCTTTTCCTTATCCTCTGCTGGCTTTAGGACACATTGGATAATCTTAAAACATCACCCAGTTCAGATAAAAAATGTTTTTACTAAGATTTCACATTACTGTTATTCTAAGAGATATGCATAATTACAATTAGCTTTGTACTGAATCAAAATCATATTTTAATGGTAGGTATTTTATCATGTCATCTTACACAATCCTAGAAGTCAAATTAAGGAAAGCTCACTTTTTTTTTTTTTTTTTTTTTTTGCAAAACCAGCTCTACTTAACTAATCCTTGGGTAACAATTATTACAAATGTTCAGAAAGCAAATGATAGAAAGGAGTTTCTAGTTTGCAACACTGGTTTTAAGAATTAATTTGATAGAGAGAAAGTAAAGTGAAGACAGCAAGAATAAAATGATAAACAATACCCTCAATTATCTCTGAACCTGTGGACCTGGTTTTATTACCATTTATTACTGTTTTTTTAGCTTAGTTTCTGATTAATGTATTTTTAACATTAAGACTCTGCTTCACTTAATGTTGTGCAAGTCCTTGACATAATTCAAATAGTAACACTTATAAATCAAGGATTTCAAGATTTTGTTGCATTTTAAACAACATCATAGATACTATCAATAATTATAGCCTATTTTTAATAGCATGTCAAAGTTGCTGATGACCAACAATGAGTATATATTCAGTGAACAAAATCACCAAAAATTGTTTTTAAAATAAATATTAAGAGGTGAGAAAGGATAAAATGTTATAATCTTTTTACCCATAACAGAGGCAGAACACCACCACCAAAGTATAAGATTTCTTTTGCTATAGAATTAAAAATAAAATCTGTCTAAGATATAATTATAAAGGAAGGATTTCTCAAAAAAAAAAAAAAAGGGAGGGGGGAGGGGAGTTCAGTGCTAGTTTTCATGCTCTAATTTAGCAATTTGAGACTGTTAAGCATGACATTTGGATACCTGGAAAATTTCACATACTTTGCTCACTGATATCAAAGTGACACAAAAGAGCTTCAATACTTTGCAAAATTATTGCCTAAATATTTGGCATTTCTCTGACAACAGCTTGCCAATTAATGCAAATTACTAAAGCACTTAATATATGACTTCAACACCTGGGCACCAGAAATTAGTGAATGTTCACTTATTCATTTCACATAGGCCACTAAGCAATAAATCAGGCCTAATGACTAGAATTCAACTTCTTACCTAACATGGACAAGTTGAAAAGAACAAAAGAATATTTTAAGGGCTTTAAATAGATGCTTCCTGAAATCTTTTTTCTTTTTTTTTTTTATGTTTCCTATTGGAAATTATGAACATCTAGTAAAAAAAAAAAAAAAAAAAAAAAAAGGAAGAAAAAGAAAAAAAAAGGGTGAAAGATGTAACATTACAGAAAATCACAGGAGTTAGAGGGAGAGTGAGCCCTTATTTTTCTTAACTAAGGGAATAGGCAAATGCCCAAAAAACATTTTTACCATATACAAACCCCAAAAGATCATCAATTATTTATTTAAATGTTATATAGTTCCCCGTGGTTCATTTGATCAGAATTTTGCCTGCTACTCTAGCAAGAATAGGTAACATTTGTGAATTTGTGTTTTCAATAACTAGGCTAATATTTTTATCCTGCTATCAAATACATACTTAAAATATATGTGTGTTTCAGGAAAATTTATCACCAAGCACATGGATGCTCTACTGACATCTTTAGTGAGCAAGAGCAGCAGTAATGTACAGACCATCTGCTATGAATGCATTGGAAAAATAAGGCCCGGCTCATAAAATACTATTCTATTATACAATAACTGTAGAATATAAGTAAATCCAACTTTTTCACAGGGAAAGATTGAACTGTCCGATTTAACTTAAACTTATTCAGTCTCAGCCAATCAAAACTTTTTCTTATGTCCTTATCTACTGTCATATCAATAAGGAAGTTATGAACACACAGATCTTTTCTATACAACTACAGGTCTGTGGGATTTGCTTTTTTCCTGCAGGGCACTATTTCTTTGTATACTCTGGAATCTTAGAAGCACCTAGAGCCGCAGGGAATAAGAGTTTGAGTCAGTAACAGTGCTGTCATGAGACTACTTATAGTCCATATTAGCATGGCTTCTGCTATGACACCATGAGCATCATTCTTCAAGGAAAAAATAAAACATCAGAAGTCTGCAAGAGTGTAAGATGAATGATCAGAAGATAGAAATAACCTTACACAGGAGGGACCACAGAGAGGATTGAGTTTTCTTACACAAAAGAACAAGTAATAATGGTCTTTGAATAGATGAAAAGAGTTCTCACAAAAAAAAAGAGATACATGCACTCTCCATCTATGCTAAATTCCGGACAAAGAATAAATTCTTGCTGTTTCAATAATAATGACACAGTCAGGTCAAAGTCACTGAAAACCTCTTCAGTGCTAAAGACTGCAAAGCATTGCTGACTACCTGGGGAGTTTACAAACTCCTCACTGGAGGTCTCCAAGAAAAGATCAAACATATTTTAGGTTCATCCATTCTAAGTCAGGTACACAATACATTGCAATGAACTAAAAATTCATTAGCCAAATTAGGAGACAATTATTTGTGAACAGTCACATACAGTTGATACCAGGCTTTGAATCCTTAAAAAGTAGCATAGAAAAATTGTAAAGAAACAACTGTTGACTTGGTCTCAAGCACAGAACTACTTAAAATAGTAACCATAACACACTATAATTAACATCCAAGAGGGAAAAAATAGTGAACTAGAATTGAAAAGGAACAGCAGAAATCACGCAATAGAGAACTTTTATTAAAAGAACATAAAAATAGAACTTAAAAAGATAATATGCTCATCGCTAATATTAAAACTTTAAAGATTATAGAACCACAGAAAGTTTTCGGGTTGGAAGGGACTTTGAAGACCATCATGCTTCTCTGCCATGGGCAGAGTCATCTTCCACTAGACCAGGTTGGGCCAAAAGCCCATTCTAACCTAGCCTTGAACACTTTCAGAAATAGGGTATCCATAGCTACTGTGGGCAGCCTGTTTCAGTGCCTCACCATCCTCATAAAGAAGAAAGATCCTATTAGAGGTTCATTATATTTTGTTGTTTTTAATGGAATAACTGGGAACATGAACAGAAAAAAAGACAACAGATTTGCTTATATCTTTTTCCAAATGAGACTTTCTGACATTTCCTTTTGTTTTTAAACACAGCACATTAGCACTGTGGAGCTGTTTACTGAATCACTGAGGTTGAGATCATGCAAGTCTGCTCACAGCAGGATCTGTCTGAGTATTAAGATCAGTTCAACTCTATCTGGCCAAATTTTGAATATTGTCGCTGACGGAAACAACATCTCTGGACAATCTGTTCCACTCTCACAGTAAAAAACAAACAAACAAAAACTGTTACAGTTTTTTTGTTTTGTTTTATGTGAAGATGGAATTTAACGTGCTTTAATTTGTGCTTATACTCATTTCTTGTCACTAGGCCTGACTTAAATGCTGGCTCCCTCACTGACATTGCTTCTCAGTTAAGAACCTCCTGAGAATTCTCTCTTCTAGACTAAACAGTCCCAGCAATCAGTCTCTCCTCATATGACAGATGCTCCAGCTCCTTAATCATCTTTGCAGCACTTCCCTGGACTGGCTCCAGCACATCCATGTCTCCCTCTTACTGGGAAGTCCAGCACTGGAGCCAGTGCTCCAGATGTGTCTCACCAGTGCTGAGCAGAGGGGATGGATCTCCTCCTCATTCTGGTGCCAGTGCTCTGCCAAATGTGGCAGAGAAGGCTGTTGACCATTTTAGCCACAAAGGCCTGCTGAGGGCTGACAGACAGTTTATTTTCCCGAGGTCCTTATCTGCAGAGCTGCTTCTCTGCCAGTTGGCCCCCAGCTTATAAGTGGTACTTGTGGTTATTCTTTCTAAGGTGAGAGTTTTGCATTTCCCATTGGTCAATTTCTTCAGGTTTCTCTTTGTACAGTTCTATTGCCTCAAATGTGTCATTACCTCAAATATGAGAGGCCAAAACGTGAATTCATTCAAAAGATGAAGTCTAGATACAAGCTCTGTTCACTATTGGAATCTGGGAAAGTGTTTCAAGCACACCTGACATTTATTAATCTTTCTTTCCTTAAATATTTTATACATACTAGTTGGACTTCTGGACTCATCCAAAAGGGTCCTTTCCCATTCGGTGAGTTAGCACAAAAGGTGTGGTAAAGGAAAAGGAATGTATGCTTAAAACAAAAGAAATAAAACAGGTTATCTTGACAAGAGCTGTTTTCACATCCCATCCCCTATCACCAACATACACTTAGTAAGAACAGTCCATTTTTTTAAATTTATATAAAAAACATCAACCTCAACAATAAAGAATGCTTTGTGAGAGATTACTAAGTAAAAAAGACAACATTATCTCCTTTTTATTCCAATTCCCTTTTTAGCCTACCAGTGAATAGTAGTCTACTCCAGCTACTATTTGATTCTATTGTGTTTCCTTTCAGTTACACTGCAGTGTGCATTCTGACTATTATACATCCGCAAATCAGCTAGGCTGGCTGTCTTTGCCAATATCAACTGACCAAGAGGCACAGCCCAAAAGCTAATGAGCTGCTAAACATTGCTGCCATTGAACAGAGATGTACTGTGAATTTGCAATTTCGCAAAACATCATGCATATAATTGATGATTCCTGTCAGTAGCTGTAGGTGAGATCATTATTGACTCCAAGTAACAATTAAAATGGAATACATTAAGTAACTCGTTATGGATAGGAGAGGCATAAAGCTTGTCACTGACTCTGGCTTCATTTCCCTGACACACATACTTCATGAAAGCCTTAATGATTTGCTAGGTATGATGGGACCATGCATAAAACTTGTTTGGAATAGTCCACAGTTTGGAATGCAAACCATTCTAGTTTCAACCATGTTCCTTTTTAAATAATAGCAGAATAAACTTTCAGTGATTGTTCTTTAAGGGGACACGTATCTGTGGTTGTTGATGAACTGAAGATTATGAATTCAAATGAAAATAGCATTGATTTTGCTTGCTATTAAAAAAAAAAAAAAAAAAAAAAAAAGCAGAAGGTACCCCAATTCCTTTAAATTTTGCTATCCACGCTGCTCTGAAAAGTCAAAATATTATTTTCATTCATATAACAAACAAATTATTCCTAAAGCTTGTATGTCAGACTACTGAATTAAGTGTATTCTTCTGATTATAATCTTTTATACCTCTTGAATCCTGAGGTACAACAAATTCTATAGAATGAAAATAAAGCTACAATGATCCAAGGCTGAGACTTTAGTGGAAACCTGATTGTTTAAGGGACACAAAGTAAGAAGTCATTACAACTGGACAAATTTTAAACAGAGTTAGAAAAAGCACTACACTAAGACTACTGAGATTTTGTATTTCTAGTATCTTATTCCTCACACTACAGCTGATGAGTCTGGAAGCCTTAAAATTCTTTCATTTTTGCTACTATGAACTGTGATTCATTACCTAAATTCCAAGCTTGATTTCCTGCAATTAACAAAGCATAAAGGACTAAATCTATCAACCACTCCTTTTTACCGTATTCTTTCTTTTAAGGCAAAATCCAGCTTTCAAGCAGCACTGAACATTATTAGCATTTAAGTGCACTAGCTCATGAAATATTGGACTTTGAAATTATTTGGAATTTATCCTGGCAGCCTAGACCGAAAATTAGGTGTCTTTAAAATAACTTATAGAAATATAAGGATAAGAATTTTCATTTGTTGTAGGTGGTTTTATAGGGGAGAAAAGCAAGCAAACAAGCAAACAAAGAAACCCAAAATAACACATGGACAGAACACTACATTTTTGATGATTAGGAAACAGTTGCTCAGTGTGAATCTGGTGGAGCAATCTGACAAGAAAGATAGGAAGGAAGGCGGAAAGGAAGGAAGGCGGAAAGGAAGGAAGGAAGAAAAAAACAGTTCTCTAAGGACGCAGGTGATTAACAAACTGAAGCCAATTAAAGTAAAATGAAATCCATTAGATCAGAAGATCCCCAAAGTTCTACTCATGCCTCCTGGGATGGCTTGGTACTGCCCAACAAGACAGGTGCAATCCTGTGTAGAACAACCAGAACTAAAAATTTACTTATGCACTGTCACACTGAATAAGACACTGCATAACATAATTTCCAAAAGCTTTAACACAAAACTCAATATGGTGCATGACAGAAGCATATTTACTAGCCAAGCTAAAATATTTCCTTGACCTTCAAATCTAGGTTTCAAGGAATTGGTCACTGGAAAAATAACATTACCAAACAACTCCAATTCATACTCTACTTAATAGAAGAATGCTTTACTTTGAGTGTGTTCAAAACTCAGATTTCTTTCCATCCTGATCTAATCAAATGATGCAATTACAGCATCATGTTGGCTGATTTGACAGCCTACTAGGTCTTGTCTGTTGCTCTTACTACAACATCAGGTGTGATGGAATAATTTAACTGCTGATTGATTTTATCAATTAACTGAACAAAACCACATGCAGAGATGGGTAAATTTGGCTTTTATTTATTAGGGAACAGAAGCAGAATGCTGAACCCCTCAAGAAGAACAGCATCTTTCTCAGTGTGCAAGTATCTGACTCCCAGATAATCTAGAGAATTCGTAAATATTTAAGAGAATATCAACTGTAATACCATAGCTGTTTCTAATTTCTCCAGGGGATGGGAGAGCATCAAATTATTGTTCAGAGAGCAAAAGTTACAGATGCCTAAATATCAGGTAATACAGCAGGAAATACAGTATATTATGAGTATATTTATGAAACAATTTTGTTCCTTTTGTATATGACCTTAAAGATCCTCCTAAACTGAATGAAAAAGGGTTGTTCTCAAATATTCCCTCAGTAAGAAGTTTCATTAGATATTTATCTACAAAAAAATAAGAACACATTAATTAACATACTGAGGTCAGTAAGACAAGCTGCACACATCTTGCATTACTAGAAACATTAATCACTATGTTTATGGACAGGCAGTCTGATACTTCTCCCGTTGGACATTAAACAGGAATAGATGAAAGGGCTAACATAGACATTGTATTGTCCTAACAAACAAGATATCAGCTGGTAGGTGAGACCATACAGAAAAGCACCACTGAAGCCCAAGGAAAATACCAGCTGTCTCTGTTCAGAGAAGACAGATTACCACCTGTCCAGTTATCTTCCACACACAATACAAGGCACGTTGGCCATTTTAACAGGGATAACTGTACCCATATGCTGTTTAATTTTGAGCTGCATTCTGCCTACTTGCAAATATTCATGATGAATCCTTGTAAATTAGCCCAGTAGTAATGTTTAGCTAGAGGCTAAACTTCATGCTTACTTTATCTCCCTGGAACCTAAATCTACAGTACGTTGTTATCACTACTTTAGTACTTTCAGCAAAAAAAAAAAAAACGGAAAGCAAATACACAAATGCACACACACTGAAATGCAGGAAAAGCATTTGGATCTAGGGAAGAATTATTTAAATCTGTCCAGCAAATGAACACTGACAAGCTTTCTGTACTATGAGAAGTCCTGCTTACATTTTAGCAATACACCAAATGATTGGCACTATAAGATAATAAATACTGTTGCAGCTTTAAAAACAACCAGAAAAACAATCCTCTTCTACCTTATTCAGTGAGAAAGACAAGAAAAAAAAAAACCACAACAACACATCTGTCACAGCAAGTTTTCTAACGTCAGTGGAACACGCCACTAATAATAAAAATATATGATCAACACTTTTCCCTGCCCTAAAGGGGCAAGGAACGAGAAACTCAAAATAACTTCCTTTTTGGTCAGAATCACAGTGATTTTATAAGTTACTGAGTATGTCTTTGAAATGTGGATCCAAATAACTTGTTTTCTAACACAAACTGAGTCTTATAAATAAGCAAGAGAATCACCTACAGATTGACACACCTTCACTCAGCCCCAAAAGCAGACTTGAACTGAATCCTCCCAGACCGGAGACACTGCAAGCTTTATTAAAACATGGCTCTATTTTTTCCTACCATTCTATGTTGAAAGCCAAAAAAAAGCTATTGAAGGACAAAATGCACTTGAAAACCTCTCATATGGAGTACAGTTGACCACTGTCTGCCTGCCATATGTTAGTAGTTGAAGAACTGCATCATTTGCAAGGAATAGCAAGGATATCTGAATTAAAGACAGAAAAGCATCTATGAGAACTCAGATGAAGGGTCCCAAATTTTAAATGCTTCTGAGACTTCAGGGACTTGGGGTGCTATCTAGCCTTTCTCAAACCTTGTAAATCATTCAGCCCAGCAGCTGTTCAGATGTTTGTTTGAACAAATGGTTTTTAAAAAATGTTGGAATAACTATTTTCCACGAAGCTGTTGCATTATGGTCAGAATTGCTTGTTATTGCAGGGCTCTGAGACAATGCACTGTGGTTTTGAGACAGAATCAAGTATTCACATATGCTGCTTTCAGTTTTAGAAAACACTGAAGTACCAGAGCCTTGAAGGATTCAGACTGAAAGGAAGGATTGTGAAAGCTCTGGTAACTCATTCATACAACTCACCCTACTAAGCTCAGGTGCAAAATTCATGATGGCTGAGCAGATATCTAACAGGGTGTCTAAGTTTATACTGTGATGATCACAAATCACAAAAATGCCATCTAGCCTCCTCAGGATTTCAGAATTCTCAATTTTTCAAATAATAAAGTGTCACCACACGTTTGATCATAGATTTCAATTTGTTCTCCTCTGCCTTTATAATAAGCTGCTATACCAAAATCAAACCTGCAAAACAATGTTTTTCCAACTGCAACTTCTGAAAGATTGGAAATTTCCCAATCCAAAACATATAAGAAAAAAAGAAAGCTATCAAAGTTAAATCAAGGGAATTTTTAATTTTTAAGCATGACATAGTAGATCTCAAGATGCAAGAGATACAGAAATTATTGACAATTCACCTTAAAATTATCTAGCAATTTCATTAGCTTCCACTTCACTGAAGCTGATAATATTCATATTAATCTCAGCTGTAGTTAGTCATGGCTTTTCTTTTGGCATATGTAGGAACTGAATATAGAAACTTTTAATAAAGCTTCCAACACTTTAAAGATATGGTTCTCTGATTTTTTAAGATAAATACACATCCTTTTTTTTATATATATAAAATTGCAATCCACTTAAAAAAGTACACTCTCTACATCTGAACTTCGGATGCTTTATTCAACCATATTGCATCTTCATGTATAGGAAGGGTTATGTAACTTAATTACCTCCAGTTTCCTCTGAGCATATTCAGCCACATATGAAAAGGATCAAATACGTCAGTCCCATAGCTATTACACTCTAAGTCTAACAAGCAGCTAATTTAGCTTCTCCATCTCCTATCGTACAACTGGATCCAGCCTGACAACTTCAGCTTTGGGGCTATACATATTAAACAAAACATGCTTATACTTCTGTACTGTTGTGTCTCCATTACAAGTGTGAAAAAAAAAAAAAGTGATTTTTCACCTGTTTCCTCAAAATTTGGGATTTCAAAAGGGAATGGCTTGATGAATAAATTGATATTTAGTTACTATTATCAATAACCAGAAAAACAAACCAACAAAAAACATTCTCTATATCATTTACAATAATCAAACAAAGGAGGAGACACTGCATAAATTAGTTACAAGATTAATATGAATTGCACATATTTGCAAACTAAAATAGTTAATTTTAGGGGCAATCACAGGCATGTTATCTATCGGACGAAATAACAGATACAGAAAAGCAGTTCAAGCCAAGATTGGCTCTTTACATCTCTTGGAATCACCAACCAGTACTATAATAGTAATTCACAGATTCAGGTGTTCTTAATCAGTTAACTGGCTTCATTTGTTCAGAAAAAAAACAACATCACAGTGAAGTGTTGATATGTTTCTCAGGGAAACAGATTAACTTTTTAGTTTCTAAACTAAACAATTACTTTAATCATTGAAATTAACATTTCCTAGTTCCTTTTAATTAAACCTCCTGCATAAAACTAGAAAAAAATAGTGAAAGTGAATTATTCTAAGTATAATCTATCCTTTATCTTTAGTTCATGTCACATAACTGCTGCATTTCCATGCAACATGTCACCCTTGTTCTTACAGTGTCTGTGCCCCCAGCCACCTGTTTCAGAACTACTACTTAGCTGTCAAAGATACAACTCTGTTTCAGCTTCAAAATGTCCGCTTTTCTAATTCCAGATAAGTTGAATCATAGCAGCCCATTATACAACAGTTATAATGCACAAAGCACTTTGCAATCAATAAGGGATTATCTTTAATGGGTAAAAAATACAGATAAACAGGGCATTTTTAAAGTGGTTTTTTGTTGTTTTTTTTTGTTGTTTTTGTTGTTGTTGTTATTGCTTTTTTTAAAGCAGATTAAGGAATGCTTCAAGCTCTTTTATACATACAAATTTATTTTAAGATAAGAAAAAAATAAGTTTTGAAGTTACCTGAAGTTGTAAGTTTCATGTATAGTAAGAGCCTATTCCCTAAACAACATGCTAATAGGCTTTGTTGAAAACCCTGCAGCAGGATTACATTGTACTGAACTGTAAATACAGTAAGCAAAAATTCACTGGGTGAGCTACTACATTAAATGCAGACATTTTCTTAAAATCAGCTGAAATAAACTGTTTTTGTAACATTACTTTTGCTTTAAGCACTTTGAAAGAAAGGATCTTCCATGCAGTCAGAATTCTGCTGCTCAAATTTGATCAGGTGTTTGTTTCCAGAGGCTGAGAACAGCTGTTTGATCCACGTGAGAAAGAGGTTCCCATCAGATGTCAATACTTAGGCTAATGTTACTGAGTGAAAATAAGGAATATCAACAGGTGGGATTTTAAAAGATCAGTTGATCTTTGTGCCAAAGTCAAATTGTAAATTGCAAAAACCAAGTATTGTATAAGAACACAGAAGTCACAAAATGAAGATAAAATCTTAAAGAATAGCATTGATTTTTCCTACATTTACTAAACATGCAGTTACACACTGGCAGCAGTGTGACCCAGACACACGTGCTATCCTGCTAAAGAGATTAGCATCTTCAGCTGCTCATTCATGCTCCTTTACCAAAGACTTTCAATTCTGTAGAGATCTGTTTAAAAATGTTAGCTTAAACACAGGCCAAGTTCTTTCCTTAACTTAGTTTTGTCAAACTAATTCCATACATTTTAAATAGCATAGTTTATTTGAGGTCTTCTAGAAACAGATCATCTTTGACAGAACTGGGTTAGACAGCAGCTACGCATGCAGTTACACTGCATGTCTGAGTGTGGCTGCAATAACTGTAGGGGAGGACAGAAATGAAACAGCTGGGGCTGAAACCTCTTAACTTGGATTAACTGTAGCCAGAAGAGCGCATCTGACCTAATTTGACAGAAAAACGGTTAGCGTCCTTGCTCAGCCAACTCCCAACTTCTGAGGGGCCACATGTACAGAGGAAAGGGATGAGGTTATCTCCCAATCCCTACTTTCTGAGCAACACAGTAAAGAGATCAGTCATCTGCCTACAATTAAGTCTAGTGCTTCAGCAGCTGGGATCTGGAGAAGTAAATTCCACAGCACAGGAATTTAATTCCTCATAGATCCAAAATGGCCTGTGCTTGTGGCTCTTCTGTGTTTCCAAACATAAATAAAATTTCTAAAGAGTAAGCACCTGAAAAGAAAGAGTCATTTTTTTCTGCTGTTTTTCTTTTATTTATTTATTTATTTATTTACTGTATATAGTCTCTCAGATTTTCATTATCTATTCTATTATGCAACTATAACTTGAATTACTCTATTTTTGAGTTCCTAAAGTGCTGTGATTGAGACACAGAAACCAGGAGGCTAGAATAAGTTGCTTTACTGATAGGTTTTCTCTGCAGTCTCAACTAAGCTCAACCTGGAAGTCTGCTCATGACATCACACAGAACTAACAAATAACAAGCCCCTTCAAACCACATTTAAGGGGAGCTACAGGAAAGAAGGGGACAGACTTTTTAGCAGGGTCTGTAGTGATGGAACAAGGGAAAATATTTTTAAGCTCAAAAAGGGTAGATTCAGGTTGGATATAAGAACAAAGTCTTGCACTGAAGGTGGCGTGGCACGGTTGCTGCCCAGAGATGTTGTGGATGCTCCATCCCTGGAGACTTTCAAGGCAAGTCTGGATCAAGCCTTGAGAAATCAGATTTAGCTGTGCATGACCCTGTTCACTGCAGGGAGTTGGACTAGATCACCTTTAAAGATCCTTTCCAACTCTATGATTCTATATTCGGGTTATTCATTTTAAATGAGAAACTCATTCATATTAACATCTGTTTTCTCCTTCTCATTCATGACAATGCCTGCCAGATGTTTTGAGCATAGCTGTAAGCTCAATGCCCTTTGGTCCATTTCCCCTGTGAAACTATGCAGACATCTCTTTACCTGCCCATGCACCAAATGAGTTAATGGCATAGCACCATAAGATCTGCAACAGTAGAATGATTTAAATCGATCTTTCAATCCAAGCAGAGAACAGAGTTGGAACATGTCTCTGACTCAACACAAACATAGCTCAAGTGTAAGACACCAAATACTAACACTAGTGGGAAGCACATGAAGGATGATGCCAAAGTTAACTGCCAAATGGAGACCAGTGCAGAGAGACTCCACTGCTGCCACTAGCTAACCCTGCTTAGGACAGAGCTCGCAACAGAACTACATGGAACAGAACAACACACCTGTACAGCCCTCTGTGCCAACTCATCTCTTCCTATCCTCTTTCTATATGCTTACTCTTTGGCCTGGTTATAAGTTCTTCTGATTCTGTGAACAGTGGTTTGGATTCTATAATCAGTATAAAAAAAAAGTTTATGAAGAAGTGTAAACGCTACTTTAGGGGGGGGGGGGGGAAGCCCAAGCATAAATGCATTAGAAGAAAGCTACCCACAAAATCTATTTTTTCTCATGAATCTTAACAATAAGAAGAAAAATATTGAAGCTATGTCAGATATTTTTATATAAAACAATAAAGAAAATGAAAATAAGCCAACCAAAAATGTTATGACATGGATAATGCAGACTATTTTTCTCCATCTAAGTCAGAGTTTTGTGAAAACTATACAGGAAATTGATGTCATCATCTTTAATTTAAAAAATAATTATTATTATTTTCATTTAGGTTCCTTTAAGTCCTTTTTTCCTGCTTCCCAGACTAACATAGGGAAGAAGAGCACATTTTTAAGTGGATTGTACCTTCCTCAATTTTATTTGAAATATTCACTATAAGGCCTTGATTTAGATTGAGTATAAATACTTGTATTTAATCGAAAAGGTTCGAAAACGAACTCACACTGCATTTATTGGAGTTCTGTACTTCTTTTTACATAAATACATTTTTTAAAAATCCACTATCTTTTGAGAGACTACAATTTCTAAAAGATCTATATTAGATAAATATTGACTTTCCTCAGTGCATCTTTTGCATTCCCTTCAAGGTAGGAAAGCACTGTAGTAAGCTGTGTCCAACGTATATAAGAGATGCTTTACTGCACCAGCTTTATGACAACCTGAAATCTATTACTTTCTCCTCTAAACTCAGACATAGTTCGCTTGGCATTGACATTACTTTGAACTCTTTCCTTATGATTAAAAGCTTGACAAGCTTCGAGCAGGAGGGGGTTAGATTAGATGCTCTCCATGGGTCCCCTCCAACCACGAGGGTTATGATTCTATTTTATAAAAATCAGTTTGCTGCATTTACATCTTTAAATATTCCAACTAGTAAAAGTATTTCTAGGCTTATTTTCTATTAAAACTTTATTAATTCAGGTACTATGCCTATTAAATAATACTTGCAGCAAGACCTTCATGCGCACTAGGTGACAGAATATTCAACAACATTCACAAAGGCAGTAAACGTGCAAGGCCATTTAAAGAGATTGTAACAAATCATCTTCTCTAACAAGTTCTACAACATCTCCACAAAAACTTCTGTGAGTGCATTTGCTTATTTTAAGTATAAAACAAACAAATGTAAAATACCAGTTCCTCTTAAAATACAATTTATGATTCATTTTGGTTTTATTTATTTTTAAAGGGCCTAATTATATTGCTGGTCGTATACAAGAAGTGATACACTCCTGATGATTATCTTTGAAGCACTTTGAAAAGTAGTAATCAGGAAAGACCACTTTCCACTAGAAAAGCTAGTTTTCTCCCTAATAATATCTTGCATCTCCAAAATACTGAAAAATGTAGGTCTTTCTGTATTTTTTTTGTTCTCTTAAAACTCATCATCACCTAAAATGAACTGGGAAATAAAGAGGAAAGAGAAATATTACTTTAAAACCTCAACAACACTTTTTATTGATCTTAATTTGAAATTCCAGCTCATCCTCAAAAGCCCTTAGCTGAGAATATTCAATGTATTAACATATAACTCTCCTTTATCTTTCAATTTCAGGACCCCAGCTTTTCTTTTTAGAATAATTTCTCTTACAAGAAATACTGTATTTTTCTTTTCAGGATTCTGTCTTTCTATGGCGAGGAACTAAGAGCACCCAGAGCAACAATTATATTTGACAACCCAAGATGCCTTTTCATTTAGCTTTACTTTACACATTGCAAGCATAAAGATAAGTAGAAAATACAGATTCAGATACGTATTTATTTAGCCATCTACATAAGAAATCAGAAAGTGGCTTGAAAAAAGTTATCCATGTTAAAACAATACATTATAATATTATATATTTTTTACTGACTGTTGTGGTTTTTATTTAACCAGACTTACTGTGCTTTTTCAGGCAAAGAACAAATTGTTTTGTTTTGTTTTTTTTTGTACAATCCCCTCATCCAAATATTTCCAAATCAAATTCAATTCCTACTTCAGTCACCACTTTGCATTATAGCTTCATAGTTCCTGGAACTACCATTTTTGATATATCAGGTAACATTAAGCAGAGAAAGCACTCCAAAGGCAGTTCTTAATCGTATCTCCAACAAGAAGTTTGCAGGTTTTTTTGAGCCTTTCCAGTTATTAGGGTTTCAACGCAGCTCACAGAAAACTTAAACCACTTCACTCTGAAAACAAAAATGTTTTCCTGCCTTTCTCAGTTGTTACCAATTTCAGTGTAGGAAACTTAGAAAACATGGCAATATATATGAATCACATAAAGACTTAGTGTTCTTTAATTTTGAAATTCCTTGTTCCTACTGAATTTTGAAAACACCAAACCTCAAAATTCATAAAAAATATTTTAAATTTTGCTTAAAGCTGCCCTACAAGTATAACCAACCTGCCTCAAACACTTGTAAATAAACGCCTAATTGGCATTTTTTCTTCTACGTACTTCATAAATCCCTGGTCATAAGGTCTCTTTAGATAAATATTCTGAAGAGACCAGCCTAGAAAAGGTACCCTAGTGTCCAAGACCACAAAGCTAATTAATGCAAATCTATTATATGGCGAGGTTTTCTGGGCCCTGCACTCTGGCAGAATTCTTTTACAAATGTGTTTTTTATGATCAGACTCATCCTTGTAGTACATCTGTTATTAAAAAAAAAAGCCTAGCAGTGCATTTCCAATAGGTAAATCTGCCCCTTAATGAAACTGTCTGTCAAAACGCCACAAAACAGTTATGGTTAGGGCCCACCCACTGCAAACAATACCCCACAGATCTCACAAAATACTACTTCAGAAACTACTATGATCCCATTTATGTACTATACGAACAAACTTGGGGCAGTATGGTTGACCTTTGGTGGAAACACAGCTTTCATTCTTAGTTTATATTGATTTCTTTCAGCAATACTCCAGATTAAACTAAGACCTAGCCTGCAAACTTTATACCACTCTATTTATATGGACTAATTTCCATATAGGACACTGTAGGTCAAGATAAGCCCTAGTTCAGTGAAGAAACATATGTAAAGAAAGAAAAATAGCAAATGAAAGCGACGTTAAAGACAAACAAGTTTCTTAACATTCCTAGGCTTTCAGAGGACAAACGAAAAATAACAAGTACTTAACATCTATTTCATTGGAAGCATGCCCAAGGCTAAAGTAAAGGATAGGATGCCATGGATAAAAGGAAAATATTTTCCTCATCATTAAAATAATAACAAAAAAAATCTATAACATTAGTGTTACTCATCCTTAACTAAGGACAATGGAAGCATTTATTTCTGTTCCTGCTTAAGGAAATAAGCAAATGACTGAAAAACTATTGGATTTCCCCATTAAAAAGAACTCATCTCCCCTTAGTAACTGAAAGAACATGTCTATATCACCAAAAGACTGATCAGCTTTGTCCAGAATTATGGCTTTTGTACTTAGTCTTGATTGGAGCTCAGATACATAAAACAGCAGAATTCCCTGCCTTCTTAACATTTTCAGAAACTTAAACAGTTAAAAGACAGCTCTTCATACTACATCATCTCCACAACCTTCCTACGCATTACACATCATGCAGAACTAAACAAGCTGGCCTCAGCTGCACTGCTGCTTTCTTCAGGACATATACACACACTGTGACTGGTACATAAATAGCTAGACATATTAAGAAATGTTTCATTGATAGATAGAAGACTTATTTCCAAAATAAGATGCAAATCCTGCAAGAGAATAAAAGCCTCAAAGAACTGCCTGTCACAAGATACCAAAAAAAAAAAAAAAAGTCAAATTGGAAAAAAAAAACCCTCTTTTAAAAAAACCTATTCTATCTTCACTAGAATCTATTCACTAAAATCTATTTTATCTTCACTAGAAGAAGAAACTCCTTACAAGCTCCACCCAATACTCCCACAATTATTGCTAGTTTGAATTAGAAACTGTATTGCAGACTCTTTTAGTGGTTAATAAGTAGTATTTTGCTTCACCATGAATCTTTAGAATTGAGCAAAGATGCATTGGAAACAATAATGCTCTACTGGAAATCTTTTACTAGAAGTTATTCTGAAATTATAGGGACTAATATTTTTCTAAACAACAGAGAATGCTCAAAAGGCATTTGTATACTTTAACCATCTTTGTTATCACTGAAATCACACACTTAAAAAGGTTTAGAAAGAAGGTTATTACTTTACCAAGTATTGTTTCTTCATCATAGAAACAATCCTTCCATCACCATAAAGCTTACTTTTCCTCATCATGAAGAACAAAATACCCAACAGCATTAACTCTATTTCTAGCCACAAAAAGGGTGAGAGCTTTGAGACAGCATTTTCTAAAGTACTTTTGATAAAATCCTCTTTCAAATAGACCTAAAGAGCATTTCTTTCCTTCTAATCAGCTCTTCTGCAGCATTTGTCCTTTCCAATTCTTGTTGTGTCAGCATCCCAATTGCATCTTGGACTTCCTCAAGAAAGTGAAAACCAAAATGTCACAATCAGTGCATTAAAAAAATACAATTGCAAATCCACAACTTCTTATAAAAGGTCTTTATTGCATGAATTAATTGAAAATATTGTGTCTTTTTAAGGCAGTTTTTCCCTTTGCACTAAATTAATGTAGTTTTAAACAGGATGCTCAAATGTGTCCCAAATTTTTCTGTAAACTAATAAATATATGATATTCAAGTGATACACACGTGTGCTTCATTAAACTTTTTTTTTTTTTTTTTAAGCAAGTATCTAATAAACATTCAACTGAACAGCATAAGAAAATCAGGGTATGTTATCTAATGTGTATTACTTATAAAACTGCATCTATGTGAACACTGCCATCACTTAATGTACCATCCACTGAACTCATTTCCACTTGCAATTTAAAAAAAAGGAGTGCAGTGCATTCCAAAGATTGACACACTTCTGAAGTTAAAGAATAAGTTGATCTGGAGAGGAGTTGTTGTTATTTATTGCTACTATACATACATATTTCAGATATGCTTTCTACTTATCAACCACAAGAGTCTCCAATACATCTGTAGTGGGAACAAGCAGATAAAAAAAACCACTAGGCATTAGACACACTAAGCCATATGTCTCAGCAAATCATCTTAACCAAAAGTAATACTCTTCAAGGAAAGTAATTTTTATTTCTCTAAATCATTAAAAGAGAATGACAAAAAAATCACATGATTAAGGTCAGCAATAAAGAGATCATTACTTTAAATTTACCTTCCTCTAGTCCTACGCGCAATATAACATTGAGCTTACAACCAACACCACATAACAGTAAGAAACAACATATAACAATAAGAAAAATCACATGCTTGCTTTCATGAAGGAATCAGTTAATGAATTCCAGAGAGGCCTTCAACACAGTTTATGAAAGTATGTAAATCTTTACAGTTGAAACACTGATAAAATTTGACATAGCTTAGAGCCACTGCTTTCTTGGCTTGCTGTGGGTAAGGATGCTGCAGGAAGCCCTGAGAGGAGCTCCCCCAGCAGCACTCCTCACAGCCTCAGAGTCCGCATGAGCTCACTACCAAAGTCCGGTTAGGACAATCTGAAAACCATCAAAAGCACAAGGTAACAATAAAGAAAAAGGACAGTTCATTAAAGACTAAAACTACAGATACAAGACATAAGATCATCAGGCCAGAAGACAGTTATACTTTTAAAAGAGACAGAAAACAAGACTTAAAAATGGCATGGGAGGAGTGAAGGGAGGAAGCATTGGGCTCTGAGGGCCTGCCACCAAATACAAGAGCTTCTATGTGAAACCTGCTAAGCACAACTTTACCATGTAATAAGTTACTTCTGACTGTTTTCTGCTCTTATGGTAGTCTATGAATTTACAAGATGCCATCAGAATTAATTTCAAGCAGAGGAAGTAATTAAGTCTGGTGAATATTTAATGTTTTCAGAGGTACATCACATTAATTTTCTACTCTCCTTTTTAATTGTGAGAATAAAGGTACTGCATGGAACCTTGCCCCATCTTGCACATCATCAGCTCACTTCCAATACAACAATATTTCAAGTAAATGTAAGGGGAAAAAAAAAAAAGCTAACTAGAAATGCGTATCTCCTCATTCCATTAAAATGTAACCCAAGGAGCCTCAATTTCCTATGGGATAAAAGTATATTAATAACTACTACTGTTTTCTGACAAGTGCTTCTAAAGTTTCAACTGTAGTTCTTCTGCTTTTCTTCTCTTGGATTCACTGACTTGTGTACTAAATGAAAACAAAACCAAAAACATTTCTTCAAAACATAAATGTTGCTTAGGACATAAAAACAGTCCAAACAGCAAACTACGTATCTACATTCTCCTTCTCTAGCATTCTTTGGATCTTAACTGAGAAATAAATTACATGAATGAAAAATCAGCACTGCTTTACATTCAGAGCTATATGAAAGCTAATATTAAGCAGAATTAGCAGTATTACATAGGTACAAAACTGCTTGGACTTCCTTGAACGTTATAACTGTGGTCACAGTAATAATGAATATATATATCTTCTTAGAGACAGGCTCTCTAGATTTACTTTCATATAACGCCTTCATAGCACAAATAATTTCAATCTTTGATCAAGTTTCTTCTTTACATTTGCTTACATAAGATCATTCATGGTCGAGCAGAAGACTCATGCACATCAAGCTTTTCAAATTCAGAATTAACTACTTCCACATAAATTTTCAATGACCTTTGTATGCATGCAGACTAAGTATTCCACTAACAATTGATGCAGCATTGATGGCTCACCTTTACCTCACATTCTTGCTCTTATTTTCCTGTATAACCTGGAAAAATCTTGTTTGACTGTCTGACATGACTCTAGATCCTTTTCAGCATCACTACTTAGTCCTGTAATACTAAACTTATAAACATATGTTTTTTGTTTTCAGACACCTGAAGCAACACCTTAATGTAATAAAATATTCCTACCAGGGCATTCAGTTCAAATACAGAAAGTGGGCTTTCTCTTACTATTATGTTTGAGTTCAGTCTTACCTGCAAGTACCACAAGTTGTAACTAGTAATTATTGGGTAAATCCATTTTGAGCTTCATACTTGCGCTTCAGCAACTCTCTCTCTATATATTTATTGTTTTTGCAATTTCTGTGTGTAATAAAAAGAAAATGCTCACTGCTTGATTCTTTCTATAAACTATAGTCAGATAATTCAAAGAAAAGTAAATCAGTTTTTCCACCATTAGTTTATACTGCTGTTCTGTGGACAGGCTCTCCTCATGTTCATTTAATTTCTTATAAACACTGGTTTAAATCAAGGGCTTTTTTTTCCCCCTCCCCATAATTGAAGTCAGGAAGAGATTAAACTTACTTTCTTCTTTCCAGTAACAAAATATTTAAATGATGACAGCATACCAAGAAAGTAAACCCAGGGACTGTGGCTGCTAATTACTGCTCCCATTTTCAATCCTCTTAACTTTGAAGCTCTGCATCTATTCCATAACATACAGCAGAAATATGCATGAGTTGTGATTCTCCCTATAGAAGAGGGAAAATTAATTTACAGCCTGATGGCTGAATCCAGTCCCACAAGACAATGTACTTGGCTCTCACAATGCCTGGAGCAAGACTGCTCAAACTCTACTATGCTAAACAATTGCTTAGCTCACAGGAAAGAAAAGGGAGCGTGTCCCACCTTGCCCACTTCCCTAACCAGAGAGCAGCTATAACAAAACCAGGCAGAGCCAAGCTGGAAGCAGGCTGTATAATTCACAGGGTCTGCTCCAGGACTAAACCAGAGGAAGGACAGCTTCCTGCTACAGTGACTCTTAGAACTATAGCAGGCTCCAGATCCAAGATACCTTTTATAATAGCCTTTTAAGAGATAGCATTGCTCAAAATTCCAGATAATTATGGCAGACAAACAGTAAGCCAGTACTCCAAAATAAGAGTGAAGCCAGCATCATTCCTGTATGGGGTCTACAGTATCTCCTAATGAAGGTCATAATCCCATAACAGAGAGCTACACCGGATGTTCCTGGCCTGGGCACAAAGCAACCTAATTCCCATGCATTATGAAGTTATGCACTACTGAAGTGAGAAAAGCAAGCACCTCTGTTATCAGGTTATCTAGTGCACTCTATAGCAGCTACATACAATTCACATCTCCCTTTTACAGCTTTCCCTCTCTGGATAACGAAGGGTTAAAACAATCATCTTGATACATTCATCTGATCCATGAGCAGCTGGAAGGAAAAAAAAAGGGGGGGTGGCCTATAACCATAAGGGATCGGCAATCTACAGAAATAAATCCATGGAAGGAAAACTGAAAATTACAGGCTACAGAACTAAATTTATATCCCAAGCACCATCCAAAGGGGATAATTGTGGAAAGCTTCAAAAGGACTTTGGAAGTTATTTGCAATTAGTACTAAAAATAGCTATGAAACATCTCAAATAGTCCTTAAATAGTCCTACTGATGAAGAGTGTTCTTGTGAACAACAAATATAACAGTGAGTTCCCAGATCTCTCTACAACTGACAGATGTCTTTGTGACTCTCTGAGACCAACAGTACATTTTCTCCCCGAATCAGTTTTTCTGTCTATAGAAGAGAAATCATGAAAACCTCCTTCCTACCCAACTACAAGTTTTAAGAGCTTCATTTGAAACAAATAAATGTAAAACAGATAAGCATGGACTTCTCAGGATACTCTGAAAAACAAAACGTCAGAAAGTAATAGTGAAATTCCTGAAACAAAGCATATTGATTCTTTTTACATAGATGATTATTTTCTTCATTCTTAGAGAATACTGTAACTCTTTCAGGTTAAAAAAAAAAAAACAAAAAAAAACAGTTTTCAGCATTTTAAAAATAAGCAGTTTGCAATGTCTATCCTCCATCTTTTGTTAACATCACAGAACTGGTTCAGTCCATTATCAGTGAATAAGGGTACACCTTTTTTATTTTATTGTATTGTATTTTATTTGCAAATTCCACAATGGCAGTTTTGAGTATTTTATTATCTGTTTCACTGATTATTGTTAATATTTTTATACTATATCTTTATTAGGAATCTTTGCCATCATCTGAAGTATCTTGCCAAATATACTGTGTCATGTATTTATCAAAGGATGGTCCTTTCCACTGTATTTCAATTTAAGTTTATTTCAAAAGTGTTACATAGATAGGTTTTCAGATATATTAAAGAAAAATTGGTTAGCCAAAAGCAAAATAGAAAGAACAGTCTAGAAGACGAGGCAGTTTCATAAAGTATCTCAGAAAAGTCACGTTATCAGTGGAGCCTTTCCTGTTCTAAAACTTTATTACAAACTACACCAAAGAACTAATTCCTCTAATAAAAAACTGGAGCCAAGCAAATTATCTTGAGATAAAGATGTCTATGAGAGAGACTCGTAGTGAAAACTTTAAGAGCAACATGTTATTCAAGGAATCCGCTTAATTACTGCCATCTTACTGTTGTGGCATCTTTAGTCCACATATTCTACACACATAAGTATGGGGAAAAAAAAATAAAATCATGTTTTTACATCAGAGAAGAACTTGCAGGCCTTTTCTAAACACTTATGTAAAGGTAGAGTTTAAAGTAAGGTGAAGATATTGAGCTGAATACCAGACTTTTAGCAGTTTACAATAGTAAGCTAATACTATTCACTAATAGGGACTGAGAAACAGAAACAACCAATAATGCCTTCATAACTGGAAAGGGGCAGAAAAACCAAAATGGTAACTATGTATAAAATAGTACATTCGTATATCTCTAAGATTTCATTTTTTGAAGAGCTGGGAATATCAACTGAAACCATTTTATAGTGTTAAGTTGTAATAGCATAAAAGCTCTTCTTGTAGCATTTTTTTTCCCACTTTGTTATAAACTTTTAGAATTGAATCATAGCACAGATAGGTAAGTTACTACATATCGGTCAAGACCCATCTAGCATACAGCTCTTCTCCAATCAATTTTGATAGCACAGAAGCACAAAGACGTTTAGAAAGTCCACATGTGTTTAATCTCTGATTAATCAAACAAAAAGTAAGCGCCTCCAGACGTATTTCTTTTAATCACGGGAAAGATATCTTTTCAGTGGCTTTGCTTGCAAGAGCGAGTCAGCAGATGTCTGTCTGGTCTGAAGGGAATTTCTCCTTCTCAGGAGAAAACAGTTTAAATAGAAGAGGAATGGCCATATGCTGACTATGCACTGCTTAACAGATGACGTAGAGAAGCCTCCACTACCACAGGGAGTAAAACAGGGCAGTTTTCAAATTAAATTTCTTTCAAATTCAAAGCAATCAGCTGAAATCAATTTACACACAGGATCCAAGTCAGACAGTTCTCATCAAAACAGTTTGTAGACACAACAATGAAAATCCATCTCTGTCAGCAGCATGATGTTTAAGAAAGGTTTGACTGTGCTGACAGTAAAAAATTATTTCTTCACAGTTTTAAATACAGCTGTTATCTTTCTTTTCTGGTGGATGATGATTGAAAATAATAATGAAATCTCATCCATATGAAGTATTTAGAAAAAGTTTGATGTTCCTGCACTAAAATGTACTGACATAAGACACATTCATCTCCCAATTTAGCTCAGGAGTAGGTGTTTCAATACTTCAGAAAAAGTGTTTTACAACGTAGGATTGGAAAAAAGGCAATCAAACCACCAATGCACTAGTATTATGAGACAACACTCTGACTTCACACTTTCTCTATACTATCATCTAGGAAATGTATACACTAATAACAAGAAGAATGATCATCTTTGCTTCATTTAGTTACCTCAGTGTGCCAATGGGAATAAAAAGTTGTTTAAAGCAGAAGTTGGAGAAGATACTAGACATCCATTAGTTGAAAAGCGCATTTAAAAATTATCTTAGAGCAGAAAATGCCCACTAACTGTAAAAAAACCTGAAAATGATCCCATTCCATCTGATAAACTCCTCCATAAATCTCCCTCTGAACCCTGCTTCAGGGTCTTTCACAGTCATGAAGCATATGGGTTTAAGATCTATCAAGGAGTATGCCACCTAATACTTAAAGAAGTTTGCAGCTGAGATTGAAACAGACTGTAGTGCCAAGATCTCTAATTCATTCTCTATATAATAAGGATGCCTCCCTTACTCAATGCTTTTAATTGCTATTAATTGTCACCCACAGCCTTCTGAACAGCTACAAGGTTAACTATACGGACTTCCAATCATCTGCACAAAACAACCAAACTTGTAAAGCATTAACCTTATGTAAGCACACTACATAACCTCCAGATCTTTAAAAGTTACTTTGATATTCCCAGTGTCTTTTAGATAATACATGTACTATTTTCCTTAACTTACAGTCTTTTACATAACTTACAGATTCTACATCACTTCAGAAAGAAATTCTACCATACAAAAGAAGTATGCCAGTTTGGATACATGTTTAAGTCACGGCATCTTCAGCCAAGCTCTGTGTTGTTCTTGTTTGTTTTCTACAGATTTTTGCACTTTTAAAAAATGTGTACCTCCTCAATTCATTAATGCAAAAGTTGATCAGCAAAGTGTGAACATCCAATTCCTCTTCCTGCAAAGCACATCCCTTATTTCATTCTGTCCAGCACCCAGACACCATCTCCAGATCAAATCTTTTGTTTACACATAAAGCACTTCATCCTGTAGAGAGGACTGCAACTTAGATGGCTTTGAGAACACTACTGATTTTGTGGGACTGCTTTCTAGATTTCTGAAGTATCAAATAAAAATACAGGAACCAAATAAAAGAAATGAGGGGTGGTATATCTCCATTTTATGCAATCAGCAAAATGTACTTTGTGTCTTTTTCTAGTTGGATCTACAGAGCAGCTTCTGGGAGACTGGTGACATGGCAGAGCATTGTGCACACAGCTACTCCCTTACAGAAGCTGTGCAGTTGAAATAAAAGAACATTTGAAAGAAATTGTGACAGAATGGGAAGAGATTGCTATTTTCTTCTCTTAAAGGTGCTGATTTCCACTCCCATCTGGAGAAAACAAGGGACACCACGGAGTCCAGAAGGGAGCAATTCAGGGGACCATCCAGGGAAGGGGAAGCAATGTTTGGATGAGGAGTGATCCCCTTCAGGTACAGTTTTATTTGCTCCTTGACTCATGTGAAAATACCCATGGCTCTGTGCAGGATCAGCAGCAAGGGCAGGTCAGCAACACCTGTTCAGGCTGCTGTACCAGATGGGCCATAGGCACTGCACAGTGATGTCACTGTGATGACACTTGGGCACCATGGTGACGTTTGAGCCTCTACCCCTGGAGCCCCACGACAGTTCTGTGGGATTTCACTTGCCAGCTGGCAGGGCAAAGGGCAGCTCCCTGCAGAACTGGCTGCAAGCACAAACCACAGACTGAGACAGTAGGCATTGAAAGGGAGCTGCCTGCAGTAGGAACTTCCAGTTCGGACCCAAAGGGTCCGGCTGTGTCCCCAGGCTCTCCTTCTGATCTTCTGGTCAGGATAAAGGAACTGCATGGGGATCAAAAATGGGTGAAAAGGATGCACTAACTCATCCTGATGAGGAGAAAATCAAATATATAGCACATGCAGACACTATTATCTCTGATAGTTGAGTCACTTTTCTTATCAACCCTGTGCTATGGAAGGGTTTGTTTTTTTAAAAAAAAAGTCGTAGAATAGTACACAAGCAAACTGGGACTCTCCTGGGATCTAATGGTGAAAAGTACTTGAAGAATTATCCAGAGTAAATGCAAAACAAATGTCAACAAACTTCTACATGCTACAGCTTGCTTACTGTAAAACATGCTGCTTTTGAGGTTAGAGGTAACATACATGTGTACTTATTTTACAAATACTTTTGCAAATGCACTACTTATGAGAAACAAATCCATGTATCAGTGGAAAATGGAAGTGTTACAATAGGACTTTCCCTAGAATGTTTACCTCAGAAACCACTGACTAGCAAACAAAGCCAACTTCATTTGCACTTAATTTTTCAAAGGATCCTCAAAAACTTGACAGTGGAGAAATAGTGATGAAAATAGCCCTGCAGTACTGCTACCATATTTGATATGGCTAAGTTTCTACACAATGCTAACATAAAAGATAGCCATAAAATCCAGAGATACCATTTTCCTCAAAGAGAGATATCTGGATATAAGTATGAAAAGAAAATTTAAATATTGCAACAAACTATAAAATGTTGATAAATGAATTTGATCTTGATCAGATGCATCCATCCGACCATCCTGATAGATTCAAGCATAAGAAGCAGCTGCAGACACCTTCCCATTTGCTGATGCATAACTTTCCACTTTTTCAAAACTACTTTTTGCTTATCTGTGAAAAACGACACTTGTTTCCCAATTGTTTACATCATAGCCAAAGCCACCTCAAGCACTTACTTTGAGAAACAAGAATAGTTGCATTTTGTGTTCTCACCTGTAAAAGTTGACATTTACAGAGAGAATTACCCAGCTTCATTTTGACAGAAACATGCCCTTTATCAAATTCTTTAGGACCTTTCAGCACTGGAGAACGTGTCAGTGGTAGGCAGTAATCCGAAACCAGTTAACATTCCTCAAAAACAAAACATGCAGCTAATTTAAGTAAGTCTCCAGAGATCAAAAGGCTGAGTTCAGGAAGTCAAGAAGAGGGAGGCAAATGGACTCATAGCAGAGTACATCTGTAAAGGATGACTATAGGCTGTTATCTGATTATCCCATCATGCTCTTTTTTGGGCTACCATACTGCTACTGCATATTAACATGCACAGCTTCAAGGTCAGAAATTTTGTAGGAGTAACATTTCAAATGAAGATGAGAACAGTTAACTATCAAAAGAAAAATCCCCAAACTAAATACAAGTTACATTTCTTGACCTGTAATTCAGCTTCTTGCTGAGTTCCTATTTACTCAAATTTAGATTCTTTCCACTTAGGATGAACTTAAAGTTCTAAATTACACAGAAAATGTAATTTAATATCAGTTTACAAAGCTATTTTTCACATGCTGTTTAACTTAAAATAGCCTTACTAGTCTACAGAGTGTATGATTTTAATTCTTGAAATATTATGTGGCTACCTATTTGGTTACAGAAAGTTATATAAGTTATAGTCCCTGTAATGTAATGAAAAAACAGTGTAGTCTAGAGGGTTCAAGTACTGGTTGGCTAGATTTAAGAAAGAAAGATAGCACTGTATCAGCCAGAGGATCATGTTGGTTTAAAGGTCCTTTTAGAAGTTCGTGGTACAAAGATTGCTTCATGGAAACATCCACAAAAAGCTGGGAAAATGATATAATAATAAACAACAACAGCATCAAGCATTATTGAGAGGATATAACAAATCCACAATGCCATGAGTAGATACACATGATCTTCAAGCATTTTACAGAGGCCACAGGAGGCACAGATTGAATTAAGTAAGCCTTATTCAATTTGCTGATATTATAAATGTTATTTAGGTCCTGTTCAATATTATTCATTAATGGCTACATTATCATGACTGAGATCCACATCACTGGAAGAAAATGCTGGAAGCTTTGAATTAAATGACATACATACCTCAGTCAATCATCAATGGGAAGGTAACAAAAAGAAAAGGACAAAGCAGAGGAAAAACATTCTTCTCTTTACCATGATTTACTGGTGATTTCAGTCTCTCCTCCATTGCAGCTATCACATCTAAAGCTTTTTAGTTGTTTTTGTTGTTGTTGCTGGTTTGTTTTGTTGTTCTTACACATATACTTAAGCAGATAATTTTTCTTTTAATACTTTATATTGTTCAAATTTTTTTGTATGAGTTCCCTTTATATTTCCTTCCTTTTACCTGCAGAATCTATGCACAGCGTACTTACAGAATGTCATCAGCTTATAACACAGTCTACAGAGATAATTTATTACTCATCTGAAAGATGAGCATTGAAACTGCTTCTAAAATAAGCTGAATGAAGAGTTAATGGATATGAAAAATTGCAGTGTTATTCTAAATCTTAAGTTAAATCTACACATTCGTGGAAAAGTGAAGGAACATCATCTAATTGAATTTGCTACTTTAAGAGGCTATGGAAGCAAGTAGTATGCTAAATTCCCTACCACATTTTAAAATGTTAGGTGGTGAGGGCAGGAGTTGCTTCTTCCAGTGACAGCAAGCAGTTAGAGCACAAAACTTCTATTTCCTACATTTCACAAAAGCTTTTTGGTTAAACTTCAAGCACCAGAAGTAACTGTACAAGTAATCCAAATGACTTTCTGTACCTTGTAAATGGAAATGCAATTTTCATCTGCAAACATACAGAAATTAAATTATAATCTAAGTATTTCAAAACTGCAAATGTATGCATATATGATTACACGCATGGAATTGTAAATGCTGTTATGCTCAAAACCGGTGCACTCTTAAACTTTCTTCTCATAACTGTATTTTACACAAAGACCTTGTAAGAAAGACTGTAACTGCAACCATAGTCAGCATTTACAAACTCATCTAGCAACTATGGAACAGTTGGGTTGACATATGCAATAGTGTATCAGCTAAGTGTATCTCATGAAAGATACAGAAACATTACATGTTACTTCAAGAGACACCACCAACCCAAGAACTTATTGCACGGACAGAACACTGTTTAAAGATTCTACAAGCAGTGCTACAAAGTAACAGCATTCAGATAACATCAGAATCACTTAAACATGGATGCCCACTAAAAAAACTACACCTACAAGAACACTGTATATAGCATTTGTGAGTAACTGATCAACAGTGTGTTTAAATAGGTTATACATTTGCTGAATAAACATACTTCCAATTAGCCAAGCACCAGTTAATTTTATCACTAGAAGTGGTAACAAGGAAACAACATGGTCATAGATCCTAATCACATACATTTAATGTTCTACATGCAATGCTTGAGATCCTTTTGATACAAGCACTATGAAAGTACTCTGCAAAAGCAGACAAGGATCGGTAAAGGGCTCAAATAAATGCACTTAACAATTATTTACTCTGCCTTCAGTAGGAGCTATGAAAATCTAGTCATTCTGAGAAAACTTTTTTTTTTCTAAAGTCATAAACCAAGTCCAGCATCAACTTAACTTGCCCACAGTTGAAGGACATCTCTGTCCAGGCTCCTAACATAAGTCATTTAGTCAACAGAGAGGTCAGTATTTCAAAGAGAGATTCACCTAGTTCAGAGCTGTCTCTTCAACTCAGCACCAGAAGAATTGCAGTAGATTACAGAGGAAACTTACAGAAGCAACTAGAGAAAGGTAACTAACTCTTGGATTGAAAGGCTTTCTTTCATACTTAAATACCTCAAAACTGACATTTTTTATGACCTACACATAGACCTCCACAAGGCCTGCTCAAAACCCTTTCATGTACACTTCTCTTCCTCTGAGAAGAGATTAAAGAGCATACAGGAAGAGATAAGCATTACAAAGTGATATGAACACACTTGACTGTTCCTTCCTTTGGCCAAATACTTAAAAGAGATAATTTGTAGGCCACTTCTTTTAGAGCAAAAAAGGTTATTTTCTGTTTCTAAATACAGATTTATTTTTTTTTTCCTAGCACTTATTTGTAAAAGAACAATTCCAAATGAACCCTATTAAATAAAATCCTGGCTATCTTACCTCCTAACAACATGCTTTTCATGCATATTTAGGGAGGGGAAAAAAAACAACACATATGCGAGTTGAAACTAACTACACAAAATCTAATAAACATCAAATAATCATAAGTCCATGGAAGCACAGCAGAAATATCAAAATTTATAGTGATGTGACTATCTAGTTTCTTAACTCTGTATTAATAGGCATATAATTAAAAAAAAAAAAACAAAACAATAACTGAACTGTACATTTAGTTAAGTCACTGACTCGGAGTTAGACCACATCTACATTATTTATTTTTTTTTTTTTCCAAATCTTCAAATAACATTGCAACAAGGGGCTGTTACTGAAAAATGAAAAAAAGAACTGTACTTACTTGCTACCTCCAGCGATGCATTGTGACTTACAGCTTCCCCAAGGTAATTCCTTGCCACGCAGACATAGACCCCTTCATCTGGTCTACTCTTGCGCCCATGAACTATGCGTAAAAAAAATAAAGATCCGCTGGGCAGCAGCATCCGATGAGAACGAGGATCATCCTTGTCAGTTTCCACTCTTTCTCCACCTTTATACCACTCAATGGTTGGTGTCGGCCGTCCTTCAGCTTTACAGTTTAAAGTTGCTGGTTCTCCTTTTGAAACAATTAAATCAGATGGGTGTTCAACAATGCGAGGTGGGAAATCTTCTTGTCGAAGACGGGAGCCTACAACATAAAAACGAGCAGATTTCTTTTTAGATCTTTGCCAGGCAGTCACAAGTATTTTGTAACATAACCGCATAACAAATACCCGGTAGTTTAGGATTTAGTAAGAACAGCTATTAAGATATTTTTGAAGTAGAAAAAAAGTCCCTTATTTTATTTCATTGTGTGCAAGGATCTCTTCCTAAATTAATAAACTAGAAGTATTTTTCCAAAAGGTGACCTATATTAGGGAACTAAATTTGCCACGCTCCTAAATCATATACGTGAATACGTCAATACTGAAATAGCTGCAAATTTATACATATATGCATACGAATACATCTAATTTTGACAATTAATTCTACAGATAGTCCAAAGTCATCAGGCTACCTCTCACAAAGACACACTAATTTAAAACACAAAGTTGTGACCAATCTCATTCAATTATCTGTGAAGTCTATCCATTCATATAATGTCTGTGGAGTAAGCCTAATACCTCCAGTCACTTTATTTTGCTTGTACTATCAGTTCCTCTTAATGACTTCTTAAGCAGTACCACAGACATAGAAACACATGGAACATCCGGGTAAATAGTACAGCTGTGTCAGGGAAAACTAGAGCTACTTCTCATATTTTACATTTTAACTGTCTTGATTACCCATTATTCAGTGTGCAATTCCAAGGAAAAATGGGACACAAGTATTGGGACCAATAATGGGATACAAGGTACTCTTCCAGAAAAGCATTCAAATTTGAACAAATCAGACTGTGAGCTCACAGTAGCACAGAAGTACTATGACACACTAGATAGAAAAATGTTGCAAAAGAATATGACAACAAGCTGGGTGCCCAGGAGCTCAAAACAAGGGATATGCAACTATCCAGACTTTCACAGGTTTAAATTATTGCTTCTATTTCAAATTGGTATTTTGCTCCTTATTTCTCTCTTTCTTTATATACCATTTCACATGGGTGAAATTAGTCTCTTAGTCTTCACAAGGGTCAAAATTAATCTCTTAGACCAGTAATTCCTGATTATTAAAATTATAGATGCCAAAATTCTTCATTAGCATTAATAATGTACATTTGAAAAGCTATGAAGAACCAGAAAGATGTAAGAGATCTATTCAGTGCAGGTCAGAAAAACTCAAATTAGTTTTGAAAGGGGGAAAGACAAGGAGAGAATCCCAGAGAGAGTTCTGTTTTTTATATAACATATAGCATAAATACCATATAGTATATAAAGTCGTATATACATAGATTGCTCTGAAAGCAGTGCCTCCTATTTATCTCCACTGAAACTACAACAGATAGAGCACAATAACACCAGATAATAGAGCAAATTCTCAGATACCAAACACTTTTTCAACAGTTACCACCATTAGCTATGCATTTTCACTAGCAGTGAACAAGAGCCTGCATGCTGCACGCATTAAAATCACCAGCAGAGGTGAACCACTGTCACTGACACCACTATATGTGTGTGTGTTATATAAGTAAAATATAAATGGGAAAAAATATGAAATATGCAACTTTACATGAAGATTTATTTCATGTTAATTTTGCCCCAAGATAAGTCATGCAAATTAAATGTTACATTAATACTGGAATCAACTGCACCATCCCAAAATCTACGGTAGTATGGCTTGACTACTCTAAAATATGCTTGCATTCCCCTCTACGCAGCGAACTTTTATTTTGATTATACTTTTACTTCCTAATTATGTACCTCATATGTAAGGACACAGAAAAAAAGGATTAGAGAGTCAAAACCAAAATGTAGTAAAATGCTTAAAAATAGTTAAGAACAGTTTCAAAAGCCCAAGTCTGCATATGTGATAGTACGTTTCTCAAGTCTGTATTTGTACAGATAGCCAACCAGCAGACAACACAGTACAAGCCTTCTATTGTTCCTGTCAGCCCATACTGCAAATAAATGAAATACTATTTTCATATATTGTATGCACACTTCCTATGCTAACATTCAAGTCACCAAACACTAACTGAAAGTATTGTACAGAAGGAATGCTTAAAGGCTGACCTCTAAACTTGCTTGAAAATCAAGACTTGGGACTCATTAGCAGGAAAGAGTGCTAATACAAGGTCTAGTTCTCAGGAAACTCCAGGATTGCTCATACATTTGTGATATTTCTATGCTGGATAGTATTAGAGAAGTTAAAATGACAGAAATGTTCCTTTTTTATTTTCTTTAAATTGTCATTTTATAAAGGAACCCTTCTGGAGAAAATCAAAAGAATTGCTCGAAGCAAGAAGGGACAAAAAGCTGTATGAATAGTTGACTGGCACATAGCCAATGTTAACCACAAATTTAGTGGCAACTGCTACAACCAAGTTATAATGTTTCCACATATCTAAAGATTTTATTTTTATTTTTTTAAAATATTTCTTTATTTCCTTTTAGCCTATTTAAGATGCATTTATACTTTACCGAGAAAAAGCAGCTTCCATTATCAGTCATACAGTGGGCACTAATCCTGTAATTTTCCTGTCAAAAATCCATCCCAAAGGGATATTTAGTTTTAAAAAAAGTAATAATCAAAACAGAAGACCTATTACACACTGAATCTGCTATTAAATGATGACAGCACTGTGTCATGGGATCTAACCAACTTGGTCTCTCTGCTTCCTGTCTTATTCAAGTCTTTCATAAAAAGTCAACAGGATGCCACCAAAGTATGCTATACTAATTATTTTGTGATGCTACTTAAAAGAACAATTATAAGAAACCATATTTCCAGTTTCTTTGACTGTGCCACAACTATTTTTACAAGAATTCAAACACTGAAATACGTAGACATGAAGGTTCAAAGAAAGCTAGCAGTAGATGAATGCTAAATTTGTAAAGGCAAGAATTGTGTTTCTCCTTGCCTTTAAACTTCTTACCTGTACAATATACAAAGCATTGAAAAATAGCAGCCAGGGTTGGAAGGGACCTCAAGGACCATGAAACTCCAACCCCCCTGCCACATGCAGGGTTACCAACCTCCTCATTTAATACTAGACCAGGCTGCCCAGGGTCCCATCCAACCCGGCCTTGAACACCTCCAGGGACGGGGCATCCACAACCTCCCTGGGCAGCCTGTTCCAGCACCTCACCACTCTCTCTGTAAAGAACTTCCCCCTGACATCCAACTAAATCCCCCCTCACTCAACTTAAAACCATTTCCCCTCAACCTGCTGTTATCTACCCTTTCAAAGAGTTGATTCCCCTCCTGTTTGTAGGCTCCCTTTAGGTACTGAAAGGCTGCAATGAGGTCACCCCGCAGCCTTCTTTTCTCCAGGATGAACAAGCCCAGCTCCCTCAGCCTGTCTTCATAGGGGAGGTGCACCAGTCCCCTGATCATCTTTGTGGCCCTCCTCTGGATCCTCTCCAACAGCTCCCTGTCTTTTTTTGTACTGGGGGCTCCACACATGGACGCAGTATTCCAGATGGGGCATCACAAGAGCAGAGTAGAGGGGAACAATCACCTCTCTGTCCCTGCTGGCCACCCGTCTTTTGATGGAGCCCAGGATACCATTTGCCTTCCGAGCCACAAGGACACACTGCTGGCTCATATTAAGTTTTTCATCTACCAAGACCCCCAGGTCCTTCTCCACAGGGCTGCTCTCAAGGACCACTCCTTCCAGTCTGTATGGATATCTGTATTTGAATTTTTTTTTTTTTTTTTTTTTTGGTATTATTGTATTTGTATTTATGGATGTCTGTATTCCAGTCTGTATTTGAGTAAGAAAGCTGCTGACCAGGAGAACAAATGTTCTGCTGGTCTGCTATGAGGGAGGGAAGAAGAAGGCCCCATTCACTTTCCATTTCAAAGCTACAACATTTAATGCTGATTTTAAGAGCACCTGATCTTCATTCCATTACTTTATTGAAACGCTTTATATTGCAACATAAAACCTGAGTTACAAATTATACTAATGAAATACTAATAAACAAAGTGACAGCTTTAAAATCAACATTAGCTAATTCTTGCAAATAATTATGCTTCATAAGGATATGAGTGAACTCAATTTATCAGTGCCTCCACTCCATTTAACATAATTTCTTTCAGAACCTTTTCAGAAATTGATGGTATTTTTCTGCGTTTTTTTTAATACTGGTTAGGAAAATGTTCTGCAGTTGCTCTAGTAATCAGAAATCTTTCTCTATTTCTCAGGTTAAATATACCCACAGGGAGCGCATATATAATTCTTCTATAAATTCTGACATTGACATTGTCAAACCATAAACAGTTAAGAAGCAAAGAGACTTAAAATGTTTCAAGAGCAAACTACAAAGCAGTGAGATACCATGTCACAGGGGAGAAATAACTAAAGAAGAATCGAAGTGTTTTTCTTGAAGAGGCTTTTCTACAAAGACATGCAACAAACCTTAGAGACCTTTATTACTTTTCACAACTACCTGAAAAGAGACTGCAGGAAGGTGGGGGTCAGTCTCAGTTCCCAGGTAATAAGTAATAGGATGAGAAATAATGACTTGAAATTGCACCAAGAGAAGTTCAGGTAGGATATTAGGAAACATTTATTCTCAGGAAAAAAAAAAAAAGGTGAATCATTGGAACAGATTGCCCAGAGAAATGTGGAGTAACCATGCCTGGAAGAGTTCAAGAACTGTGCAGATATGGTACTTAGGTACATGGTTTATTGGGTATGATGGTAATGGGTTGGTGGCTGGACTAGATCGTCTTCGTGGTCCCTTCCAAACTTAGCGATTCTAAGAAATCTAACCTATTGAGTTTGTCTATGAACAGTAGATCAATCTCAAGGAAAGGAAAAAGAGGACAAAAAGCCCAGAGATGTTCACTTGCTTTCTCTCTTACTTCCATGACTTCCATTTGTCCCTATTTTTAGAATATTTTTACTCTTTATATACCATCCTAATCCAGACTAAATAGAATGTGTTTTTCCAAACTTGGCAGCTTGCAGTAACACATTTCAAAAGCAAGTATTTTCAAATTTCCTTTACAGGTGTTGCAAAACTCATAATCAAAGGCATGGAGTAATTAATGAATTATGCCTATACCTTCAGATTTTACCAAAATATCGAGCTAAGCAAAGAAATTCCACTTTTGAATCCTACCTTGGCATAAAGCAGAAGAGCCAAAACTGCACTGAACTGATATTTCTAAAACACTCCAATATGAGAATAGAGTTATATCACTCTGGACTCATAAAGTAGCTCTTTGCACAGTTAGGAAGAGTTTTATTTACAACAGCTGTTGATCTTTAACAGTTGAGTACCAAACTTCTGGTTTGGGGAAAAAATGCAAGTTATACCTCATACCTAAATCCTGCTATAACATGGCACAGTCATGGCTTTGCACATTTTCAAAAATGTTTTAAAATGATGCCACCTTTATGAAAAAAATATTACAGATTGAAGCGTTACATTGCTACAAATGAGCTAATATTTATATTCTAAAGAGAAAAATGAATGGCTGGAATGTAACAGCATTGTCACAACAGTCAATCGATGCCCATCCAGGTCTACAAGTTTATTGAAATGCATTTTAAGGTGTGTTTAATGCTTCCAAATATTGAGCTGGGAACAGGTCTAGATCTCTCCAATATCTGAAATATCATAAAAACGTGATAAGCAAGATTCTCAGTTTGGATCAGCAGAAGATGAAATTCCCCTATTTGTTCTCTGTGAAGAGAAACATCATCTTCTTCTAAGTTGACAATTGAAAACAGAAGTGCAAGAAAAGCAGTGGATACTATCATCTGGACACTATCATCCCTGCTATGAAACTACTGTGATGTTCCCCAAAAAGAGAGTTTGCTGCCAGTGCTTTCTTTGTTTTCTTTGTTCATCCTCTTTTTCCAGCTTACACCACTGTGGCAAGGAATCCTTTTGTTTTTGTTCTTTAATTGACATTGGAGGCCCTGCTTCTAGTAAGATGAAATGCTAAGTACACCATCTATCATTATTTCTGTTACTAGGATGTATTCCTAGGTAAAATAAATAAATAATAAAAAGATGCACTTGAAATACAAAGACTTTCTAAAACTTAAAAGAAATTTTGTGGGCAGTGGCTTTTAAACTTACTTTCAGGCACTCACAAAACATTTTTTCACTTTGAAAGATAACCTTAAAGTATTTCATGTTGCTAACACACTCTGAATTATATATTACATTTCTGTCTTGTCTATGACACTATCAGTAGATGTCAAAAGCCTGTAATTTACTACACATTTACAGTAGAAAAAAAACCTAGAATAACCGCAAAGAGCCTCGAGTTCGAAGCTGTGTGCGCTTCTTTCCCCAGGCAAGAGATTAAATGGGAGCAGTACTAAAAAAATGCCTGAGAACCAGACTGATATAGTGTCTGGCTCTTGTACAGCAACAAGATGTAACATATGCATAGCTAAGGACATAAAATGTATGCGACACTTTCGTATGTAGCGTGCTCCAAAAGTAATGTCTCTTATTTATTTCCATGGAAACTACAACAGATGCAAAGAGCACAATCACAGTATCTGATAAAGAAAATTCTCAGCTACAAAATACTATTTGTCAACATAGTCATCACCATTAGTTCAGCATTTTTGCCAGTAATGAAGAGTCTAAATGGCGCACTCACACAAATCTACACCAGCAAAACTGAGCCACTGTTTCATAGCTGCTATGCCTCTCTGCTGTCAACCATCAAACAACAAAAAAATGTAATGGATTATAGCTGGGGAGGTGCAACCTCTACTGCTTTATCACCACCATCAGCTCTGATGTTGCTGGTCAACATAATAAAATTTGAAGTATTACTTTCAGAGCAGCAATCAAATTAGTCACCTCATAGGAGATAGCTGAATTATTAAAGCAATAAGCTAAACAAACATGGAATTGCACAGATACTAACACCAACTTTGTTTTAATCCAGGAAGTTATATTTGCCAGGTAATGCTAAATCAGAATACCTCTCATTTTTAAAGAAACTGGAAACAATAACTCTAAGAACCATTGTTTAGTTTCTTAATCCATAACTCTTTAAATTACTTTTGGAAAAACTATTTTCAAGAGGCATAGCTGCATAGAGAACTTTCATCACACAAACACATGCTACTGGTTTATCCAGCAGTTAGCATGAATAAGTCATTACATGGTTATTCATTAATTGTAGCTGAAATAAAAAATTTAAGTAACACCACTTACACTGAGTTGCAATACTGTGAGCCATTTGCATAAAACCTCAGGCAGTAAGTGATGTTCCTAGTGTTTTTAGTTTTATTTCCTTCTCTCAGTTCTGCTCTCCAGAAAGATATTTATCCCATCCGACTTTTCGGGATACTGGAGTCTGAGATAGCAGTATTTAGAGCACTGACTTATGAAAAAAGCCTCATTCAGTGAAAATTACATTATCCCACATCAAACTGGTAACTTGGGAAGATTAATAAAATTACAGGAGTATTTTTTATTAATATTGCAAATTAACTGTGACACAGTGAGCAACTACACTGTATTTCACAAACAAATACAAAGCTAATGAAGCTTACTTCATCAGTCATTCCTCCTTTGAAATGGATGCAGTTACACTGGAAGAGATTTCTGGCACTGGGATAATACACAGAAGAAGAGCACAACAGACATAGATGGATCTAAAGGCAAGCTCATCTCAGGACCTTGGAATGTGAGAGTCTGAAAATGACAAACTGCTGGAGGTGATTCATATTAAACTGCAGGATGTGTAAAGCAAAGAAGTCAGGTAGGTACAGAGGAACACAAAGAAAACTACAATATTGCTAGAGCAATGACCCTGGAATTGCAGTCAAGAGTATAAAGGACAGCTTGGAAAGAAGATGTGGCAATGAAAACAGAGGATTATGGAAAGACTGTGTGTATCAGGTATACTGAAGTAATTGGAAGACCACTAGGGAAATCAGACACTGGAAGCATATTGAAGGAATGGAACTTGATGGTAATTGGATGATTCTGTGGATAACAAAGCTGAGATGCTGGAACCGATCACTGGTGAGACAAAGGAGCTGGGACTTCATAGCAAGGTACGAGACAGCTCAGAGCAAACCTTGCTGCTTGTTTCTTCCCTAACACCTTACTTCCTTACAAAGGCAGGTTCAAGAGCTCACATCTGCTGGTAGCTTTGATGACATATCTGACAGGAAGAACCACAGAAAGTGAGAAGATATGGGGACAAAGATTGGCATGAGTCACACAAGAAATACAATTTCTAGTGGTTTCTTTTCTTTTGAGGAGTAAAATTAGTACCAAAGAAGAGACCATCAAGCTCTCCTGTCCATCTTCAATCCTTGTCTTCAATTACATTTTATTCCATTCAGTAGAACTATCTCATGGCTTGTGAACCATTGATTTATATTTTGGAACAGGAAAACAGAATTGGAGAAAAAGATAAGCTGACAAAAAAAAAAAAAGAAGAGTTCTTAGCTGCAGCAAAGGAACCAAGCAAACTGCTAAGAGTATAAATGCCTTCCAATTATATATGCAGAAAAGCTTTTGATGCAGAACTTAAATTAGACTGGAGAGCCTCTTAAGGAAGTCAGGTGACTCCTGCTGTTCAAAAGTAAAAAGGAAGTGAAAATGACAGGAAAAGAAAAAAGACAGAGGAATAAAGGATCTACTAGCAATAAGCAATTTTACACTGGAATTAGAAACTCCAGTTCAGCCAGAAAGGGAAATTTTACATGGATGACACATATCAGGTTGTTTAAAACGGCTCTTATTTGCATAGAAATATGTACTAGCAACCTGAGAACTAATGGCAGAGAAAATGGCACCAGCTGCAATTTTGGTCCTGAATTCATCAGCCAGAGAAGGCTAAGCACTGTGGCAACTGAGAACTCTAAAACTGAGATATACAGATTTACAGGCTATTAGTACTGCAAAGTATTAATAATGAAATGGAATTAACTAAAAGAAAGTACCAGAGCTGCTCTGAAAGTAATGCTTCTCATGTTATTACATTGGCCCATGACACCAGAGATGGATGTTGGTGGGACAGCAGTAGAGGATAAACCTTCCCACCTATACTCCATTATATTTTATTGCTGTGTGATGGATGGAAGCAGAAGCACAGTCTGACAAAGTGGTGTCTGACATGGAAGTGCAGATGAAGCAAAGGCGCATCTTTGAATCCCTTAGTGTGGGAAAAAAACAGTACCCATCAATATTCACTGATACTTACTGAAGACCAGATATTCTGGTTTCTGGAGACCAACCAGTGGATGAGAGCACAATGAGGTGCGGGTGTTGTGTTTCAGCAATGGTGACAGTGGTTCACCTCAGCTGGTGCAGACTTTTACAAGGACAAAATGCAGGATTTTGTTCATCATTCACAAAAATGCACAGTTAATGGTGGGGACTATGTTGAAAACTAGTGGTCTGTGGCTGAGAATTTTCTCTCTCAAATAGTATTATTGTGCTGCCTGTATCTCTTGTCATTTCCACGGAAATTAATAAGAGGCATTAATTTCAGAGTGACCTATGTATTTCAAAGGGGTTGTCTACACACTATTTTGGACTTGAGCATAAATATTGCCATGTTTAACAATCTTAACTTGTAATTCATTTACAATCTCAGGCTCAGGGTGAGACCATCTGATCTTAATGAGTTGCATTCTCAAATGTTTAAGAGATGCAGAGGAAAGGAATAAAGGATTCTCGTTTCCTCAGGACTCCATGGAATTCAAAGAAACAGCAAGCTTCAATAAAGCCTTGGATTCTCTCTTCTCAGCTGTATCAGGAAACATGATTCAACTCTGAGACAACAGAAGTGCAGTATTATAACCATCAAGAGCAGTCCTGGGCTTATGCCTCTGCTTATCTCATAGAATTAACATTAAATACATTTAAAAAAAAAAAAAATGGCATGGAGAAACATAGGCATTCAAAATACCTCACCAAACTCCTGCTTTTTAAGATTATTATGAATGTGTTATATCTACAACGGTGAATGAAATACCAGTACTGCCCTCAGGAATCCAAATGTTAGGTATTTGTAGAGGGGTTATGTCAGCTCAGGAATAAATTCAAAGCTAATTCTCTAACTAATTTAGTTAGTTAATGCTACTAATTTAGGGAAGATTAACAACAGAATACAAAGAATCATAATAGAAATAAGGTAACTTAGCTACTTTATGGTTATTATCTTAATGTGTTAAACACTTAGATTGAACCAAATTTATGTCAATTTAAATCAGTCTGACTTGCTGTAAAACAAAAAGTTTGGACAATTAAAAAAAAAGGCCAGGCATTTTTAATTATGAGTTGCTACTGCAAGAACACGCTACTGGCATGCTTTAGTTGCATAAGGAAAAACAGAAACTTAAATCCAAATGAAAAACTACTTAAAATGAGTTGTTTAAAATACATAAAATGTGCAGATCAGTTCCAAGGTATTTTATGTTTTTGGAAAATGAATTCTGTACACCAAATCAAACAGCCACATATTTAAAAACTCTATCCACATCCACTTTCTACAACTTATTTTATTCAAACATAAAGCTAAGTATTAATCACGAAAGATAGCACGCTCTCAGTGGAAAGCAATAAATTTTGTCTCCTGAGAGAAGAAAAAAAATGACCTTCGATCCCACAGGTTTAGAATGAAACATCTGTTGAACTAGCAAGAACACAGATAGGGAACTGCAATGCAGGGCTGGACAATGAAGACTCGGTGACTCAGTGAGAGATGATTCTGTTTGGAGTAATAAATGAGTACTACTACAGTACTTTCAAAAAAGCACCTGGGGTATGTTTTACCTTCCCATATAAATGCAGTTCAGTCACATACTCTACAAAATATATCTCAGACTATTTGTTTGAGAAATCCATGAGTTACGTGGCATAACAATCAACAGGACATCGCAGTTCAATGATTTGAGAGTCTCCTTCTACTGCTGTCTTCCATGAAAATGAAGCTCTGTCAAAACAGCAAACATCACTTTCCACTAAAAATAAACTTCCATATTTCAACAGTGTCAATATCATCTTTTTCAGAGCAACTGTGTAATCCTTGCTCTTCCAACTACAAGATGTTGGAATTTCACATTACTCAAACAGGTTGATTCACTGGCTTTTTAAAGATTTCAGTGGTTTCAAATTTAAACTGAAGAACAATTCTTCCCTTTAGGAGAAAGCTTTTCATTCCAAGGGTGGTTGCCCAAGGAGGGTATGGATGCCCCATCCCTGGAGGCATTCAAGGCCAGGCTGAATATGGCTCTGGGCAGCCCAGCCTAGTGGTTGGTGACCCTGCACATAGAGGGGATGAAACTAGATGATCTTTGAGGTCTTTCTCAACCCAGGCCATTCTATGATTCTATGAACAGTGATCTCTTCTTCTACAATTGTACTGAGTCCATCACGTAAACCGTAACTTCATAATTCTAACAGGATATCCTAATGCAGATGAACTGCATTACATAGAATATAACATCCCAGGAGTCTCTTAGATGTACAGTAGGACAGGCCCAGAAAACTGTCACTCAGTGACTTTTTTCTTCTCTGCAGGATGAAGAACTAGTACTACCATTAACAACTATTCCTATTCCAGAGCACAGTCAATGAACATACAGTGAAAAATCATAATTTTTCACCATCACTGTCATCAATCCTACACAGTCCCAACTGGAGTTTAGTTCATGGCATAGTGAAAAATGGCATTACAGATTGCAAACTACCACACTGAAGAGTATCACTGAGTGGCCACTGCAAAGTTTCAAAAAACGGCTTAAAAAATTCAGGCCTGCATATTTACTCTTACATGAACTCTTTCATAAACTTTCAGTCATCCAAAGTTCTCATAGTTTGAGCTTTGAATCATGTTACAGGCAGAATTCTCTGGAAAGATCATAACCAAAAACAGAGCTACACAGGAAATTGCGCAGCTCCATATACTCTACCAGTACATGCCGTCACATTTCTTAGCTATCCAATATTACAAAGATCTGTACAGATAAAAATTGGCTCACTGTAAATAACAGCTACGTTAAAGTGATCATGGTAGAAAAACATGGTCCTTTTACATAGTGAAAAAAAAAAAAAAACCAACACACAAACAAGAATCTCAATGGAATTTCTATGTGATCTTACAGCTAAGTAGTTAGAGCTAATTGTTAGACACTGAAAAGAAGGAAGGCAAGGGCTAACCATGGTACACACTACAGAAGGCACTGTCCCAGCCACAGTTTGATCTATGCCCAATAAAGTTTCCAAGTGGAGGTAGAAAGAACAGTGCAAAGACCCCTCATTTTAACTTTACAGCTTTGGGAAGATTGCTGAAAAATCCCTTCAGCTTTCCTAATATAAACACATACTCTCTAGATAAGATTCTACCATATATACACAGATATAGACAGTGCAAGTAGCAATGCTTTGTGCCTGTTTACGCCTATCTCAAAAGACAACAGAATCTGTGAATGAAGAAAAAACTTAAAGGAAATAGTTTCAAAGCAAACCTAATTTTCAAAGCACTTACAGTAGACACTAACTTCAGTTTCAAGTATGAAAATCATATTTAATCTCTCTATGTAGGAGCATAACAGGAGTAAAAAAAAAAAAAGATAGATATGCAAAAAAATTGTCACCAGTAAAAAGAGTTGGTGAAAAGAAACATTAACAGACTATACCTGAAAAATTTGCTGTTCAGGAAAAATCTGTAGCTAATAGTCTAAGTGTTCAACAGCCTGACAGGTATTTAAACTTCTAAAGCAGAGCTTTTGACATGTCCAATATGATAGGCAGACTCAAGGAAGATGTTTAAATAGCACCAGTATTCAGTGAGTTATTAACTTCTTCAAAAAAAAGGACCAAACCACAATTTTAAGCACAACTGTCTGGAGTAACTTATACTTTTAGAAAACAAAATATTTGAAATGGCCTTTTAAAGGATTAGTAACAAATCCCTAGAGGTATGCAGCCCACCTCAGTCAATTTTCAACCTTAAAAGCAAATCCTGACATAACCAGAACATTAATGAAGGCACTCTTTATAGCTTCCATGGTAAGCTTACATATGAGAAATTTACAGATAAATAAAAAAAATGCTGCTGACTGTACCTACTGAAGCTTCCAGTGTAATGAAAACAAAAGATTACAGAAGGATGTCAGGCCATGGCTGTTGAGGATGAAATTTGAAGAGAGAAGAACATTTTAACAGTATGAGAAACAGTTGTTGGTGGTTTTTTTTTTTGGTTTGTTTTTTGTTTTTTTTTTTAATCAAAAGCAAGAAGTCAGGAGTGCCATTCTATTTGGATATTTTAAATTGTTTTTAAAAGCTAACATAACAACTAGTCTGTGAATTACTATTATTAAGGGTTTGTTTGAAGAGTTTAGAGTGGTGAAGGAGAAACCAATCAATATTTAGACGTCAAAATGGCAAAAGGAATGAAAAAAGGCAAGATGAAGTCAGGAGTACATAATCATGGGGCTTTGAGTGGAAAGCAAAAGAGATGAATGTAAGAAGCAAATGAGGATAGAGAAAAATCCCAAAGGGTTCAGAAGAGCTGCACAAGAAAGACACAAGAACCTTGAACATAAAAGATAACAGCAAATGAAAACAATGGGAGAACAGAGTTATATGACTTAAGATTAGAATGCATTATACAACAAAACTACAGACCAGTAAGAAGATGCTCATATGGTATATAAATACAAATTATGAAGAAGCCTCGAATGATTAAGGAGAACAACTCTTTGAAAATAATTGTTGTTATTACTTCTATCACCAGCCAGCATGTGACAGAGGGATTCAAGCAGTAAAGGAAAAGAGATTGTCAGGAATTAATAAAATGTAAAGAAGTGTGTGCCAAAAAAAGTCGTCCAACTTTATCAGTTGATCTATAAAATACAGATTACTTCTCTGCTCAATGCTTCTTTTACAACGTAATGATAGGCAAGTAGAAAAAGAACACTGTTATACACGTTTATATACTAAAATTGGGCAGATAGACTCACACAATCCACTGCAACACTAAGGAGTTTGCTTCAGCAAAATAAAGCTATTTTTCTCTGGAAGACTGATTGAAATTATTAGTTTTCCTTCCAACAAATTAAACTTTTAACAAGTTTACAATTTTACAAGTATGTAGAAATGCTGAGGAAAAAGCTACTGATATTCACATAGCATACATTTAATCAGATACAAATATCTCACCTTCTACTACTCTGGACAACTGTAATGTATCTGATCATGCAATGAAGCTGCCAGTTCTCTAAGACTGCATGTTTCTCTCTAATTATTACAAGAAGGGTTTGGAGGTGATAATTAAGCCTAGTACCAGCTCCTTTCTTCCTCACATGACTACACCACGAGGAACCTGCTCAATCCCTCCAGAGGCAGAAGTAGGCTGGAATCTTTACTTCCAACCCAAAACATTAATAATCTCACTAGAAACTGTCGCTTGCATACATCTGTGTTACAGCAAAGGTAAGCTATCAACCACAGCTCAAGAGGTGGATTCAAAGACTAGTTTTGTCCATTTTCATCCTTACAAAGGGCTATTTGATGTTTTGGGCAGGCGCTCCCTTCCCCCCTACCCAAACAGGTTTTCAAGGCTATATACATATAAATATACAGATGACATATTTTCTGAACTCTAAAAGGCAACCAGTATATGGACTTCTCATCTTTATGTAAACAGGTATTTGAAACAAACCCCCTGAACCTAAATTAAGCCCTCTTGAATAGGCTGAAAGCCTTCAGTGGGACTAATTAGTCAGAACCACTAGGCCTTGAGGCTCACAGCTGCTCACTGGTACCCTGAGCAAAAGCTGAGAATTAAATGCATGGTTAGGGGTTTAAATTCATTAACGGGTATCAGTTGTCCCTTCTCTACAGGGCGAGCACTAATCTCATTCTTTTCATTCTTTAATATACCATTATATGCCTAATTAGCAGGCATTACAACACATACATCAGTTTATAAGGCCATTTTATGACAATTAATCTGTCTTTATTTTAAATTAGTACTTTAAATAACAGTAAACTCTCCCTCAGTGTTTTGATTAAAAGCAAAAGCTAAGTAGTGCTAACATCTATTTCAAAAGAATTGTCAGCCTACTGCACTTTACTTTGTATTACAAAACAATTTGTTTTTTCTTTACAAAAATTTTACTTTTAATTGGTTCTGTAATGTAAATAATTAGTTATAAATTGGTATATCTGCATTAGAAATGCAACACTGTAATAGCTGTAGGACTTCACATAGTTAGAAGTAACTAAGTACAGCCAAGTTGCATAGGATCAATTCAACACTACTTGGATCTTCATTAGGACTACAGTAGACAGCTAACTTTCAAGGCTGTTAGGAAAAAAACACCAGAGAAAAACTAGAAAGTCTTTATTTGCACTGACTGCTTATATGCTAACATAGCATATCACCAATGGACAACACTACTATCAAAAGAGCAAACAAATCAAGAACTTTTATATAGTGAAAAAGAAATACGAAGTGAAAAATGTACATAAAATTTAGAAGCAGAAGAACAAAGTCTGAAGTATTTCACTTCTCATTAAGAATAAAATGGAAAGTGGTTAATGGAGAGCTCAAAGCTACCAGCAAAAACTGAATGCCTCCCAACCACATAGGTTCTTCTCTCAAAGATGTGGTGAGAAAACATGCTAGCACAGAAAGAATGCCAAAATGATTAGGAGACTATTAGAGTTGAGTGAGTTAAGATTGGGTAAAAGACAATCTCTAATACTTTCATGTGCAAAAATAAAGATACACAGTATTTAGCTTTCTCTTCTAATGACAAGCTGAATGTACTAAATGATATACATTCAAACGGTTATGCTAGATACTTTACACACACTGCAAAAATGTGCCATACGTTACACAATTTTCTCTAAAAGTCTCAAAATGCTCCTAATAGTAAAAAAGCAACATTCCCAAAATGTCTTTTCTTAACAATTATTTTCTTCACCGTCTAAGCCTTTATAACCACACTGAAAGTGTTCTAACAAAATTAAAATAAATGAGCTCACAGACCTACACTGAAATCATCCATCCGGGAGTTTAGGCCATGAAAAGTACCAAGTCCAAATGCATTTCAATGGGATCTGAGTACCTAAATCCTTAAAGCTGATTTGAAAACTGAAAAACTTAAATAAATAAATATAGAAAAAGGCAGAGGGTGCTTGGAGAGTTTTTGTTTGTTTGTTTACTCCAGATCTGTGATTGCTGAGTTAAGAGCAGAATTCTGTGTGCTTACACATCAAATCAAGTGATATACCATTACACAGGAAGCATTTGCCAACATTCATTCAGATGTCTCTGGCTGAGTCCTGAGAAAGTAGCATAACGCAACTAGAAGCAACAAGAACAAACTATTAAACAGGACTTTTACAGAGGAAGCTGTACACTAAATATACTACACTGCTTAACTGGATTCCTTTCTTCCAAGAAAAGTCAGACAAATTTGATGGACAAACCCAGAATATAATCTCACTCATATCCCCATAAATACAATTATATAGCAAAACCAACTGAAAAACTGCTTTCAAGTGCAAGAAATCCCCAAAATGCATTTCACTGTAATTTAATTATCATTACTGATTAATTGCAAAAGAAATAGTCATGTAAACTTGCAGAATCAAGACACAGCAGAGATCATCCCTGACCTTGAAAAAAGTCTTTCTTGGTATACTTCAATAGAAAAATCACCACTTCCCTGTTAATGCTGTCATAAAGCCTAGAATGAATAACTAAAAATCGTTACTTTACTGTTAAAAGCTCTCATGATGACAAGGATGAATTATCAGGGGAAGGGAAGAAAAAAGACAAATAACATTAAAGAGGCCATCTCCACAAAATACTGCTGTGAACACAAGTGCCAAAAGCTTGCATGCTTATTAGTGCTAATCATTATCATCTCCCCTCTCTCCACACAACGACTTACATATTCTCCTTCACTAACACACAATACTCCCACCTCTATGAAGAAGATTTCTATCCTTTTGAAAAACTATTATTCTACAGTATGCTGGTTCAACTATTGGGGAAAAAAAAAAATCTGCAGAGGTAGACAAAAGTGAAGTAGTAAATACTGCTTCCAATGCTGTTTAAAAGACAGTACACTATTAAGAGACAATAACTGATGGTGAATGTTATCTTAAGAATTATTTCACTAGTGTGAATAAATCAGTTGGTAATCCAGTTCTCTGGGACAAGAGAACAAGAATTTAGGGACAAATGTTACTGTTAAGAATAACCAATGCAGGAAATCCAGAAAAAGCCAAACTGTGCCTTTTCTCAGAGATCTCCAAAGAAATTCAGTGGACACAAATGGCAACTATTTTCAAAAGTGTACATAATTCACTGCAAAAAAATGTTCTGTGATTGGATTGTACTGATTGAGTAGACCTAAGCACAGTTTAAGTAAATACCTTTTACACTTGAATTCTGTTTCAACATAAAATAGTCTCACAGAATACGTAAGCAGATGAACTTAGAAATATTTTTATATATATATATATATATATATAATATATATACATTAGATATATATATACACCATTATCTTACATGGCTCAATACAATCAAGAGAGTAGCTGAACCGTTGGCTTTAATTTTGCTTAACTTGATAGATCGTTCAAGAAGTCACTGTTGATCTGAAGACTGAATTCACTATTTTCATCTCACGGGTATTAGCAAATGGCTCAGCAAACCTCAAGCTAAAGCACCACCATGCTTCAGAACATCATATTTACAGAAGTTTATGTTTTAATATAAATGCAGTTATTCCTCTAAATAATCTCCATTAGTAATGTAACTTGCCTAAAGCATTGTGCTGCCTTTGCCAACCATAAACGGCGAGACTGGACAGCATTAGTTACTGCTAGAACACTGCATATCAGTCTATGTTGGCTTTACTACCCACAAACACCCCTATATTACTCAATTATAAGCATTATTTTTTTTTAAAGAAATATGCATAACGTATATTAAGTAAAATTTGACTCATCCACCTTGCAGAAATATCTTAACAGTGTCTTAGAAGACAATTAAATCTGGTTGACACATCACCAGTTAATTTCTAGAAACATTATCTATATACATCAAATAGTTTCAAAAGAAACAAAATAATTTAGGAGAATACTCTGCAAAACAAGCTTCTGATGTTTTATTTCTGTCCAGATGCCCTACAGCTCCTATAATGTGATAAAACATGCCAACGTATTATAGCATACTGGAGAATCAACAGAGAAATTTACTGGATGCATAAAAGGAAGTGTGTTTGTGTGCACTGCAGGGGGAAATAGTGGGAAATTCCAGTATGAATCACCACTGAGGATACTCGGGAGGGGAAAAAAGAGCAAAAAAGGAAGAAAAGAGAAGAATGCAGAAACAATTCTTCCTATAAAGAATGCTCTACTATTCAAAACTGAACCAGACACTGAAACAACGGCTGTGGATTCCTTAGACAGATGGTGTCAATAGATCAGTCTATTAGTCAGTTTGACAGCAGAAGTACGGTAATAGGGTTTGTAAAACGCCACTTAAAAACTCAATATAAACATGAGAAGTACATTAAGAAGTTCATTCAAATTTCTTACACACTACTTTTTTTCTTTTTTAACATATCTGGTAAAATTACTTTTAACATCAGAGATTGCAGTTTATGCTACAGCTTTATGGACTGTAACAGCAACGAAAAAATCCCACATGGGACAGCTGGCCTGAACAGGTGAAAAGTCATACCTAATGGCTTTCCTATCAAAGACTGTCTGCTTCTTTGTTTCTGCTTTCTTGTACAAACTGGCAACACACAGTGCTGTTTTCTCACTCTTATGCCATTTAAGATGAGTCATGATTGATAACGCTCCTTCCCAACTCCAGTGCAAGGTTCTCCATTAATATGATCTAAAATTTTAAATTATGAACCCTTTATTCTTAAGTGTTTTAATTTTAACTGTATTTGTTTTCATTCTCTGAATTCACATTCCAAGAATATTTGATGCCAACAGATACAAATGAGGTGTTCTTAAGGAATTCTTAAATAAGAACATAAGAACTTTAAAAGTCTTTTGTAAATCCTGAAACTAACTTGATCAGTTTCTACTTAGAGGAAGTCTTGCAAAAAAACAAACAATAACCCAACACAGACTTGATAATTCCAATATTACTGTAGCACAAAGTATTTTAATAGGACCGGACAGTTAAAGGTAGACAGAATCTGATAGAACAGCCAAATACACTATGAAGAAAATCAATTTTATGTTAAAGTAGAATTATAAATTAATTATTAAATAGTATGCATTTGGTTAAGTTCAACAAATAAACATAAATACCACTGTACAAGAGAACAAATTTATTTAAATATATATATACACATATCTAATGACTACCACTCCTCAAGTGTTTGTTCACCTTTGAAAATAAGGCTAAGCAGGAAATTCAGCAACGGAGCTCAAAGTCTCGCTTTTAAATTACAGAAATGTATAGAACATCAAGGATGTCAGAATCTATCAAATTATCCTATTTTATTCCTTCAATAAGAAAGGAGCAATAGTTGAATCCTGTCATTTTGAAGTAGATGCTTAACATAGAACATCCTCACACAAGAAGGATTCGTAGTTCTAATAATCCTGACCATTACTCATGTAAGAAGGAATGCATGTGCCAAACAAAGACAAGATTGGTCTTATCACAGGCAATACATTTGCTGTGAAAACTCCTTGGAAAGTGGTCAAGATCTAAGAGTAAAAGAATTGGAATTTAATTACCCACAACAAAGCATTCCACCTGCCTACCACAAAATCTGAGTCATTCTGCTTTAATTATAAAAGATTCCTTGGTTATAACTATGCCTCTGTTAATATGGCAAATGCATCTTCAAGAACTTTTTCTGTCTTTGTCACTATGAAAGAAGCAAAAGCTTTAATGTGCACCTGAAGTCAGACAGTAAGTACAGAAGATGCAGGTAAGCACTCATCATGTTTGGACTGCAGAAGTCAGTCAGATTTTGGCCTACCTATAAGATCTAGCAGGATCAATACATACACATACCTATGTGTACATAAATGGAGAACACATAACGTGAAATTTCAGTGATGCAATTTTTAAGCTCCAGAAGTCCTCTCCCTCTCCATTACTATCTGTCATTAGAGAAAAAGAATATGTTTGGTCCTTCCTTGAAGATGATCCTCAGTCGTAAGCTGCAAACCACTAACACACAGCGAGGTTCTTCAAAGACGTTCATAGTTAAATACAATAAAGCCAGGATAACGTGAACCCACTAACATCTTTACAGTCTTTTACATCAAATTTAATTCAATAATTATATAAGAACTATATAAGGTGCTTTTTTTTATTTTAGAATTTACATAGTATATTAAACTAAAAAAGTGGAAATCATTTTTCATGTGTGTACTTAACTCTAGTGTTATAAGCAATATTGTAGAATAGTATACTGTGCCTTTAAACAAAGAATACTTAATCTCAGACACTTTTTTGAGCCAACTACTTTTTACTTGCAAGATAAAAATGCTTTCCAGCATAGCACCGCAATCTGTCAGAGACAAAAATGGAGGGCCCAGACACTGCAGTCCATTTATATTGCCACAGCAATTCCATACTGTAACTAGTATATGATGTAAAATTCATACTTGCTCAGAGTTCTAGTCTGTGGACCAGCATTTCCCACACAGGAAGTGAAGTAAAACAGACAGTGTGGCCTTAAGCTCACATAGCAGAATCAAGCAAAGTAGGGAGATCTGGGAGCATAGAAGCAGGGGGAAGAGTGGCATTTTCTACATAAATTGTAGCACTAACATAGTGAACATAGTGACATTTCAGCTGGTTTCTCAAACAACAGATGTACAAAGAATCACACAGAAATCCTTAAAAATGAATGGCAGATGCAATGATTTGCTTGTCATACATAATTTTTAAAATGGCATTCACCACTCTAATGTGTGTGTGGGGGGGAGAGGGGAAGTATTTTATAAACAGCATTTTCCTGTCTAAAGTCTCTCAGTTGCACCAGCAAGCTGTTTAAATACATGCTTGGAAAATACATGGTTTGGGTTTTTTTTTTAGTTTTTTTTTTTTTTTTAATTAAAAACTTCCTAATTTTAGTAACACTCTGGGACACTTCATATTCTTTAAAGATGAATATAGTCTCAGAAAACATTCCTTCCTCCTTTATTTCTCTAGAGTGCCTAAACTCGTATTTGAAATACAGGAAACAAGCAGTAGTAGAGGACTGAGATCCTAAAATAGTTAAAGGAGAATGAGAATGTGCTAGAAAAAACAGAAAAGTCACAATGTACTACTATTTATGTTACTTATGCAAAGAGAAATTTATTTCAAAATCAATTACTAGGAATCTTGAAGATATGTAAGTTTGATCTGGGGAAAAAAAAAAAAACTGATCCTTTCCCCTTTGGAACATGCTACTTGCATGTACTAATCCTGTTTATAATTCAGTAGTATTATTTATTTTGTACAAAGCAATGCCAAAAAAGCAATACAGGAAATGCTAAATATATGGGTAACTTAAAACTGACAGGGGAACACAGCTGGTAACAGGGCTGAAGGTATGTCCTGTGTGGAGAGGCTGAGGGCACTTGGGCTGCTCAGTCAGGAAAAGAGGTCATGAGGTTACCCCACTGCTCCCTGCAGCTCCCTGAAGAGGAGAGGCAGAGGGATGTGCTGGACTCTGCTCCTGGGAAACAGTGGCAGGATGGGAACAGCACAGAGCTGCACTAAGGAACGGTCAGACTGAGCAGTAGGAAACATTTATTTTCCCGTGATGGCCAAATGGTCAAATACTGGGACAGGCTTCATAGAGAGGTGGCCATGAATGCCATTGTTCAACACGCGTTTGGACAACACCCTCATTAACGTGCTAAATTCTGGTTAGCCCTGAAGAGGTCAGGCAATTGGACTCAAGGATCTTTGATGGTCCGTTCCATCTGGTTCTATTCTAGATAACCAGACAGAAACTCATTGTTTATGTACCTGCCCAAAAATACTATACATATTAAGCTATTTACCATGATGTTCACTGGAACTGAGACCTATTATCCTAAATATGTCATGTTACCTGGTTACCTCTTACCTGACACTGAGATAAGAACACACCCAAACCATTCCCATATGGATTCTCTGACTTGACTTTTCCTACAAGTACTTAATTATTTTTGCATGATTTTATTTATCAGTATTACTGACATCACTTTGAAGTCTATTCCCCTGACAAATTACTTTCATTTCCTAGAGACTGAGGAAGGAGAGAAAGAGCTTATTTTTGGAAACTTATGTAATCTGTTTGAAGGTTTACTCCTTAAGACTGTTCAAAGTGAAAATGATGAAAAAAACATAGCCAAAATAGTTAAGATTTTATCACTGTGGTAAGAATATCTTCATCCAGTGAGAGAAAAAATGAGATTACACGCAATCTAGTAAATTCTTTTCCTGCTGCTCTTAAATTGAATTCAAAGAAATAATGTATTCTTTTCATGTTGAAAAAATACAAGATGTTCTGAACTTCAAAAACATAGTATTCACTATAACTTGTACTTGAAATGTGTTATATTAACATGTGATACGCTCAAAATAATAAAGCAGTAGTATGAATTAAAACATAAAAACCGAGCAAAGACTTGTAATCCTGGTAATAATCCAGCCTACTGCAAACCTAGTATCATGATAGTGCGCCTATCAATCACAGGCAAACAAATCCAACTCTTATTCCCAACTATACTTTCAAATAAGTGAATCTTATCATAGGAAGGGTACTTGCAACATTTTAACAATCTAATGTAATCAGAGTGCTATCTAATATACATCAAACACAGAAAAATAAGCACAGTGAATATTTCCAATATTTCTCAATAATCTGACAGAAGTAATTGGCAATGAGGATTGCTAATTATTAACTGAAAGAATTTCTTATTTTATTTCTGCTAAGGAGTTTGATTCAAAAACATGCACATACATTCAAAAAACAAATTTAAAAAAAAAAAAACAACAAAACACAACAAAACAAAAGTAGGGCTTCACCACTAGAGCATAGGTAAAGTATTTATCCCTAACATGACTTTCAACTGCATGTGATTCAACTGTAATCCCCTAGTCAAGTTCCAGTTCAGAAAAAGTACAATTTACTTCTCATACTTTTCCCCACTATTTCTGCTCGTATATTTATTTAAGCCTGTATGCCTGTAAGCCAGGTTTATTAATTTCAGGAAGTGAGCTATAGCCATGAAAACTGAGCAACTTTATACGTGATCTGTGTATGTTAGCACTAGTACACTTTCTGACACTTTTCACCATCAAATTCTGAAAATACTATTTCCTTTAGCTGAATTCAGCCCCAGATACAAATAGATCCCTACTATTGTGACTCAGTCTTTAATGACATAGAAAACAGTTTGGAAGGAAATAGCCTCATCTGACACCTGTCCCAAAAATTGCTTTTAGGCCTCAAGACTGCCAAGTCATTTCACTGGGTAAGAATATTAGCAAAATTACAACATTAACACTGACTATATTTAAACTAACTTCTTAAATAGAAACACCTTTTGATCCCACTTTATCCCTCGGGGCATTACTTCATATTTTTTAAAAAAAGTTAGCTTGGTATGTAACTTAAGAGTAAAATAATAATTTCCTCCACTACAATAAACATAAAGGCATATTTTTGCTTAACAGTTGCCAGGGAACTATGCACGTTCCAAAACATACCAGATACATTATATAATACCTGACCCAAGAAAAAATACATATGTATTTTAGAAACATAACTTGACATGTTCAAAGAAAAGTTAACTCAAGCTGTAATTAAAAGTAAATCCCCATAAGCAGGGCAGGGCAGGACGTCTGGAGAGACTGTTAAAAACATAAGTGAAGCATTAAAAAAAAACAGAGGAACCAGACAACCAAGTTAAATCACAAAGCTTACCGTTGTATTCTCCTACACCACTATCAGAGCTAAGAAATTTCAAATCAGGAAGGAAGGAACTGCTGGGCAATTACTGTACACAAGGCTGTTTTCTGAATAATTAGTACATGTTGCTGAGAACCCACAGTCAGTAGCCATCTCCATCACTCTTACAGTCACATCATGTTAAACAGCGCTTTTCTAGTACTGACACACAAGCATATTCAACTCTTACCAATGTGGAGGACTTGGACCTAGAAAATTACTTTCAGATCGGCAGGCACACAGGTCAGCACAAGGTTTCAGATCACTCACTTCTGCAGCAACACTGACATGCAAAATTATAAAAAAATCCCATTCTGTGGATGTGCTCCCTAACAAAATAAGTTCCTGTGCAGCTCAGGACCAAAAATGGTAAATTCCTGACTTTGCAACCCATGAGAGTTTAAGGTGCAAAACCATGCTTAGATTACAGTAAACACAAAACCACATGCAATCACCAGTTTTCTTGTATGTATAAAGCATACCACAGATCTGGTAAAAAGAAACATTGAGGGATCTTTCTTTGCATTTGGCAAAATCTTTTACATTCCCTGAAATTATACATCTGGGAGGTGAAATATCTCATGATTCAGAGATTCTCTAATGAGTCCCAGCTAGAAATGACAGCTAGTCTTCCTCCATCTCTTGGTAGCGTCTAGTCTTGAAGAGTCCTTAAGGAATACTGAATTGTTAAGGAAACAAAAAAGGTGAGGGGAGAAAATTGGCCTGTATATTTTTCATCATTTATATGTCTACTGGAAGACAGTGCAGTACATAGCACGCTACATAAGTTTGGATTCTTTTTTCTCCTTTCTGTATATTCTAAGTGGTGTGCCGGCCAGTACTAAAAGCATCTGACTCATCTCAGGCTTATAGATAGCATTACTTGACAATATTAGATCATGAAACTTTAATGGCTTAATTACTTTGACATAGTTTTTGAAGTCACCACCTTTGTCTCATCTAGCTTGCAAAAACAGAGCCAGCACTTTCACTTGACCTGTAAGGCCACTATCTTTTGACCAATTGAAATTTTTTACTCTTGCAAACCCCCATAACATAGACTGGTAATCCAGGGAGCAGTCCAATCAAAGGCCATCTTGGATGAAGAAGTTTTGCATGGATAGAACATACATCTTTGAGGCGCATGACAACTACTCTATGCTCTGTTCTTTGTACTATTTAAGAGTGTCAGGTATACACCAATAATAATAAAGCAAAACAAGCTCCAGGGGGCTGTGGTGGGGGTGGGGGGAAGGGAGGGAAACAAGGTGTTTAATACATTTTCACTAGACATATCAAAAGCCCTGGTCACATTACACCTCTATTCCATAAATGGGACAAACATTAGCAGTCTCCATAAAAGGAAACTTCAGTCTCCTCAGCCTAGAAGCTGCTAATTATGTCAGTCATGCTGAGGGATGGCTGGTGGTTTGTGATCTCAACCACTTCAGCTCAATTTAGATCCCACTCCTTTTATTAGTAGAGAGAGGATCTGAAACAAGAAGCACAAGCACTCATTATTCCTCTATTTTCTAAACAGCAACAGTTTACAAACGGTTCATTTGTGAATAAAACTCTACTTGCAATAAACACAATCAGGATGTAGGAATGTTGACTTCTTTCTCAGAAGAGTTGAGAAGAAAACAAATACAAAACACCAGACTGATTTGAACTTTTCTTGCGGGATAAATGTTTGCCTTTGAATTTGCCAGTTGCTCATCTACTTGAGCAGATTCTCAAGTGAAGTAATTAACACCAGTTCACTGACTTCACCAGAAACACACTCATTTACAACAGTTAAAGCTGACCTATATTAAAGCAACATTTCATGCTAAGAAAAACTTGCCTGAAGAATGTTGCAAACTAACCACAGTGCATTTCTTTGCACACTCGATTATGCTGAATACCTATCTTTCCTCTTCTCTGAGGGCCTGCATTCCTCTTACACTGTAGCGATAAAAAGGTGACTGATTACACAACCAGAAAGTTCTAACTGCAGATCTAACTGGTCAGCCCCGTCCTGTTCACAGCTCTAGGATGACTAGACAAAGCATGTGAAAGCCTGAACAATTGCCCTTGGAACTTCTTAAAGGGAGTGGTGGCTGGGGCTGCCAGACTTTATGTTACAGAACTCTGTTTTCAATTGAATTATTCTGAATCTTGCCAGCAGTCCTTCTTTTAACTGTCAGGGGCGTGTTCTGTCTGGAGCTCGTGGTTCCTTCTGACTGGCAGTGCACCATAATGAAAAGAAGACCCGACACAAAAAGGGCTGGAGATGAAGCACAGGGAGAAAAAGAAAAATCACACAATTCCAAACAGAAAATTCTTAGGATATATCTCCACACTCTTCCATTTATTTTCCTAGCATGCATAAACGTAGGCCTCAATACATAATCCAAACCACTAATGAAGGAAAAAAAGTAGTATCTCTGGAACCAATGATTTAATATACTTGGGAGACATACAGAACTACTCAGTAGCAAGGATAAGGTCATGAGCTCTATAGCAAAATAAAGCAATACCTAGACCTCAGGGGAAAAGAAGTGCTCTAAAAAACAAGTCTCTTCCTGAACTGAGGTGAAAATGAACTGTTTATCTGCAGATTTCATGGAACAGGCTCTGGGAAAACTGCAGGAATGTTATTATAAGAGTCTGACACAAGGGAATCACTTTGTATCAACAGGTATCCACAAGCAAGCGTAAATAAAAGCTTGTACTTCCACTGTTCTTACCTTCCTTGTATGCTTTTCCCCATTAGCTGGTTAAATGAGGGTACAGTGATTGTAAGCAAGTTTTTATATCAAGTAAGCGCACTTGCCTTTTTTTCTCTCTTTTTTCTTTTTTTTTTTTTTAAATTAGCTTAACCTTGTTAAATCAGCTCTTATACTTACTAGGGCATGACATTGTTTACATAAGGCTAAGTGCAAAACCCTGACCTCTGTATTTCCAATTGTGACCTCAGAGAATAGAGGCCACTCATCCTATCCTAGTTCTTACAACTTTAATTATGCTCGACAAGGCTGCTGTGCTTTAGAGGTATCATTTACCAAGAACAGGAAGTGTTTATTTTTATTTCCATTAATCACTTCCATTTTGTTTTATTCCATTTATATACCAAGTCATTTGCAAACAGAACTATTGTAAGAATGGGTCACCTCTTCAGACATAACTGAACAGTTTCTTACAGTAGTACAGGGTCCTATAAAAATGCACACCATTTTGCTTACATTTGATGTAAATGAAATAGATCAATGAAATTCAAAAAAAGCTTCCAAATTGTTTGGCTCTAAGAAAGCTTTAATTAGAAAGGGGGAGGGAAGGGGAGAATTCTGGTTGACAAGTCCAACCTGTCTCATTTTTTCTAAGTTGAACACAGTGAATCAGGTTAGTATCTTATACAGAAAGGTTACAATTTCTTTTAAGAACTTCCATGTCACTCAAAGAAAACACATTCCCATCCCACATAGCTAATTTCCATATACTTCAGTTCAACAGCGAGTGAGAAAATTGAGAGGAATTCAAGTTACAACAGAACTTAAGAACTATCTAGAATGAAAGCTTAAATACACTAGGGAAGTTTTATTGGGGTTGTAGCTCAATATGTTCTTTGAATTATTTAATGGCATATGAGCAAATCTAAAATATATTCACGTATAAAATTTAAGCTATAATAGATACCACTTAGTTTAAAGCCATCATCATTTCACTTCACATTTAGAAGATGAACAGCCTAAATCAAAATTGTGTTAGATTCAGTTTACTTAACGGGCCTTAGGAATTGAAATAAGTATGCAGTTTGCCATAAAGTTCAAACTACACAATCTTCACATTTTCTTTTCTGTACCACATTAGCTACGTGCTCACTAGACATAAATGGGTAGAAAACAAGAGTTTCTTTGTTTGCGTACATTAACTTAAAGCTGTAAAACGCATTCAGCCAAACTTTCACCTTTAAACCTTAACCTGACTTGTAACAACATTTGTAGCCTCTAAAATTACACTGCATGCACCCAGACGGAGTTAATCACCCTTCACTTTTGATGCATAGAATAATGATCTACCACTTAAAATTGAGCCCTTAAAAGCCTGAAGAAAAATATGTACATATCTGTGTCCTAAATCTGCAGTGAAATAACAAAATTCTACCTAGCACTGCCCGTTTGAAAAGGAAAAACAAAACAAGACACACAACTTGTAGCTCATGAAAGTTTAAAATAAGTGCATTTAAAGTCTCTGCAGAAATGAAATTCATGCTTCCCAGCACATGCTATTGATCAGACACCTGGTACTTCTAACAAAAATACACTAGTCACACAGGAATAGTCTGACTGACTTTTTTCTTAAAACTCTTGTAAAAAGAGAAATTAAATAGAGATTTGGAAATAGCGTGTTCTAAAAGCTGATGAGCATGATTTAATTTTAAACAGCTAGCACCGTTCTTCCTTCAAAGAAGTGATCTGTGCTTAATGTTTCATTTACAATATATTACAGTTCCCTCCAAATTGTACCTAGTAGGAACCAGACTCTGTATTTATTTTCAAACCTAAGCAGACAACAAAAATACTGAACTACTTTTATTTTGGCTTTTTTGTTTGTTTTTAAAATCAGAATCCATACAAAACAAAATCTTGAGGTTTATTTATTACTTTTCTCACAATCCTGGCTAAGAGTCAGAGAAAAAGAGCATGTTATGTAGCACACTAAAATTCAAAGCTGAATGTTTTGAAAAAGCTATTAGTCAAGCAAATTAAAACAATTGAAGTAGATTAAAAAAACACGTGGTTTTTTAGACAATAAGGGAAGGAATGAGTTTCACAGAATATATACCAACAGCGCCAACACTACGGGACACACAACAAAGCCAACTTTGCAGTGACTGATAAAAATGGATACTAAATTGTGGAGTTTGATTACCCTTGAAACTTTCCACAAAGTTCACAAGTGACGTGATTAATAGTTTTATTTTCCTCCTGAAGTACTCTTTTCTATGTAATATCACACAGTCACATAGTGACATACAGCTGGAGGTAAAAAAAATCAAAATCAGCAGTGAGAGCTACATTGACTTGAAGGAGCTGAGAATTCATCCAGGTTTTGTTTTTCTTCCTCAAGCCACAAGAGTAACGAGTCGCTGTTTCTTTCATTTCTGCTAATACAGAACAGGGACCTATTGTTATTTTCCCTCTATTGCTGTTTTTTTGTTGTTGTTTTCAGCAAGGCATCCCTTATTTTAAAACGAGTCTTAACAAGTACATCACAGTCCGCACACATAATGTGTTGGGTGGAGTAAGAGCCCTCAGAAACACAGTGCACAGCGCCAGTAATGGACTTGTCGCCAACACCCTGTGATTTCATGACTGCTAAAACAAAAACAAATGCCACGTTCAGCTCATTGCAAAGAAAAGGATTCATTAAGTGGATGTGGCTTTTTTACTTGACTTGCATAAAGTGAGTGGGATAAAACTTAGTTTAATGAGATGCAAAGTGATCAGCTGCAACCCTACAGGAATTGTGATGAAATGACCAAATGAAATGACTAACAGTTTATTTCTAATTAATGCTGGACTGTCCACCATGAATTTTTAGCTACGAGATTGCCGCTTTCCTTCCTGCAATAAGGTAAGAGGCAAATAAGATGTATGTTCTGTAAATTTATGTAAAATAAAATGTAAATTGCTAGCACAGACAGAAATATCAATCTTAATGATACAATAATCTGACGGAAGACACTAAACCAATCTCTTTGAAATAAAAATTGAATTGTTTTGCTATTAAAATAGACATTTCTCTTCCAAATTCGTAAGTTACTAATCACAATTAGATATTCGCAACACCAATGAACCTTATAATAAAAAAAAAAAACAACAAAAACAAAAGCTGCCTGTATAAGAAGCATAAATCGCTGCTGGTCAGAACACTAAGGCATCAGGTCAACCTAAAACTGATGGATTTTCTAGGCTACCTGCACCAGCAATAGCAGGGAAAACAATCCCATCTGATTGAAGGTGGGTGAGATGGGGGGTGAGCAGCAGGGAATTAAGCATTCTCATTCCACATTAGGCTAATGGATGCATACAGATAAGAATGGAGCAATTGTCTAGCTTTAAAAATTCTTACTTGCTTGCTATCCACTGAGGGAATAAGTGAATCAAAATTTGAAAGACAACCAAGACAGACATCGTGTAAGTAGGGAAAACGGCAATATAAAAAGCCAAGAAATGCTGTCAACAGAGATTTTTTTCAGCAATGCAATTTAGGGAACCTCAACCTCTAGAGATTAAAGGTAAATTCTATTTTAGTATTTGTAGCCATAAGCCCCCAGAGGAATTTCATCTTCTTCCAAAAGGGCCTACTTCACTTCCTGTCTACCTCTATAAAATTGTTGAATGCGGTCACTTATTTTAAACCGTAGCATCATAGATGATGCCAGTCTTTATTGTTACAGTTCTACAAATATTAATGAACACACGCTTCATTTTAGTGAAGGGACTTCTCTGCTCTCTCCACTAAAAACCTGAAAGTAAACAGAAGTATATTCATATCAGTACTACAAGCTTCCTGTGAAATGACAGCCTTTGAACATTTCAAACGTTATTCCTGATATGATATCAAACTGCATTACCAGACAGCTCAGTAACTGCCAGAATCATGCTGAAGAAAACTTAAAATAAATGCTCTGTATGTCTCTATTCTCGTTTCCCTGTTTTTCCACTATATTACTATATTACTCTACCTACAGGTTTTATTTTTATATATGTATGTATTTATATATAAGCAAAGTAAAAAACAAAGTACTCACCAGCAGCAAAATTCAGTCCTGCACATTCTTTCATACTGGAAGGCTTCAGTTGCTGCATTCACGTTTTTATGGTCACAGAATTTTACACAGATCAACTATTCAGAAATTAATTTTTTAGTTTCTAAACTTAAAAGCGACACTTAACAGATTTCTCCTTGTATCAGAAAAGAATACTTACCTCCACCTTCTGCATTCAAGAGGTAAATAGTAGCCATGAATCTTTCTTTCTGCTCTTCATCTAGTTTTAAATTATTCCTTTTAATTTTTAAAGGCTGTATAACCTAAGCAATGAATCTCATTAATCATTATTGAATGATTTAACCTAGCCATTCAGCTCCAGGTGCCCTTCAGTGCAAGCAATATGCTAATTCCTTCCAAGTTTTAACAGCTTTTGCAGTTGAAGCCATAATTTTCCACATTAACGGTGACAGGATTTCATTCCTTGCACAGGGCCTCCTTGCCAATCACTTCCGTGCCAGAGCAATGGCCTGGTAAGATTGCCTTTAGCTACACTTCCTATGTTGTCTCTCATGTTGTGTTGCTGCAACGTAGCCATCCTAAACTCAGTGTTAACTCCTATTTTGAATGGCAAAAGGTAAAATAATTTCTTCTTACCATCCTAGCCTAGCTTTCTTTTCTCCTTGTTCCCCAAACTTTTTATTTTTCATTCCTCCTTTTTTTTTTTTTTATCACCTCCTACTATGCAACACTTTCCTTGTGAAGTAGTTGCCAACTGCTGCACTTAGGCCACTAGCTGCCTTCCAAGAGAAAATGTTGCACTAAGTTGTTTTGTGAGTGGGAGGTGATGGGGAAGACACTCAGAATTTGCAATTCCCATTTCTGAACCTGACTAGTATGCAAAAGAGCTTTTTTTTATCCAAAATCTTTGTTCTCTGCAATAAGTACAGGCAACAATCTATTTTGGAGTTGGGGGCTTCTACCTTTATTCAGGGTTTACATATTCAGGCTTATTTGGCCAACAGGAGAATGAAAAGTACTGCTTTCCACCAAAGGTAGTAAAATGTACTACAAAAGTGACAAACAAGAAGAAAAAAAAAAAGTAATTGCATATGTAATACAATATGTAATTATATTCTTATAAAACACACAAAAATACATGCTTATAAAATAAGGTACTCAAACTCATCTTTGACTGGCTTCTCAATCTACATAGATCCATACACATACATGCAAACTCAGCTAGGCATATAGCTTTCTTATTTAATTGGCTCATAAGGAAACATTCACCATCACTCATTTTCACATGAGCTGAGCATACACAATGATCCATAAACACTTATGGCTGAAAATAAAGTCAAACATTTTATGCAATTTAATTTAAACACTAGAATCAAGAGTTTCAAGAAGGTATTACTGATTTTAAGAGGCTCCAAATTTTGGCTGCAGGTTCCCAACAACTCACAGTGTTGTGGATTACAAGAATCTGAGTTTTAGTGTTTCCTGAAACTCAAGTCCTCTCTAAAGAATGCCCATCTGGTTACTATCAAAAACCCATTTCTTTTCCCCTTTACTTACTTCCCAAGAAAGGAGAGTTCATACTGTATACATCTCTAAGCCTATATTCTTGCTCACATGCTGTAATTCTAACTTCTCACCTTAGAAGCTGTTGATGTTTATTATGCTACTGAAGAAGCAAATTACAAAAAGAGAATCTTCTGTATATGAATTTTAAATAGTAAACTGTTTTATATAACTAACCTTCAACATAACAGCAGTTAAGTAATTAGATAGCAGGCAATATAACTAACCCAGAATGCAAAATCTTGCCTGGGGATATGCAAATTTCAGAATGCACAAAACTGCCAGCCAAGCAAAATTTAATGCAATACCAGCGTGCTCTCTCATGAAATAGTTCAATGATACTGAAGAAATTTAAATTCTGATTATATAGAGGATGGTTAAAGAGAAAGACGACAAAGGACTGCAAAACTGGGTTAATTCAAAAAGTGCATTGACCATACAGTTCTCCCACACAGCTGTTGAGGATGATGTTCAGGTTTCAATGGCTGGAAAGCCACCATGGTATACCCTGCATTCCAAGGCTGAGAAGATGTACTGTTTCAGAACTTTGCATATTCAACTATCAAAGATGAAAGCAAAATATTAATTTGAAGACTTTAAAACCAGATTTCAGCACCAGACTATCACCTTCACAGATCTTTAATTGACAGTAAGGGGTTTTCAAATTATTTTAATGATTTGTTATATTAGCATTAGATTTAAGGTAATGCAGCACCATGTTGAGCAAACACTTGCCAACCAAAGACAGTTTGAATAATTTTGTGTATCTAACTGCATTTCTTCAGAGACGATGCATGTCCTTCAGAACTGTAGCAGTCCAGAAAACAAGCATGTTTTCTGATCATAAAGTTATCTGTGTCACTTCAATAATGTCACATATCTATTCTCATTTAATCAGAACTTACAGTATATTTAAATACATTCTTTTTATTTTAGTGATTTACCTACATGTAAATAAATATTTAACAAAGTACAGAAAGCCTCGTGCTGCTCTGAAAGTGTAAAGTCTAGCAGCAGAGAACATAAGGTAAACACACACTCCAGAATTTACCTCTACCATCAGTCAAGCTAATCCACAGAGGGACTCTCCCATTATTTAGATACGGAATCCAATTGTTTCTTATAGAATTTTTTTGAAAGCCAACTGAGAAAAACACTCTACCAACACAGTTACTATTTTGAGAGGGTATGCATGCTAACACAAGTATTTTATATAGAATGTCAGGATTCTGACTGTGAAGACGAATACTTAAGACATCTTTATTAAAAACTCATGTTTTGATACACTAGAATGTATATAAAAAGTAAGATCAAAACCAAATGTGCTAAGAAGAAGATGGAGAGAAGTGCTATTGCTGTTACAAAAATATATGTTCTGAACTTCTATGTCAGAAGGTGAAGCATGTGCCCAAGTTAGATCCTCAAGTTCTAAGCTCTTGCAGCAATCAGTTGACACCATTTCCCCAAAAGCTAGATTACAAAGCACACAAGTTATCTGCAGTTCTTTGGATAGTGATAGAAGTAGCAAATATAAATACGTTTGAGAACCATAAAGGCATAAAGAAGTAAAGCTGCTTTTTAAAAGTATAAAACAATCATATCCTTTCCTTAGATCTATGAGTGCATTCTCTGCTGGCTATGCATAGATTCTCCTCTCTCCAAGTTACTATTTCTCCGCTCAAAAAAACAATTCTCTTTTCAGGTAAAAAGAAGTGAAAGATATACTACTCGGTTATCCATTCAGTTTTCTCACTGAACACCCTCACAAAGGAGAAATGGCTTCTCTGTTCATGGGACACACAGCACTATACACACTTCACTTACCCTCTATCCATAATTTTGTCAACATGCAGGATATTCGTCCTCTTACTTATATCTGAAGTGAACTTCAGATTCTTAACTGAGAATAGTTACCTATGTTTTCCTCCAGTTAATTTTATGTTGTTGTTTTTACACCAATTAAAACATTCCTGTCCTGAGAGGCATAACCTCTCATTTCTTAAAAATGCTCTGGAATCAAGCGTTACTATTTATGTGGCTAAATACATGATTTTTCTGATGATTCAAAAAGCATTTTGTCAACTTTGCCAGAAAAAAAAAAAAAAAACTGGCATCCAGAATTCAATCCAACACATTAATTCAAGAAAGCTTATCATCATTTTCATGGAACAGTAATTTACAGTTCCTGACCCAAGTCTTTCAGTATTGTGACAATTAACATGGATAAAGAAAACAGAATACAACAGCAAAATAACAGAACCCTGCACATTTGACTGAAAATCTGTAATTCAGTATTAGCCTCCCAGCTGCTCCTCAGTTTCCATAGTATGGAGTCTCAATTTTGAGATTTTAATGTAGGCTGGCTACCATCAACAGCCCAAGCCTGCAGATGAAAATAGCTGTTTTCATAAAATATTCTCTTTCTTCACATAATATGCCCTTCTATCCACATGAATTAAACACTAATTTAAGGCTGATGCAATTGTCAGCCAAGAGGCGTTCACCTATGTGTGGAAGATACCATTACATTCTAATACTAGGATTGCCTACTTTTGCCCTCATACTAAGGGAGGTGTGAAGAGCAGCCCAGCTGAAGCACCTCTTCACTTTTTTAGATACTGCAACTCACCTCACCTCTTGTTCAAGCTTTTAGTCACCAACAGGAAAACATTCTTATTTCTCTTGTTTACACAATTTATTGTACTCCTAATACACCTCAGTCACTACTTAAGCTATTTCACTATTTACTCTACAATTTATGAAGAGGCACTCTGGTGAAAAGTTAAGGAAGGTTATCACCACCCAATGAGGTTATAGAGCTGAATATACAAATAAAATGTGTCAGGACCTCAGCATATAAAATTCTTGAGTGCCCTTTAGTTTGCTTAGAAAGAGCAAGGTTTTCACTAACTTCCTGACCGCAAAATAACCTCAAAATATTAACAACTATTAACAAAGAAAAGCCATGCTCCTTGTTGTACAAGTACTCACACACAAGAGATTCAACACATTGACAAGGATAATCTTCAGTATAAAAGAGAAACACTTCAAAACCGGAGGCATTCAAGGCCAGGCTGGATGTGGCTGTGGGCAGCCTGGTCTAGTGGTTGGTGACCCTGCACATAGCAGGGGGGTTGAAAATAGACAATCATTGTGGCCCTTTTCAACCCAGGCCATTCTATGATTCTATGAAAAAGATTTTGAAATAGCTACCATGGTCCAAAGTCAAGTGACTGTTATTCATACAGGGCATTTAAAGATGATGGTAATAAATAAGAAATAAATTTTAGAAGCTGCACAAGTGATGGGACTTGCTAACCCCAGTTGTTTTTTGTTTTTTTAATGAGACAAAACCATCCTCCAATGAGACATAATATTACACCTGGTTAGGATTGTGAAACAGAATTCTCAGTTATTTAAGAAAATTAAGAGCCAAACCAGAAGCAGTATTAGTTGAGAGAGAGAGAGAGAGAGAGAGAGAAAGAGAGGGAGAGGGAGAGAGAGAGAGAATAGGCTCTTCCCAAGTACAGTAGCAGATTTTTCAGTGTTAAGTGACTCAAGAGATCAGTTTTAATCTGTACCTCTTATGAAGACTCATTTTGATCCCCCACAGAACCTCCGCAGAAATCATTTCCAGAGCATTTTACATCGACACATCATTTGGCACGGATACCACACGTTACTATTTGACATTAAACAGTACCGTTACCTAGGTGCTGCTAATTTCTGGTAATAAGTGTAACTGCCCCTCTATCTTTGCAGAACAAACCAGAACCTTTAGCCCATAGTCTGAATAGCAGCTTCTGAAGTACACTTCATATGACTTTAATGTTTTTTCATTATTACAGACTGTACACAACAGTCCTGCAAAGTTCAAAACCCCAAGCTTTACAGCTGATGCCCTCACACTATGTTAATGCAGGACACTGGTAGAGGACTACACAGTGCAGAAGAAAATATTTGGCAACAAACACTGACCACAGCAAGTAAAAAAGTCAGTTTAGATGTTTTCCTTTTCTAAATAGGTATCCTAATTTGAATTACTAAATAGTATGAAAAAAGCGTCTCTAGTTGGAACATAACAGAAATAATACTAATGCATTTTTTTAAAAAAGGGGGGAGGTTTGTTCTCAACATATCACATCAGTACTGACACACATGAGCAGTAATCAAACACCTGGATAGCAGGAGAAAGTGCCAACACAAGTAAAGAATTAATAACAGTACATGGCTATTTCTTTTACAGTCTGAACTCCTTAAACATACTGCAAGTTTGGCCAGCTCTTTAAACTGCAAGCAGCTATCCTTCTTAAACATTCTTACAGTAGAATTACTTAAAACAGCACACAGTGCATTAGGGGTAGGTGAAAAAACACAGGTTTCTTTAATGCTTTCATGGATTACTTGGTTACAGATCATGCTCTTAGACATTCAGAAACCTTTGAGTTATTGTGTATTATATTTTTTAAATTATTTATTTTTTAAATGAAGGTTACTCTGAAAGTAATGCTTCCCATTTCATGACATTGCCCATAAAGTCAGAGGCAGACGTTGGTGTTATGACAGTAGAGGTTGAACCTTCCCACCAATATTCCATTACATGTTGTTGCCGTGTGAGAGATGGCAGCACAGGGGCAGTCTGGCAGAATGGTGTCTGACATGGAAGCATAGACATTCATCAGTGTTTGCTGAACACTTGTGGAGACCAACCAGTAGATGTGAGCAGCAGCAATAGCAGCAGGTCACCTCCGCTGGCATTATGTTTGGAGCAATCAATTTGATTATTCTAATTATTATTCTTTCAATTACAATTTTCAGACTGAGATTATTGCAAGAGTACAGAAACTTTTCCCAAGATACTCCAATACCACCACTTCATGAAGGCTACAGATTGCTCTCTCACTGCAGAAGGGAAACTTCCCTCTTTAAGCACAATCTTAGATGTGCCAAAGAAATTGTTCATCTATTTAATCCAATAGGTAGATCAGCCAACTGGAAAGAACCTGAGGGACACTCCACAGACACCCTTACATTACTAACCACTGGAAGATGACTCTCTCATAAAGGAATGAGAGAGACAATTTTGCCCTCCACTGGCTAGAACTATCAATGGAAACCATGCCTGCCTCAGTTCTGTAAGAGGCCCTATTTCACCCAGTGTAAAATCCCTTTATCAAATTTACCAATCCTGTTTGAAGTAATTGGTATGGGATATCGCAGATTGAAAAGGTGGAAAACACACTGAGCAGGTGGGAACCAGCTATGCAGTGAAACATTATGTAGAAATATAAAAATTTCTCTGAAGAGATCAGGAAATCAACTGGTGATGTAGTTAGCCTTACAGACTGCTAGAGCAGTGAATATGCATGTGGAAAAAAAAAAACAACTTTGACATTCCCATTCCCAGCAAAAGTGTTCTGCACATCACTCTGCAGATTACTGAAAACTTTTCCCAAACACACCAATCTGATTTTTTTTTTTCTTTTTTTGGGGAGAGGAAGAAGAGATGAGAACCCAATGGATTGTAAAGGACAGGAGGAAAAGGGGCAGGAAGGAAGGTAAATACTCAAGAAAACAAGGACACCAGAGAAGTACCACTTAAAGTAATTTTTCTTCTCACCTTTATGCAAAGCAGCACTGAAATTACATTGTTAGAATAAGCAGCTATATTCCAGCGTTCAAAACAATTCAAAATTTAAATTTATGCAGCATTCATTAACCACAGGCTTAGATGAAAGAAGTTGCTTCACAGAGGCAACATCAGGGTAAGAATTAGGGGTTTTAAATACTAAGTGGTTTACCAATTACTGTTTTAACAAACACTTACAATAATAAAAAGATAAGTAGGTTAAGGTTTCCCTGCTCCCCATCCCCCAGTTATTTCCCACCTCTCAGCAAAAGTTCCCAACATTCCCCTTAGAGCGTGACCACACAACCCCTTAATTCAGATGAGGTGCAAGTGAGGGAAGTGAAAACCATCAGTGGAAAGGGGAGGAAAGGATCAATCAACCTGCAAGCAGATCAGCTGTCAATGGAATTGAAAGGATATCCATGCAGAAATGTCTGCATAGGTGACTCCCGTCCTTCCTTCTGCATTAAGGCTATCTACCCTCAAACTTTGTCACGCCTAAGGTTTCTATCATCCCTATTGTTCCAGGCAAGACCAACTGTTTTGACCACATCATAATTTAGAGAAAGAGAAATCCTTCTGGTGAGGGACTAAGAATAAAGTCCCCCTTCTGGTGTTTGTCTCTGTCTTTGTTATTGGCTCTACTTACAAGGCTAAATTAAAAAAAAAAATCTCCATAAACATTCACGACTTTCCTTTGTTTCTTTGTCCCCAAGAACTCAGCTGGAGTCAACACTAGGGAAAATGTCCTTATCCTAACAAAAAAAAAAAACAAAAAAACACCACCGAAACAACAAGCACATTCAGCATTTATTTGAAAGAGACATGAGAAAATTTAAAAAACAAAAAAACAAAAAAACAACAACACAACACACTGAAGAACTGTTGCTTAACATGGAACCAGGAATATCCCAGTCCAAAAGGGAGTTAGTATACTGTGTCTGAGATCATGTATGAGGGAAGACTGGTACAGAAGACCTCAAGAGCAAGCTGGGGAAAGGACTGTCCATTCCTGCTGCTTCTTCCATTAAATAAAGGCAACATAGAACCACAGAATCATAGAATGGCCTGGGTTGAAAAGGACCACAGTGATCACCTAGTTTCAACTATGTGCTACGTGCAGGGTCACCAACCACAAGAAGAGCAAGCCAAAGGTGGCACAGCTGACATAGTTTAGAGTGAACAGGGTCAGAGCTGCTCTCAAAAGAGAGAGAAACGCAAAGTTTTCCACGCTCAAAGCCACAGAGGTAAACCTAATACCTACCAGCAAAAATGTAATAGTTAAATTTATGATACCATCTAGAAACAGACATAAGTTATTGCACTCAGTGACATAATTAAGACTTAAAGCTTCAGGCAGTGTACTTAAGGCTTTCAAAAAACTTCGTTCATTCATTTACTGACCAGGTGTCTCACACTACCACAGCTTTAATTACTCAAAAGGGTCCTCAGTGAACTTATAAAAATCAATTAAGGTTAGCTTGGGCACCAACTCGTATGTTAGGCGTAACGCGAGGTTTTGCTGTATTTAGTCATAGCTCACTTCAACACGTGACAAAAAGAACTGCTGCGAGCGTGGAGGCACACTGCAGACAGATAGGTCTCGTCTCCTAAGAATAACAGGAAGCTCATGCAGAAAGGAAAACAAGAGCCAAGCACCAGATCCCCCCAGGACCGCTCCACTCGGATTAAGACACCCGCAAAATCCGGAGCGCTGCACTGAGCGCCTCACCGCGATGCGGAGGGACCCGGACCCGGTCTGAAGTCATTACACACAGTGCTCCATCGCATTCCTCAACACCACAATTTGATAGGGCGCTTAAAGAGAGAATCTGCAGGCGAACGCAATCTGCTATCAACAATACCCTATTAGCACGGCCCTATCTTTAATCTAACAGGCACGATAAGATGCCCCAACACACATAAGCCCCGCTCAAACAGTGACTAATGACCATTAATCCTCTCTATCTCCACAGCCATCTCTCCTTCTCCCATTTATCACGCTGACACTCCACTTTACACACATGGATAAACTTTAACCGAGGAGCGAGGCGAGGCAGACCCCGTCCCGGCGGCGGCCCCTCGCACACGGTAACGCTACCTGCGGCCGCTACCCGCTCCGAGCCTCGGCCGAGCGGAACGAGCGGGAGGAGGGAGCCGCTTACCGCCGCCCCCACCGACGGGGCGCGCCCAGCGGCCCTCCCCAGCCCACGCGCCGCGTCCCCACCCCCGGCTGCAGCCGCCCCCGCGCCCCGCCGGCGGAGCCGGGACGGGAAACGCGGGGAGGTCCGGTGCTGCCCGCTGCCGCCCGCCGCAGTCCCGCGCCCCCCGGCTCTCCCGTCGGCGGCGGTTACCTGAGGCGAGGCAGAGTAATCCACAGAGGTAAAAGTGAGCAAACTCCGCGACCATTGTCCTCAGGTGGCGCCTGCAGACAGTCTCATGCCAGAAGAGCCCCCACTTGTAATCCCACAGCGGCTCGACGCGAGCGAGGCTCCGTAATCCCGCGGCGCTCGGCACTGTCACACCCGGGTGCTGCGGGCGCACGCCGGCCACGCTCTCCTCTCTCTCGGCCCGGGCGTTCCTCCGTGACACTTCCCAGGACCATCCACAGAGACGGCAGAACACAAAAGAGCCCCGCTTCTCCGCAGCCGCCGCTCACGAGTTGCTCCTCCGGCCCGAGACTTTGTTCGGTGCCCGGGACGCGCACAACAAAGAGCTCCGGGAGCGACGAGCACGTAGCGGCTCCCGCTGCCCTCCTTCCCGCGAGTCACTGAGCGCGGGGCTGGAGGCGGGCAGAGCGCGGCGGCGGAGCGGCGGCGGCCCCCGCTCCCATCACGGGGGAAGGCGGCGGGGCGGGAGCGTCGGGGGGCCGCACTCACGCAGGGGAGCCCCGGCGGCAGCTCCCAGCCCTGCGCAGCATCGCCGCCGCCTCCTGCACGCGGGAACCACACGCGCGCCCCCTCCCCAGCGCCGGAGGAGGGCACAAGAGGGGGGCAAGTTAAGAAGGAAGGAAGCGAAAGGGAGCAAAACTTCCCCGGGCCGACGCCCCCACCCACCCTCGGTGCGGCGGCGGCGGCGGCGGCGGCGGCGGCGGGAGGAGGAGGAGGAGCACTGCCCGCCTGCCCCTGAGCAAGCTGCTCAACTTTCTGCTGCCACGCTGAGCCGCCCCGGGCTTCCCCGCCCGGCCCCCGCAGCTCTGCTGCCACCACGGGACACCGCGAAGGCGCCGCACCTACACGGCTCCGCACCCGGCGCAGCGCAGCACGGCAGCCCCCGCTCCGCCCCACGCAGCCCGCCCCGCCCCGCCCCGCCCCCGCAGAAGGTACGGTGCGGGGCGGTGCCGGCCCGCTGGGGGCGGCCGGGGCGCCCCGGGCAGGCGTAAGCTGCCTCCGGCAGCGCCTCGACGTGGTGTCGGGCTGCTTTCGGGCGGGGGACCGCGGCGTGAGGCGGGTGGGCAGCAGTGCTCGCGGAACAGCTCCCGCTCCAAACTCAAGCAAACTTATAAAACCCTTCAGGCGTCCAGGACCCCGAAGGCTTGAAATAGCCTTGAGTTTGTTGAGACCTCGTTCGTGATTACTAAAAGCGTGGTTTGCAATTGCTGGGAAATCCTGCAGGGTTACACACCCTCATCCTAAGATGGCGTGGCCCCACGCTAGATAGCAGCTTTAGGGCCAAGGAGCCCTGCTTTCCCATCACGGCTTCCCTGATTATTTCCCTTCCCTTTCCCCTGCCATAATTATCAGATGCATTCTCAGGCGGCATAACAAATACGGGTCTATGAAGTCAGATAGAGCGTGGCCTGGTATTCCCAGTGGGGCAACGCGGCTGTGGCTTGTCAAATGATCCCTGGCAACAAGGTCTGGCTGTGCCACAGGCGTAGGCCAAACATCCAGCATAAGCCTTATCAGATCGCTGTTCTGCAAGTGGATGCAAGGCCAAGTCCTGCACAGAGGCCTGAGAGCTGCCCTGCACCATGATCAGCGTGGTGTAGCCCCTATGGGCTTTATCTGGTGGCACAAAAGTTAGTGGTGGAGCAAGGAGGCTTAACACCATAGGTGGAAAGGGGAGGGCAGCCTGGAAGAAAGTCTGTCAGACAAGCCCAGCATATGGCAGTACTGGCACTTCACAGTAATGCTCCATGTATTTCTAGGATTGATTCATTATGTTGCAAGGACTGAATGAGATGTAAAAAATAAATTTAATTTTCAAGAAACATGTTGAAGATATTAACCCCATTACAAATGAGTCTTTTCTTGCAGTGGGATAATGAAACTCCAGAGAAAGAACCCGTCGTAGGATTTATATGCACCCTCCATTGTTATCAGCCAAACAGGTTCTGATGGTCACAGCCTCCATCAATCGTGTCACACTCATGACAGCATGCCATGAAGTTTGCCCTTTTTTACTTCCCTCACTGTGGCATAGGACTAAAAGTCCAACAAAAAAGATTCTTGCAAGTACACTGAATCTATGTTAGTCTACTTTCCACAGTGAGCACCTCCCCTCTTCACAGGGATTTCTTCAAGCTGTACCTCACCAGTAATATTTCCTTCAGCTCAAACACTGTCCTCATATAATCATTCTGTGCTTTGTGAAAGGCAACTTAAATAGCACCTCCAGAATTAAAACACACAGCAGAAACACAGAGTAGGTCCTGGATAATCCCTGAACCCTAATGAGAAGTCTGAGATTTTGATGAATTCGTTTTTGTTTTGATTAAATAAATATGAGTCACACACAGGGCTGAAAAGAAGTCTTAGGAGGTCATGTAATTCACCTCCCTGTTCCAAGACAGGGTCAGGTATGTAGACTCTCAACAGCAAAAGTATTTTAACCTCATTTATAAAAATTTCTGGTGACTGGGATCTCATATCCTCTTCAAGTCTCTGTATAGAGAGTTCCTGTATAGACAGATTGCTTTGGTGCCCAGACTATATAGTCTCCAGGATGAAAAGAAAACATGACCACCACAGATAAAATTCTGAGGGCACTTTTGTTACTCCTTCTGTAGTGATACTACTATCAATGCTTGACAGGCTCACTTTTCTTGTCTGGATTACATATTTTAATCTATTGCTTCTTTCAAAAAAAGGTAAAACTGTGATTCTGCAAGCAGGTCACTCTACAGGGAGTTTACATATTCTGCGAATGTGCATATGTTCATATAATTGATGTATACATATATCCGTTTACTTGTATCATTTTTAGGTATATAAATTAAGCTGTAAATACTCCATGTAATCTTAAAAAATCATTTAAGTCCATTTGTATGATGTATGTATGAAATATCAACATAAATGAATCCATTTACTTTATATCTGGCTGTAAGCATATATGCTGTAGAGAAAAGGTAAATAAAGTGTTTATTAATTCTCTACTCAAGATAAATCTATTTCCTGTATTCTGGTGAAATAACAGACTTCTAGATCCATGCACTCTTTTTCTCGGGTCATGCAAAAAACAGGCAGGTAATGCTGTACCGAAGTCTTGTGTTCTGGATGTTAATTTTCTTTCAGATACAGTGGTATTCTAAATACAGAATCACAGAATCGCAGGGGTTGGAGGGGCCCCTGGAGGTCATTCAGTCCAACCCCCTGCTAAAGCAGGTTCCCTACGGTAGGTTACACAGGAAAGCGCATGGGCAGGTTTTGAATATCTCCAAAGAAGGCTCCATAACCTCCTCTGGGCAGCCTGATCCAGAGCGCTGTAATCCACAAGAGTGGATTAAAGCTCTGAAGCTTGGCTGACCTTAGCGTTTGATCATGAGGTGAGAGTAAAATAAAGCATTTTAAGTGTTTTGTGCCTCAACTGCCCTATCTTTAACAGAGATGCAAGATAGCTGCTATTGCTGTAAGGAAATCTTTATCCTTTGAGACGTGTGAATCCATTGTGCATTAGGCACCCAGAGTGAAAGTACACCACAGCTTCCAAAACTTGTTCTGTTTGTACTCTCTCGAATACTCCTCAGCATAATGGTTAGCTCTCAGTGTTTTCTTACTTCAGAAAAATTACTGGGAGTGGATATATACCAGTCTAATTATCTTTTTTAATTCTTTTGGATTGTAATAATATATAACAGCTGCACAGTTGAGCAAATCTCTTCAAATTGTAAGACTACAAAACTTCATTAGAATATCTTATAAGTAATTGACATCCTTAATTCTGCAGATGTTCTTACAAAATGTGTGCTATTAGAGCATCGCTCTTGTCCTTGATGCTGAGATGTATGTATGTATATACGTGTATATCTATAAAACTACATTCCATTTTAGAATTTATCAATGGATAATTTTGATCCCAAAAAGCACAGAGAGAATTACTTCATTTCTTCTGACAAAGTCATGCATTTAAGCAGATTTTAAAAGCACAGGTAAATTCTGAGACTTTAGAAAATAAAATGTATGCATTTGATTGTACAGTAACCTCCATCTACTGCATGCACTGCAGTGAAATATTTGCTCCAATTTCCAGCATTTAACATTTTTATTTAAATTTCTTACAGCACTGAATATATAACAGTTGAAGGGCTGGATTTTTAGTTTAATATTTATGTTGTTACAAAACCCCATCCATATTTCAGATTTACACAGATATGTATGAGGGCTGCTCCAAAAGTAATGCCTCCTATATTATTCTGCTGGCCTACAATGCCAGAGGCAGATGTTGCTGATATGGCAGTAGAGGTTGGGCCTTCCTGACAATATTCCATTACAGTTTGTTGCCATGTGACAAATGGCAGCAGAGGGGCAGTACCCCTGTGCACAAATTTACATATTCTGCCTGTGTTTGAGACACTGAGCTCTGACAGGAAAAGCTTTAAGACAAGGTTCTCTAGAAATGATTGTTGTGATTCAGCAGATGGCACTCTTTCCTCAAAGTGACTGAAATCAGAGCTGCCTCTGACACAAGAGAGAATGTGCTTTTAGAGATTATTTATTCCACATTACTCAGAAGAACTTGAATTTTTGTAACTACTAAAGATCCCAGCTTGCTTTTCTCTAAAGGCATCATACGTACATCTTGTCTTGGTTGTGATACGGAGCCAACTTCACCCTCTCTACAAAAACCTCTTTGAACTTCAAGTGACTCTTACCTTCCTGGTCTTAATACTACCACACTGCCTTCCAGTTATCTCCATGCGCTAGCTGCCAGGAATACTTCTGTGAGTGCGTGTGTACATTATACAATCACATCTGCACATGTATGCATATATACACACAAAATTTATCATTCTAAGCATTCTGAGGCTGGTAACAAGTATGACATTATTTTATATGGTACAATTAAGCTTTCACAGAGAGCTAGTTCAGATAAGAGTGTGTTATTAGTTGTCCATTTAATTATTGTAAAGATGCCTGTACAAATTATTCTATTTTCACAGCGTTTTTTTGTTGTTTTGTTTTGTTTTGTTTTCCTTCAAGATTTTAATGGTACCTGGTTCAAGGCTTTGGGTCTCTTTTCATATGATCAGACTATAGATTCAGGAATCCCACAAAAGCAGCCAGTGCTGTTTTTCCATTTACCTACAGTAACTCATTTCACTCATAGTAATTCATGTAATTCCATGTGTATTTTCCTTTTTCCCTTCCTTTTTTTTTTCTCTTTTTTTTTTTTTTTTTTTTTTCCAGTTAATCTCTTGAAAGCCTGCAGTTGCTGTATAATAAATTGGGATTGTTAATATGTGTAACATAAAATGTTGTGACTTCCATCTCAGTATTAATCAATTTATATCTCTTTCTTGACCTGAATGGTCACTGTTTAAACATGATATACAAAGAAATAATTTCTTGCATTTGATTGTTAAGGCCTTAAGATGATTTGTCTTTTATTTATATTAATTTGGATATGCAGCTCCTATTTTTTTCATGCTGCACTTGATTGCACAATTAGTGAATTCAGACTTCAGACTGAACTACACTGGGTCAGTACACCACTTAGAACAGTACTCATGGTTATTGCTGAGTTAGGAATAACAGCAATAAGATTTAAGGTTTTATTTGCTATGTTGAATTCATGGGTAGAGACTCTAAATACGCTCAAGCCTCATTATTCTAGGTGTATAAAAACAACATGACAAAAGATCCTTTCTTCAAAGGAGTTATAAAGCGTTATCAACATAAAGGAATACAAGAAAAATTCACCATTGGCATAAACACGTAAAATTCCATTGATGTTTATTCTTTAATACTTTTTTTTATATTAACGGTGTATGTGGCTTTTTATTTCTGTTAGAAAGGTGCTATAGCACATCCCCAGTGGGAAAAAAACAAAAAAATTACTAAAGCTACATTCTTTCTGTTCCTCCAGTAAGAAATGCTAAAGGCATATTTTCTATTCAGCCTACTCAGCACACCAGCTCAAATGTCTTTTAAAATTATTATAATTATAGGAAATAATATGTAAAACTTTTCTTCTATGGCTTTGTTTTTGATAATGATAAAATGCTAATCAGCTTAATATGTAATTTATATACAGACAACACAGTATTTATTTCAAAACCAGTGTTATCTCTGATATTACTGAACAAAGACAGACCTGTCCCTCAAATCTCAGTACTTGGTTTAGGTATTTACCGCATGAACTATTCAGTACTCACTGTCTCCTTGTTTCTATACAGACTGTAGGAAGAGTCTGAGGGTGTCACCTAGTGGATCATTCAGATCGCTTACAAGAGAGCTAGCAAGCAGACCCATCCAAATGGCATTGAATGAACTAACAAACTGAATAAGAAATTATTCTTTTTTTTTAAAATGTACTTAATTACTCTATAAATTATGAAAGCTTCAACAGAGTGTTATTGTTCTGTAATATCTGCCTTTGGGTTCCTGTTTATGTCACAGAATCTGCTGGCACTAAAAAGAGCAGTAAGAATGGTGCATCCAAAATTCTGAAGAGAAAATTACCTACGTTCCTGGCTCAGAGGAAGGGTTTAATATTACCACACATGACTGTTTTAAATGAGTTGCACCAAACTTTTGTTTAAGATTACAAATAAGTGGAAGAAATGATATACAGGGCCTGTAGGTTCCTTCAATTATATTTTGAAAGAAGGAACTATTCCATGGTTTTCAGCAGGCCATCAAAAAAGTTTTTTTGCACGTATTAGTTCAGGATTGCTGTATGCATTTATAATTCAGGAATAGTTAAGGTTAACCTTAGCAATCTGGAGATGAAAAGGATTACATAAACTATCCATCTTATTTCTTTGATTGAATTACTGCACATATTTAAAGCAGACGCCACTTAAAGCTGAATACCTGCAGTGAATTAACTCAGTCAAATGCAAAGCAGATACCCGAGCCAGCTCACACAGTACAATTTTCAATTGCGTGTTGAAATTTAAAATAACCAGCATACAATTCATAATTGCATGATGAAAGCCTATCTGATCCCATATATTTAACCTCTTTTAATTAAAAAAAAATGCTTACTATAGTTTTAATATTACATTCTGCCCCTGAGTGGAGGAAGGGAAAAAGTAAGGACTACAAATGATAGAGACATCCAGTATTAATGCCTAGAGCATATATTTTATTACACCCCCTGATTTTTTTCAGTGTGCACTGTGTGACTAGAATGGGTAGAGGAGAAACAAGTCTTTGCCCTTATTTGCTGGTGTCAGAAGTGCACACTACCCGTCAGTAGGCACAGTATGCTTCTGGAAGGAGCAGCAAAAATCTTATGCCAGCAGTATGCTTCGCTTGAAGTGGTAATAATGTCTGTTTTAATGAACAAGTGGAAGTGCCATCCTCTACATGTAAGGGCTAGCCCAATCTTAGCCTTCTCTGCACATTCAGAATACATACAAACAATCTATTGTTATTTGCAGAAAACCATAAGTGAAATATTAAAGAAAAGATACAAACACTTCAGCAATCCTTATCCATATCAAAAGCTCTTAAAAATACACTTCCAGACAACTGTGAAAACATGTATCATTTAGTTTAATTACCAAACCAAAAATGTATAAAGATGTATTAAATTAAAGATGTGTTTAGGTAAAACCAAACTGCATGAAGTAAGCAATACAGAAAAAAAAAAAAAAAAAGGAACACAAATTATTTAACCCTCCGCCCACAAAACAGAGAGCACAGTTCTGTGTAACAGAAGCATCTGATTCTGCTAGACAATAAAAGTTTTCTCACCACTAGAAATTTTCCTCCTGTTTGAGATTTGGAGTTACTTTCAGGTTTTCTTTCTACTTCCCACACCACCCCCCTCAAAATTGTTGCTCTAAGTCTTATTGGACTCTGATAAGAAAGGCCCATGTCAAATGTATTATAAAGTTCAGCTGAAGACAGTGCTAAAGCATAGAATCTGCAGGGCAAATAAGGTTTGCTGCTGAGGGAGAGGATGCTGTCAGTGAGACGTATATACCCATGAACACAGTAGGCTGTTTTCTTTTAAAAGAGTTCCTTCCAGCTTTGTACAGGAAACAGCAATACCAGGCTCCCATATTGCATGCATCTCCTCACAGAAGGTCAGGCTGTCTTCAGAATTAAAAAAAAGAAAAAAACAGCAACAACCAAAAACTACCTTGAGGAAAGGCCTTGGGCCCCAGCTAAATATTTCATTAAAAAGAAAACTGGTCTTGCATGTGTTCTCCTTAAAACCTCCCAGAGGACAAATCTGTCAGGGTATGTCTACATAGTTAGTAGCATCCAATAACACAACTATTCCTCCCACTCTCTGAGACGGCCTGACACGAGCCAGCTCCAATCCAGAAGCTGAGTAAATATGCTATCATAGTGCCAAGGCTGAGCTAACACAGGTTGTGTCTCAACAGGCCTTATTAACTCAGGCTCATTACTGTAATAACACAGCTACATGGCTGCTGCGCTGCAGCTGGCTCTGTGTGCCTGGCTCTCAGTGTGCAAGGAGCAAGCACTTAAGTATCTGTTCCTGACTGTGTAGACATGCCGTCAGTGTGTTCCTCCTCTTCTTCCCGGAGATTTTGTCATTTAATTTAAAGGCAGCAGCTGCTTCTCTCAACCCCCCCTCCCACCAAAAAAAAAAAAAAAAAAAAAAAAAAAAAAAAAAATCCAAAAAAACACCACCAACAAATTAGTAAGTTTGTGAAAGGCTGTGGAGGGCTGACTGCCTCTTGCAAGTCAGTGCCATTTCTGCCATGCCAAAAAGGAGCCTTCCAGAGTAGACAGCATGATGGTAAGCCAGGATCACATGTATAAATTCCAGCTTTCTCTCTTCTCACCTCTTCACAAGAAGATACAAGAGTAAATTACACAGTTACCATTGGTAGAGGAATAAAAATGCAGCCATTTCCTTTTAAAAGAAAAGTTCAAAACTTCCCCTTCTCTTTTATGTAAATGAACAAGTTTTGTATTTCCCAAGTTATTACCAAGTAGACACAATTTATCTGCATTTACCCTCAACTATACTGTTGGGAAAACATTCTACTTTTAGCTCAAGGGCACCATCAGAGCTGCACGGACTCATAGTTAACCTCAGAGAATACAACAAAAATGGAAAAAAATGCTTTTCAAATCTTAAGACTTAAAGGGGGCAGCAACAGAACAGTATTTCAGATAGCAATATCAAACTGAATAAATACTCAAACCAAAGGAAGTTGCAGGTGAAATTCTTATAGACCACAACAGGGGAGAATGTTACCAGGGATCTACTCCTTCCACCTACGATCCCTGTAGCAGTATTCCTTAAGTAGGTAAATGAAAGAGCAACAGCAAGGCATTGGTGTTACAAAGGTTTGCAAGACTGAAACACCGCATACTGCCATGCAAATGGGACCCTTGCTTAGCTATGGGGATGGGAAACTATTCACATGAGAAGTTTGAGAGGTTATGTTCACACATACAGTTAGTTCTCTTTACGTTTTTGGTTTTTGTTTTTTGTTTTTTGTTTTTTGTTTTTTATTTAAATTTGCTTCCCAAATTTTAAGAAACTAGGTCATGTTTATTCTTTATGTCAGTTTTTGGTACGCAGTACTGCTTGTATTTGCATTTTGATTTAAGGAAACATACGAGGTTTAAAGATTTGAGATCTATGATTAAATTGGCAATATCATTGCAGTAATTTCATCAACATTATTTTAGAGTCTACATATCTTTCAGTAAAATCCTTATCAGAACTCCCATGTACTTTTGCCTGTTCTTTTTCTGGATTGTTTCCAAAAAGTAATGTTGTGTTGTTTATTGTGAACTACACTGTAATGCCCTCTGCTGGTAATAAGTTGGTAAAAGCCAACTTTAGATTTCCTTTTTAGGTGATTTAGAGTTCTAAGACTGGTTTAAAGACGGAGGCTTCAAGCCACCATAAACTTCTACCAGTACACCGTAAAGGGATTATATGTAAAAACAACCATATTGATTTTAACAATACCGAACTTTTTACAATGTTCTCAAGAAATTTCAAGATTTCTCAAGCAAGAATATTTGCTGAAGTCACAAATTCTATGAAAAATTCCAGGGCTAAAGGATGAAACAACTGAAAGTACCAATAGATGTCCCTTTAACTTCAAGAAGTTAATTCTGAGTCAGGAAATCAAGATTATAAAGATTTTAACAGCGTAGTCATGTTAGATTTTCAGTATCTCAAATGGAACTCAAGCTCTTGGCCTACATTTTACACAGCCAGTACGTGACCGTAACTACAGAATGAAGCCACTGTTAAAGCAGTATACATAGGACTTAAGTGATACTCTTGGTCAATATTTTCAGTAGTTTTTAAGAAAATGGGAATGATCGTTTAGACAGTTAAGTGTACATGTAGCGAAAAATCTGTTAGGGAATAAACAGAAGGAAATATTGAATATCAGCCTGATACTTTTTCTGCCCAGCTTGCTGAGGTCTTAGTGAAAGCTTAGTGAGATGCTACCCATTCCCAAGGAGTTAATTAATACTTTTCATGAATAAATATCAAACACACCAACATCTTCCATACCACAGAATTCATCAAGTAATAGTTTTAAAAATGCCATACCATGTTTCACAGCTGCTTTCTTAGAATTGTTAGAATTGCCATAAATTGGCAAAGTACTGATAAAAAATAGGTTTGGACATTTTTGTTGGTTTTGTCATTCAGTTTTCTCTGAACACTGGGCAAAAATTATAAACATGGCCCAAATTTGACTTCTTGGAAACATGAACGAGAGATTCAAATGTGCTTTGATGGGGGGGAGAAGGGGGTTCAACTGCTTTCAAAAGAACTCCCCTTGGTATTCTTGAAAATCCCACCCTTAAACCTTTATTAAGAATCCCTTGAAAGAGGTTTTTGCTCAAAGCCATAAATCTTCCCATCAGATATGCAGGGAAAATCACCAATTAACAAGAGACATGAAGGATTTTCTTGATTACAATATGGACATACATTTCTCTGGAGAGCTGCTTTTGTTCAAAGCCAGCCTATCTCCTCCATGTTTGAGCACAGAGTATTTTTAACAACAAAAAAAGAGACCATTTTATTGCAAGAGAAGTATGAGTTGAGTTTGAATAATCTAAAATGTTTTCACAAGACAAATTTTGAGTTGACACATGATATCGTATTGTTTTGACACATCATTTCAGATAGCAAAAACTTTTGACAAAATGGCATTGGATTCAAATGATATATGAAAAGTTGAGGTGGTAATAAACATGTTAAAGCCAAACATTAGCATTTTAGACTACTGTGTAGATTTAGCCTAATCCTTAGAGAATTGTAGATTTCTGTATCTACTGCACCTTCTGTATCCTAAGAGCTTGAGGTGACAACCCACTGCTTGAGAGTAGTTCCCATCCTGGAAAAATTAAGGAACATTTCATTTGTATTCATGGAAGAAAAAAACCAAAAACAGGTAAATAGCTTTTTAGATGTGTTTCTGCCAAACTCTTCACAAGTTTAGGAGAACGTATAAAATAGATCTCTATTTTTAAACTCAGGTAACAAGCTTCTTGAGCTAATATTTACAAACATTACTATTATTGTTGTTATTGGTGTTATTATTATTAAAAACAACCTATTTGGCAATAGGCATATTACCTAATGTACCAATAAAATATTTGATGGTTGCGTGGTACTGAATAATCAAGGGAAGAAGTGAAAGCTTCATTTCTTGATTCCTGTAAAGAAGATAAAATGCTTTTCTGGAAGCCTTAAGCAGAGAAAAGTGTGTGTCATAGAGCCCAACACAGAGGTTAAATTAATGAAATTTGAATGTCTTTTATAAATTTATACTTGTTGATCAAGTGGTCTTTTCTATCTCACATGCTACAAATCACGCAACTGATACTAAATAATATTTTAGCTAGGAGATGAGCATCAGTATTTTTAGAGATTTTATATATTTCAACTTATTTAAAACATTTTCTTTGTGACTGCAACTATAACCATGTCACAGCTTGCAAAAGATTATTCTACTGACAAAAATGAACATAGATCCAAAATGTGATAGTCCATACCCACAAAATGGGAAAGAGTTCTTGCTTTCATACCTCTTCCATTTATAGACTTGTGCTCATGTTCCTAATTACAAGAGTTAAAGGAATTTTCATATCTTTCAGTTGATTACGGGTAAGACTGGAAAACAAACCATTTAATGAAATATGTACCACAGTTGTACTAAATACAACTACACGTTGCTCAGTAAGGCTGCCTATAAAATGAAACAAATACACCTCCTCAAATGTTTCTGTACAGTAAGGAATTAAAGGTTCTCTAGTATGGAGTACACAGAATAAATCACATAAAATAAAGGCAAGATACTAACAGCCCAATTTCATGCAGAATTCCAACTCCTGAAAGGTTTGAAGCCTCAGGCACTTCAAATTCACTGTTCTCATTCAGAAAAATGATTTGCAGGCCAAATGAATATTTTACTATTTTTTTCTTTGACTCAAATGATCCATCTGTTTACTAAAACAATTCACTGCAAAGCCAAAAAGGTCATTTCAGAGTAAAGCCTCCATCTTAGTAAAGGGTAAACCAAACAGAGTGTCAGGTTGAACTATTTGAAGTAGAAAGTGACATCAGATAATGTTTGATGATGTTCAGATTCTATGATCTCTGTGCTCCAGCACTTTTAAGACTGGTAAAAAAAGAATCATATTCATGAAGATATAACATTTAAAAAGTTTAACATTTCTATTTCATTATCCTAGTTTTATGTTGTCTACTAATGTCGATAACAAACTATGTATGTAAAAACGTACACACTGCCCTACTTACTAAACAGCATACTGCTACACCATCAGACAAAGAATCTTTTGTCACTAGGCTATGAATCTGTAAGTTAAATCAAGGAAATGGGCACTCCAGAGAATGTTTCTTGTCTTCTCCCATTTTAGAATGACAGATTACTTTTATTTTAAATTATTAATTTGCAAGAAAGTTGGAATGTTTTGATGTGGAGCTTGGTGGCGAGAGGAAAGAGTAAAACCATGATAAAATGTTACTATGGAATCAGCACATGGATTAGGAAAATACTTGAAACCAAACTAAACCATATCACCTGAATTTGGCAGTAATTTCAGTGGTGTTACATTTAAAACACTGCTTCTATTAAAATCAAAGAAAACTTCCCATAAAAAGATTATATTTTCAAACATGAAATATAGTTTTGTCTCTATAAAATAGAAGTTGTCATTACAGAGAAGTCAACTCCTCAAGTGCCATCACTGTTCACAAGAATCAGCAGAATGCATATAGAACTGAGCTGTTTTCAGTGAGATGATTCCCCCTCTCTTTTTCCTTCTCCATGCTCTGGAAACAGACAGGTGGAAATGCTTTACTAAGGAATGTGAAGATAGTACTGTCTAGTGGAGGAAAATGAGTTAAGCAAAAACCCCCACTATTGTCAGTACTGTGTATGCTTTTCCAGTTTCCAAATTTTTCAGGTGGATAAGAGTGCAGCAGTGTTTACTGATTTTGCATCAGAGTTTGCTGATGTTTTTCCAACATCATATATTATATATATCTGTGGAACCCTGGCCTCAAAAGGGAGTTTGTTCTGTTAAACCCAGATTTCTTTCCCTTGAACCTAAATATCAGAGATTAAGAAAAGTCATAGATCATTTTTTTAATCACACTGTTTTACAAACATTTAAAAAACAAAACAAAAAGCAAACATTTATAGGACATTTTCTTTCCTGCACTAATGACTTCTTTGTACCTTATCAGGAATACTGTCTCACAGAAGGCCAGCTGTCTAAGAGTTAGTTCTGTTCCTGTTCCATCTGCAGCCAACTCAGAAAAATTGGCAGCTTCAAAGGTTTTTTAATGCATGCATCTTCTACAATTGCCTATTTCTGCTCAATTGCTGCAGAGAGACAGTTGGTTTAGACTTGACCAATGAAATTTTTATACACAAGAAATTAGGCATGATAAATTCAACCTTTATATGTAATTCTAGGTATCCACTTGTGTGGAGGACCTTGTTCTACTTGGAAAAGATGTTCACATGAAGCCATCTTCAGTACCTAACTTTAGATATGCTTAGTGCACATCTTTATGTTAGGAGTCTCTGCTGTAGACAAAATCTGCGGAGAAGCAGTGAAATATCTAACTATTAGCTCTGAATCTAAATGGCTTGGCTGAATCATCAGTCATCTGTCTGAAACATGAAGCAGTTTCTTTGATTATGTTCATGAAATATTCTAAATCAGTTATTTCCATATTAAAAATGATATTTTTTTTAAGCGTCTCTAAGGAAAGGATAGACTAACTCCTCCACATTTTCTTGTTGCTCCTTTATATTTCTCCTACTCAGGTTGTCCTGTTCAAGAACAACTATACATAGGCAACTGTATTTCCCTGTTGAACAGTTTTGCAATACAAGTGGAAATTGTTTGATCCATAGTAAAGGACTTCCATTTACTTTTATATGCATGCAGTGTGTGCACTTTCTTTGTCACCTTTGTCTTTCAGCCATTTTTGTATTTCAGAAAGAAACCATAATGAACTCTCTTTTCAGTTAAGATCTTGTCCTCAAATCCATACTAGAGGTCTCAACTCCCTCATAAGTTCCCTTTGAACAAAATGCTCAGACTTGCTTTAAGGTGGCTGTCTCCTTGATGTTGAACATCAAAATAGTCTATCAACAAAAAAATCTTTTCATGTTTTCTTGTGAAGCCATATCACTTCTTGATTTATAGATATTATATTGTCAATGAACAAAAGTTACATCAAGGTTGCGTCAACAGTCTAATAAAGCAAACAGACCACATAGTAATACTGTTCATCCTTCCAGTAAAAATTTCCAGGATAACTTTTTCTTTCTCTGACCTTGAAATGGGCTCATTGTAGGATATTGTTTATCAGGTGCAATATTTCTTGTGCTCAATTTTGGAATATTTTCCTTTGAAAGTTGTGAAGACAACAGAGAAATTCTAGTGAATCTTTGTAAAAATATCAATATCACAGTAAAGCCTTCTTTTCTGAACATGGTACACATAATACTAAGCATGCAAAGAGAAGAATAAATCTGATCACTTTCAGTGTAATCTAGAGGAGTTCCCCATATTCTGCCACATATCATACAGTGCTTATAAAGTGCAATAAGAAGGATGATTAATAACAAAAGGTTTTCTCTTGCCTTTCTTTGTTTTCACATCTCTTTTGAGCTTTAACTGCCAACTAATTGTTTAATCCTTACTGCTTGTTTTCAAAGCCATGATACATTCTTCCAAAGTTCTTTAGATAAATGGCAAAAAAAAAAAAAAAAATCCTGTTTTGAAAGCATATTTGTTGTTTTCTTTCTATTTATTCTTTTAAATCCACTGCTTTGTATATTTCATTTATAATACTTCTGAGATTGTTAGACAAACAAGCTAGAGGTAAAATACTGGTATTGCATATAATTAATCTCACAAGAAAACAGATGCCATCTTAAAAATGATTTAAAGAGTACAGGTGCCTTCTATCAATCAAATTGTCTTTCTGCTTTGAGTATAACTGTCAATTGCGGTGCTTATCTGTTTGTGTTCTATTCAGATAAATTACTCCAAATCGTGTTTTGAGGGCATGGCTAAGAGTTTTGGACTAGTTATAGATACTGTTCCATTTCAAAACTAAAATATAATACTCCTACTGCTATAGTGCATCTGGATAACATTCAACTTGATTCACAATCACTGCCACCTACTGTACTACAGTAACCAAGTATAAATAAATATTTCTGAGGTGGGTAAGATAATCAAATTGAGACTATTAAAAAAAATTGGAAAAGATAGGGTATTTCTTGGCTGTTGTTGCAAGGTGTATCAACTGAGAGGCAGGAGTAGGTGTGGGCAGGGAAGCAGAGAACTTGGCCATGAATTTCATATAATTACATTATGCTACCAGAAGGAGACAAGGGGAAACATGAGGGAGAGGAAATGGAGAAAGTAATACAGAAGACAGATGGATAGTATATATTGAAGGAAACCAGGGAACAGGCCAATACAGAAGCTGAGAAGTGACAGCAATGCTCTAATGAGAAGCTGAATGGATTAGAATAGCTGTGGCAAGTCTCAGTAGCATATAGTCCTGAGAAACTTAATGACATTCGGGAACTTAAACAAGGCCTCTAGTCTGAATGCTGTCGAGGTAAATGAAAATCTTTAGTAATAGCACCATTTGAATTTGTATTCCAGTGTCATGACAGTTACTTGCTGCTCGTCAAAAGGCTGTATGGTTGAGAGTAGGACTGTGTTATGCATTAAATATCTGAATAGAGAAAAAAAGTCATCCTCTGAGTACATGCGAGTTTCTATCCCTTCCTGAAGAATATTCCCTCCTTATTTTCTTTGACAGGAGTCAAAATGTGCATTGCTTGACAGGAACTGGGCCTTCTGAATCATCTCCAGTCATCACTGTCTATATTTTCCTTTCTGCTGCCTATCTTGCAAAATGTGATTTCCCAAACCTGGTGCCAGCCACTATTCTTCTTCAGTCAAATTCTTCCTAGAGACTCACAAGTGTCACATCAACCAATCCAACACCTCATTATAAAACAGGGGGTGAAACATAAGGAAAAGAAAGCAAACAGAAAAGAAAAATGTAAATAGCATCACTTCTTGGTTACCAGGTGCATTTTATCTTATCTCTCTTTCTCCCTGGCTGTAAATTCCTTTGGGGTAAGGTCTGTCTTAACAAGTGCTTTGTAGAGTGCTTTTCATAGCATTATGCATATGTGCTAGCACCATCACAAATATGCCACTGAGCTACTTTTCAGCTATTGTATGTTAGCTTATGCAATAATACGTTGGGATTAATGTATGTCACGAGTTGTGTTTTGCAATTGCAAAAAAAATCTTTGGATTTCACTTTTCCAGCACAAAAGCCCAAAAATGAGTGCCTCAACTGACTCCCAAATAGATTAATCAGATTAAAACAGGAGAAGGTGAATGTATAAAAAGAGTATCTAATTTGTTCACGCTCTGTTTCTTTACACTGAGGTTTGTTGCTCTTTTGTTTAATATCAACATGCTGGTCTGATTACAGGAAACTTGGCAAATGGAACTGTCTTTATTCCAAACTGAAACAGGTATCTAAAAACTCTTAGAAGTTAGAATTTGCCATAAGATTCCCATATTCTGAGCAATTTCTGAGCATTATTATTCACCTATTATTAGACACTACACATTCAAAGTATGCATACTTTTATTTATTTGTTTGGCTTTATTCCTGCATTATCTTTTTACTTAAAGTATGCTAATCTCAGTCAATGTCCAGGTAATTTAATACCAAATTCATTTTGTATTGGCCCTTTTCAACTATGCCATTAAAAGATTTTCTTCCTCTTGAAACAGAGGCATAGGGTGAGCACTTTCATTGCTCTGCCTCTAGCATAAGTTCACATTTTTCCTCTCACCTAACAAGAGATGATAAATCAGTCATTTTTTTCTCTTCAAGTACACAGGTCTTATATACTTTCTATTCACATTTCAAAATTACAGTGCTAATACTTCTCATTTACATAATGCTTTCTTGCAGTTTCCTAATCTGGTTTTTTAATACTGAGTGAAGCAGGTTGGTCATATAAATAGAAAGGTTTCTGCAAAGTGGCATAATCCCTTATGTCAGACAACAAAAAGAAAGGTAGATTCAGGGCTGTGATTAGACCTTAGAGATCAGTTTACCATCTTCAACTTCAATCAAATCTTACAACATTTCTACACATATAAAGTTGAATTGCAACTTGCATACAAGTCTAACAGTCCACTTACAGAACTACAGGCTTTACGCATGTTTTATTACTTCAAGTAATCTAAGGCATGCTTATGTTTGGTTTATATGACAACACATTGTATGGCTTCTATTCCAACAGTGAATTAGAGCAATATTTTACATTTGAAATAACAAGACACCAGAGACCTGTTCAGCAACTCTTGGCCTATTTCTTGTGTGTATGCACTGTGATCATCACAGAATTAACAATAGCAAATACTAAAAACAGATCTAAAACCAAAGCACTATTTTTTGTTAGCTAACAAGCAGTGTCAATCTACTACCTAGTAAGAGAAATGGATTTATAATTGCACAACTTCTCTCTGCTTCCTCATGGAACAGACTTACACTTGTTATTCGTACAACCACTTTGTAGCTGGCCCTGGAAAGAAAATATACACTGTTTAATTAGTGCTAGAAAATGTCAATAGTCTCTAAAAGAAAGTTGCAAAAAGCAGCACAGAATTTGGGGCATCTCAATTACGGACATTTTGCTCCCTAAACCTCAGGTTTTAATAAACTAGATCTTCTAAAGATACTTTAGATGAAAAGTGCTACTGTTAAATAGAAAGCTAAGACCCACTACTAACCAAAAGTAATAGGTCAGAAATTATCCATTACTTAAAGGAACTAGTTTGGCATCAATTGTAGACAGCTGAAAGATAGTGCATGGACAACAGAAGGCTTATTTTGTTGTAGTGTGGTTGAAGTTGTCTCCTTAAATTGCAGATATAAGGAGGGAGCTGAGATTACATCTTATCTGTTGCAGGGGGGGATACAGCCAATGAGTAAGCATGGGGTGAAATGGACTCCTCAGATAGGTTTTCTCCACAACTGCCATGGGAAGTAAGGATTCACTAGAATGTACATTTTGCTTTACATCCCCATTGCGGAAGGGACAGAGCAAAGGTAACACTTACTTAATGAGGATCTGTTCCTATGAATATAATTTTCAGCTTCTGACTGCATTCCAGGTCACAAAGTACATGACAGAATAATATCCATTTACTACAAGATGGAACATTGTGTCTAACCTGGAAGTCTGAAAGTCTTATTTTTTAAAACTCTCTGTTCGCTACTGAAATAAAGACTTTTTTCCCTATAAAATAAAAGAACAATGAGGACATCATGCTGAGGAAATTATGCAAATTAAACACAGTCCATACAAACGAATTAGTCTCAAGATCGGAGGTCACATATTTTCTATCTTAATACCAGTTTAAGCTTTTATTTATGAGCCTATAAATAAATACTCCCTCACAGGAACATGCATAAAAGAAGACAGAGTATATACAGAAGAGGACTAGGTTAATAAACAATAACCCCCTGAGAAACAGCTTATTTATAAATTACAGAATTCCCAATATTGTTCTGTAGTCATGCGTTTACATAGGATTTACAGAATAAAAATTTGCAAAGGCCATGGACATAATGGCTGGATGCCTGGGGAGTCTTATAACAGACCCTTTGATTCAGAATCTAGTAGAGCAAGCATTCATTTGGTGGTTTTCCTTGTGTCCACAATAACACCACCTGCCTTAAAATGGCTTCTTTGAGTCAGTTCTCCCCCAGAGCAGACAGTCAGCTAGTGCTCTCCAGTGCATTGCATGCTCTTAATTGTAATGTAGTACTTTTTCTTTTTTCCCCAAATACCACAGCATCTATTCACTTGGGAATCTGTGGCAGGCTGGATCGAGGCCAGGGAGTAGTCCCTCTGCTCTCACTGCTTCTGGCAGGATCTCCGTCCACAAACCTGCTGCTTGTAGCAGAATTTAGTGGAGGTGAATGATGATTGTACTCATGGCTTCATATGGGATTCTACAATTCTGTATTTTTTTCCAATTCAAGAACAGAATAAAAAGGATGTACCACATCTGAAGTATTTGGTTGCTGAAAAGCACATTCCGTGAATCTGACAGTTAAATATGTAATATGCTCTGTGAAGTGCTACAAAAATGCAAATCGAAATATCTCATTACTTATTTCATTATAACACTTTTTTTCATTTACCTTTTTTTTTTTTTCCATTTTTCTGAAATGTTTGGATTTTGATAAATCACATTTCAGAGGAAAAACTGTTTAGTTGAACATTAACTCACGTGTCACAGGCTAACTTTCTTTCAAACGAACTACGCTCAATTTGATTCTGCTTCAGATAGCTCTATTAGTAGAATGTCCCAGAATTTTCTGCACCGATATCCAGAAACTTTTTTCTAATTTATAAATTTATTTATAGCCATCTTACAACTTTTTAGCTTTTGTCAGCATCATCTTTGTTTGATTTCTGCTTCTCTTTCTTTGATGAATATGTCCTGATGAATACTTTTGGGACCGAACCTCACACACCTCTGTTTCTGCATTACTGTTTACCAGTTGACATTCTGTGACTGATGTGTACATTCAGGTGCTTTTCCTTTTCACTTCACAATTATGAATTCACAATTTGTAGCAGATAATGTAGGTCCCCAACTTTATGGCCCTGTTCTTCACAGACTGCATTCACTCCCATCTATGCCTAGTTTGCCCTTGTGTTCCGTCTTGTGTTCAATACAGTTTTCCCTGTGTTTATGGTATCTTCAAATTTTACCATATAACTTCTCACAAGGATGATTAAGAAAACTATTCATCTAGGTAAGAGCAAAGAAAAACATTTGAATGACTCCACCATGATTTTTCTTCATCTTTTATGTCTCTATTGTTCCCTTGTTATCATCACCCTTTGCATTACTTACTCAATTTACCAGTCTTACACTAGCTTCAGTCTTCTTCAACAGACGTTAATATTTTGCTTACATAGAATAGAAAAAATATTACATGGATATCTGCTTTTCCCTTCTCTGAATGAATCACTTATCAAAGAAAGATATCAGATCTCATTAATTATCTTCCATAAAATATTTTAAAATCTTACTCCATTTTCCTTCCCCTCCCTTTCACAGTCATAAATATGAATCTCATTTTACGCTACTGTAGTCACAGTGTTTTCAGAGTAAAAATCAATGTGCCTGTCAGCACACAGTCTTTTCCATCAACCATACTCCAAACATAAACTATGCAGAATCGCAATTTCTCTTCAGTTTACTCCTAATACTATCAGCGCACGGTCATGAAAATGTCTAACAAGTGTGGGTGAAGAGCAGGACATGTTACATCTTGAGTTTTTAACCTGGACCTCCAGATTCTCATTAAACCCTCCTAATCTGTCTCTGGTCTTCTATCTTCTCGTTCCTGCTTTGTTCTCCACCAAGCCAGTGCTCATTTCTATTGCTCCACCAGCAGTTCTACCATGCACCTCTCCTTAAAAGTACCACACTCCACACCTTCTGCATTGCTCTAACCTGCCTCCTCTCTCTATATCCTCAGGTCTGGTGGAGCTCTGCAGTCTGGCTCAGGGGCACACAGTACAGCAGCTGAGGGAAGCGGGGAGTTTGTGCCTCTCACCTGAACTCAGTGCCTTAACATACTTCTGTGTGGAATGAGCCTCTTCTATTTTCCAGGCATCACTACTAACATCTGTAGAGTCTGGAAAAAATATCTAGTCAGCCTATTTGGAACAAGCTGAAAATGAAATATTAAGTTCAGCTGAAGTATGTTTCCCAAATTTGGTATTTCCTGAAAGGCTGCTTCTTTCATACCAGTATAGTCTTTATATCTATAGTCAAAAGCAACATATCAAAAGGAATGGGCCTTAGGATCAGACATTTACTATTGCTCTTTGAAATTCATTAAACATCTTTTTGAAAAATTTCAGCACAAGATGTGCAAATTTCAGAAGCATTGCACAGATTTTTTCCCCAATAGTGTATTCTCAATAGCTGCTAAAAACTCAAGAAATATTCCAAGGCAGCCTGCGTTCTTTGTGACGGTAGTTTCTGTAGCATGGCACCACAGTTAGAAATCCTGAAAAAGCCCGATCCTTTGGGAAACAAATAATCCATGTTTGCTTTGCCTGTCTGAATTTGTATTCTTGTGAAAGATGAGACTCCAGGAAAACTCCAAAGTAACCCCCCCTTCCTCCTAAAAAACTGCCACCGGCGTCTGCTGAAGGGCTGATATAATAGGCCAATCATTTTGTGGGCATCACGTCCTTTAAAAAAGTTCCCACACTCAGATGGCTGTCAATGGTGGTGCCAGTGAACCGTTACGCAAAGTCCCCCAAACACTTTGTAAACTAGAATCCGGGAGGACAATAGTAAAGTTCAGTGCTGGAAAGAGATAGTGTACTGAATGCACAATGCCAAGCTTTGTCTGCTGGGGCTTCTGTTGAGGGAGAAGGCTACTTAATCTCCCCATTTGCCCTGGGGATTCTAACTGTTTTAATGTGTCCTTTTTGAGAGCCTGTGAACTGTAGAATATAGGCTGGTAACAACTTTCTTTAGGACTGCCTCAGCAGAACCAAAAGCTGCCAACACAGAATACCAGCACAGTGGTGCTAATGAGCACAAAGACAACCTTTAACTGTTTTTACAGCTACCATGGCTAAAGTTTCATGTCATTCCTTGGTAAAGGAACTAATTCTTTGGCTTGTTTTATATGAGCCTAGCTTCTATCACACTGCAGAGGATGGCCTCTTCACCCAGTTTTCTCTTTTTTTTTTCTTTTTTCTTTTTTTTTTTTTAATAATAATAAAACCTGATGCATCTTTAATGAACTGAGGGGCTTTTGAAGCTTTTTTCTACCTTCTTACTATTACAGAGTAGATACACAGTGCATATGTACTGACCGATTTAAAAAAAAAAAAAAAAAATTGTATTAAAATTACGATTGATTTATCTGACAGGCAGCAAAAGTATATTTAAATTGTTGACATATTTTGACATTCAGGTATAAACTCCTGAAGTCAATGAAATTCCTGAAGAGACAGTAGAATAAACTGATAGATTTGACTCTACTTTGAGAATGTTCTAGTTTCTGTACCTTTAGAAAAGTTTTGTTTTATGTAATTTGGGCTTTTGGCAGTTTATTACATATTGTGACTGAGACTGTTGCATAACTGAGAAATAAAAAATGGCAAAAATGATGCTAAGCATTAAAAGGGATGCACAGTGCAACGCAAAGATGTATATCCTAAAACAACAGAAGAATAGAAGCAAATCACTTGAGGAAATTACAGAAGTTTTATGGGTAACACATGAACTCAAGTACTTTCTGTTATCCAACCAGAAATGTTTTATTTCTTAGCTACATACTATGTTACCTGCATAAAGTAAATAATTTTCAGTTAGGTTTTGTGAACTCTTGTCTCTACCTCAATCTGGTGACTGCACATGCCAACACACTTATGATAAATCTGAACTGGTATCTGAATGTTCTTTTGTTTTCTTTATCCCCTTTCACTTTCATTTTCTTTTCTGCTTTATTCTGTGTATTTGCATTACAACTAAAAAGATGCAGTGCAACTAAAGTTAAAGCATTAATGAGATACTAAGTGCAAAGAACCTGTTCAAAAACTACAGTTAGTTATTTTTTGCTGCAGTAGCACAGGACAAATCAGTTGTTCTTTGTATGTATGTTATTATTCTATATCAAGTACCAGATGAAGCAGAAGTAACAGACTCTTGCATATGCAAGCCCAAAATGCAGTTGCATGTTTTGAAGCACAGTAGTATGCTGTTGTGTCTTTGTGAATGCATGTACTTTATGATCTCATGAGAAATCACAGATTCGTATACTCATATAACTAAATCAAAACCAGACTGATCTGATTGCATCCATGAGAAATACATAAGGTGGTTAATCTGGAAACATTAAGTTAGCTCTGCTTTTAGTACTTCATATGAAAATCTCTGCTGTGAAGCAAATCTGCTTTAACAGATACTAATGCCTCCTGAAGTTAACCAGCCAGGTGAGAACTCATGCTGTGATGCTAGCTTTACACCTATATGTCACGAGCCAAATTCATGATCCATCTTAAAAACTGTCGCTCACTTTGCACGTGATGCCACAAGATGTTCAGTGAAGTCAAATAGCATTAACTAAGGAGAAAAAAACCTGAGCAATAAGCAGCTGCAATGTGTTTCTTTCTAAGATATACTAGAAACATGGGATACAGATTTAGGTAGTTGGCAAGAGGATAAACTATGCATGGTATTTTATAGACAATTGCTTTTTACTTACCAACAGTTCTTTGCTGAGAATCAGAAGTTCATACAAAAACATTAACTCAATCCTGCTCTTGAAAATCAAATAACCAATTTTTCATGATAATTTCTAGGGAATTAAACCAAATCTTCAGTGTTAGAGGTCAATATTCAGAGATTTCTAATGTAGTCAGGTGACTGGATTAGATTTTCCCTAGAATTTGTGGCATCATTTAAGCCCAAGCCCACTGATATCTCATCTGAATTTTTCCCCATGGCATTCTGAACCTGAATCCATTTTTATGAAATGCTACTGACTGTCAAGGATGAGTCAAATATACCTAAGGTAGAAATGCTCTTAGCAAAGCCAGCATTTAATTAAGCATGGCCTCAAACAAAACAGAAAAGAAAACAGAAAAGAAAACAAGTAGAAATTTTGAAGAACAGAGTAAGCATTCAATCTAATCCAGTAAAGTACTAATGTACAATATGAAAAATGTCCTAAAAGTTTGCATGCAAACATATGTTGTTGAAGTGCAAAGTTTGTAAGATGAACCTGCAGAATAGATGGAATTTTTTTTTTTCTTTAATCCCCGTGTGGGATAGAAAGTCCTGAGCAATGACAAACACGATTCAGTTTGCTCTGAAGTGCTTTTATGGCACCAACTTGGCTTGTTTCTGGAACAAACAAACACTAAAAGATGTGATAGCTATAGAAATCATCAAATGGCTTGACATTTCTAAAGGCAAGTTTACGTCACGTGTAGTTGTATGCCCTGATGTAGAGGAACAGAAGTAAATATTTGATGAAAGGAGAGCGAACATGGCTGGAGCTGGGTCACGTTCACTGGCTGTCAGAACACCCTTTCCTCCCTCTAAGACATGGTAAATGAGCATAAATCTGAGTTATCCTGGGAGCCCTCTAGGTTGTGCTGGGATACAGATATATTTTGTGCCAAACAGACCATCAGTCATAAAGCTGGTGGTTTGATATGGGACAGAATGTGTGATTACAGGGAAGAGAGACTGCTTTGGATAGGCAAAGTTGAAGAAAATACCCCTTTTAATACTTTCAAAAGCAGTATAATTTTTAGTAGTACAATTTCTTACCCAAAAAGAAAAGTTAGTTGGCCACAAGGGATTGGTTTGGATTTTTTGTGAATTAAGTAAAAATGTGAAGAATCAGAGAAAGGGAAATTAATTACATGAAAGACACATCCACATCTCCTTCTTTGATGCTGAAGTCAGTTCAGGAAATCTTCAGTGGTTTTGCTGAGTGTAGAGCCAAAGTCTGTGGATCACTGAGGATACAGGGAGTCCCTAGGTCACTATAAATTGTAGATCCCTGCACCGATGCAAATACAGTTCCATTCACACATCTGTGTTTTATTAGGTCAATACTGGTTGCCAAAATAAGTATTATCATTCCCACCAATAAATAAATAATATTCTTAAGACTTTTCTTAAACTTAATTTTATTGACACAGGCAGCCCTTTTTCTACAGAACAAAAAAACAAAAGTTAGGCACAATGTTTTTAGGTATAGAACACAAGTTTTTTGATGGTGTAGTAATACGGTTTCCAGAAACTATCTTTTACAGCTGCACCAGAATCTTACTAATCCATCCTAATAAAAAACAGTCCCATTTGTGAGTTATATGTTGTCTATATGAGGAAATGAATGCACTGTGCATTAGCATGTGAATTAAAAGTATACTTGCTACTCATCACTAATTCCTTGTATGGATGTGCTGAAATCTAGATTCATCCTTCTAATTTTGGGCATATAATTGAAGAATCTAAGTTAGGAGCTTCAGCATCCTACAGTTTTTCCACTGTCAGTGAAGAATCCATTTGAGATATCACTTTTGCTCTAGAAGAGTCTCTCTTTAACTGTCACCTGCATAAGGTAACAAAATTAAACTAAATTCTTCAAATTCAATACCAAAAATCAGATAACTTTTATGCTGCTGTAAAAGAACAATGAAGTAGTGATCCAAATCTATGCAAAGATGCATCTTGCATAGATGTTTGCCTGGATCCGTAATTGTTCCCTTTGTCCCTATACTGGCAAAGAACAGGAATTTGCTACTGTCACTGCTGTTATATCAGCTCTCTATATAAAGAAGAGTTCTATCTTTAGGGCTATAGAATCAATACATTTCTTCACAATCTTTACAGTATTCTAATGGAAAAGAAAAAGTATAAATAATGAAAATATCATCCTCAGGCCCTTTCCCTCTCTCACTCCCACTCCAGAGTATATTAATATGTTCTGTCTCAGCTTTAACATTTCCTGCTACACTCAGAGAAATTTAAACAAAATCACTTTCACAAACATTTAAATGAAAAAAGTATGGAGTTTTGTCATTTCCCTTCTGGTGCAGCACTAATTAACAAAGCCTTTTTGTGAAAGCAAAAAGCTTTCCTTTTTTAGAACTGGCACAATCCTCCTTACTGATTCTCAACAGTGGTGGCACAGTCCAGTATTTTTTTGAACAATGATGAGAACAGAAATAGATGGAATTCAATAGAAGCATGAATAATGGCAACCAGAAATGGAGTGGTGACATAATCTGTCTTCCAAACTGCCTTGAGATATGAACAAGAAAACACTAGATTGTAACTTGTATGTTGTGATTGCCTATGATAGGTATCACCAAATAACTTCAAGACAGATTTATCCACTCCAATCAGCCATTTAAATATTTTTAATGAAAGCTGTGCTTACACATATATGTCATATGTCTTCAGCTTCAGCATCGTAATGATGCTAATTCAGCTGGTTAGTTTCTCTCATGCTTGAAAGAAGTGGAGATTCTACAGCACTCTGCATATGTTGTTTTTTAAAAACACTTGGGAAGGATATGCCAGGTGAAGAACACATAGAACAAACACTTGCACAATGGCAAGGGAAATGTAAGGCTCAGTGAGTATAAAAATGCATGAATATGTAGACAAATACAAGAAAAAGCCTGGATGAGGTGTAAGTCTATTATAGTTTGAAATTGAAAGAGTCATATGAATTCATAATCAACGCAATGAGCTCTGTTTCCAGCTGATGCTTCATTATGTTTCCAACACCAAGCTGCAAGGATGTTTTCTCCGTACTATATTAGGGTATCAGAAAGATGAATGCATTTTTAAAAGTGGCATATTTTTGAAGGTTTTTTTTTTTTTTTTTAATTGAAAACCTTATAATTCATTAACTGTAAGACCATCTAACAGAGTGAAGATGCAAAGCATTCATATATTGATTGAATTTACAGTCCTCGAAGAGATATGACCCATTACAATTTGCTTATTATTATAGCTTTTGGGGGAACGAGATTTAAGGCTGTTAAAGCTGTGCCATGACTTATCACAGCCTTCTGTTTCCATTTGTTTGTGACTTTCTGAAAGAGTCTTTTTTTGGGCTGAGACCTCTATAATTGGTCTCAGCACAATGGAACTCCTCCTTGCTCATCCCTCTTCCCTTCCCATCCCCCTGCCTTCAATCTGTTCAGCATTTTTGTCTTAGTGGTGAGTGGAAAAAATAGCACTTACTAAAGATTTTTTTTTATTATTTTTTTTATTTTTTGCTTCACTATGATTCAAAAGCTGTCTAAAAAGAAACCAAGAGAATTTTTATTTGGCACAGTGAACAACACAAGCTGCCCAGTTTAAAGGTGCAATGGAAGTGTTGCTTTTGAAGGCTGCTGGCAAAGTGCCTTAGGAGGCATTTTAGTTATCTTTGCCACAGGCAGGTAAAATTCTTGCTGCTACTTCCTGTGAGCTGACATAATGCCATACCCACTAGGACACTTCCCCTTGCAATTGCCAAAAAGTAATTACTGAAAGCACACAAAAGCCAATACAAGATTAAGTAGAGCACAGTAGAAGAAAAGGTGGTTTGGGGGCTGCTGCAATGGTCTGCAAACTCTCTAAGACTTCTCTCTGTGCTTTCAGATAGACCAGTACACTGTCTATCTTCTCATCTCCATCTCATTTACATGCAGAAAGGAGCAGTTTACCTGTCCTTCTTCATCTCCTTTTCTTCTTCCTGTTGTTTCCTTCTGATCTCTTTCCCCTTTTTCTCTACCTTTTTGTGAGATTTGCTAGCTGGATTTAGTCTTTTTCATTTGCAAGCCCAGTCCATTTGGTTTTGTTCTGCTGCTGGTGTCAGTTCACTAGAGGTTACACACTGCTGGTAATAACGCACCCTCAGAGAACTGTGAGGCTCCATTGTGTTGACAAAAAAGGCAACTGTAAAAGAGAGCTCAAAACCCTGCCAAAATTAAAGCCACATTCCAACCCTGCAGATCTAGTATAGGATTCTGTATCAGCAGTCTGCCTATCAGAAGTCTGTTTCCAGCTCTATCAATAACATTTTTTGTGTGCCAGTAAACTTTTCCTAACCTTTGCCTGCAAAAACTGGAATTTATCTGAAATGGAAAAATTATATGCAAGTGCATAGTTTAGGACAAGAAGAAAGTACTCTTAGTTGGGATACATAGACATGATTTAATTGACTGTAGTCATTGTAATATTTGATGTACATTAAAACATGCAGATTTGCTCCCATTTTTCCTTCTCTGGAGTTTTCAGAAGTCATCTGGCCAAAGATGGGCATTGTGGCCTCCTTGCACGCCATGTTCATATCAGTGGAACTCACTGATTTCACTCACATTGCTCATCTGCTAGATGAGATCAAGGGGAGAAATAATCACAAAGAATCAGTACTCTGTCGCTTGCACTTGATTAAATATACTGACACTATCATTAATCAAAGTTGTGTTTAATTGCATCTTCACTGTGAAATATATGATTAATGCTACTGATACCAGAAGAACAACACTCTGTTATCTTGCAACTACTTTGTCTTCTTTAAAACAAATACCAATTTGCATGTGCGGGTATACATAAGTGACTGAGCAGATGTTTATCTGGTTTTATGTATTTATCCATAGTATCCATAATACATATTTGCTTGTCTATGTATAAGGATGCCAAAGGAAATAACTGCCCAAGTACTCTTGTAATTTGCATATGCCAGCCACTAGTGGATGCTTTTAGAGCAGCTTGTCATACCACTCACTGCCACCCAAAGGAAGAGTGAGGCTGCTGAATGACAGAACTCTGCAGAAGGAACAGGAAGACATTCAGCATTAGAGATCTCCTCTTGTCTGAAGACACAAAACATGGGTGTGATGGAAACAGCATATTTGGCATGACATTGATTTATGGGGTGCAATGTATTCCTTCTGCATACCAAACTCCAAATGCAGGCTGGTGTGGAGATCCCCCAGAGAGCCTGCTCAGTCCAAAAGGATGAGGGATAAAGAAGTCTCTGTAAACACCTGTTTCTCTATTTTTCCCTTTTCCATCTGCACTGGAAATAATATAGCCCAATTTCTCTAAAAAAGTAAAAATTCAAGCCATAAGGAATGGCTTTAACAAACAAATTGCATTCCTAGCTGTTCTCTGATGGGCTTTTGAGTTTCAAGACTTTGTCATTCTGGTCTCTGTGTACACTGCATACACTGCTTTTCTCTGCAGGAACTGACAGAATTCATCTTGATTACTGAAAACAGATGTTTGTAGCATGTGCTACATGTCTGCGTTGCATGAAAAATTGTGGAGAGAAATGCAAGTTTCATCGCATGTAGACTTATGGGTCTCCACTAGAGGGAGATAGGTAGAAAGCAGGAAAATCATTCTGTCACCTAAAAAGACGACAGCAGCAAGATCCTATTTTTCCTTAAACAATTGTTTTTAGGTACATTGCTATTTTGACATTAAGTAACTAGAATCCACTTATGCCTGATTGTCAAGCTCTTCACAAATATATGCAGGAATGTATGGATTTCAGTTATTTCAAAATTGTCTTCTGTGAGATAGACATAACATTTTAAAACTAGAGCTGGTGATCTTACTAGGACTTCTTGTTTAGCTTTTCGTTTTGCACTTTTAGTCTATGCATCTTGCAATTGCAAATTGGACTCTATGGATTTACATGTTTTTCTGATGTCCATACAGGAATATCCTTCACTCCTAAAAGTAGTGGTGCTGGACTTCTCTACGATACTGTTAGTTAACCGTGATACCATAATTCTGCATTATCTACACCCAGAAACAGCAAAGCAAAGATGAAATACCAACAACATAGAGCTGTGACATTGAACCAATCAAGATAAAAGGGTGAGAACACACTACATGTATCATACAAGAGACCACTATATAAAGAGACCATTTTATTTTAATCTGAAGAGTTTGTACAATTCGAGTTGATCCCATGATAACTTGCATGTAGCATAAAAGATTTTCTACCACTGTGAAAGATTTTCTAACACTGGTATTCTGAAAATGCCTTAGATGGGTCATCATATTTACTCAGGGGCATGTTACAACACACTGATTTCTTTCTGTACCACATATGTTACAAACATTATTGAAGAACTTTTAAAAAAATTTTAATTTCCCATAGTCTTTTCCCCATTACTTCTGAATACTTTAGGTGGTAGTATGATTCTTGCTCAGCTTGCACCCAGAGATTTTATGATAAAATGTCAGAACTGAAAAAGGAAATAATTATTTCTTGAACATTTTCAAGATGGTCTCTTTGCCCACCAATGGAAAATAATCTATAATGTTCCAAAAATGTAAGAGCTTCTGTATTATTATCAACATTCTGCATTATTATCTAGTCCTGGATCCAGCCTCTGGGATTGAGAATTAAACAATAACTTTATGTTAAGCATGTATTATTAAACACAGTATTTCCTTTTATTCAGTGCCATAGAAGGAAATATGGGCAGCTAGTCAAGCTTGGAAGACATAATGTACTATTTTCAAACAATTGCTGCTTCTAAATCTATTATCTAAAGGTATTTCTCCGCATGTATTTACATTCCAGTTCAGACTGTTCTGCTGTTTTTCTTCAACTTTTCAACCAGTTAAAGTAACTGTTTTTACATGGTCTTATGCCTGTTTAATCTTTATTTCATCCAACCTTACTTGCTTTGTTAGAATTGAAATGTTTGACATTTTCAAATTCAAATGTCTTAATGTTTATTTGACTTGAAGTAAGTATATTATGGTACAAATAGAAGTAGTTTAGCCATCTAGCAGTTCCATTACTTGACTTTCTATAAGGGTTTTGTTCCTCTACTTCTACAAGTGGCAGTAGAGATTATGACCACATTTTCCCACACTATGGACTTCACCTCTCCAAACATTTTTCAGATTCTTTTTGTCCTTCTTCTCAGGTGCTTAATTACAGGCACCATTCTTTTTCTATTAAGTAACATGGAACTGTGGGGAAAAAAAAGAGGAGTTAAAGTGTTAATGCTCCAATTCCAGTTACTTATCCCTATATATTATGGAAGTCAAGGCATCTGGCCCTTCCAGGTGGGGCGGTCACTTACTGCTTTGCAGTGGGTGCTGGAGGGTGCTTTCCTAGCCGTTCCAAGCTTCTCGGGTTTGAGTTGGTCTCAGGAACTCTCTCCCTCCTATTTTATTTGATTTATTAGTCTCAATTTCAATTAAATTGTATTATATTGTGTTATCTTGGATACCGATATCATAGTTAGTAAAATAAGTTTTCCTCCATAGATTGTTGCTGCTGTTTTTTTTCCTTCCTTGAGCCCAGCTCCCATCTCCCTATCCCTCTTCCCTTTCCCTTCCCATTTTGTGGGGGTGGGGGTGGGTGCCCAGGGGCCTACTGGCCCCCTGTCATGGGCATAGATTGATCTAGTTAACTCCGTGACAATTTCAAACTTGGCAGGCACGCTGCCTCAAAATACCATCAATCTGGTGATTAATGAATAACAATTTCTTTCTGTACTGAGATCAGCTTGCCCCTCAAAATGCCTTTGGAATTCAGTGGCTGTACTTTGCTCTCAGAGATACAGGATTCCAACTCACTCCTGCTCCAAGACAGGTCCTACTCCAGTCTGACATAGTGTCAAACACTGGTGCTACTAATGACAACTCTTCACAGCAGCTATAGATGCATGAAAGGCTGTGCATTTTCTTGTATGTTCTTCAGAAGAGTAGAGTATAGCAAGTGAGTTAACTAGAGAAAATTCACAATTTTTATTTAAGTACGCTACAGTTTTATCACTGGGACAATTATTTTGGAAGATAAATGGCTAAAGTTTGGTTAAACAAAGCCATGTGTTATCAAATGAATTCATACTGGTTTACAAATGTGTTTTTCAGATGTTGACATCTGTCTTTCCTTGTTTCAGACAATAACACAATTTGGGTTAGCAGTAGATGTTAAGGTATATGCTATTTAGATCTGAGAAAAAAATGATACTGAAGTGGTATTCTAGATGTCGATTCCTAAAAGTAAAAATTAATTTCTTAATAGATCTTATTTAAAAATATGTTTGAAAGATATCTTTCCCTTTCAGTTTCAAATTTTATCAAATCAGAATTAGAAGCTTCTCAGCTTTTTCCTTAAAACTCAGTAATAAAAGCTTAATTTGAGTTTAAACTAGAAATAATTCTTAAAAATAATTTGTTGTATTACATAAAATTCCAGTTTCCAGTGAATTTTTATCAAGGTACACAAAACAAGCTTTAAAAAGAATAGCAAGAAAGGAGAGAAATTAAACCACTAGTCCATCTAAACGGTAATAGTTTTAGCCTGGGAAAATTAGCATGCATAGGTAGAGTGCAGATTCATTTCTACATTTGTTTAAGTTCAAGTTCACAGGCACTTACATGTACATTCAGATTGATGACTCATCAAGCATTTCCATCCTGCCAAGTATGTTGGGAAAGCTGGGATGAAAATAACTGAAGTATGGCTGAAAAAAAGGTGTATTTTTTGTACTATGTGGACATAATTGTGCACAGATTTGTTTCTGTGTCTTGGGAACTGCTGTCTTTAGAAGCATGAAATGCACATGTTTTCCACTCAGTTGATTCATGAACACACTTGTTCATAAATTCAGCGTAGTGAAATTGCTGTATACTCATGCAGGCGTCTCATTATTTTGGATTATAACGTATGGTTCCATACCATAGCCTACATATTCCAGACTGCACAAAGCTTCTGCAGTAGGCAACTATAAGTTACAGTAAGATAAGAGTAAAAAGTTCCAATAACTTACTTTAGGAGGGTAGCCAGTTTTTAGCTTACACAGTGCTTATTCACAAATATTTCAGCTGAAGGTGTGCCAACTGAAGAAGATTTATCCTCTTGTCACTGCCTAATGTCTCCCTGCTGGAAGTCAGGTGTCTGTACAGGTCCTCTCTGACCTATTTCAGTGAAAATGAATGATGTGAGCTTATGCAGTGACTTGTACGTTTCCCTCACTGATTGATTTGGGTGAGTTTGAAGGAGCTAGCAGCTTGCTGGAGAGCAAGCCCTCCATGCCTCCAGCAAAGCAAAACAAGGAAAAGAGAAGGAAAACTGAATGTGCTGAATTCAGCTAGATTCAGCTAGATTCTGGTGTCACCATGAGCTAATTATGAGACTAATGTAAAGCCCAAGGAATAGCTAGCTACCTTCAGCTGTATGACTGCATAGCATTTTGCAGGGTTATACAAGCCAGATTTAGACTAGCTGTGGCAAAGGTAGGTGCATGTGAACCCAGGGGAACATGAGCTTAGAGTCTGTGCAAGTTCACATCCCAGTGTCTGATTGCTGTGTATATGGGCCAGGGACATCATGTCTGCTCCCAGTCAAGCATTTTGACATAGTTTAAGTCACTTAACATGAGCACAACAGTAACTGGATGCCATTCACTGTTCCCATTCACAATTAATAAGCTTTCTCAGAGATCAAGAGCTATTTAGTGAGCATAGTAAAACACTGTACAAAATTCCTCTTTCATTTTGTTTTTAATAACTATGCTAAACAAACTAAGCTTTCTAGCAGTCTTTCAGTGAGAAATACAGAACAGCCTGACTGGGAGTTTCCTGCAATTTTTCAGTATCTTCTGATACAATCAGCTTTAGGAACCAAATGGTGGGAATCCTTCCATTCTGTAGGCTAGCATATAGAATTCTCATCTACAGAAGATATACCACAAGCAGAGTGAATGTCTACAAATGACTGTTTATCAGGTTTCCCTGATAAATTCTGAAATATGCTTTTGAACTAGAGACATTTCGTCCACCCATATACTAAAACTACGGACACTGATATAAACTGTAAAGCATTTTGTGGGTGACTAATTATACTGTTTAATACAAAAACATTAAATCAGGTATATGGCGTGGATTCTGTAATTTGAACAACGAAGTGCAGTTTATAGTGAAGACTGGGACCCTAGGCTCATCAAAATCAAGAGAAAAACTGTTGACTTCAGTAGGCTGAGTACTTAATATTTCTAATTTCCAAGTGAAGGGTTAAAAGCAAAATTATCACATTCTTCAGATTTTATTTTTTTTTTTATCCTATTGTACCATGTAAGAACGTAAAAATGTTCATAGATTGGTGAAAAGAAAGATTGAATACAGATGAGTGAAAATCACTATGTACGTAGGAAGCCCTATAATTTTGCCTGTAGAACTTTTGTACACAGTTTGAAATGATAGGCATTACTAGTACGGAATGCAGTTTTTGCCACAAAGGTGTTAGACAAGCTGCAGTACTGAGAATCTTGAATAGTTTGTCCATGTAGCATTTCTCTTCTTAGCTCTTAGAAATGGAGAGTGATGCTCCTATCAGGTTATACCATAAAAAGTGATTCAGTAATCACAGAACCATAGAATAAATCATAAAATCACTCAGGTTGGAAAAGACCTTGCAGATCATCAAGTCCAACCACAACCTAACCATACTAACTCTAACAACCCTCCATTAAATCATGTCCTTGTGCACCACATCCAAATGGTATTTAAACACATCCAGGGATGGTGACTCAACCACCTCCCTGGGGAGCCTATTCCAGTGCTTAACCACCCTTTCTGTAAAGAAGTTTTTCCTGATATCCAACCTAAACTTACCCTGGCACAACTTAAGGCCATTTCCCCTCATCCTGTCACCTGTCACCAGTGAGAAGAGACCAACTCTGCTCTTGCTGTAAGCTCCTTTCAGATATCGTAAGAGAGCAATAAGGTCTTCCCTTAGCCTCCTTTTCCCCAGACTGAACAGTCGCAGTTCCTTCAGTCTTTCTTCACAGGGCATATTCTCCAAACCCTTCACATGCCTTGTTGCCCTTCTTTGGATCTGCTGCAGCACGTCAATGTCCTTTCTGCATTGAGGTGCCCAAAACTGAACACAGTACTCACTGATTTCGAAAATGAAATAGCTGAGACATAAAGGTTGTTTATAATTAAGTTGTTGCCATTTGATTCTAAATGACACTCCAGAAATATAAACTATTTTTGTGTTGTCTTTCAAAAAATGTTGTCCAATAGACCAATTGACATAAATATAAACTTTTTTTTTTTTTAGTAAAGGTGTGGTCCTGTTTTAATCCCCCTAACTATAAACATCTCAAATGAAACTGTGAAAATTCTAGACCGCTAATAATATGATGTGTGTTCCCACAACAAACAACCATAAAATAACACCTGTATGAATTTTCAGCCACAACACTGAATCATTTGGCAGGAGATCAGATAGAACAGCATTGTTTGGATTGCTATTCATTTATGTGCTGCCAAAATACATTATATTGCTTTTAAAATGTATCATGCTGATTATCACTTCTAAAGAATACTGCATCTCTACAGATGATGAGCTTCACAGTCCCTGTCAAAAATCAACCCTTGCATCGTTAGTATTATCTCTCATAGGTTTTGAAACACATGAAACTTTGGAAAAATGTGACTACTATTATTTAAGTGATAGTTACTGTTGGTCTGAAATCCAGTAAGCTCAACCGAAACAATGCCAACAATGCCAAAAAATGGAAATTTGTCATGCCATTTTTTAGTTTTCCAGAAGATCATGGGTCTGTGAGATAGGTGCTTTGTATCAACAGCTGGTTTATCGGTGCATTTTTAGTGCAGCCCAGAAATCTCTTTCCGAATAAGCAAGATCCTTATGCATATAAATGGACTTGTTTTATTTTGTATGATTGAAATCATATGTGGGAATTAGTCTTTCAGTGAACCGAGCCTTCAAATTTCATAGAATCATAGAATCATAGAATCATAGAATCACAAGGTTGGAAACAACCTATAAGATCATCTAGTCCAACCATCTTCTCATTACCATTGCTACCACAAATTAAAATATATCTCGTAGCTCCTCATCCAGACGCCTCTTGAACACTGCCAGGGACGGCGACTCCACCACCTCCCTGGGCAGGCCATTCCAGTGCCTGACCACTCTCTGAGAGAAAAAGTTTTTCCTCATGTCCAACCTAAACCTCCTCTGGTACAACTTGCGGCCATTTCCCTGTTTGTCCTGTTCGTTGCCTGGGAGAAGAGGCCAAACCCCTCATCATCACAACCTCCCTTCAGGAAGTTATAGAGTGCAATGAGGTCTCCCCTGAGCCTCCTCTTCTCCAGACTAAACAATCCCAGCTCCCTCAGCCGTTCCTCATAAGATTTGTGCTCCAGACCCCTCACCAGTTCTGTTGCTCTTCTCTGGACACGTTCCAGGGCCTCAATGTCTTTCTTGTAGTGAGGGGCCCAAAACTGAACACAGTACTCGAGGTGCAGCCTCACCAGTGCTGAGTACAGGGGCATGATTACCTCCCTGCTCTCGCTGGCCACACTATTTCTAATGCAGGCCAGGATGCCATTGGCCCTTTTGGCCACCTGGGCACACCGTCGGCTCATGTTCAGCTGAGCATCAACCGACACCCCCAGGTCCCTTTCCTCTTCACAGTCATCCAGCCACTCGTCCCCAAGCCTATAATGCTGGATGGGGTTGTTGTGGCCAAAGTGCAGGACCTGACACTTGGCCTTGTTGAACCTCATTCCATTCATCTCAGCCCAGGGATCCACCTTACCTAGATCCCTCTGCAGGGCCTCCCTATCCTCAGGCAGATCAACACCACCTCCCAGCTTGGTGTCATCTGCAAACTTACTGAGGGTACACTCAATCCCCTCATTTAGGTCATCAGTAACGATATTGAACAAGATGGGTCCCAGTACTGACACCTGGGGGACACCACTTAGAACAGGTCACCAGCTGGACTTAACTCCATTAACCACTACCCGTTGGGCATGGCCCTCTAGCCAGTTCCTTACCCAAAGAAGGGTATACCTGTCCAGGTCATGGGCAGCCAGTTTCCGCAGGAGAATCCTGTGAGAGACCGTGTCAAAGGCTTTGCTGGAGTCTAGGTAGACTACATCAACAGCCTTTCCCTCATCTACCAGTTTGGTCACTCAGTCATAGAAGGAGATGAGGTTGGTCAAGCATGACCTGCCTTTCATGAACCCGTGCTTGCGGGGCCTGATCCCCTGGACACCACGCACATGCTGTGTGATCTCACCCAAAATCATTTGCTCCATGATTTTCCCCAGTACCAAAATCAGGCTGACAGGTCTATAATTCCCCAGATCCTCCTTACGGCCCTTCTTGAAGATAGAAGTCACATCAGCAAGCTTCCAATCCTCTGGGATCTCTCCAGTTAACCAGGAGTGCTGATAGCTGGCCGAGAGCAGCTCAGCAATCACCCTTGCCAGCTCCCTCAGCACCTGAGGGTGTAGGCTGTCTGGTCCCATGGATTTGTGACAGTCCAGGTGGAGGAGGAGCTCTCTGACTGTCTCCCGAATCGCTGGAGGTATATTCTGAGAATCATCCCAGACTTCCAGATCATAAAAAGCCTGGAGAATAACTAGTCTGGCTATCAAAGGCAGATGCAAAGAAGGCGTTGAGGACCTCAGCCTTCTCCTTATCCTCAGTGGCCACATTCCCTGATGCATCACGTATAGGATGAAAATTCTCCCTGGTTCTTCTTTTACCACTGATATATTTATAATAGGATTTTTTATTCTCTTTTACTGCAGTGGCCAATCTGAGTTCAGGTTGGGCTTTCGCCTTCCTAATTTCCTCCCTGCATACCTTAGCTACTTTCTTGTAATCTTCCCTAGTAGCCTGTCCCTTCTTCCAGAGGACATAGACTCTCTTTTTCTTCCGGAGTCTCAACAGTAGTTCCTGGCTCATCCACACTGGTCGTCTTCCCCTATGGCTTGCTTTACGGCACTTGGGGACAGCCTGTTCTCGCGCCTTTAAGATTTCCATCTTGAGGAGTTTCCAGGCTTCCTGGACCCCTTTACCCTTAAGAAGAGAGTCCCAAGGGGCCCGTGCTACAAGCATCCTAAATAGATCAAAAAATCCACCCTCTGGAAGTTCAAGAAAGTAGTTTTGCTGGTCACTCTTTTGACATCTCCAAGAATACAGAATTCTACAATTCTATGGTCACAATTTGTTGAATTTTTGTCAAATTTTCTCACTAGTCAAATTTTCAGAACTTATATATTGACTGTGAATATTCACATACTCATAGCTATACACCAACACAAATTGCAATTGCACTATGCCTATGATTTCTTGGACTTGTTAGGGTGGAATGTGCCCATCATCCTTTCAAATTGCAGGGCATCTGCCTCTTGACTAATGCTAAGAAGCATCAATTGAATAAAATTAAAGTACATAATTTCAATGCTAATTTATACATTGTAGCTGTAAGTCAGTTTCATGAGTAGAGCTAAGTGAGTCTTATTATAAAGCAGGTGTAAAAGCAGCTTTCATGGTTAGATTATGTATTTTTGGTTAAACTGAAGTGCATGAAAGTGAACAAATTGCTGTGACATTCAGAGCACCAGGAAGGATTTGTGATGAAGTTTAAAAATAGCTGTTACAAAATTTTATAAAGAATTCAGTAACTGAGTTTTTCCATCTAAAAGCACTTTATGCGAATGAGAAGAAATTCAGAAACAATGAGATCCATCTTTTCAAACCAGATCTACTTTTGTTTACTTTTAGTTAAAAAAAAAAGCTTACAAAGATGCATCACTTCCAAGGACCAAAAAAGGCTCTTTCTAAACGCACTTTCTATAGTATGAAAAAACAGAGAAAAACTGCAGTTCCTCAAGAGCCCAAATTTGTCCAAGATTCTTAGTAAGACTTTTGAAATATGAAGAGGAAATTATAGATGGTGCTGTAAGTGTCATAAACAGTGCCATAAAAAGCTGTCATTTGTGCTTTATGAAATGAACAAAGCTATGATTCTTGCCCTACGGAATTTTTTGTCTTTGAGACACGTATGAATAGCACTGGGGAAGAGAAAATTAAGATTACAGAGGGAATTACCATATGGCCTCTCTGCGTCAATGTTTCCAGCCATCAGAATCACACTGCTGATTGTGAAAATCTGTATTTTTTATATTTTTAATAAGATTTTTTAAAAGGGCCAAAATTCTCATGTTCACCACACAAAGCTTGTAAAATGAAACAATCTAGCACAGATTGATTAAACTGAAATAATCTCATTTTCTTTTCCTACTAGAATTATGTGGTTCTTGAATTTTAACAGGATCTTCTTGCCATTTTTATAGAATCAAAATGTTTAAAACATATGCAGAGTCAAACAAAAAAAAAACATTAAAAAAAAACATGTGCTAGAGAAATTCCTGCAAATATTAACTCTGAAAATATGCAGTTGTTATAAAATAGAAATGAGCCTATAGTGGGAATTGTGGTTTGTTGTTGGTTTTTGTTTGTTTGTTTGTTTGTTTTTTCATAAAATGTTGTTCTTCTACAAATACTTCATCAATGAGAATGACCTTTAGTAGGCAGAATTGAACCCCTAGTTGCTTGAAAACAAACAAAAATGAAACAGTGTAAAAAGAAAGTTTTCTCATATATGTCTTTTGTCTGCAACCTGCCTTTACACTTCTATTGCAGCTGATGTCAGAATCCGTAATCCTGAAGATAAAATGGGAATGAAGAGTAATAATGGATTATAGCCGTCGCTGAGAAATATGTTAAAAAAATTCATCCTCAAGTTCTTTTGATTACTTTGATCAGTCTACAGTTCTTCTATATAAAGTCTTAGTTGCTAACAATCACTTTTGCAAGCAGCTTAAATAGCTCTAAATGATTTCTTAAATGATTTCTATTTATGAATTTTCTTGGTCAACAGCTACGGTTCTCAGAGTCATTTTTCATTTAGCATTATTGACTTACAACAAATCACTGAACTTATATAAAAACACAGGTGGTGAAATATTGTTCTCACTAAAATTAAGGACAAACTTTAGACATTTAGCATATTATTCAAAGAATTTCTGTTGGATATACAGACTGCTATTAGGCTCTTTTATCTCTCAGCTGTAGTTATGTATTATAAAAAGAATGCTTTGGACAAATAAATTTAAGAAAACAAATTTTCATTTGTGTACACAGTTAAACTGCAGACCTAGACTTAATTTGTGTTTGATATTCCAACATAAAAATAAATGAAAACAATATATAAGAGATTATGATTGCAAATTAGCTTCAACACAGTCAAAATTTTGGAGTTTTCATGCTTTCAGTGAAAAGTGAAAGATTTCTTCGAGAGATGATAGTTTCTATCAAAAATAGCTGAAAATACAATCTTGTTGAAAACAATGTTACAAGAAAATTTCAGCCAGAGTAATAGAATAATCATAGTCATAAAAAAATAGTTATGCATAAATGAAAACAGAGTATGTCCTTTCAGCAAATTGTTTTGGGGCAAATCCAACAACCAATATTTAACAAATATGTTATGCATTCTATAACAATCTCACTTGCATTGTATGTACAAGCAGGACTACTGTTCCCACACATTTAGTGAATGGATTGGAGGAACTACTACTTTTTTTTTTTTAAACTGTTGTAAGCGAAAAAGATGATAACAGTCACAGTATAGGGGTTCAGAACTAATTTCCCTAAAGCATAGTGTGCATCTAGATACACTCACAAGAAACGTTAAAAGTCAGAGGTGACCCTAAGGATTTTTCTGCTAGAACCTATCCAAAAGTGGATGCAGACACTTCTGAGGTTCTATTTTGGCCAGCTGTTTTTACAGAGTTTCAAACTGAGATAAAAGAAAACAGAGGAATAGATGAACTCATGAGATTTTCACTCCTTAGGGCAGACGCCTATTAAGAACAGTTTATGCTAATTCCCAGCTCTCAAAGTCATAATGAAACCTTTGCACTAATTTAACATAATACAAACATCCATGACCAGACACTGCTGGGTTGGCCAATATCAAGTTTGCACTCATAAGACTTTCTTAAAAAATGAAATCTTAGTTTATTTTCCACAAATCTAAGTGTGCACTGATTCTACAAAATATATCATCACAGAAAACCCTTCATGTTTCTTTCCAGAATGTGTCTGTTTTTATTAGCTAAATGTTAAAATGGAACTGTGTCAGTTTTCAGGTTTCTTGCATTTAAACCAAATATTTTAGTTCATAAGAATGGGAGCTGCTGTGTGGGATATTTCTGTGGCAGGTGGCAGCCTGCTTTCTTTCAACACACACCACACATGCATTCATTAAAAAAGAGAAAGCACTGAATAAATTCCAATTTGGCATGATTATGTGATGTGTAGCCTTGTGTGCATGGAAACTCTCACCTATTGGCGCTTGTAATTTTAGTATCATGTAATTAAATTGATTTTTTGTCAAGTCAGTTTTAAAGTATGTCTTTGAGGTAAAAGGCCAGTACATTAATCCATGGTGGTATTTATTATTTAAATACTAATCAAGAGGTCAATTAATGTTTTCATTGCTTTTGTAAATGAGTAATGGAGTACTGCACAGAGCTCTTGGGAGAGTCTACAGTTAAATAGGAATCTGATTTCATTCTGTCCTTTCAAATGGTTCTAATTGTACTTATTATGCAGCTCTTACCTTCAAGAAATTTGTATTTCATGAGTGGAATGTTTCACTTGAACTCTGATCCATGTACCATACATCTAAAAGCCTGGGCTTCTCAAATATGCTAGGATTTTAGATCCACTCTTCCAACCTGTATCATTTGATGAATATACAGATGATTTAATTGGAGGAACAAAAGTCTCTCCATATAAAACTAGGATGTTTCTACTTGACTTATTATCTACAATATTGAACAGAACAAGAATCGCGTTGGCAAGGGATGATTAAACAATTTGCCAAAATCGATTCATGGATATGAAAAAAATGTATTTTTATACACACCTTCCTAAGTTTACTAAACACCTGTTTAAGCTCTTTTCTCTCTCATTACAGATAATGTTATTTAATGCATTTTGTGTTAGAGCCAGATTTGCAGTCTCATTATCTTATGGGAGTCAGACTTGAACAGCTATTTTGTCACTTAATGAAGCCCCAGGCTGCCATAAATCTATCATGGTATAACATACTTTTTCACATGATTATCCACTGTATTGTAAATTCTAAAATTCTGCCAGCTCCAAAGCATGCTGCTACTTCAGCTAGAAGCAGAGATACCACAGAGCAGCATAGGAAAAGACTCATTCAAAATCTTCATTTTAGCATAATTTTGCCCACTGCCTCTCTGTCATCTGCTATTTTTCACTCTATTTCCATTGGTCTTGTGTGAAATGGAAAAATCATGTAGGCAGGGAGGGAGACCTATATTTATTACATACATTTCTACAGAGAATATATTTAACTGTTTCCTTCTGCTGCTGCACTGGGGAACATGGTTGATCAAACAATTGAAATCTTATTTCACTTCTGGCTTTATTGCTAGAAAGACATTGGCTAGAACATCCTACGTTACCAAATGCATTCTTCAAGTAGGTCTCTAGTATTACAGGACTAATTGGATGAGTATAGATTTTTACTTCTTTAATCTAAATGAAACCAGTAAGTAATAGCAAGCAAATTATGTTTAACTGTAGTATCTGAGTGATCAAGAGTAGTTTTTAAATGTCAGAGGACAGGTTTTAGAAGCTACCACTACTACACCAATGAATAACATAAAAATAAATACATACCTACAATGAGAGTTTGAGAAGGATTTTAAGAATTACAGATCCTCACAAATTAAACTTTACCCCAGTGGAGAAAAGAATAGGACCCAAGCAAAACCACAAATTAATAAATGGTTAAAACATGAACACTTACAAACAGGAAACATGGCTAAACTCTGTATTTATACTGAGAGAAGACATGAAGAATTTTCTTCATTTACTTTGTGTAAAACAAGATCTTTCTATTTAAGCCAAGTTGCAGACTGTTTGCCTCTTCCTTGACCTGGCTCATCTAGTCCTCATCTCTGATGTATGATGTGAGAAGCCTGGTACTGTAATGCAAATAGGACTGCATATATGGATTACATACGTGCATGTGATGCTGGGACTAAAAAGCAAATCTGCCACAGAAATACAGCATTACTGCTACTCATCAAGACAGGTGTCTACACAGGGCAATCAGGTGGTTGTCTATTGGTAAGTAGAGGTAGTTAATTGACAATTATCTACATGTGTTTGAAGAATAGTACTTAATAATGGAATCTTCTGCCTTTGTATCGGGGATGCAGCTTCTTCACTATGCAACTGACTTTCTTTTTTTGCATCAGACTTTTATCTGGAACTGAAGCTTTGAAGTCAAAGGTCATGCTGTCAGAGCTTGTTTCCTTTATTAGCTTTTGCTCCTTCTCAACTGAAACTTACAATTTTTCATTACTAATATATTTTTCATAGTTTCTTTGAGTCTCTTATTCAAATCATGTGACTATTGTATGGTAACATTCAAAATCTTACTTTGATCCATCTGCAATATGATGGTCTTAAAAGGGCAATTTCTGCTCCAGAGCTCTTACAATTTTATATTATTCCTAGCAGTTCTATTTCTGACTATGCTGATTCATTAGACAAGATGCAATCTGAAGAATAAGATTCAGAATACGACTACTGCTAATTAGCGGCTGTTAACAACTGAAAAGATGCATGAGGTACTAATACTTCAAGGCTAGCACAGAGAAGGACTTTCTACATTTTGAGAGGTTCTTCACAGGGTTGCTGTGTTTCCCTGAATAAGTCTATTGTTGTTGGCACCCATGCTGTAGGGACAAAGATCTTATCGTCAGTGTTCAGGCACTAAGCCATCCCGACAGATGCTCTCTGTTGCGGGTAGAGCATGTGTGTTGGCTGCGATACACTGGAGGGATGATACCCACTTAGGACAAGTGAAGTGCCTACTCACCTTGATTTTCTGCACCTCAATTACTGACTCAGTTCTGAAGGCAATGTATTTTAAAAACCTGTTCATACTAAGGTTTTCAGTATTCCTCCCGTAAGGAGGGTAATCGTAATGACAATCACATCATCACCTTTCATCCTTCTGCTAGAAAAATCTCATAGAATGAGCCAAAATTTTTTTGCTAGGTCTGCCAAGGTTTGTAAATATGTCAACAAGGTGAGGAAATTCTACAATAGTTCCTGAGCTTAAATAGAAAGCACATGCATGTACCCTTGAATCTGTAGCGCTCTTAAGTGAGAGCGCCTTCTACCTAACTACTGCTGTGCTGCTGTAAAATGGTTTAATTTACTGGAGGTATTTTTAGCAAGATGTACTTACTTCCTAGTAAGACAGCATATCACCTATTTTGTTACGAAGTCAGTACCTGACGTTTTGCCTGCTTACCTGCTTTGCAGCATGAATTTCACTGAGTAATAGAATGCTTTTGGAAAAAAAATATATTTTTTAGCCCCTAAAACCGACACTGGGAAATGTTATCTCTCTTAAAATGATAGCAATTTTAGGTTTTTTTTTTAAAACATTCAGTAATTGTTCAGTGCCATCGGCAGTGAATAATGCATGGCTAGCCACAAACTTGGCATGAAAACAAATGGTTTCCTGAACTGCTAGATCAATGAAGCCTGGTTACCAACGGCTGATTTCTTGCATCTTCTCTCAGCACTCACACAATCACAATTTGTTTTTTTCTGCTCCTGATTTCTACACTGTCCACAGCATAATGCTCTATCATCAGTTCCCAATCCTCACCCATCACAACATTCTGTTTCTCTCTCATGTCATCTGTTTACAGTTTTTGAGATATTGACTGGCTAAGAGTCAGCCCACACCATAGGCAGTTGCAGTTACACTTCTGTTGGTTTGTCATGCAGTACAAGCAGACTGAGACCTGCCTTTTAAAGAACAGATAAGATCTTTCTCCTCTCTGTCAAATTTAACTGGCATTCAAATGTTAATAGGAGGGCTACAATCAAAGATAGTTTTTCATTTTCACTAAGAAATGCAGACAAATAAAGACTACTTTTGCACTTCACTATCAAATATTCATACTATTTTGATGTATTTTCCTACTTCTGAAGCAAGTGCTTCATTCACTTTGTTTTTCTTTGCTATTTAAAATATCATGCTAACATTTTATTGACTCAAAAATGTCTGATTATTATGGTTTATGTTCTCTACAAAAGAACCCTCTGGATCTCTCAACTCAGTTTTCAACAGAGATTTACTAGTAAGAGCTGACATGCACAGAAATGTTAGGGAAGCCTCATGGTTTTCAGTACATTGTGCTGCTGAACATCTATTCTGCTTTCATTACTTAACTATGCTTTTTAAAAGAAATATTTGTAATTTATTGAAATGTAATGTATCTTTCATTTGTATTACACTCACTCTCCAACATTAAATACTTGCAAAAATCATTTAAAATAGCATTTTCTGTATGACTGTAAATATGAAAGGTGTTTTTTTTTATTATTATTATTATTTTTATTTTTTTATTTAATTCAGTTGGAATTACATGTAGCGTTAATTCAAGAAAAAAAAAAAAAAGGAAATAACTATGATTGAATTAAGTTGTGAAGCAACCTTTTTACAAACCCTTGTAGTTCAGTCCTGGTGGAGCTCAGTCTTATTTAATTAGAAACCCAAGGTACTGTATGCTAGAGACAGAATGAAAAGCTCCTTACTGTACAACTTGCTATGCAACCTGATGTTGTATAAAATGTATAGCATCATAAGGTTGCTCTTAGACTACTGAAGTCAGTAAGAACAGAAGATGTTTTCTGATGCTTTTCTTCACTTGAGAAACTTATTCTTGGTTTAATTTAATTCACTCTGATGTATGGTAACAATTTCATGAAATTTTCTACTCTTTAAGTTCCAAACAAAAGTTATTTGAGAAATTTCATAGATATGTCTTATCACTTGTGTGATATGATTATCTATGAAAATCATACTTCTAACACAGCCATCTACTGTAACAACTTCAATGCTTAAACAAAATGTAAATCCATCCACTCTGACATATAAAGAAAGAATATTTCTTTCATCATTGATTACTATTTATCTTAGCAGTTCATCAGTGGAGAAGTATTTATGTAACACAGTCATCTGTGAAATTCAACAAGCTTTAATCCACAACTCCATTTGTTTAATGTTTTGGACCTATCATCATAGAACTGTAGAATGGTTTGGGTTGGAAGAGATGTCAAAGATCATCTAGTTCCAACCTCCCTGCTATGAGCAAGGCTGCCAACCACAATAATATATACCTATCTTATAATGACGAGGTCATATGAAAACTAACTACTCTAAACCCCTATTTGGCTTATAAAGAGCTTATTTATTGAGGAATTGCTATTTTTTCCATATTTTATTATTTTTCTTAATAAAAATATTTATTTTAGGAATTACATCATTTAATCTCATGCAAAAATGTTACATTATTTCATATATCAGTCAGTCAAGCATTGCTGAACATTTTCTCTCCACACTTAGAGGGTATAGCTAACTGGTCACTGTGGAGTAAATGTTTATTGTAAATGTAAATGCTCACTGTTTGAGTCAAACAACTACTTAGCATATTTACACATGTGACTCAGTGGAGTTCCCACTGATTTAAATCCAACTGGGCCTATTTCTACTATTTTCCCTGCAGAGTATATTTGAAGAAGAGAAGTGGACCTTTGTAGAGATCAGATCCACAAGCAGATGAATTTCCAGGCATAGCTAAATATAAATATCTTTGCTTTGAACAGTATGGAATAAAAATAAATAGGATCATACCATTTAATAATGCACACCCAACAGTTTAGTATGGAATAATTCAAGACAGCACTTGGAAAAAATCAACAAGCCTAATCTCACCAATTTTACCAATGCCAAGGGGCGTGGAGGAAGGGGGAGGGATGGGTCTTTTATGATATTTGGATCATATGTAGACTACCTTTGCCAAAAAAAATGCTTCATCTATTGGCATTTCAAACAAATAAAAATTACATCTCAGTATTCAATGTTCTAGTTTTTCAGCTGTTTGAAAAAGAACTCAAGAATTTTCTGAGAAATCTTTGTGTTCTTATTTTTAAGTCACAGCTAAAAATAAAATCCCCTCAGTACTCCACTCACTTGAATACAATGAAAATCTCTAGGGGTGTCATTTAAGAAAATGAATGATACAGAGCTACCACATAAAATTCAGAATATCTGGCTTTTATTTAATTTTTTTTTTTTTTTTGAAAGAGCAATTTGATATATGTCAGGTGTTACAGTAAAATCTTTTCAGTGACTTAGATTTTTCCATCATATCACAGAGAGCCATACAATGTAAAACAAAAAAGCATTATGCTTGACTTAGTAGGCAAGAGGAATTTCTTTCTATAAATCAGAAACTGACTGAATACAACACATATATGAGATACCTTTGGGAAACATAAAGCTGTGAAATGTAGTTAGAGTACAGTGGTAAGCTAATTTCTACTATTTTAGTGGTATATTCCCAGGCTTTCATTAGATGATCATTCTTTAAAGGAAATTTAATTGTTTCAAACCCTTTTTGATTTCTGCCTGTGCATGGAAGGACACATTGATAATAAGAATTTCAGAATAACATAAAGTATATGTTTACTGCTTGTTTTCTGTGCCCTTTTTTTTTGGCTTTGCATTTAAATACTGTATTTAGCTTCTCTCCATTTCTTTATAAAGCCACATAGGGATGTATTACATTTAAAGTTGATAAATCTATTGGACAAATTAGAAACAACACACAGAAAATCTCTCTCAGATTATGTAGATGTTGAGGGCATCCTTGGCCTAATATTTTTTGCAGTATCAGTTTTTGCTAAAAGATCTTTCTGTGCAAAAGCACTGAAGGATCATCTTCAGTGGGTCTATTTTAAAGACCATTTATGTGTTAGGTCTGTTTATGATCTTACCTATGACAAAGATAAATGATTTTAAGCCAAAATAAGGTAGATTTAGATTAGATATTCAGAAGAAATTCTTCATTTTGAGGCATTGGAATAGGTTGCTCAGGGAAGCTGTAAAGAAAATAAAATAGAGGAAACAGCTGAATACTAGATGTATAATAAAGCCATCAGAATAATTTTCATTCCCCAAAAGAAGGTAATCTTTTCTTCTTCTCTAAAAAACTATTTAAATAAGGTCTCATTAGCTTCAGTGGTTGGTGCTCAAGGTGTGCTAACTTTGCTAACCTTTTGATTAAGTCCCAATAGCTCTGTGACCTAGTTCTTCTGTGCTGACCATCTAAAGCTTGTTCTGATGCATACTGTTGCCAGGATAGTTCCAGAACCAGTATAATTGGTGAGCCTTAAGCTATTTAGAGCTTGAAAATGCAAGAAACCATTAATATGAAAACTCACATGCCTGGTGTCTCCTTCTCAGATGGAACTAATGAAGTGAAACACTAGGAGCCTTCAATATACCTTAAAGACTGCTTTCTTATGTAACCCTCTTGCAGATTTGCTTATAAAATATTGAAGTTTATCAGTAAAAGAAATTGTGAAGATAAGAATGAGAGCAGAGTTGGATATTATTAACAGTGATTCATAGAAAGAGCTTTTTCAAATGTAAATGTTTAATTAACTCTGTGGATGGTAGAAGATACTTGCATACTGTTACAAATACTTGGTACCATTTTTCATATTCAGTGAAGTAATTTGTTGGTGTTGTTTGTTTGTTTGTTGTTTCTTTTTTTTTTTCCTGCTAAATAATGAGAAAGTTTGTCTGGGCTTTGTTTCAGGCTGTAGGCACTGAACCTTACCAATCACTCAGGTCAAACTGTTCCTCTTCATCAGTCCAATTCATAGAGCACTGTTTTGTTATTACTGGCCTGTGAGCCCAATAAGGTGGTAGTGGAAGCTACTGTCTAGGAGTTCTTTCTTCAGCTGAGTCCAGCTACCCCCTCTGCCTTCTACCATTTTATGTATGTCCTTTTCTCCTCATCTGTACTTGCTACCAACAGAGCTGCTTCTTAATCTGGACTTGATGAGTAAAGCTTAACAAACTGTGGAATAGAATAAGGGGATGAGGGTCAGTAAGGAGTCTAGAGCTTATAAGGCCATAGAAGCACGTGCCATAGGGTCATGGGAGAAGAAGCAGGAGGATAACTGTAGGTCTGCCAGCACCACCTCCTTCTCCTTATTCCCTTAGACTGGAGAAAAGGCATTGAGCCCAGGAGTGTAGTTCTAGGACTTCTGCCCCTATAAGTACACATAGTTAAGACCTTTTCTATGAAAGTAGAATGGTACAAGTGGCAAAGGGCCACAGAAAAATATGAAAATTGATTCTGTCCTTTTATTCCTCAGGATGATCATTGAGGAAATGTAGTAATCTACCCTATTGGTTAAGCAATACTTTAACCAAGAAGTCTGCAGCATTATTTTAAAGGAACACATATCATTTCCTGTAAATCAGAAGGCTGCATACAACGTATCATGTCATGACTCTTTGTAGCATAATATCAAACCTCTAACTGGGCTTCCATGTGAGTAGAAAAGTACTAGAAACATTCAAATGTTCCAGCACATCTAATTTTCATTCCTAGAGTCTTGTTTTCCTTCCAGCTATATGTTGTAGTGTAACCTCTCAGCAGCTCAACATCACAGGGCCATTTGCTCATTCCTTCCCTAAGGTTGGATGGTGGGATGAGGGAGAGAACTGGCAACAAAATAGAACTCATGGGTTGAGATAATAAACATTTACTAAGAAGAGGAAAAATGGAAACAAAAATTCAGTGATAACAATATATATAGCCACAATGCTCTCCCCTTGATGCTCAGCACCAACATTACAGGATGGTCCAAACCTCTATCAACTGATGACCTGCACTCCCCTAGCAGTGCCTCTCCCCTCCACCTGCTCACAGCATTATGGCCTTCCCAGGCCCCTGTCCTGGTCCTGCTAGGGTCCAATACTCTCAATAATCTTTAAAAAAAAAAGAAAAAAAAAAGAAAAAGAAAAAGAAGGAAAATGCATTTTATAACCTGTAGATCAGAACTTAAACTGTTCTAATTGGACTCAGATTTTAGTCATTTTTTAAATCTCATAAATAATATTTATGGAAACCGCTGCTTGCTGAAGGAAATGGACTACAGTTGGATGGACATTGGATACACCTTACTACCAATAGATGTGTTATGGCTAGAAGGAAATTAATATAGGCAATAAAAAACTGTAGTGAATCATAATTTCTCACTATATTCTGTTCAAGCTATGTCTAAAGGGATGTCCAAGATTTTCTCATACTACACTTCACTGAGAGCACTACTGTAGGGACTATCATAGGGGCACAGTTCTAGGAAAACTAACAAAGCCATTTCAAAATGCACTACTTTGATACACTTGTCTGCCTAAGTGCATCCATCCCGCTTTGATCAGGCTGCCAAAATAAATGTGTCACGATGCTAACTTTGCAGTCACTTCATCAGTAAGTTCATGGTACCTTCCTTTTTCTCTTTCTTTATTCTCCTGCTTCCTGTCAAAATTTACTGTTTCCAGTGATGTAAAGAGTGCAAGATTATTCACTTGTTTTTTAAGGAAAAATAATTTATGTAGAAAATGATGAAAGGCCTCATTAGACGTCAGAGTACAAGTTAAAAAATCAATGTTATTCTGCTATCTAAATGTTTAAATCTACTGAAAAGCAATCGGGTTTCTCTTGGACAAGAAGGAATACTTTCTTCTAAGAGAAAAAGTCAGGTCTTTTATTTAGCCTTGTAGAAAACCAGAAGCAAGATAGACAATCTTATTTTGTTAAGGATTAGAGAGAAAGAATTTTAAACAAACAAACAAATAAATAAACAACAACAACAAAAACCAAACAGATATTCAGTGGATTTTGGGTGGGTAAGTTATGAGTGGCTGAGAGGGTTGGTTACTCCATTCCAAGCTTAGCTGAACTGCGACCCTTCCCTTCCTGCTGAGTGTTCAAAAATGCATTGTGAAATTAGGAAAAGAGGGAGAAAAAAGAAAAAGCTGGAGGCTGCAGCAGCTGGAGTTTATTAGCTTACAAGAACCATCTGATAGGAATGATAGGAAGAGTCTAGGAACACGCAACTAATCAAGACAAAAACCTAGTGTTGATTTGGAAAAGTTTACTTTATAAGTTCATAGTGTGAAAAACAACAAAGATTGGTGTTCTACCTACAGTTATGCAATAAAGTAGTGAGTTTTAGTAGTAATTTTTCACTACCTTTTAGGAAGAATCAGACAGAAACTCTATAAATAAAATATTGTCTAGTAAATTATAACTTGTACCACAAAAAAGTGTCTCCTTTCTCAGGGTCACTGAAAATCAATACAGTTCTTTATGAAAAGCTCTTTACAATGTTTTAACACCTGTAGGTGATGGTTCAACTTGCTACAGCCTATGGATAAGTGATGTGCAAGAATCGTGTACGCACAAAAAGTGCTGAAATAAATGTCTGGTAATACTTCCAGAAAGATCTTCTAAAACTAAATTCTTTGTCTGCTGATTGCAGTTGTTTTTTAGTTATTATTTTATTTTTCACTGTTAATGTATGAAGCTGCAATTCTGGGACAAAATTTGCAATTAAAGACACTACTAAAAGGGCAAATCAGTTTTGATGGAAAATCCTCCTCATATATTCTTAGGCTTTTAGAATTGCATGTTTTGGGTTCAACACTGTTTCCCACAATATTCCTGTCTCTAAACTGGGACATTGTGTTCTATAACAATTGTATGGGTAAAACCTTGATGGATCACTGGCTTAGAACATAATGTTTAATGAACTTCAGCCTGTATGAAAGATAGTAACAAGCAGAAGTCTGCCAGATCTGTCCCAGGACCTGCTTCAGTTCTTTATTAATGACATGGAGAAGGTTAGACATGGTATGTTCATTAAGTTTTCAAGTTAAACCAACATAGGGAAACCACTCCATATGCCTAATGGTAAGGCTACCACCTGCAAAGGGACAGGTTGGCAGAAGGACCAAGTCAACAAGAACCTTACAAAATTCCACAAGGACAAATGCAAAGTCTTCCCTTAGTACAGCTGAAAGATCCCTCTGCCTCAGCACAGGCTGGGGAGCAGCTCTGTCAGAAAGACATGCGGATCTGAATCAGTATCAAGATGAACTGACTTTACAGCCTGCCCTTACAGCAGATAGCCAACAGCATCATCAGCTGTGTAAATGCAGAGGTGGGAGATCAAGGGAAGGAATCATCTCCCTCTAGCCATGCACCTACTTAATGAGGAGTAGTGATCCTTGTCTGCAAATGTTGGACTATATAGTGTTAATTTAACAAGTCATCATTCTGTTCTCTGTAACACAAGCGATACTCTGTGAATGCTGTTGTCAGCATTCGTCTGAAATATACTGTATCCAGTTTTGGGCTCCCCAGTGCAGGAAAGACATTGATAAATAGGGATGGGTTCAGCAGTGTAACCGGGACAATGAGGGCTGGAAGATTTGCCCTATGTGGGGTGGCTAAGGGACCAGAGCTTGTTCAGAGTGGATGGCTATGGGGGAAATGTAACAGCTACCTGCCTATATGGACAGGAAGATCACTGAAAAGATGGAGAGAGGCTTTTCTTGGTTGTAGTAGGAAGAGAGACAAGAAGCATAAGTTGAAACGAGAGGTTCAGACTGGATACAATGAGAAAAATTTTCCCCATGAGGACTGGCAGGCAGAGGTATGAGCTGCCCAAAGAGGCTGTGCAGGCTCCATCATTGGAGGTTTTCAGCACTAATTGGATAAAGCATTGAGCAGGCTGACCTCATAGATGACTGTGCCTAAACAGGAGGTTGGACTAGAGACCTTCAACAGTTGCTTCCAACTTGAGTTATACATGATCCTATATAGCAATTATTATGGAATTGAGCAATAATGCTTCTCAAAGTTTTTCTTTTCCTCTAATACTGAAGGTAGTTCAGCATTATTATAGTCACAACAAACAAATCTAGTCATATCTATATTGCTACGTGATTAATAACAACATGTGTTATCAACTTCCTATTTTTTTTAAAACAAATTGCCTAGGTAAAACAAAAGACTAACTTGTATAACACAACCGAATAAGGATGGGGAGCATTCTCTTATTTTTCTCATCTTGTGGTAATGTCGACCTACTGGCAGAAATCTACACTTCTGAATGTCTTCACAACGTGCTTTGCATACTCAGTTCACTGAACTGACATCAGTGTCTGAGGGTAATTTCCTCTGTCTTTACTCTTGCTAGGAGACCCTCAGCAGAAAGCCGCTCATCAGTTCCATGGATTCCTGACTGTGACAGTCAGATGGAAAAGAGAAAGTATAATTTGAGGAGAAGGCTTTTTGTTTTGATTTTACTTGTTTCATGATTAATTAGGAACACACAAACACAGGATTAAAATGTTTCTCATAGGCAGTAAATCTAGCATGCATATCCTATCGTAGCCTATCACAAATTCAAATCTTTGTAAAAAGGATATCAAGCTCCTATTTGGGTACTATTTTAGAATCTACCACTGTAAAAGACTATATTTCTATCCTACATTAAATAAATCCCATTTTATGCCTGCCTATTCTTTCATCAGTTAAGTAGTAAAGTATGAATATAAACTTAGAAGCAGGTACTACATGAGTAAACAGTTTGAAGATAGGCTATTTACTAAAAACTGGATTTCTGAAAGTTGTACTGTCAACATGCTTTGTAGCTAATATAATTTTTCCATGTGTTCTCTAAGAACATAAGGCTAGAAACAAATGCCAATCCCTAATGAATCCTATTTTCAGTAATGTCTCTGTTAAAATGAGCTTCTAGTCCTTGATAACTTTAATAGCCTTTTTCTCTAGTCCAAATTCCTGTTTCTCGGTTATACAAGGGGCACATACTTCTACTAATGCCATTATAATAAAAATTCTTTTCACAATGTATAGCTGTCTTTTTGTTTCTTTGCTTCGTTCTTTATTTTAAATTGGTCTGATGGCTACTGGAGAACTGGTTGAGAAACAATAGACTTTGCCACTGCTTCCTGTTTTAGTACAACATCAAAGTATAACACAGTAACTGGAAGAGGATATCATCTATAAACTTTCAATGAAAGCAAGCATGATTTATGTACGTGTTATGCTCCAGTATTGCTACTATATGTTTTAACTAATGATTATTGCCTGAACATTGCTATCATTGTGAGGCAATCCTATTGCTTGGTGTTATATTTACAACTCTATTTTAATACATATTAAAAAACACAACAAAGCACTTCAATATGCATGTCAGAAAAATGCATGCACAGAAGCACAAAATTGAAAAGACCTTGTTGGCAGTTTAGACTGACACAGTGAACAGAAAGACTACTGACAGAAGAGAGCAGGGGATTTTATTATTGTTATTATTATTTTTATAATAAGCATAACAACCATCTGTTCCTGGATTTAGAATGCAGATGTACTGTATGAAGTACCTTTATAAAATCAATATCATAGGGCTATGTGCTTATTCTCCCAGTGACTCAGGAGCACACTTCCTCAGTTGGAGTACTAAAAAAGAGGAAGACAATGAAAAATTTCCCAACTGCTAGTTTTGCAAATGTATACTGAGATGTAAAAGTCAAGCAGAAGTCTTCTGTGTATTACCTCTAGCAATGAGGACTCTGTAACAGCAGTTAAATAAAACATTGTTATCTAGTGCTTTACTCAACTCTTGTCGCATATTCATTGGTTCTGCAATGCTATCAAGTAATTGTTGTTACTCTTTGGGCTGTAGGACCAGATGACCTCAGTGCAACTTGAGACATGCCAACAGCGTACTTGGAATACTTATATAAAGAATACAAAGATCTTGTTTCTATGCATCATTATCAACCTGCTTCACTTCTGAAATATGTTTTTCTGCTGTCTCCCCCTCAATACTTGAACATCCTTCAACCTATTCACCACTTCTTTGAATAACATTATCAAGACTCGGCTTTTATTTTATGCATTATTTTCCCCAGAACAGTTTGTTCTTTCCAAGTAATCCTTTAACTAATGATAGCTGCTACTTGATTTGACATTCAACTATATTGTTTCTTTATGGCATTCTTATTTATTTTATTACAGATTATAGTTTTTTTTCCTCTCTCACTGCTTCATTTCAGACCCAAGTTTACTACCTCTACTAATCTTCTAGAAAAGAAATGGTACAAACACATTTCATTTTTAACAGGATAAGTATTACTATAGATTTCCTTTCAAGGATATTTCCCTTTTGCTTCTTAAAATATTCATACAATGACACCTATCCTATTTGATGTGGCGGTCCACTATGAACAATTCTCCTTATCACAATACAAATTAGTAATAAAGAAGAAAGGTAATGTGAGAAAAAAAAAAAAAAAAAAAAAAAAAGATAGGATCCCTTCTCATACGAAAGAACTGTGACACAATGAATTTGTGACTAAAATCAAGGGAAAAAAAAAGTCAAAGACTAGCTGTGGGTCACATGTGGGAACCACAAGATTTCTTTGCATATTGGAAGAGACTTTTGAGAAAACTGTGAATAAAAAGCTTATTTGGAAAGATTCCTTTAAAAAACCATGCACCTACTTAATGAGGAGTGGTGATCCTTGTCTGCAAATGTTGGACTATACAGTGTTAATTTAACAAGTCATCATTCTGTTCTCTGTAACACAAGCAATACTCTGTGATCTGTTAAATGATCCCCGATACTTATGTCACAGTTGATTTAACAGGAAATATGCTACTTCCTGGAATATAATGCATATGCACACTTCAATAACACTGTACAATGCAATCTTAGAGATTGCTTTGCAGCCATCGATTATGTGGAAAATTACTGAGGCTCGAGCTCAATGCTAACTGCTTTGCACTATTCTGAGGATGAAAAAGGAAGCCTAAAAGCTAAGAATGAACAGCTATTCTACTGAACAGGGTGGCAAAACACATGGGAACTTTTATGTGGAAATATTAATTACTTTAATCTTTTCTTGTAAATCTGCCTCCTACAGAAGCATTAATAAAATATTAAACAGAAAAATACTTTTTATAGTTTTAGTCAAAACTACTTTACCCAGTCTTCTCATTCTAGTTTTCTCAATCCCTGCTGCAGGACTGTGGCTCTCAAAACTTCTCAGCCACAAGGGAACATCACTCAGCACATCACGCTCCTATTGATCAATAACCACAAGATTTTCTCATGGAAATCTTGATGTTATTTAACACTATTCCTTCTATGAACATCTTTCCAAATTTTCCATCTGCTTCCTATACAGAGTTCCTCTGCTATCTTACTTGGATAATTTTCCATGTATCCCCTCTGATATTCAGTAGGAAGTCTCCTACACTTTTTTTTTCTTGCTTCCTTTCCTTTTCTATTTGTCTCTGTATGTACCTAAGGGATTTTAACAAAAAAAAAAAAAAAAAAAAAAAAAAAAAGAGAACCAATGATGGGTAACTTAGGGATTTCTTTCCACTCTAACAACTGTCCAAACAATAGTCTTAGTCTGTCTGACATCTCTGTGGCCTGAGCTTGACAAAGAACTGAGCTATTACTTCCATCCCTCTGCCTTCTCTGGTCATCGTTTTCTCCAGTGCACACTCCTACTACCTTGTTCTCCTTTCAGAATCTAGGTCCAAACTCATGGAAGTGGTAAGATATATTACCACCATTTTTGGATCTCTAAATCATGCTAACCACCTAAGATTTCCTTACTCTGTGCAGAGAAACAGATATATTTAGAGAGTATTTTAGAAAACTACTTTAGGCATCTTCCTTAGGGTAAATTAAACACAACATATTTAAATAATATGCTTTCATGCTATTGAAAATCACTCCATACTGGGCTGTTGCTTATGCACATAGTTCAAATAGTCATTTAGATTTTTATTATTGTCCATCTTAATACAATTACTTCCCAACGTGGCCATGGCAGAGTGGAACTGGTCTTTTGTAAAGATGCCAACAAGGAAATCTTATGGGTCCATTTCTTTAAATGACATATTTATAGTTAAAAGATTTTGGTTTTAAACCCTAATTCCTTTGCTGAATCAATCCAGATATGTATAGAACCTCTAATATGGTATCCAGGAGATCACACCAGCTTTTAAATGTTTTATATTCTTAGTATTTCTCTTGTATCAAATATGCGATAGAAAACCTTGCAATCTCCTTTTGTCTAACAGCAGTGCCACAAATATGATTAAAGTCTCAGAGAATAAATGGGTGCAGTTATACCTCTTCCTTTCTAGACTTTTTCCACCCTCTAGTTACTTAAATTATAAATGCTTTCCAACACTGATTATCTTTAATACATATATGTATAACAGTCTCTCTGTTTGAGTCCAGTTGTAATTACTGTGATAATAACAACCTGATAATATGCAAACGTGCCACAGTGTATACCACGTTACTGTACTGACCAGGGGAAAAAAAGTCTGGAGTCGGGTGCTATAATGTACTAAAAATCATGAAAATTCATACACAAACTGATCATTTTCCCATAACAACTGATCTAAATTTTATCAGTAATTTCAGTGTTTATTTGAATAAGCTTGAGCTGGCCACTCCTCTACTCTCTCTTAAAGTGACGTATTTCCTATTTGTTTTGTGCAAGTATACGCAGATCCAGAATGGATACATTAGCACCTTGCAAGGTAGACAAAAATTTTCTCCTGACTTTAATTGGCCTTCAGGAGATCATACTGGAGCACTTTGTAGGAGTCACATAGATCCACTTAAAAATCGTATGAAACATCTGCATGTGTTCATCCTGAAAAACATATATGGAAAGAAAAATACATAGAAAAAAATACTTTTTAACTCTGCAAGTTCCCACAAAAGCAGATGTTTTCCTCATTTGTCTAGTTATGGAGAGCTGAAAGGTAGAAGCATCCTATAGATGTATCATGGCTCTTAATATGACCCCCAAAATTACATTCCTACAGTATGACATCATTCATTAGCTTTGGTTTGTGCGCATTCAGACACGACAAATACAGAATTCAAACAAAACTCTTTTTCTTTTTCTTTTTCTTTTTCTTTTTCTTTTTCTTTTTCTTTTTCTTTTTCTTTTTCTTTTTCTTTTTCTTTTTCTTTTTCTTTTCTTTTTTTTTTTTTTTTTTTGGCCAATAGGTCTAGACATCCTCTAAATACAAAAATTATGTAAATGATTTTAGGAAAGGGTCAGGTAGTTTTCAGCATAAATAACTTCTGGAATGGTTTTTCTCTTGGAGAATGAAATTCTATAGGCAAGAAAGAACAAAAAATACATCTGTAAAATCCAGGAATTCCATATTACAGCATCAGCTAGGCCTGTGAATTAGGACAAATTTTAAAAAGTAACTTCACCTATGAGATCATATTACAGCTAACATTATTTTTATAAATCCTTACTGACTGCTATAGAAACCTGATAGTTTAATTTTAATAAATACCCTAGACCTTTTCTATATAAGCTGAAGCACACACACATTGTGCAAGTGATTATTATTACATAGAGGAGGAACAACAATTGATAATTAAATCTTTAAACTTGAAAAAAAAATTGGTCTTCATTCAGTGTTCATTCAAATAGAGGCACGAAGACTCCAATTAAAAAGAGCCATCGTCTAAGCTTTTCTATTTCTTCAGCTTATGTTTGCTTCTAACTTGATCCTGACCTTTGTGTTTTCTTGAAAAATACCTATTAAAACATGGCCTTTGAGTTAACATCCTGAGAGCCTCCAGGGAGTGACTAGATTGGGGTCTGATTTTTTCAGTCTTCCCCAGTGACCCCTGTGGGTCTCTTGGAGACAAGTTCAGCAGTGGCAATACAGAGTCTTGGATGTGGTGCTCGTGTTCAAATGGGCATCACTGAAGGCTCATCTGAGAGGGACGCAGAAGAGTCCACAATCTGCTCAGGCAATCCTCCCATATCCCTATAGCCTGAAGGGAGCTATTGCCTTTAAACATTGCCGTATATGCCTTATGTACATATTCCCTGTTCAGGGGAACTGAGTGGTACTTGTCTGCTGTCATCCACCTGGCTGTACTCGCAGGGCTGAGTCCTATCCCAGGGAAGGAGAGAAATCTCTATCCCTCCTCAGAAATGATCTGCTGGGCATCCCGCAGACGCATACATGTAGATGTGGTACTGAGGGACACAGTTTAGTGGGCATGATGGTGATAGGTTGGACTCGTTAACCTTAGAGGACCTTTCCAATCTGAATGATTCTATGAATCTATGATACCTGCTAATGGGGGGCCTGTGGAAGTTCCTCTCCTAGCTCTGTGGGCTGTGGGCCTGAGGCAGCCACCCATGCCCATTCTGTGCAGAGTATGCTGCAGTACTGCAGCCATGCTCATGCCAAGGAGGGGCCCCCAGCTAAAACTGGGGGGACTACGTTAACAATACAGGCAGGGTCATCGTCCCAAAAAAGGCTGTTGAAACACAGGACCTAAGAAGTACCATTCTCAGACCTGTTTTCTGAAGAAAAAAATACTGCAGTACATTAAAAGAAGATGCATTTTTTGAATAAGATGAACCCAAATATATAAGGGGGATAGATGTTCCAAACTCAGAGAGAGGAAGTAAAGGAAGTGACTTAGGAAAAAAAAAAAAAAAAAAAAAAGGGAATATTCACAAATGGTAGTGAAGTCCAAGTAATTCACATACACCACAGTTCCTATGTGTTTCTAAGAAGGCATCAGTTTTCTTGACTCGGGGTGGATTTGTATTGCTTTGCCTTCTTACCCTTTTATAAAAATGTACTTTAAACTGGAATACAATTATGTGTCAAGGTTTTAAATCACATGCAGGGATGATTGCAGAGAGTAGGTGATGAAAGCTGTAATCATCTAAGTGGTGTATAACAGATCTGAACTACTCTGAATGGATAAGACATTACTCCCTTTTTTATACCTGCTATTCTCTTTTTATATTCAGTAAGATTGTCTTATTTATGAATATTTGAATACAACACTTTCATTAATCACTTGAATATATACAATTTTGTATGGTGTGAGCAGTAATTGCACTAGTAGCCCAATGATAAAGTATTTACAGAACACCTTTCAGTTAAATTTTCAACTCACCCTTCATGCTTTCCAAAAGTTTCTACCACTAGAATACTTAATACTTACCTTTGCAATCTAAAACTTGTTGAGGTCTAGGTCTTGCCACTGTTCTGGAGCAGACATCTTTCAAGAGAGCTCCACTCAGTGGTTCCGTAGCTGAGTCCAGATGCAGTAGGCAGCACAGCTCCTGGAGCTGGGTGTCACTTCAGGAGCTGCAGAACTGGCCCCCTAAGGGTCCCTGCTGCACCACACAGCATGATGCTGCTTATCTGGAGCCTCTTTTATTTGACCTAGAGAGGCTTTTCTCCAGTTCATGCAAAACAGTAGTTATGACTCTTCTTCAATTGCATCTTAGTTTAATTTGATCTTTTTCTCCCCACTGCAATACATTTTAGTTCTGCTCTCAATAGAAATGAAGCACAGTGAGGAAGGGGTCCAGGAAGAGGGAATTAAAAAAAAAAAATCCTTCTGGAAAAATTCCTGTGCATGGTCTTTGGAAAAATTGCTACGAGGTGATGTTACCTCATGCAGTAATATACACAATTTAAAGGAAAATAACTGTTGTATTGTTTTCATTAGTAGAAATGGATTTTAAACACTTGAATATTTGAAATACACTGTAACACACAATAAAAGACAATCATCTTGGTGAGTTAAAAAGAATAATTCCCAACAGTACTAACAACATTGAGCTTCAAGGGTGATGGGGAAAGAAAGCTAGCCAGCAATGATGGTTAAAAAATGTGTACAGGTGTTAATGGTAGATGTGGGTGGAAAGTGTCATAAGGAGGCAGTCAGGAGTATTTCGGAAAGATGCACTCTACCTGTGTAGCCCAGCGAATTGTCACCATTATCAGAGGTGGGGAGTGGCGTCCCGCTGTCGTTCCCCCTCTCTAGGTCGTCAGAGTCTGTCGGAAACAACACCAGAGCTGCTGATGGGGTCACAGGAGTAACAGGAGTTGCCATTTTGATCAAAACACGTCCAGACACAATTAAATCCACACATGACAGCAAGAGCCAAAGGGCCAGTGCGTGGCGCACGGTGTCCTCCCAACTGCATGGCGATGCCCGATGGAAGGTGGCCGGCATTGCCCCAGGCCCCCAAATATTGCCCGCTGCCCCTCGCTGCCCTCCCAGCTCTCCTGCCCCTCAGCTCCCTCTCTGCAGCCTGTGCCGTGCAGCAACTGGCCCACCAGCCTGTGCAGGCTGCTGTGAGCATATGGGGACGGGGAGGCAGGGGAGCTGAATGCTAGCATTGCTAATTTTCCACCTTATTGTTAATCAAAGCTATTGACTGTGATCACTCGCCATCATCGCTTCATCTCCTGGCAATTACGGACCCAGGGGACTTCACCTCTTTGTGGGGAGGGGCTGAGAGGGGGGAATGAATCTTGGCGAGCAAGTGGGGCTGCTCTGCCTCTTCTGCAAGATTGGGCAGGGCTTCCCTTTCAGAGGGCAATAGTTTAGCAGCAGAGGAAGCAAGATGCGTTTTCTGAGTTGAAAGATGCTCGCAAAGAAACACTCAATTTTTATGTCACATTTAAAAAAAAAAAAAGGAAAGGAAGGCAGCTGGTCAGCTAAGCACAGAAATGGACACATTTTAAGACTGCAAGATAAATTGCTGATCAAAACACCATAAAGCACTGTGAAGGTAACCCATAATAATGAAGTAAATAATTCAAAGCAAAAAATAAAATAAGAACCCTAGTGGCTCTGAAAATAAAACAGAACCATCCAAAGGAATTTGTTGTCAGTATCAAAATACCTTTTTACCCTCATCTGTAAATGTAAAACTGCAAATTAAACTTTAATTCTTTTCTTTTTTAATTTGCTTTTGATATCACAATGTTCAAAAGATAATACCTAAAATGAATCATTCATGTTTTGGTTAAAAAGCTGCAAGAAGAAAACCTGTTCCCAAGAATACCAATAACACAATAGGCTGCACTTCTTTTCTTATTGATGGATGTCAGACAATTTTTTAATAATTTTAAAGACCCTGAATAGAAAAGATACGTTTTACGTGCACACACACACCACATACACACACATATTCTGGATTTCCATGATGACTGAAAGTATTTCAATAAATTGTACATGCTGCTAAAAATCATGTTGGTTTCACACAACTCCTAACAGAATATAGTTGTTTTTTTGTTTTTTTGTTTTTTTTCCTGGATGCAGTTTTACTAGGTCTGTTAATGCAATGTTTAAAATGTGATGTTGAACATTCATATTCTCCATTTGTGCACAAAAAAAATCATAAATCCAGACCTTTTGTAAGGAATTCTAAAAGAAAAACAAACAAAAAACAAAAAATCAAAATCCTCAAGACCAACCAGATTAAAGGATTACACACAGCAGAAAAAAAAAAAAAAAAAAAAAAAAAATCTTAAAAAAATAGTCAATTAAAAGAATTGAGAATTGACAGCATGCCTTTTAAATTACTGCTGTAAAAAATTAAAACAAACAAACAAACAAAAAAAGCAAAACAACACAAAATACTAAGATGGCGTTTCATCCTGGCAGATGAAAAAAGTGAAATATGTTCATTTACTGACCCATTCATCTTTGCTGACTCACTAATGGCCAATGTCACACACGTCTTTAAAGACTACTCTGGAAGAGGCTGTTGAGTGAATGGTTCAACATTCTGCTTCTCCAGATTGCTCACTTATTTGCATTCAAGGGTTGACTGGGTCAGAGTTTTAAATTATAGCAGTAAAGAAGGATGGGACTTCTTTATTAAAGTAAGATCCAGAGCCTGTGCCTACTTTCTTTTGGGAAAATGTTTATAACCAACGACAAAGAGCTCAGACTGAGATTTCAAGCAACGAACCTGTCAATCATCACGTTGAAAGATTAGTTGCCTTTTAGGAGATTTAACCATACACTACTCAAAATGATTAAGAAGAAGGAAGATGTGCAGAAAACTCCTGGCATGTTCTCATGTGAGCTTAAGGTGTGCTGTCATGTGCAAAGTATGACTGCAAAATGAATTGGTCTATTTTATCCAAGATACTGCTTAGGACAAAGCATTCCCAAGAGAGGGCCAACATCCTCTTGGAAGACATCTCAAAGAGCAGCCACTGCTCACATCCTTTAGCGAGACCTACATTGCAGGGTTAACCAGAAGCAGTTTCAATTTCAGGAATTCTGTGCGTTTGCTCCAGCCAACAGCAGCTCTAAAATGAAGCTCCAACTGTTTGCAGCCATTTAGGCATGAAAATCTTGCCTTCAGTCCCTCCAATGATCAAAATGAGGGGGTTAGTCTGTTTTAACCCTACTCATATTTACATGATATCTGCTAATGACAATACATTTATTACATTACTTATTATATACAGATTTTTCACTCACACCTTCTTTGAGAAATTCAACTTTTCAACTTGGTCATAAATATGACATTCATCCAGTGTTAAATCACATGTGAAAACTGCTTTTGCTAAAGACAATCTTGGAAGTTGAGTTCTTGCTGTGGGTGAATTCTCCACATTTCACTGAAGAATATATCTGCACTCAACTCCTGCATTTAGGGATTTAGCCCCTTGCACTGGGCTGAATTTAATTGTAGCCCTATCATAAGATCTAGCTTCACACAATTGACTTAAATGGTATATTTCACCATAAAACTGCTATGAAGGCATTCTACTGAATGCATGGTGAAGGGCCTGAGAGTTGAGATATGATGTATTTCCATTCACTTGCTGTAGGATGAGGCAATTTTCCATTTGGCTATGCTAAACATAATGAATAATTTCAGATCACTACACTAGTTGCCATGCAAAACGAACTGATAAACAAACAAACCAATAAATAGATGGAAAGAAATGAATGTGATAATCTGGAAAATTCAAATGATGTATGAAAAATTTACAGCTTGTTCCAAGTCAAAGAAAGTACTGAACTCATGGAAATGCCACATTCACTTTACAGCAAGGCTCTTGTTTATTACAACATAATATAATGGGTAGAGGCTTCACAGAAATGACAGAAATGTCTGTCAAAACCTCTCTAGTAAAGATCTATGTCTTGGTTGAACTTCAGAGTCTCAAAATCAGAATGGATTTAAGCCACAGTTTCTGATATCTCAGCTTCTCAGAAAAGTCTCTTTTCAGCAAAATAAAACTTTAAAAGATGCTTAAGCAGTAATTGGATGATTCATTAAAAACTAAAATAAAGATTAAGCAAAAATCTCAACATTTCATTTAAAATTAATTATTTTTACTTTTAAGTATGTAAAGCTGCAGAAATAGGGTAAAATATATATTTTTTCCATTTACTTTTTTGCTACCAAACAAATCAGTTTGTTCCAAAAGGGTATGCCTTGGAAGAGAACAACAAAATGTGATGCCTTGACTACCAAAGAGAGAAAAAGAAAAAGGACAGCAGTTATTAGTTGCTATGACACTTTTCATTCACAGGAGCATTTGTGATACACCTCATTAGAGAAGCAAAACCCCCTCACCATGATGAAAAAAGAGTCTAATTTATTCTTTCCACAGCCGTCTCCAGAGCCACCATTCATTAAATTAAGCAAGTACCTCATGGCATTAGAAAAAAATCATATATTTTGACTTGACAGGAAAGTGCTACATTTCCCAACAGTGAATGGTCTAGATTTTTAGTTGAAGGATTTCAAGTTTAGTAAGTACAGACCAACCACAGATGCCACCTGCAAAGCAGCAAGAGGACTTGGCTTAATAATATATGTTATGAACAAGTCTAGGTTGCCTAACAGAAATTTTGAGAGTGTCAAAATCTTTATCAACGTGTGGAATCGTGTTCACTGAAATTTCCACTTAAGAATCTTTAACTTAATCCATTTTATTGGACTACAGCAGTAGCCACTAGACACAATTTATGCTTTCACATACACGTCTTTAATTATCTCTAAAATGGTCAGAAAATCCAAATACTAAATACTTGCTTTTCATTGCCTCACCTACAACATCTAAAACTAACCACTCATATCTTCTTTCACATCTACTTTCACATGGCTGGTGCAACCCTAGTCTCAAATATTGTTTTAAACATTTTCACCACAGCTCGGCTCTCTATGTGATGGTCACCACTGATGGTTTTTTCCACCAGCAACAGAAAGTTAAGCCATCAGTTATTGCTTCTTTTGTACTAGTGAGATAGGTCTATATGACAAGACTTATTGAAGATGCATTCTTAAAAGTCCCCAAATGATTCAGTATTGATTCCCTAGCCCATCTTCCCAGATGACACAAATAATGCAGCAAAGATCTGAGCAGGCACCACTTCTTACTACTGTGGGAATCTCACATATGAAATACTACACTGATTATACTTTATCTGAAATTAAAGTCACCTACTGAACAATGCCTGACTACAAAAACAGCAATTGCTGCTTAATTTTATTTAAAAACTTACCACTCCATTATTTTTTGCTGTGTTTCTCTAACTTTCACTATCATCACCTTGAGGGTACAAAATTTGGAAGAAATGTCATAAATAGCATTTGCAAATGACCATTAATAAAAGATTAGGGTGAAGCAAATGAATATAAACTACTATCAATATTAGGATTGTGTTCTACAAATTGGATCAATTTCCATTGATTCCCTTCTACTGATCCAGACAAATTCAGAAAGAGGCATCAGGAAAAAAAAAAAAAGCAGCACAGGCCACCACGGATTAAGTTGAGGAAAAAAAATATCAGCCTTTTTCTTCAGTATTTTGATGTATTCTGGCTTTCACTGGAGTTATATTAGAAATATCTTATAATATGTTTTAAGGGATATTTAATTATATTACTTGGTTATTTATAATGGTAAAACATTTTATTCTATCAGTAGATAGTTAAGTAATGGTAGTACCTAAGTGAGAACTACTGCTTAGACTAAATGACTATCTGTGAGAACTAACTTTTGTGAAAGGAAATATAAAATTATGTATTTACTCAGGAAAAAAAACAAAAAACAAACAAACAAAAAAACCCAAAACAAAAAACAAACAAAAAACAAACAAAAACAAAACAAAACAAAACAAAAAAAAACCCAACACCCCCAGACAAGCTTTCAAGCATGTAGACTTATTCTTCAGATCTGGATGAAAAGGAAAAACTTCAAGCTATATGAAGAATTGGGAATAATTCGGCCGTCCTTATACCATCACAACAACACTACATTCTACATTAGAAGCCTATGCTGTATATGGCTGATCAGTTTGGAAACTAACCTTTCCAATGTTTTGTATTAGCTGGAGGGAAATATGCTATTATTTTTAATAAGACTTAATAGCACAACTTTCTAGAGATACAATCACATTCAGCCAGTGCTCTAATATCTTTGAAGTGGATAACTTTAGGGAATTATGACCATTTTCACCAGCTGAGGTTATCCAAAAGTAATTAACAAGTTCTTCATTAAAAATTTACATTGCTTGCCTACCTCATCTTAAAAGTTAAGAAAGGTTTAAGCTAAGAGAAAATGGGAAGAATTTGCTATCATATAATGGCTTTAATCTGAGGATTTGGCACTAGTATTTTACAAATGAATCCATAAGGATGTTTTTTATTAATAACTTATACTACTATGGTCTAGCAACTTAATATATGTTTCTAAAAATAAAATATATATGTTCATATAAGTACAGAAATGTTATTCACTAGGCAGAAGAGAAAGTTTTCTGATGAGAACAGACATACTTTGTGGTATAAAAGAACCCTTAGGGTCAGAATCTACAAGAAGGAAAAATACACGTTCTATTTAACAGTTTGAGCACCTTTACTTCAATCATCTTCAAAGAACAATACATATGACTGAAATTCTGACAGTAACAGAAGCTATTAAACAGCTTGCCTCCCCTTCATTTCCATGCTACGTTCAATAAAAGCCTTTATATTAGAAAAAAAATTAAGGCAGTACTTCCAATTATGGAAAAGAATGTAGCCAGTAAGCAATCTCTTTGCATTTATTTACAAGGGCTGCTTTGAAAAAAAATGCCTCCTATTTTATTACGTTGACCCACAACATCAGATGTAAACATTGGTGGTGTAGCAGTAGAGATTGAACCTTCCTGCCAATTCCTTCCTGTTACATCTTGCTTCTTTATGACTGATGGCAGCAGAGGGGCAGTCTGACAAAATGGCACCTGACATGGCAGTGCAGATGAGGCAAAGATGTGGAACTGAATTCTGTCATGAGGAGAAATGGTACTCACTGATGCTGACTCACTGAAGCTGAATGTTATGGAGACCAAACAGTGGATGTGAGCACCACTCAGGTGGTGGGTGGTTATTTCAGCAGTGGGGACAGCAAAATTGGATCACCTCTACTGGAGCAGATTTTTGTGAGCACAGCAAGCAGGCTCCTGTTCATCACTGGCAAAAATGCATAATGGTGGTGACTGTGTTGAAAAGCAATGTTTTGTAGCTAAGAGTTTGCTCTATCAAACAGTGTTATTGTGCTCTTTGTACCTGTTGTAGTTTCTATTGGAAATAAATAGGAGACCCTTCTTTTAGAATGACCTTTGGCATATCTTCTGTGTAAAGTGAGGTCAGTGATTACCATATCCTATAGGGTGATCTGATGATTAAACAAAGGAGGTTTTGACACTGTCATAGTTTACAGTTAAATCCTTGTGGTCTAAGAATTTCATTTAGAGTTAGCACAGTACATTGGTGATTTTGAAGTGAACACTGCAAACTAAAAGGCAAATTACAACGCAAACAAATGACACGGAGTGGAAAAGCATATCATGTCAATCAATACAGCTCTATATGTATAAATTTACAGTAAGCTACAAATGTCATCAAATCACTTATACATATGCACACAGAGTAGTAGTAAGTTGAGCGCCCAGAATTCCCTTTCCTATTAATCTTCCATGACAGCAAATTAGCTGGAGATATCAAGTGATTCTCACTTGCAATATACCTTTTTTTCTTAACCCAAAGAATGTTTTCTTTTTTTTCATGCTAAGTGGAAGTATGTATTTCTGGGAAAGTTTTGTCTTCTGTTATTAGATCACAGGGGTTCTCTCCAAAAAGCTCTTCCTAAGAGCTGTTGCTTTTGTGCCACATAATGAAATGCGCCTTTCTACAATTGATGATTTTTTAAGTTCATTCCTTGGAGAGGAGAGAAGCCATACAACAGGTGTCCTTCCTTTCTTTGTTTACCTGAGCTGAACACAGCTAGTAAAAATCATATCCTTAAGAAAACAAATGACCGAGCATGTAAGCATTTGCCTGGAAAATTTGATATTAGGCTGAAGTCCTTTCTTGTTAAAGCAGCAAAATGCTCCCATTGACTATGTTCAGGGTTCTGTTAGCACAGCTGTGAATACTTCAGGGAAACAGGAGAAAGAGCCACAAATAAAGAATTAGCAATTATTATCTAGGTCATAATGGAACATACACATGTCTCAATCAAGTTAAAAATTTTGCATCTAAACCAGGAAAGCTTTGTAGAATGGTAGTATGTTAATTTAACAGTTTACAGTAGTTTGCTAGCATCTTCCAGCTGGAAATCTCATTTCTCAGGGTGATTAATGTCAGCCTCAAATGAAAGCACGGGGTCAAAAATTACTCCAAGTTTATAAACTCAAACTCCAGACAAAATAGTACTACAATGAAATGAAATATCTGACAAGGATATCAATATTTTTTCTATCTTATTTGGTATTAATTTTGCAGAGTTGAATTCTGACAAGAAATCACACAACACAGCAAGAGGTACTCAGGTTTACAAGGATCTACAGATATTTCTAGATAATGTCAATTTGTAATGTGTATGTTGAGCATAGGAATGACTAGCTAGGGGCAGTAATTTTGAAATCAAATAAAACCTTCAATATATCCATGGGAACCCCTGAAATAATTAGAACTTTAACTGAAAGCAGAGACCCCAAAGTAGTAAAGAATGAAAGCTGAAAAATGATATGTTTTAAGCTACACGAATACGACAAGAACAATGCCAGTGTAAATAACAAAAGAACCTACATGAAAATTGTGATGAATAAGAGCATGAAGATGGCAAAGAGACTAAATCCCACATCCATGCCTTTCAGATAAACTGCCCAATAAAGCATAACCTTATCAGAAACTTCACTTTGTGTGTTGGTAAAGACAGAACAATATCTAATGAACAAATGGAAGGAAACCATACGTCACCTTTAAAAAGCAAAACCAGTAAACCTATAGTGCTGGAGATCAGGAAATTAGACTTCTCACAGTAAGGGACTCATTCATCATCACAGCAATGAACTGAAAATGGAACCACAGATGACAAAGAATATCTTGTGTCTGATTTACTTACAAAGCATTTCCAGAGTATATCAATGCCGGCCAGGACACAGCTTTAATGTCACTTAACTGAATTATTACACTGTATAGGAAGTAAGAGTGAGAGCTTGAGGAAAGAAAAAATACTTCAGCAAACTCCAGTTGTTTGTTTGTCCTAACTTCATTACATGTGTTGGTGCAGCTGCTTTGAGCAGGAAATAAAAAATATTTCTGAAGCAATATTATACGTATCATATGTTTCAAGCATGATTGGTTCCATATTGCTGGGGCCCTCAAGCGCCTCTAGCAGAGTTCATCAGCAAATTTTAATGTGTCAAACTGCATAAAAGTCAGAAGTAGGAGCTTTATCCTTAAGGGCTAGGGATCCAGCACAAAAACTCCAAGAGGGAAGATGATGTTCTGGCTTTAATATGAGCACCAAGTTCTCCCATGGGCTCCTGATGAAAGGAAGTAGGCAGAGCCCTGAGTTGGTTGCCAGCAGTCCTCTTCAAACTGCTTTTTGTCCTGGTGCTCTCAGAGACTCTCTCCACATGCTCATGGGTGAGATCTCAACATGAGTGTCCCAGACTGCAACTCAATGGTTCCTGAGCTTGAGTGGTAGTAGGGCTGGCAGACACCAGTCCTTGCTGGATGCCACACATGGGCAGCTGTCTCTCAGAGCATAGCAGACGTGTCAACATTCTAATCAAATATGCCTTGGCAACATTTTTCCTGTGTAGCCAGTGGGGAAACCTATGATCAGCTTAGGCCTTTATCTGAAAACATCAGCTCATTGCAATGAACCGTTAATATTTACCTTAAAACTAAAGACATGGAGCACAATACAAATGTACCATAAAACAGAAGGTACCAGAAGATCAAGCCACTGATAAACATGGAGCTGTAGAACCAGATCTGTGCACATAACCTATCAATTACAAACAAATGCTAGCTCACAGTTCAGTGATACATGATTCCTACTGCTAAATTTAAGGCAACAGGCTCGTTAGTTCGGATCTTCATCATATTACAACATTAAACAACTCATGTCCAAGATTATTTTAGAATAGACTGAAATGGTCAAAGATTTAAGATATAGATTTTACATTTATTTCATTGACAGGTGTGAAAGATTATGGAAAAAGTAAATGTAAGAGAACAAAATAAACATACAAGAACCTAAACAAAATCATATCAAGCATATTAAAGGCAATTAAACATTTTTCATTTTCACGTTCAGAGGCCAGACTACAGAAAATTCCTACAGAAATGTTGTAATTTCAGAAGGTGCTAGATGAAAAAAAAGCCAAGACTAACACATTGGATCAAATAACAAATCAGGCTGATCTGACACTGAACACTGCTTAGAAAGTAAAATGAGAATAAGTAAAATGGTATTATTTTATTACACCGGTTCAAGGTCTCAACTAGAAAAACTTGCCTCAGAAGATGGTGAGGAAATTTAAACTTTATAAAAAAAGAAGCAATGCTGATTTTACCACATTATTCCTATTACACAAGATTTTACACAAGTTTATCTAACTCTACTGAAATTTTCTTCTGACTGAAGAGTGACCAAGGAGATGTGATATTGTCCTGGAGGCAAAATGCTAGACATAAAGAAGCTGCAAGAGTATGTAAGTGCTCAAAGCTGAATATAACTGAACCATTAAACAAGTCAGTGGAAGTATTCCCATCCAAGATAACGACCATTTCAGGCACACTTCAGCAGAATCTTCTAAAATTGTGAAGCATCTTAGAAATTCTTTTCTTAGATACACCAAGAAAGGAAAACAGAAATATTTGTCACTGGAAATAATTTAATTAAAATAAAAATTATCCAGAAAGTATTCCATCCAGGTTTTAGTTTTCTTAATAACTGTATGGTAAACGGTCATTTCGCTGTTATTTCATAGCTGTTTCTGAAAACGTTTAGTCTTAGATGAGCATGCACTCACATATGTAATCCATGTTTGGTGATAAACTGGGTAAAAAAAGTGACACTAAACAAAGAAAAAAAAAAAAAATCTCATGAGCACTGACTGAATATTAACTGGCTTTATACTGATTGACACAGATGCCTAAGAAGTCTCCCTAGGTCTTGCCCAAGCTCTTCTCATCAGCTTGAAACTTGAATGTAATTATGTTTGATGAAACTCAGGCTAAGTGTGTCTCAGGGTCCTGGCCCCCCAGTCACCCAAAGTAAAGTCCTAGACAAAACTTTCCCTGATTTTCTCACAGCCTCCAGCCATTGGTACCTTTCTCAAGGAAACCAAAAGGTCAGAGAGAAGGTGGTGTGTGGAGCTAGTGTGGGGGACTAAATGTAACATTACAGACGTAGCTTTGAGAGTGCTTCCATCTTTAATCAAGATTTCAGTTAAGATTATCAAGTGAATTCAAAAGAATCTAGAGAAGGATATGAAGGAATGCAGACTGTGATAACAGAAAGTTTTACAAAATCAGAAGAAAATAAAATAGTATCAAGCCCTTTGCATCGCAAATCAGATGATCATTCTATACTGATGATTTGAATGACTACTCTGAATACGGATTACCCGTTTCACAAATCTGAATGAATGACATGACTCCAGTTCCACAATCTGCACAATCATAAAGATTCTTACAACCAGAAAAAAAAAAAAAAAAAAAGGCAATTCAGAAGAAAAAAATTCCATGAAGATTTTTCTGACAGCAGAGTATCAAAGAAAATTTTGTTGAATTTAATTTAATGACCCCTCATTTATCATATCCAGTGAGTGAGTCAGTTAATGACCATATTGATTCTCTATTGTGTTCATTTTGATACACAGCCATGCTGAATGTAACCATAAGATATTAATTTCAGAGGACAATGTTTTGATGATAAATACTCAAAGGTGCAGTTAAGAATGATCATTATACAGTAGATTTCTTGTACTGAAGTTGTAGGGCATATCTATTTAATTGCAGAGGGAAATAATGCATAATATGCATGCGGTGAAACCTATAAGTAGTGTATTACTAATAATGAGAACAGACATCAACAGCATTAGAATCGTAATTGAACTAGAATTGTAGAATGGTTTAAGTTGGAAAGAACCCTTTAAGATCATCTAGTTCCAACAGTCAGTTGAAGATCACATTCACAAAAAGTACTACTTTTACAATAAATTCAAGAGTACTTGTTGCTTGAAAACCTTTGATTATTCAGAGACTAATGATGAAATTGTATCTGAGATCATGGTTACTCCAGCCTACCAGTATCTGAAGACAAGAGGGAAAAGACATACTATTCCTATGCATATCTGATTTTAAAGGCATCTTATGGAGTTCATTGTTTTCCACTTTCACTGAATTGTAAAAAGCACAGCACATGACTTACACCCTAATGTCTTTCTGTTTTGAAGAAATGAGAGAAATGGAAATGATCTGTCTTCCAGAGAGGATGCTTCGCTCGTTGTGCAATTGACTTCAATCTGTCAAGAGAGGCATAATGCAGACTGTATGCAACTAAAACACAGTACAACGTATCTAATACTACATATCAACACAGTATGTCTTTTTAAAAATCCTGAAAACACCATTATTTTAGTTCTTTCTTAAATTTTATTTCCCTTTCACAATATGTAGCAAGTATTCTACCTTGTTTATTCGGTTTTGGATTTCCAAGTAAACAGCACACCTGATGATGAACCCTTGATTTCTAGAGCAATTCAAGCAGTTATTATTCTATTATTCACACTTTGAAAGTGTGATCTTTGCAAGGATATTTTCAGTCTCTTTTCCACCTCTTTCTACAGAGCAAACTTTTCCTCAATCAAGCCTCAAACCTTCTGGCCTTTTTCACGTTTCACAATAGTTGATGCAAAAAAAGTAAAATGGTAGGCACATCTTTGTGAAAACTGCATTCACACTGGCTTCCATTAGATGCTGAAAGGTCTTAATACAAGGAGAAGGTGCAAAGTGATGGCTCAGTGTATCTTATGATTGCTTTAATACCTTTGGAGAAAAGAAAAAGAGAAGGAGAGAGAAGGGGAGAGAAAAAGGGAGCACATTTGGTTTAGTCTGTGGCTCCTTTTAAGGAAATAGTTGATTTCTTTTGTATTTTTATTACTTGAAAAACTGAAAACAGATATCAGAGGAAAACAGAACCAGACCTTCCACTGCAAAGACACTTAGTAAAATCCGTCTGGTTCCCTGTCTAGTGCTGAACCACAGGGAAAACCTGGGCTTGGGACGAGGCCCTGATGACTGCAGCTGGGCTGCGAGCCCTGTGGAGGTCAGGGAGGTGCGGCAGTGCCTCAGGGACAGCTCAGCAGGGCCCCAGAGCTCAGCTCCAGCTGCTGCTGCTGTGAGGGAGGAGATGAAATCATAGCAGGGAGGAGGGAAACCCAGGATGTCTAAAGGGATGGAAACGCCACAGCTTTGCTTTCATCCCTTCCATATTCTCAGAAATCACTCTGGGGAGACGAAAGGCATCACTTGAAAGCCTGATTCTTCTGTCTTTATGCTTTGCAGGCATCCACAGAGAATAGAAATAAAATGATAATGACCAAGTATTTAAAACAGTACAATCTGCTGCCTGAGTCCCAGTGAAGTAAGCACAACCAAATACACTTTCCTTTAACTTTGTCACCAGTTATCTTAGCCAACAGCATCAAATAGTAAGCAGTTACAAGACAGCTCTCCCACCCCTGAAAAAGACTCCTGTGCAGTCAAGAGGACACAGACTTGAAAACTGGGAAACTGTGGAAGTGAAGGGGCATTGCAGTTTCCCCAGCCATGTTTTAGTCATTATTTTCATGACAATGCCAAAGTATTCTTCCAGTGCACTGAGCAGATGATGCTCAATCAATAAGCAACCATGAAATATTTGATCTCTCTTTATTGTTCATACAGATTCCAAGCACTACTCTAATGATAATTTCATTTCATTAAGTGACCTGGCCTTATATCAATTGAAATACAAATGCTGATCAGGAATTGGAATTCTTCAAAACCAACAAACTTGCAGATGCTGCTACAATTTCTCCAGAGCCCTGTGAGCTGATCTGGCAATATTATCATCCCTCTTTTAAAAACTGAGATCTGAAACACCACTGTGGTTCAAGACAGGTTCTCTGAAAAATGCTACTTTCTTCAGCATTCACCACTGAGGCTTCCAGCTCCATGGTAAAAGCCTTTAAGTCTGTAGCTAGTACAACAGGGAGAAGGGAACATCAGGGATGTTTGAAATCATTGATGATCTCTGTGTTTTGGAGCTATTAGTCTGCTGTCCAATAGCACAAGGCATACTAGTTTTCTAGCATTAGCCAAACTGGCCCAAGAAACCAGGCAAGGAATCTCTGCCCCAAATGGGGACACCTTCTATCTTCATGAACGTCATTAGGCCAATTAATAATTAGTTGATTAATTTACAGAGGAGCATTTTCAATTACTAAATATGACATTCTTTATTCACTTCCACCGGATGTGCTTAAATGATGTAATGGTTAATCTATAAAATACTGAATAAGACCCATATTTAATGTCTACTTTTGCAAAATGCATTCAAATGATGTTATATATGACCCAAAAAGCCTGGATTTATGTATGCACAGCTAATAATAAATAAAATACAAACTTTGACTGTTTTCCTCTGTCTTTCTTGGTCCGTCTCTCAACAAAGCAAAAATGCCAGACCTATTGCCAAGTATGTACCTATAAGATAATTGATTGCTGAGGCAAATTTTTTATGTGCTGCAGAAAACAAGGCCACGTTGATAAAGGTTGATATTAGATAAGGGAATGGTTTATGACTGATTTTTGAAGGGAAGGAAAATAAAGGATACCTTACTCTAGAGAATGTTTTGGCTCTTTGAACTAGGATAGAATACAAAAAGAAATTCTTTAGGAGAGAGAGACATTTTGAAAGAAAGTTTGCTCACCTGGAAACCATCTCAGCTACTAACTTTTGAATTTAAATATCTTAATCTGTTATGTTCTTGCTGAAATAAAAAGCTCTTATATCATAAAATATACATGCCCATATAGGACTGAAATGTCTACTGTATTTGTTATTACTATAAACTACAGTATCAAAAATATTTCTGTAATAATCTCTTAAGGCCTCTTAACAAGTTACAAGGGGCATAAATTTGTCTAAGATATTCCTTAACCACTTAAACTTCTTAACCACTGAAAGTTTAACAATTGTGTAAGTACAACTCTTGTCGTACTAATCTTGTACTTTGAAGGGAACACTGTATTTGCACTGCAATTACATCTTCAGAAACATCGACTGCTGCACCTTGTTGAAGAAATACTTTTGTTAAGTCTAATTTCACCTCTGCTCATGACTGTAAGCACTTTGATGAGTGTGTATAAGTATTCAGTGTTTTATAAAATAGTAGTTTATTGCTCATAACACGATTTGTGTTTTAGGGACAATGAGAAGGGTTTTCTTCTACATGGGGAAATACTGATACCAATATATTGCGTGTTAAAATGCGAGCCTCTTAAACGATAATAAATTTCATCTTACAAACTCAACTTAGCATGAGATTCCAAACTACAAAATCTAACTATGTCTACCAGATACAAGCATTACGGGATTAGTTTTTAAAAGACTAGTTTATTGTCATTACTATAAACTGGTGTTAAAACTGCTGTTGGTATTCCCATGGTACTACAGAATCTCCCAGAAGCATTCAAACATGACAGTTTGCAATACCACTCAGTGCAGTACAAGTGAGAAAGACTTTCTTTCTTCCCCCAGTCTCACTAAAAGCAATCCATTTAAAAAATTTAATTAGTAGCTCCCACAACTCCTGGTTCAGGTTCTGCTAATTTGTACTAAGAAATGAAATTCAAACTGAGTTTGTTGTTGTTGTTGCTTTTAATTCTCTTATTACAAAGAAACACCCCTTATAACCAAGCAAATTTCTGAGATTATATCTGGTGAAGAAGACACAATCACTTGCTATTTAATAGTATAAGGAATGAGTGACCTTTAAAATATATTGAAAAGTATAATTTGGAAAAAGTAAATGGTGATGTGGTTTAAATATTTTGCTTTGTGAAAGCTGGGAAAGAGGCAGTACACCCAGCTTATTTTCAAGAGAAAAAAAATCAGATTAAAAAAATCTTGGCATTTACAACTGCCATACGGAGTTTCCAAGAGCCACTGTATGAAAAAATTATCTCCCATTTTTCCTCAATATAATTATAATATATTGACCTTTTCTTTTCTTTTCTTTGTCTTCTACATCTGGGAGGAAGAGAGTTAAATTATTTTTGAGTTCAGAAGCTGAGAAAAATAATTAGCTTAAGAAAAACTCTAGCTATGATCTGAAATGGCTTTTCCAGGCATAAAACTGCACATTATTAAGGTGTTTTGGGACTTTCCATGGCTTAAGGCAAATGCTCTCCCCGGGCGAAGCTGAGGATCCATCCTTTCTCATGGTTTGAAGCTCCTGTTTCTAACCTTCATGGTTTGTTAGCCAGATGACCTTCAACCTTTGATCCTGGAAAGACTATTAGCAGTGACTCCAGGAGATTTGCTTCAATAGCTCGGCTGTAGGAGAACATTCCCAGATGTATTATAAGTGCAACTTATCACATCATTCTACAATTAATCAGTGGGATATCATGATACACTTAAAATGTGTACATATGTATGCATATATGCATATAATAAAAATTGACATTCTAGTAGAGATAAGCCAAGGTACATCCATATTACTGCTGTGACCTACTTTTATGTCTGTATTTTCCAATTACTCTGATCCAAAATAAGATTTACACAGCTACTTTGCTGCAAGAAAAATCTTAATTTTGTGACTGAGGAAAGATCTTTAAACAGTGCTGTGCAAATCAATGACACAAGTTACTACAGAAATCACCCGTGTGTTTCAGCAGCTTTTGTCAAACTGAGGCCAATTTGACAAAATTCCCAACTCTTCAGACTAAATACTAACATCTCAAAAGTTGGGACAAGTTTGGCTATAGCAATTTCCAACACTGCAATACCTGTTGTGTTTAGAGCATGACTGTAGCATCAATAATACATATTGCATGAAAGTATTCCAAAGCTTGGAGTTGTCTAGAAGAATTGTCACTGAGGAATAAAAATAATTCCTCCCTCTCCATCACTGTAATTTTCACTGGTTATATTTTTCCCTTCTACTTAAATTTCTCTGTTTTATTTCCAATTGCACTTCTCTTTAAAATTATTTAGGGGTAAGAGGCAAAAAGGAAGATTTCTATATTGAAAATGTATCACTATTTAAACTCGGCTGTGTTTGATCTGGTTGTATAATGATGGTGTACCTGCAATAGAAACATATCTAACTATGATATCCGTAAACAATCCTCAAGTCATCCCTTTTTCCATTTATAACATAACTGAAATGAAAGTGTATGCCTGAGAGGGGAAGAATTTGGATTACAATAATAGATGGTCCAAAGGAAATAACAAAATAATGTGTTAATGCAAGTAAGACAAAGTACCATTGTTTTACTGAATTCATGGAATTCAAAATATATATGGTTCATGCACAACACGATATGATTCAGAACAGCTGATATTTCTTTATAAAAGGTTAAGAAATGACTTACTTTAGTGACAACTACAATTTAGAATGGCTTCACTGACTTAACCATAACATGAACCAAAAGCCTCATCTTGCCAAGCCTTTTGTGCTTTCTATTATGTGCTGTGAGAAGTCCAATTGACCTCATGGCTTATAAGGTTAAGCAGGCAACCATGTCTTCTCTTAACAGTTTAGTTGAACTTGTGGTCTAGCAAACCAAAGAAAGAACTGTCAAGCCTGAAATTGAGAATTTTTGTTCAGAGGGCAATTATATTGACTGAAAGGAAGAGAAGGATGGAGAACAAGAGTAGAGTCGGGAGGACAGAAGAGGGAAAAGAAAAGTTTTGTTGAGAAAAAAGCGGTAGCTGCTGACTCATAGAAACACTTCTCAGTGAAGTTCATGAGGATATTCAGCATATGGATTCAGCATGCGTGACTGCTGAATTGTCATGGATTAAGACCCAGAGACACAATTAACATCCCTCCCAAGCTTTTAAATTCTAATGACTATCAAGCCTGAAAGTTTCTCTTTTTACCTTCAATGAAGTTTATGAGTTGCATAATATGCAATCAGAGACTCCAGACAGTTTCTGTGCCTGTTTTAGCTGAATTACATAATCAATCATGAGGAAATAGGAAAAAAAGCCCACAACATTTTCCAGACTATTTTCATAAATTTAAGTAATTAAAAAATAAATATTTAGTCTATATAGCATGAGTACTGGGGGAAAAACATAAACTCTAAATAAGAATAAAATCTGCTTTCACTCTTCTGCTTGTCTCATTCCACAGTTGATATTTTAAGACAGCAACAGGGGCAAAACCTCTCTCTGAATTTTTCCATTGCTGTTATTAATAGAGTTGCATCATTGACAACAGCGCAATTTTAAGTACCAAGATGACATATGCACTCCTTTGTGATGTGGTCTCCAGACATATGGTAGTACAATACAATTCATAAAATGCTTCTAGTGCAGCAAAACATTGAGCACATAGTTAATTTTATCTCTTAAACAGAGGTTAAGCATACATTTCATTTAAGCAAGTTTAAGTTATATCCATTTCAATAGGATTGAAGCATGTGATTATCAGCAGTTATATCTCTTTCATAAAAAGGATAAAAACTATATGAATGTAAGTTCTACATTTGAGTTTGTGGCATCTTTTAAGACAGACTTTGAAAGTGGTTTGTGAATGTGTTCATTTATTTGGTATATTCACTAATAGACTAGTGCCGGGGAGCCCTACAATATTACAGTGCATCTTTCTCATACTTTACAAAAAATAAAAATAAAAAAAATCAAAATACTTATTATATGTGAGATCTTTCCTGTACAATGATATGCCTACTTCCATAATTATTTGCTATTCTCTCTTTAGAGAAAAAAATGATATCTTTGAATCCTCCTAATTACAATAACAAATAAAAAGTCCTTTTCAGTAAAAAGAAAGCAAACTGGCACAGAATCATAATAAAGAAAAGCCAGCTGAGAAGCCTGCTACAAAACAATACTATGTATAATTGATGTTTAATTATACAGAATTAACAAATGGCAGCAGCACTGGTTGTATTACTTGACCAGGGCTCTTTGCCAAGTCAACAAGCTGGTTTTAATGTAGGAAGTAACCCATTCAGTTATCTGGCGCCTTTGAGCAAGGCCCTGACTGCTGTGCTCTCCATCTGTGTTGCCAAAAACATTTAGTAGAAGAAAGAAATTTGTCGATTTGCTAAAGCAAGATAAATTTCTGTCATTGATATGGGTGAATGCATCAATAAGATCATGAAAAAGTTTTCTAAACATTTTATTCATCTGGTGCCAAAGATTGAGCAGCACCATGAGAGCTCAAAATACTAATTAGTATGAATTTGCAGAGTTAATATGTTATACAATAGAATATAAAACATGTTTATTTGAATATATTATGTCCACTAACCCCTCCTCTCTCTATACACACACACTTGAAAATATTTAAAAACATGCTTAAATATTTATGTTCTCTGGAGCCCCGTTACACAATTTTCTCCTATGGTAAGCAATTAATTTGCATTTCAAAATGAACACAACTATGATGATACATATGAGAGTCTCCTGGAGAGCATCTGCTCAAGTACCTTGCTCTCAACTCACCAACACAGCAGAGCTGAGCACTGGCCTCACTGTGAGCTCTTGCTTCCCTCATGCTGCAGCCAGAGGCCTGGCTTCGCACACCTGTGACTAGATGTTCCGACACAGCAAAGACTGAAAGCAACTGGAAACAGCTTCCTGGATTAAATACAGAAAACCTCTGGGAAAGGAGAAAGCAACAAAAACTCCTGGAGATCCCAAAAGCATGTGGCAGTCTCTCCTTTGTCTTTCTGACCTTCACATTTATGCATAGGTGTCTTTGAGGATTGTCACCAGAACTGTGGCTGCCATACTGTCAAAAGAATGAGAACCTTCAATGAAAAGTATATTGATACATGCATTAAATCATATAGAGCTGTTTGCAGGAAGGCAGCAGACCTATTGAAAGCCATGAAACAATAAGCTAATCTTGTATTATGACAGAACTGGAAATAAAGATGGAAAGGAAACAGATGGGAAAGACACCGTCAACCGAACTTCTCCATAGATTTGTATAATATCGGCTTCACTCTAATAACTGGAGCTGAAATTGTTAAGATCCTGACTAGCTTTCGCTTAGCCCAGATCAGAGTTCAGATAAGAGCAAGACAGAGAGAGTCTAATCTGAATACCCAGGGAACTGCTCATTCAGCACTGTCTTTCTCATGAAGAGTCAGTGTCACAGGAGTCTGCTGGCAGATAAAGAGAAGCTAAGAGCAGAGAGACTCATCTTCTGCCTTCTGTGCTTTCCAGGATGACAGGGTGTGCTCAAATGAAGGATGCTGATCTGTGTGGCACACAGTTAGGCGAGGGCTGTTCAATTCAGTGCTTGTTTTAACCCGCACCTTCACCTGGCAGAGAACAGCAGCTTTCTCATTCCTTTATTGCTGTATTTTTTCAATGGCATTCAGCATCATAAAAACTGATTCTGAAATCCACATTATGTTGTGTTTGGAAATAGAAAGAAAAATAAAAATGCTCCTCTGTGTGTGCCTATATCAGTATGCAACTTTACAAAGTTGAACTATTTCCAGTGCAAACACAAGTAAATCTGTATGTCCCCATATATTCTATATTTTATAGTCCCAGTAAAACTTGATCAAAATCCACTTATACTTGTTGGTTGTGTGACTTAACCTTTAGGGTAGATTAATTAGATTAACAGACCACATACTGTAGATTCCAGTACTTCCTCAATGGCTATTAAATTACACAGAAGGAATTATGTTTTAGAGCCCTGCTTCCTTGAATCAAATTCCAGCCCTGTCACCTTTCTTTCATTTATCAGACTGCAAAGCTCTTGTTCCTTTTGTAATAAAAACTGAACCTCCTCTACATTCCATCTTTAGTGCTTGAAGTCATTCAAGATTACTGTGCTCAGGATCAGGTAACTACAGAGAATACAGTTCCTAATAGGTGTCCTACCTATTGGAATGGAAATATTCCATATAATTTATAAAGAGGTAGAGGAGTGTTTCATTTTTACCAACCTAGCTACAAACTGTTCCCCGCGCAGATCGTAGCAGGGGATGCAGAGTGGGTGCCAGAATGGTGCATAGGACCTGGGAGGCAGGAATGACAGGGAAGAAGCCAGTTCAGCTCTTGCTGTCCTGACCAATAATGCTAACACGCAGAATGCCTTTTGAATAAGGCACTTTGCTGGGCAAACAGGGCTCAAGAAATACCTCTGAAGCTTACCCAGAATGTTCACTTTTTCTTTCTCAAAATGTTGTTCAGACCAACAGGGAAGATTCTGTAAACTTACCCTGTATTCCCAAACGCCATGGAGCCAGAGCATGCCTACTGACACTAGAAGAATATCTAGTATTTCCCATGTATTAGAGAAACAGCATACACACAACATCATGCAACCAGAGAGATGAAGACAAGATTTGGGGCTTACTTTTGCTTGTATCTGCCTACAAATTGTCTTCCCAGGGTATCGCAAAAATGTCACAACTAAGAAATATGGATAAAGATGGCGAGTTTAAAAAAAAACTGAGGGGATCTGTGTTCAGATCATTTTTCTGAAAAGGCTGCACAGCTGGAAAGAAAATGATAAGGAAAGCTCTGCCCTCCTAACCTCATAAATGTTACAAAGGGACAGGACAGGATCTTAAACCTGTGACACACGGATGTGGCTACACACATATCATTTATTGCACACTTGCTGATGTCCGCTTTCCCACTAAAATCCCAGCATGCTAACTGCTGTCAAGATTGCCAGCAGCACACAAGGAAGAAAGGCTGGTGACAGTGTCTTTCTTTTACACTGTTAGGATGTCTAGGCTTGCTCTGAGCTGTGCCACTCATCCTGGCACTTAGCATACTGCTGTGCCCAGCCTCAGCCTCAAAAATACTCCAGGCATCATGAACAGCATTTGGAATTGTCCCATTAGGCTGCTGGAAAAGCTCATCAGCATCAAGACATCACAGTCTGCTCCTTTCTCTGCAACTCATTTCTGGTCCATCACAGTACATATTTCTCTGCTACATAACTAACTTTCTCACTGCCTTTAACAGCTGCTGAGGGTCCCTCTCTGCTCTCCATTTTGCTTTTAGTATTTTCTCACTAAACCCATCCCATCATATCCTCAAGCAGCTAAGGCAGTAGAGGGCTCATAATGACGGGCCAATTAGCTTTGAAGGCAGCAACTTATCCACAACTGTACTTCTCCAAAACTAGTAAACCCATATGGCTTAAGTAAATAGCAAAGTAATCTCAGAGAAAAGGGTCAATGAATAAATACAATAGAGTCCTCCACCTTTACTAAGAATGTGCTAAAAGCCATATGTTTATATATGCATTTTAGACCAAAATAAAACTCTTTTTAATCCTAGTAGGCAAAGTCTTTAAGCAGCACAAGATAAGGAAGATGTGGAACAAGGGGTGAGGTAACAAACCATGACAACCCACACTTGTGATCAGGTAGCAGAGCTCAGGATGTAGTCTAAGGCAATTAGGGGCAGGTGATTCTTGTCAAGAGAGACTTGAATCTTGAGACTATTGTGTTGGAGAGACTTCAACAGAGCCCAGACAGAAATCCAAAGATGCCTCAACTACTCAGAACTTCTCCAGAATCTAAAGTGTGCACCATGTTTAGCATAAATGACAACCTACAAAGATCTCTTACTGCAGTCATCCAGTAACCAAAGTATTTATATACTATTACCTTTTTTGCTTTGTACTTTTACATCCTGATGATGCTGACATCTTCCTGCTTTGCACAGCAGGAAGAGCGCATACTTTACACTATATGCATTTTCCATACTAATTTGGTTACCATTTACCTCTAAGGCTCCTTCCATAGTGAGGAGCTTCTCTGCAGTGACTCAGAGCACCTAAACTAGCTGGAAGAGTCGGTCTTCATTCATTATGTACTTGTCAGCAGAAGATAAGCAGCTAAAATTGCATGCCTAAAATAGGTGATCTGATACCACAACCGCTCATAACACAGAAAGAGTTCCACCCCTAAACACTAACAGCTCTAAATAAGAAAATAAGGAAAACAGACAGAAGCTTAGTTTGTTATATGCCACAAGTTAGTAGAGAGGGAAATAGTTACCAAGATTTCAAGGTCTGCTCTCTGTTCACTAGGCTTCATTTGCACAGTCAAAGACTTTCTTATGACCACATTTAGAAGTAAAGCAAAAAATCTTCCACTAAAAAAAATCTTGCCATAAACATTAAAAAAAAAAGTCCCTTTTCTTGAATTCTGAAAAAATAAAATTCTTTAATGGCTTCAGCTTCTCACTTAAGATAAAAATTTGCATTCTGAGCTCTATTTTTCCCTCGTGATTACCATACTGAATCTGGGGGGGGGGGGGGGAAGCACATGGTGAAAAATACATTCTTTGAATGAAGAAAGGAAAAATTCTTAGTGTCACAGATGGCTGTCAGGATGAAATGAAGCCTGTGTCTGCTGAGGGAATCAGACGTTACTGTGAAATCTGAATAGAAAGGAACATAGCAGAAGGCAACTTTTCAAAAGGAGCATAGCACCAACTGGCACTGTGAGGGTTAATTTACTGCCAGGAACTGCTGGGGTTTTCATTCTCAGTAGACAGACAATAGACAGATCCCAAAAGTACCCATCATAATCACAGATGCTGGGGATTAATGCTAAAATGAAAGCTTCATGAATATTAAAAATATCAAAACTGCTAATGATGTAGCAGAGTTTGGAATAACATCCAATCTGAAAATCTAAGAGTGTGCCACACAGACATAGTGAGACACTGTCCTTTTAAAACTGATTAAACCTACTCAATTTGTAACAGAAAGAGGCTTATGCATATTAGGAGCTGAATTGACTGCCAAACTTTACAAATTGCACAGGCTAATTACCATAATTAAGCCTTGGATTGAAGAAGAAAATTCCATTTATTTCAGAATGACTCAGTGGAACTTCAACAAAGAAGGCAAAGTACATCAGATGTTTTGGCCCTTTCTTTTTTCTTTTTTTCTTTTTTTTTTTGCCCCTCAGTGGTGTTTCAAAAGCAGTAGTGAAAAAAATAACCAGAACGACAGCATACAAATACATTTCCTTGAAAATCAGAAACAATATGTATCTTAAGGGTCTGATTTTGGGATCTGTAGTAAATACTCCTGCACAAAGCTGTGCAGTGGAAAAAGAAATCTTTTCAAACTGAAAGTCTTCACTAGGAGGTTAGCCAAATCCATATGTGTTTTATAACCTAAAGCCAAATGTAATTCCTGTAACTGCGCTTCATCAGCTTCCTGGAGATTACAGTGTTTGATCCACTGGACTCTTCTGCTGTTCCCAGTTTTTGCTGTATGCCCTCTTGCCAATCCAGAGAATTTATCTTATAGGATGAGACAGCAGCTACCGCATTTTAACATAACATTCCATGACTTAGAGCTGGTTCCAAAGACTTCAAATAATCTCACTGAGATTTAGATCTTGTCCTTCAGGAATGCTTAGTCACTAACTAGAAAAGTACAACTTTGAAAATTTAATTATGGGATATGGAAAAAAAATCTCTTAGTGTGCTTCCTTTCCTATTCCTGTTTAGGAAGAAAATATAATATGAAGTCTTTCTTACTCACGCCTTGGGTTTTAAGTCACATGTGTATATGAGATCATACAAGCATCCATAGGCATCATGGTTATGAGAACCGAGAGATACTGGGGAAGCGTTAACCCTCCCTTGTGTAATGTTACTGAATTTTCACCTATTAGTTATATCAATTCTGTTTGCATCCTAATCCCAGGATTAGGATGATGTCTACACATTTTCAGGCATCATTACTGGGTCCTTTGAATAAAATCCTGAAAGTCCTGAAAAATATATGGACAGACTTATTGTAGTATCATAGACTGGTTTGAGTTGGAAGGGACCTTTAAGATCACCTCGTTCCAACCCCCTTGAAAGGGACACCTCTTTCTAGACCAGGTTGCTCAAAGCCCCATCCAGCCTGGCCTTGAATGCTTCCAGGGTGGAGGCATTCACAGCTTCACTGGACAACCTGTTCCAGTGTCTCACCACCCTCACAGTAAGAACTTCTTCCTAGTATCCAGTCTAAATCTACCCTCTTCCAGTTTAAAGCCATTTCCCCTCATCCTGTCGCTACATGCCCTTATAAAATTTCTTTACAGAAAATGAAAAAGTTCAAAACCAAAGTCTGTATAAACAAGCAAACCAGATCAAAGCAAATTACTGTGACCTCCATTTCTTTCACTGTAGAATTCAGGCTCTTTGTAGTAGATCTACCATATGGGTATGTCATAAATACTTGTAAAAATCAATGTGAAAAAAAAGCATATATAAGAAAAAATAGGCAAAAATATAAAGATCTTCATGTTCAAATAAAAAGTTATTCATCTTTAATACTGGCAAAATTACGGGGCCACCAGAACAAAACTCTGGAAAGAAAAATTGGGAACAATTTTAACATGCTGATGGCTAGAAGTGAGGTATGGTAAACAAAAGAAAGAGAAGAATATCCTGATATTTGACTACAAGCACAGCTGCTTATAAGAAATACCCACATTTTTTTGTGGAGAACATCTTTATCAAAGATCACTAATGTTATAAGAGAACATATCCATACGGGAGAGTGTAAGAGAAGAAATCACCAGTTAATTCCAACCCAGAATTTGCATCCAGCAAGAATGATTCAAATTTTTAATTTGATATTACTCATTTATACAAATAATATGCATTTGTCTCTATGCAATGCCAATGTCATATACTTACTAAGATGCAAAAAGTAATGCTGCTGTTACTCCTTGAAGAATCTACAGAAAATGTTTTCAAAGATCTGACCAAAATCTTCCATCAATGCATATCATGCCTTTTCCTCTATGACACGATTGGTAATTCAATCAACTCCAAGAGAGCCATCAGCTGAAATTTCACACTATGCAAACTAACCATCCTGGCAGAAAACAAAAAAACAAAAAACAAAAAAACCCTGCATTCTGAATAATAAGAAGGTATTCACTTCATATACTCAAAATGAAGCTTATGTTACATTGTGAGGAGGCAAAAGAAAGAAATATGTATTATGGAGACCCTGTAGTCATGACAAATTAATTTATAGGAATGTAATCTGTAAGTGATTATGTGGAAGACATATACATTTGACCAGTTTCATCTGTTATTAATTTGTGTATGGAAACATATCTGCTTCTTTGTATAAACTGGAAACCCATCAGACATAGTAAGGGGAGAAGGCAATCCTGGACTTAAATTGTTTTCACTTTTTTTTATGCTTATCATTAAAAAAGGCAAACTCACAAATATATTCAGAAATATAAGGAAAATTAGATTCATTCTTTCTTTTTAACTTCATTTACACATCTTTTCTTTTTGTGAAACTATTCTGCAAAAATCTCTAATCTTCTGCAGCCATTAATAGATGAAACAGCAATAGAATAAGATGCACAATAAACTGTGCTAGTGCAATTGTGTCATACTCTCTGTGTATCAGCTGTTATCACAGACTCCAATTTCCACTTTTTCTTCACAATCTGGCACCCATTGGAAAGATCTTTGGACAGAAACCACATAGGCAGTATGTGGCAGGCAAGCCACTGTAATATCAAAACACTACTATTAAGTGTTCAAGTGTCATGACAGTCTTATTCACAGTGGAATAAAAGGCAAGTGCCTTCTAAAGACATCTAATATTTTGTTATTCCTGTGGTAAGACACTGGCTGACTGAACTCAAAATTGCCATTTACAGTTGAACGCCTTGAGCAAAAGAAGCCAGCACTTAGGATGTCCGTGCTTCATCTGATCTGATGTTTGATGGAGTATTTCTTGAGTACTAGCTAGAATAAATTTTATACAGACAACATACAACTCAATGGAACAACCTCTGTGCTTTTGCAGAAAATTTCAACTGGCTTTAAGGGTAAATAAAAGATGTTTTCATCCATAGTTCTGTAAACAAACTCTTAAAACACTTGTTACTGGATGTTTGCAAAATTTCCAGCAAATATATAAGTATTTTAATCAAGACATTAAGCATAGGACAAGCGTATTTTTTAGGTACCCATGCAATGTAGAGATGACCTACTCTTGGTAATCCCTATTATTTTTCTCTCAGATAAGAAAAGGAGAGATGAACTACAAATATTTGAGTTTGATTTTTTTTTGATTTTTTACTTCTTACTCTGTGTTCTCCTCTCCACAAATGTTCAGTTAATAATTCAACATTAAATATAGACTGTTTGGTTTTGGTTTCTTGTTCAAACAAATTAACAAAACTTAAACTTAAAATTCCTCTATCCCATCTAAAAGTTTGGAGAGGAGGCAGAGGAACAAAAAGCTACAGCCCTATAATTTATTATCAGCATGAAAGGAATATATTAAAAGTATTCAAAATTTGTATGAGAGCTGTGTATTATTAAGACTACAATACTAAAACAGCTTAATCCAATGACTGTTCTATATATGGCATTACTAGAAAGAAAAAAGTTACGAGTAATTGGGGTTTTTTGGAACTACAAAGTGAAAAAATGTGGAATCCTAAATCATTTATGTTCCATCAGCTTAACAAAATATTAAATATATTTAGAAATTGATTTATTATCTCCTTGAATACATTATTATTATTATCTTTAACATGTCTGTTAATTCTCAATTTTCTTACGTTTTCTTTATATATAATTCTCAATTTTCTTATGTTTTCTTTATATATATTCCCATTTTGTGACAGCAGTGGGCTAAAATCTTCAAGCCTTTCTTTGGATTTAGAAATACAGAAGCTGAAAACCGATTCCTGATACATGAGATGTCTAAAAGAACCTAAAGGTGCCTTTGATAAAAATTCCCATTCTCTAAGAAAAGCGCTGTAATCTTATCAGCTGACACTGATGAGGCTCCAAAAGTCTTCTGAGAACTAGACTACAGAACTGCATGCTTGGACATTAATCTGTCAACATAGTAGAGTACATACACAGGGATTTAAATATTTTCTTTTATTTTTAAAGTATTTCCAGATAGAGAATAGGATGGAAAAAAATGTATCCCGTTCAGCCAAACCACCTTGATCCTTTGGTCTGGAACTATATAGACATGGTCTGCAAGATGCCTATAATGACATTGAGAGGGAGAAATCTGGGACATACCACTAGGCTGATCTATATTTTGGAGGATAATATTTCTTTATAATGAAATATGGACTATAAATTAAGCAAATGTAATTTATTGTAAATCTTGCATTATGGACAAAATGGTGGCGGGACACAAATTCTCACAGAATTAAGGAATATACGACTTTCACCTGCAGGTTACTGGTTCAAATTCTGTCAGATGAAGAGTGAGAGAAAATCAGTGACAGTTTTGTGAACTACATGTGGCCAGTTAAGGAATCCAAGAACAGACCATGGTACAGTATAGTTCCTGCTGAGGAACAGCTTGTGGCTGTAGCACAAAAGAGCCAAATATGGACAACAACCCTTCTCTCTTAAAGACTCATATTATGAAAATATGAATTCAAAAGCACACACTAGACATTATTTGCATAGTAGATCCAAAAGGGTTTTTTTGCCTTTGAATGTTCTTTACATACAAAATCAATGTCACCATGCACCATATTCCGCAACTCTACAGGAAGTCCTCTGCAGAAATCTCCTTCTCTGTCTAGGGAAATACATCCACATCACAAAAATATGTGCTTTAATAAATGCTATTCTCCAATTATTATTCTTAAAAAAAAAAAAAAAAAGCAATAAACCAATAAACAACAACAAAAAAACACTTCAAAAAAACCTATATTGTTATTAGAAGACAAAATATTGTAATATCATTTTACAAATATAAGGATGATATAATTAAAGTTGGTTGGTTTTTTTTGTTTTTTGTTTTTGTTTTTTTTTTGTTCTGTTATTGCTGGGATTTTTAAATATTTAAAATCTTCAAGAAGCTAAGACTTTTTTAGGATTATTTAACAAAACTTGGGAAATGAATAAAGAAAAAGCAGGTAAATGCTGGTAGGCTTTCTGAGTTTCTTTTCTAAGAAGAGCTCATAATTACTTGGCAGGAGTTTTTCAATTCTGTATTAAAATTTTTCATTCTAAAAGTTCATTTGCAGTATACTTCAATGAGTGATTACTTACAAGTTATTTTAACTCCCAGGAACCCCAATATGCAACTTTTAGGTGCTAGTGTTGACAGAGCTGTAGGGAAAATGTCCAGGAAACAAATTTGCTGCTGCAGTAAATCACACCACATTCTAAATTTAATTTCCCACATGGGCCAGACTTTCTGAGAAAACAGAAAAGCCAACTCTACCACCTACACTGTAGATAACGTGAAGGATTCTGCTAATACCATCTGGCAGCATAGTTAAAAAATTAAATTATTTAAGTCATCAGAATGTAAATGACATATTTTTGGAAAAGATATAAGTAGTTCCCAAATTAAATAAAATTAATAAGTTAGAGGATAAAAAACAATCCAGAAAATACAGTGATCATTTATTCACACTGTATGTATTGCTGTCCTTTTCTTATTTTCACTTTAACTGCTTTCAGATTTTTATTTCAGAACCCCAGTCGTAGCTAATATAACATAGCCTTCCACAAACTTTACTTAACTTTCTGTGTATTTTTAAAAATATCAGACATCTACCCAGTGAAAACCCTTGGATTTTTACTTGCAGTTATTCAACTCATTTTTAATAGATCTACTTCTTCTAACTAAAGTATCTAGCAATTCAGCAATCTTTATTTTCTTATAGCTTGAAGACAAATCTACAAATAAATCACTGCTTTATTTTTTGGTCAGACACAACCGATTCTGCTGTAGTTGAGCTGCTTTTATTCATAAAACTTTCAGTAAGTTGAGGCTGAGGAATACTTGCAATGCATTCAAAAAATGAAAGATACCCTACATACTCATACCTCCACCCATCCCCCTGATACTTTTTTTTTTTTTTTTTTTGGGGGGGGGGGGTGAGGGGAGGGGCAAAAGAGCAAACATTTCTAATACCCTCTGAATTCAAAATGTGCATTCTTAGCAAAACATCTTGTCAAATCACCCCAAACTTTGGACATCTGTATCAATGGAAGCTGTCTCTCCAATACTGGACAATAATATTAAACACCTGCTTTTAGAGCCTACTGGATGACTATGGCAGCTTTTGACAGACAGGTCTGGAACTAAACCACCAAATTACAAACCAAGTTAATCTTGGGTGAGTTAGAAGAGATGGAAAGAGTTAAAAAGGATACAAATGTCTGCTTATATGTAAGCAAGTGATAAATCATGTAGCACAATGTTATTTCCTGGCATCTTTTTTATAATGTGGCTAGAGACTGATGAAATACAGGACCAGCCATAGTAAATCTGATAACTGGTTCTATCAAGCCCAGATTTCTGTCCGTGCTGGATGGAGGAAGACCATTTGTAATTCATTTATGGCTAGAATAATGAGTTAGCTTACTTTGTAAGGAGAAAAGAGTAAAACAAGTTATACAGAAACAAGATATACTCCTTGTCAGAGAGATGCACCAAACATTTCAGTAACTTCTGCTAACTCCAACAACTAGAGGAGTCCCAAACAATGCACTTGGAGTGGAAATCACTGCCACATGTTAAATGTATTTAGGATGTGATGCAGAAGGGCAAGATTAGTGCAAAAATTCCAAATATGTACAGAGAAAGAGATAACCCCTAAAGAATTCCAGCTCCACACAATAAAGGTGAAACTGCTCTGCTCAGGTTTCTCTGGACTGACTGTAGCCACATCTGTGTTGCTATTCCCATCACCAGTTTCACACGCAGCTGCACCAAAACCTAAATGAGAGGAGAATCAGAGGACCCATCTGTGTTTAGCATAATATTGCCGTGGGCACTGGAGTGGCAAACATGCAAATGAGCTGATTAATCAGGAGGTAATTATGCTTGGGTTACTCTTTCTGTTACAGGAATGCTTTGATAGCAAGATTAGGTAGTATACACTGGAGCAGTTCATAGGAGAGAATGTTCCAGCATCTTGGGAGACATTTTGGAAATCCTTTACAAGCCTATTTCCTGTAATATTTAAATGAATGTTGCATTTATGAGAATAGGTTTGTATGTCATTAACAAAGCAAATCTTGACAGTGAGAGGCAAGTCCATAAAATATTGATTTCCAAGATAAAATATCTACATGGCACTTTTCAACTGAAGTAATTCCCCAGCACAGAGTAAAACCTATTTACTAATTTCCTTAACTGATTCTTAGATCTTTCCATTTCTTAAGACTGTGCTTCTGCAAAACGGAGCAAGTGTCACTATGCAAGATGGACTGAGCATAATCACTGACTATGCAAAAAGTCATGGCTTTGAATTCAGGTGGGCTCAGGCAATAGGCAAAAGAATCTATAGTGGAAGAAGAAGTAAATTGTTAACCTGGAGTACAGGGATAAGGGAATGACAGATTTAGATCTTCAGCTTTGAGAGATTGGTTACTCTAGAGGATATTCAATGATAGGAATCAAGGAAAGCTATCCCACTATGAGATCAGTCTGGATTGCAGATTTTCTTACATTCTCAGCACCGCTTTGTAAGCAGAAGGAATTGCTGGAGCAGGGCACATTCTGCGATGGTACTGAATATAAGTATATTCACCACTGCATGTTCTTGTATTGCTCTCAGGTGTTCAGAATACAGCTGACATTTTAACATTCACTTCCACTGTTTAAGTCCCTTACAAGCTTACATGCACGCACATCCTACATCTGACTTCCACAGGAGGTGACTCCCAGGGTCAGCAGGAACAACACTCATGCCTGAGCTAATTAATGATAGAAGAACTTCAATGTTTAGCTGCACTGATAACCATAAATCTCTATGGACTCAATGCTATGCTATCTCTATCAGTTGGGGTTACTTTACCTGCTGAGAAAATTCAATACGCTCAAGTGAAAATACCTGTGGCTCTGTGCAGGACCTGCTCTGGCTGCTGCATCAGACAGGCCATAGGCACTGCACCGTGATGTCACCATGATGACACATAAGCACCATGGTGATGTTTGAGCCTCTCCCCCTGGAATCCCACAACACTTCTGTGGGATTTCATTTGCCAGCTGGCAGGGCAAAGGGCAGCTCCCTGCAGAACTGGCTGCAAGCACAAACCACAGTCAGACTGAGATAGTAGGCACTGAAAGGGAGCTGTCTGCAGTAGGAACTTCTGGTTTGGATCCAGAGGGTCCGGCTGTGTCCCCAGGCTCTCCTGATCTTCTGGGTCAGACTGCACAGAGCAGGAACAGCAGCACCCATTTATAGATTTATAACTTCGTACTTCATTGACAGATATTTCTGAAAATAGGATGTCTGAATAATATACCTTCTCTGTTGCCATGTCCTTTTCATTCATTCAGGTGAAATCTCAGATGACATTTTTATTTGTCTTAAAAAATAAGTAGAAACAATGGTTCTCTAACATCAGGTTAACAGTTTTCTATAACAGTGAAGCACTAGACACTTAGCCACAGAGAGTAAAAGATTGGATGATGTTTGCATGCCACAAGCACTGAGAATGCTCTTCCAAATGATGACTTCTGAGGGAAAGTAGAGACTAAAAGCAGCATTTTAATTACTAAGACTCAGAAAGAGAATGTCACCTTCGTAGGATGACTGCTCACAAGATATTGCTCTACAATGTCAGGCAATAATAACACTTGGCTTAATTTCTGGCTAACATTTAGCAAGGGTCTGAGAAACCAAGTGCTTTGGAGAGGCCTTCTCTGGAAAATCAGAGAAAACTGTTCAGAAGACCTGGAAAAATATCTGTCCTTTCTTGTTACAGAAAGGGTAGAATGGGTATAGATTTGACAACTGTCTTAAATTTTAAAATCTCATTTCATTAACATCCTAAATGTTATGCACTGTACCAAGAAGGCAGTGCAAGAAATAATTGAAGATAGTGTAAGGAAGCACTGTCACAGCCTGACTGCTGCCCTGGTTCCCTTCATAGAATCACAGAATTGCTCAGGTTGGAAAAGACCTTAAAGATCATCACGTCCAACCATAACCTAACCATACCATCCTAATGGTAACAACTCTCTGCTAAATCATGTTCCTGAGCATCACATCCAGATGGTTTTTAAACACATTCAGGGATGGTGTCTCAACCACCTCCTTGGGAAGCCTATTCCTTAACAACCCTGCTTGACAAAAAGCTGGTGACGTACTGGATTTTTGCACTCCAAATGAGCTCCCTTCTATTCAGAAACTCTTCAGCTGTTTCACCTAGATGTATAAGCATTAGCTTGTTTCATATAGCATGCTACATGAACTTGGGAGCTGATGTAACACTGAAATCTAGCGTCAAATACAGAGCCTCTTTGTTAGGGAAGAGGCTTCCCCTGCTCACAGCTGCTTTCCGGCACCTTCCTCTCTCTTGAAACAATACTAACATCTGTACTATACAACAGAAAAAGAAAAGTGACAAACAAAGCTAAAAACATTCCTTAGCCAAAGAAGCACTTGGGGCTGTCTATATTGTCAACTCTGACATGCTAATGTCATTGAACATTTTTACAATTCACTGCAATTCCCTAACAACCCAAACCAAATTGCAGAATAGCTTTATTAAAGAAGTCACGGAGTGCATGAAACAAAGGTCTAAGGCTAAGCTGACTAAATAAGTCAGCTGACTTATGTATGTAAAACAATACTAGACAACTGCTTTGATATTTCTGCTAAGTAGACCTGTCGAGATGTGTTAGAGAAACTCAAACAACTGTATTTTGTGGCATGATGAAAAACCAACAAACCTGAAGTTCCGGTGTACCATTACTTGGGCTTTTTTCCATTTCTTGCACAGTGAGATGGGTTACTGAATAGGCCAGTGATGTTGAGCCTAGACTTTTCTCTTACACTGAGTATCCGAAGTGGATCAAGTGCATCAAACACCAGGTTTTATTGAAATAAAACCTTCATCTCTTAACTTCTAAACCAGAAAAAATTTCATGTATAGAAAAGACAGAAAAGCAACGTAAAAAATAACTGACGATTCCCTTTACCCTCTTTGCCTTTGCGTATGTGCCTTAGACCTTTGTTTCATGCACTCTGTGACTTCTTTAGTAAAGCTATTCTGCCTGGCCTGCGGTGATCTCTGGGAACTTCTGTCTCCACAATTGGCTGTAATTGATTCGTTTTCCTGCTTATCCTTTTCCTGCTACTTATCATTTGGAAAATGTTCTTTTCATTCAAATAGTAACACCTTGTGAACAAAAGCAAGTAAGGTAATTATTGTTCATCAAGTTCCATCAACTGATGATGAAAGAAATATCATCAGTGAAAACCCTTGCATGATTTGAAATCTCAGCAGAGGTTTCACATCAGGGGTGTTAAAAAATAACCCCCAAAATACGATGAACTAAGGAATGAAAGATAGTTAAATTATTATATTAAGTAGTACTCCACAACTATGAATTTTGCCAGAAGTGTTACAGGTAACACACATTTGTATCATAATACCAGTAGCACACATTTTGTTTTGTATTATAAAATTTTGATACCGTTTTTGAGAACACAAGAATCCCATTGCATTAATAAATCTAAAAATGAGGTTACTGTCCCAGAGCTTTACATAGGCAAAGCCAGAATTTTTGTGTTGTTTTTTTTTCTTTTTTTTTAACACTAAGAAAAATCAGTAGGGCATATACAAAGATTTTACATAACACGTCTGACAAGATTCAGCAATTAATGAGTTCTTACTGTTTCCAAGTAGCAAGTTTGCCAAAAGGATAAAACTCAGCACAGTGGCAAGACATCCTAGAAAATACAAGGCTCATGGATTATCTTTCTTTTCATGGACCATGTATAAATTATGCTACTTTTAATATGCGAAGCATTAAATGTATCCTTTATTCAGACATAGCTGCAGATTAACTGTGAATCTAGTAATTCACTGCACATTCCATAGGTTTTCAAATCTCCTTAAAATAATAATGATGTGATTAAAATGACTATGAAATAACATAATTAAACCTTTTAGGTGATCTTTAGAAGCTTCACTAAAGTACTCTGCAGGCACTCAAGGCATGAGTATGTACCTGAAAAGCATATTAAAATGTACTATTTTAATATGCTTTTCAGGTACATACAATGTACTTTTCAGGTACATAAAATGTACTATTTTAATATGGCTTGTTTTTTTTTTCCTTTTAAGAAAACCTCTAAAAAGACCATTTCTGCTATTTTATTTTGATTTCATCATGTATACCTTTCATCAAATGTATCTGGAGCGGATAGAAATATAATGTTGACATAAAAACATCAAGGACTCAGCAACGCTTATTAATATATTCCAACAAGAGTACAATTACAACAAATTTGGGGTATCTTTTTTTCTGAAAACAGTAAAATTTGTCACTATTGTTTACCTAAATAAACAATTGCCAGACTGTAAAGAGTTATTATGTAAATTGTAATGAGCAAACTTCAGGAACAACTGGATTGCTTAATATTTGCTAATTATTCTGAAATTATGTGGAAATGGAATGAAAGCCTCATCAACATAATGGCCCATGGAAGGCTGCCCTCAAGTGATTTTTTACAAGTAGCTTCTGATGCTATGACCAAAAAGTGCTGTTGATTTGACTATGCATTTAACAGATCAGACAGAATGCTCTTTTAGTTTACTCATGGCAGAGGCCCCAAAGGAAGATCTGGCATTTGTTCACCTTCTCACACGTATTACAGTTTAGGTCCTCCCAGTTATATACTGTTTACAATGTGCAAATATGCTAATGGAAAGACGTGAAATGGTCTGTACAATTCTCAGCTTGGGCAGCATCTGATGCTCAGCTGTGCCTTTCATTCAGTCCAGCTGGTGAACTTCAGCAACACAGCATTTATTGTCTAAGCAAACTACATACTGAACATCTAATCTCATACCATCAGTAGTATCAAGGTTTTGTTTCCTCTCTTATGGCTGGATTTTAATAATGAAAAACTGAAAGAAAATTCTTAGGCCATCAAGTACGGTCTCTTGATATTATGGGCAACCACATTTTGTAATCCCTTAAGTAAACTGATCAAGCTCTCTCAAATCCGTAATATTTTTATGACCTTCAGAGATGGCAGCAGCAAGCTATATTTATTTTGTTATACACTGGATGAACACTTCTTAGCTTTTATTATAGCCAGAGACTTATTCTCCCAGCAACGAGCACAATGGATTTTAAGAAAAAAATGTACCCAGTGTATTAGAGAAGAGCAGTCTTAAAGTTATCCATATTATTCTGTAAGCTGAAAAAGTCTAATATCTCACTATCCTAGAATTTCTTTCAGATTGTAAACACACACCTGAAACACAGAATCATACAAAAATTGGAATTTTATTCTGTGTTAGACAACTGGGACATGCCAAGCTAGTTACCACTACAACTATGAATGGCACCAGTCATCTAAATTTAGCTGGAAGCCTTTGTGAAGCTGATCAAAGAACATGCAATGAGCCACAAATCCAGTTTAATCTGATTTTATCTGATTTTTAGAACCACTCCCGCTGCATCCAGGAAGAAAAAAGGTGAACTACACACATTGCATAACAGCATCAGAAAAAAAGTCTAATGAACTAGTATTGATTACATCTTGATAATCCACCTGTATGTGTGCAGAATTTGAACTTGAATATGTGTGATGCCCTCTCTCTAGCCAAATCCGTGTATATATTTAAAATCTAGAAGTTGTAGAAGATATTTCTGATGCAATGCTAAGAACATAAAAAAATAAAATAAAATAAAATAAAAGACAACTAGAAGTTGTATATTTCTTTCCATGGACCATGAGGAACTGAGAATTAATGGCAGTAGCACAAAAGGCAATGATTAAATAAAGAATGATGAATAGAACATTTGGTTATATTTTCAGATCACACTTTTGCGTTGTTTAGAAAGCTGTCTTGAGAAAAGCAAGCACTTGCTGTACTAGCAATTGCAGAACAACAGCTTTATTTGCGGTCTCATGAAATATTTTCTATCTTGTTGACACACAAGTGTCTATGCTTCTTGTTGAAAGGCAAGCTGGAAATCAGGATTTTGGACCAGAAATTATGTAATAAAACAGAGTAAAAATTATGTTTGTGGCAAGCACATGCTCAGTTTTTAGTATGTAGGATCCACTAAGGCTTTTTTTAGCTGTAAGCTAATGACATATATACAGTAGCCTTCTCCAAAAAGACTGACCTGGAAGAACAAAGCCGCACCAGCCTCAGCAACTGACTGCGGGGGAAGGGCAGCAGGAGTCTGTGCTGCGCTGGGCTGGCAAGGCCAGCTTCTGAAAAAATATTCAGAGGATCAAGCTCAGTTTTTTTGCAGAGATTGTGATGCGTGGGAGACAAGAAGACATTTTCCCTGGTGGCTGTTACTGTCAATCTCTGGACTTGGCAAAACAGTTTGGCAGCAGTAGTTATAGCAAGTCTTCTGTTTACCAGTTTTTCATTGTACTACATCTAAGACAGTCATTTACATTTCAGGCATGATGACATCATTCTAATGCAGCACTGGACATGGTCACCTTGACCTTAGACTCTCGTTTCATCCAAAACCAATAGCTAGGATTGTAGAGGAACATACTGAACGACCTCACAGAAATTTCACCTCTGTCACTGCTCTGAAATACTCCAGAAATATTTAACAACTAAGTTATACTAGCTAAAAAGCTGTGAAAACTTCTGAAGGAAAAAAAAAAAAAAGACTGAAAACAAGGATGAACAGCCATATTTGGGGCATTGCTGCTCTAGAAATACCAGCTCCAACTTTTCTTGAGAAATACAGATATCTCACCCAGAAATCAGGCTGTATTTGTTTTGCAATTTGAGTGAGTCAGCCACATAAATATTTAAGTTTTAATTCAATTGCCTCTCCTGCGGTCGATGAGTCACTATGACTCTGATATCTGAGGAGTCTCGCTAGGGGAGGTCCTGGAAATGTGTTATGGCTCCCAAGTGGGTTCCAGCCGGAAAGTCTGCGAGCTGCATGTTTAAAATGTATAAACTTATTTTCCTTTCATATACTCAAAATATATGTAATGAAGTAGAATGCGTTTGCTTCCTGGACAGCAAACAATCTTTCAGCCAGAAAAAATGTTTACTTTGTAAATAGTATTTTCTTTTCAGAACACTGTTTTAGCAATAGATTCCATGATGAAAAACAGTTTAGGTCATAAAAGACCTGAAAGAAATAGAATCTGTAACACTTTTCCTTCTCTCTAAACTCCTGAAATTAAACTTACCAGAAGTTACAGTCACTCTACTTTGCTAAAAATACAGCGGACGCTTTATACAAATGGAAGATGCAAGATAATTTCAGTGCCTTTGGTTAAATGTGGAGTATTATGAATCTTTCTATGCATAAGTAAAATGAACATGAAGCTGCAAAATGAGACTAATTAAAAACTGAAAAGCTACATTCCATTGGTGTACACATTACAAATCAAGTGGGGCGGATAGTTATGACTACCGCATAAAAATAATTAATGAGAAGTTGTAAGAGAGGCACTCCCTTTCCTACATGACACTATAATATTCCTGTAACCTTCTAGAGTCATTTTCCCACCAGTTTGCACGAAATGTGCCATGATTTACTAACTTCTGACCATTCTGATTTTGACTCATACAGGATAAATACAGGGCCAGTACCAGAGTAGCAGATGGACACTGAGTTCAGTCCTGTCATGAATTCAGCAAAATTCATCCACAGAGATAGAAGTAAGAGACAGCTCCAAGCCAAAGACAATGCAAAAAAAAAAAAAATAAAATAAAAAATAAAAAAATAAAAAAATCTTAACAACCTCTGTGGCCCTGTGAGCCTTGCAGCCCCTCAGAGACTCCTGACCTTGGCTGTGAACCAGTTCAGCTACTTTGCAGATGAAAAGTAAACCTGCTGCAGATGTCCCAACACACTAAAATTCCCAGGTCTCCAAGGTCTCCAGCCACAAGCTGGGGAGTCTGTGCACATGTATTCCCCACAGCCAATGTCTGACAACTCCCAGTCCTCAGAAGGAAGGTCTCTGCACCTCTCATGGGGATGAAGCCTGAATGAGCACAACTTTGTCCACAGCTGCAAGAATGGAAATATTAGGTGTGAGCACACTATTATTAAATCTTCCCCTCAATAATCGTGTTTTGTTATACCCTCAATCCAAATTTTACACTTGTACATGAAATGCAAGGCTTTGCAAATAAACTACATACTTAGACACAAAACACAGAAAAAACCTTTTTGTTTCAACTTCACTAGCATTGTGAATTTAGAATGAGTGTTTACTTGAAGTCCCAGGCCTCCATATGATGGTTGGTAGGTCTTATGGCAGCTTGGATTCCACCATTACATTATATCAATTAAAGAAAACACTATTCTCACTCATCAGTGGGACAGGAAAGATAGCAAAGGATAGAAATCCAAAGGAAACTACTTTTACAATATGCAAAAAGACTCTCTTAATGCACGTAGCAAATTTTGTTCATGCAATCCTTTTTTTTTTTTTTTTTCCTTCTTCTTCTCTGCTGCCAGCCTGTATTAATGAGGTGGTAGATATAGAGGGAAATGACACACTGCCTACATATGTAATTTCAGAATAAGGGTTCCAGTAAGGAGTCTGAGCATAAAGTCCTCCACATACTTCAGGTTAAACCATCAGCTCTCTTCTCTAATTGTTGTTATACTGGATTTGTTTTCTTCATTTTGCCATAAGGATACTGATTTTGTGGATGCTACATTACTCTTATAAGACATATTTTTCTTAACCATTGCATCATTGCATTCACCTTCAAAATCTTTTTTTTTTTTTTATTTTTGTCCCCCCCCAAGACATTGACATGGGGCCACTTTCCTGCTGCTTCCTCAAACATAGAGATTTTCAGAAGAGGGAATACGTGCCACAGGTAATTTCATGGACACAGAACGGCAGCACGTTACTGACGCCTCAAACTTAGCAGTTAACTGTAGGTGCTGTGGGACTGTTTTTTATCATTGGTGTCAAATTCACAAGAAAATCACCACAGAATGCCTTTAATGATGGCTAAAGTTTTCAGTTCTGGAAAGTATCAGAGCGATGCAAGGCAATTGATCCCTTCCCACATACAAGGATTTGTCTTCAAAAGATGGAGCTACAACGGATGCGCTTCAGTTCACAAACAGTAAGGATATCACAGAACCACAAAATATGTTTTTCTTTGCATGTCACATGAATAAGATTAAATTGAGTTTTAAAGAAAATAATGATTACACTTTTTTTTTTTTTTTTTTTTTTCCTGATTTATTTATTGTCCAGACCTCAATGGGGACTTAGGCCATCACAGACTGAAGAAATGAACTGATATCATATCATCACTCAGGACCTATAAGGACACATCCGTTTGTCCACAGTGTCCATACAAAACAAAACACTAGGCTTCAGATAATTGTGACCTATCCTGTTACTCCCTCTAAATAACTTCTATTCATTAGAAGTACAGATCTACAGTATAATCACATATAAATTAGCATTATTCCATTAATAATTGCAGATACTGTCAAATTTACAATACTGATGTAACTAATTTTGTAAGTAAATATTTATAATAAAGTGGTAGCAAAAAAGTATCTGAATGTGACTTACTACCACCCTAGCAAGTGTAGGGATTTTAAATGCAGTTATTTGGCAAGATTTGACATACAGTAGTTGTATTTTCCCAAAGGGAGAGCCAAAATCTGGCCAGATCTGTCTTGGTTTTGTAAGTGTGCCAAATACGACACAGAATAGATGTGATTAATTATCTGAAGAGTTATATATACATGTGTTTCCATTAAATAGTCACAGTCTGCCCTATACAAATTATTCCAACAACAGCCATCTCACTGGGCAGTATGAAATGAAGGAACACAGAGAAACATCACAGAGGCAATGAGGTTCCACCAAGTACTATAAATAAAAATAATAATAATAAAAAATCCTAGCTGGCTTTCACTTCCCTTTACTTCTCTTTCTAGAGAGATTTCTAAATCAGTTTCTTGCTCAGATTCTCCTTACTTTATCCATGGCACAAAACTGTACCAAAGCATTTATGATTTACGAAACCAATTCATTCTTTTTAAACCAATGGCTATATAATTTACAAAAAATACATAGACATTAGTTTGAAAATTAAATAACAAAATTTCAACTTCTGAAACAAATTTTAAACATGTAAGAAGTGAATTAATATTAACAATGTCAAGTAACAAATGTGTGTTTCAAAAACTTACAAGGAATTCTGCATTTTAATGGGCAGCTTCCTTCTAAGATGCTCATTCTTTTAAAATTTCTTTCCAACTACAATAATAGAATATATATTTTTAAATTCTTGTACAAGGGGTACAGTAGCTTTCCAAACTGAGCTATAGGCATAATGATCACAGAAAATCAAAATCATTACAGTTGAAATGAAGTTTAAAGATTATATGCTAGAAGATACAGCACACACACAAAAATGTACTATGTGTATTATCAGATGATAATTCTCAATTAAGCTTGAGCAAAGCAGAATTTCAGAAATCTTACAGGACAACCTCCACATTCTTGTGACTACAAAGGAATTCTAGAATTCCTTAGGTACAGTTCTGATTTTTGTGTCTTGGAGACGATAGAAAACAATTGCTTTATGGTTAATCACTGAAGTCTTTAGAAGGCCTTGCTGGAGAAACTGCTACTGCCATCTGTAGTGAAACTGTATAGGCATAACTAAAATGGAGCACAAGATATTATTCCCTTTTAAACTCAGACCTGCTGGAGTAATTCCTGTGAACAGCCACCTGCTCCTATAAGCCATTTGTTCCTTTGTAAAATAGATGTAAGCTCCGTCTAAGCTTCTGAATGAGAAATTCATTACACTAGCCAGCTATTCATGCATTCACCCCATTGTGTTAATTATGTATCTTGCTATATTTCAAAATAATAAGTAGTGGTATCGTGTCATTCAGATGCGATCCCTCCAAACTGATACTATTAAAATACTCAAACTACAAGGCAAATGAATACAAGAGAATGGCATTATAAAGATAGATTTTTTAAATTTTCCACATTCTTTTGAACTATACATTATCTTAGCAGCTATGACTGTCAGGAATTTTCATACTTCATGCTATTATACCAGTCTGATCAACATCTCCAAAGCCAAAGCTCAACTGTGTATTTTTTTCGCCCCCCAGGGAATGACATCATTGTACCACTTGGAGACACAACTAGTCGCTTCCATCAGATGTTGTGATGACCCTGTGGATCCAGACTTCAGCTGCTGCCATCCTGAATTGCTATGGCTCCTCTTATAGGGCCACATTTCATGAGGTCATGTTCCAAAGCAGATGAGAAAAACAAACTTGAAAGTGTTTTATTGCATATTTCATACAATGAATTGTTTCCTTCTGGATACATAATTGATAAATCAGGTAATTAGAAATTAAAATAAGATGGGATATTCTGACCACATACTACAAACAGACAGCATGTGGTATACATCTACATTACGTTAGGGGAAAGTACAAAGAGTAAACCAGCAGGAAGAGGTGTAGTCTGTATCTACAAGGATAATCCTTGTCACTGTAGAATCCTGCTGGGACTGTGGACCAGAAGTGAAACCCAGCACTTCCTACCAGTCCCAAATGCACCACAGGAGCTGGAAATGTGGCCAGGTCTCAGTGCCAACTATTGGCACTCACTCACGGCACTGCATATGTGCCAAGAACACTTCAACACCAGTGTAGGAAGAGAGAGCATGACTTTGTGTCACAAGCCAAATGAAAGTAAAATTCATAATTGCATGATAGCCAAATCCAGTAAAACAGAATCTTAACCATGTCCCAACTGTAAATACAAAACTGTTTCCTTCAATTTAGAAGGTCTCAAATATATGAATGTCCATTTTGTACAGTTTCTAAACACATACAGTCCCCTATTGACACTGTAAACTTGCTTTTTACCCTAGCACTTTGTTCCTAGGAGTTAACCCCAAACAAAAGATAAAGTAATAGAGAAAATATCTCTTCATGAAGAATACTCAGCTATTTTCTGCTCATGTGACATTGCCTTCCAAGGGACAGAACTAAAAAAGATAGAAAGGAAAAAAAAAATTGTACCTTTTAATCACCAAAACACAGATAGTAAATCAAAGCTATGAATTCAGTAGTGCATCTTTGAAAATGTAATTTAATGCAATGGATAGATTTGAAGCTAGAAATACATCATGTGCGTTTGATGTCTGTGATGTGAAATATGTGTTTTCAACCCTGCTGTCTGTGGCCTTCCTGTCACCTCTTATGGAAAAGAGTAGTTTTAATCTTTTTCAGCTTTTGCTATTTCTATTGTGTGCTCTGAGTAAGGAGATGAACATTCAGGCTCAGCTGGTTACCAAATCACATCCATCAGACAATTTTTTAAGTAGTAACAATGTCACTATTACTTTTTTTATTAAACAGTAGGTAGTATATATCTTCAGTATTAATTTTTTTAACCCTAAGATATTGTTCTTTTGTCTTTGCCTAGATGTTTAGGTGAATTCATTTCTAGACACTAGTTTTAATACTTGAAAACTTTCTTTAGCCACAAAGGTAAGGCCTTCTTGTGAAGATCATGCATTTCTGAGCCTGCTGCCAGGCAACAGCCTTACACCTGACAAGACCCAGGGCCATGCCACAAGGAGGTTCGCTCACTTGCACATGTAACAAACACCACACATAGTCTCCTGCAGAGGGGCACACTAAGGACTGGCAAACATGGGTACAACTCCTCCTGCTTTGGAAGTGGCTGGTTGCCAGCACAGCCCTGTCACACTGCTTTCTTTTAGACTCAAGTACCTACAGATGCCAAGACTAAAACTGTCTTTCAAAGCCCTCTCCCAGTCACCATCTTTATTAGTTTAATTCCTTTGTTTCTGTTTTGTTTTGTTTTTCAAAAACTGAATGAAAGTAAAAAGATTATCAAGTTACCTCTAATTAGCTGCACAAGTGGTTTCTCACTCTGCCATATATCATTTTTATATTTAGGATGCCACCTCACTGAACTCACCCTTCTTACACACTCACGGTGACTACCACTTCCCTATTTCAGTTGGCAAGCATTCATTCAGAAATACCCACATCACTGTTATGCAGCAGTCCCAAAATGATGCCCCGCAAAAGGAAGCCTGCAATACTGGTATCCCTCAGTAGCCCTGCTCTGCAGGGACTTGATGGAAAGCAGGACAGGCAACGTGCTTATGCTTTTCCACATCACTTTGATAAAAGCCACAACTCTGGGGAGGGAAGTAAGATACATGAGGTGATTTGGTTAAAATTCAGTAATCACTTCAAGCATCTTTAGTATGAAAAGCAGAGAATGTGCTATATCTTCTTTTCAGTGTATAAATAAGCAGCACCACTCTACTCTTCTCCAGGAAAAAAACACATTTCAATACATTTCAACCCAAAAGTTTCTAAATTATTTTGCTAATAACCATTTTTTTTCATTGAGCACGTCTCCACTGAACTGAGATAAATAAGGGATAGAATATAGATAGAATCAGCAAGCAGTGAGAAAGGCTCTAAGGCCACCTTTTCCTCCCCAGTAACCAGTAAGATCACCTGGGGATGATGACTGGGGAATAGCATGACGACATCAAGAATAAAAACCCAGTTTTTCTGTTTCACCTTGAAAAAGCACTCTGCTTCTAAATCAGATCTTCAAGTGTAAGTATTGACACTTCCTCCTTTTTATCAATAAGGCATGCATGTTTGTCAAATGCCGTAGGTAGAAAAACCATTAAAGTGCATTAACATAGACACATCTGTTTTCTAGTATGGATGAATTAAAGTGAACCCCACTTCACCCATTGGCACTTTACTTTTACACAGACATGCACACAGATCCACTTCTTTCTAAAGTATTTTTCACAGGTTTGTGTGTTTGCATTTAGCTTGAGAACAATGGAAGCAAAACATTTCCATTGATCTATGTAATAATCTCCTTAGAGATTCTCTCTGAAACACATTCCCTCAAAAGAAAGCATGGATTTTACTTTTTTTTTTTTTTTTTTTTTCCTTTCTACCTTGCTTTCTTCTGAGATCACATTAACTGTCACTTATGTACACAATTCTAGTTATATTTTGTTTATGACTTTTCAGCAGCTCTGTAATCCTAGAGGATGAAAATATTTTCCATTTGCCACAGTGACACGTGCTGTGGAGAGAAAATATGGACAGCTGCAGGCTTCCCTAATAATGGTATCGGATAACACAGTGTGCAGGATTTCAGTTTATCATTTTTCCTTAATGGAAAATGCAGATCTTCTGCTTAGCCATCTCAAGTGAGAATCTACACAGACCATGACACTCTGAATCAGAAGCAAGTTCTCCAAAATAAGTAGTATCTACAGTGCCTTGCAGAGGGATTGTCACCAATATTGATTCAGCCTGTTTTAGCCATCTTCTTCTGAAAAAGATTTAAATTAGCCATACAAGATGTATGCAAGTTCAGTTCTTTGCAAATAAAAACCTCTTCAGAAGAAAAAGCAGCCTGCAGATCAATGAAATGGAGGTGGTGAGTTGCCATTCCCTTACTGGGGAACTTTCAATATATGTCAGTGATATATTAAGTCCATAAAAAATAAAATATCATTATTTAGGGTGTTTACTTTAGCTTGGCTATGAGAGGCATTTGTGACCTTACAGAAGTACTTCATTGGAGGTCATTATTTAGACTAAATTCCAGATACAGAAAACAAAGAGCTCTATTCATAACAACTAAGACAGCAAGGTATTCACAAGAGAAATGAGCAAGAATTTAAAAATATAGACTAAATAAGACTGTGATTCAATACAGGTCCCAACCCAGGAAAGCAGCCCTCTAAAACTAACTTTTTAAGCACATACTTATTTTCACTCTAAGTAGCGGTGAATTCAATAAAACTTGATATATACTTTAAAATGCTTTCTTGATCTGGAGCCTGGGATTCCTCTCTTCCCCTTAAACAAAGATTCCTTGATTACAGATAAAAGAGACTTTTATAGAGAGCAAAATAACCCACTACAACACCTTTAACAATCACAGCTATTATGAATATCTTCTTCATGGTTCAAACGTAAAATTCTTCCAGCAAATGGCTAGAAGCATGCAGGTTAAAAGGATCTGACTACAAGCAACGTGAAGTCATTGTATCAGCATGAAATGAGTGAGTCAAAAGGGGAACTTCTATTCCCATGGCATGCTGCAGAAACACAGCCTGCAATACCTGGAGATGTGGATGAGTAAATCATTTTTTAATCAATCTTTATATCTTTTAAGCAATCAATCCCACTGAAAATACCAAGCACAAAGAATAAGTAATATTGTTGCAATAAAACCATTCTTTTATGAAGGATACGTCAGCTTTTCTTGAAGAATACATATGCATCACTTTCTAAAAAAATATCAGGAGAGCTCAGAACTATTCATGTATTTGAAGATACCAACTTACACCCTCCAAAATAACAGAGCAAAACAAGAAGGACAGAAACAGAAGAAAAGGAATGATCTTTTGAATGAATACATGGCTCTTCACAAAAGGTATAAAATGGCATCTCAGTAATGCCAAATCAAAAAAGATTTAACCTAGTTTCTGATAAGAATACTTCTATAAAAATGCATTTTGAAGGTCAACCTCATTTAATAGCAATATTTAGTAACTTGAAGAAATTAATAAAATATATGCCTGAAGTGCACTAGACTACAAGCAATAAATAATATTACCACATTTACAACAGAGCGCTTATATTACAGTTCCATCTGAATTATCTCAAACCTATGAGCTTCTCCAAAACAAACCTTACAGTTCAATTGGACCTGGTCTTTGCATTAATCTACTGACACTGTAATAGAATCATGCTTAGACTGCCTATTTCAAGGAAGAACCAAAGCCTACAAGGGGTCAGCTAGACAACTGTAGACTGTTTTCCATTGTTGGAACATTTTCTGAAGATTCAAAACTCAGAATCAGAAGGAATTTATTTCTGCCTTTCAAAACAGGGGAAAAAAATCAAACCAATGCTTATTATGATCCCATTCTGATAGAGATTTATTCAGAAAATGCCATATCTAAAAGGAAAACTGTACTGGAAAATTAGACTCCCATACATACAGGAACACGGGGAGCTAAAAAGCATGAAACTCATTCAAAAACAAATTTCACCGCACATCAAAAATGTACAAAGTAATTGAAAAATCTTTAATCCCAGCTTGCAGTTATTTCTTTACTCTGTGAAGTATGAACTATTGTAGCAAATGGCACTAATTTTAACCATGAATCATATTTTGCTCTCATGTTCAGGAAGCCACAAAGATTTCATTTTCCTCCTAAAACGGTATGTAGTACTACTGAATATAGATTCAGATTTCCAGATATCACTGTATCTATTATACTTGCTAACAGGATTAGCTAGCATTAGACTGGCATCCACAGGAAGCGTGATACTCAGTTAGACCTGAGGGATTCTCTCAGGAGGCAAAAGGTCTAAGTTGAAGCATGCACAATTTCAAAGCAATTCTTGGTGCAATTAACTGCTTGACCTGCAAGATGAACAAGCATATTATTTAATTAATTGTCCTGCTTTTTTAAGCTATGCTGTTCATTTTTCTCATAAGTGTGTGATAATGCACTGCCACCAGTTTTTGTGGAGATGATCAAGGAAATTATACATTAAGTTGCTTGGTGATGAATCAGGACTTTATTTCATGATGCCCTCAATCTCTTCCATCAGCTCTGCTAATGTGATATCCATATGAATGTATGTGCATGTGAACTAAAAACTTAATATTGCTGCAAAGATGGAAAAAATAGTACTTCTATTTCTTATGGAAGTTTTATATTGCTTTGTCTCTTTGATATCATGGGTAGAAAAAAAATGAAAAATAAAGAGATTTTTAAAATATTTATACAGCAAGATATGAAAATCCCATTAATAAAAAATAATTTCTTTTACTTTTGAATAACATCAAATATAGTCTGTGATAACACCTGTGCAAATCTGGCTTGCAAGCTGGAACAAAAATCAATTCTCCTTTTCCCCATATGAGTAAATATTGGGATATTTTTTTCCATAGATCCATACAGAAGTGTCTAGCAGTTCTCTGAAGTTGCTATCTGTTTTGAAGTAAAATATGTCTTTTCCAGGTTAGTGGACAGAAGATGCATTTGCATATCTATTCACGAATATACTGTATACACATGGAAGCACATATTCTGTAATAATTGTAAACAATAGCTTTTAAAAAATAATGGTCATGGAACAAAAGAAAATGTTGTCTTCTCCACGCTTTGATGCATAAAATGCTTAAAGAAAATTATAGTTACTTGTCTGTAACCATTCCTTCATGCAACATGTTCAGAAAAAGAAGACTTTCATTTTGACAGCCAAGCTCATGTATGTTTTATCAGTGTATTGGTGAATCCTTAGAGGCGTTAAGGGGAATCATCCTAAGAATTCTGATGTTTTAATAAGATCTGGGGTTCTTTGCTAATAAGAAGCTAAAGTTTTTAATAAACAAATTGTAACTAGAAGGTTTCTATGTTAATGTTATGTCAAAAGTTCTAGGCATCTCTGTATTATATATATTATACATACTAACTTATTGTGAAATTTCACATTATTTTTTATGTAGATTTTTTCTTTTTTTAATCTGATTCATCCACCTCATTTAACAAAGACCATGGACTCAGAAGTGGCTGTTTTTTTCAACTCCAGCTTTTAATCCTTCTTGTACTATACTATTGTACTGCTTCTTCAATAAACTTATAAAATTATTAGTTCATGCCACCTATATGAAGACCACTATAAGTAAAACATAACCAAAAAGGTATTTAAATAATTAGGGAAACAAATGTCTTTACATGACCAAGCTAAGCATACAAAATTTATGGCTGCTTGATGTTCCTATCCCTAATTATCCCAAAAGGGAAAGCGTAGACCCCAGCTGCACTTTGAATTAGTTACTTAGAACAAGCTGTAGCTTTTTCCCTCCATTTTTTTCCCCCTAAAATAGCCACACCTTTGCATAATTCAGATGGTAACTGATGAAATAGATTTCTCCCTTTCTTTGCAAAAATGTGTACGTTTATAGAACTGTATAAGTAACAGAATATTCGTATGAAGGATCTAGTAATAATTTCTTCAAACTTTTTTTTGTCTAAACGGTTTCTCCTTGATCAATAATCTTCAGTGTGTTGCAAGTACTCTTGCTTTTAACAGCTGATGAAAGTGTAGCACATTTTCAGAATGACTTAAGAATTTACTAAGTAATATATTTGAGACTAGGGCAAGTAACATGAATTTAAGCAGAAACATAGTAGAAATTGGGCAGGGAGTTAGAGCTAGAGGGATGAATGGGAGTGTTTTAGCCTTTAGAGATGAAGGAAGGCAGTCTTTGCATCTGTTCTGATCTCAGAACTATTCTTCCCAACAGCAAGAGATTTGCTATTAAAAGCATTTTACTTTTCTCAATACTTCTCATTTACAGAGTGTTAAAGACTTTCTATGACCTTATCAAGTCTCCACTTGCTCACACTCACCTCTGCTCTGAAAAGTACCAACAAGAGTTCTCTCTTTAATTCCCTAATATAATTAAGTTAAGCTTGAAGCAACTCTTCTGTTCTGTGATTAGCTTGAAGTTTGCTGTTTCTGACCTTGGTGCCTGAGAGCCAAGGAATCTGTACTTTCCAACTGTGTCACCTAGTCTAATAAAGAATGTAAGAATCCCCAATAAGCTTTGTCCCTAGAGCCAAAACTCTCACCCAATTCCAAGTGATTTATAAGTATATGTAATTTTTGAAAGTGGAGCCCTTCATATGCTCTGATGCTTTGAAAGTAATTTAATTATCCAGAAAAACAACCCTTTCATAGTGAAATTGTCATGGAAACTTAGACACACTGAGACTCAAGAGAACTAGACCGGGAACATGTAAATAATCCAGGGGAAAAAAAAAAAAAACAAAAAAACAAAAAAAAAAAAAAACCCAGAAGATTCCTGTGAAGGTGCCTTTACCATACTGATGGCGCAGATTTATCTGTAATTGCATTTGAAGGATATAGAAGAAGCTGTACCTCCAACCACAAAGCTCCACCCTCCATTTGCTTGGTAAGCCCAAGCGTTTTTTCATCTCACTTTGATCATGTATGCTTGACTGCAGGACCTCCTGATGTTGGAGGAGATTAGAAATCATCAGACTGCCACTCCTTTTCCCTTCAGCAAGTAAGTCTGATGGAGCTGAGGCAGCCAGCTACAAGTCAGAGGAGCAGCCCTCCTCTTCTCTGGTCTTTTGTGTCTTGTGGTCACGAATATTCATTAGTAGTGCAGACATAATGACTGTGTAAAGCTCATTCATATCTATCTGTTAAATATTGGAAAGACAGCCCATTGATTTGTACAGTTCACTGATCAGCTCTTCAAGCAATGCAAAGTCACACAGAGAATCACAAGTTGGAACTCTGACAAATGAGCCATATATTCTGCAAAATTGTAAATGAGAGTATAATAACATTTCCTAATGCCTACCTATCCAAGACACTTCTCTTCATAGAATCCTCAGAGAATACAGTTGGCTTTCTGGGCTGCAAGGGCACTCTGCTGATTCACGACCAACTTCCCATCCACCATTACCCTCAGGTCTCTTTTGGCAGGGCTGTACTCAATCTTTTCATCCCCCAGCTTATATTGGTAGTGGGGGTTGCCTCAATCCAGGTGCAAGACCTTGCATTCGGATTTGTTGAACATCTTGAGGTCCACCTGGGCCCACTGCTCAATCCTGTTTTAGGTCTCTCTGGATGGCATACTGCCTCTCAGGTGTGTCATCCAAACCCAACACCAAAAAAAAACCAACCACGTCAGCAAAATTGCTGAGGGTGCACTCGACTCCACTGTCAATGTCATTGATGAAAATATTAAAGAGCATTGGTTCCAGCACTGATCTCCATCCAGACATTGGGCCATTGACCACCACTCTCTGGACTTGCGCCTGCAGCGAATTCTTTGTCCACTGTTCAGTCTACTCATCAAATCCATCTTTCCAATTTGGAGAGAAGGATGTTGTGGGGGTTCCATATCAAAGGCCTTACTGAAGTCCAGACATGACAAGAGTGAGTCTTCCCTTGCCCATTGATGCAGTGACACCATCATAGAAGACCACTAGGTTGGTCATGTATGGCTCTTGGTGAAGCCATGCTGGTTCTCCTGTATCACTTCCCTGCCTTCCATTGTTTTAGCACAGATGCAGAGGAATCTGCTCCATGATCTTTCCTGACACAGAGGTGAGACTGACAGGTCAGTAGTTCCTGACCTATCTTTGAAAAATTTTCCCTGTCTTTGGAAATGCTGCTAGCAGGTACAAACACCAACACCACTGATATTCTGTTCACTACTGTGTTGTCCATTTGCTTCATACATATCCAAATAAGATCACAAATTACATTTATGATTTGGAAAGTCTATGTACATTTGAAATACCACACAACTATTCCTATAGTTTTTTGGTTTTTTGTTTTGTTTTTTACTTTCTCTAAGACCAGCTGCAAAGTTTTCACCAAGTTTACCACTGTTCCATCCCAACCACATAGAAACATAGGGCAAGAAAGGGAAGGATAGCATGTCTCAAAGCAGAAACTTACTTGTTTCATACAAAAAGCCAGAAAATGAAGGGAAATAATTTGTCAAATTCGTGCTGTCAAGCTATATGAGGGCTGCTCTGAAAGTAATGCCTCTTATCCCATTATGTTAGCTCATGATGTCAAAGGCAGATGTTGGTGGCATGGCAGTAGAGGTTGAATCTTTCTGCCAATTTCTCATTACATTTTGTTGCTGTGTGACAAATGGCAGCAGAGGTGCAATCTGGCAGAATGATATCTGACATGGCAGTATGCAAAATTGTGTCACTGAATTCCTTTACATGAAAAGAATTTTCCTCATTGACATTCATTGACACTTGCTGAATGTTTCTGGAGACCAACCAGTGGATGTGAGCACAGTGAGGCAGTTGGGTGGAGTGTTTCAGCAGTGGTGACAGGTGATAGTGACAGTGGGTCACTTCCACTGGTACAGACTTCTATGAGTGTAGCATGCAGGCTCTTGTTCATTGCTCACAAAAATGCGTATCTAATGGTGACGACTGTGTTGAAAAATAGTGTTTTTTAGCTGAGAGTTTTTTCTAATTTCTACAAATAGCATTATGGTGCTCTTTATATCTGTCGTGGTTTCCATGAAAATAAATTGGAGGCATTATTTTTGGAGTGACTTATGTATATATTGGTATCATTGCATTTTGGTTTCCCTAACCATTAACAGTAAACAGTAGGGAGGGGCGAAGATGGAAGGGTGTGGATTCATATTTATAAGTTTTAATACCACAGTTACAGAAGCTACATAATATTTTTCAACCTCCTACTGTTGACAACTAGTAACTAGTAGTTAACTAATAGTTAGGAAGAATTGTTGGCATTCAAATAACAGCTACTTCTATTACTTCATAATAGCACATTACCAATGTTGATAAATTAAGCTGTTTTGAAGATATTAAAATAAATTTATGAATGCTATCACGTTCCTTTTTAATAATGTTAGCTTAGGTGGAACAGTGATACTGAAAAACTGTTTTCATTACATACGGACCATAAAGAAAGTATGAATACATTGGCCATAGAGACACCCGAATCAGAGAATTATAGCAGAAGAATTTTCTAAGATCAACTAACCTACTGTGGATTTCTATCACTGAAATGGTCTCCTAGCCATTATCTGTACTCCTAGTACTATCTGTACTAAAGCAACTTCACAAAGACCTTCTTTGTGAAAAAGCAGGCACCTCATTTCCCAGCGTTCCTAGCAGTAGTTCTTTGCAAACACTAACACTAGGATTTAAAACAAAATGAAATGTAACCCAAAGGGATTTCAACTGTAAACAAATAGGTTCGTTCAGCTTCACACTTAGTTCGCAGGGGAGAAGATTACTGTAAGAACACCAAGACTAGCAAATAGAAGGGGCAAAATGATATCATCAAAAAAAGCTAAGGAGGGAAGAATGAAAAGCCTAGCAGCCTCCATTTGTAGGTTACATTTTCTTGAGAAGCCTCAGCTTACCTCTGCTCTTCAGCAACTCTGCTGCTTCTCTTCAATCATAAACAGATTCAGCTAAAAGCTAATCTCACATCCTTCAAAACAAAACAGAAACACAGCGTATGGTTTTTAGCTAGATCAGATCCCTTACTTGGCTGAAGATGGATTTGCATAAGCCTGGTACTAGGTAATTGGCAAGAACCAAGTTTGCCAGCCAGAGTTCTGTAGAAGAGCTCTGCAGTGGTCCATTCTGCCTATGAAACTGCATGCCTACAGAAAGATGTCAGGTACAATTTAGAAAAGGTACAAAGGGACACAGAATTTGTGAATCCGTGTGTAGCTCCCAGGCAGAACAGCTCAATTTTGTCACCTGAATACCTGGGCAGAGAGAAGCTCCTAACGAGAACGAGTAGCATGAACAGAGTGCATTTTAAGTATTAGGAAGTGCAGAAAAATTCTCCATCCTTGGAGAGGATTAAACCCCAACTGGACATGGCCTGAGCAACCTGCTGTAGCTGACCTTGCTCTGAGCAGGCAGGTGGACCAGGTGAGAGATTTCAAATGGTGTATGCTAGCTTTCACCAGTCTGTGGCTGTCGTGAAGTTCAGGCCACAGAGAAACCTGGAGAAGGAGTATAGTGGTGGGAGATCTGCATGTCACAGTCACAGCAGTTTGCTTTCTCCTATCACACCTTTGAAAATACCTTCTGCCTCACCTAAGACACACACTTTTGAAGGCATTCTCTGCAGTTTATATGCCTTGTTTTCTGACAGATAAATGTATCACTGTATTTTAAGCGGCAACATTTTGTTTTGAACATTTTGTGGTACTGCTCATAGAGAATAAAAAAAGGAAACCTATAGCCTAGAGTCATTGAACAAACAAACAAAAGAAACAACAGTGTATTGCCATGAAGACTTAAAACTTCCTAGCTATATATTCTTCCTCAGAAAGGTGCAGTGATTTACTGTTTTCATGAAACTTTTGGTAAGCATTCTGATTTCAAAATGTTATTTTATATTAGATACTTTTACTCACAGTCCTTTAAACAACTTTTTTTTTTTTTTTTTTTTTTTTGACCTACAGAGCTGTAAGTCACTGTTTAGAAGTCCTCAATAAAGCAAATCGACTACCCTGAAAGAAAGTCATCAATCATATTGACTTGTACTAAAAAAGACCAATGCCATGTTAATTTGCATGCAAAATTACTGGAATTTTGCAAGTGATTTTCTCAAGCAGAATCCCTCCCATGCTTTGCATGAGTTGAATTACCAGCTATTCTTACCATGGAAGTAGCTCAGGGAATCACTTAATATTCTCAAAAGATAAGAAAAACAGCAGCTGATGAAGACGTTTTTCTTTTAAAACCTTGGTTGCATCAATTACTAGCTACCACACTCCTCTGAGGTTTTAGTGCAGGGGTGCTCGGAGTGACCGACGTGTTCTAACATCCCAGCAGCTGCTGCAGCTCTCAGATGTTGGGCTTCTGGCAATCTGTGGCCAAACAAGTGCCATTGTTTAAAATACAAGCAGTAGTATAACATACATAAGAAAGAATGATACCTTCAAATCCACTTTAAAAACTCCCTGCTATTGCTGTATTTCTAAATTCTAGAAATGTCTGCTTTAGTGATCACCTAATTCTTTTTCTGGAAGTCTTAGCACAATTCCTTAAGAACAGTATTAAAATTGTAGGCACAGCTGTATCCATTTTAGTCTGACAAGCCTTTGTTCTTAGTTTCAACCCTCTACTTTTTTCATTTTATAACTTGGGGCAATATTCTCATATTGATGAGTTCAATGTTTCTTATGTAACTCACTGTGCAGAAGATAATTATCCCCTGAGTATGGAGGTCTGACACCTTTCTACCCCCACTCTTTTTTTTTTCTTTTTTTTCTTTTTTTTAATTAAATGAGTGGGTAGATGAAAGCATGCTTTTTGAATTTTATATTGTATGTAAAATAATCATACTTCTTTCCCATTTGATCTATATAATCTTTATCTAGCATCAGTCACCTAAGCCTAAAAAACAACATGGACAGATCACATGAAAGCATTCTATATGGGCAGATGTGGAGATTAACTACTACGAGAAGGATACATTTTCATTGGCCTTCCAGACAGATCATAATATCTTCTCAGAGAATTTTTTAATCCTGTAAGTACCAGACTGATGACCTAAAACATTCTCAAATTGTAATATTATGTATGACAGCTACACACATTGGAGGAGTTAAAATCCAAAAGCAAATGAAAACAAATGGAGATTTTCAGTAGTTTTGGCTTTTGTTTGTTTTAAAAGCAGCCTGTCAGCACTTCATGGTCCATTAGAAGAGTCATCTTGTGTTCTCCTTCAAATAGTATTCCTCCTGGGAGACTTTTCTCAAGAATATGAAGGGCCAGATTGCGGGTCACACTCTATCCACTTTGCATGTCTGTGTTGGCATAAAAGACTACAAAATTCAGAGTGATGGCAGGCAAGACAGCTCAACTGACCTAAAAGGCTACTGAAAGAAGCAGTCCACAACTTGCTTTCTCCCAGTACCGTTGCTCCCAGATACCTGAACCTATCAGGCACTGATTGCAGTATTAACATAACTTCATAGCGTGCTGATGTGGCTCACTAATAAAGCAAAAATCTGCACTTCTCAGCTTTCTCCTTTTAGTACTTTTCTGTGCTGTTTTGGTTTACCAAGGGATCACCTGAGCATAAAGAACAGAGGGAGGGGAGTAGTTTGTATTTTCACCTGATTACAAGAGCTGACAACAAGCAAATGGAATATGCTGGTAACAGGAATCTGCATACTGCACAGCTATCAAGACATTACTGGGTGCTGCTGAAGCATTGCCATTTTCTGAAGTTACTTTTTAGTACATTCAGAAGGAAAAAACAAAACAAAACAAAACAACAAAAAGGAAGGATAGCATTAAACATTTTGACATAAAGCCTGAAAGCTGATCTTGACACCCAGTGATCGAGGGATGATAAGGCTCCCCCATCTTGCATCCTGCTAGGTCAGCGTGTCTGAACTCAAAAGTGTGAGTTCTGCATCCACGCACAATGAGAGACACGGATTGTATCACTAAAAGATGTGTTCACTAACAAGTACCAGGAGTTGACTGGGAGCAGAAAGAGGAAAATAATCAGAATTCTCAGTGGGGAAGGAGGAAAATAAAGAATCAGAATTCTCAGAGGTGAAGCAGGATAAGTGTCTGGGAAAGTTACAGCAGTCTTTGAAAGACCAAACAGAAATGGTGGCCTTCTTCAAAATCCAATTAGGTAAAAACCTGAATACATTCAGGAGGTGTTAGATTCATGCATCATATTATTACAAATGGAATAAGAAGAGAGTCTCCTGAGAAGTAACTCACTACTTTTTCAAGTAATTTGAACATTTTTCCTCCACGAAGTTGCATGTCTTGTAACGATTACTGTGGCGCTGGCTCTCCTGGGGAGCAGAGTGGGAACAGCTGTACGCACAGATAATATCAAAGTATCGATTTGTTGGTCTAAACAAACCTGCTGTCTGGAAACTGCTTTTGTGCAGCACACAAACCTCAGCTCTACAAGCAGAAGTGCTGACTGAAGCAGCATCACACATCCCTCGTGGGGCCAGGACAGCGATGCCTGACACACACAGGGAACTGTATTCAAGAAGGGGCTCAGGTTATATTTAATCTGGTTGGGATTTTTGTACATGTCTTTTTATCTTTCATTGTATCGATCTCCCTAATTCCCCTCAAGCAACACAACGTACTGTCTCTACATGATCAAACTAAAACAGATTTTGATGTGAATAAAAATCTGCTGCGTCAGTCCTTCTCCCAGCCCCTAACTTTTGTAAAGGAAAATGCAACAGTTGCATGTCATTACTTCATTACTAACTACTTGTGTCCTACCGAGAGCTCAGATAAACAGAACTTTAAGGATTTAATTATATCCCTTTTAAATTACTGCAAGTGTGTTTTATCCATATTACTAACTACATAAGATTGACACATTTTCAGCAATACTGGATTCTCCTTGAAAATACTGACACCTTCAGTGAAGTACTGGAAATTAAATAAATACAGAGTACTACACAAAGACTTTCTCCTCTGTAACCTGTAAATGCCTGGAATAGACTAAGCAGAAATTCAGAATAATAGGAACTATTGTTTTCAGATAGATAAAAGATGAAAAGCTGACAAAAAAATAGAATAAAGTCCAAAAGATGAAGTCACAGAGAAAATGAATGGAGAAAGGCATTAAAGTTGTTTAGAAACGCATATCACTTCTGAATGACACAGTAAATAAAGTTTAGCACAATATTAAATGCAAACACTTAGATGTGCATTGAAGGGTAAAAAAAAAAAAAAAAAAAAAAAAGCTAAATGGTAAAGACATGCTTACACAGGTAAGGTACACAGTTAATTATCAAGAAATCTCAGTATGGTGAAACTGAATCACAGAAATGAATATCTGCTCTGAGCTCTAAAAACCTGAGGAGGTAAATATTGATCTGTTTGCAAGCATACAGCAAAGTCTTTCCCACTTTTTCACTGGAAAATATTGACTTGTTTTAAATGTTTCTATTTTCCTTGACACTGTTCATCTGCTTTCTATCAGATTTTTAGGATGTTTATTTCCAGAATTAGCAAAGCGTATGGCGACTAGGTACATTTTATGACAGACTCAGATCCTTCTGATTAAATTATCATTCAGATTATTTATGTTCATAAAATTAAGAAAATCCTGCAGTAGTCTTTAAGGCAGTAAATGTGAACTCTCAGTGCATGCAGCTTTACTGCTGCCATTGGAAGCGGAGCAACCCACTTTGCTAGATCAGTCTTGTTCTGACTGCAGTATTTGTTGCTGCCATTATCTGGCATTCAGACTGAGGGGAACCTCCTGCTACAGACATTGTGCTATTTTAGATCAACAGCAGAAATTCAGGCATCCCAGAGGAGCCACTCCTATAGCAGGCAGGGGAGCTCAGTCTAAAGGGGGTCAAAAATGCCAGATGCTTGGATAAAGGAGGGAACTTCTACATCTCCTGTATAAAAGAAAAATGCACTCAGTTACTGACTGAAGTTTTTCTTTTTAAGGATAACTCCCTCAAGCTTGCTTTTGCAATAGCAAGAAATTTGAGCCTGATGAAGGGCAGAGTTGGCTACAGTGAAATGGAATCCACATGCTTATACAACATGAAAAGGCAGAATAATAGAAAGAAGTTACTACATGTCATGACTGTAGAGTTTCCAGCACAACTTCCTTCCATTTTCCTTACTGTCTGTCTCATTCTCATTCACATCACAACTCTCTAAAAAATAAATAAAACCAGCTGGGCTTCTTTCTGTAGTGTTATATCCAGGAAAGTGTAGCTAAGCCTAGTGTTTGAGTTACACAAATTTAGATCAGCTCAGGATGAGGTCCATAAAACTTCAGAAGTAACTCACCAGTATCATAAAAGCTCAAAACCACTGGCCAAGCCAAAAGGTCTAAAAACACTAGGAAGCAGTTGAAGCTGGCAAAATTATAAGCAATTGAAAACAGACCTAGTAACAGAAAGTGTTAAGAAACTTTAGCTACAGGCACTGCTGCCAACTCTAGCTATAAATCTGGCAAGGAAAATGGTAGGGAAACCTTCAACAGTCTGTTCAGAGCTTTTTAGAATAAGAGCATGTCTGTTTATATACTTTTGTACAGTGCTAGAAAAATATGGTAGTTAAAATGGAAATGCTACACACCAATGTACACTAAAGAACAGACTAAAAAGTGGTCTCCAATATTTACAGGGAAAACAAAACAAAACACACAAAAACACAATAACAAAAAGCAACCACGAAATTTACAGAGCAAAAGATTTACTTTTAGCTTTTCAGTGCCCTGTAAGGTTTTGTTAAAGTATACAAATTCAAAACAAACTGCATCTCCCAATCAGCTCTGTTGAAAATGCCAGCAGAATGCTCGTCTTCCTCTAGAAGCACTAGCTGAGTTCTCAGTTAATTTCATTTCACTCATCAAAAGCTTATTTCCACAGTACGAAAATAACTTGCGGAGAACTCTAGGACACTTTCTGAGTATCACAGGGTTAAGAGGTTAATAGATGAGTGAGGTACCTCTTCATTTTTTGGAGGGGGATAGGGGTTAACCATCCTCAAATTTGTTCCAGAAGTTCCTTCTTTCCATCTTAAACACCAAACAAAATATCATTTGTCTCTTTCAGAGTGTTCTGTATCTGTGTATAAATTCACTTACTGCAGAAATGCTATCATTTGCTGCCACCTTGCAGATGAGGAACAAAAGTTCTCTCTACTCTGGACCCACAGCAATTTATTAAATAGATTGAATAGATTGAGTAAAATAATCTGAGCAAGAGGGGCACAAACACCTTCTCCTCTTCTATTTGTGCTGCTCCTCAAACCCAAGGCATTTCACACCCCAGCCCTGGTCACCATGTTCTCTTCTCGTCCCCCACCCAGCTTAACTGACAGACCTATTACTTGCAAAGTTTCTTGCACACAATTTTAAGAATGCAATATTTCTTGCTCTGAAAACTACTTGAAATACAAAACAGTTGAGCAGCTCTTGTTTATGGAGCCAGGGAAATAAATAAAACAATGGTTCAATGCTTCTTAGATTTGTTTGAGTTTCTGTTGGATATATTTCAGTATGACTTCAAGAACGCATTGACCTATAGACAGTAGTTTTGTGTTTGCTCAACAAACACAACCCCCAAAATTCTGTTACAATACGTGTGTTGTTATAGAGGAAACTTTCACTTTGTTTTCTTAAGCACTGACTGGAATATAGGAATTTTAGAAAAATTTGGATCTGAAAAAAGTTGAAGGTTGGTGATATATCTTACAGCTGTTTTTCTGGACAATAAAATACCTGGCTTTTACGGGCCTTAATATAAACGAGACATACAACTACTTAGTTTTTAAGAATAAAGAATGTCAATTCAACCACTAAATGAGTCTTTATATATAGCTCAACTTTTGCTATAAAAATCTGTGTGAATTAGAAAGGAAAATACAAATTGAGACCCACCAATGAAGATAAAGAAGCAATATTATTTTTATGCTGATATTATTATTATTATGCAAATACTATGCTTATTGTTGCATAAACATTCAAGAGTCACTATTGAAAAAACTTTCCATACTTCGATTTGTTTCAAAAAGCTCTGACGATGACCTTTTAAAGTCCAGTATTTGGTAGTGAGAAAAGACCGTAAAAGAGCTTTCTTTCTTTCTTTTTTTTTCTGCTAGCCATAAAAATTCAATGGTTGGGGTGAGGCAGGCAATAAGGAAATAACAGACTGCATTGTTTTCTTCAGTTCTGAGCTTTGAAATCTCTCAAGTCACAAGGCAAGGAGAACCATTGGACCAGCACGTATTTACACCAGATCAAGGTCAGAGTGCTCAGTGTTTTCCAAGACTGAAAGGAATTCAGATACTAAATAACACTCTGCTTTCCTTCTTAAATTATAATCTTCAGGAAGTCCTGAAATCTATAGCCACAATGGTGGGAGTACACAAGGCAAGGTAATATTCAACAAGAACAAATACCTAATAGCTTGGCCATTTACCTCTTAATAAAGTGGCAGTTGACTTTTTTACTACCCAGTGGTGACTAACACAGTTTTTACATAACTATGCTGTGGACTCAAAAACACCCACGCTGGCTCCATTTCATCCTGATTTAGCCCCCATCCAGCTATGCCACAGCCAGCACTGATCCAATTCAAGAGCCATCTTGGTCCCTGACAGGCACAAACCGCTTGGCCAAACTCAGCAGAGCAGGCTGGCTCAGAACAGGAGGGAAAGGCAAAAGGCTGGAAGTTGTGGTCCTGTCCTGCGCCAGAACAGAGCCTCACACAACGAGGAGTGTTGAGCAGAAGTACTGAAGTGGCTCTGCAGGAAAGCTCACAGCTAGCTAATTAACTTTTCCTGCCAGACCTGAAATCTCTCACTCTTGAGGTGAGTAGGCATCTGCACAGCACTACAGAGCACATGACATGGCATTCTGTTCTTCTGAAGGCTGGAAAAAACTCTCAGATTACCTTGAAAGATGGAACGCTTTCTACCAAAGAAATCCTAGGAATATTTTTTAAATTTCAGAAAAAGATTGACAGTAATGTGGCTGGCAACTAGAAAGAAATGGTCTGAAAAGTTTACCTTTTTCAGTATTTCTTTTACCAACCAGCTGCTTATTTGTCTCCAGAATGTATTATCAAATGTGCTTTTGACTTAGACAAATATCCTCCTGCTCTTCTAGGATGATCAATTAGGTTAATGGAATCAAATTATATTTATTATTTACAGAGTACATGTGAATAGCTTAGCAAAAGTTCAGGTCAAACCACACTCAAAAGATGACTATTTTTGGCACTTGCCATGTTTGCAGAAGAAACAATATCTAAGGAAGTGCAGTTAATGAAAGAAGTCTGTTTAATCAGCATAAAATAAACAGCTAAAAGCGGGCTGCGTAGGGAGAAGCAATAAAAGAACAAGCGACTCGCTATGGCATTGTTTTCTTTTCAAGCTCTGCTCACAACAGAAGCTTTTCAACAACTGTACTTAAACGTCTGAGTTTCAACACTAAATTCTGTAAGGAAAGAAAGAAAAAGCTTTCGATCCTTTGTGCTACAGATGCTCACGAGGCACCCTGGATCTTCTCTAAGCTGCTGACTCAAGTAAAAGGTGAAAGTGCAGAAACAGTAAACAGAAACCAATTTGTACACCAGATTCAAGTAAAAACAGTAATGTGACATAGAGACCATATTTTAACTTGAAAGCTATGTTCACTAAATAAATAGGCTTATCTTAACAACGCATACATAGACTTACATGAGACTTATGTAGACATGTTGAACTTGGGAACTCATTGCCCTGCTGGAAATCTGTAAATGATCAGACCTTTTTACATCAGTGGGACTTATGAAATAAGACCTTGGATTTTCTTCCAATGGCAAACATTTATGATGTTGTTTTGATCTTAGTCTTTTAGTAGAGCCAGACACAAATAATGCATATACTCTCTTTGGAATAACAAAGAATAAAATAAAATAGGAATTAAAACAAACAAACAAAAAGAAAAGCACAGAAACAGAAAAAAAATCTATTTTGTTGGCATTTCATTATTCAAGAACTTGAAAATCTGAAATTTTACTAATCTCCAAGTGTCAGTTTTGAAAAGAAATTTATTTTGCAAAGTTTTTTATGAAGTTGATGTGGCTTGAAAAACAGTTCTTCCTAGGAAGTTAGAAGTCGTATTTCAATCAAAAAAAAAAAAAAGAAAGAAATGCACACCACATAAAAATCACTTTAATCAGTTACTGAATTTTTAACAGTCCAGATAAAGGAGTCCTCAGCTGAATGGTAGAATAAGTTGGTCTACCCAATAGAGTTATACCAGTACGGTATACATGAGTTTGTTCTCTTGGTGCTGTAACTGAATAGCAATCTCTGTTGCATCTGATTCTGTGCTCTGGAACAACAGTTTAATAATAGAAGGCATACTCTGCTACAGCATATGTTGCTTTTCAACTGTAGTTTCAGCTTATAAGTAAAGTGAAACTGGCTTCACTGGCAAGATGTCAGTTGTGGTATGTATAAAGTGGAGGTAAATCCTTTACTTCTAAAACTATCCATGAATTAGAATAAGTAGAGGCAAAGATGAAACACAGAATTACAGGGGTTGGAAAGGATTTCTGGAGATCATCTCGCCCAGCCCCCTGCTAAAGCAGATTCTAAGCAGTAGATTGCAAAGGAAAGTACACAGACAGGTTTTGAACAGCTCCTGAAAAGGAGACTCCACAACCTCTCTGGGCAGTCTATTCCATGGCTCTGTCACACCCAAAGGAAAGTTCTTCCACACATTCAGATGGAACTTCCCATGTTCCACTCAAGAAGGGATAAATAAAAGGAGTCATACAACATAATAACGAAAAACTACAGAAAAAAAACAAAACCATAAGCTTTTCAATTAATATACCTCACAATACAGGAACAAAAGAATATTCAGAGTGCATAAAATACAGCAAACTGAGAACACTTGAAAGAAGAACCTATTTACCATGCAAAGAGACCAAGCAAATCTCTGGCAAAGGAATGCAGTTAAGAGACTCCCCAAAATTTTGTATTTTGTTTCATAGTTGGTGAAGATGATCACATTCATTGCTAATGTGTGATGGTGTGGCTGATTCTTCTCCTAAGGCTCAGCTTACAACAGGCAAATAATTTCTGCTGGACATTGCTGCAGGATGAAAGCGTTGCAGGTGTGTATAAAAGAGCATCAACATCATTTTACATCCTGCAATTTGAGATTTCTGGATTGTGTTATCAGTTTCTTTTCTTAAAGCCAAAACAAAAATCTTTTCTCCAAATAATTCATAGCATTCAAATGAATCACAGACTACGGAGAGCATTTTATACTCCAAGGAATAACCAGAACAGCATATCAAAGAAATCTTGTGTCAGCTTCCTTCTCACAAAAACAAAACAAAACTGTATACTGAATACATCTAGAAACTATTACCCATATTTTTTACTCCATAACTTTTATTTTGCAAATGAGATTAAGTTCTGTTAAAATCTTCATACGAATAAATATTCTAATTTAGAATTAGTCCAAAGAGTCTAGAAGGCAGAGAAAAGGTAAATGTTCAACAGCCATGAATACAGCAGCAACAAAACACAGAAGGCATAAGAAAATCCTGATGTTGTGAGAAGTACTGCTTGAAAAGCACATTCAGTGCTTGTTCAGTGAGTCAGCTTGGGACAGCAGTGCATAGATTTATTTTTTTCCCTAGAATCTAAATACAGGAGAAATAAAACTTGTAATTGTAGTGTTTTGCATTTACTGAATAGCTGCAGCACACTGAGAACCCAGGACAATGGCTATGATGTACAGAAAAGCAATAGTCCTAAGAGCTGTTGCTATGATATGTAACACCTGAGAAGTAGCTCTGAATTCCATGCTGAACCTGAAATATCTACATAAAATGTCAAAGAACATCATGTCACAGATAAACCATTATCAACACTCTTCTCTAAATCAGAACTGTCATGATATGCTAATGCATAAAGTTGTAACTGCGCTGATGTGGTTCCACCAACTCCTTTTATTTTCATTAAGAGATCAGTTTCTAATCTGGGATCACCAATTTAGAAGTATTTTTATGTGCTGAGCTACTAAGAAGGTTTTCACTCATCTCAGAAGTGAAGGGAGATAGAGGAGGGAAGAAATTAATTTTTTTAAAGGCAGACCTGCAGGAAAACACTTTGCCTTTGAAGAAAATTCTCATGAGAAAATGTGCCTCTACTTTAAAGTTTTGCTTTAAGAAATTAAGGATTTCACAAATTTGTACTGCATTTTACCTTTTTTTCTTTTACAATGAAAAGTCTGTTGTATTTATTTACTTTTGATCATGCTGTGTATGTCTGCAGTTGAAATAGATGTATCTACATAAAAGTTCTGTCAAGCTGTTTTTATGAGCAAGAGACATTTTGAAGGGAAAAAATAAAAGATGAGATATTTCACTTTGCAGCAGCTGTCCACAGTGATTTCAAAAATAAAAATAGGAGAGAACGTTTTAATACTATCATATCAGAATATCAAAAAAGCGTACTACCACTACTGCCATGCAATGATTCACAAAGAAATAAAAAACGCTACAAATCTTAAAATAGTATTTCAAAAATCTAACAGATTTTTGCAGTTTCATCTTTTTAATTATGTTAATCTATTTGTACCATCATACTCTTTTAATGAAAAAGAAGATTTTCTTCTAATTCAGAGAAAAGAAACAAAAAAACATTCAGAATAGTGACAAATGTAGGTTTCTAACAGCTGTAAATGCATTGAATGCTGTTAAGTAATTTTTTAATTTATGTATATGAAGCTGCATATTAAGAGGCTTACCAAAATCCTACCTGACTGCACTACTTTAGGGGAAAAAAAAAAAAAAAAGAAAAGAAAAGAAAGCATTGACAGCAATGCATCTTCAATTTAGCAATTTATCAGTTAAGATCTTGTCAGTAAGTCAATAAATCATCAGTAAGTCTCAATAAGTAACTCAGCAGAAATACATGTCAATATAGTAATTCCTCAAAAAAGTTTATATAAAACATGCCTTTGACTTCTATATATATATTTTTTCATGTGGAATTTACAATAAACAGGATATATCAGAGGAAGGGCCAAATCTACTCTTGCATGTAAATAGAGGGATTGCTCCTACAATAGGCCCATGACAGCTTTTGATGAGCGCTATAACGTTGAAAGAGTATCTTGTACCTGCTTCTTCAGCCACACACTGTCTAGTCAGCTGGTGAGCCAGAAAAGGCTTCTTCCACACCAGTACTAGCCAAAAGCTCACTGAAAAGCAATTGAGAAGCAGCCTGATCCCAAGGCTGGCTTAAGGCTCACTGTATCACTATATTGGCAACCCTACCCATGGTAGGGGGGTTGAAACTAGATGATCTCTGAGGTCCTTTTCAATCCAGGCCATTCTATGATTCTATGATCATACATCTAGATTGCCAGTCAACCTGAAAATCACTTGGACACTCAAGACAATTTTCTTATTATAATCAAAAGATCAGGAATTAACAGGTTTGAAGGAAGGCATACACAAATATGTAAATGCTCCTTACAACTACCTCTACCTCAGCTAATTTCCAAGAAGCTTCATTCTCAATTTACCCAGCTAACCAGGTGCCAGGATCAGCAAGCAAATACTAACAGCTGGCATCCAAGTTTATGCCAAACCTTTACGTGAAGGACTTCTTCCAGAGGATCATTGAGATTGTATAAATTTATGTTCAAACTCCTTCCAGAAAGCTTTTAGACTCCAATCTTTCATTCACGAGTAGTTCACAATTCATAACTTAACCAGGTCAATTTTTAACACTTTTTTGACATGACTACTACCTCATCTTAGCCTAATTTGAGAAATATGAATGCCCACAAGTAATGGCAATTTGAAACCAATAGATCTATAAAGTGACTATGCATGAGTTATAAAAATAGCTTGCAAACTGTTGACAGATAGGGGTCAACTCGTTTTTAATGAGAATCAGTATCTCATAGTGACATATGTTAGTATAACATTTGATATAGTTATGGACAAAGATATGTTTAGGCTTCATTTTTATTTACTTTCAAATTTAAAGTAATTAGTCAATTTCAGGTGAACACTCTCACAAACTTATATTTATAGCACTGACCTAATATACTGAAATGTTTTGTTTTAGAGAGGTAAAATATTTGCTTTCCACAGAAAATGCTCACACCATGATTTCTGCACACTGCTAGCCTAGTGCAATTTTGGAGAGTGTCAGGTTTCTCTGCATCAATCTCACTAAGTTTTTCAATTATAAAAGTTGTTAAAAAAAAAATCTGTACAAAGAACCAAGAGGTTAAAAATCTTGATCTGTATTTTACGGTGTAGTAGGCTACCCTGAATACATAAAAAGGGACTCATAACTTCATACCGTTTTGTGGAAAGAAAGCACTTGGGGAATTTACTAGAGATAGAAGAGTATCTTTGCCTTGTAGCTATGCTTAATGAAAGTATTAATTTTTTCTCTTCTGAGGCTGTCAGCTTACCTTGCTGAGGTTCACAAATCTTCCCTTAAGAGACATTTGTGTAGCATGCATTTCAGAAAATGAGCCAAAAGATGGATATGAAATGGCTGTCTTATCAGCAGAATATAAGAAGCTGAATAAAAGACTAGATTCAGCTGGTACATCGTTGTTTTCTTTCCTCGCTTTGCTCTTGCAGAGACTTCAAAGAAAAGACCAAGTGAAAGTTAGGGAAAAAAAAAAGTAATGTAGGAGATTTGATGGGACTGTAAATGAAGTAAGTAAATAAATAAGATCCAGTGGGTGAAAAAATGGAATATGTATACACAAAAAATAGGCGGACATGGGAAAAACATAAGAATATACAGCAAAGAAAAAACTAGGAAAGTGCAATTAAGGAAAACAAAAAGGACAAGGCAAAATGTTGAAGATTACAAAAGTAAGTTTGAAACATATATTCAGTACTTGAAAGTGATTAGCTTAACATTTAGTTCAATGATACTCAAAGAGAAAAGATCTCTAAGTAATTATCTATCTTCTGAATATGAGAGTTGAGCTACTTTGATAATTCTATTCAAGCACAGAAATTGTCTTGAGGAAAGGAAAGAGATTTTTGGAGAATAACAGCTTTAGAAAACACGTGCAACTACAGAAAGGTTAAAATGGAAAAAAGAACTAAAAATAAAAAGGATCAAAAGAGAAATTAAGATAAAGTCAGTGAGAATAAGGGACTTTTCAAGCTTTTACCCAAATGCAGAAAGAAGAAAAGAAGCAGGAAATGAATACAAATCAGGGACTTTTTTGACAGAACAAAACTGAGCATTAGAGCCAAATCTGTCATCTCAAACCCATGTGTTTGCACTTAGTTTTGGTACTTCAGTCTTCAGACATGACATTGAAATAGAGAATTCTAAGAGAATTAGGAGAATCACTTAAGTAATCATGCTACAAGGGCAAAATTACATTTCAAATCAACAGGACAGCACGTAATTGCTGGGCTTCAAAATCAGTCCAAAAACAGGAGGGTTGCTCAGTCTCAGAGCCCTCTTCATATTTTCTGCATGGTTCACAGGCCAAGGTACTACTGATAGCTATTTAAGAAAAATAATTTATTTCAGTGCATTTTGTTTTGTAGGAACACAGAAGTTCAGACAGCTTTAGCTTTCAATTGAGCAGAATAAAGGCATTGCTTATTGGACCCTGTTGTATTCACTAGTTTACTGAGCACTCAGCAGCAAAGCTAAGCAAGTGCTAGCAATGGAAAGCCCACTCTGTCTGCTATTTGCAGGGGGTGCTAGAGGCCACAAAAGAACAACTCTGTAGTGTCTATAGTTTTTCTGCTTGCTCAAAGAATACAGCTTGGGGATAGATCAAAAGATGGCTGTGTGTAAAAATGCAGAATTTATAACACAACCAGAGAGAAGAGCAAAATCCTGTTCATTAGATTTCTGCTGCTGCGTCTAAAGCCCTGAAGGTCTGGTGAAACAGCACAGAAGGTGAAGAGCAAGAACAATCTTCACTTAACTCTCTTCTCCTTTGTCCTGCTCTTCCCTAGGCTGAGACTTACCTGTTGTACTCGATCCACAGAAACTAAAACTAGACTCAGCATTACCATCATAAATTACTTATAAGTTCTCTATGCTACATGCCCATTCCCTAATACTTCATTTCCTATTCCGATTCCCAACATGAACATTTCATGATGACTCTAGTCCTTATAACTTACATGTATCTGGCACCCACTGCCAAGTGATACATAAGTGTAATTCACTGTCCTCTGAATATTATTTAACTTGGCTCTGAGACCCTAGTCTGAAGCTATGTGTTCTAATGAATGTTAAACTGATTACAGACACCATTTTCTTTCATTACTGGGGAGTCTGCAGAAGATAGTTCCATCTTTAAATCTAGGTTCCATCTCTAAGTCTAAACTACTAAGACAAAGAAACAGACATAGGAAGGCAAAAATATCTCTTCCTTTCCCTGCCTCAACAGTGGAAGTGGGAGACAAATCCTATGCCTTAAGTGCCAGCACATTATTTATTTTTCTCAAAGCTTAATATCTTCATCAATCTTATAATTTTATTTTGTCCCAACATAGTAATTTAATTGAAAACATCTAAATTACTATCTTGGTCTATGGACTGGCTATACATTTCTGGCTGTCTAGCTCTCTAGTTAATAAGCCTGCAGGAGCTGATTTTTAGAAATCAGATGTTAGAATAGTTATTTACTCACATAATTCTGCAAGGAGAATCTAGAGACATTCTTTAGACTTAAGTGCTATGTTTAATTTTCATTCAAATCACTATTTAAAGCAGCAGATTTTTGATTAAAAAAAATCTATATTCTTTTATTTGCTGACAAAATTTAGTAATGAAGGAGAAGAAGAATTTCGTAATGAAGCAAAGGATCACATGAGCTAAGTCTTGAAAGCAGTTACCAATGTGCACAACTAATATTTCAAAGCATCAAGCCAAACAGATCCTGGAGCATATCCCAGTGAAGGTGAAAAAAATCAAACAGTAACAAAAAATCAAACAATTTATTTCAAAATAGAAACATATGTAGTTCAGAAGGGCTTATCTACAGTAAAGATTATTTTTAGGGAAATAGGCTATAACTAGAGAATAAAATAAATATGACCTATGGGGGGCAATGGCAACCTCCAGCTTCTCAATTCTGCAAAAGGCTTCCCTGATTCCTGAAGGTGATACAGGATCAATAAGGTCTGTACATAAAAGCAATCTCTGTACACATATCGTGATTAGATAAACTACTATCAGCACATCTGCCAGCATGTCAGTCAGGTCTAGGAATTAATACTGAATTGTAGACAAACCTTTTATGTACAGTAAGACTCCAGACCTCTTTTTTTTTTTTTTTTTTTTTTAAACAAAGAACACAGACAAAAAACACAGCTTGCTTGATTTTGATAATCATTTCCATCTGTCTTAAAACTGCCTGGAACATATTGTCACATATCAAAGCACATTTAGAATTAGTTAGAATCCTGCATCTGCAATTACATTTTCAGCATACCTGAAACCAGAAGCCTAGGACAGAAATCAAAGAGCAAAATCTTAGCTTAGCCTTAGGAAGATAGAAATTCCTCAACTTAATTTTCATTGACCCATCATCTGAGTTTTGATCAATATTCATTTCTAATGCTAATAAATCTTTACACTATGCCAAGGACAGGGAAGTTCAATAATTGCTTCTTATACTGAAAAATAAAACTATGACCTTATCCTATTTATTTATTTAAATTTCACTCAAAGCAACTATCAGAGAACACTGAAGTTTATACAAACATATCTCAGGATCCACCAGCTAAAAACCACTAAAACTTGCTAGGTAATCACAGTTGATTTTAACACCACAAAAAATTTGAGTTTTTTCTTCAATGAACAACAAAGTACCACCTCATTTAATACATGACATGTTGCAAAGAGATTGTTCCATAACGACATATACCAAGCAGTTTCTCATTGAGAAACTATTTTGCAGACTTAGACCTCAGAAGTGAACACCATTCTCAATTTTTTGACCAAACACTTCTTTGAGTTTTGTTCCCTTACATTCACTCAAGAATCAAAAGACAATTCCTTTCTATACTGAAATGTCAAAATTCTCATTGATTTCAACCAAGCTAGGGTCTTTCCCTAAGGAAATGAAGATAACTGTCCACAAGCTTGGAATTGCAGACAAAAGCCTGTAGTCAATAGTTAATAATTGCATTTAAATTCAAAGTATCCTAGTTTTGCTTGTTAAAACTGCCTATTCTACCAGTGTCAGTTCTGGCCAGCACTAGTGAACTGAACATGTGTTTTAGGAGGACAGTGGCCTCATGATAACAGGCCATGCAGATAAGAAGGCAATACATAAAGGTTTGTAATTGTGATGGTTTGGTTTCTCTAATTCCAGTCCTAGAAGGATTTTTCAAGTCTGGACACGAGCTGTGCAAAAATCCAATGTACAATTTATTTTAGCTGAGAAGTCCACTTTTTAAGTTAGATTCCGTACAAATTAGTGACTTTTGACTTTGATGATTAAGCATTCATACCAAGGGCAGACAATCAATCAGTGCAATATTCAAACTCCGTCATCAATGACTGCAGCAGTCAGCAGTCTCCTGCTTTTAGCCATCAGCTATAGCTGGTTTAGCCCAGCACCATTTTTGCCTCTGACAAAAGATCGTGTGCCACTGAAAGACACTTTAAAAAGGCAGTCATATGCTACCAAGTCTTCTGATGCATGTCTTTCCATAGAGCTTTTGTCTTTTTGCTAAGAACTGAAATTGTCATCTGATTTTTCTGAAATCTAATACGTATGTTAATTATGCAGCCAACGAGCCTCAAGGGATTATGTGGGAAGCCAATGGCACGTACTTTATCATCATAAATATTGTATTACTTCAAATACACTTTGGAAATTCCATTCTCAGCATTTCTTTAATGATATTCAGAATTTCAGTACAGAATGGACTCATCATCTGGTATTATAACAAGTTCTACTGCTTCTGTATTATTTTTCATTTACTGTATCAATCTTCCATTATATTTCAAAAATCCAGTAAAGAATATTATTATTACACTGTTAAATTTTCTATTTATGGGCCTTTATTAATACTTTCCTGTAGGACTTCGTTTTGTTATTTATCAAGGCTCCTTTCTTTTGAAAGATGTCACTGTGCTTGCTCCTAAAATTGCTGTGCTTCATCAATACTTAAATACTGCAGTGTTAACTGCTCAATACTGACACAAAAAAAATGAACCCTAGTCCAAACATAATTTGGGTAGGAGAGAAGGGTAGCATTTTCCCTTCTCTTCTGACCCTTACTTTCTACATGCACAAACAGAACTTACACAGTTTGCTTTGAAACAAGTGCTCCAAAAAGAAGGAGGTGTGCAAATCATCCAGTCACAAGTATAATAAAGAACTCTCCTTTTAAATTGTAATTTCATAGTTAAACAGATAACTGTTGGTTACAATGATTCACAATAAAAAATCTGACCTGAAAATGCAATGCTAAAGGCACTGCAGGTGTGTTACTTGGATTTCTACCTGCATCTGTTGGGCAGTGAACTCAACAGACAGCAAAAAGCTGTGTGGTTGAAGTGTCTCACAGAGTGAAGATTACTTTCTAGTTCCGGTGTTTGCATGTAACTTCTCCTACAATGATTTCACTGCTGGTTTCCTTAACTCAGAACTGTGACCTTTTTCAGCTCCTTGGTTGGTCAAGGGTTGCTAGTGGAACACGACTTTGCACAGATTCCTCCCACCCCCACACGCTCATGGTCCCCTCTAAGGGACTAACTGTACCCTCAAAGCCCTGGGAAATACAGTGCTTAAAGCTTCAAAACTATGGAATCTCTCTGTACCATTTCTGAAATCTAGAGGTCCATGTACCTAGAAAATCTTTTTTAATGGGTTAAAATGGGGTGTCCAGTTCAATGAAGACAGCTTCACTAAACTCCTGTACTCTATTAGTGGGAATTTGTTCATTTCATCTGTTCATCTCAGGATATCATTCCATTGAAAACTGTCATCTCAGAGTTCATGACATAAGACAGATTTCTTTCTAGGTTTTTTACTTAAATTATTATTTATTGTTTGTTATGCGTAATTTTCTAAATCAGAACCAGAGGTGCCCTCCACACACCTCTGCTCAGCCTCACCAAATAGTATACGGGCATTTAAATTAGCTAGTGATGTTTCTGTCATCCAGCTTGGTCTCATCAGCACATGCAAGTCAGGAGCCTCATGTGTCATCAGACATAACAGTCTGATGTCAGTTTTCCTGAAAGGAAACTCAGTTTTTAAATTCTCTTATATAATAAAGATGAATTTCTGCTGACACATTTGATGTTTTTCTAACATTAGCACTTACTAATACCATACTACAGTTTTCCAGAGTCATTCATAAACAAATGCCTTTTTAATGCCTTCTATGAGTTGTACGACAATACTTACCTGTCAGAGAATTGCTGATGCCACAAACTAATACCATCCATAGAGTTTTAGCATCTTTTTTTATTTGTGCTGACACTGTACTTTTCATACTACATACCTCTCCCTTTATTATATATTGATTTTTATTCATATTAACTATACAATTGCTTTCACCTTTTTTTATTTTCCTTTTTATGGTACATGAAATCACCTGTCATAGCTGGAGGCAGTCTAATACAATAAATTATATGAACCTTCTAATACAGTAAAACGTTTGTTTCAAACAGCATCTAGGTTACATAGAACAACAATTTAAGTGAAACAAATAACTACCTTTATACAGTTCTGAATAGTTTCAAACTGTGTTCTTTCATTACTACTTAATTGTTCTATTCACATACTTAAAAATACAACAGTGATATTAGCCATATATAAATACCAAATATTTAAAGAAAACATAGCTTGACAGGAACTTGCTCTACAGGTAAAGCCAATTTATTTGACTAAAGGAATAATTTCTCTCATGGTTTCCCTCGATTACTAGCATTATCATCTGAAAAATGAGTCCCTTATTGTCTGGGCAGCCTCATTTTGCACAGCAAGTACTGTAAAGAAATGTGGCTCTTTATCCTAAAAATTGGTGAACATTAATCCACACGTGTACAACCACTATGAAAGACAACACCTCAGAGTGCAAAGATCAATTTCCATTCCGAAATTCTACCATAAACATCAACTCTGCATTGTGGCGAGCGCAAGATATGACAACATTTTTGAAAAGACATAACTTTTACACTTAAGTCACATCAAATTATTAGATACTAAGCTCTTCAACACCTTAACAACATGGAATTGTCTTTATAAGAGAAATACTGAAAGTGATATGGGACGAGAAATTAAAAAGAGCATATTATTCTGATAATAATTCCAACTTATGAGCTTTCTCTGAGTACAACAAGGTAAGGAGAATGATTTTCAGAAGTTAATTTGCCTATAAAGTTCTACATGAGGAGACAGCAATGAAGGGAAGGCATCAGTTAATAACCAGTTCTCATCCAGTTTGCTCTTCTACAATGATTCTGAACAGACTTCTCAACTGCTGTATGTGTTCAGAGCTATTTATCTAAATTTCATGGCTCCCAAGGACCCCCTCCAATTTGGCCTTGAACACCTCCATGGATGGGGCATCCACAGCTTCTCTATGCATCCTGTTACAGCATCTCACCATCCCCTCAGTGAAAAAGTTCCCACTGACATCTAATCTAAACCTCCTCTCTTTTAGTTTAAAACAACTCCCTCTTGTCCTATCACAATCTACCTCTATAAAACATTCATTTCCCTCCTGCAACAAAATGTACATGCACATATATATATACATATACATTTTAATAATTAGAAAACAAAAAGTGTGTACTCTGATTTTTCTTTTGCAACCCATAGGACAACCCATATTCTTCCATCATCCCTAGTCTTACAAACCTCCACCTGGAAATTTAAAGGTTATCTTTGCTGGAACTACATCAGCTTTCTTATTACCTGTGGTCAGAAGCTCAAACCTTACCACTCTGATTTTGCTTGAGAGTTTTAATTGTATCACATCTATAACATGGATTAAATTTGTAGTCATGCAGTTTAGCCCCAATTTCATTTACTAATTACATTCCAGATGTACGTCCCACACAGATACTTACAATTAATTGAAGATATTTTAAATAATTGCTTTAATGAATGCACTAATAATTCTAGCCCTAGAAAACTCAGGAGATAAAAATCAATGATTGAATCTACACCAAAAACACTGTTTAGTGTTTGGTGTTTAAAAAGTATCCTAAGCCTACTGTAACAAAATATAAATGAGCTGAATTCATCTATAGCTGTGCTTAATTTTGTCAATAAGATATTAACAGGAAAGAACTTAGTTCCACGGCTGTTAAGAGCTTGATTGTTAAATTCAAGTGGGAGCTGTTTTTCATTCAGCAGGAGAAAAAGAAAATCAGCAAAAAACAGACTCCCAAAATGAATATGTAAGGCTGAGAAGCCTAGTTTACTGTCACTAAATTTTATTCTCCTTTTCATTTTCAGTAATTGCAGTAAAATAGTTGATCTTCAGGGACATATTAGGAGAAGAATAGTAATTAAGTTTAGGAAGGTATAATCTGTATAGAAATGAATTAGAACTGACTCAGTCTAACTTATTATAGATTCAAATGAAAACCTAGCTGTACCCTGTGAACAGCTTATTCAAAAACACTTCCAGATTTCTAGATGTCAGCTCTGTCACTTAGGGCACATTTATTATCCTCCTCAAAACGTGTAACCCTTCAATGTGAAAAATGGCACCACTGAGGAGTCAATGCTTTTGCTTCCCTACGGAGCTATGACTGGGAATACAAGCAAAAAAATCTAAAAACATATAAATAGAAACCAACTCTATGAAAAAGTCTGCACAGATCAACACAATAACTGAAATTATCATTTTTTTAAATCAAACTGTATAGCCATGTTCTCTTTTTCAAACAACTCCCAGCATCCCAGCAGTAAAGAAAACAGCATCTTGAGGCTTATAAAAGCTAGTTTTCCAATAAATACATAACCTCACTGTTTAATAATTCCTATAGTTTGTTTCCAGCTAGCAAATAAACAGAGACAGAAGTACAAACAATCCATAAACGACTGGGTTTAGACGGTGTGCTTGACAAAGGGCAGTACTGAAATCTGCAGTAGGATGTATTTTATAGAATCACTTCACTCAAGTTCAAACAAATTGGACAAAAAAAATCTGTGAAATACTGGAACAAACATTATCCACTGATTTTCAAAAAATGCCACAGATGTCAGTGAAAGATAGTGTCGAGTTCACCAGACTTCACATTCCTGTGAGGTCAAAGTTGGTCTACTTTCAAGTTCGTATAGCACTGCTGCTTTCCTCTCTCCCACCCTCTCATTTCAGCATTAAGTCTTTCTTTAGTGAAGGGCTTAGAAATACACAGCTTATCCTGTCAGGTCTAAACACTAGATTTATTGTTAAAATTGTTTTATTCAGTGTTTGTACAGAAGAAAATAATAGGGCTTTAAACTTAGACTTTTTTTTTTTTTTTTTACTGTAAGTTATAAAAACAGAAATTAAAGAGAAATCAAAATAGAGCACGGCCCTCTCTATCCACTAAAATCATCTGTGTCAACCTGTACAAGTGGATGTATTTTAGAAGGTTCCCAAAGCCAAACTGCTGATGTGAATTAGCTTACCGTGCTCTATTCTTGACTTAACCCACTGGGAAATAGACAAAGATCACTAGACAAGAAGATGGAGATACATGCACAGTGTCACTGAGAACAAGGAAGTCATGCAGTTTCTTCCCTCTCATTTGTAAAGCACTGTCCTCTGTATAGAAAAAAAATGCAGCACATGAGACCTGGAATACCCCAGAATAATCTGGCATGTGTTAATATTCATGTTTCCTATTTGTAACTTAATTTTTTTATTTTAATGATTATCATAATGATTACTATGTTACATGTTGTATTTCTGAGCATCATTCAATATTTTCAACTTTGATTTTCCAATTATATAAGAAAATCCTATATGTATATAAAATTATTAAAAACTAAGCAAAACAAGTGAGAATTTTTTTTTTTTTTTTTTTTTTTTTTTTTTCTAGAACACAAACTTTAAAAAGCCTGATAGTTGTGTATGAAATACACATAAGTAAAGAGGGCTTGTACAGCTCTACTTTCAGACTAGAAATACTGACTTCAGTTGGTCTGGGAGAATTTGCAAGAGAACTGTATAAAACCAAGTAGATCTGAAATACTGCACAGTAACATTCTGGTCTATAGATACACACAGAGAGAGAGCAGGTCCCCATCATGCTCTTAATGGTGATAGATAAGATGCTGGCTCAATTCCAACCTGAGAAACATGTGAACGCATTACAGCATGTCCTGGAAAATAGGCAGTTAGTTTTGAGTATACCTGGCTAGAGGAAAACCTAAATTCTATAGTATGCCAAATAATAAAAGTAGTTCAAAATCTAATAAACAAGATGTTAGTAAAGTAGTCTTCATTTTATTTATGAAATGCTTGACAGCATATGGAAAATGCTGGAGGATAATCACAAAAAGGATTCAGCTGCATCATTTATTTCGTAGAGCAATAGAAAAAGAGAAATAAATCCTAGCTCCTTATTGCTTGATAATATTAAATCATTACGCACAGCAGCTGTTTAGTGTTCCGTGTGGTTTTCAGTTTCTTGCTGACAGGTGTCCAAATCACAGAAAGTATCCCCACATGTAGTGGCAGCTGGCAACACTGTCATCTCTGAGATACCAGAAGTGGAAAAGAAAAAAAAAAAAAAGAAAAATGCTTCCACCACACTCAATAAAGAGAGAGAAAGTCTTCAGGAAAAGGTAAAGAAGGAAAGCCACAGTTTTCCGTGGGTAACAGAGAAGAATTTTGTTTACTGGGAATGATCCCACAAACATAAATATCACACACAATCATAAATATCTCTCTGTTTTGAAAACCAGGCATAACTTAGAATTCCATCTTGAGGTTTTTAAGTTAAATGATATTTCTAAAATTGTAAGCTAGATGTTTGCATGGAAAAGCCTGTTAATTCTTGAAATATTTGGTTAAAGAGCCACAATAACAGTGGCACAGTTTTCTTTTAGTTTAGTGAGCTTTCCATAACACTGTAGGGTTCATGTCAAGTAATCTTATCATTGAAATTCAGTGTACTACACAGATATCACATCACTCTAATGGATGTGAATTCGGGCTGTTACATCCTTTTTGAGTGCCGTATTCATGTTTTTAGTAATAAATGAGAAGAGTCAAAACATGACAGGTTTAATTTACAAGGTAGCATTAGGTCAAACACAAACTGTCAGATTTGCACTTCATTTGTGCTAGGAACATGATCAACAATTCTATTTTCTGCTGCCTGCTGGAGCGACAGTCCACCTCACAGTGCAGTGACTGCTGACAAGCACCAAGAGATAGGAAGCAACTGTAGCTGCAACAGCTCATGAGACAGAAGGCCACAGGCTGGTGGGACCCACTGCACACTGCTGTCCTTGCAGCTAAATGATCAGAGGCCACGGCAGGACAGACGTGACCAACTTCAGCCAGCTGCATGGAAATACACAGCGTATGGAAGAACAAATACTGGAACATTTCATTGCACAGCCTTCCCCAAACACTGAATCTCCCTGACACACTGTGATGTCAGAATGGGCTTCATTGCATACTGATAGTCCTCAGCTTTCCCTGCTAACTTCCCAGCTTTAAAGGGTTTACTGAACTATTAACCATCTTGGTTGCGCTCTTATTCCCTTAAGAAATTCTAAAACTGATATTACAGAAAGGCTTGGATATTTCATCCTCACACCTGCCAACCCTGGAGGGAAATATCTTTAAAACAATCTGCTGGGAATGCTTACAAAAAAAAAAAAAAAAAAAAAAAAAATCCTTAGAGCACATTCCCCAGAAATTTTAGAAATCATCAAGAAGCACTGTGCCTTTGAAAAGAAAAGGAAGCAAAAAGCCCCAGCCATAAGCAAACCAAGTTAATTCAAAGCATGTTTTCAAGTATCGGATGTGCTCGCTGTAGTAACTTTCACTTCCATCAAATCAACTTATAGTTGAGCATTGCCACTAAAATACAATCTATTAAAAAAAAAACCTATAGTGAAAAAAAAGGTGTTTTGTTTTTAATGCTTGAAAGATGCACATTTTTAAATCAGACTAGATCTTGCTTGACTACTGATACATTCTGATTACCTGTATTACACAGCGTATACGATTCCCTTTGTGTTTAAAATAAAAAGTAATTTATACAACTAAGTTTCACAAGATATTTTTTACCTAATGTAATGTTTAGAAATAACATGTATTTATTTTTCTGGGGAAGATTTTAATTAAAGATACCTGCATATATTATAAGCAAGGAGTTTCTCAATTACTCCAGTAGCCCCAGATTTTTTATTTTTTATTTTTTTTTTAATATATACTACAGGCAATTTCTACAAAGAGAAGAGAAAAGCAGGTCCTCAGTATCTACCAGGGTAGATATACAAGGAAATTCTTTGTTGCATTTGCTTGCTCCTTCAAGCCAGCTTTTGCTGCATCATGAGTTATTCCCCAGTATACTATCAACAACTTAGTAGAGAAACTAACATATCTATGTACAAACAAACTCTATCTGGACTGATGAAATCACAGTCCCATGGTGTTTTCCGTGTCTGTGCCTCATGACAAGATAATTTATCTACCTACATAAAACAGAATGGAACAAGCTCAGATGGGAATTGTTTCTCAATAGCCTAAGTCATGTGCTGATAAGCAATCCAAAACTCTGATTCTGGATCCATATGAAACCAAAGAGAGCAGATGCAGATCCACCAGTCTGGCAATAAATCTCCCTGCCCCCAGCGCTGTGGTTTTCTTTATTGAATCGGCTCCCTCAGAACTTCGCAGCTGCCCCTGGAGCCTGACCTTCAACCTCTCGCCTGACGTGGTGTTGCAAGCAGTACTAACACGATACCTCTTTGTGCATATCAGCAACTACCGTCTTTTATTTTTCATTTTAAATTACTCTTTCAAGCAAGAGCACAAGAGCACATCTGTTGAACATACTGGGATGTGAAACTTTAATAACTATTCAACAAATTATCGTTGCACCACTAATGTATATATCACAAAAAGGGGCACTGATGCAAGATGTTTGGTAGGTTTTATATCATTGATCAGACTAAATGTAGGGAGAATGGCCTGCTATGTTATTACAGGAAGCCCATTTCCAAGGGTCAGGTGCCACTCAAAATAAAAATAAATCTTTAAAATAGAAACAGATCCTTTTCCTACCTTGAGGTGTAAGTTAATAATTTTTTAAAAAATTTAATTAATGATAGGATACTAAGAACAGATGTCTAGATTATTTTTGTTTATATTTCCCCCTAAAGGATAATAAATGCATAGGAAATGAGCGTATTTTCTATTCTCTGTGAAATAGCTTCATGTTTGATTCAGGTACAAAATTTGGAACAGATCAGTGAATACTGCAGTTAGTAGTCCCAAATAGTCCAGGTAAAATTCAAGATCGACCTAGACAGATACTATATCCAATCATGTTTCAAATAAGAGGCTTTCCATAGCAGCATAGATTTCTTTTTCCTGACAAAGCTGAAGAGGCTCACAGCACCACCTTTGCTCCCTTTTTGGTTATAATGAAGTCACCATTATTTTCACAAAGCTATCACCACTGAGTATATGTCAAGTGTAATTAGCAACTATTTAAATATAATAGAGGAGAAGACATGAATAATCTTACTATTCTTACAAACATTTATGTTTTTACTTTAAATTGACTGTTACGAATCAATTTATGAACTACAAATATTTCCTGCTGTCCTAAGTATGACGCTTACTGTAATTTTGTTTACAAAAATGACCATCACGCTTCTCTGTATGTTTTTAAGCATACTTTTTATACATATAATGACGACTTAAATTTCCGCTTTCAGTGAGTAAATAATTCAAATCTGTTTACCAAGTGTTTTTACACTAAAGCTCCATGACTAGAACAGTGAAGAGATCTAAGCAATTGTATAAGGAAATAAATCATTAGACCCAACCTGCCTTTTTAAAATATCCCAATATATCTCTATTAGGCCAAAGTCAAAAGTCAACAGAAGTGCAGTCTGCCTAACCTCCTTATTCCTACATTCATCAATCTCATTCTGTTTCAGTTTGCCTTTGGAAAAGGAAATAGAAGAAACTAGAGATTTAAAGAAAAAGAAACTAGTAAGATAATGCTTTCTTTCTGTGAAAGAAAGATCAGTCATATTAATGAAATAGCCAAATGGAACCTTCAAGCTTAATGTAGTAAATCGCCAGTAAATTCCAATTAGTACTGAAGTAAAAAGTCTGGAAATACTTTTCTCCCTATAAGTAATGTATGTACTTAAAGAAAAAAATGCTAATAACTTGGATGCGATCAAGAATCAGATCATTAGATAGCTAAATTCATCGATTGTATGTGCTGTGTAATTAACTGACACACAGTTTTCAAGATGCATGTTTTGAAAAAATAAAATATACCTAAATCAGAACCATAAGGTTGCCTCTCACTACTATGATGCCATTTCATGGCTGTGATCTGACCATTCCTTCCACTGACATAGCACCATAAAGCATTCTGTAGCAGAGCAGAAATTTCAGTTATAAATGGAAGACTTCAGAGAAAAAAATGAGAAACAACAACAAAAAAAATCAGTATGCACACGGGGCTAATTCTTTATGAAATTATATATGAATAAGTCCAAGTGTTCTCAAAGTGATTTTTACAAAAATATTTTCTGTAAAACATGCATCAAATATCATTTTTTTTCTAAAAATTGTTAATAATGCATATTTTAAAATGCCACAATTATACACAAATCCATGCCTACATTACAGTAGTTAATTGCCATAGATTTTTGACCACTATTATAATGAGCACACTTAAGTACACACAGATCTAGAACTTGATCCCAGCTGTACTGAAGTGACAGTGAAATGGAAAGACAATGAAACTTGCTTCTCTCTTTCATCTATTCCATTTTTATATATATAACACAAAGATAGGGAGAATCTCTAGATTCCCTGATATCAGAGACTTCATAATTTTCATAATCCCTTCCTAAGAACAGAGACTTCATTCTCAGATCTGGGCATTCTCAGGTCTTAAATGTAGAGGTTCAACTCAATACCCAGATGGTACTTCTAAATGTAGTATTTTCCATGATCTTGCACAACACATCCAAGTGCCATACACAGTAAATATTCAACTCAATACCTTGATCAGTAAAATAGGCAATAAAGGCTCCTTCCCTTGTCTTTGTTTTCTTCTCATATGCTAGGCACCACCTCTGAGCTCTTGTTGGGAAATGGAGCCAAGAACAAAGAAGAATCTATAGCTCCTTCCTGAGCTACCTCCATCAAGGCTTTTCTTTCTTTCTGTGGATTACACAGACCAGAGGAATAAAGTAGATGCTACTTACTTTTTTATTTATAGATACTCCATAAACTGAAAAGCACACATTACATTTGTTTGCTTCTCTATGCAAGCTTATGACTCTATAAAAAGTGGTTTAGGTTTTGCTACTTAACATCTCATTTTTATGCCAGTTCATTATTGTGTCCCTCCGAAGAATGTGTCACTAACTGACTGCATTTTTATGCCACTGTGATTTACAGAGTGTGAAAGGGAGGAATTACATAACTGTTTACTTAAACTCATACTTTCTCGGAAGCCCTACACAATCCTTTTGTTATCGCAATCTCTAGTGGGCATATGCAGTGTGAATATATCATAGCATGAAACTGGATATAGATGACTCTGCCTGTCTGACTTGCGACTTACTGAGTTCTGTATGTCTGAACTTCTGGGAAACAGCTGCTGGTCCCACACTGGAATTAGAACGTTTGAGCTCTTCTGATTTATGTTAATTCCCATGGGAACGATGACATGAAAAATGAACACCATTTGTAAATAAAGTACCAATTCTTTTAGCATTTAAAAGAAATAGAACTAGTTCAGAATACACTGATCTATTTACCACCTTGTTACACTGAAACAGATACAGTGAAAAGGCATCATAGAAAACACAGTCTTGAAAATTTGTCTATTTAAAGAAGCTATCCATTCCTACCTTGCTATTATTAGCATTAATTTGTTACATTTACTGAGTTGGATTAGTTAAAGAAGAAATACTATTAGAAGAAATACTATTATGCAATAAGGTGTGAGGAAAATGAGTCAAAATAAAGTTTATGCAGAGAAAGACAAGGGATGGGAAATATGTCCCAATTATATGATTGCCAAAGAGTTCATGTTAGTTCATGTTGTCCAAAATTCAGAAGCCCTTCTGGTTTTTCAGAAGCCCTTCTGGTTTATCTAGTTTTGATTGCACAGCTTGAAAGGTCAAGTATTTAAAGCCTAACTTTTTAGTGTACTGGGCTCTCATAAGAGATCCTACACAGTCTTCCACTGATGAAGACTGGTATTCACAAGACCAAAGCGAAAAAGGCTGGAAAGGTCTCCCGGAGGATTTCATAGCTTTTCCTGAAGAAGGAAAGAATAATCCTTCCCACATTTAGTGCAGGACTTTGGTGCTTCTGATGCTGCATCAGGTTGATCTCTTAGCAAAATAGTTCATTTTGAAAGAGCACCTCTTCATGACATTCAGTCACTCGTTAGGCTAATTTGAAAATAACTGTAATAGGTGATCAGGAGTGGAAAGAGGCACAGTGAATGTGTTTGCAATTGTGGAGGAACAACACCTAAAGATATTTCAGAATATCTTTTTATTTGTCATTTCCTTATGAACTTCACATGCTAAGCTCAATTTGGGGTTTAGAAAAAACGCTACAAAACAGAAGTAAAAACATCTTCACAGCAGTTTGCTGTCAAGATTTTATTTACCAGCTCCATGTTTGAATAGGCATAAGATGAACAGGTAAAACTTATATTAATACAGTACAGATAACCTACTGAAGGTACTCCACAAAAAATTCTTAGATTTCACCTCTAAAGTTCAAGAAGTATGGACAAGAATATTACTACTGAGTGTCAACGTCGTATAGAAATTTCTGCTGAAGCCAAACAAGCAAGTACCAGTAGTATAATCTTCATATACTATGCTGAAAAAGCATAATGCTTTAAAAATCCCTACAAAAGTATATATATGTAAGAGTGACTATACAAATACATCCACATTTTGCTGTTCTTCAGATGAAACTTCATTTCAGGCACAAGTTGGCCTGAATTTAAATTTTGATATATTCTTTAATAGTATAATTTGAAAGCATAGTTGATTAATCTGCAGTGGTATTTGTGCAAATGCTCTGTAAAGGAAAGAAGGAAGGCATACTTTTGCCAAAGAAATAAGAAAAGCTAGTAATATCAAAGGATTTTAGAAAGGGCAGGGGAGCAAAGTACTGTACTTCATACAAAAGTTTCATTAACGATTGCCAACTCAATTGTTTCCCTCCTCAACGTGCTAAATGAGATTAAAGACTTTACTACAGCCTTCAGGGTTTTGAGGTAAATTAATATGGAATGTAACTTACTGGGACTAGAGCAAAATATAAAATAAGTAGATGAGAACTGTGCTAGCAATGGAAGCAATTAATAAGAACTGGAATTTGGTAGTTTTTTCTTAATGGCTGCAGAATGAAAAGGGCAAGTGAAAAGAACAGAAAGTACACATTGAAAAGAAAGCAAAAAAGGATGAAGAGACTATGTCACTTCATGTGTTGGTGTCCCAATTTTTCCTCAAAAACAAATATAGTCATGCTGTTTCTTACTGCTCCTACTTGGTTATATTAGGATGTAATGTTTGGGGATTACTATACATAATAGTATTAGTTTGAATTCTGATGTGTAGTAGTAATTTGTAGTCTTGCTTTCATATCTACATGCTTTCCTTCAGAGTTTACACAAAAGGAAAGAAGAATTAAAAAACATACATACAGAAATTTCACTAGCAAGGTTTTACTTTTTCCTCTTTTCCCCCAAATTAGCTTCCAAACTTGTGTGAAAGAGTTTTCAGAATGTTGAAAGCAAAACTCTTAAGGAAATATTACTCGAGTAATGGGCATCAGTTCTTTTTCTCCTTTTTTCTGGCTGCATCAATGAAAAATAAAGATGTTGGAAGCAGACTACACCTGTCACAATGCTATTTCCAGGCAGATAATTTTTCCTTCCAATTATTGGCAGAGAAATTCTCCAGGATATCCATAAGATAAATCTGCAGGGAGGCTTCATTTTGAGTGTTTGCATTGTTTCTCACTAGTTGTGAGGGGATGTACATTGCACTTGACTGTCACACGTTGCATTCTCTCCTGGACAAAGCATTCCAGTCGGTAGAACAGGAAGACAGGCACCATATATAATGCATTAACCACTAAGCTTATACTACTGAAAAATAGATCATTTTCCTTTCAGCAACCAGTCCAAAAGTATAGCAATTATAGGTTACACTAAAGCTCTGGATTAAGGAATCAGAATTTCAAACAAGTTCATCAATGATATATTAGCTACAAATCTAAAGAGTAAAGACTATATTTATTTCTGTGTTCTAGTGCTCTGTTTTCTCTACCAGGACATCGCTCAAAAATTAGGTTTTATGCAAAGTATAACATATCTCATTTACTCCTGCATGACACACAACCAAAATAATCATATTGCAGAATTCTACTGGTTAGCACTTTTGCTGTTCCCAAATTTGACAGATGAGAGAAAGTTATTTTTGAACAGAGGATAAAGAGAGATTAAACTCTTAAATCCACCATTTGAGGACATTGATGCCAAAGAGATCAGAAATGAGGATATGAAATTCCACCTCTTTCATGGCAAAGAGATTCATGCCATTACAAGTATATTCATGCAGACAAATCCTATTGCTGGATGCACCAAAGTCAAGCAGACCGTCAACATGTAGTTTTTCTAGCTTTACTTGAACTACTAGAGACTGAATGAACAGAAGAAGGGATTAGCAAAATGAAAAGAACAAGAAAAAACAAGCCTTATGCATAGCAGATAATGGCATTGATGCTCAAAAACTGGTTACAGATTTCTGCATTGTAAACTAAAGAACTGCAGCAATCAACCAAATTGATTTGAAAACACTGAACTATACCTAAACAAAAGAAACAACCTTAAATACTTTTTCCTGTACAACAGGCGTTGTGACATTAGTTCTGTTTAATACTACTCAAGCAACAATAAAAACTGTTTCTCCCTCTTTTCCCCCATTTGTAGTCTGACTGATAAATATAACACTCCGAAAAAATAAATAAGAAAGGAAATGTACACTGTTGAGTACTGAGACCAAGTTCTAAAACCAAAATACTGAAAAAATTAAAATATCTACACAAATATTAGGGATTAGACTACTCAAGTATTTTTAATTATAAATTGGCTGTTATGTGGACTCATACAAAAGAAAACAAACACGTGTCTATACTTATTCCATTAATATTTCTATTTTTTCCTAACCTATCATCCTAGTATGGCCACAGCAATTCATGATATTATGATGCGGTTGTCAGCCAGTTGCTCCCAGGCAAGCAGATCCATTTCTCTTGTTTCTGCTGTACCACCATACACAGGCCACTTGGATCCCACTGAAAGAGATCTAGAAGGTGTATCGAGAGTACAATCCTCTGAAAGATCAGTAATATAACATAACTGCAAAAGCCAAGTGCTGGTGAAAGAATCAATAGAGTGGAATACATTAGATCCATCCATTATCTGATTAGCTTTTCGGGTCCTTGAATTTTGAGCAAAAAACAAGACATGTTTCCAATGGAAAGAAAATGCCAAACAATTTAAAGTCTTGCACATCTAATAAGGTTACAGGTGCTGGCCTGTGAGGAAAATAAATGAAGCATCTCTTTAATCTTAGCTATGTTGTTCTGTGTTTTTTTTTTTTGTGTACAGTGCTTTCCAGCCATTTTTCAAAGCCTTCCCATTTCAAGTAGGTAATAAAATTGTATCCACCATGCCCACCGAGTTAAGATCAAATGCTCTACATGTTGTCTTGCTTTTGAAGCGATTCCTTTCTGCACAGAGGTCCTAAATATAAAGATGATGTTCAGGACAAAAAGCAAGATTAAGTCCATATTATTATTATTATTTTTAATTCCTCCAAATCCACAAAAATCAAACAAAATCCCACAGAAGACAAAAAAACATGCCACTGAACATCCAGAAATCTGGCCTATCTGTTGAAGCTCTAACATACTAAGTACCTTTTCTATTGTAACTTGCAAAGGCAAAACAAAGTGCAGTGGAAGGAAAACAGAATAGCAAATGTTATATCCTGCCAGCTCACATGACATATTGGTAACTCATGTGGAAAAGAAATTAATTTTGAAGTTTATCAGCACTTGACACATGCATTCTCCAAATATTTAGAGATTACTATAGGACCAGACTTCTCCATCAAAAAGGTCAGTTTCTTAGCAGGCTGAATGTGTATAGGCACAGTCACAATGTTATTAACGTAAATTTCTTATTAGAGAAAAACGTCAAGAAGAAAAACACGCTCCTCCCACACCTACAAGAAAACACTTAAAAGAAGCCCCATTATTTTTCTCCTGGTGTGCAGTGAGACTTAATTTACAAAGGGGGTACCAAAAATAACAGAAAGATCTACACAATCAAATTCCTTTACACAGAGATCAAGGCTGCAGAACAAATTAATGAAAATGAATTTTTCAGAACACACGCAACTGGCAAAATCTCTTAAAAGTTTTCCAGCTGAAGAATTAAAGAATATCTTTTTAACTTCTTTTCCAACACTTCTAGTCTTCATAGAAGAGGCTAGGAAACAAATTCACACCCTAATTCCCACCTTGTTAATAGGAATTAGACTGCGTGTTTCTTAATCACAATAAATGCAGAATTTCGAAGTTGTGTACAAGATTTGGAATTTTTGAAAGCTAGAAGGAAATATCTTTATTTCTCTAATTCTTGAGATTAACGCTGTGTTAAAAAAACCTCTGCATAAAAAATTACAATGTTCTTCACGATATTACGTGAAATAAGTAGTTAAACCGTTATGCACATTTTTAAGATATTGTTTAAACAGAACACTGAAACACCCGCCTGCTTATTTTTCAGTATGTTTTTAAAAGACTATAAAAGTAGCCCCTATGAAGCATCCTAATTTTTCTTAGAAATAAGTATTCTCAAATAACATTTATTGTTTTATATCTATTAGCATACACTACTGAATTATTATTATTATCTATTTCCTTCTCCACGTACTCATGAAAAAACCATTAAATCATTAATATTTCTAATCACTGTATGGTGTAGTATTTGTAGTTTTGAGACAGAGGCAGGCAAGAATAAGTTCTTGTAAACCTCTTATAAGAATAAAATTATTAAATATTATTTGGCAGCAACCAAGAAGTTATATTTCAAGTACACTTACTGACAGTGCATCTTGAGCCATTAGCACAAAGAGGTAATAGCAATGCAGAAATATGGTGTTACATACATGGAAGCAAGCTTGCAGAGAAGCTGTGAGTGCTTCATCCCTGGAGGTAGATGTTCAAGCCCATGCTGGATGGGGCCCTGGGCAGCCTAAGTTGGTGCTTAGGAATCCTGCCAACAGCAGGGGGTGGGGAACCGGATGATCTTCAAGGTCACTTCTGACCCAAGCCATTATACGATTCTGAGATTCCTAAAGCTGTAGACATAGCTCCTGCTTGGAAGGAGATCCACGTAAAGGCATGCACAGCAGCCCACCACTGACTTACTCAGTCTTGCTCAATCACTACTGATGGTCTCCTGTGGCTGCTTACTGAGCTGAGTGATGCTGCTTGCATAGACCAAGCAAAATGTCAGGTCAGAGCAAAGGAGGGTTCAATGGCTAAACCCCAGCAGCTGCTGTATCTTACAGATTTCCCTCCCCCCGTACAGCAGTGGGTAGGAATAGCTGTGCTACTGAGACACAGCCAAAACTATAAAGATCCACACTCCTATTCCTTGGCCATGCAATCAAGTCTCCTCGGGCATTCAAGATTGCAAAATTCAGACCAAAGCCTCCAGAAAGGTTGTTGTAATCAATGCAATGCTTTTCAGGCAGCTGTGACTATTGCTAGCTCAGCTCAGGCGCAGTTCAGCACAATCATTTGCCTCCTCCCAGCCTGGCTAATCCCTTGCAACTAAGGGGAAAGCCTGCTTCTGCTGCCCCAGGGAGAGTCTTCTGGCAGCAGATGAAAGCATCAGCCTCTTGGCCTGAAATAAGTAAAAGGCAGAAATAGCCTGAACTTGCATTATAGTAGTGAATTCCATTCTTTTTTTTTTTTTTCTGCCACTTAGCTAACCATGCAACTGATTCTGCTGCTTATTTGAGGGAGGCAGCAGGCAGATGTATGGTGTCTGCAAAGAATCTGTAAACCTCTTATTGCCAACCTAAAAAAAAGCCTGTTAGAAGTGATTTTTATAATTCAGCTACTATTCGATGAGAAGTTTGTAGAACTGCATTTTGTTGCCTAGTCCTAACATTTTGACTTAGCCAGGGCTGCCCCAGTCCAAACAGGCAGGCAGTTCCAGCAGGCTCCAAGGCTCCAGTGCAGGGCAGGGCTAGGCCTATCAGTCACCCTGGGGCACTTGGAGAGGGCAGAGCAGCAAGGAGGGATGAGGGAAACAGTGTCAGAAAGGGCAAAGGGAACACATCAATAAGCAGCATCAGGTGCTCCATTGTTTCAAAACAGAGATTCACTGAGAGCTGTGGAAAGCCCACACTGGAGCAGGGGCAAAATATAAAAGGGAAAGAGCAGCAGAGAGAAGGTAGCAAAGATGCATTGTTCCAGAATCTCAGAACAGCTCAGGTTGGAAGGGACCCTAAGGACAGTTCATTTCCACCCCCTGCCACGGCCCAGGCTGCCAACCACGAACTCAGGATGCCCAGAGCCTAATCCAACCTGGCCTTGAAAATCTTTAGGAATGGAGCATCCACAGCTTCTTGGCAGCTTGAGCCATGGCCTCAGCATCCAACTTCTTCCTGACACCTAACATATACATAAGAGAGTTCCTCTCTTATAGTCTACAGCCACTTCCCCTTGTCATTAAGAGATTGTGTAAAAATTTGGTCCCCCTCCTGCATATAAGCTCCTTATAAGTACTGGAAGACTGCAATGAAGTCTCCACAGAACCTTTCCCAAGCTAATCAACTTCAGTTCCCTCCGCATTTAATCACAGGAGAGGTGCTCCAGCCCTCTGATCATCTTTGTGACCCCTTCCTACCCACCCCCCCTACCCCCAACTGACTCACTCCAACAACTCAGAAATAGACTGACCATACATTTCCCATGCCCTACTTTGTTTCTTGGGACCAGAGATAGATGGACTGGGAGTACAGGATTGAAGCTGAGTTTGGGAAGGTGTCTTACATTTTGATTTCGTTTCTCACCTTTCATATCTATTTCAATTGGCAATAAATTCCCCAAGGCAAGTCCTCAAGTCTGCTTAACTGTTAGTCATGGGCAAAACAATCTCCCTGTCCATACCTTGACCCCCTAAGCTTTCTCATCTCATACTCTCTCCCTGCTCCACTGACAAAGGAACTAGCATGCAGCTGGGTGGGTATTCAGCTGACTGCCAAGGCTGCCCCCAAATGTTAAAAGCCCCCAAGCATTACAGCTTTCTTGCTATGTCAAACAACAGGGCTTCAGAGAGATCGTGTAGGCTTTTCAAAATTGATTTTAGTTGAGAGAGAACTCTGTAGAAATGTTTTTGAAAAACATCTTGAAAAAATCTTGAACAAAAATATTGTGTGACACTTGAACCCCTGCACAACTGGATGCAAGTCAGCAGTCTCCAGTCTCTGAGGTGAAACATGTTAACCAACACATAAGCTGGAAATCTTTCTTATTCTGGCATGTCTGATACCAGTGTACACTAGATGAAAGCAGAACTCTACACTTCAATGGCAGCAGCTTTCTCTGTATTCAGCGCATGTGAATAATTTTCCAACGTGGAACAAGATGCCATGCTTTCTAATAAAGCCTTCCATTGCAGACATGGTCTTATAAAAAGAAAAGAATAAATCTAAGGCATAAATTCCACATGAGGAGAAGAGAAAACTGAAACTGTATGTGACGTAGTCTGTGGTGAGGTATGATAATTCATATAAGCCTATGTCAGTCATACAGCAGAAATACTGGAACCACAGTCTCTAGAATGAAAGAGTCCCTCCCCGGCTCCTTGATAGCTTATTAATGACAGATTAGAGCTGGAAAACACAGCTTCTAAATTTCAAACATTCGATGCGTGCACATTTTCCACTTTGAAAAGCCTCCACTATATTTCTGAATCATGATAACAATCTAAGATCCTTTTGCTTTGTTATATTATCAAGATAAACCACAAGGAGAAAAGCAAACAATGGCTTATTTCTGCATATATTTAGTAGAACTTCATGAATCAAATCCAGATTCTGAAAACTCATACAGGTTTTCTTTGAAACCTGCAGAACTGTCACATCCACCTTTTTTTCCTCTAATGCACAGCTGTCCAATTGAGCATCAACAACCTAATAAAGAATACAGCAGGACTTGAAGAGCAACTTTTCTTTCAGACTCTGAAGTGCACAGGTTCTGTATCACTCCCAGCTTTTCAATTAGATCATAATTATAACATGCCTCATTTAGAGCTACAGGAACCCTGACCTTGTCAACAGTGCTGGACCATAACGTGTCCATCTTAATTAGATCTGATTAGTTCTGGGCCCAGACTCTATTGTGAATTTTAGTTCCATTAAAAACTGCTCATCTGTTCAGCAGCTGTGGGTACTGCAGAGCCTTTTCTATCATGCTGCATGAGTGTGCATGTGTCCTGACTCTCCTGAAATATTAGACTCAATGTAGTCTTTTTCACTGGGTCCTCAGAACAAGGCAGATTATGAAAAACAAAGGTAAGAGGTAAAAGAAAAATCTTAACTGTATTATGGATAATTTCACGCTGTATCAAACTCCTCAACTATGCCTTAAAAAGACAGTGTTTGTAGCAGCAAGTTACACTTTTGGAAAAATTAAGGATTCTAGGAACAACAACAGCCTCCACAAAACTCAAAGGCATGATAAAACTGAAGACAAAACAATGCAAAATCTTTTTTTTAAAATGTACTACTGCTTTTTTTTTTGTTTGTTTTGCCCACATCAGAAGTAGTAAGTTACTTGTAGAACCATTGTGTGAGTAATTCTCCACAGCAGCACTTTGAGTATTTTAATGATCTTATGACATATCAAAACCTTTCACCTATAATTAGGTTGTTGAATCTTGAGGTTTTGTAATGAATAATTGATATTTAGTAAGAAATCCATTTTAATACCTTTCCCCTCTTCTAATGTATGATAATTGATTTTTCTTCAGTATCACACTTCTGAGGGGTATAAAAGAAGCAAAATATTTTTTCTACTTAATGATTATAAAAAATATTCCCTAAGAAATATTTAGCACTCCATACTAGAAGCCTTAATTGCAATAGTTAATTTTCATAACAGGGAAAAAAGCCTCAAAACTTGCACCTGTATTTAAAAGTTTAGTTTTATGAGGAAAATGCAAAGTTACTTTAATAGTTGCTTCAGCAAAGATTCCATTGCTGTAAGTTCATGAAGCCTATTCATTTTGGAGTGTGAAAATCCTAAGGAAGACACAAGGAAAAGGTACACAACTGGTATCATAGTTTTTGTCTAGCAAAAAAACATAAATAAAGCAAACTCTAACCTTACTTCAAACCAATTATTGCTCCTTTCTGCTTGACAATTTTTAATAGATGTTACCTCAAAATCCCATTATTACATGTTTAGGGCTTTCTATATGAAGTTTCATTAAAGAACAGAAGATTAAAAGCAAAATGTTTGCAATAAAAGTAACTAAATCTTCAGCAGTTTCCATTGCCCTAGCAGACAGTACAGTGAAGTATGTGAAATTGCTAATAATAAATTTAAAAAGATAAGTAATGAAATAATCCATTGATTGCATATTCATCTTATGAAATGTCATCAAAACTTCATTTAGGTAAGCACTGTATTGTCCATTGAAAACAAATTCTTTGAAGTAATTATTTTCTAGCCTGCCATACACTTTCAAAGACTGGGTACAACTCATTCCATTTTTCTTATAGTCAATATGATTTCATGTTCCACTGATAACAGAAAATGACTGAAGGAGCATGAAACACGGGCTGCCTTCATTTTCTCAACTCTGGCCAACTCACTCACAAGCAAACCTGCAAAGTACAGAGAGTAGCCTCAGAATTAAATCTTTGCATTTGAATAGTGCCTTTACTGACACAGTACCCAAATCCTTTGCAGCAGCATGGGCTGATCTTCCAAAAATTCACCTGAAATCATGTCTCCGTTGCTTTTTCTTTTCTCTTTTTTTTTTTTTTTAATTAACAAAAATCCTGCTGTTAATAAGACACTGCTTGTGCATTGCTTCTGAATAAGATGTCACAACGATTTGAGATCTCATAGCATAAGATGCATTAAGGAGAATCTAGGAGAACAAAAAAAACTCCTTTAATTTTCAGGCCATTCTTCCCAGGATATCAGGATCATAAGCAGCATAAGAACCAGCTGCATATGGTTTATATAATAGCATATATATTTTTTCATATACTGAAAGCACAACATTAACATTTATAACGCTTATTCTCTATGCCAGAGAGCAGAAACCAACACATTCTACATTAACATAACTTTTTTAGATTTTAATATTTAGTTTCTAAAGAGTATTGTATGATTTTGACGTCCACTGTAGATAAAATATTAGAAGATACTACCAACATTTTAGCGGGAAAAAGGATAAACGTGATGGCATACATACTACAGTGTACAGTGCATAGAAGCTGTTGCATCAACTAATTTCCATCGGCTTAAGAATAATTTAAGAATAAAATTAGACTGAACTCTAATACCATATGGTTATTTCATCCTTTGGAGAAGAGTTCAGTTGTAAATAAGAAAACTTGCTAACTTTACTGAAGTCTTCACATCTCACAATTTGCTTATATACTTTCATTTCCTCTATGAAAATATAAGTTTAACCAGAGAGATCATGACTCTATACTTCAGATTGTTCTTCATATGAGGACTAGCCTTCCCACAAGTGGTACCATACAAGGATTTCCAAAACCCTCTGTTCATCCCTCTCTAGTTTATCAATGTTAGCTTTTGTACTAGGAACCAAAATAGAATGCAGTATCTAGAATACTACAGAATTGAGGCACCACATCCTTTTTCTCTATCATTTCTTCTAGTTCAACACATCAGCTGTGCTGCTTGTTAATACAGCTGAAGAAACTGTTCAATATCTCTACTGCTAGGCTAGGCTGCTGGCTCATGCTGAGCTCCAATCTCTGATTGTTTCCTGCCAAGCTGCTTCCCAGCTCATCCATTTGTCAGGATTTTTTTGCTTCTTTGCAAAAAAACTTTGCATCTGTTCTTGCCAAATTTCTTTATGCCCTGCTGGTTCATTCCTTCAGCCTAAATTCAGCCAATCAGTATTTAACCTATGTAGTTACCGATCCACTCATGCTGCAGTGGCCTTGTTTGGAAACAGGAACATTATGTAGACACCGGGGAAAAGCTTAGCTAAATCTAAGGTAAACAATGCATACCACTTTTACCATCTTTGTGAATCTGGTTATTGTTTCCGTCAGGTAGTCAGGCATGACTTACAATATATCCATTCCTAGTGACTGTATTTTTGTGCCTTAACAATTATGGGAACCAATGCAATGATTCCCTCAGAGGCTGAATTGAGGTCTAGAGTACCCTAAGCTGTCTTTTTGACCTTTTCTGAAGGAGGGCCAGCATGACATAATTGTGCTAGCTCTCCCCTGGCAGCATTGCTGGTGCTTCCATGAAGAATTGCAGATGTAACCATCCAAGGGCTGCCAAAGCCTCAACAGCCTTCAGAGCATCAAATCTGTTCCACAGAATAAATGCAGATCACTGGAGACAGACAGAGCCACAACTAGACCCTAGCCTACATCACGATGGCAGTCCTTATTTAGATCTCAACCAAACAGCCTCCATCTGCCCCCTTCCTGTACAAAAGCTATACAGGCACCTTTCCACACCCTATGATCTTCACCTAGTACTGTGCAGTCTGTTCAGTTTCTCCTGCAGAGCTTTAACCTGCTGGGCACCAGCAGCACACACCTCTGGAGGTGAGCAATGACCCTTGCTACCACTCCAGTCCCAGAGAGCCAGGTCAACCATCCCCAGAGATCTGTCAAGCCCAGGACACAGCCAGGTTGGTGCAGCTGCCTCCGCTGGTTGCCCATTTCAGAAGCAAAAGAAATAGGTTCCTACTGTAATGGACGTGGAGCCATCTCTCACAGTTTTTCCTTTTCCTTCTTCATATGCTGAGCTGAAAAGGATCTGCCTTAAAAGACTAGTAAGACAGCACTCAGATGAAAACCTTAATGAATGTATTATATAGAATAACTGAATGACTTTGGTTAGAAGAGACCTTAGTGATTACCTATTTCCAACTCCCCGGTCATGGACAGGGCTACCTAGGGCTTCAGAGCCCCATCCAGCCTGGCCTTGAACAACTCCAGGGATGGGGCATCCACAACTTCTCTGGAAAGTCTATTCCAGTGCCTCGTCACCCTCTAAGTAAAGAATCTCTTCTTAACATTCAATCTAAATCTTCCCACTTGTAGTTTAAAGCCATTCCCCATTGTTCTATCATTATCAGTGACTAATCCACTTTTGTTTAAAGACCCTGCACTACAAGTACAGTTTACTGTAACAGGATTCAAAAACCAAAACTTCCTGTTAAGTAACCTAAATTTATCATTCGCAAATTATATTAAGAGCATTTCCATTACCATCAGTGGAACCTATATAGTTATAAGAAAGCAGTATAACAGTTGAGATTTACTGGACAGAGACTTTGTTTTCTGATATGTATGCAAAGAAAAGAACAGTAGAGACTGTAGGTATATTAAAAAGTAATTATAACTTGGTCACTAGCCAAAGTGAGTTTTAAGTGTTAATCCAGGACAAAACTTAATCTCACATTAAAGTGATCATCATTAAACTCTTTACAAATTATTTTGCAAGCAATTATATATAGGTCACTCTAAAAGCGATGCCTCCTATTTGTTCCCATGGAAACTACAACAGATACAAAAGGCACAATAACACTATTCGATAGAGCACATTCTCAGCTACAGAGCACTTTTTCAACATAGAGCCCACTATTAGCCCATTTATGCAGATGAGCTGTTGATGCTCTTCATTTTGTGGTGTAAAAGCTACACATGGCTGTCTGGAACATGGCTTGTCTTTCACATTGCCATCTCTGCTACAGAAATGTACCTCACCACCTCACTGTGCTCATATTCACTGTTTGATTACCAAAAATGTTCAGCAAGCATCAGTGAATGTCAATGGATGCCATTTTTTTTTCCATAAGGAGGAATTCAGTGACACACTTAGTTTCATCTGTAATCTTATGTCAGACACTGTTTTGTCAGGCTGCCCCTGCACTGCCATCTGTGACACAGCAACAACATGTAATGGAATACTGAGGGGAAGGTACAACCTCTACTGCTATACCACCAACACCTACCTCTGATGTTGCTGGCAAACAGAATAAAATAGGAGGCATTAATTTCAGAGCAGCCCTCATACACCCAAAAATACTTACTAGGTATTAAGCACACAGAATGCCATGGTAATTTTTGCAGCTTCAACCCCGTGAATAAATACAAGTCAATGCACATCTGTGCAGATTTTTTTTGCCTGATTGCTGTTCTTCATTAAGCATCATAATATCTGCAGAAACAGAACATTTATAAAAATCCCATGTGTACAACTTGCTATAAATTAACAGCTGTATAACTTGAATAATATCATTTTTGCAAAACACTGTTGTACATATAAAAAGTAACCCACTATTTTAAGATACTGTGACCTCACTACATGAAGCCTTCTATAGGAGAGATTTTTTCCAAGTCTTCACGCAGTGCCATTAATCACTGAAAAAGATTTGCATGAAAAGAATAATGTGCTTTGTATAATAAACACTGTAAATAAAAGCTAAGTATTAGAAATTACTGGGAATAATTTTATTAAATATCAACTAACAAAGTACAGTACAAGTTTATATTCACATAATAGAAAGCAGAATCCATTTACATTCCCTTAAGTCCTGTTGAAATGTCAATGGTGTACTCTTTTAGATTCACCCCAAATTAACTGCATAACTGAGAATGCAATTTTCAAGCACTTTTTGCTCTAACATAAGTTAAAGGACACATTAACTTTGAGAAGTTAGCGTATGGTTTCCCATTAGTATATTCAAAACAACAACAAAAGCAACAGAAGAACATATACTGTCAATATGCAGGAGATATATTTCTACAGATTATTATCAGTTATCCACACAACTTATAGGAATCAGCTGCTCATAAGCACACAAAACAGATTCTAACTCCTGACAAGTTCTAAAACTTGCCTAGTTTTGAAGTGCTGATATTCTGCATATTACATGCAACTCATTAGTAATGCCTCTCAGCTACTTCTGTAGATAGAAATTATTAGAGCTTAATAACACGTGCTTGGGGAGATAAAGGAGTTTTTGGTTTGTTCGTTCACAATTGTGTGTTTGTTTTTTTTTGTTTGCTTTTATTAAGTGACAGTGAATAAAGATATTATTTAATCTCATGCACTAATGTGTTGATTTGCTTAGAAGGAACATTACCCCCTCCTCTTAACGCACACAGGCAGCATCCTGCAGCCATGGATCAGGGGTAGTTATACTGGAAGAACATATCTCCAGTAATATTTTGAAACACTGCTGTGGACTACCTTTTTATCTTTTCATTTTCATCCCTTTTCTCTTTTTTTCATAAAAGAATTTGTAACTTGCTGAACTGCTTCTACCTCCTCTTGCAATTACTTGCTGGAACAGTTAGTCTCCTCTGCTCTCAACATCTAGAGTCTCAACTAGCACTTCAAACAGGAATTGCCCCAGTGAGCTGCTCTACAAATCTGATGTATGGGTAGCCAGGTCTGCTGGAGAATAGCAGCTGTCAAGACCACTGATTATTGGTGGCTAGACAAACTATTTTTGTTGAAGATGAGCTCTCCTTCATTGCTTTCTTATTTTTCCACTCCCATGTCCCTCTTTTCTTAAAAAAAAAAAAAAACTTTTACATCATTAGGGCTTCTGAAAGGAGCCCACAAGTCTTCCCTTGATTTCCAAAACCTTTCCCTGTGCTGTATCCTACGGGAAGCATACAAGCTTATTAGGGCAGGAATAGCAACATGGAAATACCTGTTGTGTTGTACTGGCAGAATTGCACCAGTTTCTGCCTTCTTTACCAAGAAAGATTGGCAATACCTAAAAAGACAAAGACCACATCTTCCAGAGTTCTGGATTTCACAATGAAAATTTTCTAAGCTATCTTTGAAGCCAGCATCCTGGGCCCATATATGCAGCAAATCCAATGCAGAAGAAAAAAAAAGGAACTTTAGATCATGAATTTCTTATGGTTAAGTGTGCAAGTGGGACTTGCTGAGGATATAATCCATTTACAGTGCCATGTGGAAGTCAGTAATGGAATCCAGTAGCTCATCACCTATTCTTAAGGTAGCTTTACTGCAGATTCAGCACCAATGGGGTTCAGAAACTGGGATAGTGGCACAGGGTCAGAGTCCTGTAGACTCTGACATCACTTTTAGTGGTGCAGTTAACACCCTACTTGGATAAAGGCTTCACTTGTTGGAATAAAATATTAAAACTAAAAAAGGGAATTTTTCCCCAGCCAGCACTGTAAATATTTGGCATGTTAGTAGGCAGGGATGCAAGGCAGAAAGAAATGCAGGAATTAAAGTGTTTTTGTTTTTTCTTCTTTTGCTCAATTAAAGGCAAAGTGAAAACCACCACATTTAAGTGAATAAGATGTTTAAATTGCCTAGGAACTACTGACGCAAGGAAACATCTTGATGGTAAAATAAATTAAAACATGTTTTGTCAATTATTCCCTTCTTCTAGCTTTAAATGTTCCAAGCACAACTAATAGCAAACTCCAAGCCCAAATTACTATTGTCATCATCTCCTCCATTTCCCCAGCAGTCTTTATTCTCAGTTTCTTCCTCACTTACATAAAAATACTAAGTAGAGCAAAGGACGCCAGCTCCACCCATACCTCCAAAAAGCACATTAGATAAATCTAAATAATTTTGTCAATTCCAGAACACCTAGAGTGGCTTTTTGTTTCTTCTGTTTTGTTGTTGTTCAATTACTGTTTTTTTCTTGTTTGCTTTAAACACAAAACTGATTGGAGGAAATCTGATTAAATCCATAGCATGAAGTAATTTTGGGAATACTTTTAAATCTTAATGAGTTGCTAGACTTACTTGTTGCCATTCTCAATAACATCCAAAAAAAATTGTTGCCAAGCTTCATCTACATAAATATCTAGCCAAAATAAGATGTCCCTAAAATATAAGGGCTTGAAAATGATGAGGAAGAGTGTTTTGGCAGTCAGATAGATTAATAGTGTGACAATAAATTAAACATAAACCACCAATCCCAGCTGCATAGATCTAATGATCACTCAGGGACATTGCAGAGCTTTAACATCTGGTGCAAAGAGGGCAAAATTACCACTACACTGGCCTTTCACCTTCTAAAGACACTGGGATTGCATATGGCACAGTTGCATGTATACCAGATGCTTAAGATATGCAACAACCCCTTCCCAGTAAACCCAAACAGTTTAAGTGATGTTAGTACAAGTCGAGTCAGAATGATTTAAACCCAAAGACTTTTTAAATAGAAAGTTTCCAGCTTAGAAGATCTACACTTAGGTAAGAGATACTTCATTTTTCTCCAAGTCAAATTAAAGGGCTAGACATTAAGTCTCAGAGAAAAAGCTTTGGAGAACACTGAGTAACAGTTGGCTCTCTAGCACATTTTCAGTATATCACCTTTCAATGTTTGATATGCTCGAAAGCCCAAAGTTGCAATTTAGAAAACTAATGCCAAAGAATACAAATAATGACCTCCAAACCAATAAAAATGTAAATACAAATTTAATGGGAGATTAAATACGAAGGGAAACTAACACTAGAGCAACAATTTTATTTTGCATACAGTATCACAATATTATTTATTCCACTCTTCCACAATATTTATGAAAAGAAATATGTCTAAAAGATTGACTTACTATATTATATACAACCATGCCTAATAGTAGTACAGTATTTATCCCTTATATAAAGGGATATTTCTACTCAACATCACAAGGCTTCATTTAATTCTACCTTATATCAACATGATAATATTAATCAGTGTGCAGGTACTTGTTTCCAGATGAAGGTCAGATTTATTCATGAAAAAGCAGTATGCTAAAATTTTACTTTGAGTGTTCCGTTGTTCTTTTTCTTTTCCTAAAACACTACAGTTTTCTATTTATCTTACTATTCAAGCTGTTGTTGGTTAAATAGTAAACAACTAATTGCATTTCCAACCATTACTACTAATAGCATCTACTGCTGAGGAAGTAGAAATGAGCAGGACAAAGCAGTAAGTTCTTAATCAAGCCTTCCTGATACAGACAAACAGGTGCCAAGATCCCTGTGTGTCCAAAGCTATTCCATTACTTGGCACTGCAGCTTTATTTCAAATATGCTTCTGGAGCAGCATGACTTCTTTGACAAGTTTACGCACAAGTGGTTTCATGAAAAAGGTAGTTTAAGGCTATGCAAGTCTTTCCATGAATTGCTTTAAGGCTTAATATTTTCTTCTCCTGGTTCTGAATTTTCTTCTCATAATTTACTGAAGTATTTTTACAGTTCATTAAATAATGAAAATACCTTGATGCCTAGTTAACTATTCATAACATGAAGTCATAGAAAGAGGAAAAGGATTTTCTGCTGTGTGAAAAACAGCAAACAAGCATGGGAAAGTTCTCTTCATGCATCATTCAGGGACTAGCAGCAAGCATTAAGACAGGCATTTTCTAAATCAAGTAACAATCTAATCTCACAAGGTTGTAACATCACCAGACCTCAACTGACTCCTAAAAAGGAGAGAGTATATTTTGTATTCCTTCTACTTTCAGGGAGGGCAATAAGTGTGGGGAAAGATGTTTCTTCAGAGGAGGAAAAAGAGCCTCCAAAATACAATCATTAAGTTTAGGAGATGTTTGTCAAGATGAAATCCTAGGCCTGCTCACAAAGATGCGTACTCTGAAAGAGAGATATTACTTCAAAACCATCTTTCCTCAAAGGGGCTAACAGGCTCTAACACAGTACACGTGACAAGTTAGTTTGACTCAGTCACTGAGATAAACCCAAATTATTATTTTTTAATATCGACCATAGTTAAACCCTAATGCAGCATACACAATTAAGCATAGTCCAATCCAATACTTGCCTGCATCACCCATGCCAAGCCTCCAAATCCAATGAATATTAAGCCATCATCTGCTTCCAAGTCAGAATTTCCAGCTGTTTCAAGATACAGATGATCACTTATCATACCATGAATTTGTAACAGTTCTCTTGGACATACTCTAGAAAGTGTCGCAATATTTAATATTTTAAGTTAAGTATATGCAAAGGACAGAATATCATATAACCAAAGGTAAAAATTCCGATAACGTTTTTGGCAAAGCAAGAGAGAATTTGAAGCTGTCTTCTAAACTAACCCTCCATTATTCAATATCATTTACTGACAGGACCACCATACTAAGTTGGTTTTCTACGAGAGCAGGTTCTGTCCTGAACTGTAAAAGAAATTGAATCAACAATGGGTGTGGGGAGGAAAGGGCCTATCAACAATTAAAAATAAGTTTTCAACATCTCTTGATGAACTCAGTTTTGTTTTATGGTTTCTTGTGGCATTGTATTACTAATGGAATGTTCTGCATGATCACTCATGAGACAACATCTGGATGTTGCATTCAATTTAATAGCATTTGCAGAAACAAGCTATAAGGATGTATCTTCATGTCTCTCACAGAGGGAATGTCTCCATTTTATTCTTTGCTTTACTATTGCATTACTGAATGAAAATGCCTGGGTGAATACAATCCACATGTCAGTTGGAGGATGTGTGAAGAGTTAGCAAGTTGTCTTCTGTGTATTTGTATTATATTACAAAAGACAGCAGTGATCTCTGCTCTCTGGTGATAGGATGTGAGGGAATGGCTTAAAGCTGTATCAAGGAAGTTTAAATTGGATATCGGGAAAAAAAATTCTTCACTGAGCGGGTGGTCAAGCACAGCAACAAGCTCACCAGGGAAGCGGCCATGGTCCCAGGCTTGTTCATGTTCAGTAAGTGTTTGGACACACTTTTACACATATGGTTTTAACTCTTAAATTACCCTATGGGGAGTCATGAGTTAGACTCAAAGATCCTCATGGGTCCTGCCCAGCTCAGGATATTCTATGATTATATTTAGTGTACTCTAATGCACTAAAATGAATCTTAGTATAGAATCAAACTCAGAACTGACAAGCAATAGTAAAGCTCTAAGAACAAGCAGTTGTGTATTCCTTTGACCTGTATTTGTCTCACCAATTCTGAGAAACATCAAGAATGAGCAAGAGCCATCAAAACAGGTGATCAAGATAGCAAGATAAGATGCTAAAATTGTTTAGTCACTCACTCAATAGACTGCTGCAAATGCAACCAAGAAATAGCATGTACATTAAGTAAGCGGAAAGTTAACTTTGGTACATAGGAAACAGGCCTAACTCTCCTCCTTTACCAAGGTAAGGCTTGCTCTCCCTGTGCACGTGCATACATTTTCTTATACTTGTTAGAGTGACATCCTACTGACATTAAAAACTTCATTTTTTTCCCCCATCTTCTTAATGCATAGATCTGAGACATCATTTGATGATATGAAACAAAACAAAATGAAAGACTAACCACCTACTTTGTTATCTTTTGAAGCTTTTTATTGGACAAGTCTTTGTCTTACGCAACCCCATTATACAAATTTTAAAAAGAAGCCCCAAAGCATTGGGCATAGAAGAACTGTCTGCAAGACTCGTCCTACAGGGTGATGGGACATCTTTGGGGACATACGTACAGCCCTGTCCTTAACAATGTGTTCTGTAAGAGCTAATAGCTTTCACCATAGGTCAAGTTTTTATTAGTGTCTACATTGCAGATTCCCACCGTGGCAGAAGATCCCAGGACCCACTGCCGGCAGCTGATGAACTCTAAATGAAGAGTGATCTGCACAGCCTGAAGACCACATTCTCAATCCTGCACCACTACCAGTCATGGCCTTTGAGAGTACCAGGACTTGTCCCCATGTATAATAAAAACATCCCTGCATTCATTGTAGTCTGTAAAAGCAGTTCTCTCTTCAATTGGTTATAGCTCTTGTTTACTTAATGAAAGGATATATTACCAGAGTTTTGGCAATGAGAAGAGAAATTAAGTTTTGAACTTTCACAATGTATGGACATCCTTCCTGGATTCTTTCCTTGGGCAATAAGGAAGAAAATATGGTAAATGAAACAGTCTAGTGGGTGACACTGGAAATCTATCAAAACTGTCATTTTTGTAACTGAACTAAGAGAGGCTAGATTAACTTAAGTTGTAGCAAAACATTATATACAAACAGAGCACAGGCAAAATGACAAATGTAGGAAAAACAGAAGTAATGTATTTTCAGTGTTGTCAGTAGTTTCCTCCTTCACAGACCTTTAAGGCAATTTATTTTGATGCTACTGTTGGAACATAGTTAAGTGACTAACCAGCACTACTTCATCCATAGTCTGAAGAAAGGAAAAAGAAAATCCAAAAACTCATAGTGCCTTTCAAATTCATTTTATCAGTTATCTGAATAAAAAGGAATAAAATTAAAATACTGTGGGGGTTTAGGGTACATTATGTGAACTAGGTCTATACAGAGAGACATACAGATAGTTTTCCAAGTAACCACCTCAACCATTCCTCTTTTTATTATTACTTCTATTGTCACCAGGTATTCAAATCCTTACTACAGTTAACATGCCATACTTGAACTCAACAAGACAGCATTTGTCAAAAGCCTGAAAAGATATGCTGGATGATCTGAAATGTATGCAATAACTTGGATGAGAATTTTAGTTACATGCATGTACTTCAGATATAAGCAGGTGATACAAGATTACAAGACAAAATGCATATCTTGATGAAATCCTGTTTATTTGTTGAGCAATAGTACCTGAGCATTCCCAAGTTCCCAACTTGCTCCAAGCACAAAGAATGTTATTTCCACCGTGAAACACGCACCAACAGGCCTGCACTCAACTTGACACAATTCTCAATCCTGACCTGTCAGATGTCAAAGCTCTGTCATCAACCTATGAGAATCATGTTAGGGCTCGCACATTTAAGTGGACAAACATAAATGGCTGAGCTTTATTACACCTCATTATTTCAACAAGAAAAAAGCAAACAATCAAGTCAGAATGTTATCCTAACAGTAGATGCCATTTACCACTAACACAAAGATTTGCTAGTGGTAGAAAGTAGGTAAATCTTCTTTTAACACTGTGAATAGATAAATATATTTCCTTCTTAGAACAGACTGCCCACAGAGGCAGTGAATGCCTCTTGACATGTCAGGCAGGACCAACCTCTGATGTAGCTGTAGATGCAGGAAGTTGAATTGGATGACTTTTAAGGGTCCCTTCCAATTCAATCAATTCTATTGCTCGAGTCTACTCAAGAAAAAGAAAATAAGAAATTACCCAGCTACATGAGTATCACTCACAAGGCAAAGTAGAACTGTTGAAAAGATTTTTACTGGGGGTGTCTCTGACTTCTGAAAAATCCTAGAGAAGTTAGATATTCAAAACTTACCTTCACAGATTGTCACCCTCACTCTCTGAGAATCTCCCAATGAAGTTATTTACCTTTCTGCAACTCTTCCATTTGTACACTCTAGAACAACCAAGCACCATGGAAAATATCCAGTTTAAAAGAAATAGTTTTTTTTTTAAGAGAAAAATAATTCATTCAAGAAATTTTCACCAAAAGTAACACCACACTACTTCAAAAAGTTAGTTTCTAAAAAACACTACATACCTGCTATCATTTCAGTGTACATCTCCCAATCACAGTAAGAGCAATTACTCCTTATTTATGCACATTAATATATGAGCAATTTAGTGATATTAGAAGAAGTGGGTAAAATACTTTAAAACAGATGGATTGTTTACATCAGTATTTGATAACTGGAAATACTTGGGCTGAAAACACTAAATTAAGAGCATCACAAATGGGAAAGGTTGTTTTAAATTTTTTATTTTACTTAGATGTCTTCAAGTTAACTATTCAGAGTACAGTTAATGCTACATGAATTGGTATCTGTGCTAGAAACTTCCAATTATGTCATTTCTTTAAAAAAAGGAGCACTGAGAATATGCACATGTATTCTTCTTACATATGGTAACGTCATCAGCAGTCTGTCTCTGGTGACTTCTGAATTTGTCTTCTACATGGTATCAATAACCAGTTCTTGTAAGTTCCTTGTAATCACATTTTTAAAAGAGGCTTTTCATAGCTTCATAACAATGACAAAGTGACAACCTTTTTCTCCTCCAATTCTCTTTGTGGGAAAAATGCTAACAGCACAAGGTAATCATTTCAAAGTGAAATCAAGTTAAGCTTAAACATCATTACTAGAAATGGTAAACAAATCCTTGCCAGATAGGACTGACACCTATCCAGTCTACATGAAGAGCCATGGCCTGAGCCAGCATATAAGTACGTGACACAGGGAAGAAAGACACTTGTGATTTGTGCCTCAGAAAGGCAGCTGAGCCAGCTGCCTGGTACCTGGAGAGATGCACTAAAGGCTCTACACCATTGCAGTAGCAAGCAGCAACTCTGTGGTTCAGCTTGAGACCAAGCACTGAGTCAGATTAAATAAGCTTGGAGAATGAGCAAGCATGGAAAGACAAGCTGTGCAAAATTCTTGAGTTTTGACTTAGAGCACATTCCTTGTGAAAAAGGCTATCATTTGACCTTTTACAAGGATGAATAGTGATAGGCCAAGGGGAAATGGTTTTAAACTAAGATAGGGGGTGCTTAAGTTACATATTAGAATGAAGTCTTCCCACACAGAAGGTGGTGAAGCACTGGAACAGGTTGCCCAAGGAGGTTGTGGATGCCCCATCCCAGGGGGCATTCAAGGCCAAGCTGGATGTGGATCTAGGCAGCCTGGTCTAGTGGTTGGTGACCCTGCACATAGCAGGGGGTTGGAACTAGATGATCATTATGGTCCTCTTCAACCCAAGCCATTCTATGATTCTGTGACTTCTTTCTAGTCATCCTTAAACACACTCATCTTCTGCAGGTACCAATTCTTCCCCAGATTACAGACAGTTCCCCCACAAACACATTAAGTTATAATGGAAAGTCTACTTAAACTTTGTTCTCTCAAAGAAAAAGTAAACTGTGCTAACAACCACTTGGCTTTCTGCAAAGCAAAGGCATGACCCAGAGGTCTGCACCTTCTAGCCCCACAGCAGGTGTGGGGCAGCAGACATGCTCTGGCCAGTGCACCAGTGCAGGTGATTTTCATTTGGGCAAAGCTCCCAGAAACTCATTTGTCTTTTGACACAGAATTGACAAGGCAGACAGTTAATGACACACAGAGATGGGAAATGCCAGCATATATCAAAAATACATAGATTTGAGATGTAAATCTGTGCAATGTACATGTTATTGGGGATGAAGTCTCCAGCCTCTCTTGGCATAGACAAAAAGAGACACTGGACCCTAGGTCTGGTCTTGGACATACAGCAAGCCTTGCAAAACCATACTGCTTTGAGTTTCAAGCTTCATGTGATTTGTTTTCAATTAGCACTGAACTTAATTTATAATGCTTTATTAAAAAGCAGCTTTTCTTAATATATCTTTAGCGAAGACTTTTTGCTAACAGAATAGGATATTAACTTCCAGCTGACAAATGTTCAAGTGTTAGCTGCTAAGTTTTGCATTTTTAAATCTTAGTTCCTACACAACCATAAGAACTGAGAATCTGAAAGCTCCAGTATAGTATGTTTTGTCTGCGGATAGAAACCTGGAGAAATTACTGCTAAGTCATGGACTCTAATATACTCTTAAAACATCCATAAATAGTGTTTCAAGACCCTTTAGTTAACATTTAGCATTCTTAATATTACTGGGTTTCTAGTGCAGTCTTCAAATCTGTCTTCTGAAAGAAATATAATTTCATCCAGACTAGATCATTCTTGCTAGCACCAGGACAAGTATTTGCCCATCCACTTCTAAGAAGTTAAAGATATCGAGTGAATTCCCCTTCAAGAAGAAAATAACTAACCCTCAATCACTAATGAACTCTGAAGGAGGTATATAGCATGCCTATGCTTTAACAAGAAACAGGCATTGGAAGACTTACATCTGCTTGTATGTATGGAATTACTTTCTGATCTAAACTCTTTTATTCACAATAGACAAATGAGTTCAGGAAAATTACAGTCAACTCGCCACTCCTTTTGGAGTAATGAATTCAAGAGACTCCATCTCTATCTGCTAAAGTATTTAAAAAACAAATCAGAAATCCATATTAACATGCAAACTTGAAGTCTTCTTTATCCTTATGTCCTGACTCCATGCTGAGGCTAATCTAGTGTAAAACTCATCTTTTAGCTAACAATTATAGTAAGCCTTCACCCATTAAATCATTTAAAAAAAAAAAATCAGTAATGAGATAATTTCTATTGAATGTAGTCACAAGCATCTCATACAGGAAAACCAAACCATAATATATATGTAGCATTCCTGATATCAGTAACTGTGTAATTTAAACAACAGCGCAGTTATTTTGGGCCACCTTAAAACCCCAGAATTATTTTTCCGTAGTGCATCTTCCAGAAATTTTACTCACACAAGAAAAACATTCTTTAACACAGTTGTTTGATGTGTGAATTAAACTTACAGAAATTTTGCACAGCCTCAAATGCACCCCTAACATATATATATTGATTTAAATAACTTTGCCCTATTACAAGCTAGCTGATTAAACCAATAAAGAAATTTTACATTTGATAGATACATGCAGGAATCAGCTGTTTTGTTCAGCATTAGTATGCACAACCTAGGTATTAAAAAATACCAGTAATGTATTCTTAAGAGTAAACTAAAATAATCTTAGTTTTAAATTCTACCCTAATTTGTAGTTAGTGATCATAAACAAAAACTGCAGCACTCACTGCCTTTTGCAGTCTTTTTCTTACAGAAAGAAGGAAAAAAGCCCAAGCACTCTAGTAATGGACACAGACAACGTTACCTATAGAGCAGAATTCCAGCTACAAGTACAAGAAATGAAGTTGCAAAGTAAATACCATTTAACTTGGAGACTTACACTAGAGACCTCAGAACTGTAATGCATAATAAGACCAGATAAGGCAAAAAAACAAAGTAAAGAAACAAAACCATCAACAATTGTTTCACTCATCATACCTGTTTTGAAATCTAACAAAGAGTGCAATTCATTTGAGACTTCAGCAGAAGTTTCTATGTTTTGTGCAGATGTGAATGCTTGTAGAAGCTTAAGACAGCGTTCTTAGGTTTCCTTCATTTTTAAAAGAAGAGAACCCTAATTGTCTCCCAGAGTGGTTCTCTAACTGCTTTGAGATGGAAGAATTCTGCCCTTAGTGTCCATTAAGAGAGCTGACTTCCTCAAGTGGAATGACCTCCTGAACTGCTGAGCTGTTTGGTCTCCCACTGTGAACTGTGGGACTACACCACTGTGGGCCATAAAGAAAATACCAAGTACCCAGTTGTACTATAAACAGAAAAGCAAGTCTAGGGTTAGTTATTAAAACCAAGGGTGATATATGAGGGGAAGTTGGGACACTTTAGGTCTATGTTAGGCATTACCAAGGTTTGCATATAAAATGCAGCAATTAATGCTGCAACAGCATTTCGTATCACTTGTACCAGGAGCAAGGAATTCAAGCACATTACAGGATGTTTGTGATACAATACTCTCACTTTTACATAATATTTAAACAGAAAAGTTATGTCATTAATGCATAATCACACATGACATGACTTAACATCCTGACAGAGCAAAGTCCCTACTGCCAGCTCCACACAAAAGACTATCAGAGGCACTGCTCCAAATCATTTTTTCCATACTGTATATCACCAAACCATCATAGACCATTAAATTCTTTGAGGTAGGTTCCCAAATTCCAGCCTAGCTCACTCTGTTGGAATTACTGCTCAGAGAGATGATGACAATCTTTTGTAAAGTATATATAGACTACTTCCATCTGCTATAGAAATTAGAGTATAAACATTATTAACTGTGGTGTGGCAAGGTGACTGAATGAGACTTCAATGATCTAAGCATCAAAGAGTCTATCACTGCTAAATATGATATGACATGATGATGAAAAAGGCCTTGCTTTCTTTCGGGATATGCTGTTCAGCAGTTTTTCAGATCACAGTCTCTACTCTCAGAGGGCTGATTTTAAATAAAGGAAACATCACATCCAACATTATGCTTTCTATTCTAGTAACATCCCTTTGATATGAGCATCATTACCCTTGGAAAGAATAACATCAAGGAAAGTTCAGTGTTGCACATCTGATAACGCTGTTTGGCTATAATGCAAAGAGATGTGCCTATTTTAACACATGCAACTGTCTAAACCCAGGTGCCTGGTGACATCTGGATGCCTTATGATATTCTTCCTACTGGCTATTTTATACATCTTGGGGTATCCCAGACAGGGGCACTATTGACAATCAGGAGAAGTAGAATAAGGCAACTAATAGTTGCAAAAAACAAAAGTGTATTTAGACAACTTAATTCTGTCTTTTTAAATTGCTAGAGAGCTATTGCTTGACTAGGAAACTACAGAGCAGAAACAAAATTTGTATTTGCAGGTTTTTTCCCCCTGGCACTTCTCAGAGAAAAGAGACATGCCCAAACAAATGGCATCTGAATTTACTAAAATATAAGAAAAAATAATCATAAAAATCATAGAATCAAGGGTTGGAAAAGGCCTACAAGACCACCCAGTCCAACCTTCTACCTATCACCAATAGTTCTCTCTAAACCATGTCCCTCAACACGATGTCTAGATGTTCCTTGAACACCTCCAGGATTGGTGATTCCACCACCTCCCTGGGCAGTGCATGCCAGCACCTAACCACTCTTTCGGGAAAGTAGTTTTTCCTAACATCCAACCTGAATCTCCCTGGCACAAATTCAGGCCATTTCCTCTAGTCCTATCACCAGTTACATGAGATAATAGGCCAATCCCCAGCTCAGTATAGCTGAGAGCAATAGGGTCACCCCTGAGCCTCCTCTTTTCCCAGCTTCCTCAGCTGCTCCTCTTAAGGACTGTGCTCCAGACCTCTAACCAGCTTAGTTGCCCTTCTTTGGGCAAGAACCAAAAAGAGCCAATTTTACTTAAGCAAAGATCATAATAGTTTCAGTTACCTAAAAAGAAAAAATAGAATCAAAGTACCAGAGTCAGATATGAGCAAAAGCAAGGGAAAAAAAAAGAGAAAAAATTAATCAGTTTTTAAATGTACAGATTCTCCCAAACCTCTTCTTTACATCGGCTTTTATATGGCAGGAATGTTCCTTCAAGTTGTCACCACTGGTTTTATTGAGTTAAGGTTATTCTGACAGAAAGAAGCTTGCATATTCTGGTAGCCCAGAATACTCTTAAAAGTTATCAGTGTCTGGATGATGGGATCAAGTGCATCCTCATTAAGTTTGTAGAGGACACCAAGTCAGGTAGAAATGTTAATCTGTGCAAGAGTAGGAGAGCTCTGTAGAAAGATCTCAGTAGGCTGAGTCAGTGAGCTTGTGCCCACTGTTTGGGTTTTAACAAGGCTAGAAGTATTGCACTTGGGTCACAACAATCATATGCAATGCAGGCTAGGAGAAAAGCAGCTGAAAAGCTGCCTAACAGAAAAGTATCCAGAGGTATTAGCCAACAGTCATGACTAATGCAGTGAACATGAGGCAGTAGTATGCTCAAGTGGACAAAAAGGCTAGCAGCATCCTGGCTTGTTTTAGAAAGGGTACAGTCAGCAGGACTAGGAAGGCATTGTACCTATGTACTTGGCCCTGGTGAGGCCACATTTTAAGTGTCTCTCTCAATACAAGATATACATCACAGTGCTGGAGCATGCCCAAAGAAGGGCAACAAAGCTGGATAAAGGTCTAGAGAAGTCTTATGAGAAGCAGCTAAGGAAGCTGGGGATATTTAGCCTACAGAAGAGAAGGCTCAGGGAGAGACCTTATCACTCTCTGCAACTACCTGAAAGAAGATTATAGCATGGAAGGAATTGGTCTCTTCTCTCAAGCAGAGAGTAATAGGACTCTATAAAAGGAAATGGCCTCAAGTTGTAATAGGGGAGGTTCAGGTTGGATATCAGGAAAAGCTTCATTGAAAAGGTTTTAAAGCATTACAATATGCTGTCCAGGGAAGCAGTTAATTCACCATCTTGAAGGTATTTAAAAAAAAATACATGTGTACACATGGTGCTTACAGACATGGTTTAATGCTAGGTTAATGGTTGGACCTGAGTATCTTATAGAATCATTCAGGTTGGAAAAGACCTGTTTTTAAACTTTCATATCAGTGGTCATTCTCATGCTTATAATATTTGACAGTTCAAAGTACCATGCAAAATACATTTTACAGTTGCAACATCTTGCGCTCTCCTTAAAGCTCCTATTTTTAGAAAAATGGCAAGTCAAAGATGAGAAAAATATCACACTAAGCAACTGAATCAGTTCCTCTACCAACTGCTTTTAAAAGAAGGTCAACAAGATCTGCCCCATTCTTATTCTTTTCCTTATTTTGTTGTTGTTCTCTTCTAAAGTTAAGAAGTCTTGAAATGCCTGCAAGTATTTTCTAAGCCTTGTTTTAGTTCCTTCTCTGAAGTAAGCATCAGGTGCTAGGATATTCTTGTACCTGCCCTTCCTGGACCTCCCCTACTGCATCTTGTGAAGCTAGACTTACCTAAGCAAGCACATAATGTTGCTGCAAACAGACTGAAGTTAATATATATATATATTTTTTTACACTGGAAAGTACACAGTAAGACTATTTTTAATTTCATATTATTTTAATCATTATCTTCCCCTACGCTTCACCGTTCTAACAAAGTCTTCAATGTACTATAATAAAAACAAGTTCTGATAGAAAACAATGTGGAGTTGAAAAGTTTCTAGTATATCACAAGTAAACTGATTTAGATATTCAAAAATTACATGGCAAAACTCTGCAGCCAAAGTTAATTGTAATTGATCTTACCCAAAAGAATTCTAAAAAAGTTAAAACCAAATACCCACAAAAAACATTTGTAGGAACCATGCTTACTGCAACAATAGTCTTTCACATGACACATGCTCATCTATTCTAATGTCAGATATTGGACAACTGCTTATTCAGATAAGGATCAACATACAGTTACAGAACAGACAAACATTTAAGTTCTCCACCTCTTCTACCAGGTTATACCCTCAATTTAGAGCAAAATCACCTCTCCTTATGTTGTGCTAATCCAGTACTAAAACTAGTTGATAAATAAGGCAGTAATTTGTCTGTTCAGCATTTTAAGAGATTAATCTGCTAGTAACATTTAATGGAAATTAAATCAAAAGCATATTGCAGGATAATTGTGAAACAAAGGAGTCGCTCAACTATAGTCACATATATCCTGTTCTTCAAAATTACTGTACTACAGGCACATTAGACTTGCTTTTAACTCCTCTTTAAAGATAATGCTGTAGAATGTAGTGCCCAAAAGCAGTAACAGAAAGTGACCAATGACATTGTGTTAATTCATTGACTTCCCAAACTAAAAAGCAAAACTGTCCCCACCACTCCAACACTATCCTTTTTTGTCCCTCTCCAGCACAAATAAAGACAGGAAGACCACCACCTAGATTAACTAGTTGACATTTATTTTACCATTATTTTACATTTTGGACAATAATTACTTGTCATTTCTTAATCCCCTTCCTTTTTTCAGAAGGAAGTGACCCAGCACCAAGTTGTGCCTGGAGGAGTCAAAGACAGCTCCTCAGGAGCAGCTGAACAGGGCCTAGGAGAAAGTCTAAAGGCAGCAGGAAGCAGCCCAGAAGAGAAATCAGTGAATACAGCTCAGAGCCAGTCACACAGAACAACTGAATGACCACTGAGAGAAGCAGGAGGCTGCAAGCCTCAACTTGCACTGCCCCAGAGCAAGAGCAGAGGCTGGCTTTCTGCAGGGCCCAGAGGAAGGCTGGACTCCTGCTACAAAGACAGAGCACCACAGTTCAGCCCTTTGTGTTGTATTCAGGCTTAACCCCAAACTCAAATCTTCCAGGCGTTATAGCAGTTTATCTTCCAATAAAATGTGGCCTTTTAGTATTTGAAAGCATTTTGTTCAGAGAACCACAGGCTTTCCCTTGGATGTTAACTCTTCCATTAGACAGAAGTATGCCTTCCCATAGCAAAAAAAGTATTTAACATACTACTGCTACTTTTATCTTCTTTGTATCTTCATGTAAACTGACTCTCCTTTATGAAATTTCAGCCAGGAGAGACAAGTAAGACTATATTTAATTACCCACATCCTGATAATTATTTTCAGCCTTCTCAAAACACAGAAACATGATACTGCTCTCTTTGATACCTGTATTAACCGAGAGCAATTTTTCGTTCTGATTAAATAACAGAACAAGACCCTAGTGCAACTCATTCACATGAAAGCTGGAGTAGAACATGAAACACTTTTCAACAGTCAGTTTAGCCCTACGCTACATTGCACAGCTTTGTTTTAACACTCCCTATAAAAGTAATAATATTATAAAATCAAACTAATTACATCAGTCAAGAGAGAACAGCTGCTAAAGGCAGACTGAATGAAAGCTGCATACAATCAAGAATTTTACAAACATTTGATGCATGCCTAATACTTGGAGCAAAGGAGGGAGATGTGGCAGTAGACTTGAGTCCTGTGTTTGTGTGAGGCCTGGCCTAGGGCCAGAAGCAGCTGCTGTTTGGGTACAACCGTCTCCTTTGATGGTGGTACCCAAGCAAACCAGACTTGTAGCTCTGAGATAAGACAGATAAACACACAAGTTTGCATAGCCAGGTTAGTACAGGTGGATGCAATTTCTTGCAAGGTGTATTAACAGTGTCACTGTCCCTAAAGGGCTTGAAGGGATCATTACTTCCACTTGTTATCTTGATGGAGATAACAACTTGTCTCTGGAACCTCATCTGTAGGCAAGAACTGTCATAGTAACAGGGCAAGACAATAACACCACTAACAGAAAACAAAGAAAAAAGAACAACAGAAAACCTACTCAAAGTATTTCATTTTAAAACCAATGAAGTCTGAAAGTCTTATTTTTTAATTTGCCTTTTAGCACCATAATGGCAATTTAAAATGGGGTTAGCACAGCATGATTTGTTTTGCCTTTACTTCAAGGGAGGAAATACAGTTCTGTGTCTTCAGATGGTTATCAGCTTTATCATGTAGAAGGAACAAAGTTTCAGGTCAGGAATGCTGTGCCTCAGCAAAATTGTGTGGGAAAATGCACAGAGCACATGCTGCCAATCTACAGCCACTGTCCATGCTTAACTCCTTCAGAAAAACCTAATAAACAAGCTAAAGTTCCTAATCCTGAGATTTATAGTTTGAGTGCTTAGATTGCTGTGTGTACTTGAAGTGGACTGCCTCACTGACATCATTGTGGTTCCATGCAGGTGTAGCTGTCCATATGCTTATAGTAAACTGCAGGCTTGGAACTTACACATACTATTAGATGAAGATTAAAGACAGAAGCAATATGAACAGAATGTTGAGTGAACGCAGGACTAAGCAAATGAATGTTTTTGTCAAAAACAATAGTGATCCCAGTTGTCTTTCTCCCTGTATAGGTAGAACTTTGCAAACTGTCTCCTTAGAGAACTTTGGGAAAAGCATCAGCACATTTTTACTTGCAGCCTAGAGATGTCAGAACCATACAGAACAATGAAGTAGGGTTCCTACAGCTCACTACTTCTGAATCTGTTCTTACTTCTTTATGCTGTATGGATCCTTAAAGAGAGACAGATATTGTCTGTAATACGCCTTGCTCTGTCAGGTCCTCAAAGTCTGGCATGTGGTATGTGTAGGAGTGGCATAAAGCAGACAGCTGCTTCTATAATCTTCACTAACCTCTTGTCTTTAACTGCAAAGTCACATTGCAGGGAAAGCACACTGTATTAGCTTTCAAAGTAACTTGGGCCATACAGTTGTTGTTACAAGGATACTATAAGCTGATATAAGGGAGAGAGATCTGAGTTTTTCAATCTGAAGAAGGAGAACACATCAGAACCTGTCTTTTAGAAGAGTGAAACAAACAGAATGAGCAAATAAATGTTTTCATTATCAGAATTTCTAATTCTGAGGCTATAAGTCACAGACTATAGAAAGTTATCATTTAATGTATTTATGCATATTATTTCCGATCATGTTAACACTGACACAAAAGTCCCTTTGTGTGAAACAGCACAGGCTTGCAAAATGTATTGATCAATTTTTGCATTTAATTATTTACATCTTGGTATGGAGTGGCTTCAGAAGCAACAGCTTGGTGCCATGACAGCAGTCATTTCCAAAACAAAATTATTTCCTCCCCTTCTCATTTTTTCAGAACAGTTTAAAAACAAAAACACAAAGAAAAAAGCAACCTATTCACAGCCTGCTAGGTGTACCACATTCAGTGTCAGAATGCGTTAATTATCTTTATCACCACCTTCCTTCCCTCCACAGTGGCCCTGTTTGGGCTTCTGACAAAGGCAGACCTTCAAGATCGCTTTTGTCAATTGACATCTACCTTCTTAGGTCTACCTTCATAGCAAGACTCTTACATTCGTGCACAACAAACTTAAGGAACCACCTAGGCAGGCTCTGACATTTCACGTCCATAGCATATACAACACAGCCAAACATTTCTCTTTCATTTTTGAAGTTAGCATAGTAAGAAATTCAGTCTTTTCCCACTGCAACATACACATGACAAGCTACAGCAGACCGTTCCTATCCCAGTTTCTCTGCACATGAGAAACTCAAAGAGACTGCGTATAAATCTCCTGACACTTTACATAGTTAATATACATCATCCAGAAGAATTGGGTTTCAGTTCCTGGTTCACTAGATTCTTAACAGCCAGAATTACGTTCTTCGATTAGCAATTAGGACAGCCTTAGCATTGTAGAGCACAGACCTGCATGGTGCTCAAACCAGCATTCTTTCTCCTTGTCTAAAGGATAATCTGTCATGACAGTCTGTTTCATTTCCATAATATATAACAGTTTGAAAATATACTGAAATATTTTCCAATCAGTTATTTGAAACTGAGGGTTTTCTAGCTTAAAGAAGTTGAAGCATTTCATGAGAGTCTGGCAAGTCCATTGTTTGAGGTCTGCTTTTAAACCCCTGTTCTCCAATTTCCTGAGTAGTGCCTTTTCTGGCAGGTTTTAATCATTTCCATCCTTTGCAATCTTTCAAATATGCCTATTTTAATTGCAGTCATTAAAAAGTGAAAACACTTACTAAAATGAGTTTGTCTTCCTAGCCACATAGCCATTATGAAAGGTGCACCACATACAAGCGCTTTTCTCTTCCAGCTCTTTAAAATGAGTGCTTATATAGCAACTTAAAACTACAAAGTTTAGCACTTCTCTATTAGCTATTCACTGAACAACAAAGTTAAGAAAATCTCACAGTACCTTAATATTTTTCCCCTACCCTACCGTCAGTAACTTCTTTTTCCTCTGAATGAAGAGGAAGGTTCACTTTTTGGGGGGGCTTCTGGAATTACATTGTTACGTCATAATAGCTACAGAAGAGTATCACAACATCCATTAAAATCCAGTGCCCAAGAGGAAGAGAACATGAGCTTCACTGCCTGTTTCTTCCTTCCAGAAGAAAGGCTTTTTAAAGATTTTTGCTTTATATTAAATGATGAAAAACAGTTTCTTTTATTAGCATCTGCCTTGGGACAAGAGGAACAAAAAACTCCAGATCTACACAAAACATAAGTAGTATATCAGTAGAAACAAGTGCTATATTCATAATAAAAAAAAAGAGTTACTTGAAGCATAGATAGGCTTTACGTAGCCTATATGTGCTACTGTACACGCTCAGCTTGATAATGCAGACTGAATTTTCTAACATCTTCAGGAAGCCAACAATACTTATTTTCAGAATCTTTGGATCTCATTTCCAACATGATCTGTAGCACAAATCTTGAACACATCCTGAAGCCGAGCAAGAAACGCAAGAGTGCTTTTATTTTTATAGTGACCTACTTAAAACATCTTTCCCAGTGCACGTCTTTGCTAATAGAATGCACTATGTTTTTGAAATTCAAAGAAATATGCTTCAAGCACATTTCTCATTTCTTATATTGGCCTGCCACCTGTAGGTCACTGAGAAGATACTTCATGCTATTTCAGTGCTTCATTCATTACTATGCATTTTCAAGTAGAAAATAATTAGAAGTATTACCATCATCTCAAACATCATACACAGCTGACTCAAATCAATCCAGATGGGCTTATCACTAGAGGCTTTGCACTCTCCCTCCTCCCCCAGTTTCCCAGGAAACCTCTCAATGCACAGCACATAGCTGGGATGTCATCCTTTGCTCTGAGGGCATCCCAGGATTATCAAGGTGAACAGTGGAGCCTCAAAAGTGCCTACATACAGCTGGAGAATGTCACAATCTGAGCTTTATGTTTTTAGTCCTTTTCTATTACACTGTAGTAGAATTACAGCTAGTGTGTATTTTTGTATAAAAAATACATATGTGTATGCAGTCTTATAGATCAAGATTTCTCTGCAGGTTGCTTTCAGGTGTCAAACTGACAGTGGTTTTCAAGGATGGAAGCCAACTTGATAACTGTCAGATATAAAATGCTTTCAACTTTGGATGTCCTCAGCCAACCTCAGCTGCAGTTATTTCTGAGCAGTCAGATTCTGCAGCACACAGGAACTGCTGTGTCTGCATGTCATGCTCACAGATGTCACTTAGACTGCTCAGTAGGAACAAGTGTTTCTTTAGAGATTGCTTCCTTCCTATCTATTACGATAGTAGAAGATAAAATAACTCAGGAATAGCTGAGGCAAGGTACAGATAGGAGGCTCAGTGCCAGAATCTCCTAGGTTTGGCAAGCTGTCTGGCACATTCCAGGGTGTAAATTAAGTTATGGTCCACTGAGATTGTTCCGTATCTCACCAGCACAGACATGCACAAAACTCTCCACTGATCCATGTCTTCAGCACTGTGGTGACAAACCCTTTACTGCAAATAAATTGCTTTGAAACACTTCCTTTCCATATTTCAGAGTCACTTAATGTTTTCTGGAATTAAAGGCAAAAGAGCTCTTTACTTTAAAAGTCAGTGAATAGGTTCATACAATATAGAGCTGTTCAGCAGTAATATTAAGCATCTGTAGTCCCCACAATTCCTACACTAAAGTAGTATGGATAGAAACTATAGACAGATTGATATCTGCCATCAGTGAATCTTAGCCAGCCTCAGATACTACTGAAGGACAGAGATGCTGTTAGTGACAAGGCCACTGAAATTATTTCACACAGCATGCCAAGTTCCATACAGCAAGGAATATCTGCACTGCACCATTTCTTGTTGATCCGTGTGCAGAAACATCTTCATTAGCTCTGAGCAAATAGCTAGAGATATATAAACAGCTACAAGGTCCCTGCTTAGACCAGTTGCAGGGGGACTGCACCACTTCCAGGACTTTGGCCACTGTTCCCACATAAAGCTCCATTGCACAGCAATGACGTATGCATGCTTGTGTGGAGTGACTGATCTTTTCAAGATGCAGCTTTTTATTAGACTGTACATGCACATAGAGACAGTAAGTGCACAGCTAGTATATTTCCTAGGCACAAGCTCTGTCTGGGTGGAAGCCTGAACAATGATAAAGTTCATAACTGTAAAGAAACAAGGAGTTGGGGAAAAATAGACCCAACAAACCACCCACCAGAAATGCCCCAAAGACATCACATTCTCCTTTACCAGACCTAAGTAGATAACATTAGTTGTTCCAAAAGTAATGCTTCTTATTTGTTTCTATGGAAATAACAGATACAAAGAACATAATGACACTATTTGGTTGAACACATTCTCAGCTAGAAAACAATATTTCTCAGCATAGTCACCTCCACTAGCTATGCAAGCTATACATTTTCACCAGTGCTAAATAAGAGCCTGCATACTGTCCTTGTAAATATCTGCACTAGCAGAGGTAATCTACAGTCACTCACTGTTCCTACTGCTGAAATGCACCACCTACTGCCTCACTGTACTCACATCCACTGGCTAGTCTCAAGAAGCATTCCGCAAGCATCAACAAATGTCAGTTCCTCTACACAGAAAAATATGGTACCCACTCAATAACACCTTTCCTTCATCCATTCTTCCATGTCAGATGCCATTTTGTCAGACTACCCCTCTGCTTCCATCTGTCACACAGCAACAAAGTGTAACAGAATACTGGTGGGAAGGTTCAACCTCTACTGCCATATCACCAACATCTGCCTCTGATACTGTGGGCCAACATAACACCACTGCAGGCATTACTTTCAGAGCAGCCCTTGTATAAGCACACATCCTTAACTATATAGGAAGTAATAAGAATAATGTGGGTTGTTTTCAAACATGGTTGTACACTGCTCAGAATATGGACACCTACCTCATTTATCCCAAAATTTGTTCTCCAGAATTCAAAGGTGAAATAACTAGTCAAATCACTTACTGCAGTGAATGTTATCTTTTCTTTCTGAATGCTGTATTGAACTCTTCATCCAGAAATGATTCTTAAAAACATAGCTCAGAAAAGCTATGCCATATTACTTATTCCAGAAGTCAAAACAAGAAAACTCTAGTGAAGTTATGTCAGTAATACTATCTTAAGTGCTCAGTTCAGCCTCAGACAGCAGTAAAACTGGGAGCTGCCCCTCATTTTTAAACCAGCACAGCAGGATATTTCTCACACTTCCAAAAAAAGATACTAGCGTAGTAGAGGAAAATAGGGTCAAATACTCCTGCAGCACATTCCTCAAGCAAAATGAAACTCTACAGGATTATCACAGTCATTAGCTGAGGCAAGCACAGACAGCCTACATCTATCAGGAAAGCATCCTCACCCTTTAAAAAGGCTATAACTCAAAAATATATCTATAACTCATCAATAGTATGTGAGCATCCCAACTGTAATACTGAGTTAATCCCAAATTCATAAAAACACAAGAAGTGTTCCTATACAACAATTTCACAAGAAGGAATAAACACCACCAGGAAGATCAACCAGTAGTGCATCAGTCAAACCAAGTATCCTTTTTCACACAGGTGTCCAGTAGCAGATGCTCAAGAAATTGTTTGTACTTAAACACAGAACTGATACTTTCCTTGAAGTATCAGTATTCCATACACAAGCACTTCCTGAGCCAGAGACACCCCCCAGCTCCCCCCATTTTATTTTTACTAACTACTGCTTCCTCCCCCCCAGCCCCCCAGCCCCCCCCCCCCCACTCTTCTGCAATCTTAAAGATATCTCTATAGTATGTTTTGGGTTCCTGCACGTTTCTAGTCTTCACACTCACTTTTGTGGCAGAATTCTATAATGGAGCTTCTCACAGTATCAAACATCTTTTTATACATATTTAAAAAAACAACAAAAATAAACCACCACCAGCACCAGAAGTGGAGCAAACCCCTCCCCCCAAAAAGAATACTTGACACATGTCTGCTGAACCTTAATCTGGGGGATTATATCATGCAGGCCTTTGAGTGCTCAGACTGCCACACAGTCTTTTAAAGTCATCCTAAATTGCCTAAGGAACAAAGAGTGCTGTACACTGTTCTGTTGTTTCAAAGTACACACAGCTACAGCCAAAATACAAATTTAGCCTTAATGTTGAGAATTGTTAAAATTCAGAGGAGGATTTCCTATTGTGCAGTCTACAGCTGCAGGCTCAAGTGTTCCACCACAAGACTCAGCATGTGTGCAGTCCACAGCTCCAACACGAACCCGACTCACATCCCAGCCAGGAAAAGAATTCCTAGCGATCCCATAACTACCACATGATTATAACTGTCACAAATACCAAGACTTGCAGGAGAAAATCTGGGACTGGAAACTTGAACCACCGTTCAGAACTTGAGACATGAGGTATGGTTTGAATTATTTTACTTCTGGAGTGGACTTTTTTTTATGTAAAAGCCTGTCTATGGAAAATAAAGTGGGAACAAAATTGAAGTTATACCATCACACATCTGTGAAGTGAGCAATCCACTTCAAGTCTGTTCTCAGGCTTGAAAACTGAGCACACAACTACAGCGATCTCAGGTGAAATGAGGTGATCTTTGATGAAGGACCAATTGGATTATTATTAACAACTCACAGTTAAGATTAGACTTTTCTTGAAACACCACTATAAATATGAATTATTTGGTTCAACTTGAGGATATATCTGGGCAACTACTGCCTGGTTCAACTCATACTAAAACAAGACCAACATACCTAATTACTTTGAAATAACCACACTTCTGTAATTACTGTGGCAGTTAAATACTTTTGTCTATCAGTGCAGGTGTTTTGTGGCCAAAACAGAAAGCACTTCATAATAAGGTAAGAGCAATATTAGCTTTGTGAAGAGGACAATTGTTTGAATCCTCATAATTCCTCTGGACACAGAAGTGACAGACCCTAACATACTCAGATACTTGACTGCTCCAGCTGAGAAAACAAACTTCTCAAAGTTCCCAACCAGCAGGATTTCACATTTCTGGGAAATGAAACACTACTAGTTGCTTTATTTATGGTATCTTTGCTTTATGACATTTAATGAGCTGTAATTTTATAAAAGAGAAAAAAACAATGCTTTGTGCCATCACAAATAGCCACAAGCATTATTTATTGCAGATGTTTTAATCTATTGTGGTAATAACAAAACATTTGTTGTTTTGCTACCCTGAGCAATCTGTGAGAAATTTGAAATGACAAAAGCTTGCCTTCTCCCTGAAGCTTTTGCTCCTTTCCAGAAGGTTCAGCTGTGGAAGGGATAATGACATGCTTTGCAGAATATGTAAAGGAAACAGCAAATGCACAGAAATAGTGCTGCAATGAAGTTTGATCAATGCCTTCTGCAGAAAGGAGCTGTAAGGCAGACAATCAGGACATTATAGACAGGATTAAGCATTAAGTACCTAACTTGCTAATACATATCTGTACATACACATATGTAGAAAAAAGGTTCCTTAGTGTTTAAACAGCTTTTAGAACTTTTTGTAGTACTTCATGTTGCAGTAAAGATCAGTGCAACTAATCCAGCCTGTACCTTGATGAGGAACTACTGTGACTGCTTAATGGCCTTATCAAAGCAAAACACATAGGCTATGCATGCAAGAACATGCCTATCAGAGGTAGCCACACATACAAAAAGCAGGGTATTCACCAAACTCAGCCAACAATTCCACACTATCATCTGTTTTGTATCAACAAAGGCTTGTGCTGGAACATGTGAAAAGGCAACTCCTTCCTGCTGATTATTTGGCTTTTCTTCTAGTAAGCAGGAATATAGAGAAAATTGGAATGACTTTACTATTTGAGATGCATCAGTTTCCACAAAATCAGTGGCAAACCCAACCCAGACCTTGAAGGTTCCCATGACCAAGGCTTGGGTTTGTATTTCTGCAAACATTCCACACTCCTCCTCCTATTTCTCTATTAGCTTAACTATTGACTAATGCAGCCCTATTCAGCTGGTAAAACAAGTAGACAACTTAATTTGTAGCAGATTTAATATTTCAGGCAAGCAACAAGACAGTCATTCACTGGGCTCTATACCTGAGAGATTAGACAATTACTGAGTGTCTGAAGACAACAAAAAGCAAAGCCGAAGTATTTGTTGTGTGGTGATCTCATGTTCCAGTGGTGGACTTCCTGCAATAACACTAAAGAGCAGAGAGCCCAACTTAGACAGTTCTCCACTCCTTGCCAGCATTGTAATCTCATTTATAATCAAGTTTAGTCACAGAGGAAATAGGTATTGAACAGCAGAAAACTGGGACATGTTAAGGAGAAAGACCTATAGCTTAGCTGAAGCTGTTCTGTGCTCACCATTACAATCTCATTGCTAGAATCCAGTCAAATTGTAAATAATTAGTCTTTATCACAGCTGAAACTTCATTCTCAAAACACTACTGCATGTATTGCTTACTCCAATTTCACTGAAAATAGCTTTTTACAGCTGCAGAACACACTGCTCATGCTCACAGGATGCAGTAACTTACAGTTCCTTGTCCAAACCAGTCAGTGTTCCCTGCAAGCAGCAGCTCTTCAGCTGTGTGCCCCAGGCCTACATGTCGTACATATTAATATTAGCCAGATCAACTGAGAGCACTAAATCAAACAATCACCCATGCCTGTGTTCCTACCAAAACCTCTATTCCACTCTCCTCTGATCAACCAGACAGCACAAGAGGAGCACAGATTACTAGGGATCTGACCCTTCATCAGAGCTCATCAGAAAGTGCCTTTAATCTTTGAAGAATTCACTGACCATTCAGCAAAGTAAGCAAATAAAAGAAAACCTATGAAGGAACGTTGCAGCTATAAATGATCTCATTATCTTAAGAAGTGCTGCATATATTATCTTAGTTGTTTCAACTAAAGATTTAGCTACAAACCTTGTTCCTAAGTGACAATTAAAACTAGCATCATTAATGCATATAAATGCAGTTGAACTGCACTTCCTTTCTTAAAGTATTTCCAAGAATCTCTAGTACTGCTAGCCATACCACAGAAAGCATCTCACAGAAAACTTGCCTATTCTCCTCTCAGCACATTAAAAGCCATGATCACCTAGAAACTTTCATTGTTGATTTTCCTAATCACACACAGTCTCAAATCTGCCTTTCAACTCTTCATATCCTTATCTACTTCCATAATAGCTTTATCTTTACAGCTCTCAGTTTTCCCTTTGAACTAACACAGAGATGCTATCTGCTTCAGAAAGACATGGCTCTTTAGTTTAAGATTCCACAAAGCTAAGAAAAAAATCTCAGCAACATTCATGTTACAGCAGAGATTTGGGCCTTGACATTTGATTTACAGCTTCCTGGAGTTGTTAGCTGGAGTAGAGAGTTGCCTCAGCTTTAAACACATAATATGAATCAGTTTTTCACAGGCTGTTTTAAAATTTAAAATAAGGCAAATGCTAGCAACGCTCATCAATGGAAAGTGATTCATATCCCCAGTGAAGTTCCTCGGGCTCCAGGTATCTGAAGGCAAGAAGCATTTGAAACTGGCCTTAAAATAACTACAATGATAGACTAGGAGAGCATCTTAAACCAAGGAAACTGCATTTTCAGAAGTGAAATAATCCTACAGAAGTGTCCCATTTGTATATTAGTTATGAGAGAATGTTGAGTAATTAAAGATGTTAATCGTATAGAAATGGCCAGGAATACCATGACCAGGCATCAAAGATACGCCAGAATTAAAGGACACCACAGTCTGTAAGCAAACATGGTTTGCTCTGTAAGCAACAAGAAACCTTATCAGAACTGATTTTGAATGTCAATGCCCAGACTAAATGCACATAGTGCAGAACATGTCTGTGTGGAGGGTTTTGCACTGTAGTGACAAGTAGTAACAGTGCTGCACACATAATAGAACAGCAGTGATGCTAAGACTAGAGTAAACTCAGTATCATTGCAAGCAAAAAGTGTGTGAGACTAAGAATTAAGATTGAATCATTGAGCAAGTGCTCCTCAGTCTCGTATTTCACAAGGTCAATGATCAGAGAGATGACAGGATGCTATTTGAGACAACAGCTATCAATGTTTAAGAGAAAAAAAAACAGCAAAATGCATTAAATAACAAGTTAACATTATTCACTGGTGGTAAAGGTAACAGCAAAGAGATGCTAGTCTTCTTTACACAGAAAATTCATGTGCAAGCTGGTAGCTTGCAAGCATGCCTCTTCTGGGTGGAAAGCAACAAACTTGAAGAAACATAAGTTTTATGGAACTACTGAACTTCTTTTAAAGCTGTTTTCACATGGAGGATATAGCAAGAGTTTCCAGTACAATAAGCTACTCCCATAGCTTCAAAGTATCAGCTATATAATACACTACACATCATCATTTAAGAATTTTCAGCATAATTATTAATCCCATACACACAGAAAGTTACATAAGTCAGAAAAGTATTGTATTAATCAATTTTTTGTGAATGAATGAAATAACACACCCACCTTACAGTTAAAGGAAATGTACAACAGCTCTTTATTAGCTACATGTAGCTTACTCAGGTGATAAGCCCACACTTCCAGAGAGTAAAATCCTCAAATACACTTCAATCTCATGTAATCGAAAGGGTTCCTCTGCTTTCTCCACCAACCTTACTCCAGCAATTTCAACAAGGATCTCTTAAAGATCACTTTCCTAAAGCTCAGCAGGGAAAGTACTACTTCAGTATTCTAGTCTTACTAATGAGAACAGTTGCTTCCTACGACCAGAGCTAAAAATACTCTATATGTGGTGTTAAACTATCAGACATCATACCTAGGATCCTACAATCAATACAAGGTTGCAATAACGAGGAAAAAAAAGAACAGGGTGTGGGTAAACATAGAATAAGGAAAAAAAAAAAAACATATGCAAAACATAAGAAGAAACCAAGAGAGAAACTTCAGTCACATAAATCTGAATGACAACACAGAAAAAAAAAAAAAACTATCCAAACAGCAAAGAAAGAAAAGAGTTGCTTCACCTTCCATAGACACAGGAAGAAACTTTGCTTACCTTCCCAAGGACTCAGGTAAACAGAGATCTACAGCAAAAGACACCTTTACCTCCACTGCCAACCCTTAAATGAGGTCTGGGAAGGAGTGGATCCTGGCTCCAGCCCATCTGGTCATTCAGCTGCATTGCTTGCACCTGAGCTTCCCATGGGTAGACCCTGCCTTTCTACCAGGTGCTCAATCACTGCTTCAGGCTGTGACTTAGCATTTCCACTGCAGGGCCAAAGCCCACTACCCTATCAATCCCCCAGGTCTCCCCTCATTTTTTAATTCTCCCTGTCTCGGCAAGGAAACTCATAAGAAGGATTGCTCCTTCTCAGACTATTTCATCAGTTTCCCAGTGAAGCCCAGTAGTAACCTTTCTAAACCAGTCTGCAAGTGCTCACCAACTCAATGTCACTACTGAGGCTACAGGACTAACAAAAGGCCTACAGAAGACTAAACTAAACTCAGGAAAGCTGAGAGAAAAATCCACCAAACCAAAAAAGCAATACATGAGTGCTTCTATACCATAAATAAGACTTCCCCATATTTTACAAAGCAATTCTATAACACATACCTTCAGCTCCTACTTAATTCTGAAGTCTTGATTCTAGCAAGACTACACCGCTTGTGAGCTCATGTCTTTGATCTCACTCTTCTCTGTCAGCAGGTCAAATCCACATTTGCCATATGCATAAAAAGCAAGTTATATACAGCAGAACTAGCCCAGAAATAGTTAAACTTCTGACAGACAGCTACCCTCTTTATTTTAAACAGCACCTGATTTTGCACCCTTAGCTGTTGAACTCTTGACAATAAAAACAATTTAAAGATCTGTGACAATATATTAAATAGTTATTGAAATCAGATGCTAGTTTTGAGTACTGCAGTATGGGTTTATTGTTTCAGACTAAGAGCATTCTTCCACTGATTTCTCTCAATAGATGGGCTCAGGGTATTCACAGTGGCGATTCATAGTACTCAGCCAATTTAACAGCAGTCTTTCACTCTCCTTCATGAACAGGTGTGCACAAAATGTCTACTCGTTTGGTGATGCTTGCAGACAGCTGACTACCCCAAGTTTGAGAATTCCTAAGCCACTCCTTTTCCTAGCACCTCGCTCTGGGACTTGATAATCATATGAATTCTGCAGTATAAAACACTAGTCTTAAAAATGCAAGTGCTGTTTTAAGACCAATATCTGCCAACATTCACTTCACTAAATATAACAGTTGCATTTCCCATGACTCAAGAATTAAGTAAGCTGTTTGCTGCAGGAGGGTTCTGGAAGTCTTTTTGTTTCAGATGTTTAAACTGAACTATCTAAATAAATATCCTGTACAAAATGAGATTTACACTGTAACTTTATACTACACACAAATAACTACATTAAAAGAATTAATGCATGAATGTATTATTTTGTTCACCCCTCTGAAATTCAAACTCATATCCTCTGCATGCACATCTTGCAAATTAAGCAAAATTTCTTGTTATCTGTGAAGCATGGAAAGTTGATTTCAGCTGACTGGAATAACAATTGCAGGTGACAGTTGTATAAATTGAAAGGCTTAGGTACAGGTCAAAATGCCTTTTCAAATAAAGTTTCAGGATTAAGAACTTTTTAAAAGACTCTTACATAAGCATTTTACTGTAATGTCAAGCCTGTAAGGTGGAGGGCAAGGGAAAAAAAGCAAACTTTCTCATAATAAAGAAAGCATCTTATTGAAATAAATAAATGTGTCCTGCAATTCTACAGTATATTATTCCAGGAATCTTAGAAGTTGTTAACAAACAGCGTTTAAATACTTCTCAATGCTTCTCTCAGTCTCCTTTTTGTGTTTTCTAACTTTTAGAGGACTAACTTATTAGTTATCAGAAGTGTTCAAGTAGAATTTTAGAGGCAAAACTGAACAGCAGATTCCTTTTAGTGCCTTTGTTTTACCTTGCTAACATATTTTTGTAACTTGCATCACTGAGATTCTAGTAGTTTTTTGTACTGCTATCCCACACGAAAGCAATTGTTTTTAATTAAGTAAAAAATAGCCCTCTTCATTTTGAGTGAAAGAATTATTTTTCTGTGTCAGTAAGCCCACAGGTACGTTTAATTTGAGTAATTGGGGCAAATATAATTTGGAATATAAAATCAACAACATAATCCGTATCTCTCAGCAAACAGTTGTGGCCATGTGAATCTGGAAAGTATCGTTTCTCCTACTGAACTTATGCTCTAAATACACAAGATATGTTTCTTTTCTCAAACTTGGAAATTTTATCCTAAGAATATGCGGTGTGAGTGTGCAGAGATAATTAGACTGCACAGTCAAATATCAGGTTAGATATTTGCATTTTTCTTAACAGGTAAAAACCTGTGGATTAACCGCAGACCCATTGTAGATGCTGAAGCATAAGGTGTGACTGAGAAGTAAAAGAAAAGGTTTCAAAATTAGAAAAGTGGTATAAAATGAGCCACACAAAGATTGAGACTGACAAAAAAGATTGAGAAAGGAGAACATTTAGTAATCTAATGAAGGTTTATCCTATGAATGCTAAAGGACTCCTCCAGCAACACCTCCTTAGGGTTGCACATGTTCAGACCAGCCTGACTCTGCAATAACACAGTGGCAAGCAAAGAGCACTGTGTTATTCATATGAATATGAACAAAGCAGAAAAAGTATTGTATGATCAAAAGCAGTGGTAATGCAAATGCAAACTAAATACTGGTCTTCTAGTCCAATTCTGGCATTTCCTTAGAGTGCATATTAGTGACTACATTAATGGTGTTTTGAGTCTGAGCATGAAATCACAGAAAATGAAGTTGGCAGCTTCGGTGTATTATTTGGTAATTTCTAATTTTATTCCAAATGCTGGCCTTCTGAAATAGGTATAACTCAACTTCAAGGCACTGATATTTTATTTGAAATGGCCCAAGAGCTCTACAAATAATCAGCAACATACTGTCAGACTGAAGATAGTTGGCATTTTTATGTTCCCCATCTGTGGGAGACTTGGGTTTTTGGAATCTATTTTAATTCATCTACAGAAGAAGAAAATTCTCAGGTAGTTACTGCTGACAGTCCAGCTTCAAGAAGATAGTGGAATTTAGTCTCAAATAAGGTAAAACTGGGGTAAGACTGGCTAAAATGGGAAGGTTAAGGACAAGGAGTTTTTGCTAAATAGAACCAATAGTATTGTGCAAAGGTATTAAAGCAGCTTTAGTACTTCCCTGCTGAATGAGATACTTCTGTCCTGCCTGCTTTAGCCTTCTACTGAGGCCACCTATACATCTGAGTGCCACAGAAGAACCTGGAATCCAGGCTGCACTGGCAACAGTAACATTGACCTTGATGACTCCTAAGAAAACAATTTTCTATCACACTGATATAATGTTGAAAATTGAGCTGTTCTGCCTATTTCCTGTTAGAAGAAGTCAATTGATATGACATGAAAACAGGTTTCTCTCATAGTTAAAAAATTTAAAAAATCAAGTATGCTTTGGATGCTGCTGAGAAAAACACAGACAGTAGCACCAGATAAAGTCACATCTCTAAACCCCATGCAGTTGTACTATGATTATTTTGGGCTACATCTTGTTAAACTGAAGTTTAATGTAAATATTTAATGCAGCATATTTTGAAAAATCTGTATTCAGGTCTGCTGTAATGAACTAGTGAGAATTTTCTTCCTGCTTCCTTTTGTTCCAAAGTCTCCTCATATTAGAGGAACCTCCTTGACATCTCATCACTTCTTTTATGTAGGTTGCTCCAAAAGTCATGCCTCCTATTTATTTCCATGGAAACTACAACTGATACAAGGAGCACAATAATACTAGTTGAAAGAGCAAATGCTCAGCTACAAAACATTATTTTACAACATAGTTACCATTAGCTATGCATTTTCATCAGCCATGAACAAGAACCTGCATGCTGCACTCATCAAAATCTGCACCATCAGAGGTGTCTCACAGTTTCACAGTTGCTACGATGGCATAATTTCTAGGAAAATGTTGCCTATGGAGTCTGTCTTTAATCAGCCTGAATAGATGAATATGAGAACACATAGAATCCAAACTATAGGTTGGATGTGGTAGGGTAGTCCAGCGAAGACTGGCAATGTGTTCCATGGTCTTCAAACTGGAATGGGGCCTGGTGTTATTCCACAGCAGACACCATTTTGTCAGACTGCCCCTCCGCTGCTATCTGTCACATAGCAACAAAATGTAATGGAATTTTGGTGGGAAGGTTCAGCCTCTACTGCCATATCACCAATATCCACCTCTGATGTCATGGGCCAACAGAATAACATAGCAGGTATTACTTTTGGAGCAGCCTTCATATCTAGAGAAAATAACAGTTATCTAAGTGACAACTAAACTCTGGTATATGTGAAGGACACATATGCTTCTGTGCATGCTTCACAGGTTCTGTGAATCTGTTATCAAGCTCTGTCACAGGAGAATACATACCTGCCAGTAATTACTCAACCACTGAGCGGGTTATACTTGGCAGAGTCTTCAGCGTCAGGTTGTACTTTTTGTATTTGTTAATATTTCCTTCTCTGTGTAAGTAATGGAGACTGCCATGTGCAATTTCAAGCCTGACTTACTGCTTGGTAACACCTTATTCTCACTTAGTGAGTAATATATCACGTAAATGCAAAGCAGAGGGTTTTTAAAAGCACAGGGACTCAGATTTTCTAAGGTGGTCTCAGTACAGTATTGTGTAATTGAAATCTTCATCTTCACATGTGAATGAGATTGATCTGGTTGTGGGCATTCAGTTCACTGAGAAACATGCTTTATTGAATATTTGTTTCTGAGACTTCTTTTCCTGTCTGCTTTGGAATTTTTCATTCTTGGACATATTCTTGGCTTCTAAGACATTTTCTGTTTTATTGAAGACCCTAAGCCCATAGCTGAGAGTTGTCCAAAAAATGTTGTTGCATGCTGAGTGCTCCAAAGGCAAACTTCAGCCTAACAAGTTTAATTTCCCCAGGCTCCCCTTACTGGCTCCTTCAAAAGAGTCTCTCTCTCTGCCGAGAAGCACCGGGATAGTGAGGTTATGTACAGCCTCCATAGAAATAACCACTCATATTTAGTTACTATCTTAATTGACTTATACATCTGGTCTCTTGGACAACAAACAAAATGGTAAAACATTTGCTTCTGCTTGAGTCCAGAGAAAACACATTCTCCTTCCCCCGTTTCCCTCATCATGAAAAGCTGCTGTAGATTTTGTTGGGCTGCTTAAGTCCTGAAACTATAATCTCAGTTCTTATTCTCTTGTTTGTCTCACACTGCCAGATAGAGTGGTAATGCTACATATGTGCATTGGACTCTGCAGAATTTTTACCATAATCTGCCCCAGAACAGTTCTATCAACAGAGCAATGCTTCTATCAATGCAGGCATGCTTAAACTAATACAGAATTGTATTTGTTTTCTATGTCTGCTGCAATGTCCCCAGAAGTTCACACATGCCAGATATTTCTGCATTTGTCCCATTTCACTTGCTGCTCATAACATATGGCAATGCAGTCAGCAACTAACATAAAATGTATCTAGAGCCAAAAAAATATGTACAAGAACACCTACATATAGATTTTGTATTATATACTGTCATACCAATACATTATTATTTGTAATAGCATCATGCTCTCATAAATTTAGAATCACCAGATATGAATCTGTAAAACTAATGATTTTCTCTATGACTTTTTTAGTTTCTCACACACTTCATTTGTCCTCTTTTGTCTATCGTGATCTCATCCATGAGGTGAAGATAGCAAACACTGTACTGATAACACCAATTAGTGATTTAAAGAGAAAGGAACAATTCACCTCTTTAGTTGCTATAGTAGCTACCAGGCTGCTAGATTACATTCCTTTGACTAAGGCTACTTCCAGTACAAAATGTTTTTTGTAAATATAATCCTGGAAGGTTTAACCCAGGATGAAACAACTCTTCAGACTGTATTTTGATGCAGCAGTGTTAGGTGACCATTGTAGTAAATTCCCGTATTAAATGAAGGAGTGACAAGGACTCAGAAAAGGAAAATTGCTTCATTCTGATCATACACATTTTCACAAAGCCAAAGGCGCTTCAGATGCAGAGGAATGAATGGTGTTTGTTCTTTTCTAGCTGCAGCACAAATCTCCAAAATAGAAGATGTACTATAGACCAAAGCATCAACAGTGATGAATAGTACTTACAAATATACGATAATAGAAGCAACATATATCATAAGTCAGAGATAGAATCTTACCAGACTCAAGGTTCAAGTTTTAATATTCAAGATAAAAAATAAGGTGTGAGCCATATAATCTGGGTGGGATAAAATGCCTGTCAGAGGTTTGCTTTGGCACCTGCCTCATCATTTCCATATTTCTCTAACAGTTCACATCAAAAGGGATTCTGAAGTACAGCAGACACTCCTGGGAGACAATCTAATATAACAGGCAAAAGTCTGCACCCACCAGCACAATGGCATCATTGCTTCTTAGTCTACAGTTTCAACATTATCTGGTAGGTGCTTATGTACACAAACTATCAGATGTCCAATTAAAGCTTAAAGGTGCTGCCTATAAAATTCTAACTTAAATGTTTACAGACAGTAAAAAGAAGACATTAATGTCATAGTGTTATAAGAAACTAAGCAGGCGTTGCTAAAAAAACAAACACTGCTATTCAGGGTCATGTGATTTTTAAATCAAATATTGGATATAAAACCATTAGTAGCTGGCATGTAAAACTATAATATTCCCAGTGGTCTTTAAGGAAAAAGAAAGACAGAAGAGCTAAGTCAGGGAGACTTTGTCTTCAAAGAAACATGCATTTAGATTATTTCTTCTATGTTTCTGAACACACATACGCAAAAGAAAAATGTATCTTTATTGGTACCTGAACATTAATAAATCACATCAACAGACGTTAAAGCAAGTAGAACCTGATTGTGAGAAAAATACTATCTTTCAATATTGTTGTAAAGGGACAAATGGAGTTGAGAAAGAAAGTAAGTATCTGTAAAATGATATTGAAAGCACTAAAAAAAAGGGGGGGGAATGTTTTTATTAGATTAGATTAAGGTTTTTTTGGTGTGGGGGGGGTTGGTTTGTTGCATTTTTTTTTCTTTTTTTTTCTTTTTTTTTCTTTAACAACATTTTAAGCACCAAGAATAAAATTAACTTCTTGTTACAATGTCTTGTAACCTTCTCTGTTTTTATTCCTAATGTTATACGTTGGCTTCTCTTTACACAAAACAGTAGTCATTCGCCACTAACAATACACAGGCCTCATCTGTTTCTCATTAAATACCTCACTTTTTCTGTAGCACGTTGTGTTTCTGTCACGGAAATCTCTCTGAGAAAAATAGGTCCCAGAACTGAGGATTTTAGGATAAGTTCCCTAACCCTGATTCAGCACTTTTAATGAGCAACTTCAGTAACCGGGAGACATTTCTTCACTGACAGTTTCTGTTTAGAGTGCCCACATCTCATCGTGTTCTAGCAAGAGACACCTAAGGTCACCTCAAAACATGAAAGCGCTTTCTCTGTGCACTGTGGGACAGCCAAGAATGGTTTTGGGAGAGCAAGGAGAAAGACACCAAAGAGAATCTTTCAGCAACGCCAGTTGAGAAAAAAATGCAAATAAAAATACGAGGAACAAAAGAAAGTCCTTTTCTAGAATGTAAAATATATGAGAGAACATTCCACAGGCCTATTTTCCCAGCTTGACCACTCAGCACAGTGAGGAGGGTGAATCATATAAAAACCTTGATGAAAGGCAGTGTAATTAAGAATGGAGAACAGGCTGATTCTGAACATATGTAAAAGAACAGTAAATAAGTGTTTTTTTCCTGTAGAAGTTATGTCTTTAAGCTCAAGTCATAAGAGGTTGTTTTTTCACATGCACTTACTACACAGTTATAGAAACGTTTTAGTTTTTGCAGATTTTTTATGATGACTGCAGCTCTCATATTAATTACTCAAACTTTTAGCATGTTATGAGTAGTCAGTGCCTTATTCCACTACAGTTCATAAATGAAAAAATTCTTTTTTTCCTTTTTTTGTCAAAATTTGTTTAGCCCTGCAGCATGGAGATTCTCAAAGAAACTCAGACTTTACATGCAGCATGAAAACAGGAACTTCAGTAGAAGAGAGAGATCTTATAGGCATTATTTTTGCAAGAAAATTTGGTGTTAAGGACAGAGCTTTGTGCTAGAAAGAGAGAAAGGGAGAGGAACAGATTAAAAATATGCACGTGCCTCCAAACATACTGAAAATATCTTCAGTATTTTCATAGGCTTCGATATTTCTGCTGTTTGTTAATTTTCTAGTTTTTGTTTTGTTGCCATTTTACATCAGAATTGACCTAGGATATAATGATACTGATAATCCAAGCACTTTGCAGAGCACAAATCATGTTTCATGTCAGATTTCCTGTCATTTTTTGTCACAGAAAACATTTTGTGTAACAGTTAAAACAAAAACCAGTTATGGCAAATAAATTCTTTCATGCATTTTTTCATTTTCTAACAGGTAATCTTGATTTTTACAAATGTATTCCTTATGAGTGTAAGGAATAGACTTCTAAATAAAAAACTCTTCTTCTGTATATTTAAATATAAATCTCTGACAAATTTGTTTGCTGGCATTTGTACAAAGTTTTCTTAGGTAGTATGTGACTAGCCCCTGAACTACCATACTTTCGTTGTCTAATTGGATTGCAAACTTTTAAAGATAATGAGAATAGTTGAAGTATTTGTCATTTATTACTTGGAAGAAAGCAAATACGGGTAATTACACAAAAAGCAGACATTCTCTAATCACTTGTGTACAAACCCAGTTTAAACGAGTGTTTCAGAAAAGCAAGTAAAACACATAACAGATGGGACCACCCAAAAAAACAGTCATTTGGAAAGGAAACTCATGTTCACAAGCTCTTTTTGAGCATTTGTACCAACTGTTGTCTTTTTGTTCTCTTGTAGTTTTGGAATGGAAATATAAGCATTTCTAACCACTTCTGGTTCTTGAAAAGTTTCCTCTGATTTGATGTTTTTGTAGTCTAATATAGAAATCGTCCAATATATTTCTTCAAGAAAATTGAAGAACTATCATGTACTTATTACTCTGGAGGTACTCTATAAAGGGGACATTTCAGGGTTGCTGGTTTTTAAATTTTGTTTCACTGTTTTTCCTACTTGCATTCTTATAAAACATAGAAGTACATCCTGGGTGACATAGAGTTCTGTTTCTAAAAGTGCATGTACATATCTTGATGTGATCATGGTATCTTCATTCATTAATTCTTCAAAAAGAAATTAGTATTTCTATGAGTATTCATTGCCATAAGGAGTTTTTCATCGGTCATAAGTAGGTCAGATTTATTCTATCAGTAGTACAGTGATGAATCAGTATAAACCAATAATTTCATTGGAGACCTGAAGTAAGACAGTGATGAATCAGGCAACCATTCATTTTGAAGAATGTACAAATAACAAACCAAAAATTGTATATCAGAAAAATGTTTATGACCTATGTTTTAATAAATACAAATAAAATGAACTGACAGCTAGATTTAAACTTGCTTTCTGGTAAACTGAGTTATATTGAAAAAAAATCCATAAAGTCTTATTTGCTGGCAAAGGCAAAGGACTTTAACTTACAGAAGTCTTGAAGGTACTAATGGATTCCTCTGTTTGACTCTCTTTTGAAGCTTTGAGGCAAGTATGCATTAGCAGTATCACCTACATTATCTGTGTAAACAAAGTATCTCCCTGTCAAACCACATATATGCAACTTACAATACAGAAATGAGGACATTTGTAAACAAATTCTTTTGGCTAAAGCATCTCTCAGCCAAGGAGCCCTGAAATGCTATGTTCCAACCTGGTATCGTGCAGTGATAGTAAGATTTTCATATTGGTGAAATGCAGAAAACCATATAAAGTCACTCTGCTGATGGAAATACCAGTCTGTTCCTCAGTTCTCCTTGTATACAGTAAAATCCCATGAATGACCCAGAGTACTGACCATCACTGGCTTACCTCCATGGCTGCACCAGGCTCACTGCCATGAGGGCTGGCAAAGATAACACATGGTAGTAGAAAAGCTGCAGTGGACACGAAACTAAAGAACACAGCTCACAACTGAGCCACTAGAGAATTAAGCAATGCAGAAAATGGAATAAGGATAAGACAGAAGAGAAATCAACACCTGAGATGAAGGGATAAAGATACTCCCAAGTATTTGTCGAAACACACAATACTGTTGTATTCCCAGTTGGCATCCCCTGGAGGGGTGGAAACGAATCGAGGGTCCTTGTCTCCCTTGGTGGATGAGGGAAAGAAAGATGGCAGTGGGATTTCTGATTCTCTAGAAGAGGAGAAATATCATCCAAAAGGAAGATTTTCTTAAAGAAAAAAAAAAATAAGTCCATAAGGCATTGTGGCGAGGCCAGACTGTTTTCAGCGGTATGTGGAGACAGGACAAGGGGAAATGGCCGAAAACTGGAGCACAGGAAGTTCCGCACAAATGTGCGCAGGAACTTCTTTACGGTGAGAGTGACGGAGCACTGGAACAGGCTGCCCAGGGAGGTTGTGGAGTCTCCTTCTCTGGAGATATTCAAGACCCGCCTGGACACCTACCTGTGCGACCTGGTGTAGGGAACCTGCTTTGGCAGGGGGTTGGACTCGATGATCTCTGGAGGTCCCTTCCAACCCCTACAATTCTGTGATTCTGAAATGGTTTATCCCTAGTAGGGCAGTAATGCATCTGTGTTTCATGTGGCTTGCCATGTCTTGCAGTTTTATTGGTAGTGGGACACAAGACAGTGTACCAGTTGAAGCTTCAGGCCCTGGAGATAAGTGGCGACATTTTGAATTTTCCTTGTGTCGGTAAATAGCATGAAAATGGAGGAACTGAATGCTAGCACAAGGCCATAAGATCATGACTGAGAGATTTTTTTACTCATCTAACCTTGTGATTTTTTAATCTTGGTGCTAATAATGCTACTCTTGGCAGGAGAGCGGACTAGGAGTACCATAAACTACATATGTAGGAAATGAATGGTTTTCACATACCCATTGGGTACTCATGCCTAATGAGTCCGTGTATCACCAAGAGAAGAGACAGAAGGAGATGAATAATCAGGATGTCTGACTAATGAAGATAATAAATAAAAAGAAAGGAAACCAGTCAAAGAGGACTTCAGTGGAGTTCATGTACAAAGTGTTATTAATTCTTCAATTGTCCTCAGATAACAGCTAAAAGTAGCAGCAATACATTTAAAAACAAAAACAAAACAAAAACACGCACAAACAACTCTTGTAAGTGTTAGGTATTACACGTTTTACAGGTATTACAGGTACATGTATTACAGGGCCTTAATGTTTTAAGATTTGATTACAGTGTGATTAAAAATAAATTATCATCAACTATACTTAAAGGAAAATGTACACATTCCTGCCTTAGCAGATGTTACAGGAAGACTGACTGAAAAAGAAGGTCTCTCAATATAACAAAGTTACAAAAAGATTTATTTTTTCTTCTGAAGAATTAAATGAAATGCAAAGTTTCTAAAATTCAAATAAAGTCATTTTACTTAAAAATAGTACAATAAAGTGCAAAAAAATTGTACTTCATTTCTCTTCATTGAAGGACTTAAAAACCATCTAAGGAAGGGCTCTGTTCAATTGCAGAGAGGGCCTTAAAGAAAGGTAATTTCACAGCAGCTTCATTGACTATGCTGACCAGTACCCTACATATCAACATTTTGTTTCATTTCATTCATATTTATTAAAGCTCAAAAGTTCTGGAGAACCATGTGCTCCCAACTGTAATTACTCTGAAATACTTAAATTTATTGAATCAATGTCAACTCACTTCAGTTCCTACTGTAAAGTCTTACGGTGCAATGAAACCTCCTTGGTCCAGGTAATTAATGAAGATACTGAACAGAAGAGGCCCCAATATTGACTCCTAGAAAACACCACTCTTGACTGATCACCAGCTGGATCTAACTCCATTTACTATCATTCCCTGGGCCAGGTCCTCCAGCCAATTCTTTACCCAGTGAATAGTGTACCCATCCAAGCCATGGGCTGGCAGATTCTCCAGGATAATACTGTGGGAGACAGTATCAAAAATCTAGGTAGATTACATCCACAGCCTTTCGCTCATCCACCAGGTGGATCACGCAATCATTGAATGGGATCAGGTTGTTCAAGCAGGACCTGCCTTTCATGACACCATGCTGGCTGGTCCTGATCCCCCAGCTCTCTTACACATGCCACATGATCACACTGAAGATGATCTGTCCCATGACCTTCTCCAGTACTGAGGTTAAGCTGACCTATGGTTCCCTGGATACTCTTCTGAACTTTTTTTGTAGATGGGGATCACACTGGTAAGTCTCAAGTCATTTGGGACCTCACCAATTGACAAGGACTGCTGATAATGATGGAAAGTGGCTTGGTGAACACTTTTGGCAGTTCCCTCAGTACATTCATCTTCTTCCCTGCCAACTCATCTTACAGCAGAAGGAGATGGCCTGCTCCTATAAGGATTTACCTTTAAGTACAGACATATATATGATTTAATCCTTTAGCTTTCATCCATACCATATTTTTTTCTATGCTGCATTTGTCTGAAATAATTTCTCTCCACTCTCTGAATCTGATTTCACTAATTTGAGCAATGGTTGGTCAGAAACATGGCTACAAACTCCCTGCTCCAAGATCATTATGTAAGTGAAGAACACAGCTTCTTCCAAGTAGATGTAAGCTCAAGGGAAGCAAACACCTCACAGAAGTGAAAGTTTATTGTGGTCCTTGCTGGACTACTCTAGTCCTGAGAAGCACAGATAGAACTTGTATCATTATGACTTTTCTGGATGACTCATTGTTCCTCTTAATATATTATGATTTTATCTGGAAAAACATCATAGAGAATCCTAAGAAGGATTCTAAGAAATAGAAATTTATTCTATCCTTTAAAAGAGTACTTGAAGAAAAGTGTTTTTAAATCTGTCTATATTGTTAACAGAAGTCTTTCAAAGCATTGTAAAACTGCTACTGCTGAATGCTTTAGTGAATATTCTTACTGAAGAGCAGAAGAAACCAGCTTTGTCCCCTTTTATTTAGCTATGTTTTTGGCTTGGGCAATGGAATTTAAGCACAACTCAACTACACAAACTATACTATGTAATAGAATTTCAGAGAGCTTTTTATTTTGTTGTTGTTTTATATTTTAGTAGTATTGTAACTATGATGTGCAAGAATAAACCAGCAAGAGAACACCTTCAATACTCAGTCAATTCACAGGCAAACATACAGTATCTACTGACAAAGAAACAAACGGCTATGATTACATTGTATTTTAGTTTTCTCTTTTCTCCAAAAGGAGTTATCTGATTTTCATAGCATGCATCCCTGCAAGACAACTGCATTCTGCAACCAGAAGAATTTTGGGTATCATGGATAGCAAAAGCCAAATGGCATACAATCAAAATAAGATTCTTTTGAGAACTCTTTAGCAGAACAGTTCTTCTTAGTTAAAATATTAATTAATATTTAAATAAAAGGACTATCAGGATCTGATACAAACATCTTATCTGAATTGCAAGGAGACTTGATTCAGGTCAGTAACTATTAACACATTCTACAATTAAGTGTTGTACTACCAGTAAGATATAAAAACTAATTTATATCTTTGTTTTTCCTCTAAGCCCACATCAGCAATTTGGATATGTGCTAGATAGAGAAGACCTGTTCTGACAGAAGAAAGAGAAAATTTGAATCCGTAAGGTCTAATTGCTAACTGCTGAAGACATTAAATGACCTACTATAGGTGCAAAACAAATTCCTAAAGGTGAGGTGCTTTTAACCTCCTGAATTTTTGTGCAATTTACTATCATGGCTAAAGGCCATCCCAAAGTGATTACTTCTTGGTCAGTAATGCTTTTGCGAGAGATTAGTACTTACACCTCCATCTATTTCACTTTTTCAGTCTAAGTTGTGAACTTTCATGTGAACATCATGAACTTTCAAACAGCTGAAAAACAACATGTCAAAACTGGAAATACAGTCTGTTTACTCTGAGTGCTGTCTTTTTTTTTTCTAACAGGTAGTAATTGAACAGATATGCAAATATATTTTAGATGGCCTTTTCACTAAGAAAATTTCAGTCAACGTGTTTCAAGTTGATTTGAGCATTAGTTTCCACATCCATTAAATTAAAGAGCTCTTTTAGGCATAATTAGCTACTGTGCTTAAATATTCACAAACTGCAAGATGTTATATGCAGAATTTAATGCACATATCACACATATTAACATATTTATGCACATATCAGCAGTCTGCTAGTTTGGACAGTGCATTTTTTGTATGTAAATTACTCATTAATGGGTGATTCTGTTCTCTGTTCCACTCTATCCAGTACCTCTTCCTTTAAGGCTGATGATTTGGGGGCAGATTTACTGCTATGTATGTCCATGTTTTAAAGGTGTACTGAAATACAAATGTTAGTCAAGTTGTGGATCAGCTTTCAGATAACAGGACAGTCAAGATGATATGCATCCCAAGGATACCAACAGCACTCCCCCAAGTTATGTTAATCTAAAGACTTTCATCATGTACATTTTCCAGTCAGTCACATCACATTCAGCTGAATTAAACTGAAAGCTTTCATTCCACTTTCAACACTTTTTTCCCTTTTAATACTTCCAAAAAAAGTACAGCAAAAAAACCACATCCATAATGCTAACAGTATGTTGCCTATAAAAAGCATGCTTATTTATATAGCTGGACAGGCATAAAGAATAATCTCAGCAAGTATGAGTTGCCTTTAAATGCAAACAATCATCCAGATTCTTCAGTCAAACAACTGTGTGTGCAGCACAAAGTCCTTCAGTCTCACTCCCGAATGTTGTCATGACTCATCTGCTTCCCTTTTCTAATAGTAAAGTTCTTTCTTTCTTCCTTTATAAGTGCAACATTGACAAATGTTGCACAAGTGGCAATGCTGTGTTAAATCCCGTCTTCTAAATGTGTTGATTTAAGCTGCAGTTATGCTGCTTATACCAATAAATTTACTGAGTATAGTCACCGTGGTTACAAGCTTCCTCCACATAATCAGTACACCTTTAAAATTTGCTCCTCAATCAATGCCAACATTTGAAATAACACATAACATGGTAAGGCTGTAAATAGAAAAGGCACAGCTGATGGTATCCTGGAAGTCCTGCAGCTCCCTGGAAATACAGGAGTTAACCAGCACAGGCTGTTCGGGAAGCTTGCAGGAAACACGGCACTGTACTGCAGATGTGTGGAGAGGACAGAAGGTGTGGCCTCAGATTTCTGCATGCATATTTAACTATCAATAATTACATGGCCTTCAGGTTATTATTAAAGAACAATCTCCCGGAGATGAGGACTTACAAGGCTAAATGAGGCCTAACACATTTCTTTGAGTACAGAGCAGAGAAGAAGAGCAGGAAAAGCCCAGGTTACTCACGGTTCTTTTCACCTCTCCACCTTGACCCCGCTCTCATTCTGGGTGAGATGTCCACAGCAGCAGTGACTCCTACCAGCCACAGCAGCAGCAGCAGTGACAGCACAGCCATGCCAGGTAAAGAAAAATGAATAACCTCTACCTGGCAGTACTGATAAAGATGAATTAGGAGACTTTCCTTAGGAATGAATAATTGGAGCTAAATAGCACTTACTCAGCAGAGGCAGAGGGAGATGTAAAATACCATTTCTATTAGAAATGCTTACTAAAAATTATATTTCCATTGCATCGTTTCTTCCTTTTATCCGGGGCATGTGAAAACAGAACAGTTGCAAGGCTTCTTCTGAGCAGGTGAATCTGGCACTCAGATGCTGCAGGAGGCGTAGGGACAGATCTCCGTGGTCTGACAGAAGCCACTGATTCCTAACCTGCCTCTGCCACCTCTCAGCTCTTCCCAGTGTTTATCAATGCTTCCCACAGCACCGTAACACAGGGCACAGGCAAGCTGAAAGCAGAGGTGGTGGTTTGGCTTTTTTTCTCCTTGACTTGCATACTTCACTGCAGTTTCACTGAGCAGGTGACACAGGGTGTTTAATGTCGAAACTCAAAATTCATTACATTTGTCAATGGTGCAAGAGGACAGTTTGTGGAGCTGCCTCTCCTACTCACAGCAAAAGGTTGGCAGGGGGAGGGGACAGGGAGGAAAAAGGAGGAGAAAGGCTTAAAAAAAAGAAACATTTTCTTACAGTGTTCAAGTACTCTGCCTCTTATTTAGCATAAACATCCTCTATTTCGAGGGAAAGCAATACAAACAGTGATAACCAGGTTTCTGCCGTTATCCCCTGAAGGAATGGAGCAGTTTGCTGACAGAGAAGCATGTAGCAAGGAGCTCCAAAAATTGATACTGTCCTTGCCTGCCTGCATCTGCTGCCGAACAGAGCCGTGCCTGCAGCCTAGCTGTGCCAGCATCCCACTGCCCACTGAGCCAGATGTGCAGGGCTATCTCAGCACCCAGCTGGGCTGGGCAGTGGAATCACAGGCTTCTCCCAGAGACGTAAACATTTTCAGGGTAGAAACATAACAGTAATGATCCACTGACCACAGTTATGAAATCATCCCACATGGCCTGTGGAGACCTGGAAAAGCTAGATCCTGTGAGCCAAAAATTGTTTTTTGTGGAGTGCTTTTCACTCATGGTGACAGAGTAGTTTAGTCTAAATTAAATCTACATTTACACGTAATAAAAGAACTTACAAAATATCTAGCCCTTTAACACCAGAATACACAGCCTCAGAAATACTTACAATGGTAAAACTCATTTTCTTAATAGAGCAGCAAATAATTTGATTCTACAAGCTGACCTTATGCATCACACGTGGCATGCTAGCTGTCAGGTATATGCTATGACTGTAACTGAGCTGCAGAATGAAGGAGATTTTTGAATAAAGTACCAGAATAAATTTCTAGGTATGATTTCAATTACAGAGAAAAAATAAGCTATTTTAGTCATAGTGTCAATCTATTCACATATGGTGTTCATGACCACTGCTCTTTATGAAATTTGAACTCAAAATGATTATTGCTATTGAGATATTTCACAGTGACCAGTTAAAACAGAGCCATCTGAAGCCATTCATCTCTAGATGCTCTGATGTTAGTGATGATAGCTTTCCAAAAGAGACCAGAGAAAATTATTCACCTAGAACTAGCAGATAGCAAAGGTATTGTATCAGAGTCTCTTCCATTACTATTAAAGAAGCCCTTTAAAAAGGGGGATAAAAATGTGGGTCAGGGAACTGGAAAGGGAAGGCTCTGTTTCATCACTCTGACTAATTGAAGAAATCAGGAGAAGAGAGATGCTCTCGCTTCAGTTTAGGCCAACTATATTCAGTACAGGAATTGAAGCATTTACAGCACAGGACATAAAGAACAGGCTCTGTCAAACCCCACACATGTTACATATTACAAGTATGTAATGCTAAACATTACAGTTTTTGCCCTGGCCCCAGCTCCACACAACTATCTGTCTCCCATGTGCAGATGACCAGAAGGAGGTGGTTTTGGCATATGGAGCCAGCACAGGGTCTGGTCAGTGAGTTACCAAGTCCCAGTACCAGAGGAATTTCTCGATGCAGAAGTTTGATTTTTTGCAGTCATTTCATTCTACAGGAATCACATTTAAGAGCTGAAGAACAAAGTAGGGTCAGCCCTTTGCCTGCCATCAGGCCTCTACCCATAATAAAAATAACTCTTATGGGAACATAGAGTGTTAAAATAAAGTGCTAAGAAATTTCAGATTGCCTTTTTTAGCACATAACTCGTGTCAGGGAAGCATGTGAATATTCAGTTTCTGAAGATGACTCATCATTCTGCTGCTTATGTAAGATAGCTGAATGCACCAAATTCTTTATTGCATCAATACACAGAATGGGAAAAATTTGTGTTAACACAAATTTAACACAAAGTGGTCCTTCAGAAGTACATCAGCAGTAATACTAAAAGATGCTGTTTACTATGAATGCAGAAAAATTGTCTGTTCAAATGATAGCTGCAGTGTTGAGCATCAAAAGCAAAAGCACACAAAAACACTGTGATTCTGCAGTTTGCAGTGCACTGCAGATAGGACAGAAGGTAGAGATTTTCAGGCTCCCCCCACCACACACACCCACTTCACCTTCCCATCTCCTCCAGGAAAAAGAAGAAAAGAAAAGGCAAAGCATGGAATTCCAGGATGAGCCAGGCAAAACAAATGCAAGCCAAAATCTAGAGATGCCTCATAGAAGAAACCCCTGCATTGTATATCCCGGGTCCAAAGCTCATTGATCCTTGCTCTGAGCAAAAGCCAAATGGACAGCCAATTGGTGTTCCCACAGATGTCTGCTGAGCCCTCAGACCACGCACTTGGTTTGTCTAGTACATAATCTTTCACAGAGTTACTGGAAAGTTTCAGAACTGTAGGCCATATGGCTTTTTATCTTACAAGAATAATGGAACAGTAGTTTTTAGGTTACAAAACCTGACATTTTTGCAGAGGTTGCATCCATTTATCCTGTCTAGTTGCCTGCAGAAAATGTCCCCATGTCCTGATGGATGTGAAAAGATGCTCAAAGCAGCATCACCTAAGTGACCATTTTTTTCTTCATTCACACAAAAAGGGCAGTAAGAAAGGGAAAATGTATTACCTAAAAGGCTTTTGTATCACCTTTTATAACAGAGTGTCTTATGCACCATCTTTCTGGTTAGCAAAATTTGGTGGCCATTAACTGCCACAGGCGTAATGCCAATCTGCTGCCTTCCTCCCTAGAGTAGCAAGTAAAACTGAACTAATTAAGCATTCAGAGGTGTGAAGCCCAATAAAAGGTGGCCTGCTTCTATGTGATTCAGTGTTTTATAGCTCACATAACTAGTTTCAGTTTCTGAAGTATAATTTCTACTCGTGTGAGCTCCTTAGCAATTTGAAAGCTTACTCAAAAGCAATGTAATTATTTTTGGAATCAGCCATGTCAACATCATTTTTATAGAGGAAGCAGAACACCTGAAGAGTTTACACCAAGATGGGGCACCTTTCTGATACATACATTGCAGCTTGATCAGATTAAGGACCAAAATTACGAAATGAATTTACACTCTGTGATAGAGTAGCTCTATCTAGCTTTGACATATGTCATTCTCCAAAATCTTCAGACACTCAATTTCTTTTCTCCTCAGCTTTCATTATGCCCTAGCCTGTCTATTTTTGTTTTACTTTGTGCTAGATAAAAGTCACTATCAATTTACTGCACACGTCTGTCCTTGAATCAGATATCGCTTGTCTTTTTTAATCATGAAGAGCAGAACTTTCTCTAAAGCTCTCTCCCTCCATTAGAGGCGTCACCTTTATTTTCTAAAGGGTGGCAGAGATCTCCACAGCACCTTTGCCTAGCCTTCCAGAAGGGTTTAAATCAACTTCCCTCTCTTCTGTTTGGGGATACTTCTCTCCTTGAGACATGATGAAAGCTACAGCCTCTCACTCTGGAAGTCTGTAAGGAGCGAAGTCAGCTCTCATGCACACAGAAGCCCTCCACTCTCCTCACAGACAGATCTACTTCCTCACACAGGGAGCTCTCTTGTCATCCTCTCCTGAAGACACTGATTGTGCTAGAAATGGATTGTCTGGCTTGTTCCAGAAAGTCACACACTGTATTATTGCTTGAGGGGGCATGCAAGGAAGAGCCCAGCCTGTACAGCATGGGGTCATGAGCTGCGTTCTCCTGAAAGCCACGTAGGATGGTGGTCAGTAGGTAAGTAAGGCTGTGTAGTTACTCTCTCCCTCTTGTTGCAGAGGGCAATGAGCTGCCCCCTTTAGGGTCCTTGGTTTTAAGGTGTCTTTATCTGGTTTGCAATACAAAGCAGGTCTTTATTTCTGCAGTGCAAGCAGTACTGAAACTACTGCCACACAGAGTTCTTATGTTGCCTTTGATGCACTTCTGAAAGTCTCCCATTTGAAAAGAAACTGAAAATCTGGTGACTATTAGAGAGCATCCATGAGGCAATTGCAGAGACCTAAGGCACGACAGGACAACAGTTACAGAACTCAGTAAAGCTAAAAGTTACCCGGGTTTTATTTAGCAGCCCCCATGACTCTCTTAACTTTGGGGAGATCAACTCCGACACAGCGGTGTTTGCCTTGAAAACAGCATGATTCTGGGAAGTGAATGGCACACTCACATAACTCCTGAGTGTAGGGGAGTGGGCAGACCTACACATCATATTACTCCTACAAGCTTGGGGAAATGGAAAAGTTGCCAGATCAGCTCTGTAAGGTTTTTTGCTTGGTTGTGATGTTTGGCTGGTAAGCACAAAATCCAAACAAAAGACCTGGAGAATGGAGACAGATGCATGAAGATTGCAAAACATTACCTACCTTAGATTTTTTCATTTTTCTTGTCAAATTACCCATTTCTTTAATCTTTTCTTAATGATCAAGGCAAAAAACAAACAAACAAAAAATTAAAAAAAAACAAACACCACAAATAAAAACAAAACAAAGACTGCCTTAATTTTAATTAGGCAATCAAGATCCAAATCCATAAAATTTAATAAATATGCAAAATTCACCATATCCTTTACATTTTGGTTTTACTTATTGAACCTCAACACTAAGCACTGTATGAACATGATATTATACATTTGCTACCTTTTAAGTTGTATATTTTAGAGGAAAAAGCATTCAGCACATATAAATCTTGAATTGCATATGCATGCATGCATGTACATATGCTCCTGCTAATAAATTCACAAACATCAGCAGAGCAAGAGTAACAATATACAAAAAGAGTTCTGCAACATAGTACTTCATCTTGATTTAAGTACCATATGTGTAAATGAATCTTGGTTTAAGTCAACAAGCCTTGCATAGATATTCATTTATTTTATAAAATTAACACTTTTGAGCTCTGCTTAATGAAAACTTTGAAGGATATGATTTGGTTTTCAAGGGAATAAAATATAATTTTCTTGTTTATATGCCTTATCAGTTTGCCATCTATCTTCGTGCCCTCAAGGTAGCACAGATTTTTTCCTGAAGTGCATGCATCTGAGGCCATCAAATACAAAAGAGACTTTAAAATACATATAAAATCAAAGAATAGCACCTGACTTATTTTTCCATCTGACTGCAGAAGAATGGGAATTAGACAATGTCTGGAAGCCTAGGTCAACAACTACTATATGTTTTATAAGAAATTCTACATTGTTGGCCTAACTAGTATGAGAAAAGCAAGATAAATGTCTGTATTGTTTTCCATTCTCACTATAACTAATTTATTCTTTCCCTTGCAACAGACTCTTTAAATCCGACAGAAAGTAAATGAAAGAAAAACAGATTTGTAAACATGTAGCAGATAAATGGTTTTGTTGTTGTTGCTAAGAATGCAAAACTAGATCCTATGAGAGATATCTAAACTTACATTCAGGAAAAAAAAAAAAAAACAAAAACCACCAACCATATCAGCATTCCTAAACAACATAAGATCTGAGCCATTATAACTTCATGAAGTCTGTAGCAGGAAATCTTTCTTAAGAGCTGCTGTCTATACTGAAGATGTCTAACTTCAACTTCATAACACAGCATCCTGGACTGCTTATACATCTACAGACATTGCTAAAAAGTATCAATAACAACAAAAACAAACAAACAAAAAAACAATCTAAAGTGCCAAGTTGCTAAGGACCGAAAGAGTGGCGCACTCTCATGCAAGCTGAGCAGGGCCAAGGTATCAGAGTGATGCAAATGCTCTCATAGGGCTATCAAATCAAATTCCTTCCTTTGTCTTCTCCTTCTACAGTCACAAAAAAAAAAATTCTGGGAATATGCAATAAAAATAACTTTTTCCTTAGAAGCATAAAGTACCATTAGACTCTGAATCCTAACACACCTTTAGTAAAGAAGGCAAGACTTGCAATAGCACATCTCAAAATTTTATTTTAGCTTTGGCACTAATGATTATTAGTTCAGCAAAAAACCAACCAACCAAACAAACAAAAAAGAAATGAAACAAACCCAACATTTGAGTACATCTCAAGAGCCCTCAGGACCTTGTGTTATGATATTGCACCACAGTCTTTCAAAGGCACTTTGCCTCATATTGTTTTGACCCCAAAACAGAAGTCATTGCACATCTTTTTATCATGATTATTTATGATACTTATGTGAGACAATACAACTAACAGATCTACACAGTTATGCATGAATTGATGTTTCAGAATAGCCACAGTTTTATGTGGTCATAAATGAAAAGCTGCATGAGACTTGTTCAAGCAGGGCTCCTGGTCTGTGTTGATAGTAAAATTTTGTAATATAATGTTTATGCTTTTAACATCAAACTTATGGATTACAAAGGTCCTAAACACATTTAATTTATGCAAGCAATTTATCATTATTGGTTCTAACAAACTGGTAATCCTTATCCTATTAATTCAGCCAAATTGTAGGGATGTTTACTGAGTGGTGAAGAATTCTAAGGATATGTTTAGACAAAGATAAATGCAGCAAGACTAAAATGAATACTGTTTAATGTAAAAATATGCCATCCTACTTGGCTCTCAAAATAAACTGTGCTTGTCCTGTTTATCCAAAAATTTTTCTTAGCCTAATCTGCCAGGCCTTATTTGCATTTCTATATTTACTTTTTTCTCACATACTTAAAATATAACGTTAGTGGGTTTCAATTAAGTATTCAGAGAAGATCTGAAGATTTGACGATTGCAAGGTGTGAGATGTGCTTGTTGCTTTTTCTTCTTTATTATTTATAATTTAAATTTTTTCTTCCCTTTTTGCTAATTGCTCTTTACCAAAATCTTACTATCCTTTCCACCTAGCTCAACTTCCTCACTCTCTGTCTCTGCATCCTCACTCTTCTTTTCCACTATGGCCTCCACCCACATCCTATCCTCCTTTTTTAATCCCTACGTAACCAGTCTCTATTCAGTGCTGAGACCTCATATGAGGAGCAAAGGAAAGGTTGGGCTGAGGACTCTGCCAACATCAGTGAATAATAAATAATGAGAGATCAACCTGGGAATGGTGCTATCTCAGTATTCTTCTGAATAAATATCAGGAGATAAAAATGAAAAACACAACATACCTTGTCTGCTGACCTTGCTGTACACTTCAGCTCAAAATGCTAGAAACTGGAGCCAGACTACCAAACATATTAAAAATGTGACTTTTCCCCAAAAGATGAAGATATTCCTCACATTCATCCTGCTTATTTAAGAAAATAAATTGTTTTCTACGCATGTGTGTTGAGTGGGCAATGATAGTAGAACACAAAATCAGATACCTTTTTCCTCAGTTGAGTGGCACCAGAAGCACAGGGAATTCTGGCATTTTGGCAGATCGGAAGAGAAGTGGAAATAAGACAAAATGTATAAAACCAGGTACAAAAGCCTGGATGCATTTTTTCTGCATCTGCCAACATTATTCCAACCTAAACTGAGAGCATTACACTATCTTTACTCAAGCGTGTGAGGGCATTTCCTTGGCATTGCTTTCCAACTGATCATAACATGAATGAAAGTGCCATGAAAGTGCCTCATAGCCCAGTAGAAAGAAATCCCAGCTGACAGATGGCTTCAATAGGAAATGGCACTGGTGTAAATGAACAGATTTAAAAAAAAAAAAAAAAAAAAAAAGACATTCTTACATTTTCCGTTTTAGCTGGGAAAACTTAATTATTTGATTCTGAATTTCATTATTTTGGAGACTAAGTAACTTCTAATCATTTTAGTAATGACATGGCTTGTGTCCCAAATGGTACAAATACTTCACTGACCATAGAAGAGCTATGATAAACTGTGAGCATCTGGACTTCTCTGCTTTGATCATCATTTTCAAAGCCTACTTGAGAAAGATGGATGCTCGTTCCTATTAAGAGAACAATGGGAGCTGGGTTGCCATACATCCAGAGAGAAGGCAGTAATATAATTTTCAGCAGTCAATGAAAGTTAGTGGTCTGACTTCTTTGAAAATCTCCCCAGTGAGATTCTTTGGGTGAGTTAGAGCTATGGGGTAATCCTGTAAATTGGAACAGAATCAATAAGCTAAATGAAAACATTTACCTTAAATTCTAATTTAAGCCCTGAGCTGTTGGACTTAAAAATCCCATATCCCTAATAGCTGTATGGAAATGAAAATGTTCATCACTAGCCGATATGTCTTAAAGAGTTTGGAGTTAAGGCTACCAACTAAAATCTCGTATTAACTCTACATTCAAGTGAAATATAACACAAATATTTTTTTTTTCTGTATTGCAATATACAAGTTCTCAATACACAGGCCACTGTTCCTGGCTTTTATTTATATATCATACTAAATATCCTTTCTCAGTTGATTCAGGGAAACATGCAGCATTTCATGTTTCATACAGTATTACTATATACAGATGTGTTAATGAAAATCAATGACAAACATCAAAAATTTTAATCTAGATAATCACCAGTATGAATGTTATGTCCTAGAATGATAACTAACACATAGGATAATTAACATTCCTAAGCATATGAGCAACTTGTAATTAATAACTTCAGTAATAAAATCAATTTTCATTGGTAACTGCTTCCAATATAATCTCTGGTTCAAGTAATGCACAGAGGTTTTTCTCATCCACTTGAAGAAATTTCTTGTATGTCAGCACTAGGCTTCCAGATTTGGGTTCATGTTATCCTTTTTATCTGTCATTATGACAATAAAAAATGATACATTTAAGTTAAGTGGTTTTAACAAAAACAATATGGATCTAATAATCAAATTCTCCTTCTGAAAGACGAAACATGGAAAAATCATGCTATGAAAAAATACGAATCTTTAAGAGACAAAGCTCTGTAGTAATACTACTTATTGGCAGCCTTTTTTTTTTTTTTTTCTTCCAGATAAGATAGATACAGTGTTTCTAACAGAAAAATAAAATGGAAAGTCACAGTAATAAGAGAAAATGAGAGAGTGATTTCCATCATAAGATGAGAAGGATGACTATCATCTTTTGGAGTTATCAGTATGAATCCCTTTAGATGAAAATGAATGCACCCTGAATGCTGTAAAATGGTTTCAGTGCCTGAATCATTGCATCCCATAGAAAACCTGTTTTTCCTCTTATTATTAATCCTAGTCTAATCTTTTTTTTGGATCATCTGGTTTTCCATGTTAGCTAAGTTAACACATTTGCTTCTCACTTACATATGGTTTTGTTCTCTGCTGCATTTCACAGATTTCTGCTCTGTTGACAGCTATTCTAGGTGCACTCAGAGCTATTTTAAAGATGAAAGCTGTAGCATGACTTTTTCAATAGGCCAGTAAAGACAATAGTTTCAAATTTATGAGGCAAGAAAAGAAAATAATTCAAAAACTCTCTCCTCTTTGTATCTATGTCAGATATTTTAAACAGCAGTCACAGACGCACCAGAATAAATAATAAATTTTTAAGTATTAAAAGTGTATTACTAAACTCCAATATAGTTCAGAAGGGAAGGTTTTAGAAAGAAGGAATAAAAATTATCCTCTAAGCTCTCTGGTTCTGCAAACAGTCTATATATGCAGGACTACAGAGTTCATAAGGATACTGTAGTATAAAAACGAAGCCTGTACATGCACACAGTGTGGCAGCCTGCTTCCACCTTGGCAAAAGAAGTACCACAATTTTGTCAAACTGAAGACTTTATGTTAGCTAAAATAAAGACCAGTAGTGCTATGGAGAAGGTAAGTGCAGAGTATGATTGTCAGCCCTGGGGACTGATGTATATTACCGATGCAGTGGACATCACTTTCCAAGATCTGCCATTAGCTCTGCTACGCAGTCAGCTTTTATGAATTAATTCAATTAAAATAAATAAATAAATAAATCAGGCAACTCTACAAGAAGTCTACAGAAATAAGAAGAAGCATTTGGTTCACAAACCTCAGGGCAGGTTTTGATCCCACATAAACCTCTATGACATCTGAAAACAAGGAAGGAGGGGAGAGCACCCTGCCAAAATTGCACCGAGCTCTTCCCTTTGCTAATCCGTGCTTACACTTCTCTTTTTTTATCTTCTTCCTCATTTTCTCTTCCACCTCTTCATCCCCTTCATAACTCCTGTTGTTCCAATTCAGTTTAATTAAAATTCACTCATTAAACACAATGTTAATCAGGCTAAATCTTTACACAATCTTTTCTCAGCTTTTGTCATCAATTGAATTAATACATATCTTACCTTCAATCTAACTTTCTAGAGATTCCTTAACAATTTTCTCTTCTTTTAATATGGTTGCTGAAACACAATTCTCTCTTTGGAGAAGTTCAAGTCTCCTCACACACATATATATGTGTGTGTAATATTTATTACAATATGCATTTACTATTTGTTTATAGTAAGGGAATAGATGATGGAGACTAAAATTAAGAGAACACTTCACATCTTGTTTTGTAGCGTAACAGCTTCTCCTTTAACTAGCTGCTACACTTTGTAATGTGCATTGTAAGGCCACCTGTGGATCCATTACCATTCATCCATAATTTAAGCTATTAGCCTTAGTACTACATGACATAATTCTTTGCTTAAAACACATGTTGGCAGTTTCACTCTGTGAGGTCCATTTTCTGACTCCGAAGTGTTGGCATACAGCAAAATTGTGCTGTGTATACATAGAAGTCCCTAGAGTAAACTTATATTTGTAACTCACATTCCTGCTCAATTTGTTTAGAATTTGATACATTTTGAATTTATGATTCTGAGATGTAACGTGGCAACTCTTCATATATTACTATGCCTACTGTCTTTGTTACATAATGCTATGTACATCAGAAATTAGGAACTATAACTTGCCATGTCATAATTTAGAAAATGACACTTTGCCTGACAAGTGAAGTAAAAAAGAACACAATTTTTCTTCAAATCTACAAAAGTAGAATTAACTTATGAAGTTCTGCAAAAGAATTTTACAACTGTATGCCATATTTCCTTCTTTACTGGCAATCCACTGCTCATTTTATTGCAAGCATAAAAGTCTAAATTAAGTATAGCCAAAGATATGATTTCTCAAACAGGAATATATGCACACAGTAATGGTCAATTTTATCCAGTAATTTCAAAAAATAGAAAAAATTCACCATTCTTTAAAGGGACAGGTAATGTTTTTTAGATTAAAGTGCATTTGAATAGCATTGAGTACTTAGTCTTCTGTTCCATATTTCTGTCCCAGCAGATGGTTTGTACAAAACCACTTTCCCAGTTTTCCCTCTCAAAATAGTTTGCTATGCAAAATTTCTGCTGCTGCCATCAGAAAAAGATTTTCTTGTGTTCTTCTTGAAGAATTTTTCCAACTCCTCATGAAAACAAATGCACAAGAAGATGCTAGTACTTCAAACACAGAGAAGGGAATGGTAAGAAAGATAATCATAAGGCAGAATTTTAGAATTAAAATAATAAGATTGATAAATGAAAAATGAAGAATAATTGTAGTGTTAAAACTAAAACTAAAAATCGAAAAGGGAAAGAAAAAAATCAATAAAAAACAAAAGTTTGGATTTAGTGGATTTTTTTTTTTTTTTTTTTTGGTCCAATTCTTGCCAGGCACTTTGCTGGAAGCTGTGAAACTGTGAAGCTGATAAACTACTCCAAATAATTTTGGGGGGGGGGGAAGAAAAAAAAAAGGAAACCTGAGGTTTGAGAGCCAAGAAACTTAAAATGTTATGATAGAATCACAATGACTTTCAAGCCAAGTTTCCCACATAAAAAAGTAATCTTCACTCCTGTGAGACTAGAGACCATTTGCATTCTGCTCGCTACTGATGTCAGAAAGCTTCTTTTTAATTTGCAAAAATGTAAAAAAAACATAAAAGCTAAAATCACTGGAGAATTTCTTTTCTTTTTAGGAGTGATATAACTGAAGATTCCTCTGCTCAAGAACTTTGTTATTGTGCATTTAGTTTGCCTGAAATCCATGAAGTAAAACTTATGGTTTAGCACTTCTTTTAGGAATTCTTTTAAATAACATTCTATTAGACATGGTACATCAAAACATGATTCTGAAATAGTCTGCATGGCTATAATTATAATAGTCTATAATTAAAGAATATAAAACTAAAGTATTTTACAATAACGCATACAGCTTTGTTTACTAAGAAACTTTAACAATAGTATTTATTCAGAATTATAGCATAGTGGGTTTGTCACAGACGTAGACGAATAAACCTGGTTATATACTAGCATATATATATGTTTATATATATACACGTCACCAGGTAGACAGGAGCAAGACTATGTTAAATTTACTAACAATCCTTACAATTTTCAACATAAGTCTAGTGAAGCTTTTCATTGTTAAAACTGTATTCTCATTCTTCATTTTGTTCAGAAAAGCATGTATATCATATACTTACTTTGTTCTTTAAAAAATTGAATGTGTAACACTGCGAAATTTTTTATTTCATTTTTTATACTCTCAACTTAACTAAGGTAATGATCACTTAGTATTTGTAACATTTGCAAAGTTTTAATATTTATTTTTATTTTTATTTTTATTTATTTATTTATTTTAACCAGTAAAAAAGTACTAGGTACTTATGCTCAGTGTATATCAGACAAAGTATGTTATTGTGGCTAACATTCATTCCAATGTATGCCTTGCAATGAATCTCTCCAGCATTAATTTTATTAGACTATCATATATGCTGAAAAATATTGTTCTGAATTAATTCTATTCAGTTTAGCTCCAGACACACAGGGGAGTTTGGGTCATCCACCTTTTTCCAAAGAATGGGAACAGAGCAACAAGTCTTCAGTTAGCCATGGTGGCTGCTCTTAGCCCCATAAACACAAAAATAAAACCAGATGTCAGAGATCTGCACAAGAGATTTGAAGATATCTTATGGCTCTCAGACACATAATAAAACTCTAATGAAATTTTTAGATGAGGCAGTAGGATTTAAATATCACAAAATGCTCACATGCCATATTTTAAGATTTTTCTACCTCATACAATGTCAAAAATGATAAACCAACTAGAAATTAATAGTTTAAAGGTTTGTTGTTGTTTTTTCTCACTCTCTTTCTCTAAATTAAGGAAATTGGATTTATAAACTCATAATAAAACCCAATTTTCAAAATGAATGATGTAAACTAAGATGTGTCACACAACACCATAGAACCAGATTCAAGATATTTTTCTGCTGAATAAAATCTTGTTTAGCTTCAACTCTCTTTCTCATGTTTAAAAAGTCATTAGCATATTTTGATGCAAAGCTGTGAAGAATATCAACTAATAATAGCTCACAGACACAAAAATAGCCTTACAGAATACTATACCCTTAGAGGTGATCTAGTCATGTGGAGGTTGATAGAAATTTTTTTACTGGTTTACACAAAATTTTGTAAAAACATCATGACAAAAAGAGGTGTATGTCTCAAAAAACTTTTTAATGCAATGACTGGGGAAAGAAGCAAAGAACAGCTCTGCTCTGAAATTTTAAATTTTGGAAAATAAGCATGCAATAAAAATTCCAAGTCCCGTTGAAGTGTTAATATCTATCTATCTATCTATCTATATATATAATGTTATTAAAATCCTACTTACAAAATTCCTTCCTTCATGGAAAAAGCTTGCCTTCATATATGATGTGTGAGGGTAAGAATGTAATCACTGCCCAGTTTAGAAAGATACAATAAGGAATCCCAAGAACTTAAAAATTGCGTGGTGAAATTTATAATATAATGTTGAACAATTTAGTGGGATTAGATTAATTCATTTTCTTTATTCTTTTATCAGACAGATGCAAGATTACAGTAAAGATTACAGTAGTTTACTAGAAGTAGTTTTCTCTTACTTTAAATTAGATAATCCTAAAAAGGTATCTTTCTCACTACTATGAGAAAATCCTAAGTAAATAATATGGAAATTTTAAAATAATTTTTTAGACTTATTACACTGGCTCATTCTTTTGAAATTTTCTATACATTTCATCTCTAATTAAGGGTAATTTACAATAAAACATGTAATGTCTTTAACTTTCTTTACCAAGAAAGTTTTTCAAGCAGTCTTACTTAAACTTCAATCTGTTTTACTATTTTTTCTAAACTATTTTTTTCCAGCAGAAACCTCATCCATGGTTCTTATTATTGATACTCAAACTAATTTAATATAGGAGAATGTATTATAGTGCTCATTGTTCTAAAGCAAATACTAATTCTAATTTAGTGGGTTTTACAATGAATAATATACTACCAAAACACATTCCTATTCCTATACCAAACATTGCCTTTGAAGTTTAAGTTCTTTTGCACTAAGTATTGTATTATAAACAAAATTTAACCCTTGTACATGATGCTATCAAGATGTGAGACCTAAGCAAACTTTTTCTCACAGAAAAGCTAGCAGATAAATAAAAATGCCCCTCACCAGCATTTTTCAGTGTATGTTTTAGAGCACATAATTAAGAATATTTCTCTAAAAAGAAAATAGAGAATAAACATAAACATCTGCCTACAGATAGGCCTTGGTGCGCTACAAATAAAAGCCTCAAGTGCTACAGTCCATTCTGAATAAATCTCAGACCTCACGAAACATCTAATGAATAACAGACAATGCCCAAAGAAATGAAATAAAAGTTTTGGAAATGTCCTATAGATATAATTGTCTTAAAGAAGAAAATGCTTTTTTCTTAACTTACAGAGCACCGAAGATAAAATGGTAAAGAAGACAGTAAAGTGATAGAAGCATAGTTGATAAGATGATCTCTCTCAAATTATCACATACCATTCAGTCAAGACAAATGAGGTTTTGAACTGATATATCACAGAAGTCAAAGATGTCAAAATTGCACTTTCTAAGAATTCATTATGAAATGTAACTAGTGCTGAAATTAACCTTTGTGCTCTACTGAAATTACATTACAACATATAGCTCAGGGATACAGTGAACTAGTTAATATCTCTCTTTGGAAAGCAGAAGTGTCTTTTTGGAGTCATTAGTCAGACATAGACAAGAAAATGTCCAGGAATTGTATTTATGAGTAAAGATGGGTTACCACAAGGAAGCTTATCGGTTTATTTGCCATGGTCTTCATCCATCTTTTCTGCCTGATGCAGAAGAGGAAAATAAATCAGAACATAGATGTCACAATCTATAGAGTAGTGTTTCAATATAAAAGAGTTCTGTGATCAATTCAGTAGTTGCTTAACAAGTGGCTTTTTCAGCTTCATAGATGAGAGTAGACACTACTCTGCCACATGATAGTATGCATTTTCTTTGTAGATCACCGCGGTTAGTTAACTTCAGCCAGCCACTGTCACTGGCCAAATCCAGCTCTGAACTCAGGTTGTCCTACTGTTCCCATACTCACTCACACTTGGGTCAGGGATCAGGAATCTTTCTTAACACCTTAGAAGGCAGTCTCATTCTTCTGGACTGAATACCTCAAGCCTGGGAAGGATCAGCACCAGATATCCCACACTTAATCCTTCTTGAGTTGCTGTTTAAATTTTGGGCCAAAGAAAACAACTTACAGAAGAAAATGAAAGTTTATTGGTTTCTGAGTCTGTAAGTAGTCATGCTGCACAAAAAGACTTGGACATTTAACGTAATTCTGTGTAATGGATGTTCTCCCTCCTTCTTCCATTCATCCTGATGGGTAGGGTAGAAATTCCTGGTAATTAAGAACTCAGGTCTCCATCAGTGAATTAGTCTGTTTCAGCTACATGACACAACAAAATATTGTGAAAGGTCCTGATGTGAGCAGGGAAACAAATTGAAACTGAAAATTCATCTAATGCCCACATCCACAGCTTTGTAAGTGTGGAACCTAAACTCAATTTTATATTCACCCAAGGAGAAAAAAAGGCAACTTTCAAGCAAGCAAATGTATAACAAATGCACCAGAAAGCTACTGCCTGTCAGTATAATCTACTAAGAATACAGTTCCTAAGTGCCATCCTTCTGGGTATGTGGGAAAAAGAAGTCATTACTGCAGTGCGAAGAGACAATATTCTTCTCTAAGGTCAGAGGCGCAACTCGCATTTGCTGTAAAATAGACTCCTTAAAGCATAATGTGATCAAAGGGACAATCCTGAACAAGGCACAACTGTCTGGTTTATTAACGTCACATATGCTGAAGTGAATTTGGTATTAAAGGAATATGGTATTTGGAAGCACAATACCTACAATTTTTTTGTATGTAAAATACCTTGTAATAAATATTAAAATGTTATTGTTTTTACTATGATATGCATTACAGAAAGCGTAAAGTTTGATTACAGAGAGCCTGCCCAGGCAGACAGTCCTGCATATACTTTGCGCAGCACATTAAAAATGGAATTTTACAGCAGCTGACAGGGCCAGGAGAGGAGAGCAAGAGAAAAAGGAATGGGGAGAAAAGAGAAAAGAGTCAGGGAAATGTAGACCCCCAGACACACAGCGCCTATTTATTCAATCCGCCTGTTAGCTGTCAGGCTACTTCAGGCTCACTGGAATATGTTCAGTGCTGATAAAAAATGTGTCATGCAGGGGTGGAGGAAAAATAGAAATGTGTGTTGAAAATTGTGGTCAGAATCCATAATCCCTATTCAGCAATGCCTAGTGAAAGAAGAAAGAGCAAGCAACAGTAAATAATTACTTGACCTTCAGTTAGGACTGTTTTATTATTGGTGAGATTGTTTGAAAGATCGGTAGATATGAACTTCCACTTAATATCTCTTGCCTCTCTTCTTCTCTATGTCTGCATATGTGTGCATGTGCATATCAGAATTTGGCTCATTATTTTTCCCATTTCAAGTTCAGTTAGTTTTGTCTAAACTGCTAGTGTTTTAAGTTATTTTGAAAATGTTCTTCTTCTTTGCTTTGAGAATTGCACACATGCACAAAACTCTTTTTTTTTTTTTTTTTTTGTAGCTCAGTGTCAAGATTCATGTTGTATTTTCATTTATTTACTATTTTTACTTGGTGTTGATTCTGTACTTTGGATGAATATGTAAATACTGGAAAGAAAACTGAAAAAAATTCAGGAGTGCTCAATGAACATTTTTTGGAAGTACACTTCAAAGCAACACGTTTTCACAAGAGTACATTACATTTACAGTTTTTGAAGAAATCTGTGGGAGGAAAAAAATATCTAGAGGAGCTCTAGAAATGCAAGAATTCAGCATTCTGGAAAAAAAAAAAAAAGTTGTTATTTATTTGTATCTACATACTTGTAATTTAGAAATAGAATCACAGAATCATAGAATGGTTTGGGTTGAGAGGGACCTTTAACACCATCTAGTTCCAACCATAGGCACTTAAAAATCTGCAGTGTGTTTTTAAGTAATTGAATTTTATTTCTTAGTTCATAATCAAAATATCTGCCCCCAGCTAGTGTTTCCTACAGGTATTTCCCTGTAATGGAAGCTGTAATCTTTTTGGTATAAGGAGTTTCATGTTTGTCTGTTTGGTTTTTATTTTCTTAATGATAATAATACCTTTCAATGGATCCCAGTCATTTCTTCTGGGTGAGCCTGACTGTTATTGGGCTTGCTAGATAACAGGAAATGGACTGAAGAACCAAGGAATGGAGTAAGTGTGTTGAGAACTGTGATACTTTAGGAAAAACAGAAGTGAAGTTTGGGTGTGAACACTGGAGGAGACAAAAGTGTTTGCGGCAAATGAAGAAAATAATTAGTAACAGGAATTCTTACAGTTGCTACTAGAAGATCCCAAATCCATGACAAATGCATGACAACATCAAAGGCATCATGAGGGCTAACAAAGCCAACCACATAACACTGTAATGCTAGTTAGAAAGAATAGACAATGACTGAAGATTTTTTATTCCTCCAACAGAAAACAGGACAATTAGACAGACAAAAATGTAAAGCATCAAATTCACATAACATACAACCATTAAATTATGGCACAATGCGTGACACAGATTTTCTTGCAAATGCCCTTAAGAACACTAGGTGCTAATGACAGTGAGTTTAAATAGATCTGGTAAACTTTGGCCAGTGTAGCTGAAGCATCTAAAAAATAGGATTTTCGGAGACACTCAATGTGAATTCAGCTGATCTTGCCCAAAACAACAGGAGTTTTTGTTGTTGCTTACAGTAGAAAACAGAGTTGTATTCTGGTTTGCTTTTGAACATAGCTCTACTAATCACTGTCTCTGGCTGAAAATGAAAAAATTTTCTGCAATATAAAACACATTACACAGGTATTCACGTGTATGTATGCTAGAAACCCAATTTTAGACAAAGTGTCATCGTGAAAGTTTCTGTAATCAAGGTACATGTGAACCCCTTCAGTGTTCTGGGATTACATAGGATTTCATGCCTGGAGCATGCTATATCAGTGTTCTTGGCAGATCTTTGCAGTACAAAAGGACACACTGGAAGAATTCAGTGTGTTGGTTTTAAATATAAAAAGATCTACATGATACAAGCATATGCTTAACTGACAAAATGCCTTCATCTGTGTGACAGATACCTGCAGCTATGTCCTCAGAAACTCAAGGGATGTGTTGATCTTCATTCACTGAGTAGAACTGTACATTAGAAACTAAATGTGAATGGCATGGTTCCTTGATCGTGCCTGTATCGTTAATTCCCAAGGTGAGGAGGCAATAGGCCACTGACGGTCAAAAAAACTAATGCAGAGGTTTTTTTTAATATTAGTGTAATTTTTTTTTTTTCCCCCATGTTAATTACTTTGCACTTGTGTTTCCAAGTTACAACGGTCATGCAAATATTTGTTACAAACTTTCTCCTTGTTACTTCTACCACTGCAATGCTGAAATCATAGAATCACAGAATGGTTTGGGTTGGAAGGAACCTTTAAGATCACCTAGTTCCAACCCCCTGTTATAAGCAAGGACCTCCCTCTAGACCAGGTTGCTCAAAGCCCCAGGCAGCCTGGCCTTGAGTACTTCCAGGGAGAGAGCATTCACAACCTTGCTGGACCACCTGTTCCAGTGTCTCACTACCCTCACAGTAAAGAGTTGCTTCCTGATATCTAGTCTAGCTATTATTTTGTGAGGGAGTCACATTCCATATATAATCACAAGAGAAATCTCTGACTTGTACTAAATTCTCTGAGGCTGAGGCCACATCACTGAGTTGGATTTAATTTCTCACCTTATGCATTAACACATGATCAGAAAAGGTCTTTATTTTAAAGAAAGAAGCATTGTGCCTTACAGAGATGTACCTTTAATAGAAAAAAACATGCCTTGAAGTTCTATTCATGGGTTTTAAAGTAATTCTGATAAATCAGGTAACACATAGCATTTTACATCAATCTTTTTATTCACTGAGGAAATCAGCATAGTTAATTGTGGATTAGATGACCTAGATGACTTTTCTTTTGTATCCATTATGAGTCTAATTTGTCAAAATAAAATAAAGGTAAAATTTCAAAGCTGAAAAGGAAGGCTCACCTGCCAAAGCATCTCACTAATTAGAAATAATTTTAAAAAGAGGTTATTAAATACAATTTGTTCTGTCAATGAATTAGACTTAAGCACTGGAAGTCCTTTCTCATGATCTTTTTCTCCAATCACAACTTCCTACATTGTCACAACTTGGGAATCCCAATGATTTGTTTTTGTAAGTGCATACATCTACAGAAAAAAAAAAAAAAAAAAAAAAAAAAAAAAAAGAGTATTCAATTTATACTATTATTGCTCTGCTCTATCATTGTTTCACCACTGTCACCATAATGATAAATGGCCTGGAGTCAGAACGGTGTAAATAACATTTCTTCAACTTATTTTCATTTGCGTGGAATAACAGAATTTGATTTTGCTTCTCAGGAAGTTTTGGTTTTTCAAAATTATTTTAGAGTATACAGAAGCTCAGCACTGTCTAAATTTCTTATGTGAAAAAAATGTATTAAATGTTTGTCATTAACAAGAAGCACAAATCTCATCATAATTAGTCCACAGAGTATCGTACTAAAGAACAATGCTTCCCAAAACCCAAGATTTTAAATTATAGTTCAGATAATTTGTTCTAAGCTTTTTTACTGTTCCCCTGGTTATTATTTTAAAATGCATTTGCTTGAAGATTTTAAGATTTTCTCTGTAAAGTTACTCTCTATGAGAAAATTGAAATATCTTTTTTAAATGAAAAAGGAAAAAAAAATCTTTAAAATTCTACTGTTAGTATGAGCTTGGAGCTGATGAGAATTTCAGGTACAAGAAACAGAAGTGCGAGAGGATGAAACACTGCAGATCTTTTCTCATCCAGTACAAAGGAGAATAAGCATAGTTGAGTCTGCTTGCGACAGCTACTGTTTAAAAAGGTTGAGTAACTTTTCAAAGTCATACAGGGATGGCTTTGCCTTCTGATTTTTGTTCCCTTGCTCCATAATATCTTCACAATGCTTTGCAATCACAGTAAGACAGCCATGAGCTAGTAATGATTGACAATTTGCTGTATTGTCATCACTACATTAGAAGCACTGAAAGAAAAAAGAGATTACTGACTACAAAACAGGCTGCATAAAATCTAAAGGATGAGTTCTGAACACTTTTCAAGGTCAGTGAAAGGTATTTCTTAGGAAGTATCTTCCAGTTACATATCTAACCTTCTATCTTCAGTCCTAGTGGGAAAAAGAAATATACAGTAGTGTACCTTCCAAGGGAACATAAGATCTCCTTACAAATCTTTATTCATGTGAAAAGATACGGGGTTTTGTTTTTAAACTTTGAGCAATCCTACTCAATACTACATTTCATAGAATAAAAGGGTATCTAGTAACTTCTCCAAATGAATTCTTAAAGTGACCTACATTAGTCATAGTACTTGCTCTGTTTTGGTTAGTCTGCCCCATATTCATTAGAAAACAACACGGTACATTGCAGGAGAGATATTATCTGTGATATACTACACTATTCTCAGTGTTACTTACCTGAAAAAAGAGCAAGGAATTAAAAACAAAAACAAAAAAACCTGCAGAAGCTGCCTACCACTGGGGGACTGGGAGGTCCTTATGATTCAGGTACCCAGCAATAAGGCTGACTTCTTTATAGGCTCCAGTGAAGTGAGGCAGACAGCATAAAGAAGGAAAGAAGTAAACGTTCTACAGGAACTGAGCAAGACATTCAAGCAAACCAGTTTAGTACCTGGCTAAAGACCCAGCAATGCTGACTTCAGCCTTACTCCAAACTTGTGTTGGAACAACCGTCCTGGTTGATGAAGTATCCAATAAATGAACACTTTCCAGAGACCAGGAGGGGCTGCAGGATCTCCCTACTAGTTTTAAGCCACCTGGTTGAAGGAATTGAGCTCACATGATAGGGCAATCAGTAGTAGGATAAACTATAACTACATAATGGGACTAAAGGTGGGAATGAAAGCAGCAGGTGGGTATTAAATGGATCCTCAAGAAATAAGTATCAAGCCTCATGTAACCACCCAATTAAACATTCAAACTAAAATAAATAGATGAAGAAAGAATAGAAACCATTTACTGCTGGGATGCATACATCTGATGAATGAATGCAGTTCAGGAAGTATTACTGTAAATACATTTCTTACATTTCTTTTGTATAAGCTACAAACTAAAAGACATATTTTAACCAAATTTTCCTTCCCTTAAAGGATAGCTTACACATTCAAGATCTGATATTGCTTATGATCTCTTTTCTAATTTTATGCCTTTCCTTGTATTGCTAAAATGGTCACTTAACGAACACTGGAAATCTGTTTAGATAAACCTATAGGAAAAAAAATGAAATTCATTACTTAATTTTTCTTCCTACATAGGAGTAAAAATGAAAACATGTCTAACATTTTCATCTTATGGTTCAATAGCTGAGGCAGAGTTCAGAAAACTACTTATATTGCAGCTTCCTACACAATTTAATTAATGAGAAAAGTAATGCATAATCCAATAGGATTTCATTTGTAATTTGTCATCAATTATTGTCCCTCATAGTGGCGTTAAATAAAACCAACCTCATTTGATGTGTGAAATGAGTCCCATTGATTCCTTTGTCTTTGTAATTGAAAGGGACAGTCTCATCAGTTTCATTATAGGTTATTTGTCCTCTTACACATCAAAGAAGATTTACAGCTTAAATATTTAAAAAAAAAAAAAAATCCATTACGAAATACAAATAAACCAAAAGGTAAAAATTTATAAGGTCAGTGAAATACTAATATTAGGTTCAGCTACAAAAGCATCTTGGAGACAGCATATTAACAGTTAGTACACGATTTCCCTGTGAAAATTGCAATAAAAGAAATGACCATAACTTAAAATCAATGTTAATGCAAAGAAATGTGACAATACACATTGCAGGCCAGGGTACATTTCTGATAAATGTGTTTTCATAACTGCTGTACAAGTAGCTATGCCAGTCACACTTGTGTCATTCTCTGATTTAGGTCTTAGAGAAAGCTGGGACAGCGTAAGTTTCACCATGCAATCGTATTATTTTTGGCTTAGAAAGAAAATGTGCTTTTAAAGCAAGCAATCCAAGCCATAGATAGAAATCAGTCCTCCCTAATAAGTACTGGAATCATCAAAGAAGCTTACAGATATGAAGGAACACATTTACTGGTCAGGGCAGTTAACTCTTTCTATGCTGGAATAGGGACTGTAGTGTGGTATAGTACCAGGACTCAGACAGATGCTCAAGAGCCACAGTGCTTTGTAAATATATGAGCAATTATTTAGTTTATTATAAAAGGAAAGGTCCACTATTATCTACTACTTTTTGAATATTTCAGTTGTGTTCTTTAATGATACAGTGTATTACCTTGACAAGGAATCACAAAGCAGGAGAAAAAAATGCACTCAGCTATCTCACAGAAACCAACCACCTGAGTATTCATGAAGTTCAATATTATTATTCATGCATGAAAGCGCTACTTGTGACAAGTAGTTATGGATTAGAATTGATTCTTCACATTAGTCTTTCAGAATGAACCTTTGGCTTTATCGTGTTATGTATTTCCCTGGTGTGAGTCCAATTCCATTCTTTCCATGTATGGCAAGGCAGAACTGTATTTGTAACATCATGCTACCTTGCAAATTGAATCTGTACTGCAGCCCAAACTCCCACATTATGCAGATATATCATCTTCAATTTGAGAAAGATGAAAAATGAAAGCAAAGAACAATTAAGCAGTTAGTATGTCACAAGCTGAAATTCCACAGATTTATTGCAATGTGCACAAGGTAGTAGAGCTCAATATTTGCTATATGCTTTCCACCTGGGAGCATATTTCAGTTACTACCCAAAAAAGGGGCACCTTAGCAAGGTATTAGGTAACTAGTTTTTTCCCTTGTGTAGTCAGATCTGTCTGAAAACCCTCTATGCAAAAATCAATATGTAGTTAACATTTATGTGGCCTAAGATTTAGCTTGAAAACTTTATATTTGAATATTATTTCCAACTTCCTCATGTTTTATTTTATCCATAAACATGTCAAGCATTTGCTTCTATAAGTATTGGGCCTCTTTCCCTTAAACATTCTGCCATTTGTAGAATAGAATTTTTTTGTGTGTTTTTCAAAGTTGGCAATTTTTTACTGAAAATATATCTAAGATTGATTTTCTCCCTTATGAAGTAACAACTGAGTTTCAGTCACAGACTGCAGCAAAATTATCAACAGTAGCAAGTGAGCCTTGACCTACAGAAATAACAAATACTTGTTTATTTCCACAATTTTCCAAAAATAAAAAAACAAGAGGAGGGAAGCATTGCAAAGCAAAGCTTTTACCACTCCTTGAATTTTGGAGGAAAAAAGAGGAGCAGTCTCTTATACATTTACACATGCACAGCTGTATCTTACTTTTCCCTGCTTTCTGACTACTGAATCAAGAGAAAGTGATTTTTAACAGTATGGAAAGGTCTTACACTACATGAAAGAGAATTTCAAATGGAAGAGTTGGTACGAAATCTGAGCAGTCCTGCCATCAGCCAGGTTCCCCCAGGGTAATCCTGATGGAACATCACCAGTCACTACAGCTACACTGAGAGTGGTGAGCAAAGAGGAAATCTCGGGTAAAGGTCTTCAGGCTGTCACACAAAACAACTGTCATAATTTCAACCTGGGAGATGATCATATGTTTAACAGAAAGTTCTCTCCAAGATTTAGAGTGTAATATATGAACCAAGCCACAGACACAACAACAGTGTAAGAAGAAAGATAAAGGCCACAGAAGATGATGATTGAGGTCATTTAAAGAAACAAACTAATAAATAATGGCAATGAAATGAGATGATAGGAACAGAAGAGGTGAGGGGTCTCTATGGATGAGATTTACACTACTCTCAATGTAAACACATAGTGCTATGTTGATTGGTTTAGAATTGTCTGTGTATTCCCTTTATTAATAATATTTTGTTTTCCTGCTCATCTTGCTACCATCAGAAAATACTAGGCCTCTGTAAAAATTGCCTACATATAAAATGAAAACTTGAATTTACATTATACTACATTTTCCCTTACTAATTCCACTTGTGAACAAAATATAAAGCTCACTCTGAAAATAATGTCTCTTATTTATTTCCTTGGAAACTACAAGAGATACAAAGAGCACAGTAACACTGCTTGGATAGAGCAAATTCTCCATTACAAAACACTAGTTTTCAATATAATCACTGCTGTGAACTATGCATGTTTACTATCCATAAACAGGAGCCTGCATGTCGTGCTCATCAAAATCTGCACCAACAGAGGTGACCCACTATTGCTGTTGCCACTGCTTCAATGCACTACCCACAGCCTCACTGTACTCACATCCACTGGTTGGTCTCCGGAAACATTCAGCAACCACTGATGAATGTCAATGGATGCAATGTTTTCCACAAGGAGGAATTCAATGACACACCTTTGCTTCCTATGCATTTCCACATCTAATGCCATTGTGTCAGACTGCCCCTCTGCTGCCATCCATTGCAAGCAACAAAATGTAACAGAATATTGGTGGGAATGTTCAGCCTCTACTGCCATACCACTTTGATGTCGTGGGACATCATAAAAAGGAGGCATTACTTTTGGAGCAGCCCTTGTAGCTGGCACTTGTCAATATTAAACAAGGTAAGCTATATTGTAGAAAGGTATTCTTCATGTGTGATAGAATTAGACAGCTTGCTACAAATGCATATGTTACATTAATGAATATTATTTTCCATTATTTCCATAATAATGAATATTATTTTCATTTCTTTGGAACAGAAGAATAGGGAGAGTAATGGGTGTGTTGTAATTAGAATCTGGAGGACAAATTGTATTTATGTTTGCTATTGTTCATTTTAATGTCCCAGTATTCATTCTCTGCTCTGTCTGGTTGGGATTCTGAATTTTATTAACTAGACTTGAATACACCAAGGAATATAAAGTCATGTATGAAAAAAATAAATGCCTAGTTTTGCTCTTTTTTGTCAATTTCTTTCCATCTGAAAGGACAGAGTACAATATTGTCACCACAGTAGTACAATATATAAAGTCTACATTTAGTATGTATTAAATATGCCTAGCTGCATTATGAGGGCAGATTTCATTTCACAAAATGTGATTTCCAAGAATATTTAGCTGTGTCCATCCAGAATTTGCAAGGAAATCATAGGGTATGGAATTTAAATAATCCCTCCAGCTATAGTGGGATGCTACTTTGCATGTTTCATTCTGAAATCATATATCCATTAGCAATTTTAATCTTTTTTCTTTGAAAGTGTAGTCAATATTTTATAATTCAATAGCAATACAAAAGTCAGAATCATGATAAACAACCATTCGCTTTGTAATTAAATACTGAATCCTAACAATACTATAGTAAATAACAGAAAATTCTTGATAGAAATAAATAGAAATTCTGTATTGGCTATAAAATTTAGCCCTTTTGACAGCCCTCTGGAAAGAGTCAACTTTCTGAATGTCCCTTAAATTTTTCTCTCTAATTTTTTCCTACCCTACTGGTAATGACAAAAGAAAAATAGCAGATGGAATGAACTTTTTCATGTGAGACACTGAAAAAAACAAGTAGATTTTATTTTACAGATTTCAAAATTATTATATGGTTTTAATTAAACAGAATTGATCTGGGAAGTTCTTACAGAAGCAAAAGAAGCTAAATTTGGTTTTAAAAATATGAAAAACGTTTGAAACGGTTCTAAACTTTCCTTTAACCAGAGTAAGGAACTTTTGCAAAGTTGAATTTTTACCTTATCTCTGTTTTTTTCCTCCTTTATATATGAAGTATGTGTTAGGTCCATTTCTAGAGTGTACAAGAGAGAAATGGACAAATTGAATAGAGTCCAGTGAAGGGAGCACTACACTATGAAGTAAGGCTGAGAGAGCTAGCACTTGTTAGCCTGGAAAAGAGAGGGTGCAAAGAGGATGAGGCCAGGCTCTTTCAGTGGTGCCCAGGCACAAGACAAGAGGCAAATATCATAAACAGAAACACGGGAAGTTCCACCCAAACACTCAGAAACACGTTCTTTACTGTGTGAGTGACAGAGGCTGTTCACGGAGGTTTTACAGTTTCCCTTCTTCAAGACCGTCAGAAGTCATCTACACCTGCTGCTGGGCATCTTAGTTTTTACATAGGTAGAAATGGAATATGTGAAAGTGTTAATGAACTTCAACATTTCTAAGGCATCAGTGCTTCAGATTACTCTGGCTCTTTAAGCTACTAAGTACTATCTCAACAATAGAGCATATTCCTTATGGTAAATACTTCATACAATCCCAAGGTTTATCTACTTTAAATTAAGCAGGCCCTCAGAAGCTTAACATTTAAACCAGGATTATTTCTCTACCAAACCAACACGGGCTGCACTTGAATATTCTAAAGCAATGCATGACTAACAGGATTTTTCCTGCCAGAGAGTAGCTAAATTCAAACATAATCTTAGCTACTGCTTCATTTCCACTGATTATAGCCAAGTATGCAGCAACCTCCACTGCTCGAGTGAACCCCATCTGATATCTTAATGCAATTTACAGTACACTCTAAGATAATTCTTTGTTCAATATTGCTGAATTGGCTTTTCCACTGACCAGCAGTTTTGAAAAAAGCTCAGAAAATTATCTGTTTGCAATCATTAATTGTTTACTTTGAAATTCATTTTCAACACGTATCCCTGAACAAATAGCTTTAAATCTTTTACATGAATATTAATTTCTTACATTTCTTAAATTATTTCCTTTTAACCAGACTATCAATTTAGTTAAAAACCAGTACCCTATGTAAAAGAAATCTGGTTGAGCATGTTTGCATGTTTATGTATATGCTAGCACCATACTTGGTAATTTCAAAGAAAACACCAATATTTGATAACTCGATATCAACAGAAATATTCTCCAACAGAAATATCCTCCAATACTGTCACCTGACGAAAAACTTCTTCACAATGTGAATGACTATGGTAACATAAATGAGCACACTTCACCCTTTCAAAACAGCTCTTCCTTCTGATATCTCTTTATTTCTTCTGCCCAGGAAGTGAGGGAAGGCATCTGTCTCTGAAATGTAGAGGCTGACTCACAGTTTTGACAGCAAATAAAATGTCTTTCCTCCATATTGTAGGTTATGGCCAACACTTTCATTGTGTTTCAGGTTTTACTGATCAACTCTATTACGGGAATCATGAAGGGAATCTGCTTAACAGTAAGTCAAAACTGACGGTATTTATTTAACTTATTTTTCAGCTTTTCAGAACAGGCAACGTAGGTAGATAACAATTCATACTTCCAGTAGATAATATGACTGTTGTGTCTATTCCCTTTTGGTGTGATACTGATACAGAGAAAAAGTAAGCAGGCCAGCTAGCTGTGCAATTTTACTGGTGCATCTTCTGTTACTTAAAAAAATGTGGGAGCATAACATACACCACTTGTTTCTCATACTGAGCTGAATTCCTTTGGAAAGCTGAATAATGATAATTGTCTCATAACCTCTGCACTAGACAGCTAAATTAAATCAATTAAATCAATTAAGTAGCCTACACCGTTTTGTTTGTTTTCAGTAATCTATATTTCTCAATCAAATGAATTTGTCTTTTTCATTTTCACATTTCTTTTTCACTCAAATATGCAGTGTATTTTGCATGTGTGAGTGCAGCTTCTTCTCTCTTTTTGGGAGATAATTCAGATTTATGAGAAATGTGTAGCAGCCCACTCCATCCTGGACTGCACTGAGTCTGCAGATCTGGTAAGCTACATCTACTGCTACTTTGCAGTGTGAGAGCTCTTTTCTCCTTCACAGCTCCCCTTGCCACAGTATCTAAGCAACATATCACTTTTCCAATGTACTTATAACACATTTGTGAGAAAGAAAGTATTTTTATTCTCCTTGCACTGACTTGAACTTAAGGCATGGGGAGTCTAAGTGGAGAAAAACTCACTGCTAACAGAGAATTTCTGAGTCCTCAGCCTATCCTGTAAATGCTGCAGTGCAATAAGAATTCAAAAGGAGATAAAATTATCTGCTGTATCCATTTCCATTTTCAAAAACAAATAACAAGGATACCTGAGAGATAATACCAACCTGATTTTGGAATAAGAATACTAACTGCTATAAAACTGTTAAGCTGCTACTTGCACAGCAGTAAAGGAAACAGATAGAGGCTTCAAATAGAAGAGGATTAGTTTCAGAAATTTCAAAGCTGGACAGAAGTTATTATAATCCGAAATGCTTCTACTGGGTAATTCTCTGTTTTTCAAGCAAAAAATAATAGCAATTTAGTGACGCAAACAAATGATTTGATGACATTTTGCAGCAGAAGCACTTAAAAGGAAAAATGGTAAAGACAGTGTTTACTGCAATTTATGAAATAACTTTGAACAAAGTCTTAGTTTCTGTTATACAACAGGGAGTTGCCTTTCCATTCTCTTATTATATGACTGAAGGTCACAAGTTCCCAAGTGGCAACTTCCATTCTTGTTCCTTTGAGCTTTGTTATATCAGCACATACCAATGTCATACATAATTGCTAAACGCATCCAATTTCTTAATCAAAGAGAAGGTCTAAAATAGGTGAAACTAAACCATTAACTGAATATAACTCAGCATAGGAAACAGTCTAGAAAATATACTGCAAGATGGAGTGACTTCAGATGTTAGTAGAAAATTCAAGATCATTTCTGCCAAACTATTTAAACTTCTCCAAACTGGGAGAAATATTTAATTAGTTGTTAAAGGTGGTTGTGGAAATGCTTATACACTAATTGTCTATCAGATCAGACTAACATTATTACCTATCAAATAGCCAAAGTGGGCAGACCCCTTCTTCAGCCTGGAGAAGAGGAAGATCTGGGGATGTTTTTATCAATGTTTATAAATACCAAAAAGAAGAATGCAGAAGTTGGAGCCATTTTATTTTCAGTGGTGTCCAGAACCAGATCAGGAAGCAGTGGGCACAAACTGGAGCACAAGAAGTTCCATCTAAACATCAGACAACACTTATTTTCTGTGCAGGTGACAAAGAATTGATACAGGTTGCCAATAGAGTTTTAGAGTCTCCTCCTTGGAGATTTTCAAAAGCTACCTGGACATGGGCCTGAGCAACCTGCTCTGGGTGTTCTTGCTGAGGTGGGTTGGATCAAATGGCCTCCAACCCTGATCTCCTCCAGTTCCTTTCATCCTTTCCATGATTCTCCTCAGCACATTTTACACTGAGGGAAACAAAGAAACCAAAACTTCCTTTCTCACTTTAGCTCCTACCCACACCAAAATGAAGATAGCAGGATGGATTTTATCAGGTAATGATGTAGTTAATCTACAGGTAGAAATAGGTACAGAGAAGTCAGCAGCTCTGATCAGCTGAGTGAACATATCTGCAATGGAGTCACCTATTTGTTAAAACAGAAGTAATCCACAATCCTTCACTTTAAGACATCACCCAAGTTGTAAGCTTAGTGTTCCTGTTCTGATATTCAGAACACACCAAGCTCAGATCACTAATAAAACTCAGTGTAACCTGCAGTAAGGTTTAAGAAGAACTACTGTGCTATGGATATCCACCCAAACACTTTTATGGAAAATACACTGAAAGGTATTACAGCCAAGATTGGCACCAAGAATTGGTATTTAATCAGTTCAAAAGAAGATCCTTTTTTTTCAGCCACCAACATTAAAGATAAGTTAGATAAGTAGAGGAAGAATAGTATCATTTTTTCATTCTGTGTTTTCCATTTGCTTTTAACAAACCTTTTCTGCGAAGTTACACAATCTGTAAGTGCAGGAATCATGAACTTAAAACTGATTGAGTGCTTTTTGCTCTCCACAGAAGTGTAAGCTATTGAAACATAAGATAGAAAATGACAGACTTCATACTTACATACTAACAAACCATAGAAACTATACTGTAATACCTGCTCACATTATTTGTTATCTGCTTGGTAAATTGCTGCAGAAAATATGCTGAGGAGTATCCCATATGTTATATTAAAGACTGATGACATTTCTTCTACAGGAAGGAGTGATGATAAACACTTGCCAGCAATAAAGAGCAACTAGACTGACTACTGGCTATCAGAATATTTTTCAATAGTTTATATAAAATCAGAGCATGTAACAAACTGCAGAGGACAGAAAGGAGAATTACCTTTCTGGCAGAGAAAGTCAAAGTGACCATCCACCCCACTAAAAAACACAGATACTATCATGCACTATTGGGTTTTACTGTATGTTTCAGTTTTTTTAGAGAAATGAAGAAACAAGCTTCCTGGGACAAGAGCCAAGAGAGCTTTCCAGACAAAGCCTTTAGAGCTCTCTACTCATTCTGAACTAGTATGTTAGTATTGCACCCCAGAACCAATAGTAAAGATGGTTTTAGCTTTGCCACGTTAGTTGCCTATGAGCTACTGGGTGACATTGCATAAGGTTTTTTGCAACTACAGAAAGAAAATCTAATGAAATACAATCAGTATATGCAAATGTTCACCACTCTTATGGAAAACAAACCACTTGTAGAACTTTTTGATGAAATGCAAGGAGTTGTTAGCCATGACATCTGTACAGCTGGGGCCCTGGTTTTCAATGTAGCTGTGTGAATCAAGGATAATCAATTAGGTAGGGAGACAGTATGCCAGCACAGATGTCCTCAGTCAATTGCAGATAATCGAGTTCTTTGAAATTTCCAGAAGAGATTGTATTACTCCTGGGACACCCTTGACCTACCATCAGGAAAGGTTTTCCAGATAAGAAAAATAAAAGGATCATATCCTTCTTTTGTGCAGCAGTATATATTGCAGGCTATCCATAATCTTCAAAGGGTTAGGGTAACGCACTGAGAGCTGGATGCATACAGCAAGACACAGGAGCAGTGTCTTCCCCTCTGCTCCCAGTATGAAATCAAGAATTTATATCATGATATGGAACACATCCAGGCACTTAATACATGATATTTTCCTGTGAACTACACATTGTGGCTGCCTGTCAATAAGGGGATCAATGGCATCAGTAATTTCAGGAGACATTTTGCCTTGCATACCTTTCCTGGGAATACCAGTAGCTTCAGAGACATAAAGCTTTTGAAAGATTAAGGAAAGGGAGAAGGACTTTCATTTCAATGCACGCTTCCTTAATGTGGCAGTTGCAATATATTTTTCAGTATGTGAAAAAAAAAGCAAGACTACATTTTTTTTCTTGCATGGACTACAACACTTTTTCCAGCAATGGTTCAAATTCTACACTAGTAGAATTTCTGGAAAATAAGACAAAGTTAATAAGGTTTTTCCTTGTTATTCAGCTTCAAATGTGTTGTTAGAAATTCTATAGAGCTGATAAAGGCTGTTAGTGGTAACAGTCTGTAAACAAAGCTATCTTGATTACCTTAAAAGCACAACACAACTCTTAAAAGTAGAAGAACACCTTGGTAAGAAAAAACAAATGAACATTGTTTTTACTTAATTTTTCACTTCACAAAGGATAATTATCACAGCCAAAAATGCATATGACAACAAAGAAAAGGATTTGGGTTCAGAGGACTGTTCAGACCTATGACCTCCATATTCTGGTTCTTAGCAATATTGTGAAGACAAGCTATACTTTTGTCATTTTTCTATTCAAGGAGATAAGGATAATCAGTGATAAGCAATGGCATCAAGAACTTGTTGCAGTGGAAAGGACGTGCAGGCAGTGGAGTATTTCATTCAGGTGGAAGGTCTAAGGAAAAAGAATTCCCATTTTTGTTGGAAACAGTTTTCTGACTGGGCCAGCAGATTGCAAAAATAGGAATTAGTTAATTGAAACAACTCCTAATACCACTGATTCACACCTCTGAAGGAGAAAGCAAAGGAAAAAATGAAACAAATAGAAGAAGTGAAAAAAAGATTGTATAATGAGATGCTTACACAACAAAGATAAGTACAACATAACAGATATGCTAGAGTTAAATCATTGTCTACCTTGTACCCAATGCTATGTAGCAGAGAGATAACCCAGCCAATCTTTATCTGGCTTGGACTTTAGTAGTCAATCAGCTGTAACAACATAGAGCTCACTATGGAATAATTCATATATGTAACTAACTTCTGTGACTGTAGTTTAAAAATATCCTGGCTGGGTATGCATTGCCTCTTTTGTTTCATAAGTGAGAGAAATCATTCTCCAATAGATTTGATTTTTTATGGCACAGTTAAATTAAGGCAGTGAGTTCACAGCTTGTTGAATAGCAGCATACAGTTTATAATTTTTGTTCCAGTGAGCACTGTTTAAAAAAAAAAAAAAAACTAAAAAGCAGTATTCTTTGCTTGCTTTTTGGAATCTTTGCATAGGTGGCATCCATTTTTCCAGCACAGTTATGCCCTTCCAATGGTAGAACTGTAAGCAAGAAAGAAGTCAGTTTGAGTGCTCTGTGCGGGAAATGATTGGCTATCTCTAAGTAATGACTGAAAGTGTCATGTTTTCTCTATGTTATGGCAAACTGTTCATCCTACACCTCAGGCTGAAGAGACAAATGTGGAAAATGAATTATATTACATATATTAAATAAATTTCCTTGAGTTTCGGTATCCTACCATATTAGTGAGCATCCTACTGTATTTAATGACCACACTGCATAGTAATACTGCTCATTTTGATGCTTTAATATTGATGCATGAATTTCGCATTTTGAAGTTGGGCTATAGAAAGTTTTTATTATGTTCTGTGAAGCATACATTAAAAAAAAAAAAAAAATCAGGAAGTTTACATGTCCTCATTCTTCAGAATAAGAGAAATAAAAACGCTCAACTCTTTGGTTTGAAGATTGTGAGTCTTTGGAAACTGATGAGATGGTGAGTTGGTGAGTCAATGCCAACGGCATTGATCAGCAGTAAATCTTGCAGGACTGATTCAATTATTTTGGACCAGGTTGGACCACCCTTATTCTATTAAGCTGGTAATTGATTTTACTGTGATTATTTGCAGAGAGAAGTGCCATCCAGTGTACAGACTCCTGCCCTAGCGAGCTACTGCCAGAAGACCATTCAGACAAAAATAACAATTCCTTTATAAGTTTAGTTGCTTTTCTATGTATTTTGTAATGGTTTTACACTTCTGTTGTGCAACAAAGCATTTTTTGTTTGTTTGTTTGTCTCTTCAGGAAACTTCCTAACACTGCTGTTAACCTATCTACAATATGAATATTAACACATATTCTGCCAGTGTTTGACCTTCTGCAAAGCACTGCAAGTTTCCATTAGACATGATGGCATTTCCAATGAAAGGCTGCTGGTGTTGATACAGTCCAAGTGATAAATGAAATGCCTATTAAGCCTTAATTGTAATTTATTATAAGCACATGTAACAACGCCCATGTTCAGTACCATACAAAACAGGATTGGTTTCTATTAACACCTACCAATGTGCAAAGTTTAGATAGCAGTACAAATTAATACAGAAGAATGCTAAATAGAAAAATCAATGAACTTCATCCAAGGCTGCTGAACAATGAAAGGATTTTAATAACACTGTTGCAGCTCGATGCCTGGTACACGTTGCCCTCTTGTGGAATTTGGCATAAACGACAGGTTACATTTATTTATGATGATTTTGCACTGATATTTTAATGTCTGGAATTAAACGATTTATTAACTTCACCAGGTGATCATTTTACCGTGAAAAGCACTGCCTATATTTCTGTAGTTGTTTAGATTTGACAAAGAAGTCTATGTAATTAACTCTAATAAATCAGGACTAAATGCTGCAAATTGTAGGGTTTTTGAATATTAGTCAATGTTCGTACGAGGGGGAAAAAAAGAGAAAGAAAATAAGTATTATATAAAATTTTAGATCCTTGTCAAAGGTTAAAAAAGAATTTCTAACTTCAAAAGGCTTTTGAATTTTTAGCTGTTTATTATTGGAAAAGCGTGGCTTACCTCTGATTGATATAACTTGTATCACATATGACATAAAAGGAATCCCTAAGATGTCTCATATTTCACTATAAAATCTTTTTCAATACACAAGATCTGCTCCAAAAGTAATGCCTTCTATCTGATGGCAGTAGAGGTTGAATCTTCCCACCAATATTCTGTTACACATTGTTGTGTGACAGATGGCAGCAGAGGGGCAGTCTGACAGAATGATGTCTGACATGGAAGTGCAGGTGAAGCAAAGATGTGTCACTGAACTCCTCTATGTTCAAAACGTTGCACCCATTGTCATTCATCAATGAATGTTTCTGGAGACCAACCAGTGGATGTGAGCACAGTGAAGGGGTAAGTGGTGTGTTTCAGCAGTGGTGACAGTGACAATGGCTCACCCCTACTGGTGCAGGTTTTTAGGTGTGTTGCATGCAGCCTCTTCTTCATCACTGGTGAAAATGCATAGCTAATGGTGGTGACTGACTGTGTTGAAAAATGGTGCTTTGTAGTTGAGAATTTTCTCCATCAAACATTGCTACTGTGCTCTTTGTATCTGTTATAGTTTCCAGGGAAATAAATAGGAGACATTACTTTCGGAGCAACCAATGTATATTTAAGAGAAATATTTTATTTAAGAACCATGTTGTGAAGCCTAAATCAAACAACTTTAACTGTACCTTAATTTTCACAGGAAAAAAAAAATCTTAATATATAAGAATGTGAATATTTTTACTCCTTTAGAATTTAGAATATTTTAACAGAGGGTACGTTGAACAGATTTACATAGTATTATATTCAGGGAAACATTAGATACCTCTAAGAAGTGCTGGATGCTTTTTTTGTTTTGTTTTGCTTGTTTTTACCATTTCAGTTTGATTTCAGACCTCAGTCAGTTTAGTACAACACTTTTACCCTTGATCAAAGATTTCCACCAGTTGTGGACAAAGGTCAGATGTCCATGTTAATGTTATCAAGGACCTCTGATACTGCTGACAGCTAGGTGTCACTGATAACTTCGCAGGATCTGATGGATTTGGTGTGACTGCTTTATTCTCCACCCGAGGTTTTATTTAGTTTAGAAAAAGAGGCTGAAGGGAGGTTGTGATTAGCTAACACACTTCAGTTCACCCTGTCCCATGACCCTTTTCCAAGTGCTGGCAAAAGACTAAACATTCTACCTTGACTCGCCTGGATGGAATCAATTCAAGGGGTGGGGGCTTCAATGTTTAACTGGCTGGATTGTCTCAGGAAAAAATGTAAATTTACATGACATTTGAATTCTTTCAAATGAGTTTGTTTATAGGGACTGCGAACAATTTGGGGCCACAATGTCACTGATAAATATTTGGATGAATGTAAGTCCTCAAAGCTTTGTTTTGTTTCTGGAAGCCCCTTCTTTCTCCCATCTGCAGTTTTTGGCTATAGCTTCTGCCTGCACTAGAGAAACAATGATTAATGATCATCCTATAAACTGAAGTTACGTTGTCCAATAAGGACCTAAACAAATTAGTATCCTCATATCAATTTCTTCTAGCAGTTTTCTAATATGAGTTCTGTATTTCTTGACCTTGTCTCTATAATTTTACCTAAAAAATCTCTTAAATCTAGTTCTGCACTTTTTTAGTATTACATATATGCTTACCTTTGTGCATGTTCATATACACATAATATGCATTCTAACATATGTTCATACACTCTCAGAGGATTTTAATTACTTTAGTTACCCTTCCTACATAGAAGTGCATTAATGGAAACGGCACCTGCAATTTTTAAAATATTGTCATTTTACATCAGTATATGTGCAACAAAACAATTTAAATGTTACTAAAATAGGAAAAAAAAAAAGTAAGGTTTATGTCAAGATGTGGTTAGTTGGCAAGACCAAAAACTTTTTTTTTTTTTTTTTTTTCTTTTGGAAAAAAGTTATTCTAATCAATTCTTAGAGGTAACTGACCATGTAGCTTTGCAACTATTAGTGCTGGCTCAAGGGAAGTGGAAATGATGCCTGGCAGAGAGCACTGGGGACAACACAACCATCTCTTTTGTCAAAGGTGTCAATTTACTTTGAATTCACTGAGACGTGAAGCAATGCCACCGTTAGGTGACCTGGATGAGTTGAGGCTTTAGTGGTTTGAGGTCAATAATGCCCGGACTTAAAATCCAAACCCACCTACATATATCACAAAGCATTTGGCTCACGTGCTCACAAAGAGCAACAGTACTAAAACAGCCTCTGCCCTTCTGACTAGCTTCTGTAACTTTATTTATATGAAGGAGCATCACATAGCAGAGCTGATCTCTACACCAGAAAGGTATGGGTCATGAAACTTTAGGAGCAATTATCGTAACATCTAAACCATGGATAAATGGAAAGGTATATTAAGGTGACTTCTTTTTTATGGCTGCTCAAAAGCAGACATGTATATAGCTCTGGTAACTAGTAATATCCTGGTGGCAATTGCTCTCATTTCAAATGACAAAACATAGTTCTGATTTCTCACTTAGCCACTTACCCCTTTATCTTCTCTACCTGGTAAATGACCTTGCAGATAATCATTAACTACCCAGAAGCATGGAAGAACAGCCAAGGCACTCGGTATTCCTGGTGATTCTAGCAAATTATTCATGCAAAGCAGAAAATCAACAGCGTATCAAAAACACTTTGTTCATGAAAAAGAACTAGAGAAACATGAAAAACTGTGAAAACCAGTCTCCCATACATGGCATGTACGCAGATGTCTTGCATTCAGAGCAAAAATAAATCTATGGAAAATCTCTGCTGTCATTTAAAATAACTGTGGGTTCTTTGCAAGCCAGAATCAGAATTAGTTTAGGTGTCCACCAGCATGACAGTTTGCTCAGTCAAAACCCTTATGACAAGATTGGTATTAGTTTCCCGGAAGGGTAGACCTATCTGCAGAGGAGAAATAGAAAGTGTTAGATCTGCAGAAAATGAGGGGTGAAGAGGTCTGGTGTGAAATGCTTCAAGAAAAATGTAGGCAGTATTCAACACTGCAGTCAGTGTGGGAAGAGGGTCCTAACCTCCAGCATGCCTGCCAATCTCCTTCACTTCCTCACAGCTTTTGGTGAAAAATACTAAAAATTACCACCACGGGAGCTTCATAAATTTGTGATAGTTATGCAAGGGAAAATGGATAAATCTCAGAAAATTTGCTTGCAAATGAAAACAAAAGACAGGATAAAAGATGGAATTGTGAGTTCATGCTTAGAAAGCAAATGGTTAGGAGGGATGATTAAGCCTATTTCTACCAGGAATTAAAATAAAAGTCATACTAGATGAGAATTTCATCACTGAAGCTCAGCACAGATATAAGTAGTGTGGTGTGTGAAACTGTCCTCTGATTTTCACTGATAACTGAAGCAGTAATTGATTAAGTGAAGTGATGATTACATCAGACTTATGAAAACACTTTCTCCTTTGCTCTTATAACAATTCCTTAGCTCCTTATATCTTCAGAAAAACAAGTTTTCAAACATAAGATAAAGTGGTTTCAGCTTACTATACATCACTGAATAACACCGTTATACAAGCTGCTACTTGCTAGTCCCTTTAACTGACACAATATGATCAGCCCAAGACTAAGAAAGTCTGCCAAAAATCCCTTTGAGAACAAATAAAAGCCATTCGCTGTACACAAAGTACTTTCAGCTGGATACAACATTTCATGGGTCATGATCAGTGTTTCATATCCTGATGAATTAAGACTAACAAACGTACTTCCTTACAGAGATGGATGGAAAAACTCCATGTTCAATAGACCTTCCAGAGGTTGGATGTCTCAAAAGTCCACTAAAATAGCTTTTTTTCCCCCTATATTTTCTGGTGTGGTTTCTTTTCCTCACAGAAATCAATATGCTTTAAAACATTTTACCTTCAAGAGTTATTGTACTTAAAAAATATATTAAATGAAGGACTGTTCGTCAAAATACTTCCTAATCTATCTCTCCCAAATCCAATGTCCAAAGATAAAAGAAAACAACTTTGTGTGGGTCTCATTAACATTCAAAACATACTGTCTTTTCTCATGGATTTATTTTTATTTTTGTTATCCAGAGATCAAAATATTTTTATTTAATACACTTCATAAATGATGTGAAAGGGCAAGAGACCAAAACATTAGCCTTACTGGCATTCTTTGCACTTTCCAGCTAGTAAATGATTTATGTGATACTTCAGTTTTCTGCTGACTTTTCTTCATAGTGAATGCATGTGCATAGCAAGTTCACAACTGAAATTAATGTAAAACTTTCTGTTCTCTTGTTTTGCTTGTTAAACCCTGTAACAAAAGGAGATTGCATATCTTTAATCAAAAGGTTTAAAACTTTTCTGTCACTTCTGGCTATCCACAGTTTCTACATATTCTGCTCTTTACTGCTATCCCACTAACTCTTACATATCCACCAGACATGATGGATGAAAGAAGCCATGATCTTCCCCTAGGGTATCCCCCTCAAGTCCACATTCAGGAGCTTAGGAGGTTTCTAGATTAAATGCAAAGGGATCCAACCTCATTCAATATTTATTTACACAGGTCTCAGAATGTAAATTCTAAACTAATAAGATTTTTTATACAAAGTAGGATATATTTTATTCATTCACATTGAGGAAGTATTGAAAAAGATACAGCTTGCCCTGTCCAATGCTCTATCTACCCAGCAAGACCAGATACAGCTTCATTAACTTGTCAGCCTGTGCCACAGTCCTGGAAAATGGGACTGAGTGCAAGTCAAAGAAAGGATTAGGGCCAGTGGTGGCAGCAGGCACTTTTGGCAGGATGCATCCCTCATTTTCACTGTCCTCCCCCCAAGAGCTGGTTCAGCCTTTTGAATGCCTTGTGGCTACAAGCACAGACAGTCTAACACTAAACATTTCTCCTTGCTTTTCAGCCAGCACTCTGTCAAAGTTCTACTTGACAGCAGCTGGGAGAGCAAAATTTATGTTTGTCTATGTTGTTGAGAAGCCCTGAGTCAGCTCTGCTTGAATAATCCCTCATGATGAAAAATTTACACCTCATGCTCTGCTTCCCTCCATTCCTTTTAATGGTCTTCCCTTTTCCCCACCGTGTTCTTCCTAATTGGATTTGGCAAAATTCCCAATTCCTGTTCCACCTTCTCTGTCATTGTTTTCAAAATAAATATCTAGCATCATGCTTCTACTTCAAGACCTCTATCCTTTACTTTTAGACTGCTGGCTTTTAACATATGAGCCAACTCACTAAGTGGTTTAAATCAATACTGTTCCTTCAGAGTTGCTTTAATCACTTGCATGACACATCTATGCAATTTCTAGGAGCAAAGCTACAATTCGTGGAAGGAATGAGTTATACAAAATACAGCCATCAGCTGAGAAGTGCTTTGAGCATCTAGAGATTTTGGAAAGTGCACAATCAGATAAAAACTCAGCAAAGCAGAGAAATTGACTCTGAAATAAGAAAGGAAATCAAGTCATAGCTCTTTTTCAAGCTGCCTGCAAATGACCATTACCCTCATTAACTACTGGGATCCAGCACATGATAATGAGCAGTGTGGATAAGACATCAGAGCTTAACATAGGGAAGGAGGTGAAGGCAAGACAAGGCAAGGGAATGGAAGGGAAGGAAAATCAGAGGGAAAACTACAACTGAATTTACACAGAAATTTTGTGGGCTTAATTTAAAATGATTTTTTCTGTCCCAGAAGAAAGTCTGACCTTAAGGAAACACATAAAACAAGTTGTTTGTTCCAGCATGATATTTCAGGGGGAAAAAAAAAAAAACACAAAGAACAAAAAACAAACTAACAAAAAACCCATCAAGTTACAGATATTTGCAACTTACTGTAAGGACTCACATTAGCAGGAGGTTGGACTTGATCTCCAGAGGTCTTTCCAACCCCTATAATTCTGTGATTCTGTGATTTTCTTCAGTTTCCTGGATTTTTTTTTCTGGATTTTATTTTGATCTCCATACAAACTGCCTCCATGAGCTTTACAATTGAATTGTCCATGATCACAGTGAGTGCTTCTGCCACAGCAGCAAGCAAAAGAGAAGAAAAACTGGCCAATATACATACATATTTCTACACATGTTACTTGAATACAAGTGTCACCAAGACCACAGGAGGTAGCTACTAACACCCCACCTCTCCTGGCCTTTGGAATGGAAAAAATCCACATCTCTGCTCCGCTGCTGTCCAACAGCTGCTTGGCCTGCCTTGTTGTGGCCTGCAGCCTGTAGTCTACCCTCTGGAGTGCCACAGCAGCTGTAGAGAGTTTGGAAAGTCCTTTACATCTCTATTTTTCTTCCAAAAATTGTACCACGGGACCATACTCTAAGACAAAGAAATAGTCTGTACACTGTATGTCCACATACATACTCTGAGACAATGGTAACCTGACCTTCACACACAGTATGTAATGTCTAGCAGCAGAGTTAGGGTTGAACATCAAAAATCTCATTTCCGATTACTGATCTATGAAATTCTCATAGGCAGCAGGAGAGTTTTGGAAGAGATAACAGATAGCATCAAAAGAAATATCAGCAAAAAAAACTAGGATATTTAATGAAGCATATGATAAGTCTTTTACCTTTACTGCCAGATTCATGCATCTGCAGAAAATGCTATTAACAATGGGAGAAGACTGTCACTTATAAACAAAGAGTAGCACCTTATGTCTTCATGCACTTATGAAAGAAGACAGTAGTTATAGGGAAGGAAGTTACAAAATCCTTTTTATTAAAGTAATGTCATGCTTGAAAAAGAAATAACATCTATTAAAATGTGTATTTTGTCTATAAGCTATATATTTTGTCAAAACCATTTTTTTCTTGAATAATATTGCAAATGTTTCTGACAATTGAAAAGGATACCAGTAACACTGATGGTAAAAAGTCTAAAATCTAGCTCATTTTGGAGATACAGAGATTGAATGTAGGTGCATTGCTAACACCTTGGAGAGCCAGTTATATGAAAGTAGCGTGAAAGTATTATTTTCATTCTGAAAATTAAATATATCTCATTGATTTTCATTGTCTATATGGAAAAACGAAGAATAAAATTCAATAACGGTATGTCTATTTAAAAAAAATGTATTCTTACCAATAGCCAAACATAGCAGTAAAAGCTATGTTTGTTCACAGTAAACAGTTCTGCAACTGTAACATGGAACTAAGACAATATTTAAGCGGCTTTAACCAGTCAAAGAGTAACCTGAATCTGTGAAGTTGTCTGTAGGAATTTCTTCCTAGATGCTGTCCATCACTTTGAAATACATGTGTACATACACACAGCATGCAAAGCAAAACTATTCACTCTGATTGCACACACAGAATCATAGAATGGCTTGAGTTGGAAAGTACCCCAAAGATCATCAAGTTCAAATTGCCCTGCCAAGGCAGGGCTGCCAGCTGCTAGATCAAGTACTAGATAAGATTGCCCAGGGCTCCATCCAACCTGACCTTGAACACCTCCAGGGATGGGGCATCCACATCTTCTCTGGGCAGCTTGTCCCAGCATCTCACTACTTTCTCGATAAAGAACTTCCCCCTTACTTGCAATCTAAATCTGCCTTCTAGTTTAAAACCATCCCCTGTTTCCTATCACTACCAACCCATGTAAAAAATTGATTTCCCTCACGTTTATAAACTCTCTTTAAATATTGGAAGGCCGCAATGAGGTCTCCCCACAGCCTTTTCTTTTCCAGGCTGAACAAGCCTAGTTGCTTCAGCCTATCTTCATAGGAGAGATGCTCCAGCCCTTGGATCATCCTTGTAGCCCTCCTCTGAATCCTCTCCAAAAGCTCCAAATCTTTCCTGTACTGGGGGTCCCAGACCTGGATGCAGTACTTTCCTATACTGGGGGCCTCATGATAGCCAAGTAGAGGGAGATAATCACCTCCCTTGCCCTGCTGACTGCTTCTCTTCTGATGGTACCCAGTTCATCATTGGTTTTCTGGGCTGCAAGCACACACTGTTGGCTCACATTAAGTTTTTCATCAATCAGGACTCCTAAGTCTTTATCAGCAGGGCTGTTCTCAAAGAGTTTTTTTCTCAGTTTGTATACGTATCTGGGATTATCTTGATGCAAGTGCAAAACCTTGCACTTTGTAGAACTTCATTAGGTTTATAAGGACCCACCTTTCAAGTTTATCAGGGTCCCTCTGGAAGGGAACTTCATTTGAAATACAAAGATGAAATGATTGAAAGCATCAAAAAAAAAAAAAAAAAAAAGATTTACACTTTGAATTTACAGTCTTCTGCTACTAGCACACTAGAGAGAAACTAAAGCTCTTTAATTACTACTGACTGGAATAGAACAAGGTAATGATTTCAATTTCTCACCTATCTTCTCTGGTACCCCATCTTTGGCCTTCTTAAAGAGATATTTTTACCCAAGAATTAAAAATGTATATATATATATTATTACATTTAATTTCTTTTCTTCCTTCCTATTTTCCCTTTCCACCATCCCCTTGAGCAGAGTGTATTCCAGTTTCTGGGTTGCTCAGAGAAAACTTTCTGCTTATAGCTCTGATCTTCCATCCTGACAGGATTATCCGAATTTGAGGTGCTAACAGTGAAAAAACAATAGACGTGTATTATTAGAACTAAGAGTTAACTCCAGTACTTTGTAGCAGTAAACAAGTAATTAATTCCAAGTGAATCAGCTCATACAAGATGATGAGATGGCCATTTTCATACTGTTCTTCAAATGCGCTGTGTAATAGGAGAGGGAGGGGAGGGGGGAATCAATCTAAATCTCTACATGTTTCTTTAGCTGCAGTCACTGGAAGAAATGTGTGTAGGGTGAGGAGAGAGAAAGGAATCACGGCCAGACAGCTTTACGTGTTGGCATGTCTGCTGCTCCATAATACAGCAGTCAGATGTTGCGAAGAAAGGGCAAAATAACCCCTCCCTATCTTTTTCTCTTTCAGAGTTACATAATATTTGTTTAAAGTGCCCTGCAAAACACACACTGTATGCTTATTTGAACACACTGAGCATTTTGCTCTAGAGCAGAATACTGAAGAAAGGTCAGAACTGTGCTCTTACAGATGGACATTTTGGTCCCTCTCTCAGTGGAAATGTTCCCACTCTCTGGAAAGAGCATGAAACCCTATCATTGTAGCATTATTAAAATGGATATCAGAGCATCCTCAAAGATATTTCAAGCTGTAAATTGAATTCTTTCTTTGCCTTTTTCCTCCTCTCCATTAGTGGCAGTTAAAAAATCATTTTTTATTTCAATTTTTAAGCATGTGGAGAATTATCCAGATACCTGCTTAAAATTTTGAATCAAAAAGACAAAGCAATTATGTATGCAAAAAGGAAAGCACAAAGGATTTGAAGTTACTGGATAGCAAACATAGCAACTCTTCTTTTTGAGATGCAAATTCACACATGAAACAAAATTTTTCTGCAGTCAACTGGAAAAATAACAGAGCTATTTTGTTCCATTTCAATATACGTCTGAACTTATCTATCCATCAGCTTTTACTACTGCATAAATAATGCATACGTGTTTGACAATTCAGTATAAGTATGTTGACTTCGACTTCAAAACAGTTAATCTGTTTATCTGTGTAGAATTTGGGTACATCTGGATGTTGAGCAGTTGTTATGAAAGGAATAAAGAGAAAGCCAGATGATGAGTGTTGTAAAATGTACTGTAAGAGGTATTTTTGGGTGACTGAACTCTGATCAAATCAACTGAATTTAATGGCTGCAAGAATACATTTGCACGGATATGACTTACTGGACAAGGGCCTTCTGTGCAAGCAGTAGGCAATTTTCTTAGCTTGTAAACGCAACAAAAATGAGCACTTGGCCCTTGATGTCTATGTATTACATATTTTTTCTTGGTCATAAGTTGCTTTACACCAGAAAATAAAACATGAAAGAGGTTAAAGATAGAATAGTTTAAAACATAAATAAAGTTCATGTTTGATAGAGCAAGAAGGAGCAAATATCCTTCTCCATAAACAAAGTCGCATTTTGAATTTATGAGGACCATGTGACAGAAAACAAAACAAAGCAGAGGTTTTTTTACTTCTTAAATATACAAAATCTATACATAGCGGCAGATAGGATTGTATTTTCCAGAAAGCAGAAAAAAACACTGTAAGACTGTGGATTACAGTACAAAGCTGAGCTACCGCAGAGCCACAGAATGCTGCAATGCCTTCAGGGCTGCTGCTAAAGCAGATCTTTGAGGATGGGGCATTCCTGCACTGGAGGAGAGGAAAGATGAAAACTTGTGTTATGCTTGGATAAAATAAGTGTCTGAAATAAGAAATTGCCATTTAATGTACTTCAAATGTTAAAATGCTAAAATTAAAAAAGAAGCATCAGCAAGTTTGCTGATGATACAAAGCTGGGAGGATTGGCTGATACACCTGAAGGCTGTGCTGTCATTCAAAAGACCTAGACACTGTCAAGTTGGGCAGGGAGGAACCTGATGAGATTTAATAAGAGCAAGTGTAGAGTTCTTGCAACTAGAAGGAATAACTGCATGCAACAGTACAGGTGAGGGGATCACCTGCTGGAGAGGACTTCTGCAGAGATGGAACTGGGGGTCCTGATGAATAACAGGTTGGCCATGAGTAAGCAGTGTGCTTTTGTGACCAAGATGACCAATGGTATCCTGGGGTGCATCAAAAAGAGTGTGGTGAGCAGGTCAAGAGAGGTAGTCCTCCCCTTTACTCTGCCCTGGTGAGGCCATATTTATAATATTCTGTCCAGTTCTGGGTTCCTCAGTTCAAAAAAGGTAGGGTTCTCATAGAAGGAGTCTCAGGGGGCCACAAAGAAGATAAAGGGCCTGGAGCCTCTCCCACATGAGGAGAGGCTGAGTAACCTGGGCCTGTTCAGCCTGGGGAAAAGAAGACTGAGAGGGCATTTGATAAATGCTTATAAATATCTAAAGGGAAGTGGAAGGCAAATAGATGAGGCCAGGCTCTTCTTAGTGGTGTAGCAATAGGACAAGGAGTAATGCCCTAAAACTTGAACATACGAAGTTCTGTACTAACATATGGAAGAACTTCTTTATAAGAAGTTAACTTCTTAAGGGCGATGGCGCACTGGAACAGGTTGCCCAGAGAGGGTGTGGATTATCCTTCTATGGAAATGTTCAAGACTCATCTACCTGTTCAACCTATTATAGGTTACCCGCTTTAGCAGGGGGTTGGACTCAATGTTCTCTTGAGGTCCTTACCCAACATCTGTGATTCTGTGAAATATATACAAACAGAATCTGCTTCCTTCTCTTCAAAATAAGAAACAACAAACTGATGATTTTATCCACAATTCAAAATATGTTGAGAAATGTTAGGAAAAACTTCACAACCACTCTGACTTTCCAATGATGTCTTGTCACTCGCTACCTTTCGCAAGCGAAAGATAGACTTTCTTTTTCTTCCAAAATGCCCCTAAATCTTCTAGTTACCAGCAGAAACAAAAATATATGTTCATATATCCAATCCCAAAAGAAAAGTAAAAGCGTAGAATCATCTAGGAGATATACCATATACACCTTCCTTCCTTATCCGTCTTTCTTCTGGAGATCCATGCTATCCTGCGCTGTTCAACATGACAACAGTTTAATGACATCCTTTCATCTCTTCTCATGAAAAACAACCAGATAATTTCTGGGCTTGGTGTGAATGGTTTGAAACCTATGTTATTGAAATAGTTTTAAATATCCTGCAGTGCAGCTTCAAAATAATATTTCAGGACTTTCACATGCGTGAAGTGCATGGTTTTATAAAGAAAAAAAAGATCTCTGCATGCATTCATGATGGGCAGTTCAGCAAATGTCACAAATATTGGTAAAAACAGATGATTTTATTTTTTAATGCTTATGGATCTGATCCTTATTCGGCTTTTCTTATTTAGTATTTCTTCAATTTCTTTCCCCTCAAATTTCTTACTGTCTTTCTTTTAATTGCCTTTATTCTCCCAACATTTTCTCTCTCTCCTAGGGTAGCAAAAATAATAGAAATACCTTCACTGCTTTTACTCTTGTATTCAGTTCTACCACCACAGATTTACTAGAAATCTGCAAATGGTTTCCATCCGGGGCCTAGAATAGCACAGCATAGCCTAGTTTTCCAGATAAAATGCACTGTTGTCTCAAATACAGCCAGTGTTTTTCCTTCAGTTTGCCATGTCCAAATGCATTTTAAACCAATACAAAATACATGAAAAATTGTATTGATATTATTTTTGTTCAGAATTTCTCAGAGGACACAGAAGACTACAATGCATCATAACTTCTGGTTAAATAACTTTCTACACCTTAGATAAGTAAGTTGTCTGTTAAAGAAGACCCAAACTTGTTGTATTTAGACAACCACTATTTATTTTATAATTAGTTTTAAAAGTCCCTATAATCAACTAATTACTCAGAAGTCAAGCATGACACAGAATGTGAAATACTCAGTCAGATACAAATCTGAGACCTAATTAACCAAAGTGCTCAGTGCCTATTTATGGCAACAGATATAGTCCAAAGAACATCTGGATTCACTCCTGAATAAACATTTCCTCTTAAGTAAACAAAGAAAAGCGTAAAATCATGGGAATGTAATAAATTTTTTTACAGATCCGTAAGTGAATTTACAGTCCACAAGAGCAGCTGTATTCAAGAATAAAAAAGTCATCACTTGTTTTGAGTCTTCTGTTACTTCTGTTACAATTATGTCACGTTATCACATGCTTATTCTTTATCTCATTCATAGCTTTAAATTTTTCAATCCTAAAACTGCAGTTTCTTCATTGCTTTGATGAAGTTGAAATTCAACACTTTAAACACTAGATGGCAGGATAAGGCCGGAGTAAAACTGCCAGAAAGCCTGCATGCAGATAAATCAACCTACATGGAGCCTTTCAAAGATACCAGATAAAATATTTTGCCCGCTTTTTTATTTGTTTGTTTATTTGTTTGTTGTCTTTTTCTTTTTTTTTTTTTTTTCTGATGAAAGTTGCCGGTAGTTATATAAACATATATTTTTACTTTGTCAGAAAGAAAATCTGGTGCATCAGTGGGGTAGGTTCCTGGCCCATTTCTCCCCTGCCTGCAGTGCCCAAGTGGGAATGCAGCAGCACCCAGCAACCATGGGGACAGTTCCTTAAGACAAATTACATCGACTGCAAGTGTCTAAGAAGAAAGAGACTAAGAGCTGAATGTAGAATGTAGGGTTCAGTCTAAAGCATGGCTAAAATATTAAAATATTCCCTGAACTTGTCAAGAAATCTAATGGTAAGATACACAGAAACAATACTTGGACACTAAGTACTCAAATACAGAAATGAATAGAGGAGTTAAAAAGACCACTTCTGAAATTTGGAATTGCTTTTTGTGATCAATATTAACTGAATTAAGAGACTAGTAGTTAACTCGTCTCACCTGATCAGCTTCGTGCATAAGAGAATACAGCTGACAAATGCACCTAAACAAATTAAATAAAAGTTATATTGCCACTGAAAGCAATCAAGATACCACTTTGTTCACAACCGGGCTCACAGACTCCAGTAAGTCTCCATGTCTTTGACAAATCCCACTGCACCACCTCACAGGATCAGCTCACATTTTGCTTAAGTACATTAAGATGCGTTGCTTATCTAAAAAGTTGAGCAGTGCAGCAAACATGACAATGGTACTAACAATACTTTTGAGAGGCCATGGCGAATTTCACTGAGGCTGCACTTCAAATGTGCCTTTAATTCTTATATGTGTGCTAGCCAAATGATTTGCACAAGTACAAATTACATCCTATACAGGCTAGATATGTATCATATAATTTTCTCATTAGGAACTCTCTGAACATACAATACAGTAAAACAAAAGGCAGGTATGTTGTGAACTAAGGCAACAACTGGTCAATAGAGGGCTACAGAGCTGGGGGAAAGCCAGCAGCAGCTCCAGCTGCCTCATTTCACACAGGGAAGCCATCACACTCACTCACATGCCTTACAAACCCAATAGAAATAGGGACCATTTATAATCAGACATGCTATCTTTTGAACTGAACTCATATTACACTATTCCAGGCTTGTTATGTAGTATATATAATATTTCAGGCTTCATGCTGATTCACAGGCTCGAGATTGATACTACGGGAGGATGAGATTGTATTACCTTAAGAATCAACATACAAGCATGCAAACTATAGACAATAGACAAATGGAGCAGAAGGGGAAAGTGGAAAGGGAAAGGAGGCAAACAAGAAAGAGAAGGGGAGGGAAAAAGGCAGAGCAAAGGGGAATACACTACTCCATATACACCCCTCACTGTCTGTTTTGTTGTTCCAATCTCTCTCCATTCATGACTTTGCCATTTTTCTCATTCTTCAGATGATGCACTTAACTACAATGAAAGTGTAATTTCAGGCCAGACTAGTGGAAATAGTAAGAATATGGCTGGACTTCCAGACCAAGTTTCTCCTAGGTTGCTAAATCTGACATTCTGCAGCTGAGATATGATTGAAACTGCAAAGGATTTGTTAGCTTTGCAGTTCTTCTTTTGACAATTCCCCCTGGGTAGCCTAAACAGATAGAAGTGGGAAAATGTCCAAAACCTTCCAAAGGTGACTGGAAAAGCTGGGGTCATAATCAGATAACTGTATCCTACAAGATTCATGGCTGCCTTTTGGCTGTTGTTGTTGTTTCCTCACAGATGCCTGCATTCACAGTATGAGGCTTAGAAAAGAAAAAAAGACATAGTAAGTCGATACACATTTCCTTCTGTAGTTGTCCATAGCTGAGCTATGTAAACCTTTACTTCTGTTTTGATATTGCTCAGGTGTCTTAGTTTCAGTTGGGATGCAATTGTTTTCTTCAGAGTGCCTGGTATGATGTTATGTTTTGGTTCTAGGAGAAACAGTGTTGACAACACACCAGTGTTTATAGCTGCTGCAAAGCACTGTTGTACAGAGCCAAGGCCATTCACAGTGAAGGGCCCAAAGAGCTGGGAGGGAACAGAATTAGGACAGCTGACTTCAACTGGCCAAAGGGATATTGCATACCATATGACAACATTCAGAAGGAGTTTTGAAAAGGATGGGAGTTCATTTCTCTCTCTTGCACTGCTCGAGCGGCTAGCTGTGCATCAGTTGGGGGGGTGGTGAGCAATTGCTTGTTATATACATTCATATATCTATATATCTATATCTATATCTATATCTATATCTATATCTATATATCTATCTATATATATAGTCATTACTATTATCCTTTTCTTTGTCTCTATCCTAGAAACTCGTTTTTCTACTTGGTGTTTTTTTTTATTTTCTCCCCCATCCCACTGGGAAGGGGGGAATGAGCGAATGATGGTGTGGTGCTCAGCCACCTGCTGGTTGAAATCACTAAGCAGGCTAACCATACAGTCCCAGTTGACACTTCACACACTTCAAAAGTAGAACAATGGGATATCAGAAACACCAAAATCTCATAATTACAACTATAATGACAATATCTGCTTGCTTTCTCTGGGATTACTTAGCTGTATGACAATTGAAATCAAACTACAACAAAAGAAAGGGGGAAGTGATACTCAAAATCCTCAAAATTGAGTAAGTTATGGACAGTTTATTTTATTTTTATTTTTTATCATTCTCTTTTCCTATGCCTCATCTTATATGCAAAAATATTTATGTGTACACCCAGGAAACAATCTCACTACTCTTTTTCAACCCTTGCTTTAGTGCACAAACACCACTGTGAAGGTAGTTTCACAGCTTCTCATTTTGCTCACAGCTGTTTCAGAAAACTTATGCTCTTTTCAACCTTAGATTCCAGTCTCTTTCAAGCAGATACAGGATGTGTATAATGTTTCCGCACTGTGTAGCACAGAGATACCATCACACAAGTAATATATACTATAAATAATAGAAACACAATGAAACTTATAAACACTTTAAATTATAAAGGTTATTCTACTAAGATATTTTTTTCACAATGAAGTACTTCATCCTAGTTTTCCAAAGGAGAAAAAATCAAATTAGTTGCTACTGTAGTCAGTTGGCATAAGGTTCCAGACCATAGGGTTCTGTTTTGGTCTGAGTGCTATCTAGATGGACCAAAATATGATGGTGGCTACAGATCAATATCAAAAAACATTGGGAACACATTGATGCCCAGAGTATTTATTTATGTACATATACATCTGCTAAGTTCCAAAACTTCACATTTGACTGAGTATAATACCATCGAGAATACATCTCAAACTTGGAAATATCAGCTCTCCAGAATGCTGACTGGATTAATAACAATAATAGCTAAGAAGAGATTACTCAATAATGGAAAAAGCTACTCTCATTCAGCTTTAAAACAGAAGCCATAGAGCAGCAAAAGTTGTTGGCAGCAGATGGCATATTTATAGATTCTGAAATACAGTTTTTTCTCAAAAGCAGGTGAAACCATTGTGTTTATTACCACAAGATTGAGAAGAAGCTAACATTTTACATGCTTTTAAAAAATGCTTAGACAAACTAATGGATAACTCTCCCCGCCCCCAAAAGGCTATTAAAGTGAAAATTGGTACTTTGAGCTCTGGAAATCCCTTGTAGAGTCATAGAGGAGTGGACTTTCCTTGTTTTTATATTGTATATCTATTTTCTATTGGCCCTTTTAGGATTTGAGGCATCAAACAGATAGATCACTGATCTGATCATGATTTTCTTGTGATAGCTTTGGCTATACTATTTTAAGTTTTAGGGAATTCTGATGACTGACATGTTGACCCAGAACAACATTATCTAGTTAAAGAAACACAACTCCACTTTTGTTTATTATAAAGAGAAGACTTAATAAGTTCTGAGAATAATGGCATCCCTAGTTTATAAGAAAGTTTAGCAAAATCACTAGTTTTTCCCAATTTTCCTGCATTTCTGTGTTTATTCAGTAATTCAGTTTAGGGCTAGTTCCTCACGCAATAAAATTACTAATGAACTCAGTTAGTACTCTAACCATGGGTAAAAACATGTCATCCTCACTAATAATGAGCATAGACTGAAACCATTTTAATTATATTAAACTAAATAACATTTCTTTAGCAGTAAAACATTATTGTAAATAATCGAGCAAACAAACAAGAATCGGTAAGTATATGAGTTAGTTCAGATTATTTTTATTTTGCCTTTCTGAACAGAGAAAGAATAACTTCAGCTGTAATTTACAACTGGAAGCTGTCAGCAGTTTCTGTCTTAAATAAATGACTTTCTAGTTACTTAAAGGAGCTTTTCTGGTTTATTTGAAAAGAAACATCTTGTCACTGGTAGTTACAGAAACTGCCTACAGCCACTGGCTTTGTAAAAAATTTCAGGCCCGATTAAACTTCTAGAGCAGTCTCTATAAATAAAAGCAATAAAAATCTAAATCCCCTGGAAAACCCTGTATATTGCTCTCTGACAGGGGAATTCAGACTGTTAGATCCTCCAGCGCTGCTGTTGATAAACAACAGCTTAAACTCATAAATGATGCCGGGGCCAGCTTGGCCACGGAGCAGCCAGATACAATAAGTGGCAAAAGCTCTGCAGTCAACATCCTCTGCAGTTTGCTCAAGTGAGCACATGAGCACTGGCAGTTTACACTGACAAGCTAGCCTGACATACCTAGAGTACAGGATGTGCTTCTTTCTTTCCTCCTTACTCTGGGGACATGAATTGCAGAGTTCCAAAGAACACTGTTTAGAATGAAATTCAACAAGGCCAAGTGCAAGGTCTTGCAACTGTGTTGGTGCAATCCCAAGCACAGATAAAGGTTGAGAGGAGAATGGCTTGAGAGCAGCTCTGAGGAGAAGGACTTGGCAATGTCAGTTGATGAAATACTCAACGTGAGCCAGCAGTGCATGCTTGCAGCCCAGAAGGCCAACCATATCCTGGGTTGCATCAAAAGAAGTGTGACCAGCAGGTTAAGAGAGGTAATTCTGCCCCTCTACTCTGCCCTTGTGAGACCCTATCTGGAGTACTGAGTTCCGGAGCCCTGAACACAAAAAGGACACGGAGCTGTTGGAGTGGGTCCAGAGGAGGGCCATGAAGGTGATCGGAGGGCTGGGGCACCTCCGCTACAAGGACATGCTGGAGAGAATTGGGGCTTTTTAGGCTAGAGAAGAGAAGGCTTTGGGAGGATCTTACAGCAGCCTTTCAGTACCTGAAGGGAGCCTACAGGAAATATCGGGAGGGACTTTTTATAAGGGCATGTAGCAACAGGATGAGGGGAAATGCTTTTAAACTAGAAGAGGGTAGATTTAGGCTAGATATCAGGAAGAAATTCTTTACTGTGAAGGTGGTGAGACACTGGAACAGGTTGCTCAGTGAGGTTGTGGATGCCCCCTCCCTGGAAGTATTCAAGGCTGGATGGGGCTTTGAGCAACCTGGTTTAGAGGGAGGTGTCCCTGCCTATAGCAGGAGATTGGAACTAGATGATCTTAAAGGATTCTTCCAAACCAAACTATCTTGTTATTTTTTATTATTATTTTTTTTAACCTTAAGTCACATCCTTGCCACTCCAGAAAGGTTTGCCAGTGAGTATCTGCTGATTGACATTTCTTTTTGTTTGGCATTTGTTTTGTGTATTAGAAATTGCTGTGAATGGATTTATCACACAAGTAAATTATACAGAATTATAGAAATTCTTATAATTGTAGGTAAGAAGGGCAGGAGTCACAGCTGCCCTTCTGAGGCGCTCACCTAGGTTGAGACATTGTGAGGTAGGAAGTAGGTCAGTTCATAAGTAGGTTCATGAGCCTTGAAATATTGAAAGAAAGACATCTGGCCCTGGAAAGCAATTTTAGATAATCTGAAGCAGTTTATAAAATATATCAAAGTGTGGATTCTGCTAAAGCTTCTACTTCCTGCGGTTCTGAGTGGCTCTGGGAGTTTAACAAAGAGAGAAAGACAATATGCATATCACAAGATGATAAGGAAGAATCACATCTGCTGAAGTCAGAGCTGGGATCCAAGGGCTGGAAATATCATCCAGCAGGCACTGGGACCCCCATCTCCAGACATTCTGCTCTGCAGCATTTACCCACCAATACATCATTCAGTAGCATCATATCACTTCAATCACCTCAGTACAATTGCTGTGAATATACAAACATTAGTTGAACTTCAATAATTGTACTAATACTGTCCCTAAATAGAAGAAACAAGGAGACAGGAAGCTAAAACTGCCATTTTGCAAGCACAGAACATTTGTAATGACCAGTTTTTGCAAGAAATCGAGGAAAGAACAAAATGCTGTGGGCAGATTGATGGAGTTTCAGTCTAAAACCCTAACTAGTGGTATCACTACCACAGTGAAAGTACTCTTGCCTTTGTTCTCCTAGAGAGGTCAGAGCACAGTGTCACTTCTTTCCCAATGAATGCTTTCAAAGAGTAATCATCTCTCTCATTTACAGACATTTCTCTCTACTGAGCTGATGGTGATGGACTTCCACATAGTCTGGGCTACTTACATTTGCTCTCTCTCTCCCTAGAAAATATCTTCTTTTTACAAGTGCATGCTGCCATCCAACATAGATAAGTTCAAATTGAGGTAAAGGAAAGTAATATTTTGCTTGCCCATCTCCAGGAGAAATTATAGCTGCTAGCCTAGACTAATCATTTTCTTGAATTGTTAACAGCATGCTGTAACCTTGAGAGTTAAGACCCCTAGTAAAACAGCAAGGTATTCTGATTTTTGTTCATATTCTCCCATGCATTCTGGCATCATTTAGTAAAAAATATTAAAATAAATCTACACTCATATAAAGGTATACACCAGAGAGAAGAAAAGCTGTAAATACTTTGTTATTGTATTAAATATGAAGAATAATAATCAATGCATGCAGAACCACAAAGTTTGAAAAGAAGATAAAACAACTAGATACTCTTTCATCCACCACTAGGATGCAGTATAACCATATTTTAATAATTTAGAAATAACTATTCAAGACAGAATTCTGGACTATCTAGAATGGAGTCCAAGGGAGGGAAAAAAAAAGGAAAAAAAAAAAGAGGACAATTCTGATGACTGTATAAACTACTTGTGACACTGAATGCCCCTGCAGGAAAGTAAAATTAAAGAGAATTTTGAACTTGAAAAAAAAGCTTCATGTAAGATGCTTTACTCATGATTAAAGCAGGTAAACATTAGTATGTTTTCTTGTTCAGAATTACCAACCAAACTGTAAGACAAAAAGCACAGGAAACTTGCCACTTTTCTGTTTTGCGCATGCAAAATGTTTAACTACAGTTTTTGAAACTTTCTAAAGTCTTTGTAAATTGCTTTTACAAATGTATGAGCTGTGTGCATATACTCATAATAAAAAAGAAAGGTAACAATACAACCCTAAATCACAATGGAAAAACATTTTTCAGATTGGATTTTGGGCAAGATTAGTACTTAGGGCATGAAAATTGATAGTATGTCTTGTAACATATATAATACATCGTGACAGTGAATTTCGTGACTGTGTCTTGAACAAGAAGAGTAGGTAGCAAATATCTCATCTTCATCTGCAGAGTCAAAGAATCCATACTCTTTCTGACCCTTAAGCACTAAACTTGTCCTAATTATTTCAGTCATAAAAGTCTAATATTCTTCACTGAGTTTTCATTAAGAAGAAAAGTCAGAAGGCTCTTATAATTCAAATATCACAACAAGATTACTTGTGGTATTTACACTTAACATTTACACCTCACATTCATCAATTACTTTTCAAACATCAACCAATAAAGCTGATTGATATGTGATTCTTTCTCTTTGCCTTCCAGAATAGAAACTCAATCCAGGGAAGTGACAAACACAATCCATGTCAAATTTGGAAACACTACTTTCCCTATTTTTTTCCTTCCACTTGGAACAATCACATCATATATAAACTGTCTCGGGAGATAGTTATAGTGAATACAGTGATTTAATTTTTAAGATATTTTTTACTTTCCAAAGTAGTAAATATATTTATTTTGTATTCTAATCCCCGTAAAAAAAGGCTTCAAAGTTTTGAATATTATAGAGGTATTTCTAAATGAGATTATTTCTTTTATATATATTTAATAATTTGCAGCATTTGCATTATACATACAATGCATTTCTCTTACATAAATAGATACGCTTGTTTTCCTTACACCTCTTTATGGGAACACATTTCAAAAATTTATGTTTTGTGGAATATTGTCCCTCTTCTCAGTCCTGATTTATACTCGTGGTAGATCTGAAGTCCAATTCTTACTATGAATACTTTTGAGCTCCTCTGAATATTTCATTCTTTTCTTTCTTCCGCAAGACGACATTTATACTTGTTCTTCTTAATTTAACTTTTAGTAGTTGTGCACTGGCTAAGCCTTTGGCAAAACACTTGGCAAGATGGCACTGAAATTCACACATTCATAAAGGATTGGTATATATGTTGCCTACTATCACTAGAGGATAGTTTAGGTTAGGTTGGGTAAACGTAGCCACACAGTCATTTCATGCCTGTCTCTATTATTACGATACATATATTTCCAAATCAGTAGCACTTATATAATTTTTAATTATGGAAATTCTTTCCGGAAAACACACATTCCTTTTTAAACATAAGAATAAATACTGGCAAAGTCAATACTTAAGGTTCTGTATGTCAAACTATTATCTGATGATAAAGCTAGAAACAAAGCAATACACCTAAAAATGAAGAAGTAGAACAAAGATAATCTGAGAGTGCATCCCAGGCTTTACAGCTCTCACCAAATCTTTTGGTAAGCTTACTGTGTTTTCTGAGGAGGCAGAGGACATGAATCCTTTGCAAATTAATGTATTTCAAAATTTATTTTCTACAGTAATAACAATATACATTGTCTTGAAGCAGGAATACTTTGATTCTCACATTCTCCTCCTTCCCCCCAAGAAGCACTCTCTATATAGGAAATGAATGTGGAAGATAGCACTGTGTATCATGACAAGCAGTTTAAATGATACAGAAATAGAATATAGCATGGCTGGCATTATTCCAGTCTTCTTGGCCCCTTCTCAACTCTCAGAAACAATGATATGCTGTATTAAACTTGTCTCAGTATCTTCTACACATAATTCTTATTTAAGTGGAGTCTAAACAATGCCCATTCGATGATACAGATGATGAATGAAGAAGTTTGTATTTCAAGCTAAATTCTGCAGTTAAGTATAGTTATCAGCCATATGCTTCCATCCTCTCAATTTTATGTAGCCTTGAAAACTAAGTAAAAATGTAGGCTTCTAAAATAATGGAATGTGTCACTGCCTTGCAGCACCTGTACTATACTTCTTGAATTCTGAAGTGAGTATATTAACAGTGATTATTATAAACATATATGAATTCCAAGATATTTACCACTAATATATGTGGTATATGTGGAAGAGTTTGGAATGTTCAACTACTTGTATTTTTTTAATACATTCAGGTGCCACTTCAAATCTCATGAAAACTAAAGAGTACTCCCTAAAATCAGCATGCTTCTGCGGAAGAAGAAAAATCTTCTTTTTTTTTTATTTTATATTTTTAAAATTCACAGTTTCCATCCTTTTCTTCTTCTTCTTCTTCTTCTTCTTTTTTTTTTTTTCCAAATCTATAACTGCATGTTTATGCAAGTTTGTTTCTGAATGAATTTTGTTTTAAAAAGTAAAATTTTAAACATAAATGTTGTTGAATTTTTTAAGTGAAGACTTTGAGTACAGCAAAATGCCCCTTCCCACCACAGGCGATAGTAATTGCAAAACCATTACTAGTAATCTTAACATTTTATAAGCGGACAAACATTTCTACTTATATTTAGAATGATTCCACTGTTGCATTTCCAAATTCAGGATCACAGCTTTAATAGTCACACTGTCATGAACACAAGATGTACCCAAAGTTTCACTTTTCCCTGGGGGTGGTTCACACTCAGAACCAGTTTTAGTTGAACTTCCAGGTAACATTATGCCTCCTTTAAATTCAGGAGCTCCAGAACTGGCTACAAAGGCATTAGTTTTTCATGTGCTATATTTACATACTTTTCATTAAAAGTATAGACATATAGACATATTTTGTTGAAACTCAGAAAAATAACTAAACAATATTTTTAAATCCTTTTTTGTTTTTGCAAAACTTTTATAATCACAGCCAATGTGTTACTTACTTTATGGGAATTAGTGCAGCACATGGATAGGCATACAGTGCTGCTTAGTTATTTTTTTTCAAGTTCCTTTAACTGCATTACAGCATTAGCTGTGGCCTAGCTTGATCTTATGTTTTTCCTCACAGAAACAGTTGTAGTGACTTTTACCTGGTACTTTGGATAGCAAGCATACTGAGGTCCAGTTTTAAAACAAGCAATATGCATGGAAAGATTGCATCATAACAAATGTAGTTGAAAACTTTGGGACACTCTATGAATAGTGGCTTTATTTTGCCCAAAATAGTTTTCACCAGAAATGACAACTACATATTTACTGTACACTGCTGTATACTGTATACACTTGTAATAATGGTATTCCTAGTAATGGAATATAACCATATAACAAATCAAGAATGCCCTACTTTCTAAAACAGCAATGAAAGAGACTAGTTTACATAGTATCTACAGAAATAAGAAATGTAGCATTTTAAACATTTGGAAATCCTTCTTCTATACTGGATGTAATTAATGATGCGTTGTATAATTTCATTCTACTGTTAAACTTTCACTCTAGAAAAAAAATATTCCAGGCAAAAAAAACAAAACAAAACAAAACAAAAAAACCTAACTAACCAGGGAAGATATTCTCTATGATGACCTTGGAATCCTACCACAGTTAAAACTGATACTACAAATCAACACCAGCTGAGTATATATATAGATATATTTAATGAAGACTGCAATGAAATGTATCAGAAATATATAATCAAAACTATCTTCTATCCTAGCAATCATTGTACCAGCCAGAAGTCGCATAAAGATAGAATAAACCCTTTCTTTCCAAAATCTGAACAACTAATATTCCTGGGTCTACTGAGGTGTCCTACTACTTCTTGACTCCCACTAAATATTGACTTCTATTCTAATATCAACTTTAGCAGTCTAATTATGAACATTTTATGATGCAGTAAAACAGTTCAAGATTAAAGCACTTATACCTTATTGAAACACTACACTTTCATTAAGTTAATGTGCTTTGCTGACTTCTCAGTTAACCTAAAAATGTTGCACATATTTTATAAAGATAATGTTTCTTCCTCTCTTGAAAAAGAAATTCCAAAGAGAACCAAAACTTAAGAAGTGGTACCGAACCTCCCAATTGCTTTCTAGAGAAGGCTTCTTTTCTGATCTTGTACAAGCTGCTGCTTCAAACAAGTAGTTAAGATAGCAGGTGTGTGGACAGAAAAGGGAGAGGATAAATCTGGTTAAAATGATGATAAAAGATCTAGGAAAGCTGCAAGAGTGGAGCATGTGGAATGAGCCAATCCAAATCTGGAGTTCAGTCAGGCATCACTGGGTGCCTGAAACATGCATGCAGGTGCGTATCTAATACGACAGAAAAATATATAAGCTCTAATGAAATCCGTAAAGAAGCTAATGGAAGTGATTAGCAGAGTCCAACAAATCTGTTAACCTTCTCAGTCTTTTCAGACACCGCATGGCCCACACATTTCACATCAGTCTCTAGAGCTCATTTTCTATCTCATTCTCATTCTCACTTTGAGAGTTCACACTACTGTATTCCTCATAGCAGTTCTTGGTCCTCAGCAGAATATATGAAGATCTTCATGGTTCAGTGTATGCACTCTGTATTAAGAGCTCATACCCTTGTTTCTTACCAGAAATTTTAAGCCTCTTTTCTGACACATAAATCTTTAAGTAGTTTACAGAGTAATTCCCTTCATCACTGAAAAGATATTTTAACAAGTTTTAACCGGAAAGATTAACTAGCCATGATCTATTTAACTTACAAAAGAGGCAATTAATTGATGATACAGTAAACATATAATTTCATCATTACCTGGAGCAGGTCCTTCTCAGTACTAGGCACACAGTATTTTTATGCTAGCTTTTCTATTACTTTTGTTTTGTTTCATTCTCTGGTATCAATAAAGCTTTCTACTTTCCCTTTATCTTCACTATTTCTACGGAATGAATTTATAGATGTTCTTTAAGGTTCTCTCCAAGCTAAGCCATTCTATGATTCTGTGATAGGGTACTAAGTGGTCAGGGAGGCAAGGGAAAAGATGATGTTGTTGTGATATGGAAATAACAGCCGCCTTGGCTAGGCTAAGAGTGAATGTACATGGAATGCAGAATAAGATATCACATCTTGGATACCATACATAACCAAAGGCAGTACACAGTAGAAATAGAAATTATACAGGAAAGAGCAATAAAATTACCTGTCTCCCACAGGTAGCAAAGTTTACATGAGGAAAAATAAGGGATCCTAGGACCCTTCAGATGGTTTTGAATCTCGGACTACATCATTTTATTTGTTACTGGCTAAAACTTTTGAAATAACCTTCCCCATGACAATTATTGATTTTGTATAAAAATTGCATTTATTTCTTAATGATCAACAAAATAAATTCTTTTTCATACACTGTATGGTTAAATTATGCCCTCATTGCCACCATATCCTGTTAAAATCAAAAGCAAACACTGTGAATTATCACTGAATATCTACAATAACAAAAGAGGCCCTGGAGGAGGCATGGCTCATACTCACGAAGGGATTGCTGCTGATTCAAAGAAAGCTGAACTCACTGCAACATAGAGGGGTCAGAGGGTGGCCTTTAGGCTAGACAAACGCCCACCTACATCAGCTGAGTGTATCAATCAGCTCTGTACCTGTTCATCCCACACTAAATCAAAGGAGTGCAAATATCCTCCTGAGCTAGTCAGACTGGCGCGATACAGGTTAACATGTGGTTCAGTCCAACACAGAATAGAGAAAAATGAACAAATTACAAGAAGTACTTTGAAGAGAGCAGAGGCCTGGAGCTGGCCTGAACCCATGTACTCCCTCCCAGCAGCCAGGGACATTCTGCCATTGTATTGCAACTCAGCTATCCTGCCACTGTTATACTCTGTTAAGTGTACTTGTATTTTGATTTAGATGCTAAATTTTGACTTAGATGTTAAATCAGAATCCCGGGTAAGGTCAGATAATGTCAAATAAGAAAATCTGGTATTAGACATCAAACCTTTCACATGCAGAATATCATAAAGAATCTGGTCAGAGAGAATTGGACCCTTGACTCTAATGCAGTCCAAAGAGGTTACATCAATTAATGGAAGAAAAAAATCCTTTAAGGACTATTAAACACCATTATCCAATGCAATCTTTCATCTGAAATTGCCTAACCTGCATGTGAGAGAAATGCTATTTTATTGCCATTCTTTTTCAAGCAATCAGCCAGTAAAACACTAGCTGAGACTTTAAACTGACACAGTCCCATTGTTCTTGCATTGGATAATTTAGAAGGGATAATTCAGAAGCTCTCAGACAGGCATTGCACCCTGGTTGTTTGTTGTTTCTTTTTTATCTTTGGGATCGAGAGGTGGTGTTGACACTGAAATCTGGTCACTTGTTCTCAGTTCATATAACCTATATCTAAGTCCATTTTTGATAGAACACAAATCTAACAGCTTGCTTCCCATGACTATTCAGTATATTTGCTAAGTGCTGTAGGAGATCTCTTAAAAGTCTCAACTGAGTCTAAATGAAATGTCAGACATAATCTTCTTAATATGTTCATTTATTTACATGTTTGTAACATGTGAAAAGACCAAGAAGGAAGAGTTTTACTTTTTCAGACAGATTTTTCTGCTTAGATTAGTCTGGTCACGGTCTCCCAGGTCTTCCTTTTCACTGTTATATTACATTGAAGTATACGACCTGGAAGTTGGTAGTTCCCCCCACACAGATATCTGTAAAATATGGATGTGATATCTGTCACTCTCCAGTTTCCAGTATAAGAGAAACCTGCACATTCTTTACAGCCTCTCATTTGTTTTATATTCCATTTTTCTCAACAGACTTGAATATGTCCCATTTGATTTTTTAGAAGTGTGAGTAGTGTCAGAATCACTCCAAACACAGTCTTTATTGCCAAAAGGAGGACATATATTTCTTCCTAACCTTCAGCATCAGAGAGTCATGCATACAGTTCACTTAGCTGCTTTTCGCCATCTTAAGCTCCTTATAATTCCTATTTTTATATAATTGACACTTCTTACATATTAAAGAAAGTTTTCATATGAATTCTCTACGTATAACAATACCTTTTTAATGCATTGAAATGAATCTCTGTTAAGCCAATATGACAACATTAGGAATCTGTACCCTACTCCCTTTTTTTGCAATTGCTCAGACTGGTTTCACCAGCTTTTTTTTTTTTTTTTTTTTTTACAGCTTTTGTGTCAGAGAATTTTTATACAATGACTGCTGAAGATATATGTAAATGTCAAACTCTCTGACATTAGAATAACTATACCTTCAATTAAAAATTGAAATTAAAATGAATAAAAAATAAAACACTTGAACATTAAACTAGGCAGAAAACACCTGAAATTTTACCCTGGTAAATGACAGATATGACAGTTAATAAATCAGCTATAACAATTGTATATGCTCAGAACAATCCTATTTGAAAAATATTATTTTGAACTGAAGAGATTGGAAAGTTTAGTCAACAAACTTAACTTCTATACTTTCACATAAAACAAAAAAGAAAAAGAGAAGTATGATACAAAATACTTTGTGCACATTTCTATAGACTCACATCTTCAAGCTAAAGCCTGCCGTAACAAGCAGAACATTTGACAAATTCTATTTGCTATTTCTTTTTTTTTAATCTGTTGTCACTCTGTAATTTATCATGATAAAAGCTTTGATCCCCTGCGTTGAACAGACATGAATTTCCTAAATGACTAAAACTTATGGGCAAGTGTTCCCTTTTAGAGCTGTATGTAAATGCAATGTTAAATTTTATTTTTGTAATCTCTTTAATCAGAAACAAGGGAATTAGCCAGCTGTTTGAAACTCATGTTAAGATGTAATTAAGCATCTGATTGAATTTCTGTGCATATCAAATAGCAAAGGCTAGTGTTTGCACACAAGACAGATCGCTTTCATTAAAATAAATATTTCCTCACCAAATGACAATAGAATGTGTTTACTCCAATGGTTTGTCTCTGAGATATCCCTCTGCAAGAAAGCACACATCAGAATGGCAAAAAAAAATTGCTTTATGTGTCAGTCATACCAACAGGATTCCTTAATGAGTGACACCTAGCTTTCCCTTACATCTGTACTGCACGCTACTGCAATACGCTAAGGAATTGCTTGTCTTGAAGGCTTCACAGAGGAAAGAAAATCCACAAATTATCAATTACGCCACTGTGGAAGTAAGCTTTTCTGCCACCTGTGCTTGTTTTACTTTATTTATTTATTTGTTTGTGAGGGAGTGTTCCTGGGTTTTTTTGTTTTTGTTTTTTGGTTTTTGTTGTTGTTGTTGTTGTTGTTGTTTTTTAAATTGCTAGTGAAAGTCATATTAAAAGTATTGCTTCCAAGGTTTATGTGTAAATATATATTTACAGCCAGGAATATTATTGTCTAGTCAAGCAAAAGACAAATTTTCTCCTTTTCACTGGATTTCAATTAGAGATATTTAGGAAGTTGAAAATGTGTTCTGCTTTTCAGTACTACACGTTGAGTACAGTAGTGAGTTTTAAGTTCCAGGATGAATAAGTTGTTAGCGAAAACCATTTATTTAAATCATTTCAGCTAAAGAGGAGAGCAGCAACTAGACTATTGCAATCGGCTCTGATTTAGGTCAAAACATCTATACTCCCTCTCTGCTATCTAGGAACAACGAGGCAACTAGGAACCTAATTAAGGTAGGATAGTTACAGCATCAAGCTGCAGAGCTGATATGCATAGGACACCACCATTCTTAATATACCAAACTGATGTGCCCATGGTTAGTGTTTGGCCTTGTCCAAGCCCCACATGTAGATGAGGCTCATGGATCCAACAGATTAATCTGGTTTTGTACAAACCCTGGATGTATAAACAGAATGTGACCCACAAAGATTCTGACCTGAACAACTGGACATAGAGAGGGAGAATAAAGAGCTTCTGAGAAATGAGAATGTGCCACGTAAAAGTACTGCAAAAGTTCCAGTTTTGAGGAGCTGCATCCTTGCTGGACGTAAGTTCAGTGCACACACCTAATTTTCCAGTTCCTATTTCTTTCTGCATGCTAAGAAGAAGGATTATATTGCCTAAGAGTTACCATGCAACAAAAAACAAGTCCTGCTGGAGCCACTGTCTGATAACCCGAAGGAAAGAAGCATCACAATGCAAATACACGTGCAATTTAGGTGTACTATCCTGTTTTCTGACCAAGGCAGTAAAGGAAAACTCTGTATAAGCACCAACAAAGAACATTTTGTCCACTCCAACATCACTGAGTATTCTACATGATAGAGCATGTGCAGCAAACAGCATTTACTACAACAGTAAACCTCTGAGGCAAAATATCTGGCTGTATATCTAAATTCTCTGTATGCTAGTGCTTGACCAAAAACAGTTTTCTGAAGCCAAAAATAAAGGAACCCTACACCTAATATTAACCTTACACCATTAACATTACACCTTTTTCTAACCAAAATATCATTGAAATAAATGCTAATAATAATACTACCATAGGAGAGACCATTCTCTAGACAAAGAGTGAAAACAATATACACTATAGAAAGAAGACTACTTGTTCTCTCTGTATTGAAATCAGATGTTCTGTGATTTCAGTTTAGTGACAGCAGCAGAGTTTCCTTTAGTAAATAAATATCTTCTCACTCTTTATTATGGAAAGGTTATTGATTTTACAGTATTTACATGACTTATCCTTTACATTTTAAGAAAAGTTAACATTATTTCTTCACAATAGTACTTTCATATTTTATAGAGCAGTCAGTATCATCACTTAAATAATTCTCATCGTTCAGAATACAGTGTCTTTGCTGCTATGATACACCATTTAGTAATGAATATGACCAATGGCACAATCCATCTGCACTGGTAGATGTAAATACACTTATTCATATATGTGCACACATACAAATATATATATCGAGATGCATATTAAAAAATCTCAAAATTGGTTAACGAATGCAATCATTAGCAAGTACAGCCATGTATTAGCTAAGGTTGACCTGTAATCAGATGCTAACTGGCCTAGCTTCTTCTACTGCTATTTTATCTGTTACTTGCAAGTCAAGCGCATCTGTCAACTTAATGAGGAGAAACCTTTGCACAGAAATTTTGAGACCATGCATGTGGCTTATGAGCATGTGCAGCATGCTCCCACCCACCAAAAGTACCAAGAAAGCACAGCCAATCTAATTTCCTGAAAGACTATGTTGGACCTTTTTTTAAGAGCAGCCACATGATTAGCGTCAGACCAAGTTAATGACTTGTAATGAGCACATCTTAAAGATGTGAGGATTATGAATGGACCTTTCATTTTCATTTTGATGAAAACAGTATAAAAATGTAACATTTACAACTCCTTTTACATTGGTACGGATAACTCTAAAGAACATGCTGAGAAGAATGATACTTTTTTGATCAGAGAAGACAATGGTATATTCTAAACATGCGTGAAGAAATTAAAGAAAAATTAGTATTTAAAATATTCTACACAAATAGTGAGGTCTATTTTTGTGCTGGCTGAGGTTATCATCATGTGTAAAATGAAAACATATTAAGCTATGTGGGTACTCTCATTCAGCTTTTCTGTAAGTGAAAATACAATATTGTTACACTAAAATCTTGTACAATGATGAAGCACATAAAGTTATCATTTTCTACTTTCCCAATAGCTTATTTCTGCATTAAACTCTACATAATCAAGGATTCAGATGAATTCCTCATTTTTTAAAAGACTGCTGATTTTTTTTTTTTTAAGTCTAGAAAATACAAAAATACTTCACATTGCACAGCTAAGCCTCAGAACTAGGGAAAATACCAGAATTTATAATCTGTCTCTACTTGTATTCGAATACATTAAGTGTTCATAGCTTTGCCACAACAGCCAACAAGGCAAAAAGCTATTCATGGAATCTCAGATCAGTTTCTGCAAAGAGTTCATTTTGCAGGTAAATGTGAACCATTATGAAATAAAAGAAACAGTTTTCTACCAGCTATGTTTCCCTTGTTATAGGAATCGGAAAGCATGAATAAGACACCGAGGTAAGAACAGAAAAAGCAGTTCTGTGGTTAAGCCTTTAAAAAGAACTGGCCTAGAGCCCTTTCTTGTGTGGTGACAGCTGAGATATTTGAAGCAATGATCTCATCAGTGACCTCTGTCCATCAGTCAGATTTAGGTGTACACACCGTTACAAAATACCTGATTTCCAAAATTGTCAAGTGCTCACAGCTGCAAAGCGAAACATTGAGATCTGTGCTGTGAGATCTTCAAAACCGAAAAAAAAAAAAACCACACCCGAGTTGTCTCCTGCAGAACACAAAAAGCAGCTGCTTCTCTGTATTTCAGATCCTCATTTATAAATTAGGATATCCTTTTATCTTGCCACAATTGTGTGAATGTAAGCTCAATAATATTTCTAAATCATTCATATAGTTTTCAAATGAGCAAACAGGAAAAGACCATTAGAAAATTAATAGCTGCTTTCAAGGCTAAGCAGTAAATTTGGCCTACATCCATATAACCAAGAATATTCAAGCACTACTGACTGTTTTAATCAACCTTCAATTTTTCATGTTCTTGCCCACTATAATAGATACTGGTTTCAACTGTGTATTTCAGAAAGAGTACCAACGACACGGTTTGGCATATAGATTTTATGAGTGTACATTTGGGATTCTCTCTTCCTCATGGGTAGCTAAGTCAAAAATGAATTACACAAATGAGTCTGAAGAAATGATATGAAAGTGTTTCTGCTACAGTGTTATATGTTTTACATATAAAGAGCATAGACTAATACATCTATTTGAGAGGTACCTGAAATGATTTTCCTCATCTTCAATTCTAATTATTAAACTCATCTTCCTATATGCAATATAATTTAGAGCTGCAATATACAGACAATATTTACCTGAGTCTAATTGACTAATCCTAGGTGGAACAAGAATATTTCAATAACATTGTGCAGCTTTCTTCCTCTATTTAAAATATAAAAGAGATAATGCTATGACCTCATTTTAAGATAAAATTGTGTTTTGCATGCAGCCCTTCCAGGCCCCACCACTTCTCAATGGAAGTTACAGTGAATGCATTTGGAAATCAAGATCTACCTTTTTAACTTTTAAAACAGCAACCAATTCACATACTTATTAGAAATTAGAATTAGAATAATAATTCCTTTCCATGCAGTAAAACATATTTCCCTGTTACTGTTTCTTTTGTTTAAATAATTCCAAAAGCAACATTAAGTTCAATATAAATGTCACAAAGTGATGGCTACAGCCATCTGCTTATGCATGTTTCCCAATTGGAAAGCTCCTAATTGGGAAAAAAAAAAAAAAAAAAGAACATAAGGAACATCATATTTTACTCTGCACAGTTATACCTACCCAAAGAAGTGTATCCAAGCCTAAATTCATACAATTAATATATGAATATATATGAACTCCTACAAATTAATATAGCAGTGATGATCTTCAACTGAACACTGAATTATATCATTGACATAAAGAAGTAGAAACTGACATAAAACTCTGTTTTCACATTTAACTGGGCAAGGTAGCAAACAATAATAGGTTTCTTCCATCAGCAGATTATATGGCAGTAAACTGGATATAAAATGTCTTCAGCATTGACTTATAAAGACTGACAGTTAAACATCCTACTGCTCAGTGTTGACCACATACCCTGAAATGCATAAAATGAAGGGAAGACAGAAGTCGCAGAACAGCATCTTTTCCAGAAAGCATCACTCTAAAACATTTGATCTCTGCTATTAAAGGCATGATAAGAATGTCATAAAAAAGTTGCTTCCATGTTTAAGCTGTCACTAAATTGATTAATGATTAAGAAGAGGTGAATAGTTCAACAGAGTAAGCCTAATACATACCAAGGCATTAGCATTAGCTGAACAAAAACAATCCTGTTTTTATTAGCAAGGTTCAGATTTGATGGGATGAACCATTCACCCAGACATAGTCATAACTCAAAGGAACTATAAGTAACAAAAATTGTCTCTTCTGCTTTGGTATTTTATATACAAGTGAATGGGTCAGATCCTACTCTTTTTATTTAGAATTAAAACACTTTAAAATTGAATACCAACAATTGAATACAACATTATCAAATGAATATATATAATCTCATTAGATTTGAAGCAGCCTTCTGTCATAATCCTGCAGTTTCCCCGTTAATTCATTTTAGGAAAACAAACAATTGAAATAAAGAGTCTTTGTGAAGATTACTACTGAAACAGGGAGTATTTGAAAACTGCACTACAACTCCTTGTTTCATCTCACAGTGCCCTTGGGTTTCTTTACTGATGTGTAGTTTCCCTCCTAGCATATTTTTGGGAAAGAAAGAATAAAATCTTAAGGAGTGAATGTACCCGCCTCTTTCCCTGTCTCTAACTGAAACGTGAAATATGCAGGAACTAATGAATGAATGTTTAAACAGCATTTAAAGGACAATTTAGAAGTATGTTTTCACTTTCTAGGAAGATTTCTAAATCACTCATCATTAGCTACAGTAATTGCATTAATCTCTAGCTGTGAACTAGCGGGGGATATAGACTGTGGCTAAATATATTGGTAGAGAAAAAAAATACAATTAAATTTAAGAAGGAACATGTTAGGTATTAAACAATAAAACCACATGCTAGTTTTATATTTTTCTATTATAAAAATCAACAGAAGTAAAATCTAACAATTATATTTCTTCAATATTCTCAGAGTAAATTTTGAAATTTTTCAACACACATTATGAGTTTATGAAAAAGCCTGTCAAGGCATATTATCTCATAACTTCTTAAAAATGTTCTAAGTTATTATCAGTTCTATGGTTACTATAATTATGTAATAATTAATCATAGAATAAAAGAATGGTTTGGGTTGGAAGAGACCTTTAAGATCATCTGGTTCCAACCTCCTGCTATAGAAACTGACTCACAAATACTATTGCTGAAATAGATTTTGATGCAAACTAGTGTTAACAAGTGAGCAGTCTCTGTCTTCATTAGGCCTGACTTAGGAGGGAAGAGTATTCCTTGTTGTTACAGTGTGAAACACTTCATTTTGTCAAGACTCTTTATTACAGCTAAGCCTTATAAAAATACAAGTATACTTAAGTTTGAGAATGAGATGAGCCTATTACCAAGGATACACACACAGGTAAGTGCCCTGTGATATTTAAGGACATCAAATAAATTTAAATAACCAAGTAATAATAATACACAGAAATTATGCATGAATATCTGAAAGTACTTTAAACATGATTAATGAAGCCTGCAATGAAGATAATTACATTAGGAAACCGGTAGCATTAAACAAAGATAATTCTGTGTAAAAGAATAAAATTCATCAAAAACTTTAACAAATGGATGAAGAATTAAATATAAAAATCTCCGTCAATTACAGAGTCTATGGCCCCAGTCCAGCACCTGACTGAGAGCAGAAGTTTGGTTTTATCAAAGCTAACAGACCTCATCAGTATAAAGATAAGCATCTGCCTAAGGCATTTTACAGACCGAGATTTTGGATTCTGCACTAATACTGAAACATATTTAGCTTGCAATAATTACAGACATAACTAATAATTAAAATATCATCAGGCAAAACAAAGTGTATTCTGCAGAACTTCAGTGAAATGCAAAAGCTTACATTGCTATCACTGTTACATGCAGTAAGATCTGAAAAAAAAATTTTACTAAGCTAATTAGAACTGATTTCAAATCCCAGAATGTAGTAGTCAATAATGTACACTGAAATTCCACTTCAAGTAAATTTTGTCTTTTGACAATTGTAATAAAAGCATATAATTGAAGGTTGACATCACACAGTGACTTGGCTGTTCTGGACAGACTCAGCATATGAAGGCTGTGGTTGTAGAGGTCTTCTCTTTTTATACCAGTCCAATATCTATAGCAGGAAAGCCCCTACAAACGTGGTTGGAAGAGACATTCACTGGACATGGTCTCAATTCAACTCAATTCAAAACAGTAAGGCTACAGTCTGAAGACTGGAAAGTTGTCCTAAACACCAGAGCAAAAGACTTCCTTCTTTGCTTTTTTTCCCCGCCAAGTTTCTGATTAAGTAATTCAGATACCAGGAAAATTATGAGATATGAGGACAGCCAAGCAAGAGTAAGAACTGTGGAAAATTCAGCTTTTTCTTTAGAACACAAAAATGCCTTCCAAAACATAAGTATTGTCACCTGAACTTCAGTGTAGACATCTTCACTCTGATGCACAGAGGGAGACATGCCAGGATGTCATGGAGATTCTTCTGCTTTGTATGGCATATCATATTTATACACAGCCATAATTTAAAGTATATTGAAATGTGTTATTCTATTATGTGTTTCATTTCATTAAACTTGTTTGAACAAACAAAAGTGTTCAGTGAAAATAAAACGGTACTAGAAACAATATGCAAGAAAGAAAGCTGTACATGATTCATATTAATTTATTTCTGGGTAGGGTAGGATTAGGCAATGTATTCTTTGTATACACATTTTTACTTGCCCTGCAGGAGAGACAGCATGAGAAGTTCAGTTAAGGTGTTCATCTCATGTGCAGTTAGCACGTCTTTTCATAGAGACCTTTTTCATAGAAGGAGTCCTTCCTTCCTGCAGTGAGCAGGATAGCATGACAGAACTTTGATAAATTACACTTTCAGATTAAATTTTTGGATGTCTGTCTGTGAAAGAAGTTACATCACTTCCCCTAGTAACACTGTCAATAAGAACTGTTGAAGTTTTAATTTTTCAATCACTTAAGTGGTTAGCAAACTGATGTGGAACTTGGATGCAGTTGGTAGCCAACATAGAAAACGACACAATTCAGTGTAATCAGAAAATGTCAATTCCTGCTACACAAAAAATGCTTCATAGTATGCAATTCTATTTGATATTCACTGCTGTGAATGTACTGTTTGCCTACAGAACCAATATTTAATTGATTACCTCGGAAAGTGCTTGTGATACAGCATGACTGCCACTATACTAGTCCTCAGTAAATGCATGTTCCGTTCTGCTGTAAAAAATTTCCTGTCTACAAAGAGTATGTGGACTCAGCTATGAAATCAAGTAGATATCTATTATTCTTTGATTTAGTAATTGTAACAAGCCTTTTACTTCTCAGTTGAAGTTATTTCCTTTTCAAGAACAATAAGTGCACATATCATGTTTCAGTAAGTTCCTATTCAGCATCTGCAAAGACTGTAGTATTTATTTCAACAGTAAAAGATATTTTAAAAATATAGTGACCATAATTTTCAAATAAAATACACGTTAGTCATTTGGTCTCAGATTCCCATAATAGGGGTTTAGATTTACTTCTATCTGATTTAGCTGTAACTGAGCAAAGAAGAAATTATTTCAAATAAACAAATAGAAACCCCACTTTGTGAAGTGCTTCCTTCCTTCCTGTTTTAACTCAGAAACAGACTGCTAGTTCAGCAGGTGTGAAATTCCAGTTTAAAGACAAGCTTCTCTAATTTCACAGTTGAATCGCAGAGTTGCCACAGAGTCCCTATTGAGCAAATTTCACATTTGCATGCATTCAAGGTCATTATTGAAGGTGATCAAAATGAGACTCGACACCTCCATTTATTTGTTGTCAGGGAATGGGTCTGAAATTTGCACTGACTCTAATCATTCTGATTTCATGTCTAAGTCAAGGTTATTGCAGTCTTGTCTTGTCAAAGAAGACTTTCCACTTCTAAAACACTTTCTTTCAGTAATTCCTGTCTTTGATCAGATTTCAAGCTCAATAACTCTGACACTGATACTACACAACTTGCTTGTATGTTGCTTCCTCACTTCATATTATTACTTTTCGTCAGATTAAACCAGCATCCTTCCCTTTCCTTAACCATATTCCTGAGCACAACATTCAATGATGCGCTTCAGCAACTTAAATAGCAAATATGTTATAAAATAAACATACCTGAGAGTTTAAAAATATATCTCACTTAAATACTTGTATTTACATATATGTGCATTGTAGGAGAGATGCTCTGAAAGTAACGCCTCCTATTTTATGGTGTTGGCCCATGCCATCAGAGGCAGATGCTGATGGTATGGCAATAGATGTTGAACCTTCCCACCAATGTTCTTTTCCATTTTGTTCCTGTGCAATAGATGGCAGCAGAGGGACAGTCTGACAGAATGGTGTTTGACATGGAAATGCATATGAAGCAAAGGTGTAACATTGAATTTTTTCATGTGGACAAAATGGCACCCACTGACATTCAAAGCCTGCTGAACATTTATGGAGAAAAATCAGTGGATGTGAGCACAGTGAGGTGGTGGGCAGTGCATTTCAGCAGTGCTGACAGCAACATGCAAAACAAATCATGTTCTGGACAGACATGTCACACCACAAAATGAAGACGAACTTAATCAGCTCATCCACACAAATCAAATAATGGTGGTGGTTATATTGAAAAACGGTGTTTTGTAGATGAAAAGTTATTCAACCAAGTAGTGTTAATGTGCACAACGTGTTGTAATTTCCATTGAAAAAATAGGAGGCATTACTTTTGGAGCGATCGACAAACATATAGAAAACATATTCATAAAATGAACTAATATATAGATGCTGGTATTACAAAGGAGAGTTTTATATCCAGATAGAAAAGAGACTATGAGTAATGACAGAAATTTGAACAATGCTTATAGTAGACACTGTAATAAGAATGAAAACTACTTGAATATTGAAGTGTACTGAAAATCTTACTGACTCATTACTTCTAAAGTACACAGCTTTATTTGTTTACTTTGTGTTTTTTTTCAGACTTCAACCATGAAGTCAAAACAAGTATCCCATATATCTATTATGAAATTACACATTAAGCCAGTTCTGATACCAGACTAATTCATGAAGTCAAGTCACACTAATTCTTAAAGTCCAAATATATTTTCATGGATTAGTTTCCAGGGGTAAATAATCTCTAAAGAGACTAGAGAGGCAACCACTATCAACTGATTTCCTTTCACTCATTAAAAAGCTTCCCGCTGAGCTGAAAAATAAGCAGTGAATTGATGTTTGTGAAATCAATTTCTTCATACTCTTGGCAGACCAAAGATAAATACTTGTAGTAGACTTAGAAGTTGCACTATATGGCTAACAATTTTGATCCCCATACTCTCTATACAGCATTATATGCCAAAGTTATCAATCAGAATTTGTGTAATTTACAGATCAATTTATTTTGCCTAAGAAAATTAAGTTTAAATGTCACTATAAAGAAGAGTAAGGATAAATATCAATAGTCATTTGGTCACTGCATTTATATAAATTGGTTTTACACTCAGCAATTTACTGAACTTAATATAGTGTATTATTGTTTTTAAATGTGTCACATTAAGAACTTTTCTAGGTACACAGAAATATATAATAACTGTAACATCTGAATTTTTCAGTAATGTTTATTCTCATATATTACTATGATGCAGAAAGTATTGCTATATAATGTACAGGATAACTGAAAATAGCATAACAATCTTAAATGAACTAAATTAAGCTGCACAAAAAGTTTGCATGAAAATCAAGGAAGGAATACACATCTCATTACTGAATGCTTTACCCATGATCACTTACTGATACTTCCTGTGGGAGATATTATCTATGCATCAAGGAAGTGTGGAAGCGTTCAGTAATGCTTGCCCATAGTACTGAAAACTTTTCATTAGTATAACAGTTTTAAAATTTGTTTCTAAATAAATGTTTTTTATGGTTGTATGAAACTAATCATTTTCACCCCCTCACCTTCCTCAGGAAAAAGAAAAAAAAGAAAAGAAAAGAAAAAAAAAAAAAAAAGGCTTAATGATATTACAGTTTAGGCACAATTTCTCCAAGTTTTCTGGTTCCAGTCAACCAAAAAGTAAAGATTTGACTCCTTAGCCTTGTTTCAACTCCTCCAAGGCAATCTATTTCTCCTTTTGGAGAAATACTTTTGGGTGCACAAATGTTTTGCAGAAAAGCACTTCTGACTACAAAGGGTAGAAGATCCCCCCAACAATTCTCTCTTCCTTTTCCCACCCTCCTTCAGCAATACTGATTCAAAAAAAAAATTTCAGAAACCATCAAAAAAAATTTTTGGCTTACTTTAGGCCTCTGGAAAAAAAAAATATCATATGCGCTATCATGTTCTAACAGAACATATCACATTGATAATATTTTTAGTGATGTCTTAGTCTAATATAAAAGAGATTCAATACAATACGATTTAACATAAAAGTAAACCCACTAGCCTTGTTGAAAGTTCAAATTTCAAAAGCTCTACACACTCAAGAATTTACAACAACTTCAGAAAATTTGAGGTTGCAAACCCCACACAGGTAATTATTAGATTATACTAACATTATACTAACAGTAGCGTTGCAACTAGTAATTATTTATTCAGATATTTTGGAAGTCTTTTCCTACAATAGAAAGCCTAATAGAAAGTAAAAGAAGGAAAGCAAATACACGACATGCAAATCTTAAAATGTCTTTACAAAGACACAAGGTAAAAACCTGTGGGTTGCAAATACTACTCTCATCCAGCATGACTAGAATGAATACGCGCCATATGAAAATGGCCCTTATTTTATATCTTTCAGGTGTCAGAAACACTAAATATGGGAATCAGGTGTTGTCTTGGAACTGTGTCAGCAGAGGGTCAGATGGGGGATCAGGAAAAGGTTTTTTCACCAGAGGACAGCAGGCATGGCCCCAAGCTACCAGAGCTCGGGAAGCAGTGGGACACTCCTCTCTCTCATACACAGGGTTTGGCTTGGTGCTGTATGGAGCCAGGGGCTGGGAGTCAAGGATCCTTATGGGTCCCTTTCAACATGAAATATTCTCTATGTTCTTTGACTGCAACTCATTTCTGCTTTGTTTGATGTCAAAAGTGAAATATCTATTTACTTCAATTGAATGGCATCAAATGCAAAGAGCATGCGTTAATATAAATGCAAAGGAGAATTAGTATGGGCATGCAACATGAACACAGTGAAAGAAGAACTGAAAGCAATCCATAGAGTGACCCCTGAAAAGATTAAACTTTTATAAGATCGGGAGGAAGACCAAGCACTCTGAACTACTGAAGGAGCCTATGCTTCTGGAAACTATGGAAATTATTTTAGTGACTTAATTATAAGATTTTTAAGCATAGAGCTTCTAATAATTGTTTTAATGTTGCTTTTTTAGGCATTCAATTTGATAGAGAAATAAAAAAGGAAAAATTCAGGTAATTATCAGCAAAAGTAGACTTAGCAAGTTTATAGTTTAGAAATTTTACTGTCAATGCATAGTCTCTGTCAAATTTTATATACATTATTTCCTGGCATCTGAAAAACAAAAACCTTTGGTAATATTGCTTTTTTTTTTTTTTTTTACAGGTTAAACCCAAATTTTTTCATTTAGCAGAGGAGCTGTTAAAAGAAAAAAGCTGCACTGTAAGTACAGTTTGATATAGGTCTTGCTTAAAATCATGCTTTACAGATGATGGTTCTGCCAAGGTCTGTCTGTCTCCCGCCACCAGCAGCAGGCAATGGTTAGTGCCAGTCAGAAAGTGCATTACTGGGGCAAGGACATAATGTTGCTTCCATAATATGTTTTTCCTGTATCCAGCAATTATGAAATAATGGACTGTCAGAATTAAAATTACTGTTTGGTATGTAATAGCACTTTTTATTCCATTAACTTGTCCAGTCAGTTACTGAAATGACATTGTATAGCAAAAATTCTTTCTCTCTGTTACATAAAAGAAGAACAAGATTATTCCCTTATGTTGTTGTTTTATTTATTTATTTTTTTTCCACTGCACACCAGTTTCTTCTTAACATTATTGGATGATTCCAGTTCTTGAACCTGAAAAGCTATTGGACAGACACTTCAAATTCTGTTTCTCCATTACAATCGTGCTGTATAATCTCCATCCTATCCTATCTTAAGGGCTGAAGGACTAGTCTTTCATTAAACATACCTACTGCTTTTCTCTGAAATTCTTCCAATTTCACTACATGCTTTTGAGAGAAAAGTACTAGAATTCAGACAGCATTCAAAATAATATTACATTCGAGATTTTTACATTTTTACTTGTTAATGTTATTTGCCTTATTGTATATGCCTTTCCTAATCATTCCTAACATTTGATTTGCCTTTTATTTCTGACTGTTATTGAGTAATGAACTGAAATTTTCATAGAACTATTAATCATAACTAAAAAATCTCATTTATATGTGATAATAGTCAGCTAGGAATCCATCATTACATATGCAAACTTAGAATTTCCCATGTACATCAATTCACATTTATCTAAATCATGTTTCATCTGCTATTTTGCTGCAATCACTTAGTATGGTAATATTTTCCTTGGGTTCATCATAATCAGTCTTTGTTTTTCACTACCTTGAAAAACTTTGTGTCATCAGTAAATTCTGTCCACTCATACACAGCCTCTTTTTCAGTGTTAATGAAAATGTTGAGCAACATAGACATGTGTGACTCTGCAGGTGACCTCCTTCCTCTCTCAAGAGCTACCATTTATTCTTACCTACTGGTGTCTGACTGATTTGTCTCTGTGTGGAGATTAAAATTACATCTTCATTTTTCAGCTTTTTTTCTTTCCCTTATTTCATTCTTTCGCAAAAAATTTCAACACCATCATAAGATATTCAAAAGCATCTTCCGAATGCCTTCTACAGCTGAAATAGGCAACATCTGAACAGATGAAGGAATGTTGACACTCACACAGGGTCATAGAACTAACCTAATCCTCAAATAAAAATAATCTGACTTCATTGTATGTTTTATCAAAACAAACATGAAGAAGAAAGAGGAAAAAAAATGTATATTTTACGCCCATCAGTTTCAAAGGAAATCTCCATATCAGAAGAAATGATCCCCAAAACAACAGGCACAAGCTGCAATCCATCACTATGTTAAAGATTTAGAATGCATATTCTGGGAAGAGCCATGGGTAGTGTCAATTCTGATCATCCATATTTTCCCTCCCTTAGTGCCTTGACAATTCTTTAAAAAGATTTACATTCAACGCCAATTACATTCCATCCGCATGCCTTTAGAAAGTGACTAATTCCAGCTTCAGTGTATGTTTATTAAACCAGTTTTAAATAATCTCAAAGCAGAACTGAAATGCATGTAAATACATATAAATAAAAGGATTGATCCTTTCATCATAATGTGTTGGTGATATTAATGAGCCTTGATTTCTATTTGCAGTGAGTGATACAGAAGAAAACAAGGACAATTTTCCTATTCTGCCTTCTTTCTCAAACAATAGAATGAAGGTGAAGGTACTTGAGGCTAATTAACCCTCCGAGTGTGGTGAAGGAGAGAATCGGAAGAAAAAAGAAATGTAGAACTTTTAAGTTGAGATATACTTACTAAGAGATACACTGAAATAAATTTACTAACACAGTAAAGGAAGAGAGAAATAACAGCAGTGATAGTTATACATACATATATATATATAATGCATATATATATATACATACACATGCAAAACAAGTAACACACAAACAATTTTTCACCACTCGCCAATAACACTTCTTGTCAGTCCCCAAGAAGTGACTGCCCTTCCAGCCAACTCCTCTCTGTTTTATAATTTTTTCACATTGTCATATGATCACGATTATCCTTTTGGCCTGTTGAGGTCAGCCGTACTGTTTCTCTCCCCTCCCCGCTCTTTTTGCCTCCTTAGTCCCCTCACTGGCAGGACATTATGAGAAGCTGAGAAACTGAAACGTCCTTGGCTCTACACAGCAGTGCTCAGCAACAACTAAAACATTGGCGTGTTATCAACACTGTTCTTCTCCTAAAGCTAAAACACAGCATTATATTGGACACTATGAAGAAAAATAGCTCTGTCCCAGGTGAAACCAAGACATGCCTGTAAGCAAGTACAAAAGTAGTTAGCAAGGGAATTCGCTCCCTTGCAACACAGTCAATTGAATTAGCAAAAATGTGGTGGAATTACGCTGTTTTATGGGAAGATGTAAAGCTCTATACTGCTACTCCCATCTATGTTCCTTTCATTTGCTTACCTTCCCCTCCTCTCCAACTCTTTAACAAGAAGAATCAGGAGAAAGGGCATATTTTAGTTGTAGCGTTCTTCTATTTTGTATGCAGAAATCCATAAATCTCTATCTAAACCACCTTACTGTCTCTCCTTATGTAAATTCTAATATTAACACACACATACATGTGTATACTAGATATTTATAAACAAGTTGGATCAGGATAATATGTACTTATTCTGGTCAGTAAGGTAAACAAAATTAAAAAAAGAAGTACAACATAAAAGCAAACAAACAAAATAAAGCCCTCTTCAGTTGGAATGTGAGAATACTTTATCTCTGCACTACTTTTTATCTTCAGCATGTGAAAAGTACACCTTCAAAACCTCTTAAATCCGTTGCTTGATTCAACACACTGAGCATCTGTTGGCCTTAATAACCAGATGTATTTCTGTGCATATATGAATAAAATATACTTTGGGTGCTATTTGTGAAGTACATTTTTGAATATTTTCCTTATTTTGTTGCTGTAGAGTGTTTGGTATTTAAAAGTCATTAAAACAGAAAGTAGTGAATTAACTGTCATCTTCATTTCAAAAAATCTGACATCATATATATTCATTTCACATTTGGAGAAACACTACCTAACCTGTGTAAGAGAACACGCAATGTAGATATGTAATGCAAATATTCACATGAAGATGCAACTCTTCTCTGTTCATAAAGTACCAAGAGGAATAGAATCAGTAATAATAGTAATACTTATTAAAAATAGGAATTTGAAGCTTGAAATAATTACTTGAAGATTAACATTTCAAAAGACTTTAAAATGACTATAACTGGCAATAAAATATACAAGGATCTGACAACATGATGAAAAAACCATGAAATAAATTTCCTTTCCCATTCATAGACACAGCCTGAATCTTGTGAGTGAGTGTATTCATTTTTCACTTGAAATCTCCTTTTAGCTTTCTGAAATAAAAGGAAAAGATGAAAGAGCTTATCCCATCCCACCCAATATGTTAGAGTGGCCACAGCAGACAAATTGAAATAGACAGTATTTCTCTCAATTAATTTCACAGCATGAAAATAAGAAATAGGATCTGTAGTAAATCTGCATTCTCTAGATTTATTTTAATGAAAAAATAACATAGATTTAGATAATCCAATATTACACAATATGATCAGCATGCAAACATTATAGATCTTCTTTCAATTAAAAAATATTTTTATATTAAAGGATTAATCATAAAGGTATAGTTATCTTTCTGATAAATTACAGTCCCACACTGGAAAGACTGTGTGTGATCAATGATCATATTTCAATAAGCCATGTAAACTGTTTGTATTTAAACGTTAAAAAGAATTGGCAGGAAATGTACTCAAATGATTAGTTCCGCTATTGTAAATGCTATGAAACATTTTTCTGACACAACAGATGGACCTACATGCTGGTACAAAAAGTCAAGATCCATTTGTGAGGATTGAAGCCCCTTACTATAGTGCACGGTAACAAAACGAGAAAATCAGATTGACGTAAAATAAGTTCTAACTGGATATAAGGAATTTGCTCCCATGAAGCTAGCTGATATTCAAAAAAGTTTGCACAGAATTGTGCAAACTAAGTCCTTGGAGACCTTCAAGAACTGATATAACCTTGTAGCCAATCCTGTTTTGAGCAGAAGGGACCTCCCAAAGTTGTTCCAATCTGAGCTGCTCTAAAATTCCAGGAAAGTCCATACGGACTACAAAATTCTTGGACAGGCTCTCACCTGGAACACAATAGGTTCCTTGAAACAAACAACCCAACTTTGCTCTTGGGTGTCCAGAACTGCTGACACATCTGCACACATACACACATAATACATGATCCAACTAAAATTTTCTCAGAAGTTTTTACTGGTACCATGCTATAATTTACATTATGCACATTCTCAAGTACATAAGATTTAACTTGCACAGAAAGACTGCAACATGAATAATGCATGAATATCTTTTGGATGGAGATCTCCTTTCATACGGCAACTTCACATTGAGTCAATACTTACAAACATGCTTGTTTAACCAGAGAAATTGGGTAGAATAGTCTATGTACAGCAATCAGTTATCTGACTGAGAAAAATGTGCCAGGACAAGATTAGCAGGAATCATAGTGGGATTCATGGATTCATTCTGAATCTTCAGACTGGCAATAAAGCATATTTTTGAAATGACTATATGGATTCTATATCAGTGAACATTTCATAAATAGATATATAAAAGTAATTGATGGTACATTCTCACATTTTTACAGATTTTCTTTTCATACCAAAGTGTTTCCTGCTTTTAGCTTGAGTGTTTACTAGTATTGTTATTTCCCAGTATGTTGCTGTTACCTTCTGTGAATCAATTTTCCAGATTTTTCAACTGTATTCTGCTTCAACCAGTGTTGTGAAGTGTCCAGACAAGAAGACTTGTCTTCATTCTTTTCTGTCTTTCCTTTATCCCCTGCTGCATTTACAAGGAAGCAAGTATAGAGAGTACTTTCTGCACTGAAATTCATTATTATATCTGGCAGTTCCTCTCTTTGAATCCACCTCATTTCATCACTGTATTCTATAGGCTTGAAATTTGCTCATTCCATAATTTGGCAGATTTAGACTGAACATTTTTCTGAAGTCTTCAAAGTCTATTAGGAAATTTTGATATGTGTAATTGTGATTTACATAAAAAGCTAAAAAAAGTTCTCAAATGGTCTTGCAATACTGTTCTGCTGAGGTCATGCTGTGAAAACCTGAGCCGTCTTGGAAGTTAGCCTTTATGCAGTGACAGAAACTTGGCCAGTGGAAATGGAATCTCACATTCAATAAGGGTCTTCAGTTTTAACATGGATTTCATGTGCATCTTTCTTATCTCTGTTCCTTCAGAAATATTCATGAAAATCTTGTAGGCTACAATTATTATTTACCAAAGAGAAAAAGCAGTGTCCTTTTATGAACTTGCAACACTTTCTCACTATTGCTGATTTTCAGAAGATTAGCATGGAGTTATTTTAATTCCAACATAGTTAATTCTCAAAATATGGAAAATCCTAGAAGGCTGGTACTGATTTTGTTCAATATTCTAAAAATTGGTTTCAGATTAGAGTAAATCCTCTAAAAATCAAAATGCCATGGAAAAGGAAACTTAATCCTTAGCTTGCAGCATTCCACACTGAAAATATCTCAACAGGTAATTATACTGGCAAGGCAGGTAATTACCAGATCATTGCCTATCTTGCCCCAGAATTCATTTGAAGTTGTACAATTAAATCATTATGCTTGGCCATATGAAATATAAAATAAAAAAAAGAAATAAACAAGTACTGCAAAATATTTGGAATTTCTTGCTACCAATCAATTTCTCTCTATGTATTAAGTAACTATCTTTTTGTTTTGGGATCCGCTTCTCTATACAAAATTCTGGTGTAAAATTCATGTAAAATTCTTCTACAAGACAATCTATAATAATAACAATTCATTGTCTTGCTTCCTCTTGAGCTTATCTTGTGGTTTTATAATAGTCCTAATCCCTACACTAATTTAAACAGTATATCACTTATTCTGAATTCACTCACCAATATAATTATTTCCTGAGAAATCCATTTAGAAATAGTTTAGATGTGATCATGTAAGTTTTCTGGCACATTTGTCTGAACGTAACGTAGTTGGCTGAGTTACTGAAGTGTTTTAATGGAGAAGTATTAAAAGATACAGTGACTTTAGAGGCTTGTGAGAAAACTTCAGTGGCTGTCAGACATGTCTGAATTGTATTTTGTGAGCAAAAAAGTCTCCCTTACTGGCATGCTGGAGGTTAATGCATGCCACCAGACATGTCACCAGTCAGAGCTGAATCTTTTAGTTAATGTTCTTTTTACCTCATTTTTCTCTTAAAAAGTAAATGTACTATTTCTAGGGCTCCATATTTCTGTCTCTTTTTCTCTTGCCTTTGGGCTACAGCTCCAATTCTCATACTGGAGTTGTTCACCAGCCTTCAAATTTTCTCTTTGATAGCTAGTGAGCATTTGCCAAAAATATTTCTATAAGGATATAAACTCTAGGACATCCATTTTTTATTTTCTACTCTCTGTTGCATTTCTTAAATTAATTTCACAAATGTATTTAGTAAACACTTCTCAGCTATTTATCTAGCAGTTTCTCCTTTCCTGTTGCTAGCCATCTCCACAGTACTTTAATGTTGTGCTCTCAATATCCCTGCTAAGTTCAGAGGAAAGGACTTCACAGTATGAACAATCTGACATTCCTTTCAGTGAAGGCTACATGCAGGACTTGGACACCACTGTTTTGCAAAAGATAACACACAAACAAGCTCTGCTCTTCAAAATCCATTCAGCTCATAATAAAAAAAAATCAAAAAAAAAAACATTACTTGGTGGGCTTTCTGTGGCTTTATGGCTTTCAGTCTTAAGCAGTTCCATTAATAACACATCGGTAGAAGCAGTACTCAGTACCCCAAAAGAAAAATGGAAAGAAAAAAGAAAAGTACTGTATGGAAAATTGTGATTGAGAAATGATGAAATTGCCAGGTTGTCAGTTCTGAAAGTCATCCATCTCTTTCTTTTCATTATCAGCATATTAACTGGAATCACCACTCCCTTACTGAAATGAGAGTTTGAAATTTGATGACTATATTCTGCAATATAATTTTCAGAAATCAGTAAATAATACAGCATTTCATATCCTTAGGTATAGATACACTCTGCTACAGCGATCAACAACACTGAATTACATTCTTAACATGGAGATTATATCAGAACCATATTTGGGCACTGACTCAGATATGTGTAAATTAAAGGGGCTTTTATTAATAGAGAAATAAAATCATTCATGCAGAAGTCTGTGTAATAAACAGTATCAAAGGGAAAGCAATAATAATATATGTATTCATTATGCTTGCAATGCCGAGTGATAACATTGCCTATAATTTACAAAATATGTAACAATGCAGGAGTAATAAAACACTAACATCAACATCTTTAGTCATTAATCAGAAAATAAGGTGAATTTATGAGCAGCAATTAATCGTCAAGGATTGTAACCTCCACTGGTTCCACAGTAATTCCAAGGATATTTCCCTGTCTACTTTTATTCTCCAAAAGACACAAAAAATTTATGAAAAAAAAGTACAGAAATATTAGATTTCTAAATTCCAATTAATTTTATCAAGCCACTGTGTTTCATAAAATATCATAGGCTTTTGATAATCCATATGAGAAAATATGAGTAATCGTGAGAAGATTTAAATTTTCTCAATTCTGATTGGGAGTATAGGAGGAAGAGTAAAAAAGCAAGCTATCAAAAAATGAAATAATGTTGTAAAAGTTTATTACCTGTATGCAAGATTATGCAAATGCTATCTATACGTCTCACAAACTAGAGAGCTGGGATATGTTTGTAAAGTTGATATAAAGGTTTACTTTGATGCCTTTAAAATGAATAGATCAACATTTTAATTTCAAGCAGCCTGCAAGATGAGAGGGAGTACAAAATAAGTACCTGAATTTAAATTAAAATTATTTTAATTAAATAGTTTTAATATAGCTTCTAATTATTAACTTCTGTTGTTTCTAATTATTATTAAAAAAAAAAAAAAAAAAAACACTTTTTCCATAAATTTATTTCTGCTTCTTTTAAAGTCTATCCCTGGAGCAGCTGTCTAGGTATAGCCAGGCACATTCAATATATATATCTATGTATGCACCTACATGGGTTTGTTTTAATTTTTATTCATTTTTACAATTATTGTTTATTTTTACAATAAACAATAATTTTACAATTAAAAATGTATTTACTCAAAACATCAGTGTCATTTAAAAAAAATGCAGCAGAAAACAGAGTTTAAAATAACACTTGAACTTGAAAAGTTCTGATTTCTTTTCAACTACCATAAAGAAAATTTTGCAAATGCATCAAGATTAACAGCAAAGATTGATTCTTATCCCTGCAGTGCTCTATTCCCCTGTTCTCCAATGACATATCTCTAAAAACCTATATATCTCACACACACATAGTGTGCGTAGACACCAGCATTGCTTTTGAGAAAGGCTGACACATTCTGCTCTCCAGTCTATTTTTCTGAATTCTTCAGCCACCACATCATTTAGATAGGTGCCACTGGTTGTGGGGCTGCTTTGTAAAATAATCATGTTATTCATTGAGTTTAATCTGTAACACAAGTAAGTATTTGTACAATCAGAGTTCATGCAGAAACAAGCACATAGGGTAGAAACATGTTAAAATATTAATGCTACTGAGAAAAGCACATATAAATATAAAAGCACGTATATTTGGAAGAGATACAATGTTGTGGTACAAGCACTCAAAATATATAAACTTAACCTGAGTAAGTTTTTCTAATTATTTATCATTTTGTTATTGCAGGATTTTATAAAAATGTGTCAAGTGAGCTAAAACATAGATTCCAACTTCCAGACTAAATGGAATATATTAATTGGCTTTATGCAAAACTAGGATATCATACACTTTTTTTAAAGAGCAAATTATAAAACTCAATATTTGGGGAATGACAGGGTAGCAGTTTTATGTAAAACCTCAACTTCTTTTGCGCAAGTTATATTGTAGAGTTTATTCACAAGGGAGAACACCTCTTGCATTTCATAAGCTGAATGTTAATCACAATATCTACCTGCAACATTTCATTTTGTTGTCATCCTTAAAATTGTGAACTAATGCTTTATTATTCACAACAAATCTTGGAAATAAATTACTTCCTCTGGTAGTTCATGTGATGCTTCTTTTAAATGAGATCCTTAAATAATTTTTATTGGTTGTTTTTCTTTTTTTTCTTTTTCTTTTTTTCCCCCACAGAAGGGAAGAAAAGTAGGCACAAAGAGAAATAGTTTGCAATTTAATCATCTCTCTCTAAGGCTATTCAAAATTATTCTCCAAAACTGACAGCTCAAAAACCTACAGGATCTGAGGGGTGTAAATAAGAATTATCAGTACCTGAGCAAGTAATGTAAAGACTGCTTCATAACTTCGGTACTACTTGGTACATGGCATACATGTTTCTGTCTCAACAGAAAATGAGAGAACACAATTATTAGTTTAGAGAGGGAATCTGGAGTATTTGCCAAGAAAATTCTTCAGATGAAAAATCTGTAGATGAGAAAATGGACTTGATAAACTTGATCTAACATCAGACACTCACAAAGTATCATTACTGGTTCCTTCTTTAGTCAAGGCAGGGACATAAGTAATCAAGGAATAATTCAACCCAATTTAACCTTGTCTGCAAAGGGGCCCCACCTCAGATACCTCCATTTAACATGCCAGCTGAAATAAACTCAGACCCTTGTAACTACTCTCTAATTTATTTCCCCGTGCTTTACTTGGTTGAGCTTTTATGTTTCCTGAGACTGATTAGCTTTCAGGCACTGTGTCTGGAGTTTAAACTTTAGGCATAACTCTTTTTCCCCTTCTGAGACCAGACACACTCTGGCTCAACTGCTGAAGCTTGTGACTCACACTTCAAGATTTTCAGCAGGCTCCTTCCACATCCCTTCCAAGATCATGCTGAAGACTTCCCAAAGGGTTTCAAAATTCCTCATTTCTGACAGCACATTGTCCAAACAATGTAATGAAATATATTACATGTTGCCATTGCCTCTCTTACTAATAATTCACCTCTCACCATTCTGCACTAGAACTACAAGCCTTCTACATTCTTTGGCCTTGCTGCCACAATAAGCTAGGACAAATAATTTTCTGTAATGTATCATCATTATACCCCTCAAATCTGATCAAGACTGCCCTGCTACATCTAAACTGCTGGACCCTGCACTGCTTCTTCAGTTTGATCATTACTTAAGGCAAGCATGAGAGTCTTTATCCCATGGCTTTAGTTTTCCTGGAAAGAAAACAGGTACATGTGGGCTACTATACAGCCACAGTACTCTTTTTCTTGATCCTTGACTTGGATAATTGCAAGATGAACATGTGCAAGATAAATAACAGCATATCCATTGTTTAGTCTAGCAGCAGCCCAGTTGACAAAAGAGATTTAGCAGACACCAAGGATGGGATTTATTCAATCCAAGTTAAATCCAAACTCTTTCTTTAGTAAAGGGAGACAACAGGCAACTACAAACGGCAGTTCCAGCAACAGTGCATCTAGGATGCAGCAACTGTCTCTTCTTATTGAATATATGATACTCACAACATAAGAAATCCACTCAAATGCAAGTTTCTAAAACATTAGATAGTTTGATGAAGCTTGTTCAATGAAGAATACCAAGTGTCAGCACGGACATGAAAAATGCTGCCTTTGTCATAATCAGCATTTCTTGTTTTGAGAAGAAATTTGTAAACATTCTTTCTTCTGTTTGCAAATATTTGTGTATTTCTTCAAGTTGTTGGGTTTTTTTGTTTGTTTGTTTCATTTTTTTTCTTAATAAAACTGTTAGGTTGCCATTTCTGAACAGTTAACTTCAAAGTTTTACATAGAGTAGTTCTGAAACTTGTATACAACTATCAATCTTTCCTTCCCAAATCCTATAAACAAAGAAAATCAGACCTATGAATGAGTTGATATGCTAAAATATAAAGCTGTGTAAGTGAAATTTATGCTGTACTATTTTAACATTGTCTTAGCATTCTATGCTCTTTAAGTATGTGAACTTTAAAAGTATTAAGTATAGTTGTTCCCCTGTACAGTATTATTTCTACCATTATAATAATGGAAAGGATTTGAAGCCTATCATCCAAAATACTCAAATTTTCCATGCCTTTCATACAGATAAAATGATACAACACAGATATCGTTTTTAAATAATTTTTTACACACTATATTCTGCTGTGATGGGAAAAATTAATTATGTCTAATTCTAATGGTGAATGTGCAGAGCTGCTAGAAAATGGGGCCCTGACAGTCAAATTAGACAATTCATGAAATGAGGTGTGGACCTCTAATGAAGCCTCTTTGTGCAACACCACTTACGAAACCACTGGCAGATGCATGGATGGACTGCAGTTCTCTGTAGGTACACTGTATATAGAACATACAATATAACATCAGCATTCCTTAATGCTCGTACCCTGGCTGCAGTCTGGAAGCACAGGGCAACCAGTATTGTATTACAGAAATATGATAGAAAAAGAAATCATCCCATAAGAAGTAAATCTATAAAAACATGATCCTCTATGCTATTATATTCTCCCAACTTGATTCTTCTAGGTATTTGTGAAATCCACTTTGAATTCTTTCAGCAATTACTTCCTTTGTCTTCCCTTCCATTTCCTTTATACCCTTCTGCACACCTTTTCCTTTCTTCCTCCTCCTCTGTCCTCCCTGCCACCTAGTCATATCTATCTAAACCAAATTAAAAAGAACACAAAAGACAATACTGCACGTGTAAAGAAATTTCTAGTATACATACAGAGTAATATTGTACACATTAGCTTATCTTCAAAAGGAGTTTTGACAATATGGACAGCATGAAATTATATCTTTTACTAAACATAGTAATATGACATAAATAGACCTCGAGTGCGAATGTTCTCAGCTGACATAAAAGACATTCATTCAGTTAAATAATGGTGGTGAACTTATCACAACCTAATCATTTATAATTATTTCTCTGATTTCCTTTCACTATATAATCCATTCTCTGGCATTTCCTTGGCCAACTCTCCTACTGTCCTTCATCACAAGGAACTAGACAGTCTCAGAATAAAAGTATGCACACTAGGAGCGCTTTCTAAGTCCTGGGACTGAGCAGTAAGTCCCAAGAGTCATCTTAATATGAAATTCAGAATAGCAACTCCTTCTCTGTATTTTGCCTTGTAGTCTGAGGGAGGCAGAAATACAGATCCCTTCATACTATGCAGTCTAGTAAGGCACAAGTAGAACATCATTCTCTGATGGTAGTGAAGGACTTCCCACATTTATTTTCAGCCTCCTGTCAATTCTGCAGCCATTCTGCACCAATCCCTCTGTTCTCTTCCTCTTTTTCCTGTTCTTGTCCCATGCTATTTTTTCCCTATCCAGAAATATATTAAGGATTAAAATGGGAAGTAAGATGAAGTCTTCATCAAAACCACTTTACTTTTTAATTTGACACATCAGTTCATGAGCAAGATTTAATGGTGACTACAAGTGCCCTATGGCCCTTGAATGGAATTTGTTAAATTGGCTCTGCAGTATTAAAATATTGCTTATGCTTTGCTATGTGCATGAATTATCATCTATTATAATAGAGATTTCATGCAATCAGACTAGAAATAAACAGTTTTACTCTAGATTTTCCTTCAGTTTCAATAAAAATATTACTGCTGTAGTTCTGTACAGCATTCTTGCTTACACTCCTTTTTGACAAAGAGGATAGACTAGTCAATTCTAATGATAAGATTCTGACAGTTCTTCTGAATTAGCAAAACTGACTCTTCTGCAAACGCTGACCAAGGGATTTCCTTTATTTCTTGCAAGATGATTGTAACGTAGATTGATAGGACTTTCTCCAGTAATAGAAAGGTTAAATATTTTGAATGAGAGCTCAAAGCCAGATTTGACAGTGACAGAATACTATCATAACCTATGACTGACCGTAAGCCATCCTTTTTTTCACTGTACTTAATTCCTTTGAAATACTAGGTGATTCAGAATTTCCTGCTAAAACATGCTACAACTTTTTCTTATAATGTTTCTTGAAAAAAAAAAAAAAAAAAAGAATACCAAGAAAAACCACCACTGTCTGTATAGTCTTTCAAAGGCCACAGGAGGAAAAAAAAAAAAAAACAAACCAAAAGCAAAAACCTGTAATAATGGAATCTTTCTGAAAAAATAAAATCGCAGAAATTAAATGTCTATTTCAATTGCAAACTATAATTTTTGAAAATGTCTACAATAGGATAAAAGAACATGAAGTCTTGCAAGAAAAGCTGCAGTATGAAATAAAGATAGCAGACAGTGAAAGAACAGCAGATTGCAGTGTAAAGTCAAGTTTCCAGGCTAGCTTTAAATAAGGCAGCTCAGGTCCCATAAGTAATCTAGCCATGAGAGCAGAGAGCTCAATTTGGGTAAGCTGTGTGAATGCTGGAAAGGAATGAACCTGAAGTTAACATTTTGACCTCTCTATACAGCAAGCCCTTTCAAGGACAGAGAAATTTCAAAAATGATATATTTTAAAGAAATGGAAAATAAACTAGGAAGGAAGGTAGACAGTAATCATCAATCCTAGTTTTTCTGCAATCCTAGTTTTAACTCAGAATAGTCTGCATTTTTTTGAAAATTTAGAACAGAGTTCTATAAGATTCGAGTACCAGTTTTGATCTGTGTAATAAGACATATCAAAACTACCTTGTTAAAGGCAAATGCTAAAATAATATAAAGAATCTTTCTCCCCTGCAACAGCTCCAACTTAAAAGTAGAAAGAGAAACCAGTACAAGTGGGCATGTCGCCAAATTGCTGACATTTTAGAACAGATGCTAACTTCTTTCTGCAGTGTTGGTTGAAGCTAACCTAAAGATTACAGAAAAGCCAATCATAAGCATCTGTGATAATAAACAGACGATACTAGTTTGTAATGTCTAGTAATAAAAGCAAATAATAAAAAACAGAAAAGAACAGGAACTAGAAAATAATGAATCTGTGTACAAGTTATCAGAGAATAGATTAAAGAGGCAACTGAACACATGCCACCGAAAAATGATTTAGATTTTTTTTAGATCTTATACACTCCATTTCTAAATGTCCCAGTTCCTCAGCAGAAGATACAGACGTGAACATCCACAAGCTTTGGCCTTTCCATTTGGTCCAATTCTGAATTAGCACAATGCTTAATCCTGATCTGACAGCCAGATGAAATGCAGCTTATCAACTACCAACTGTAAACAAATCTGCACTCAGAGATGCAACAAGGGAAAATGAGGGAAATGAGGGAAATGGAAACAGCATCATTAGAGCATCACGCTTTTCAAAATCATGATGTTTGTGTGTTGCATGCCAAATTGGCAAAGAAGCTTAAATCTGCAGCAGATATCAAGAATTAAAATCTACATCTTAACAACAAATATGATTAAAGGAAGGAATACGTGTTTAAACATTGAGTAATTTCAAAACATGCAAATGATCAGTTCTGTGAGTGTGGTGCCATACTTTTAGAGAAAGGTTACTGAATATAATAAAATATTTTTTACTGTACATGACTTGGAGAGCAGCCATTTGCTCTCATTGAGAGCAGCCCTGCAGAGAAGGAGTTGGGGGTCCTGGTGGATGAGAAGCTGAACACGAGCCAGCTGTGTGCTCTTGCAGCCCAATGGTATCCTGGGATGCATTAAAAGAGAGATGGCCAGCATGGAGAGGACAATATCCCCCTCTACTCAGCTCTTGTGAAGCCCCATCTGGAGTACTGCATCCAGGCCTGGGGCCCCCAGAACAGTAAAGATGTGGAGCTATTGGAACAGATCGAGAGGAGGGCAATGAAGATACTCACAGGGCTGGAGCACCTCTCCTATAAAGGAAGCTTGAGGGAGTTGGGGTTGTTTAGTTTGGGTAAGAGAAGGCTCTAGGGAGATCTCATTGTAGCCTTGAAGAGACTTGAAGAGAGCTTATAAACAAGAGGGAGACTAACGTCTTACATGGTCTGATAGTGATAGGACAAGGGGGAATGGCTTTAGAGTAAATTAAGGGAAATTTAGGCTAGATGTTAGAAGGAATATTTTTACTCAGAGGGTGGTGAGGCCCTGGCACTGGCTGCCCAGAGAAGCTCTGGTGCTCCATCCCTGGAGGCACTTAAGGCCAGGTTAGATGGGACCCTGGGCAGTTTGAGCTGATGAGCAAATAAAAAGGTAAATAAAAAAAGGGGCATGGCAAGGGATTGGAACCAGGTTATCTTTAAGGTCCTTTCCAGCCTAGGCCATTCTATAATTCTATGAAAATCTTAAATTTTACACTTGTGCATTTAACTCTGAAGATTCAGATGGGTGTACAGAGAACTGGGAACAGTTTAATCATACTTAATAGAGAGTGCAGTAAGTAAAAGAAACCCTGAAGGGTATAACTCCAAATAAAACAGAGAGAAAAAGGGAAGAAAAAGAAAAAAAAAAAAAAAAAAAAGACCAGCAGTGCATCCCTTTGTCAGGTATCGTTAGTTGCCTAGCTGCCTTTTTATTTTCATATATTAAAAGTGTGACCTTGGAGGTCACATCAGCTGCATGTCAAAATGATGTAGGCATAAACTTCAGTCATTTATGATCTAATTTATAAAGCAAGTTATAAATAATATCATTAAATTTTATCCATAGGGAAATACTGGGGAGAAAAAAAAAAAGAAGAAAAAAGCCTCCAGAAGTGTAATTAAAGAAATATCTAAACATAGAAGCTCAACAGTAGATGGCTAACCAGATGTACTTCACATCACTGTTAAAGGGTCTTTTATCTTCACAGTAGTCTGTAAGAATGCCTTAAGCAAAAATCATTTGTAAGGATTAGGTGTTTTTGTTTTCATTCAACAGAGTAAACTTGGTTGACTGATTTGGAAGTAATATACACACCATATTTGACATGTTATTTTGACTACCAACATACAATCATCAATGTAGGAAAAATACAAAGCTGTTAATAACAAAAATATAAACTTGAAAAATAATGGAATAAGGAACACACAGCAACTGGTCATTTATTCACTGCTGTACTCGTAACATGATAAAGTATACAGTATAAATATTCTAAATGTTAGTGTCAAACTAAATCAATAGCTAAGGATGAGTAAAAAGCTTAAAATATGACTTATTTGGTTTCAACAATTCCACTATGATTTAAAATTCAGACTTGACAAAAGGTAGGAATTTCCTGTGAATCTTGTGCAAAACTAAGGTGGCAGTCCCTGAAAAGGATTTTTTTTCCTATATATAGATACAGGTTTATGTAAACTACTTTTATCAAGGCAGAAATTGTAAAACATATTTGACAATTATTAAAATACTTAATAAAGCATCCCTAGGCACCATATTACACAGCACTAAAAATAAATTAACAAATATAGATAAGCCCGCAGAAACCCTCTGAGTAGTCATTAGTGAAAACATCCTTGTAAATTCTTACATTCTTCCACTGATACAACTGAAATTAGTTTTATAATTGATAAATTGATAATAGTTAAAGTTATTAAGTTGCTTTCAAGGTCTAAGAGATTGATCACCTAAATAAAGATTAGATTCAATAGAGATTATGTCATTTTGCTCTGCACTTTTGTAACTGAAGACTTTTCTCAGGACAATTTATCACTTATTTTTGTTTTAATTCATGTAGAACAATTTCTGATCAAAATTCTATTATCTGTAATTACATACATTCTTCACTAATATTCATGAAATTACAGAATTCAAGAGAATTCATTCTTAGATTATGACACACAAACTCCTCTACAGTAGGCTTGCTATGTGCTTTGGAGTGCCAAAGAACTATGTAGACTAGAAAATGTTTTTACAGTAAGTTTATAATGACTATGAGAAACTTTTAAGGCCTGACTATGCCAGTCTGATAGTTTTTGTATATCTGTCTCTAAGACAAGAAATGAAAAAAAAAACCAATAATAATTAAAAAAAAGTCTCCTCTGAAGCTTCAAGTAAGACTATTTGTGAAGAATACCAATAAAAGGTTCAGAATCCATACCACATGTTTACGAAGGCTTAAGCTGAGGCCAGTGAAATCCATATCAAAAATATTTCTTCTTTTTCTTAAGAATCCAACTGTCACTGCCGACATTTTTTCTTATTTACCTTTTTATTTGCTTCAGCAGACATTCTTTCTTTTTGAGATCAGTTCCGGAAAATGTTCCTTTACTGAATTAAAAACAAGTAGACTATCTCTGTGCTTTGAGAATAATTGTAGATAAGGGCTTCTAGGGGGAAAAAAAAAAAAAAAAAAAAGGAGGAAATGTCTCTGTGATTACATGCTCAAAAAGTAAGAAAGGGAAATAAGTAACAGTGCCCCTGTGTTACATATGCACAGAAACTGCTTATAAAATGGTCTACCTGCAGGCACAATAAGAGCAGCTGTAGCACGTAACCTCTATCAGTCATAATCTAGAACAGTGCCACTTTCTATTAACCAAGCAATAGAGGAACTAAAATTACTTATACTGGTCTATGCAAGTCACTCAGTTTGCTCCAGTGCATTTTGATGGCTTAATTAGGAAGATGGTGCAGCACATGTGCTCTACTAGCCAGGTTCATCTCAGAGGTCACATCATCAAAGCAGAATAGTTGCATGATGTACAGCTAGATTAAGAATACGGATTTCTTCCTTAAGTGTCTTGCAGCTTACTCTGCCTCTTGGTTTATCTCCATATAGTTAGACAATTAAATAAAGCATATTGCTTTATTTATTTCTTTTTAAACGCTACTGAAGGAGCCATTAATTGAAGTACAGCTGGCAATCTTTTTTATTTATTAAGACCTCAATGTACACAGTGACAATCTCTGAAAAGCAAGGCAAGCGCCAGTTTTTTTTTTCCTGCTTCAACATTTGTCCCCTTTCATGGCATGACATTTCTACTTGATAAGAATTCCAAACCTTTGCCTACCTTCCCACCTTCCCAGGAAAAAAAAAAAAAAAAAAAAAAAGATAAAACAAACTGACACCATAGAGAATAGGAATGTAAAATAATCTGAGAATTCAATTCATGAATGCTGTGGTTTAAGAACATATTTTTCAAATATTGCAAAGATGACATATTAACCTGCACTTCAAAGGACAGATGAGACAGAATGTCTTTTCAGTCAGTTATCAAGTGATAAATACATGTTGTTGTTTATATTTACAAATGTTTATACATATGCATAGGAATACACAGTGGTCAGATTAGATGATTTCAGCTGTACTGTTTCCCCTCCACAAAAGGTTACAGTATGGACTACGCTCTTACACAAACAAATCTGGTCTTTCTTAGAACACAGATGAAAAAAAAAAGAAGAAAAAAAAGAGAGGAAAACTGTTATTTGTCTATCTTCTTAAATATTTTTGCATAAGATTCATCTTTGTAGGGGCTAAACAAAAGGTATGAATTTTATGTTTTGTTTTTTAAATCTGACTTCTGTCTGCTTCAAGTTAATTGGATGAAAATGATAGAAGCACATCTTCCTACAAGATCCTTAACTTCTATGAGGCCTAACCCATCTGACTACTTTCTCTGAATTTGATCGCTGTCTACAAACTTTGAGGCACGTATAAAAGAAAACAATACATTATCATCCCCTGCTATGCATCACTTACAGATATATTTATCAAAGTTATAGCAAAATAGAATCACAAAGGTGTAATTTATAGTCAATACTGATATACGTTAAAGCCTGTGAAAATAAAACGAGAGAATGTGCACCAAAATAAATTATTTCTTGCCACTAGTTTGTCAACAGATCCTTTTGGTGGTAGAAGGTATATGACAGGAAGTTAAGGACATGACACAAACTTGTGGTCCCAGTGAATAAGGTGAATTTGAGCTGGCAGTGTGCCCTTGCTGAGAGGAGGCTACCAGCAATCTGGGATGCTTTAGTGAGAGCAAAATCAGCAGGTCAAGGGGTGATTTATTTTATCCATCTGTCATTAGAGAGTCTGCATATGGAAGAATACATCCATTGAACCATTTGCTTCAAGAGAGAAATAGAAAAATGGGGAAGAATTCCCATGAGTCTCTAAGATGGTCAGAGGCTGAGACATATGGAAAAACAGGGAAAGGTTAAGGGAGTTGGGTTGGTTTAGAGTACAGAACTCTAAGACAGTAGTCTAATTGCAGACTTCAAATACCTTACAGAAAGTCTTGTGGAAGTGAGAGCCAGCCAGACTTGCACAGTGGAAGGACAAGAAGCAAAAGTCACAAACTGCAATACTAAAAGTTTCAACTCTTTCTAAGGAGGGAAGAAAAATACACCAAAGTGCCCCAAAGAGTTTATGAAATTTCCATCCTAGAAGATGCTCAGAACTCATCTAGACAAGACCTTGTGCAACCTGATTTAACTCAGATGATAGCACTGTTCTGAGCAAAAAATCAGACAAGATGATCTCCAGACATGCATTGAAACCTCAGTTTTTCTGTAATTGTGCCTACTTACATGCTTTCAATCTTATACATATGTCTTTAATCAGAATTAGCTAGAAGTTATCTTCATTTTCTCTCATATTCAACTAAAGAATAAGAGGAATTTATATGGAAATGGGAGACTGATATGTAAAAATCTGATAAATCATGTCCTTTTGACTTTAGAGTTAATATTCCTCTGGGACTAAAAGACCTCTTCCTGAGAAGGCTCAGATTTTACATAAGTTGTGAGGTTTTTGGTATCTATCCTTTCCTTTATTTCCCCATCGACCTATAAACTAGACTTTCCTGTCCAGGTACTCTGAAAAGCTTACTGGCCTACCACAAAATAATTATGAGCATCACTACTTCAAACCAATAAAAAATAAAATCAAAAGAAATGCCATCTTTTTAACTATCAGCTCAGCTGCTACATAATTCACTCAGAATGGGTGAAATCTATTCTTTCCAGATGAAGGAATGCAAATCTATATCCTCTACTTTTTAAAATGTATCAAGGGAGTACTGGTCACTCTTAATTTCCTTAGCTCAATGAGTCCTTTACAGTTTCACAAACAGGGGCCTGTACAGAATTTGAATCCATTTTCCTTTGCCTCTGAGGCAGTGTCAAAAGACAGGCAGTAGTTAAATTGTGGATTAAGTGGGGCTGAACATTTCATTTTTTTAATATTGCTCTCAGAAAAACCTGCAAAACCGTAAAACTGGGTACATTCTTCAACTGAGCTATTCAATACCTTACTCAGATCATTGAGAGATTTATTTTGGATATCTAATCGAAATTTCATTCAGGCACTTTAAAACAATAGGAGAATGAATCTTTATGAAGCAGCAAATGAGATTCTTACAGTGCTAGGAGCCATCTTTTCACAATGACTTCACAGGTAGTAGGGAAACCACAATAACATAGAATTTCTTGTTAAAATGTATCAAACACTTATAAACCCAGAGTACCATAATCAGATAATTCCAGCAGTTTGAAAAGCAGGTAACAAAGTACACCGGCTAATGTGTAAGCTGTATTACCTATCCAGAGCACAGATTCTAAAGAACTGAAAAGTTTATTATTATTAGTAGTAGTAGTTCAGCTTCTTTAAGGATATTATTATTAATAATAATACTGTTAATAATAATATTAATATATAATATATAATAATAATAATATCCTTGAAGAGGCTGAACTAGATGGCTACTTATGTTAGTAAATTATGACAAATTTGATTGAAAGATCTCAACTACAAATTTTTAGATTGCAAAAATGACAACTTACTCCTTAGCTTGGCCTTAAAGGTAGGCAAAAGATACATACTCTACTTAAACATTACATTCCAGTTATGAAAGCTTAATTATGAATAATAACTGTCTCATGTCAAAAGAGACAAACTATGATAGTGAAGGTATTTTCTTCGGTGTTTTATTAGTAAGCCAAGAAGTATTAGGGAAAATGAATTTTGAAATATTCTTGTCTGCTCCACAGGAAGCACAATCCTGGGCTGGTTCTCTTCAGGATTTCAGCAAGCTCCTATGGTCATCAGGGAAGTTTGTAGGGTTTTCTGTTTAAAACTCACACTGGTGAAACATTGTTCTCAAATGTACATTTTGTTGCATATATTTTACATATTATGCTTTGTTATTTAACTTTATCTCCTATGGGAAACCTATTTTCTGGAGGAAAAAAATACAGTTAACATTTAAAAATCAAAATAGATATCAGAAAAACAATCCATTTTACTTAAAAATTAGGGATAACAGTATAAGATTAGCATTTACTTATGTACTGGGAGACAGAATTTATAGATTATGGAGGTCTGTAACCTCTATTAAAATCTCAAAAAAACTGAATTCAAAAGAAGTTTTCTCCTCATCTTCCTCTTTCCAAGAATTCTCTTAGAATAATTATATTATTAAATCTACCAGGAGCATTAAAAAATTGTCGTTATAAGGTTTTAAAGGTTTTCTTTTTCCAGAAAAGGAAGGTTTTCTTTTTTTTTTATCTCTATAAAGCTCAAAGATTGGATCCCACATATGTGGCACCTATTCCACTTCAGATGGAGGATACTTTCACTTACACAGTACTACTGCCTTCTAAGGACCTGATCACAAGCCCAGTGAGATCCATGAGAAATGCTTGTACTGCTTTTGCTATCAAATCACAAATTTGAAAAGGTTGTGCCCATCTCTATTAATTTAAACTGAAAAAAAAAAAAAAAAAAAACAATGTGTCCAATTTAAATTATTCAAGACTTTTTCTACATGTGGGATTTGAAGTTCTTCTGTTGCACTTAAGTATTTTTGACAATGTAGTAAATGCAAACTTTAAAACATTTCAATGACATAACTGAAAACACGGAGAAAAATGTATGCATCCAAACATAATATAGCATTAGTTAATGCCATGTTTTCTTAGATCAGAGCACTTTAAAATCAACGATCAAGTTATTCAGCTTTTAAATATGCAGAACAACTGGAAAGAAAAAAAAAAATCACATCCTTCCAGATAATGCTCACCTCCTGATTAAATAAAGATGTGCCAAGGCAGAGGTACTTTATGCCTCAGGAGACAGCCATAGTGGAACACCGAGTGTATTTTATATGTGAATTAGAGGTAAGGTGTAATGACATGAGATGAAAGGCTCAGCCGTGATTTTAATAAAGGGGAGAGACAGTACTTCCCTGTGGACCCCGTATGCAAAAGAGTGAGACTCAAAAAGAATATATGAAAAGATTCAGAAAAAATGGCAGCAAACATTTCAAAGTTGTAAGACCACCATTAAAATTCATCACATTTTACTGAAGTCAAGAATTCTAGTTCTTGAGGGTAAGCATTAAGAAATTTCTGAGAGTTTGTCATCAGTAAGCCGGAACAATTCTTGATGTTGAGAATTTGAGAGCTTGAAACAATAAAATTCCATTCTTAAAGGTTTTTATAGCAAGGAAAAAAATTATCTAAAAATAATTAATTGAATGATTTTTGAAAGGAATTTTTCTCACCAAAACAAAACAATGCAAAACAAAGCAACAATGTACCAATTAACTGTGCTATGATCTGACATGTTTTAGCAGTTTACTGCTTTAAGCAATCCTCAGAAAAAGTTATCTCTTCCTATATTTATGTATCTGTCTCTATCTATATATGTTTAAGAATACAGCAGAATTCCAAAGAAGCATTATTTCTCCCCCAGAATTCAGTGAATGAAAATGTTTCAGATTTTGACAGATCTCTTTCTGTGCAATTAAAAAAAAAATTAGGAATGACAAGCTTTGTAAGAAAAAGCCACAAAAAGAGCAAAAATGATTGGGTTGAACTGCTTCAAGGAAAAAAAAAAAAACAAAACCAAACAAAAAAACCTCCACGCTATATTTGATCATTTGTGATATTCACGCTTCTGGCACCCTGCCAGTTAGGCTGAGCACACCAGTGTCTGGTTAAGCAGAGTAATCTCCTGGTTCAAGAATTGGATCTGTGATGAAAATTACAAAACAGGGACAAAATCAAAATGTCACCTGAGATTTTATTCTGAAACTAATTTGATGGAAGAAGTAATACAATGCCAAGAGCCTTTTTAGTAGCGTCTACAAAACTAGGACTAAATTGAAACCAGTGTGAGTGGTTGGAGGTAACTATCATGCAAATACATTTGGATCTGCAGGCGTTCCTTTTACAAAGAGTGGTAGATGTCTTTCTGACAGGTAAATTGCTTTGAAATGGTTTTTGAAGTCTGAGGTCAAACTTTTAAAATGATAATTTTAACTTGCATCTTACTTTATTCCAGAGTCTTTTTGCATCTCTTACATAATGCATTTGAATCCAACAAAATTAGATTAAAAAAAAAAAAAAAAAAAAAAAAAACATCAACTCACTTCCCTAATTTACATTCTGTGAGCCACCATTCATTATAGCACAACAAATCTTTGAAGGGAAAATCTTTTCCTTTCTCTTTTCACTGAGTGGTTTATGTTTGAACTAGTTGCTTTTGTATATATGAAGAATTGTATAGGCAAAAAAAATCTGTATGCACAGTGTATTCAAGTTAGAAATCCAGGCAGTACAGTCTTTAGATTACTATCCAAATGCAAAACAGGATAGAAAAATAGCACACCAAAAAATCAGTATGTTACTTTCATATTTTCCTTGTACGTCTACTGGTCCTTCCTAAATTTTACTGAAAGAGTATACATTATTAGCACTAACAATCAAAGTTTGTTTTTTTTTTTGTTTTCTTTTTTTTCATTACAAGTACTGAAAATAACTCAGAATGACTCAGAAGATGTTTTTACTAACCTGTTCTAAAGAAAGAAAAAAGAAGAAAAAAAAACCACACAGATTTTGTTTCTGGTAATTTGCTTCAACCACAAAACCACTGCATGCAGTGCATTTGAATTATACAAGTTACCCATCACTTTCGCTTTCAAGCTGGACAGCATTTTGCTGTTTTTTAAACACACTTATTACTTCTCTCTCTACATTAGTAATACTTTCCACATACGGACACCGGCATGATTACCAACGTAGAATTTCACTGAAGACGTAGCATTTCAGCTACTTCACATTTGCAATGGCCTGCTGTTTTCCTTTTTTAGGAAGGTTCTCTATAGATTTCCTATTCTCTTTGATCTTCAAGTCAGTTTCTGCACTTTGTATTCTTCCCCCCTCCAACAGCAGTAATCAAAGGAATGTTTTAATAGCCACCTTAATCTTTTCTTACTTTGATTTTCAGGCCACTTTTTTTTTTTTTAATTTTTTTTTTTTAATGTTGCCCTTTATAATCGAGCGAAACAATTAATTGCAGCACAGACACCACAGCACTTATTAAATCCTCTATGTTGATAGACAGATATGCTCATAAATTACTAAACTCACCCCCCCCCATGAACATATGGAGAAAGAGTTTTATGTATATACAGGCATGTATTCATGCTGACATAATAAAAATGATTCTTAAAAATATGAACATTTATGTTTAAATAAAAGGTACCTACCTGGAATAAGCTGACCCAGTAAGTGATGACATCTGGAAAGGCTGCATGCAGCTACTATGACCAAAAAAGGATAATGTTTCCATTTCATGATGTGTCCTTCCTTGCATTACACCAGCTCAGCACCGCTAACGTAAATATTACCTGCATTGAGCAATGGAAATAAGAACAGATGAATCAATGATAAATTTAAGTTACTCCCAAATATTTTTACCTAGCATAACTGTGTCAAGTATTCTGGTTTCAGTACAGTCAACCATAAAAGTAAATATGTCATTTTTTTTTTTCTAACAATTAGAAAGTTATAAACTACAATCAAAAATACATTAACTATCCTTACAGAACAGCCAACCCCTAAAAAGATGTTTTAAAGATAGACATGAGGAGTTTCGATATATATTTTAAAGTGCTGCATGCTATTTGGTTACAATTTAATTCAAGCTATTAAGAAATATAGCAAGATAGTTGCTTATGTTTTAAAAATATACTTCAGTGGCATTTGGCTTTCTATAAAACCCGTGTTAAAACTACAACAATCTTCCTTTTATGATGTGTTTTTGCTCAACAAGGACTATGGACAATTTTACCCAGTAATAACTCCAGCTTATTAAGGGTTTGTGTTATTAAGGGATGAAACTTCTCAAGTGACTGGTAGGAAATTTGAATTTTACAGAAGAAGAGAATCTTTTGATTAAATGTGACTTTTAGACTCATTTTTCTGACCAGAACCGTAGGTTGAGAAGTATTCACAACTCCACCTCAGCTCAGAAATAATTTCTGCTCATCCTGTTTGTTCTTTTGCACATCAACTATGTTGGCGCTCAGTATTTCTTGGACAGAACTCTCCAGATCCCATATACAGTATACCTGTCTGTACAATGCCTTTACAGGTTTCTGAATAACATGTGGCGTTCTTTAGATAATCATAAACTTCTAAAAACATCCAAAGTTTTTTTAGATAAATATGTTTATTTGAATATATACAATCTTAAAATAAATGCAATAGTTTTATTGCTTTGCTTTGTTGCTTTAATAAGGGCCTTTATCTCAGTTCAAAATAAAATATGTGCTCACAATGATTCATGTGTTGTACAATATCTAGGGCTTCATATCAAGTTCCTGGTGACAAAAGAGATGATATTTCATGTATTTGTCAAGTTACTAGATAACCACAACTGCCTTACCTCAACTAACAATTAGAGACCACTGAACACGATTGGAACTGAGAGGTAAGCCGATGCATAAAGTTCTAGTCCAACAAAAAATAGCTACGCTGGACCTTGATAACACCATACCTCCACTTATTTCTCTCTCCTTGTATTTATTTCCCTTGCAACTGAGAACACATACACTGAGATGAGAAATTTGGATTATGATTCTCAAATGCCAGCTGACAAAATCACATAACAAAGCTATGAAATTGCAAAGAAGGCATAGCCAGTCTCTTTTCAGTGGTGCCCTGCGCTCGGACAAGAGGCAGTGGGCACAAACTGAAACACAAAAAGTTCTGTCTACACAACAGGAAGTACTTCTTTCCTGTATGAGTGACAGCACTGCTACAGGCTGCTCAGAGATGTTGTGGAGTCTCCATCCTTAGAGATCTTCAAAAGACACCCAGTCACGACCACAGAATCACATAATTGTAGGGGTTGGCAGGGACCTCTGAAGATCACATAGTTCAACTCCCTGCTAAAGCAGATTCCCTACAGTAGGTAACACAGGAAAGTGTCCAGGCAGGTTTTGAATACCTCCAGAGAAGGAGACTCCAAAGCTTCTCTGGGCAGCCTATTCCAGTGCTCTGTAACCATCAAAGTACATATTTTTTTCCTCATGTTTCTATGGAATTTCCTAAGTCCTAGGTTGTGTCCATTCCCCTTTTGTCCTGTTGCTGGGCACCACTGAAAAGAGCCTGGCCCCATCCATTTGACACCCATCCATTATAAGCATTCATAAGATTCCCCCTCAGCCTCCTCTTCTCCAGATAGAGTCCCAGGTCTCCCAGCCTTTTCTCATACAGGAGAGATCCAGGCCCTTAATCATCTTTGTGACCCTCCACTAAATTCTCTCAGTGAACATAGGACTCCAGATGCAGTCTTCTCAGGGCAGAGTAGAAGGGGAGGATCATTTCCATTGACCTTCTGGCCATACTCTTTTTAATGTACCCCAGGATACCACTCGCCTTCATGTCCACAAGGGCACAGTTGTCTACCAAAACACCCAGGTCCTTCTCTGCAAAGTTCCTTCCCATCAGGTCAGCCCAAAATCTACACCGATGCATGCTGTTATTCCTCCCTAGGTGTAGGACTCTGCACTTGTCCTTGCTGAAATTTATCAGGTTAATCTCTAACCAACTTGCCAGCCTGTCTAGGTCCCACTGTATGGCAGCACAGCCTTCTAGTGTGTAAATCACTCCTTCTAGCTTCATATCATCAGCAACTTGCTGATAGCGCACTCTATCCCTTCATCCAGGTCATTGATGAAGATACTGAACAAGATAGACTCAATACTGAACCATGGAGAACACTACTAGTTGCAGGCCTCCAAATAGACTCTATGCCACTGATACCATGTCTGAGCTCTGCCAGTCAGCCAGTTCTCAGTCCACTTCACTGTCCATTCATCTATCGCACATTTACTAAGCTTCATTACAAGGATGTCAAAAGCCTAGCTGAAGTCAAGGTAGACAACACCCACTACTCTCTCCTCATGTACCCAACTGGTCATGACATCATCAAAGGGTACCAGATTGGTTAAGCATGATTTTCCCCATATTGACTATTTCTGATAACCTTCTTTTCTTCCATTTGCTTGGTGATGACATCCAGGATAAGATTTCTGTCTTTCCAGGGACAAAGGTGAGGCTGACTGGTGAGTTGCCAGCTCTTCCTTCTTGCTCTTTTTGAAGACTGGGGTGACACTAGCTTTCATCCAGTCCTTGAAGATCTCTCCTGTTCTCCATAACCTTTCAAAGATGATAGAGAGAAACCTGACAATCACTTCTGCCAGCTTTCTCAGTACTCATGGGTGCAATCCATCAGAGTCTATTGATTTGTATGTTTTGAGTTTGCCTAGACAATATCTGACTAGATCCTTCTTGACTAAGAGGAAGTCTTCCTTTCCCCAGACCCTCTTATCTCAAGGGTCTAGGATTCCTGAGGGACCATGTTAGCAGTAAAGACTGAAGCAAACAAGGTGTTTTGTAACTCATCCCTCTGTATCCTCTGTTACCAGGGCATTTATCTCATTCAGCAGCACTTTTCCCTAGTTTTTCTTTTGTTATTGACATACATAAAGAAGTCTTTCTTGCTATTGCTCACCAGATTTAAGTGGATAATAGCCTTCTTTGTTGCAACCCTGTGTGCCCTGACAATGTTCCTATATTTCCCTCTAGTGGCCAGACAACTTTTCTATATTCCATAGACTTTCTTCTTCCATTTCAGTTTTTCCATGAGATCCCTGCTCATCCATGAATGTTTCCTGGCACCTTTGCGTGATTTCTTACACTTAGGGATGCACTGATCTTGAGCTTGGAAAAAGTGGTGCTTGAATGTCAATCAGCTCTCTTGGGCCTCCTTACCTTCCAATGATCTAACCCAAGAGATGTCTCCAAGTAGGCCCCTGAAGAGGTCAAAGTTGACTCTCCTGAAGTCCGGGGTTGCAATCCTACTTACTGCTTTATTTCTTCCATGTGAGATTCAGAACCACATTAGTTGCTGCAACCAAAGATGCTCCCAGCGTTATGTTCAGCCTCTACTACCATACTACTAACATCTGCCTCTGATGCCGCAGGCCAATAATAAGAAGAGGTATTAATTCCAGAGTAACCCTAGTATTTATAACTTCTATTCATATCCATGCATGGTCATAACACATTTTGACTATAATAATTGTGTTAAATATTCCAGTTCTACCCTTCAATTAGTCTTTCAGTGTCTGAACTACAAAACTAATATTGTAGAACAAGGACTGCCACTAATTATGTTGCCACTGACAGAAGGATGCACTAGCCATATAAACTTCAGCTGCCCTGAGACCTCACGTAACACCATACTAAATGACTGCAGATCTGCACCAGAATGTGCAAGAAAAGATTCAAGTACAGTGTGTTGTCCATGCTACACAACAAAGATAAACACTGTTTCTTCTATGACATTATAATCATTAAAGAATCAATGGCAAATTAAACTGCACAAACCCAGAGGAGAAAGAAGCACTATTGTAAATTAAGAGAAAGAGTCTAATCAATTATTTTCTACCACTTTCCAAGCATACTGCTATTTATCACTACAGTCAGCCCAGCATGCAGCAGCAGAAGTAAAGACATCAAGTCACAACAATAAAAAAACAAAAAACAAAAAAACAATGCTGGTTTTCTCTCTCCTCTCCTCTCCTTTATATTTTTTAATCATTTTCCCTCAAAACCACTTAAAATAAACAACAATTTGACTATCTATGTTTTTTTTCAGAAATGGTAAGCAACTCATCAAATCTACATTTTCACAGGATTTTGAGTTGAAGAAAAGGACACAAAAGTCAAGCAATCAAGATTTTAACTTATAAAAAATAAGTTTTACTATTAAATTATTCTTATGAGATTTACAATCTTTGGTAAATACTACACTGAAGAAGACAGTTTAACTACAAGATGAATCAGAAGTTTGATCTGCTATGTTGCCAAAGACTGTTCCGGAGTGAATACACAAAAATTTACTGAAGATATAAAAAACAGAAACTCTTTCTGAAACAAAATAAACTACTTTTGAATGCAAGCTATTTTTAAAACTCTCCATTCATTGTTAGGCCTGCTGTTATTAGACGAAGCTTCTCAGTCATTCAATCCTGTTCCTGTCTATTAGTCAGAATTCCATGTCTATTAGTCAGACTCCAGCTATCTCATCATTTATGTTTAGACTGACACTACTTTTGAGCTTAATCTCCTTCTGTGCATTATCATCAGTAAAGTTACCTATCATTGAAGTTAAGAACTTCACTCTATTATTTTAAATATCCTGTCTTTGTCAAAATGAATTTATTTGGAGTTCTAGGACAATGAGAAGGACCTAATGCCATATGTTGTTTCCAATTAGGAGCAAGAATGAAAAAATGTTGATGAACTAGTGGGGACAAATGGCCAGCTCCTTTCTTGGATACAAAGTAAATAAACTCTACTCAGATGAAATCAGCTATAAAAATATAAGTCTATTTAAACCAGAGTAGGTAGTAGTATATAGAGCACTGGTGGGTCTGGATTGTGATCTTTTCAGGGACAGTTTCAGTAGACAGCTCCAGGGAACTGGCATGTGCATCTATTCACAAAGTTTACCTTGCTTAATGTTTTACTATAGCAAAGCATTTCCTTTTACAATTACTAGGAAAGTTTTTACAATTTATGATACAATTTTTGTGTTCATTTTATGCTGTGAAGTTTTGTTTTGCTTTTGCGTTTTGTTTTGTTTAATCCAGAGAAAAGCATTGTATAAAACAAAAATATACTCTACGCTTTCAATTTGCATTTCTAGGCAAGCAGCAAACTCATATAAACAGTCCTACTGAGATTTTTAAGTAACTTGATTCTTTGCTTGATGTATTTACTGCCTAAGCAGTTTCTTAGAATAATTCTAAGAAACAAAAAGAAAAAGAAAAAGCTATGTCCATATTCGTCCACTGAATCCTACTGGGAGGTGGAAACAGAAACCCAGACTTCAGTCTAAAATCCTAAATACCTACTACAGAACTGCCTGCACATGAAAGCTCAGTGTGAAGGACCAAACATATGACGAAAGAAAAATCTTTTTCCTCCCACCAGTCTCATAAGTAATCTCTCTACTAGAAGCTCTGCTAATTTGTAATGTTTCCTTCACTTCACTGGCTAAATAAACTGAGATTAATTTTGAACAATGGACAGCTTTAACAAAGGCATTTCCTCAGAGAGGAGTCCATAAATGAGACAGCAAGCAATAGAACATGCTTTCTACAAAAGGAATCAATATATTCATCATTCGGTAGATATACAGTGCAGGGTATGATGCATGACCTGGAATGTGTCAAGGAGTGAGTGTAAAGAGAAAGCAAAATAAAAAAAAAAGCAAACAAAAAAAAATGAAGACAAAAACATAATCCAAACAAAACAGTGATTTCCAATAATTATGTGAATTGGAGCCACTCAAGAAAAGTAACAGTGATCTGTATGCTTCTAGGTTCAGAACTTTGTCTCTTAGCCCCAGAATATTGGTCTCTCCCAAGCAAATTAAGTTAAGGTGCTTCCTGTTCTCTTTTTTGCCTGCTATGGCTGGAGGAATACAAAGACAATGTCCAAATGTGCAAGAATGGGATTAGGAAAACCAACAAAGACCTGGAGGTTATTCTGGTAAGGTTTGTAAAGAGCAACAAGATGGGATTCCGCAGGTACTTAAGCATCAAACGGAAGAGCAGGAAAAAGAAGGCCTGCTGCTAAATGGGGTGACAAAGGATGAAGAAAACACGCATGTACTCTACATCTTCTTTCACTTCAATTTTTGTTGGAAAGACTAGCCCTCGCAAATTCCAAGCTCCTGAGACTAGAAGTTAAGACTCAGGAATACTTGCCCTTTGTAGAAGAGGGTCAGATTAGGTATCATCTAACATGAACACGTTAGTCCCTGGGATCCAATAGGATTAAAATTTCTTATTTTTAAATGGAATTTTAAAATTCCAAAGGAGCTAACCAGTGTCACTGCAAGCCACTCTTGATTAGCTTCGGAAGGTCATGACAATTAAAAGGTTTCTCAGGTTCCTGAGAATTGGAAGACAGCAAAAGTGCCTTTTATCTTTAAGACGGAATATCCAGAGCCAGTCAGACTCACATCTGGTCTCTGAGAGGGTGATGGATCAAGCTACTCTGGAGACTTGGAGGTCCTGGTGGACAACAAGTTGAGTCAGAAAGGTGCCTTTGCTGTACAGAAGGCCAAAGTATCTCGGGCTGTTCTGCAAAGAGTGTAACCCGCAGGTCAAGGGAAGTGATTGTTCCTATCTCCTCTGCACTGGTGAGGCTAGGTATGGAGTACCAGGTCCAGCACTTGCTCCTAATTGCAAGACTCACACAGACTTGGTGGAGCAAATCTTGTAAAAATGACCAAGAGACTGGAGCATCTGTCGCTTGAGAGGAGGCTGAGAGAGATGGGACTTCTCAGCCTGGGGAGAGGATGCACTGAGGGATCTGATCCATGTATATAAAGACGTGTTGGGAAGGAATGAAAAAAAGGAGCCAGATTTAACTCGATTTAACCCGGATTTAACCCAGCAAAATGCAGACTGAAACATGGAAAATTCCATTTAAAAATAAGAAAACATATTTCTACCATGAGGGTGACTGGACTGTGGAACAAGGTGCCCAGAAATATGTGGATCTCCTTCTTTGAGATTATACAAAACCTGACAGGTTATATACCATGGAAACCCTCTCTAGCTGACCTTGACCTAAACAGGACTGGAACAGGCAATCTCCAGAGGTGGTTTTCAGCCTACTGTTGCACTATTCAGAAACCACAGCTCCAAAATCAACAGTCCATATACTGTCTCAGGAAATGCTGTAGTAAAACGAAACATAAAATGAGAGAAGAATGTCACATAAAATTAATCATAATATCCTTAGTGCAGATTGTCTAGAAAAGGTATCAGCATCAAGTGGTTTGGGAGCAGAGACTGACAGAATGGAGCCACTATGCTTGGCATGTGTTTCAGGGCTTGATAAAGAAAAAGGAATATGGACACTAGGAAAAATAACTTGTCCTGTGAACAGTCCTCAATGCATGGTCAAAAATGGAGAGCTGAAGAGGTTTGTGATTAGAGTTTTGTTTGGAATAACCTCTTGATTCCATAGATAACCAGAGAATATAGACAAAGTGAAAACACACAATGCAGTGTTCGTCTCAGTAGTTTGTACATTCTCATATAGTTTGTATATTCAGGCTGATTATTCCCCTGAAATGCAACAATCAGTTTTAACTTGCAAATTATTCTCTTGCACAGACCTGCAGTTTTGTGTTTTGTCCTCTATTTTATTTTCAGTCACTCATGGAGGAGATAACTGGTGAGAGTCAGCAGTGAATTAATTGGACAAAACTTTCCTCAATTCCTAAAGGTTATTTCATTCTGTTGATGAGCCTTTTTTATTGAATGATACTGCTGATACAGTAAAAAGCTGTGGAAAGAGAGGGCAGATGTGAAGACATTTGTATCATCACTGTCAAGAAGCCATATAAGAAAGCAAGACAGAATGGTCTTAGCTAAATATTCTACAGTTCAGGACATTACGTACATGCATGCATAGGCACTTGTTGGAGAAGTGGAGGCAATGTAGTTTTAGAAATATCTATAATCTATTAAAATTTACTTGTTTTCTAGTACCTAGAAGAAAGTGACACTTTTAGCTCTTCTTAGGTGCAGATCACTAGTTTCTCTATAATTAAAGATGCTTGACAAAGAACAGCAGTCTCCTGCAATTTCAACTAACTCAATCCGTACAATTCTAAAGTACAATTATTTTGAAACATAGTTCTTGGACTGTGTAAAAGGATTTTATCTTTTAAATACTTTGCTCTAATTTAGTGAAATTTCCCTTTTCTGCCTGCAATTCAGCAAACATGAAAGAAAACTGAATTTCTTTGACTTGATTCTGAACTCAAATTCTACGATTGTCAATCATCAGATGCTCATCTACAGCTACTCAGAAAAAAAAAAAAAAAAGCAATATCTATGACATAAAATCATTGGTATTCCTCTTGCTTCTCAAATCTGGAAAAAGTAGAAATCAATAGTAAAAAAGAAGTTTCTTGTGGTTGGCAAGCAGTAAAATGCAGGAAAAATCATGCAGAATTCTCTTACAACATCAGTTATCTCTATCTTTCATTTGAATAAACTCTGTACAAAAATGAAGGGATATAGAAATTAAATATCTTCTGTTCAAACTTAAGTAAGTGCCACGGTTTCATCTGGGACAGAGTTCATTTTTCCTTCATTATGTCCCGTATTATGCTATGGTTTGGCTTTAGAAGAAAAACAATGTTGATAATACACCAATGCATACTGTGCCACCAGTGTGGGAACTGGGAAGGCATAAGGAGCTGGGAGGGGACATAACAAAGACAGCTGACCTGAACTGGACAAAGGGATATTCCATACCAGGTGACACCATGTGGTGCAAAAAACACTTGAAGAATGGTAGGGAGCTGGCCGGGTGGGCAGTCTGGCTGGACACTGGCCTGGAGGTGGTGAGAAATTGCTTGTGTATCACATGTTTTGTAGATAAATTATTATTACCATTACTATTATCTGTTCTTTTTTCTCCCTTCCTTTTCTGTCTTAGTAAATAGTCTTTATCTTAACCATTGAATTCTACTTTTTTAAAAAAATTGGAAACTGCTATCCAGAAACTAAATACTCATCACTTTTTGATCATGAAACTACCTTAAAGTTTCTGAGATCATAGGTTAAAAAAACTCAGGTGAAAAAAAGGATCAGTAGTGCCTTGATATAGTCTCAACATACCAGTTGTTACATATTTTCTTTAAAAGTAAAACTGAAACTAAGATTAAATAATTACATATTCCGATCAATTAATTGAAAGGCTAATATCTACCAAAGAAAAGTTGTGAACTTGCATTTAAAAAATTATTCATAATAATAATATATGAACATCAACAGTATTTCTTAAATAGGGGATATTTGAAGGAGTAAAGTGGTTGGTTGTCAAATGTACTTCCAAATGCAGCCAAGTGGAAAAGAAACAGTGTTTGATAGAAAGAAAATTCAGTGCCTGAAAGGTTAAAAAAAAATTCCTTTGACTGCATTTGGACTCCTCTGTTATACCTGACATAAAAAAGCAAGGGTTTTTCAAAGGCATTTAGCTTTAAACATTCACAGTATCTTTGAATGTCCTCAGCAGGACCAGAAAAGAGGGATTCAATTTTCAAAGATAATTGTGTCAGATAACTGTCTCATCCCTTTTCAGAAACAATCTGATAAATACCTAATTACCAGCTGAGTGATTTCAGAGCCACACAACTGGGTCTGAGAGAAGGCTACAGGGAATGACAAGGTCCCCTAAAGCCATCAAGAGCAAAAAGCATTTGGCTTATGAATTGCTTCATTTATTAGACTGGTAAAATGCATACAAGTCCCCAGTGAAAACAAAATATACATAAAATGTTGACATGATAAACAAAATTAATATTTTACACATGATGTAATTGCTTTCAAATAAAAGAGGACTGAGTACTATGAAACAGTTATATTCTAAAATCCATGATAGTAAAAATTCAAGAACTTAAAACTACTCATTTTTTGTACACCAACCTTTACTACTGTTGGTATGTAATATTGTCTAGTAACGATAATTTGTGTTGCAATCTTGTTGAATGAAATGAAGAAAATGTCCATGTCAGACCCTTAGCTGCATAACTAGAAAGAGCTTACAAAGTAAAGTAAATGAAAGTACCTCCTGTTTCTTGAAAAAAAAAAAAAAAAAAAAAAGATAATTAGTTAAGAAAATCTGTATTAAAAAAAGAGTATTTTCATTTTTGAATTATTTTAACCATTTAAAACAAAAGAAAACACACAGGTATAAAGAGCATCTGAGATTTCACTGAAGCTTTTGAAAGTTCACTCTATAAATGCCAGTCTTGTAATCTTTCTGAACTCCTTGTGCTTAGAGAAATGCTGACCCCCTATAAAACTTCCTAACTGTTAATGGAGTGGAGAGCATGAAATATCAACATAATGATGCAGAGTTCAGAAGCACAGATGGGAAATGGAAAATTACGCTTCAACACTACCAAATTTACCAAGTTATGTATTCCTCAGGTTTTATGAAATACATGTCTGCTTTGTGGAAAACGCAGCAGCTCTGGGGTGGCAATCTCAAAAGGACACGTCTGACCTACCTCTACACATAGACTGGAGAAAATTGATAGGAATTTTGCAAATACAATGAAATAGGATAGATCACACAGTTCTGTAAATCTCAGTCAAATTAAAAATAAGGACAAAAAATGTACTGCATATACATAGCAGAGGGGTGAGTCAATGCTGTTGAGTACACAATATAGGGACAAAGATTTAAACTAAGATGATTGATTTTACTGTTGAGTGGAATAGTAGCAACTATATAGTCAAGAACAAACAGGGACCATTTTAAAACCTGTTCCTCTCAGATTCCCACCAATTAAGTGACAGCGTTTCTGCATGCATCATTATTCATCTCACATACAGAAAGAAACTGAAGCTTGCCTAAAAGAGCTGACTCACTGCTAGCATTTAGGTTCTGTCAGGCAGGGTAGTGTAGTCACTGGGGAAGATGAAGTTCTGAGGTTTTGCTGGTCTGGTCTGCAAATTAAGAGTTTTAATTCAGATCACAGCTCTGGCATAACCTGTGTTGTGAAATTGTGCTTCAACTTCTCAAATTCCTAAGCAATAGTCACTCAATGCAAGGAAAACCCCAAACTGCACTTCAGTGCATGGGGAAATCTTTGTGCTCATCCAACCACCATATTTCTTATGCTTCTATCTGTCATCACAGTAAATGTTCTTTCATAAATGTAACTGTGACACACACACACAAAGAGGAATACTAGGCAAAGTCTTAGTGCACAAAACAAAAGAGAGAAATGGCTCTTCACTGCAAAGCTCTTGAAAAAAACAAGCATTTTAGGACCATAGTCTGTAGTATCTGGTGGCAAAAAAGCTTGCCAGAATTCTTTTACTCTGGGGGTTCAACAACAGCTTGGCTTTTGGCCTTAATAAGAACTGGAGCAATTAGAAAGGATTTGCAGATCCTGCCCAACTAACAAGCATTCTCAGGCACAGAAATCTACATCAGAATTCAAAGGATATTCAGCTCTCCCCAGAAATGCATTCATCCTTCTGGGGTCACCAGTAAAGGTGAAGCTTAAACAATATAGAGACTTTCAACATCTTCTGCTTCCTGCTTAAACAGACGTGTGAAATGCTAACTCCTTGGGGGAAAGGAAGAAGACTCCAGCTTTCACAAAGATACTGCGCGAGTGGCAGAATCCCTTTGAAACTGAGATTGATCTGATAAAGTCGTTATGGTTGTTAATAGCAACCTTTCCTCTTCTTCCCTGGACAAGACCACAGCAATCAGCTGCAGCATGGGGCAGCGAGCAGTACAGCCATCACTAGGAGGGAAAACTGGAGACTGCCTGCACCTCCGGAAAGCCGTATCCTGTCCCCATCCCAGAGTGCCTAAGAGCTTCTCCCTCTATGTGATAGAAGTGTTACTGCCTTCTAGCCTTTCTGGGATCACAGACAGTAACTTTTTGCTATGTTTCATGCCTAAAGTAGACTTTCTATCTCACCACTGCCTTCACCCCACAGGCAAGGAGTATCCACTCCTTTCCCTAACCCCACCCCCTCCCCAACACAATGAAAATCTAAGTCACACCACTTCTACGGCTCCTGAGATTGCAAGTCCTTGGGCCAGAGGAAAAGATCAGTGTTGCCATGCTCAGCCCCGAGACAAATTCAGAAAAGACAGAACTGTTATTAGTTTTCTGTCTAATGGTTCATGCACTGCTGCATGCCAGCTAAATGGGAAGAAGATACTGGGCAATTCAAAGGTAGGCCTTACATTGTGTGGCAGAGAATGAATTTTAGATCTCCTCTTTGATCTGGAATTACTTCAAAGGGAAAGTTAAGAAGATACAGGACTTGAACCTTTCTGAACTCAAGTCCTTTGAGCTCGGCCACTTCCATTTGGAGAACGGCCAGCAGAGGCATGGGGACCACATACTACATTCAGAGAAGTCCTGTTCTGTTAACCCTGATGATCTCTCTTGATTATGCTTTACGAAAGGGATTTACTTAGTCCATGTGGTATCAACAAATTATGAAAATGAAATATATTGCTGGCAAGATACTCACAGAGTGTGATAGGCTCTATGTAAGAGGGAACAGAGAATCTGAGGAAATACCTGAAATCTCACTTTCAATATTTCTATGTAATTGAAATTCCAAATAAAATGCATTTTAAAAGTTTAGCAAGATATGTTAAAAAAAAAAGTTTCTTTTGTCATCTAAACATTAATTTGAAAATATCATATATAAAGATAAATCCTTTAAAGAGCATCATGCCTCTTTCCACCACCCTTGACCTTGATTCTTTGCTTTTATGTAAATCCATTACAACATATTTTTAATTATCTCCTCAGTTCTGAACAAAAAATTAAAATCTGAAGGTGTCTGTTAAAGAGCTAGCAGAAGAACTCAATCTTACAGACTGAATGTTATCAGCCTGGAAAATCTCCCAGGTGATAAGTCTCCCAGATAATTCCAATCTTTTACCAATAAACTGTTAGCGTACATTAGCATGTGAAGTACAGTAAAATAGAGCATGTGTTTTAAGCTTTATTTCTAAGTATTATTGTGGAAAAAGAAAGGTCAAAGATCCTAAAAATCTTCGGACCAGAAATGTACAACAGATTTGGTAAAGAAAATTTAGGTTTTATGACCCAAACTGACAAATTCTGATGGAAAACAAAGTAATATTTACATGCACAGATACACAATGAAAAACACACATCTCACACTAGCACATTCTGGAGTTTCAGCTACCCAGATTGCAGAGTAAACCAAAGCCTTGCAGCAGTTCTCATTGATGCCAGGAACATTCCGGGTAGAAAAATTCAGCTGAAGCAAAAAAGATTTCTTTCTGTCAGTACACCTAACATACCAAAAATTCCAGTTAGCTGGCTAAGATTTTGACAGGTCCCCCAGTTTCTAGCACAGATCCTCACACATTTCATTTCTGTCAGATGCATAATCAGATGCTCACACATGTATCACGCTCTCTGTAACTGTAACAGACACCAGCTATAAACATATTTTAGAAGTTATAGATGTGCCTGCCACAACCGGTGTGACCTTTCCTAATAGAGAAACTGCTGCATAATCACTCTCAGGTGGGCAAGAAAATAAAACATCATGAATCACCAAATTCAGTCACATCAGCAGGAATTTGAAGATGTGGACCAAATAACTAAATTGCTAACTCCTAAATCTTAAGAGATCACAGCTTAAATATTCCTGAGCTGGACTGAAGCTGTCAATTGGAATTTTATAGATGGGAACAAGCAATTTCCTAGTAGTAAACCACAACAGTCAAACTAACTCATCACTGATGAATTCTTAGGATAAAAGACAGAAAAAAATGGCTGAGTTCACAGAATAGTGACTTAGTAATCACCTGTATTTTAGCATATTAAGCATATTAAGCATTTCTCTCAGTCTTGGGCTACTAGATGAATGACTACTATACAGCCTTGTGCTAGTGTAATTTTTAAAAGGCTGAGTGATTCATGAGAAACATTTTTGTCTGACTTTCAAGAAAGTTTCTACTTAATTTCGCTTTGGAAATAACTGAAATGAACTGGTGTTCCTTCTCTAATAAGTCTTATGCTGCCAGAAACAAGAGATCAAGCAATGATATCATACTTTCTTTCTCAAATGGAAACAGAAATGAAGGCCATTAGTGAGATGTTAGAAAAAGTTGTGCATGTGCTGGCTTGTGCTATTGTGCTGCTTTTCTTGCAGTACAGAAAAGGCAAACTAAACTTGGTGAAAGATATTTTAAGAAAGGGACTCAAGATAATTTTTATTCATTTACTGTAGCTAATTTTTTAAAATAATTGCTTTTAATTATTAACTTGCCTTTCCTTCCACTCCTTTCCCTAACCTCACCCCCTCCCCAAGCTCCTTCTCCCAAAAGGTCTGGAAACCTGGATCCACATAGATGGGCCCTTTGCAGCACTAATGCTACTACCACTGAAAAGAAAGCAGCAGGTTCATACAGCTAGAATAAAGATTGCTTACATTTTGAGATTATGATTCACCATATACTCAGATGAACTAATCAGTATTAATGAAATTCACAACATGCCTCAAAGGCATGTTTCTTACACACATTAAACTGATTCAGAGTTACTCTCCTCTAGTTCTTTTCCTGTTAGTAAGAAGGAAATAAATTTAAACCCTCACTCATGTCTTTGCCAACTCATAACACAAGCCACTTTTCCTGAAAAAAGATGTATGTTTAATTTGCTTTGGTCTACTAGGTTTCTACTACATATTAACAGACAGAAATTAAATTTAAGTACCACAAAAAGTGTGCTTTATAAAGTACAAAATATCCTTAAACTTTTAAACTGGAGAAAAGTAACGACTACAAATGTTTTTCTAGAAAAATGAGTATGCACTAGCATAATCATCTGAACTAACAGTATAAGACTATCTTGCATAGCAAGTACTAATTTAAAACCTTGAACTATATATGCTCATAATCAATAAATTAATGTTTAATAAAAATAGAGCTTCTTTGACATAAACATACAGCAATTGAAGTAAATGTGTATCAGTTGAAATAACACAGCTTTTCCCTCCTTGGCTGAAGTGATGATACTGTGAGGAACTATTTCACAGTTCCCCAAGGTGTCTTCTACTTCCAGAAGACGCTCCTCATGCAAAGCATTCAAACTGCTCAGGCCGTGAACTGAAGTGCCAGCAGTTGATAAATCAAGATCTCATTTTCATAAATTGAACACTATCTCTCCCAGCATTTAAAGTTCATCTCTGAAATTGCTATTGACGAGAAAAGAAAGTTAAATTTAAATCAGGAAGAAAGAACATGCCAACATATGCTGCTGTGCTCTGCAGTGGCCTTAAAAACATAGACATTAGGATTCACTCTATTGGGCATTTTGGAAGACAGTAACTTCAGCAGAACACAGGGACAAGGTTTACCCTTAGGAATGTCTAGAAAAGCACTGCATCCTTTTTCCAGTAAAATCAGCTTTAAAATATGCTCACAGATAAAACACAATCAAATACAAAATAACATACAACTGACAAGCTGCTAACATGCTTCAAAGTAATAGATGCTGCTGTATCACTGCAGGCAAGGAAGACCAAAGCAAATAAAAACATAGTGCATGAGTAGAAATTACAGCAGGAAATAACTCTGTGTTTTAAATGGGTAAATTCGGCATTGAGAAAATCAAAATTTCTCTACCAAAAACTTTCCCTGTTTAAATATTCAGACTTGAGTCTTCAAAAACTGATATTTATGAAACTCCATTTTTAGCAATTTGCTGCACTAATTTTAAATAGCCTTGCTCACATTTACATATAAATTAAGTCAACAACCTAATCACATTCCTTAAGCAGTTTATTTACTCTGTACTTGGCAAACCATGCTTCATGTTTTCCCTTTTACAGGATATATCGTATAGAAAATATGTCTTCTATGAATGTCTGGAAAAACCTGAATTGTGCAGCATGTACAACACAGCAGATTCAGAACACAATCTTAGAAAAAAGGAAGTTACAGAACAGTGCAGGAATGACACAATATAGTTTTACTGTTTTTCCATATAGTGCAACCTGTCAGTCTAATCGTAAGTCTAAAACACTAAATTCACACATGAAAGTTACTCTGACCTGCTGGGCAAACACTCAGGCAATTTATTTTAATGGATCGCTGTCTCCATTCAAACATAAATCAAACAGTGTTACAACAATAGAAGATGCAAGAAACTTCTGGTGCTAGACCTATCCTTCAATTCATGAAACCTGCAGTAAATGCATCCTTTATTAAAAATAGTTAGTCACCATCAATGTTTTTTGATTTCTTTTGTTGTTGTTGTTGTTCTAACATACACATAATGAAGACACTTACTAAACAGTAAATAAGCAGCTTTATTGACAAGTCACAGATTAACCTCTCCACTCCTGACCTTTTTGCTACCTCATCTCCTCCCTCAGCTGTCTCTGGGATACCTCACCAATGGCTTGCCAATGGCTTAACAGGACCCAAACTGATCTCTTTGTCTTCCCACTCAAGCACTGCATCACCAGCATTCTCCCTGTCATCCAAGCCTTTAATAAAAACATCATTTTTGTTTCACCTTTCCCTAGCATTCCTAATCCAGATCACATAAATCTTTCTGCTGCTTCTTCTACACATTAAAGATAATTTTCTTCCTTTTTGCCTGCGCAGCTAAATGCTCACTTAAGCTTTTGGTTCTCATTTTGATTCATATATTCTCAAGCTCCATTACATCGTATCAGCCATTCCCTTTCAACCCATTCTAAATGCAGTTTCTAGTTTTATCTTCATTTAGGTTTGACCAGAATGGGTAAAAATTCCAAAAGCATAAAACAGCCTAAAGATCAAAGATCCTTGAATCCATTTAGGATTCGAAGTGGATATGGGTCGTTTTTGTAAGCAGTCATGCAGCTAAAAATGCAGATTATTTTTTGACACAAGAACATCTACAAAAGCTTTTCTGACAACAGCAATTCTGAGCCTAAGTATCTTGGAAATTAGACAATTTTACACATTCATCCACTCTTGTTATCCTTCTACAACCCTTTTGTGTTTCATGCACCAACGTCTTCAGATCATTTCTCAACTTTGTCCTTTTTTTGTCTGCTCTTTGCTCCTGGCATTTTAAATTCAGTTTTTCCCCTGTTAATACCATCCTATACACAGCTTTATCACTTCCTCCCATAAATGTCTAAAAGTTCATTTTACTTCATGCCTTTGCAATAAAATATGCTCAGAGAACTGTTTTAACAGTACACCTAATTCGAACAAGTAGTTTACTAATATCAGCTAAGTCTTAAGATGGTCAGTGCTATGCTAGTAAAAAAGAAAGTAACTGTTTACGTAGAGCACATACTGTACACATATATAAACAATATATAACCAACTGAAGCTTCTTACAGAAATGTGGCTATAAGATTTTGTGCTTGCCTTTGCTGCTTTGAAGCAGCCTCCCGTTTTTTCCCCCGGTTTAGACCAACTTGCTCTCCTCTGTCGTGCATTTTTCCCCTACATACTGTATTCCTTTCTGTACTTCATATACATGGGTTAAGCCGCAGTGTTTTAATCCATGAGATATAATGAAGAAAAAATGAAAAAGAGGAAAATAAAAGCACTCATTACAGATCATCAGATCAAATAAAAAGCATTTTAATACCGCTTTTTATTTGCATCAAAATAAATAACAACATTATTCAAAGTTTAACATATAGTCACTTTTGGTAAGTCAAAATTCCTTCCAGTCCTCAGAAAAAGACTGCTCCAGTTAGTAGAGAGATTTATATAACATTAGATGCATTTTACCTTGAAAAGGAAGGTAACTGTTTCAGTCTACCAGCTGCCTCTGTTCATATGTGAAAGGAGAAATCCAAAACTATAAGTTACTGAAATTCTTACTTCAGAAAACTACCTTATGGGATTCAGCAATTTACTCGGAAGCACTGGGCTCACAAACATAAGGAGGAGATATTTTGAGGAAAGGTAAGAAGATATTTATGATGAAGATACTAAATTATTTATTCACATAGAGTTTGTATTTCCTTTCTTATTTTTTTTTCTTTATTTTTTTCAGGTATAAAGTAATACTGCAGAAATCTTGAAACTTCTGTACTACGCTACATCTTAAGTTTTGATATTGACTGATTAAGGGAAGGAGAGTGGAAAGTGAAGGAGTGATGTGGCTGTGTCTGTGACAGCAGCAGGACAAGTCCCAGCAGGGGGGGTGTCATGTCAGGCAACTAACAAAGAAGCAGCACTATGGCACTGCAGCCTAGGCTTTCAATAAGTGCAACATGCACCTGCTAGCGGCCATGACTCAAGCAGTCTTTGTCACCCTGGCTTTGCGGGGAATCATGCAGAAGCCTGAGCTGGGGTTTAACTGTATGGGTGTGGAGGTGCAAGAGCACATACATCTGCATGCAGAGAAGCTGAGTCCGGATGTGGCTCAGCCACTGCACAGAATGGAGCAGGGGAGCCAGGAGCAGGGTGGGATGGCCAAGGGAGCTCTGCTCTTTGCTGCCTTGCAGCACTAGCACTCTGGGCTTTTTCTGGAGTCCCTCTAATGCTGTTTGGCATCTGTTGGCATGTCAGGAAAGGGAGACATAATCCAGAGAGAATCAGCAAGGTTTGGGTCTTGGCTGGGCTTCTCGTCCTGCTATTTCAGCTCTGATGGTTCCTCAGGGAAAGGAAGCATATATGTGATAGCAGCAGCAAGCACAAAAGCTCCCAAAACAATCAAGGAGAGAAAGACGGGGAGATAGAGGAAGTCAATGACCCAGATGAGAAATGAGACCTGGGCAGAGTTTAGGTTGACAGCATCCAGTGGCCAGCACTGGATGTGGCTGATAAGAGCCATCTGGTGGAAGAGCTGGTGGATGACCTTCGTTGTGCCTGCCTAAGATGCTCCTGCCATAGCTTCAAGCCCTGGCTGCAGCCAGCCATCAGAGCGATCTGCATCTATGAAGAATGGAGTGCCCTTGAAGACAATTTCCTCTACAACCTGATAATGCCCCTGAGACCTCCTACCAGGCACACCTTCCACATGGAGTTAGGAAATGTGGAAGAGATGTCAGCAAGGACTTCCTGCCAGTGCATGGAGAAAACCACCCGCTGGTTCCAGAACCAAATGAAAGCAACTTGGAAACATCTTGACTGCTGCCTGAAGGTACTGCCCTCTCAAGGAAGGGCAGTACCTTCTCAAGATCAAGCTCCTTCATGCACACCTTTTCCATTGAGATGATGCTTGGGGTTCAGCTCGATGACTCAGAGACCTTCCTGAGCACTGTGTAGGCTGATGCCAGCTTCACCAGCAGCATGACATGGTCAGAGAAATGTGCTGTGGCAGAGATGCAGTTTGTCAGGCAGATAGATAGGCGTGTCTGCAGACCTGAACTCATCTGCTGGTTGGCACAAACCTTTCCTCTCATGCCTTTAAGACATCCATGATTTGCCATCTGATGACCATATACTATCAAGTGTGGCACAAGAGGTATTGCCCCTGTGGTTGGATGAACTCCTGTGGCACCTCTGCTGCTGCCTGGAGAATAAACACCTCAAATGCTTCCTCTTAGGTTACAACAGGGTGCCTGAGGACGTGGTCTTCTTGCCAGCCTCCTGAACAGCTGGCCTGCTCAACCACTTTAAGCACCTAATTCAAAAGTGAGCCACCCACACTCAGGTACTGCTCAGGTTAGAGAAGTTATAAGATCAGCTCACAAAAAGGTTGATCTTTGAAGAAGTGTCCACTGATGCTGGAAGAGTCTTCTCACATAGAGCTGTGTTTATGGGACTCACAGCCGGTGGTAGATGATAACCTGCTTCCAGAGAGAAGAAGAGTGCAGGATGCAGGAGACAGAAAGGAGACAGAAGGCCCTGTGCCACAGCCTGCTGCAACATTCTCCTTGGGATGTTTTTTCCACTGCAGCAGCTGAAGATAACAGAAGTGTTCTGACTTTCACTCGTCCTTCTCCTCCATGGACTGTCATGACCCAGGTGACTACTTCACATAAGACCAACGTTTCTTTCACAGCTGTGGGGCTGTGCAGGGATGAAGCAAGAGGCACTGGTGAAGGCCTCAGAGTGCTTTCCAAGGGCAGGGTGGAGAACCTGTCCTTCCCAGATACTCCCTGGGCACAGGTGCCCTAGAACTGAGCATATGCAACATGCAGCAGATGCTGCTCAACAGGCAAGGTCAGGCTGGATGCAGATCTGAGCATCCTGATCCAGCTGTAGATGTCCATATTCATTGCAGGAGAGTTGGACTAGATGACCTTTAAGGTCCCTTTCAACTCAAATGATTGTATGATTCTATGACTGCATATTGTCATTCTTCATACAGTGGTTTTGCACTTAAATTTAGGTCTCTTGTTTCTTACAGTGAGACGAGAGTCTTCAAAGGGAATAATAAAGCATCTAACAACATATATATTAAAAATTTAATGTTTAATATCTTATACAGAAAGCCTACATAAAATGTGAAACACCAAAATTTAAAGTCCTGCCATATATAAATATACATTTCATTATCTTCTGATAATCTCTACCTAGTATTCTACTCCATCACATATTACAGTAAAATTTTGCTTCCTACACTTTTCCAGAGTAAACAAATAAATTAGAAAATATTAGAGAAAAATATTTCCTTTTGTTAGCCAGAGACAACGCACATGGAGCAGCTGGTTCACCCTGAGTCAGAAGTAAAATAACAACAGTGATTCACAACTGACTCAAAGAACCACAATCAGTTGGTTATGCACTAAGCCAGTCTTAATGTCACAAGGAATACTGAACTTCTAAGGTGTGGGAGAAGCACCTGGCCCTATGTTATTCCAGAAGTGCTGAGGGGAAGAACAGACAGTAGTTCACAACCCCCATCCAAACTGCTTCCACCTCCAACCCAGGGCACTTTTGAGGAATGTCTCCCTAGGAATGGTGTGTCCCAGAGGCTCTGTTAAATAGCAAGTTCTATCTCTGGACTCCAAATTAATCCTAAACCACCTCTGACATGAAAATGACAGTAGCAATTTCTACTCTGCTCAGTGGACTTGGCTGCCTCTTCCCACTTCCCTATGTCCCAACTATCAAGGTGAAAGCTTTTAACATTGTGAATTTCTTTCCTCACTATAAAAAAGTAAGAAAACAACAGCAGAAAAACAAAAACGCAATCCATTTAGCATTCTCTTCAGTTCTAGTAACTTCGTAATTCATGTAGGTACCCAACATGTAAGCCATTTTCTGTTTATTGCTTTTTTTTTCACCCACTCTATGATTTAGGTTCAGAAACAGTAACAAGAGTAGGCAGCCAGGACTACAGAAGAGAAAACAAGGAAATGCCTCTGCTGGCGGCAGATCACACTTGCAGGGGACTATACAAACACAGAATTAATCCATTAGTAGAAAACAACTAAATTATCAAAGATTTGCAATAATAAATCTCTACCTTCTGGATGGGTGGATGAATGTATCATAGTGAAAAGAGAACAGCCCAACAAAATAAAACCTCAAAGTGAAAATATTCAAGGCTTCACAAGTAGGCTTTATGCTTAACAAAATTACTATAGATGAACTACACCCTTCCTTCCACAGTTAATAATACATGTTATTTCATTTATAAATTTCATTACAGAGCTACAAAATATTTAATTATTCTAATCAAAGCATTGGAGTCCTATTTAGTAAAACCTGTTATGCCTTCTTTGCTGTTAGGATGCTTTTGTTAAATATTAAATGTGACAGCAAAATGTATTCTATCTATTCTATAAAAAGAACCCTATGTAAGAACCTACATAAATGCATACCATAAATTCTTGGAATTTTCTTTAAAAGAGGTGCTAAAATGTCTCCCTTTAATTCATTAGCTTTCATTCAATTTGATTGCTGCTATAAAATGCTATTTCTTTTTTTACAACACCACGACCAGGTTTTTTTGGCTTACCATAAAGGAGCTGAGTATCAATCATTTGTATTATTCTATCATGATCAGTGCTCAGAAGGGAATGCTCAAGTAATTTTATTAAATCACGCGTTACCTACAGCCTGCAGTTTAAGAAAAACAAACCACTGAATCCAAAGCTCTAGTTATCAAAGAAATATGAATTGCCCTTTTCAATATGTATTATTAAGTATCCTGTATAAAAAGCCTCTAGTACTGAAGCCAAAAATGATTCACATGAGATATGCGAAGGGATGAAGCACTACAAAATTTCTGGCAGAAGTGATAATTCAGCACATTTTCAATGAGGGAATAAAAATGGCCAGCACACATATTAATCATTTGATATTATCTCCTATATAACAGTGTGTACTCCTCTCCCTTTAATTGTTGCTAGCTGAAATGTCATTTAAGCCCAGTAGAGTCTTCAGGATTAATCTCGTAACAATGTACAACCAGAACTGCTTTGCCAGATGTGAGTATATCACAGACTTGGCCACTACTCTCAAGACTCCACTTGAGCTAAAAGATACAATCAAGAGAAACAGACAGTAAAGGATATTGAAGTGACTCACACTGCAAGAAGCATTTCCTTGTTTCTTATGAAGGAGTGCTTTTGACCAACAAGCTATGTTTACTTCATGTCATGGCAGGATGCGGTTTTCCGTGAGAGAGGGCACACTATCACTCCTGACAATCTGTTGATAAAGATGGTTCAGCATGCTGGACTTCAGACTTTCTTACACCTCTCCAGAAGTTTGGAGAAAACTTCCTTTGCTTTCCCCCCATATGCTTCAGTGAACATAATGCTCACAACTGCTGTTGGATATCCAGCCCTGGATATCGCTCATTTACTTTATATCATATCATAACGAATAGCGCTATAAAACGCTGCCAGCAACAATGCTAGCTTATTTCCACTGGGTCCTATACTTTGGCTTGAAATCTGTGGGAGTAATTACTCAGGCTTTTCTGTGCATTCCTTGAATGTATATTTCTGTTAAATTTAATTACCTTCTAATATCAGAACAAAAATGGAGAAACCCAAATATTCCTCCATACTCAAAACATATGTTACTGAAGAGACAGAAGGGTTAAAAACAGAATGTGTTAGGCTGTATGTCTAGACAAGTCAAAACAAGATAATTAAACACATTTTTCCTCTTTCATGCAAAGAGATACTGTGCTAACAAATTTATGATAATATGAGAAACTCCTGAGTAGAGCAAAATGACTTATTAGTTGCTTGCATATTTAAAAGTCTGGAAAAGGATGGCAGAAACAAGCTAACTTCAACCCTTGGAGACATAGAAAGAAATTTCTACATTTAAAAGAATATGTTTGCCTGGGAATAAGGGTTGGGAAAGAGCCAGTCATGTTGGAAGTGGAGAGTAGCAGTCTAAAGTCATATTACAGAACACTTTCCAAAAAGCATCTTACGGGAAAGCTATGACAATACTCAGCTTGTGTGATATTTTGTTTGGCATTATGGGAAGATTTACAACAGTCTTTCCAAGTTTGTCATGGATTATGTGTATTCATACTGTCTTCCTGAACCACTTCAGATCAATTCCTACTTCCTATGCCAGTTGGCTCCGAGCAGCTCAAATCCATACTGCTTTATGTGAGCTCTGCTCAGAACTGCCCAGTCACATTCACACTACATGGAATTCAGAAGAATCTGTGGCTTGGTACCAATACCAAATACTCACCCATGGTCATCTCTATTACACTTGCATATGATGTACCTGTAATATTTCACCACCACTGGATTTTGTCTAGACACACCTGTTCCACATCACATGGTGGCCGTGGAGTAAAGATGGTTATGCCCAGCAAGATCAGGCAAAATCCCTGATGTGTAGTGAGAAAAAGTGAGAAAATGGGACAACAGAATCCAGCTCTTACAAGAGATGATTATTATTATCATTTTAAATGTTATGAGATCAGAGCAATTGACCCTAGAAGAGCTTTAAAAACTCCCTTGAAAAAGTAAGCCAATTAGGGTTGAAGCTGTCAACACTAAATTATTTGCAGACAGCCACCTTCTTCTATCAGGAATATTCTTTCCTACCTGCTCTCCCACTTGGGTTTAGCACAGAAAAAGAAATAAAACTCAAAGGAAATGAGTCATAAAGGTCTGGATTTCACTGTCCCCACAGAAAGTAAAGTCCCATTTATAACTGTTGGAGACATCCTTGTTTCTCTTGGAGAAGTTTGAGACAGATGGTACATATCTCCGTACTCTCTTAGTTTATACCACACTAGCCTTGCTCATATGGTACTAGGTAGCAGAAATAAGCAAATCTGTCTCTCCTGCCTACTGTTCTGAAAACTTGCCTTGGGATTAAGTTGCAGTCTTTATTTTAGTGTCCATTAAATAGAAGAAAATATCAATAAAAATATAAAGAATTTTGAACTTTGAAGTTAGCACAGCTTTCTGTAGGAGCTGGGATTAGCTGCCAAAGACTGATGTTTGTGCACACTTCATCTTCCATGTTTGTATTCCAACTACAAATGTATGAGAAAATCTTTTTTTCCCTCCACCATTTCAGTTCATTAATCCTGATTCTCTGCCTTGTCACCTGATCAAAAAAGAAGACAGTTGGTAGCATTCACAAAAAAGACAATACCTACATACTACTCATGCTTGAAGAAAGGAAGATCATTTTCCTCAACAGGCATTCTACAGTACAGCATTAGAAAACGTAATGCTGTTAAAGCCATTAATATCAATGTGTTTTCCTTTACCAGAGTCAGCCTAAAGATTTGGTACTGTAAGTGCTATTCTTAAGTGACTTAGACTTTATTATGCTAACTTTCAGCATTTTAAAAGGGGAGTTGGAATTTGAAGTTGAAAATACACGTGCTTACTGAACTAAAACTTGCTGAAATGACTTTAGGAATTACACTAATATTATTCTGGAGTTTCGTATTTTGACTCACTTAAGCATGCAGTAAAAACTTGCTGTTTTACAGCTAGGATTATATCTCCATATTTATGTAGAGTTGCTTCTTAGATCATAGGAAAATATATAGCGAATATAAAAATTGTTTGATATTTGCACCTGGAAGAATACAAGTGAGTTGAAAACTGGATGTCTTAAGTAAAGGAAAGAGCTTCCACAAAAGGTATGCCATGCTAGGAAACAGGTGTCAGATTAAATGTCTTATCACTTGTCATCATTTTAAAAATAACTACTGCCAAATAGAAATTAGTTAGCAATTAGTGGTATCAGTTGTTCTTGCTTTATAGTACTTCTTTTTAATAGTACTTGGTATGCAGTCCACTAACATCCTTGCATTCATTCTGAATAACTACACATAAAAGTCATTTGCCATGCTGCTGCATAAATCCCAAACACCATCTTTCAGTCTGCTACATTTCTTTTTAATCACATCAAGAAAATAAAAATATGTACAGTTTGCTGAAGCTCCCTCTTTATCAGTCTGCATTTCTACTGCTATCTATGCTTTCATTTGCACATCTTTGTTCCCAGCTTCAATACTAGTCTTCCATTAAAGGCAAGCAATCCCGGGTGATTGTTCTCTAGCTCCCCCACCTTTCTCAATCCCAAACCATACACAATGGACTCATTGCTTCCTTCCATCACCTTAGCCTGAATGCCTTAAGCAATGTATCCGTATCTAAGCTTCAGATCTGATTTTCAAGGAGCAAAGGACCTAATTAAATCAACTGGAATAAGAGTTTAATCAATAGAAAGCTATAAACTCCCATCTTTGTTTTATCTGTATGTACATAAATTACAAAAGAAAAGTTCAATGCAGAAAAAGTGATTGAGAGAAGCACTATCCAATCTAGGCAATCCAATGCTTCCATCACATTAAGTCTCAAGCTATTAAAAAGAATAGCTTGAATTTTAATCAGAAAATGCAATATTCATTGTAGGCTCTAATTCAGGTAGGTGAAAATGGTATCTTTTTTTTTCTTGTTTTCAGCTTTTCTTCTGTCTGCAATTTCTGTTCCTTTACAGACAGACCTTTCCTTCCACTATTCAAAGTAGAAAATTCTTTTCAGTTTACCATATATGATAAATGGTATTTTTAACTGCATACTACAGTCTCTGCCCTTGCCCACTCCATTTTGAATGAAACATAATAAAACACATTCTTCTCAAATATGCCCTCATTATTCAAAGATTTCACTTTTTTTTTTTTTTTTTTTTTTTTTAATACTATATACACTGTGCTATCTCAATGAGCTGCACTGAACATAGGCTTTTCTGTGCTGTTAAAAAGTGTTTTGGCAATCCAAAAGGCTCTGATAACCAGAAGTACCACTTTCATTTCCTCTTTGCATGAAAGATGCTTTTTTTGCCTCTGATCACATTGTTCTTGCTGTCTAAATATTCGTAAACAATAAGTTGCATTACGATTCCATGAAACTTCAACTTTGCAAGATTCCATTTTAGACAAGACTGAATCAGTGAGCATCTATTACAGTGCAAAATCTCATGCATACATGTTCAACAGTATGTGCCACATAGTACTTCCACCATGTTCTTGGTCCCAAGCAACCTTTTAAAGAGCTTATTTTTAAAAAAATGTCCACCTCACTTACAGATTACATAGTGAATCTCCATTCCACTCTGCTGTGCCCACTTTGCTCATTCAAATTTGATTGCAAAGTGCCAGGTACACATTCTTCTTGAACCTCATTTCTTTTATCTTGATGTGCAAAACAAAAAGAGAGGACTTCATAAATAAACTACTCACTGTTATAGGCCTCTTTTAATAAACAAGATGTAAGAATTAAGTATTAAATTGTGTCAGACTTACTAAATGGTGATAAAGAGGAGAGAATTTAAGGCAATGCTATTGTCTGAAGTACACTGTCTCAGAGTTCTGAACCCTGGAGCCATGAGCCCTAAGTCAACGATTTTTCTCAGAGGTTAGCTTCAGCAAAGCAAATCAGAAAGCAGCACAACTGAAACAGTGCTCTTCAGACTGGGAGCTATTGAAAAATGAACCAATGTACATGTGAAACACCTCACTTTGCAAATAAGGGGCTGAAATTCTCTTGCTGTTTTGACAAGTTTGAGCTTAAAAAAAAAAAAAAAAAAAAAAAAAGGTGCACCGGCAATAAAAATGGGAAAAACAAATAAATTATCAATTATAAAGTCTTAGGTCTACGTAGCATCTTGGGAAGTTTCAAAGTTTCAAAGTAACAGTAAACACTGATTCCATCATTGGGCTATATAGCACAAACTGTAATCAAATTGGAAAGAAACAAGTGTGCATCCTGAAAATGTAAGAAACTGTGTGCATAAGTAGTTTCAATACTGGGCTTTATTTGTTAGTGTCTCATCTTCACATAGAAATGCCTGTAGAATGGAGACTGTATTCCGTTTGCTGATCATGAGCTAATTTTACTTAGAGTCCTGTTTTCAACTAAAGCCTCAAGGCACTAAAATTCTAAGAAACCAACTCATCAGGTATTTAGTGCAGATATATACATGCTTATTTGGTTTAAAAGTTGCAAACGTTTTTGAGAAAATTATGTTCCTTTGATTTGAAGAAAGTAACAGGAAGAACCGTCTGAGTATGGGTACCTGAGGGTTACCTATGGGTAAGCTAACTGAACAACAGAAGTGCTAAAACCAGAAAAAAAGGGTTTTTTAGGAGCAGACGATCCAAAATTCCCATTACATTCAGAAGAAAAAAATGAAATGAATATTTTATGATTGTAATTCACAAAATGCCAAAATGGACTATAGCTGTTTACATGCATATAAATGTAGCTGCTAATTTAGACACACAATTAATGAAAAGCACTGTAGCTAAATTAAAACTGGTTTATGCTTACCAATTTCCATCATCTGTTAATGTATTGGCTGTAAGTTTTCTTTTAATGAAGTAAGTTTTTAATGTCTGCTGTTAACTATGCTAAATGACCAGCTTTCTACCACATCTGGCTTCTAATTACACATAAAAAGCAGCTGCTCAGATGTACTCTATCATTTGACAGAGATGATATTCTTTTCCCTTACAAATATAACAGCATTATGCATCATTTACATTTTGTAACAGTCAAAACTCTTCAAAATCAGGTTTCTCTGCTCCTAGCAGCTGGACTGGGTTTGCATTTACCTGATGAGCTTTCACAAGATGCACCAAAGAGCAAAACGAATTTACGCTGATGAGAATGAAGCTCCTTCTGGACTACAAGTTTGATTTGGACAATCAGTGAACACTTGTACTGGCTGCTGAAGGCAGAAGGGTATACAGATGCTGTGCAGTGCTGATAATAAGGCTTGAGGCCTTGGGTAATTAAGAAACTGATAAAGTATGCTAACTTGAAATAAATGAGAAGTCTTATAATAAATCCTAACCTATGTAGTATGTATGATTCCCAAGGTTTGAGGAATGGATAAGAGACTATGACATTCCCATATCCTTCAAGCAGACAGACACATTTTTCACACAGAGGGTGGTGACACACTGGAACAGGTTGCCCAAGCAGGTTGTGGATGCCCCATACCTGGAGGCATTCAAGGCTGGACTGGATGCAGCTCTGAGCAGCCTGGTCTGGTGGTTGGTGACCCTGCACATAGCAGGGGGGTTGAAACTACATGATCATTATGGTCCTTTTCAACCCAGGCTATTCTGTGAGTCACAAAATACAACAAGAACAGATATCAGTAATTTTGATTTCGTATTTTAAAAGGAATGATGTCCACAGATATTCTATTTCTAACTCAGAAAAGGGAAAGGTAACACATCTCTGATCCTCGCGTAATTAGTTGCATAGCTGGCTTTTCTCCCATTTGTGGTAATGTTTGACTTTAATATTTATGCAGTACTTTGTTGCATGGGGGCAAGGGGAAATTTATTCACCATTTAGGATTCACAGACATATGGACATACTAAGTCCTCAGTTTTCTTCATTTATTTCTTAAATTTTCCAGAATCAATTCCTAAGAACTTTGGTGCCTTCATATAAGTACTGAAAATTTCTGCCAATTATTATTAAAGCCTATTAAAAACAATTGCCCTTTCACCCCTGCAATGCTATGATTCTGTGATCTTATGTTCAGTTGATATATATATAATATATAGACATGTTTATTTTATTATTTTAAGCATTACAAAGTAAAAATTGAGTAATTTGCCACTATGACCACCAGATTTATGTAAATACCTCAGTTACTTTTTTTCTTAAGTTTTGCTAGTATACAAGGCAGTATAATCTAAGAATTTTATATGTTTCTATCTGGAATAGATACTACCACTTTTGATTTTGAATTGGAAGGAAAAATGCTAATGCATTTGGTTTGTTTTTCAAAATCAGTTTGAAACTACTATTCTGTGCTTATTCAGTCAATTCCAGTAAATTTACACCCGTGTTCTCTGATGCAGAGCATCTTTGTTGCCTTCAACAAATTAGGAAAAAAATTCAGCATAGTAGAAGACAGAAGTATATGGTATCTCCTTTCTCACAGTGGCTTTCAAATACCCTTCAACTTTGTTCCACATAAAGCATTCCATTTAATAATATTCCACTTTATTTTCTGCTAGGGTAAAATAAACAATATTTCTGTACAGATAATTATCTGTAGGATGTTGAGATTAGAGATCTATATACCAGAGAAACTAGATTGTGACAAATTTTCCATCTCTCATGGATTATGGAGCAGCTGTCAGATAGTAACAACTTACACAGAACTATTAAGCTAGTCTGCATTTGAACTAGTGACCTAAGAGTGAAATATTCTCTCTCATGATCTTTCATTCTCTCATTAACTAGACCCCTGAGCTTTTCACATCCCACTGAATACATAAAATACAGAAAGAAATAAGATAGTATAAGACAAAAGCATGTATTTTCTTGATTACACAGAAAGACAGCTCTGATTGGTAAATCTGTTATAGGCACCCATGACCAGGGACGGAACAATTGCTGGCTACCTAGATACTCAATTACAGCATGGAAAATGCAAAAGGTAAAAAAGAGTTCACACATTCTACCACACCACACAGATGAGATGCAGACTTGAAGATTAAGGATGGGGAGGATTAAATTCAAAGTCAGGACAATAATGTTAATCAGAATGCTACATTTTTATACGAATGTATATGTATGAAGGTTGTTCTGAAAGAAATGCCTCTTTTTTATTAGGTTGGTCCACAACGTCAGAGGTAAATGGTAGTGGTACAGCAGTAGAGGTTGAACCTTCCCAATTACATTCCATTACATTTTGTTGCTGTGTGACAGATGGTAGCAGAGGGGCAGTTTGACAGAATGACGTCTGACATGAAAGTGCAGATGAAACAAAGGTGTGTTATTGAATTCCTCCATGCAGAAAAAACGGCACCCATTCATCGCCACTTGCTGAATGTTCATGGAGACCAAACAGTGGACGTGAGCACAGTGAGGTAGTGTGTTTCAGCAGTGGTGACAACTGTGGATCACCTCTGCTGTGCAGATTCCTATGAATGCAGCATACAGGTTCTTGTTCATCACTGGTGAAAATGTAAAGCTAGTGGTGGTAACTATTTTGAAAAACAGCATTTTGTAGCTGAGAATTTGCTATTTATCAAATATCCTTATTGTGCTATTTGTACCTGTTGTGGTTTCCGTGGAAATAACTAGGAGGCCGTACTTCCAGAATGACCTACTCGGACTTGTACGTGCTTGCACATAAATTTTACCAGAGTTGAGGGTGAGCAACAAAAAAAGTAGAGATCATTCTGATAGAAAGTTCAAGGAAATGATGTATATGTCAAAATGCCAGTTAACTCCTACTAAAAACAGAGCATTTTTTTCACTTTCCAACTCCTATAACGTTATTAAGAAACTGATACATCTTAAAGACTCGGCAAACTCGTGCAAGATATTACTCAACTTAGCCTGAGGCAAAGGATGTTGTAGAATGATAAAATCACAGAGAGATAGACTAGAGAATGAAATAAAAAGAAACATGAAAAGACAGAAAAAATTTGAAGTAACTGTGTATTTATACTTAAGAGTTGTAGAAAACCAAAAATAATGGAAGATGAATTGGTGGCAACCACTGAATCCTCAAATTAATGAGGAAGAGATAACAGCCAACATCTATGACTGAGAAAAGATAAATAAGCTAACATTAAGAGAGAAAAAATTTGAACCATTTATAAGCCCCAAATTTTTCCACTTTTTTTTTTTCCATTATTTTTCTATGGCATCCTACTTAACGTAATGAACAAGTAGGAAAGTGAAAAGGGAAACAAAATAATTTGTTTGCTTAATAATTGCTTAATTTACAAAGCTTTATCTCTATATACCTAATTCCTTGTGTATGGAAAACTAAAGTTAGAACCAGAATAGTAGCACAATGGTAAGTTAGAACTTCTAAAACAGAATCACAGAATCACAGAATGGCCAGGGTTGGAAGGGACCTCAAGGATCATGAATCTCCAACTCCTCTGCCACATGCAGGGCCACCAATCTCCTCATTTAATGCTAGACCAGGCTGCCCAGGGCCCAGGCATCCAATCTGGCCTTGAACACTTCCAGGAACAGGGCATCCACAACCTCTCTGGGCAGCCTGTTCCAGCACCTCACCACTCTCTCTGTAAAGAACTTCCCCATGATGTCGAACCTAAATCTCCCCTCCCTCAACTTAAAACCATTTCCCCTGGTCCTGCAGTTATCTACCCTTTCAAAGAGTTGATTCCCCTCCTGTTTGTAGGCTCCCTTTAGGTACTGAAAGGCTGCAATGAGGTCACCGTGCAGCCTTCTTTTCTCCAGGCTGAACAAGTCCAGCTCCCTCAGCTTGTCTTCATAAAATCTTTTTCAAATGCAACTGCTGAAAGGAAGGACTAGTTAGTGATTTCCTTCATTTTAGTAATCAAATTTTTTAAAAGACTGTAAAAAGTTCAGAAGCACATAGGAGCAAAAACTATTTATATACACTCACAGATCAGCAAATGGTTACAAATGAGAGATGTAAATCAGTCATATTTTCCAGTCAGTTAGGCAACTGAAATTAAATCTGTTTCCCTGTACAAGCAAAGGTGCTACTTTATGCTTCAATGTCTAATTTAAATGGGAATTATAAGTGCGTGGATGTTTCTGCAAGCTAAGGGTTAAATTAGTCTCTCCTCTGTTTGAACCACAACAAAAAAAGCATTTTATGAGCACATTAATGCACTTCAATAAATGGAGTTCACAATGGGTACTCTTCCCTGGGGAATGAAGAAAACTTGTATTCTCCTTCTGCCTCACGACACATTGGAAGGCCTAAAGTATCCTTTGCAGTCACACAGTTGTCATATTTTACTGGGTATATACACACAGAAAGCAGTTAAGTATATCCCATCACCTGCTGCCTAACTATTTAATCTCCCAAACCATTTATTTCCTTATTTTTGCAGAAATCAAGTCACGTTATTTCTCAACTGCACCTGAGCATTCATTCCAATTTTGGGAAAATATGGTACAGTAATCATTTACCAAAAAAAAAGAACCAAAGTTACACCTCAAATATTTAAATTCTCATATTGATACTACAATAGCAGTCCTATTACCATAATAATAGGTATGTGAATATAAATAAATGCTTCACTTCATTTGTGTCAGCATTTGCAGAAAATAATATGACAGAGAGCAGAGCTCCAGGGATTCATTTGACATTACTGAACAACCTCTTAGCCTAGGATATGCCTTTAGCTGCCTTGCCACAGACAGACTACACAAAGGAAGATCTATGGTTGCCTTTCGAAACTCTCAGAGACTGATCAGTGCAACACAAAGAAATCACTAACGGGAATGCAAATAGCATCACCTTTTTAAATTAAAAAAAATAATAGGAAAACAACAACAACAACAACAAAAAATCTGGACAAATTAGCAGCCTTTGAAAAACTTTCTTGAGAATGCCTTGCTAAATAAAGCCTTTATGAAGACTCCTCCTGGATACTCAAATCCCCGAGCAATAGTTGATGTAAAATTTAGACAAAAAATTAATCTTTTAATTTTAAAAGCAATGAAATATGAGAATGACCTTTAGCTTCAGCAAATCTGAGACTAAAAAAAACCATATCCTAAAATTGCGTTCAGTATTGAGTGCTACATTACTAGACAACTCACAGAACTGATTTCTGAGAACTTAACAACAGCCTGTGTTTGATAAGATGATCAAAATAACTTTAAACAACTATGTTACATGTACCACATAAGATGGACAAATTCAGTTTAAAATTTCAAGTGATTTGGTGTATTCTGCCGCAGTAGAATTTCTAGCATTCTTGTTGGGGAACATTCTATGCTGACAGGAGGAATGATGCCGGATACCACTTTAAAACGCAATGAGAAAAGAAGAGGTGTGGGGAAATAAAGCATCTCACTAGGGCTCCTTTAAGGACTGACTCCTGCTGATTCTGTGCATATTGGCCAGCACCTAATACCATGAGAAAAGTCAATAAGGTCAGAGTCATTATTCATAGCAGAAGGCTTCTAAAGTAAAGATGCAGAAGGGCATTGAAGATCGTTTAAGCAATAGACCTTACTTTATTCAGCAAAATATCCAGCTGTCTTATTTCTACATGCAATCACTTGCAGATAGATTCAGCCTCTCATCACGCAAGCTTTTTTTCTCTTTCCCTCTTTTATTTACTGAAATGTGCTGATTGTTTTCTGTATAGCAAGTTTTCAATTCTCATAATGCCATACAGGGAAAAGACTTAATTTCTGCAATATTAACAGCTTGGTTTATGGATAAAGCGAACATAGAAGGAAACATCCCAAAAAAAATATGTCAGTGGCCTTCCAGCTAGAACTACAAAACACACTTTCCCTGAATGACTGAAGTTAAAGTAGAATCAGCTCTGAATTGGTTACTTTTTGGACTTTTTTCTTTCTTAAAACATGGTGTGAATAATTCATTAAAACCATAATGTTACACCTGAGCCTTTATGTTGTTTCACACATGATCTTTAATAGATTTTTAGATGTGTATCAACTGAGGAAGGATTTGGAATGGAATGAAAAACAGACCAGAAAGTTATATGACTATATAAAATGGCAATATAGAACAGCTCTTTGCGAATATATTAGGCCTGACCTTAAACAAATGGAGATGTACAATGCTTTATTTTATACCGGCTGAGAATCTGACCTATTGAATTTAAAATGACATTTCCCATCAATCTTTTATTTATTTCACATTCATTGCCAGTTTTCTGTACATTGTAGAAACCAATGGGAACTAGATCTATTAGCTGTTGTATTGAAGAGGCAGCAGGATGACATTAAAAAATAATTAAAAGAATAAAGTCCTGCTCTTTCTTTTATTTTTTCTTTCTTTCTTTACCTTTCATAACTCCTTCAGAACCTGCTAATTCTTCTTCCTGGCACCATTCAGGCTACTTTATTTTATTTACTGGCAGGAAAACAAACAAACAAACAAACCCACAATAATCTGAAAATTAAAGTAGACAGTCCAGAAGGAAAAAAAGGGATTAAAGATAAATTGAAAAAGACAGAACATTGTGAACTTTTTTTTTTTTTTTAATTGAAACCAAACCACTTGCAATAGGCTGCTCCAGTAATTTGTGACATGTGACCATGTGACACAAGCCTCAGCTGGTTCATATAACTAAGAGGAAGCACCAGAATCCACTGCAAGGCCACTTGTCATCTTAGATCTATCTTATGTGTGCGTGGTTGGAGAACTGTGGGAGACCCAGATCCTTTCTGCAGCATTCCTCCTTATGCTGCCAGGCTGATATAGAGCGTTCATAACTACTTGGGAAAGGAAAATGCAAGCAAGAAATGAACTGCACTTAGTTTTTACTTTTACTTCCAGGAATACTGAAGATACTGTATTTCACTTGGGGTACATTATGAAACATACCTCATATGCAGAGAGATTTTATATGTGGAATGCAATCGTATGGAAGGAAGAAAGGAAAGGAATAGTATGTGAGAAAAGTATTGGGAAATGTTGAAGAATGGAACTAACATACAAGAGAACATACAACATACAGCCATCTTCAGCAGCAGAAGGCACAAGCGCCAACTGTTATTTCTACAAGAAGTTCAACCTACCTTGATTTGGCACCAAATGGGTTTTGCTGCAGCAGTGTTGCACACTGGGAGCTCTCAAGCTGATGTCTTAGAGGCATGTTTCAAATTAAAAAATACTTATACTCAATGCAAAGGATCTGCAATTAGTTCTCACAGAGGACTGAATTAAGTTAATTTTACAGTGTATCTACATTTCAGATGCATAAAAAGCTACAGACTACTATATTGAAAATATCACAATGTAGAGATGGGGCAGGAAATTTTAGTAGCTGTGAAGTACACCGTTTGGATTTGGCACTTCGGAGACAGTAAAATAACATCTCAAAGTAGCAGACTGGTAGCTGAGAATGTATTCTCATATAAAGAGGAGACTTGGCTAATAAGGAGAACTGATCAGATTAATTTGGCTATAGCTCTTGGAATTACAACACTTGTTCAAAGCTAATCATTCCATTTCTTTCATGGCACTTACCCTCTTGTCCTAGGTGACCTTCAACAAAAAAGACTTGGGATGTAAGAAAATTGCCATATAAGTTCTTGCATCCTTCATATCAGAGCCCCAGACTTTGAACTCCACCACCACAGCTTTTCAGATTATGGCGATATTAAAAATTTGTCATTCAAATTCTATCTATACATATCCTCAGTAAACATTTCAATTTAAAAAAAAAAAAAAAAAAAGGACACTGTTATAGAAATATTTATTGAGGTAGATTCTTCTTCCTAAAAGCAAAAGTTCAATGCTTCATATACTTACTTTCAAAAGGACTGTATTCTTTCTACAAAAAATTAAACAGTGACAACAAATACCAACTCCTCTCCCACCCCCCCAAAAAATGCCCAAAACCTAAACATGTATCAGCACTTGAAAAAAAAAAAAAATCAATTAAATTTCAAATAAAGTCATACAGCTGGAAGCTCCCTCTTCTTTAAGTAAGAATGCCTTTTAACTAACCTTAAAGTAAGTACCTGTTAACTAAAAAGAAATACAGATCCTTTTAGGTACATGACTCATCTTAAATATCTATCTTAGGAGGACACCTCTGGACATGTTCATTGCTTCCAACTATTTGGTCAAGTTGTTAGAATTTAGAGCGCAAGTCAAATTTGAAGGCAACTAGTTTAGGATGGCAGTTCCTCCTTCTTTGCAAGATCTCAGTTCTCAAATGGCAAGACATCATATGGTTTTAAGATATTTTTGGGATTTTTAAAAGAATTTTTATTTTTGAAATATTATATATTCTTCTACAAAAGATGAATAGGCTATAAGATATTCTTTATAGTAGATAAATCTAGAAAGACAGTGACAGATGCAGAGTGGATAAAGTGAACTATTCAACAATAGTAGGGTTCTTTCACTGTCTCATACTTCCTGACTGACCCTGGCACCCTAAATTACCCAACAAAATGGTGGGAAAATTTATGTTGATACTAAGACCTCTAAAGCTCTTATAATTGCTGAGTCAGTATCCTTTGCTCACGATGCTACTTCTCATGGGTGATGAAGCAAAGAACATCTTAATCTGCACGTGTCAAAGTAAGTAAAATTCATTTCAGCCCCTGCAAAACACTTCTGGCACAGAAGGTCACTAAACACTTGAGGCCAAGTCCTGATGTAAGGACATGATCCTGCAAACTTTTCCTTGTCAACGGAGAACATTCAGAACATGCAAATGTAAGTACAGACAAATCATTGTTCAGTATCTCTTGCATGAGCAAGGAGTATTATACTCCATCTACATTGTTCTGGAACTTTGAAATTGGATTATGTATTAAAATTTTTTATTTATTTCTCTAATAATCTAGGAAGAATTGTATGTGTGTACATAGAGGAATGCCAGTTCCGCAAAGCATTTAACCTCGTGCTAATACAACCATTTCTACTCAGCAAACGTCTTTGCCTCCGATTAAAACTTTAAATCCTCTATATTCAAACTTGCTTCATTATTGTAATAAGCAAAGGAGAAAGACACCAGATACTAAAAATACCCTCACTGGGACAGTTTGAAGGCCTATACAAATAAAGGTTAATATTCTAAATGGTATTGCACCAGATAGTCAACAGCCTTACAACTGCAAAATAGGAGGGGAGAAACAGCTAGTGATAATTTTATATATGCAACAGTAACATCTCAAACCAGTGGTTTCTTTAGTGTATACCCTCTCTGAGCATATCAGTCAATGAGGGACAAGATCAGCGTAAATACACAAAGCTACTTCTCAAGGATGACTCCTCAATGAGGAGCTGCTAGAAGCTAGGGCAGATTCCTTAGTCTGAGGTGAAATTTACAACTTCACTCTCCATTTTCAGGATAGATTTTTCCTTTCCTTTCTTCAATTTATTTAATTATTGTTTTAATCAATTTCAGCCATAATAGCATCCTTTGTCAATCTGGTTTGTGTGCTACAATAAACAATTCCTTTACATTTAAATTACATATCATTTTTAAAAGAGCTATGTTTTTTTATATGCATACTCTGATATTTGGTTATTTTGGTGCTACTTGCAAACAGGAAAATCTTTAGTGATGGACTAATGGTGTCCTATTTGGGGGATGCCCAAATCTGATATGGATGATGCAGTGAAGAGCTAGTACTAGCATGGGCAGCTGGGCTCAGTGTGACCCGTTCTGCAAATCTTCATGTGGGAAGCATGAAATGCATATGCTTTCACTTAGTTCCTCCAGTTCTAATAAAATTAGAAGTCTGTTCCCCTAGCAATTGGATCTAAAGGATGGTATGGTCAATTTTTGTAAATAACCCTCCCACTGCTTTCAATGTAAAGGGAAGTTGAAGTGCTTCATATTGATTTTGCCTCAGATCTGTACTAAAGAAGGTATCCGTGCATCACAGTCTTCCCACCTGAAATTTAGGAAGGAAGAAAGCATCAATACTGACTATTCTATTTTGTTGATTTTTTTTTTTCCTCTGTTGAAAAAACTTCTTCCAAAAAAAAAGATGTTTTGCTTTTGTTAACATATTCTATACCCTTTAGATAGATGAAATATTCTGAAAATTTAAAAATAAATAAATAAATGTAATTTTGTCTTCAGTTTCTATTTCATCTCAGTACTCTGCAAGTTATGGTTTAGCCACAATAAAAGGAATACATCAGAATAACCATAAAATTGGAAGAAAAAAAAAAAAAAAAAAAACTTTACTGTTGCACAAGCTTTATATCAACTAATGAACAAGATTGCAAAGAAAGGGAAATACACTGAAACAAATGAAAATCGAAAATTAAAAGGCTTATTTCAAATCTCCAGCCACAGAGTCTAGTAATCACCAAAAAGCTGGCTATAGACTGCTGTACAATGTCTTCTGCAGATTCTTTAAGCCATCCTGTAATAAACCTTTATTTAATATGGGTGCAGTTTGGCATATGGCAAGTTAATGGTGGCGGTTGGCCTGTTTCACCTGACTTGTACAAGGCATATGGCATTGACATGGCAAATGTATACACCAAAAAAAAAGTCTTTTTGCAACAGGAGGTGGTTACATCACTTAAAGGAATGTGGACAGACTTCAAATGACCCATGTGAACCAAATGTGCTGCACTTGGGTCAGGACAATCCCAAATATGTGTACAGACCAGGAGAAGAACTCATTGAGAGCTGCCCTACCAAGAAGGACTTGTGGGGTTCTGGTGGACAAGAGCTGGCAGTGTTCACCTGTAGCCCAGAAGGTCAACAGAATACTGGACTGCATCAAAAGAGGACTGCCAGCAGGAAGAAAGAGGGGATTTTCCCCCTCTGCTCTGCCCTTGTGAGGCCTCATCCGGAGTACTATGTCCAGCCTTCTGCCCATATCAGAAGGAGGATGTGGAGCTGATGGAGCAGATCCAGAGGAGGACCATGAAGATAAGCAAGGGGCTGGAGCACCTTTCTTATGAAGAAAATATGAGGGAGTCAAGATTTTCAGAAATGCTTAGCACAAATTTGTGAACGAGAATTTTAAGCCTCAGCTTTGCGCACAGCAGTAGCTAACAAAGCTGGAAGTAAGCTTGATTCACAAAGCTGTCTTTCATTAGAATACCTCTAAGTGCTGCAATTTCAGGATAATTAGAGCTTCACTTTAATATTTGCACTGAATTTTATATCTTGTTGGTTTATATTTCATTAGTTTGATAAGTAACATATTTGGATAGGACATGGGGCAAGTAGGACTCCACTCCTATTGCAAGAATTTTTAGTATCAGTTGGTGCAAATCCATTCCAAAAACTATTTTACACATAATATTATTCTTTAGTTTGCATAAATAAATATTTCAAATCTCACAGTTGGCATGCATGATAGCTACTCTGGGCTGCACCGTTGATTACATTATAAATTAATATTTATCCTGGGTTTCCAATCAATACAAAAGAGTATTTTGTCAAAAGGCACACCATTGGCAACACTTGAGCATATTCATGAGGGCTTAGCAATGATTATGGTGCTAACACACAGACAGTGGCATTTCCACCACCCTTGCTTTGTGTGCCTGGCACCTTGCATCTTTCCTGGAGATTTTCCATAGCCCCTAATGGCTCCCCATAGGCCTCACGCAGCAGCCTATGCACAGCTTGCAGGCTGACGTTGCTATGGAGCACCACCACTGCCACTGAACAAAGGTGCAAAACAGTGCATTGCAGCTGACACACGGCCATGGAAGGCATTAAGCGTCCTGACTGAGCTGTCACTTACAGCCCGGTGGGAGATCAGGCACAAGTCACCGGTCCAGGAAAATAATATAGTGCATTAGCACTAACTGTGACAGAAAACCAAAGGGGTTACAGAGAATTAGCTATACCACATATGGTTGTGCTTGGCAAAGAATGACTAACTAACATTGGCTGTATTATAGCATACAACTGCTCTGGAGTTTCAGAAACTTCCAGGTATTGCTAGAGTGACAAGGAACCATTACCTATTAAAATGTGCGTGTGCATGCACTCTGGCTATTAAATTTTGGCTTTATTTATCTCTGCAGGAGTTGAGACAAACTCAGACTCGCAACTGTCAATCTTATTTACTGCCCTAAGATTTATGAATGCTCATTGCAATAGTGCAGCTTATGCCTTGTAAGCATATACAAGCAGGCTAAGCAGTGCTATTCTTTATTTTATATTTGTGACACACACTTCAATAACTTAGATTTCCGTATAGTCAGATGCCTTAAATGAAGTATCATTATAATCCCTGAAATGCTCACAATGCTGGTAACATCTTGGATTCTCAGAGTTACTCATAAAATATGCTTATTCATACATATATTTAAAAGCAGATTTACATGAGCCAGAAAAGACACTCTGTTCTTCCTCCTTCAGGATTTTCAAGACTATGTCAATAGGCAGGTGGCCGTACAATATTGATCAGGTGCAGCTTGTCACAAAGGCAAAGACTGTTCTTTTATTAAATTGTAGTTTACAGGCTTAATGTAAGTCCTTCCAGTTAAGCTTTCATATTCCTTCTACACGAGTTTGCAGACTCTTAATAAAGAAAATGCTCCACTGGGAAGCAAGTTAATACACACTGAGCATATACATAAACAAAATCCTTATACTCATAAGATATTGTGTGAATTTACTAAGTACAAATAGCTTACGGTAAAACAAAACAAAACAAAACAAAAAAGCAATTTTTAAGCTACAATTACAGCGGAGTACAGATTATGTTTACTTATTAGATCCTGAGTTGTATCAGGTATGATTTCAACTGACTAGCAATCATTTGTTATAGTGGAAAATACATGCTTCCTGGTACACTGCCTCTGATCAAATCACAGTACTACCAATTTTTTCTCATTTCTGACAGCAATAGTACTCACATCAATTCAATAATAATTATCAATATAGGTCACATTCCAGTGAAAAAAAATAGTTTATCAATTAATGATTTAATTATATTCAGACGATATTTTCATAGTTTTCCAGAATCAGAATATTTTCTACTGTACACACACAATAAAAACAGGATTCTCTATCTCCCAGAAACTTGTCTTTTAAAAAAGAAAAACAAGCAAAAATAGTAACAATAACAAAAAGGAAACATCATACATATATATATATATAGCCACAATAACATTTTAATATCCTAAAGTGAATTTTTGTAAACACAAACTTTTTTTTTTTAAACAGATTTTGACTTGAGGGGCTTATTTTAAATCTCAGTGAAGTGGAGAGATTTTCTTTTACAAGAAATTACTTCCATTTTATAGGCCAGCTGGATAAAGCTTTGTAGATCTATAGAAACGTACTCCAGTCCACTCAATCATACTACGTGGAGATAAATTACATCTCCACTATGAAAACAATAGGTTAAATCAGACTGATTTAAAGCTCTGGTGAGCTTAATTTGACATTCAATTCAAATTATTGTAAGAGCAAGCATATGTGGAAATTTTAAAGGGAAAGGTACTGCTAAGCAAGAAGCAAACTCACATATTATGATCTTCCTGAAAATCAGTAATGCCTGATCCAAGAGAAGACAGTAGTAGAATTCTTAGCTGTTCCCAAAATTAAACAAAAATACAGTAGAGAATAAGTCATAAGGTGTACATTTTAAACTGAGGATTAAGTAAGAAAGCTCTTCTATTCCCCAAGGAAATGCAAAGTTCCTTTCAGTGTCCCTGCATGGGAAGTGTAAGCATCATTTCACAGTTAAAGATGCCCACCCACTAAAAGACACTTTAGCACGCTCTCTCCAAAACTTCCAATGCTATTTAGTGTTTTTGCTCATTGTTTTTGCTCATCTTCCTCTATAAAAAGAACTATTAACAAAATCATACACACGTAGCTTATGGAGAATCTTATTCCAAACAATCTAGAGCAAAACCTTTTCAACCATTACTAAAATGAACTTTGACTTCTTTGATAGCACTTCTGGGATACAAGCACTCCATACATAAAATGCACTTCCAAAAGGAGGAGCTTGGATTAATACTGTGAAAGTGCTGTTGATTTGACACCACCATACTAAATAGGTTTTCTGCAGGGAAAATAACATCATAGTACTGGTATAGCAAATAGGAATACCACTTCCATAAAAATAATTTTAGTTAAATTCAGTAATTTCAGGAATTTTTAAATTACTCTGTACTTCAGTATGAATTACTTATACAGATTTTTAAATGAATTTATTTTGTATAGACTTGGGAGCAAATAAAATGAACATCTTCAACATTTTATCCTAAGACTTTTTAAAATTATCAAGATGGAAGTAAAAGTTACATGGTAGTGAACTTTTCTCCAACAATAACACTTCCTTTTGGTTTAAGCACACAGCTACTAGCCAAATGTAGACAATATTCTAATGTTGGCTTTTAATTGCTACATGCCTTTATTTTAGGATTCCCACAAATAATTCAAATAAACACTGGTGAAAAAAATATGACAGATGCCCATTAGCATAACTGACTGCTCGAAAGAATAACATTAATGCCTTATTACTTATAACATATTCATCCAAATGTTTCATTAACTTACTAATGTAATATTAATGAGAAAAATAACTAAAATGTTCTGGACCCAGCAACCGCAAACTGCCAGCTAATCATTAAATCCCGGTTCTCCATTCACTGAGTTTCATCTGCACAGGTTCCTCACAAATTCCCATTCACAGATCACAAAAGAACAATTTGGGTTACTTCAAGAATTAATTAGACATCTGTATGAAAGCCACTAGAACAACTGCTCCTCCTGCGAGTTCATAAAGCTGTTTAATTTGCTCTTGTATTTTCATTCAGAGAAGCTGGCAACTCCACAATAAAACACAGCACGCAGAGATAGCAAGCCAAATTTCTTACTTAATTGTTCACTTTCATTTACTATGCTCATTTAAAAGATGCAAGCACTAACACCTTTTAACCTCAGCAATGACACAGCTGGGGCACTCTTCACACATAATACAGAGTGACTAATGCACCGCTTGTCAATCTGCAAAGAGTATTCAGGTCGAGATTTGGAGTCTCCACTTGCATTAGCAAGGGGATGAAAACCCCTCTCTTGTGTAGTTTAGCTTTTATTATGTTTCTATCTTAGCAGCTAATTGCCTAAAGAAAGGAAAAGAAATACCGAACAGGAAGTATTGAAATGTATATTAAATGCTGCAGAATAATAAGGCAGCACATTTACTGATTTCTTTTCTTTTTCTTAACATTTTAGCTTCTTCACAGGGGAGTTAAATAGCCATTTGAGCAATGCCCTTTAGCCAAAGCTGTCTTTATAAAGCTTCTATTGAGCAGAAGTAATAGGCAGACTTCTACATGGGATGCAATACAGATCAGATTTCGGTATTCAGCAGAGGTATTCCATGAGAAAGTTGGCTTAGTCACGGAAATAATATTACTAAAAAGTCAGAGCGTGCCCTGTGGAGAGCTAATCGAGGATGGAGACTATAATCATCCTCCCTCTGAACAGCAGCCCTGGTTTACAGAAGCTGAACAGCTGCTTCATAACACCACAGTTTTTTTTCACCACACTCCAACTGTGGATTTGGAACGCACTGGTACATCCTTCACACCTCAAAGACGAAAGCCCTGTAAGATTTTCAACTTCACTATTTGTAAAGGAAAATCTAGCCATTTGCACTTGTACATGATGCAAATACTGGCTCTCCAGCATACCAGCACTGATGTCCATCTGGCAGTGTGGCACTGAGCCCACACCCTAGGTGGAACGTCAATTTCAATAGGGCACAGGTGCCAATTAAATACAAATTTAGAGTGATAGCCTGCAGAAGGCAGAAAATAGTATATATTCCATGAAGAGACATTTCTGATGGCAAATAGAGCCCGAAATTTTATTGTGAGGAATTGCTGATGTTTATGGTAGCAGGTATTATGAGCCAAAGCTAAATTCTATGAAAATCGAAGTAGCCTTTCAAATATTGCAGAAAGTATACATACATAATGTGTGTCAAATCCTGCTCTTACTAACTTGAATAGCAAGACTATTTAATTCATCAGAAGAACGGTGGGCTTGGAAAACATGCTTTTTTCCAATCAATCTACATGACAGTGAAAACTCTCTGAGCACAGAAAGTAATAATTACGTGTGATTGACAAGGTAAAAAGAAAGACTGCAGTACCTACCCTTGAAAAAAGAATTTGGCTAGTTGTAACTGTGTTTTCCTCCCCTCAATGAGGGACAGGCTTCAATTATATAATATTAATTTCTGCTCCCTGCTGAATTAATTCTGAAATAAATGTATTTCTGTGATAACAGTGAAAAAAAAAAAAAAGAAAAAAAGAGTATACTGTAAGAACTATAAGGCATTATAGTTTTCAAATTTTCTTCTCATTTCCCTTCTTCTTTGTTCCCCTCCCCTGCCTGCCTTACAGCTCTGTTATTCCACTGTTTCCCTCCTACAGAACACATTTCCCAGGATAAAATAAGATGGAAACAGCACACCATGAAAACTGATGATTTCTGTTAACTGCACAAGGTGAGAAAGAACGAGCCACAACAGCAGGGGAAAAACGGGCAGAAGCAGTGAAGCAGCTGATATTAAAGAGGTCAGGCCTCACAGGTGGGCACTTCAAGTTAAAAAGTTGCTGAGCACAGGAAAGAGGAAAACAGAGATGACCACAGAAGTGACAGGTCCAATCCAGAGCTAAAGAGGAAAAAGGGACAGCAACTACTCCCTGTCCATCTGCACGAACTTCTCCCACCTTCTCATCCAGGTAGCTGTCACCTCAAGGGAATATGAAGCAAAAAGAAGCTAACACCACCACTGCACTATCAGTCCTCTCACTGGGACCAATGGCACACAACCACACCTCCCTCCCCAGCATCCCCACTTAGGGTGCTAAGAGTTTGACCATCAACTTCATATGGGATGTTTGCAGCATCATTACTGACAGCTATCAGACATGTGTGAAAAGAGCTCCAGGTGGCTGATGGATCCCAGGCCTGAGACTGGGCTGAGCCTCGCTGCCATGTGTGGATTACCATGCTTTGCAGTACCTGGCTTCTACACGGCTGTCAGATTTCAGATGACACAGCAAAGGCCCTCAGCCCTGAGGAACTGGAAGCAAAACAGATGAAGCATTTAGCACAGTCTCTTCTTCTTCATGTGAACACCACATGAAGCTGTTGGAGACAGATAGACAAAGACAGAATGACCTTTCCAAATACAACCAGCTCTTCTTCACTGTCAGGTTTTTCTCCCCACATAAACACTGTGCTCCTGATCCATGTCTGTCAGCCTTAAATATTTACCAGCACTGCCAACTGCACAGATAAACTGTTCTGAAAGTTTGCAAGAGAGATTACTGTGTTTTATGTAGCACATCCTGCCACTTTAATTGGAAATGTGTTACACGGGCAGTCTGTTACAATACGGGAGTTGAACATCTTGGTATTAATGTATTTCTTACTTCTTGTTTCTGTGATGTATGTCATACAAACAACCTTCCCTTCCTCTGAACAGGGAAATAACACCTTGTTTCTAATGCCTTCGTTTTTCTGTCAAAATTGCAGAGCTTCAAAATGTCAGATTCAGCTACCATGCAGATTTCTGCCACAATAGGAATTTTTTCCTCTCTTATTTTTATTTTTTAATAAGGCACTGCAAGTAGAGCTGTTATAATTCAGAGAGAGAAAACAATCAAAACTAAGGTTGTTTACACAATATCTTCTTAGCATATTTAGTAAAATGCATTCATGCTGGAGACAGAGTTGGAGTCTGTGGAATAAGGGGCTGAATCCGACAAGGGATTGTAAGCATCTGCCCTGTATTAGAAAGACAAAAGAAGGATTTTCCAGAATACTTTCCATCAGATGCTTGTAATAGATAGTATCTGTAAAAGATGGGGTTTCTTTTTCTGTTCAAAGATTCTCTTGGAGAAGCCTTGAAGCATGAATTTCACATTTGGAAGAAAAATGGGTAACTGAGTAACTCTTCATTTGTTTTTCACTTTTTTTCTCCCTTAGAACAACCTTATCAACCTCCTTCTCCCTCTGAAAAACATTAACTTTGACACACTTCCTATATAGCTTATAATACAATCTCATTTGCTGAAAACAATTTGTAAGAGAGGAGCTTCTGAAAGGTTTAGGGGTGGAGGAATTGCAATCTGACTGCCAATTCCTGTAGAAGACCTTGGTAATGTGACTTCATCTGAATTAAACACTGAAAAACCCAGAGCAAAAATATCTCTAAAAACCATACAGAAGCTAAGCTAATATTCCAAGTAACTATGAATGCAGGAGAAAAAAAAGATCTTGCTCTAAACACAAAAATGAGCCTCACAAAAGAGAAACAATAAATTGTCAAATCTGGATTACAAGCCAATGATGAGTACAAATAACAACAATTGCTTAATAACTGAGAACTGGAAGAAGACAAAATGCAGCCCTTCATTGTGGTCTAAACAATGTATGTTTTCAAATTTGGCACTAAACTGTAAAACTAATGGCCCATTATTGAAATTATCTTGCTAGTGGGGCTATCCTTGCATTCCTTGTAATATATAACAGACGTGACTTAATAGATTTAAACTGTTATGATCTGAGATGGGAGACAAAGTGTTTTCTGATTTAATAGGATACTAAATCATTAAAGCTAGTTAAACTACAATGACAATTTTAGTTGAATCCACAGTGTTAATTTACAGTGAGTGGTACAGAATATTACTAGAGGATGTTTCCACCTTCACCTTGCCTAAACAGAAGTTTGAAGCATACATAAATTTTAGCATTCTAACATGCAAGGTGACATTAATAAACTTTTTTTTTTTTTTCCTTGAGACATGAAATTGCAGCAAAGTTCACCTTCTTATATCAAGAACCTTAGTATTGTGCACTCTGTCGATAGGAGAGCTCTAGTAAAAGAAATCCTTCCCTGTCTTGTGACAGACTGCAAGTACAAATTTCCTGGTAAAGGCTCACAGAGCCTTCCCTAGAGTTTACAGAACATCTGCCATGCCTTTCTGTAAGCAGATGAGTTAAGAGGGGAATACTAAATGGTACCAAATCAGAGTGCCCTATCTTGGTTGCCTTGAAAACAAGGAAAGGGCAATCTCACTAAGAAAACTAAATCATGGAGACAGGTAGAGAAAATCAAGCTATGCAGTTTGGATCCCTTTACATATTAAGGAAAAGCAGTCTTTTTTTTTTTCTCACACATCAGTAAACTATGATCTCTAAAACAAGAGCTAATTTGGCCTGTTCAAATACAACCTCAGTAAGTCTTAAACTAGCTTTACAGAGTGATATGCTTGATTATTCTCTCATTGGCTTCAATTCTGACTGTACAGCCTGACAATCCCACCACCATCCATACAGTCAGCAGAAGCATCAGATAGCTGCAAGATCAATGTGTTAACACTAGCGCAATACATTCCTTGTGCATGTATATCACAAGTAGAAGAAAATCATGCTAGACATTTGCAAAGAGCTACTTAGCACCGCCAGGGCATTTCTAAATGACAGCTGTGACATAAGTCCTTTGAACCAAATCCCACAAGAAGAAATAAAACTTTTCACCTTTTCTACCTCCTCCTTCTAAAATACTGCATTTGTTTATAGGAAATTAAAAGGAAACAAAACCTTTCCAAAATCTTAGCCTTGTCACTATTGTTGTGGATCCCATCACATGGCTACCATAGTATTAAAGTCTACCTAATACTAAATTGATACCTAGTCTTTTCCTGTCCATTTAACAATCCCTTTCAGCAAACTTCCTTAGCAGAGACTTTCCTGACTAAGACGGGGCCAGGGTTTCAGAGGTCTTTTGCTCCTGCCTTGCTTTGGGTAGCAGCCAGTGCACCTGTGGTTATTTCCCGCATCCTGCCTGTTCTTCAGCTTCAAGCCAATCTGCTCCTTCACCTCTTTAAAAACTATGCCTGTGGTTATCACCCTCATCCTGTGTTGTTTGTGATCTATGTCAAAGAACAGAGTGACTGAGGATACACATCTTGATGGGAAAACGGATGCTCTTCAAATTCTCTAAGTCTAAAAAGCAGTTCTTGGTATGCAAGATAAGAATAAATATGTATGCAAGGACAGAATAAATTAACTGGCCATTTACTACTTTGTGATTTGTTACATCCTATTAGAACCATACAGTAGGCGTGGTTAGAAAATATACTAGCCTAAGTGAACCAGACCCACACTATGCTAGGAAAGTCCATGTCTTAAACTATACTGAAGTTATATGTGGAGTTGAAAAGAAATATTATACATACACACACTGTCAAGGATTTATGGGCTGCTTTGGCCCAGTTGCATACTTTCAGGGCAGGGGCAACCCACAGTTCCTTGCCATGGGAAAAGGGAAAAAGGAGAAAAAGGTAGATAGATGGGCCCAAAAACAAACCGTGACACACACACACAATATATGTTACATTTTGCTATTTAAAAGCACAAACATGCCACATAATGGATCATTAACCAAAACATCCATATTCAGAAGCCAAGCAGATTTTGTGAGCCACCGTACAGATCATTAGCACTAGAGATAATAGCCATTGATTAAAAACTGCCACACTGACCATTTGTTCAGGCTTTTGAGATTTGCCTAAGGCTTCTACCCAATTTCTTACAATCTCATACAGCATCTCATCTCCTAGATGATGAAAACTGTAGTTTCAGCTTCATGAACACACATCCTTAGTCCATCTATTTGTGGTATTTATGCAGCATGTCTGTTGGTAGGTTCCTGCCCATATAATTTAGTCATAAAATCTTGCCAAGCCTATGACATGATTTGCTTCAAATTATTAAACCACTTTGTTCATTATTTATTATTGCAATATTGTTTGCCCTGTAACAGCTAAGGTTATGTTAGCATTTCCATTACAAACACAGATACATCAAGGGATTTAAAACTTGACTGTAAAGTCTTGCTTTAGGCTGGGACTCTGCAGGCAAGGTTTCAGCTGACAACAGATTAATTTCTTTAAAACACTTTATATTGAGAATAAAAACAAATCTATCTCCTACCAATTTTGTTACAGCAATATGGAAGAAAATAATTACCATTTTCTATCAAATCACTTCCACATACACATTTTCCTAAATTAATATTTTTATAGTGTGCCCTGGGTCATCTTGCTGTATTTCAGAATTATAAGGCAATTCCACTCTCTAAAGCTGGCATCTACATTTTGCTAATAGTTTCATATTTTATGTATGGAACTCAATATTTGTAAAAAAAACATTCCACGTACATGTAAGTATAAAAAATTGCTATTTAAGGGCACATAATGAGCACTTCTTGACCTCAATACCCATACACAGGGTTTGAATATAACTTCACAGCCAAATTGAAAAAGTCAATATTAACATCCTTCTCTACTGAATAATGTATTCCTTCTCTGTAAAGGGCTGATCCTATTGCCTATACCAAACTCATTAGCGTTTATTTGACTACTGCTCATTTTTTAAAAAACTGTAACTACTATTTCTTCAAGGAGCGTGGGTGTATGTGTGCAGTTGTAAAACCCCCAATACAAGTCTAAAATTATAGTTCTTATCAGCATTAGGATTTTAAAAATATATATATTTGTGGAACTGTCATTAATTTTTGACAGCACATTTGCTAATATTTCAGCAGCACAATTTTCTATTCTGAAGGATTAAAGAGACACACAATTCACCTTCAAAGAAGGTGGATTCAGTCTTTGCTCAAGGCACAGCACATTTACAGTTCACTTTCTCTATTAATAGATAAGCGGATATAAGATATTAATAATAAGGCTATGTGGATTCTTGCTTTACTATCTCTATCACTGAAAAGACTTTCCAGATGTTTAAAAAAGACTCGCACATCATCACACAGAAGGGTTTATTCACATCTGTCTGAATGTTCAAAGAATGCTGGCATATCTGAGTTTTCTGATCTCTGGAGTAAACAGTCTAGTTAACTCACTCTTCACTTGAAAAATCCTTTTTTTCTGAGATCAACTCATTTCTTTCCCCTATATAATTCTTCTTACTTAGAAACGTATGCATCTGGCCCAGCAGGTTCTCAGGCTCATTCTGAATAGATTAATGTGATCTTAGTGTACTGAAAAGCATTAGCCTCTTCCCACAGAACTCTCTCTCCTTTCATTCCAATAGCAGGCACATCCCAAAGATGATGGCTTCTCTTCTGGTTGGAGGCTGTACAACTTTATTAAGGTTCTTAGAAATCTTTTCTTTGTTAGGTTTGCCATTAACATGAGAAAACATATAAATATATCTTAGCTTTTACAAAATAGCAAAAAAAAAAAAAAAAAAAAAAAAAAAAAAAAAAAAAAAAAGAGACATCAGTCTTTGAACAGAAGTAGTAATCCAGGCAGAGCTGGATAATAGCATGCTGAAAGCACGGTTATTCAGGGGATGCTAAGTGTGTATTGTCAAATAACACCAAATTGGTTTGCGGGTCACCTTTAGGTAGCCAGTATTCTGTATCACTGTTCTCCTACCTTCTCTAGCGAGTTTCCTCTCCCAGCCCCTCATTCCCACTTAGTGAGGAGAGGTACAGAACATCAGAAGCACATTCTCAGTTCACATTAAACAATGTAACTCCACAAGTGACAGTGAATGCTATTCAGGCAACTTAGACAGGAATTATGTTTTCCTCCTCTGCATAAAAGCTCCTGTTTTCCAGACCTTCCAATTCTACTTTTTGTCTTCCCCCCTTCATAATTATTTGTAATTGGTTTACATATTGTACTACTCAAATAGTAAAGAGTACAGTAGCCTCCAAGTGCAGCAAAAATAACAGGCACATTTAAATAATAAATAAGAAGAACAATAGTAATCCAGCCTTTTTAGGTAAACTACACTAAGACAAGCAATGAAGGACTACTTTGTCCTCTCCTCACTATATTTCAGACCCAGCACCACATCACCTGTGTTCAGCTGTGCATTCTCCCTTAGAGGGGAAGAAGGCAACCTGGTGCTCAGGGCACTTGCTTGCAGTTCTAAAAACTATGGCAGCAGTGACTGTCCTGTGTGCTCTTATGGAAGTCATTTCATTTTCTTCAGAAAAGGTAGCCCAAGGATGTACAAAGGTTAAAAATAAATATACAATATCTACTGTAATTTTCCAAGCACATCAGTCAGAATCACTAAGCAGGTGCTCAAAAACTCCTATTAAGAAGTTTCAAGTGACTGAACATTTGAAATTTGGAAATGTATCCCTAATTCCTTTCATTTTAACCACATTTCCTGCTTCCCAGCAGAGGTGACAGATATACTACAGTAACTATTGATCTGGGGAATTTAGCTTCCATTATTTCTCTAGGCTTATCCCTTTTGACTGATTTAGAGAAATACACTTCTACTATGCGTTTCTTGTCAACAGTCTTCTATGCCATTAAAGGAGCAGTTATTGATTGAATGCAAGGACAATCCGGACACGCCAGTAAATTTTCAGTGAAAAGTCTTTAAATAACTTTCTGAATGAATTTCAAGATGGAATTCAAAAGTTAGTGTCTGAAGCCATCAGGCAGATTTAAAATTTAGACTTTGGAAAGCTGTATGCTACCAGCTGAAATTCAACTCCATCTAGGTTTCTATTTTTGTTTTAAGTCATTGTTTTTAATGTGGTGTTCGTGTTTGTTAGCCAGGCTAAGAAGGAACTGCTTGGAGACTTGGGGAGTAAAATTCAAACTTCCTTTGTGAGGTAGCATCTATTTCCCTGTCAAAAGGAACTACCATGGGGCCTCCTTCATGCCTCTCCACACAGCCATGAGATTAAAGTTTTCTCTACAACGCCCAGGGGAACACTCTAGAAGGCAGTTAAAATTTAAACAGATAGTTCAAAAGGAAGCCTTGTTGTAATGGCAGAGTCCACTCATGCCGAAGGGGCTAGAAAATTACCCCTTCGGAATACAGCAGGTGGAACTTCCTGTGCTATTCTGGAAAAGATAAAAAAGCAATTCAGAGAAGACGTAATTGATCCCAAAGCACGATGGCCTCTTGGCCCACAGGAAATAAAAACTGGGCTAAAGAAGAGAGAAAGAGATAGGAAGAGCATTAAGAAAACAGTAGATTTTAAGAATGAGCAAAACTGAGATTACTCACTGAGACTGATTACCTTTAGAACTAGAGACAGCTATGAAAATAAAGAATCTTCCCTTTTTTTCAAAGCAACTTTAGAAAGGCACTTCTTTTAAAAGTTTTAATTATCATCTTCTTAGTCTGGAGCACAGCAACCTGAGATATAGTTGTGCTGGCAGGGCATAGACAGGACAAATAGTTGGAAACTTCTTAGTTTATATTGTCACCAAAGTTTCTCTCTCAACTCACCACCTCACGGGTAGTCACTCTTGAATACAGTAGCATAAATAGAGTATTGAGTATAAGTATCACAAGTCCCACATGAATGGCTGTACTTTTTTCCTTACCACATGCTGCTAGTAATGCTCAGACTCAAAACAGTAAGGGTTCAGTCAGCACAAGTTTAACTTAGCTTAACTACCAGCACATATTTAAACTAACACAAGCTTTGGTAATATTCTCAATTTCATTCGGATGAAGGTCACACTGATTTACCATTTATTGGCAAATTTACAATCACAAGTTATAACCATTCAAAACTTGACATTTTAGCCATCAATCAAAATTGTTACTTAAATCGTTTTTATGTCAATTGGTGAAAATTATGTTTTTATATGAGCCTAATTCCTTTCTTAAAACAAAATAAAATTTTACATGAATAACAGAATTGAATCTTCTCTTGAAATCCTTTTGTCTGCCCTTGATTTACTTTCTGTCTTTTCATTTATTATATTTTATGTATTCTTCCATAACAAATATGGTCATATATGCCCTGTGTGAACCCGTAAACTCTTTTGAGATATAAACACAGTAAATTCTGAACAGTATCATTTCTAATGCCTAAATAAATCTACTGAAGATGTCATCTATCAAAGGCATAAGAAAAAGTCTTCCATGAGACAAGAATTAGAAGAAATGCAGGAAAAACCTTGCTTTATTTACCTAATAATGAAGTCTTGTAAGAAATACACCTATTCACTCATAATAATGACTAAACAGTATTTACATTTAATATGGCGTAATCATCACCTTGGTATAATCTTGGTATAATCTTGGTATAATGCACAAGGCAACATTTGCAGAGAGGTGCAGTACGTCAACAAATCAAAGACCAACCTTAGAGACCTACAGAAAACAAAGCAATCTTTCATTCACCCTCAAATCCATGAGCAGCATTTCTACAAACCGACTGAAGTTATTTTTACTGAAGATAAGCATTGCTTCTCAATTAGTCTAAGATGAGAAAATTTCAACTTGATTGCTTTGAAATTTGACTATGCATTTCTGACTGTATGAAACAATTCACAGTGAAAGATGGAAAGATAGAAAATATTTACAAATAACTTAAAAAGAACCAACTTTAGTTCATAATTGGTTGGACTGATTTGTCATAAATTTACAAACATGAATCTTCAAAGCATGAGTATCTTATCACATTTTGAATCAAAGATATCCTGTACAGGTATTATTTTCATTGGTAAATCAGCACACCAATGATTTCCATTACTTTCATTACTGTGTGTGAAAGTTGGATAGTGGTATCTTTACAGCTCATTGCGTTCTAGATATTTATTCAACTAATTATAATCATCCTTTAAATAGATGCAATTCATCATCTAAATAGGTCAGAATCTCATTTTTCCCTGCACGGCAAGCAAGTCAGATGAAACATTAAGTTTAATTTTCACACAGAAATCTTTGTTTTAAAATAAATGTAATCATGTCAGAAATCAGCTAATAAATATTAATTAGCTAGTTACCACAGAGATTTCCATGGCTGAATGTGTGTTGTGACTATTTACCTATATGCCTTGAAAAAACCTTGTGGACGTGATGAGCTTATTGACTTTGGCCTCTAACAAGCACGTCAAGGAGGCCCTGAAGTTGCTCTTGCTCCTCACTTATTTTGTTCAGGTGCTTTCCACATTCCCCACACTAAAAATAACTGCTAGAAATGCTTCTCCCTAACAATAAAACAATCACTCAACACTAAGAAGGAAGAGAAGGAAAGATGTTGGCACTTGCCAACTAACCGAAAAGTTGGACAGAAATCTCCATGATCTGCTTTCAGATGTTGCCCCGAGAAGATTGTGGGTGCCCCATCTGTGAAGGTATTCAATGCCAAGCTTTGGATTCCTGGGCAGTTTGATCTTGTGGTTGGCAACCCTGCCCATGGCAGAGAGGTTGGAACTAGATGATCTTTGAGATCCCTTCCAAACCAAGTCACCCTATGTGTGTATGTGTGCTGGGGCTCGGCAGCCAGGACATAGGGTCTGGACTCAGATGAGCTGGGGTGAAGGGAAAGAGAGACATTGCCCCAGTGTTAGTGCATTTATATTCTCTTTTCTCCTTGACATCTAATTTAGTCATTAAAAGTTTGTTTTAACTGGCAATAAATTAAGCAGAACAACCTAGAGCTGAGACTGTTTTGCTTCCACTAACATATTAGATAGATACATAAGAAATTAAACAGTGGAAGAAAGATTAATGTCATTAAAGATTCCTCATTTTCAAACTTCAGCTTGTTACTGTTGGCCCTGGCAGCCTGGTCTAGTGGTTGGTGACCCTGCCTGAGGCAGAGGGGTTGAAAAAGATCACTATGGTCCTTCTCAACCCAGGCCTCTCTAAGATTCTATGATATGATTTTTCATACCTAATAGCCTAAAAACATGAGTAAATTATAAATCTGAGGACGAATACATTTCAACACATTTAACACTAAAAAACATACAAAATCTAAAAAGAGTAACCATACATATTCTTACAAAACAGCAGTCAGACCCTTCCCTCACTTTAGCTCCTAGGGAGCTCAGTATGACACTTGCCCTCACAGCAGCTGAAGAGTTTAGCATGATATGAGCCCACATGTAAAAAAAATAAATAAAAGGAAAATGGCTAAAAGAAAAAATACAAAAGGGATTGTAAAAGTATTTACTTTTGCTTTCCTACTCAGTGCTCAGTTAAAATCTGTTCTGTTGAACACAACGATTTTACAAGTACAGACTTAAAGGCATTTCTGTTCCATATATTCATATAAATTAACAAGTGTTCTTGCAAATATAAGTGTCTCTGTCATGTCAGTTAGAGTCACATTCACTGTAATTCAGGCTCAAAGAAAAAGAAATCCCCTTGAACATCTTCACAGAATAATTAAAATGCTCCATGAATCACAGAGTTCTAAAGCACCAAAACCAAAATCTCCCTGCAATAAATCATACCTATTTAAACACCTTTAGGTCACACTATACAGCCAGAACACATTTTTTGTCAGTATGTCCTTCACTCTATTTAAACTATCAAGGTTCTTAAGGTAGAATAAAAATGACCTAAAAATCATAATTCTTATGGAAGGAAACAAAACAAAACAAAACAAAACAAAACAAAACAAAAACCTAACACGTTAATTCCACCACAAACATATTTACACATCTTTAGTATTTCAGAAAGTCACAGAGTATCACAAAATACAACACTGTTATTAATTACCTGAACAGCTATAGGGAAGCTTGACTGCTTGTCATTCCTGTGCCTTCTCACCTGCAAAAGAATCCTCATCAAAATGGAGCAGCTTCTATGGGTGATGCTGTGCTTGGGCTTTCTGCTGAAGCAGCTATCCACTAAAAGTGAGGTATAATGCTGAAAAGTTTCAGATATGAATCATTTAGATGAAGAAATCATGTTTTGGGTCACTCTGGATATTAGCCATGCTCATAGCAACTAAAATCAATAGAAACATCTCCCCAAGTCCCAAATGTTACAGAGATTTCAATTGATCACTTGAAAGAAAATGAAAAAAATGAGGATTTAATAGGTTTGTCTGAGCGTCTTCATATAGAAAATAACAAAATAGAAGACCCTAAATTTGTTGTATGTGCAAGATTAATATGAATGATAAAGTAAGACAAGCTTCCTCACCAAGTTTTAATATTAAAACTAGAAGAGTAAGCACAGTGTGTTTAAAGCAATTGTTTAAATGTCAATATCCTGTCTGCTTCAGCAGCAGTGCAGATTTTTGTGTCACTTCTCATGCCCACTATTGATTAAACAATGATGATCACTAATAAGGAAGCAAAAGGTGCTATTTTTCCTTCCACATTCATTTTTAACTCTGTTATTTCAAACCTGAAATTACTTTTGTTGCTTTAAAAGTAAGTATGTTATTATATACTCTGAAGATTATAAGTCTGTACATTACTTTAATTCTCAGTAGTTCACATTCATGTCCAAAGATTTTTTTTCTTCCCTTCAGAATTCAATTAACCTTAATGAATTGCCCTACCACAAACTGTCAGTCAAGCAGAACATATAATCATTATGAATGAAGCTCTCAGAAAAAATGAGGTCTAAATATGCAAGTGCAGTCTATTTAGCTTCACATAAACACAGGTAAGAGAAGTAGCTGAAAACAGCAGAAATAGTGTTCTGGAAACACCGGATAAGAGCTAACATCAGCATACAGAGTTCTTACTGCATGTTTCTGCAAAAGAGTTACCTTTATCCCTTAATACACACAATAAAGAAATTTAAATATTTTGCCCTGCAACTGAAATTAGGTGAAGAGATGGCACCAAATTAATGTCTTGAATTATGGAAAGATAGCAACTGCTCCTTGCATTCAAGTGTTACCTACCAATCCCAACAGTAAGTGATTTCCAGTGCATATTAAGAAAAAGATATAAGCTTGGAGTCTTGCAGATGATTAATTTAGAAAGACAACCTTCCTAGAAACTTCCTGAAAAAAAACAAAGTGTACATTTAGGATGTAAAACAGTTCCACATGCTTGAAATACATGGGTGAGTTTACAGAATTTTTTTATTTTGGTGAATTAATCCCCTTTCCCTCCCCCCTTAAAAAAAAAAAAGAAAGAAAGAAAGAAAAAATATCTCCAAGGATATTATGTGCAGGGAATTATTTCCTAGATTTACTGTAGGATCTTACTTTTTGATACTCTCCTCCCTTTTGGGAACTCACTTTTCAATGATTCAAGATGTTTTTATATGGAATATATCAAGTGGTTTGTTTTCTCATGTCAGGAGGAGGACTTCTTAATAGTTTGTCTCAAGAACTTGTATTAGTACACCCATACTTAGGTCCCAGATGCCTTCAAATTATTTACATGAAAAGGATTCTGCAAATTGACATGGATACTCTCTAGAGTCAGTCAGACAGTGATCATTTGCTGTAGAGCTCACATGCTTTGGCCTATGAAAGATAAATAAATGCAATTCAGCTTTTTTTCCCAAGCTTTTGACAGCAGATTCAAGATAGGAATTTTAGGAAAAATGGATACAAAGTGGACTTATCTGACTTATTTCCAGAAACTTCAGGCTCTACCCATTAATTTTATCTAGAAATGTATTAAAATCAGAAAAAATAAAACATACTCATCTTGAGCGGTACTAACATATTCAGTGAGATTAAACTGGAGATTAACTGGAAAATAAATGATTCTCTCAAACCATAAACAACTGTCCTGCACATGAGCTCTGAAAATGCCTCTGGTAACTTGAAGTGATACCTGTGGAGTAAAAATCCACTCAGATTAAATGCTTATTCTGAAACTAGCTACTCTGATATTCCTTCTGTTCAAAATCTCCTTCAAGCAATAAGCATAAAATTACATACAATATGTAACATAGTTCCTGGTGTATTTGGAACTAACCTTGAGCTTAAGGCGTGTACAAGTGCATCAGGCCTGCAAGGTGTTATTTCTATTGATACATGGCATTCTTGGCAGGGTTTTTTCAGAGGAGAAAGACATCAAGGCACTGAAGAGCCACTGAAGGAGAGCTAGAGATTACTTCAAGTGCAGGTGCTGCACCAAGAAACTTCCTGGTGCAGCATGCTGAAATGGAGCTATGTAATGTTTTCTCAGCTTCTTATCATAATACCTATCTCCCAATCTATCATGACATGTGGGACTGCCTTCTGGCATCCACAGATGTCCTCTGCTAGAGGAGGACATATAAAGAGCTATACCTTTATCATTCTTTGTTGTTCATTCTTTATTGTTCTCCTCTCTTAGCATCTTCCTGCTGCAAAAAAGGATTTGCGTTGTATTCAATCACTCCCTGCAAATTCCCAGTTCCCCAGAGCATACACTTCAAAGAATGTAGCTCCTCAAATGGTTAAATTGACATGTAGTATATCCTTGAAAACTGTGACTAGGAAGCTGATAATATGAAGCTCATAATTCATATTCATATTATTGAGTTGGATTTGATGATCCTCATGGATCCCTTTCGACTTGGGTTATTCTATAATTCTGTGACCTTTCAATAAAAGTCTTAATACAGAAAAAGAAAATGTGGTGTTATAAATAATAAAGAAACGTTCAAAAGACTGTTGATGTAGAGATGCACAATTCCTTTGTCCAGTTTGGCTGGCCTTCTTTAAAAAGTCTGTAAGTCACTGGCAAAGGTGTCACTCTATTACCACCTTCAGGAATCTGTCAAAGAACAGGTATCCATCAAACTCCAGGCTGGAGCTTGGATCCAATAGTACCCAGAGCTGCAAGAAGGGACACTCAGGACTCTAGAGAATCATTTACAACTCAAAACTAACTCAGTGGGACTTGAATAAGTTAGATATTATTATTACTCTACCATAATTAAAGAACTCCTGAAATCCAAAAGGCTTCATTTCTGAGGGAAAAACAAACAAGCAAACAAAAAGACAGAAATATACATGCATTTGGTTGAATAAAATCAACAATATCTATTCTGATCTTACTAAAAAACAAAACAAAACAAAACAAACAAACAAAGCCTGTTCTAAATTTTTGTCTTAATCCTTCAGGAAGCAAGTGACAACAGGATGATAAATGCTTAAAATTTTAGATGATTTTAGAAGATTTCCTGATTGCTTGTGATTTAGAATTCAAACATAGTAATTTGATCTAAATCTGCCTAAAACTGAAATTCTGAATAGATGAAGATGTCCAGCTATTTTCACAAGGTACAAAGCTGCACAGAGAAACCCAGCTTTGCATTCATAGTTAGTTTCAGTGGATATATGAGATACAGCTCCTACTTCTACACTTGTATTTTTCTTGTCAAGTGAAATTTCAAATAGGTGGGAGGTTCTGATTATCCTGTCTTTTGCTATATTAGTTAAAACTTGTTATGGGAGTGGTCTCGTGTAGACCACGATGTGAGTAAGACTCTGATACAGATTAGAATCTGCTTGTATTATGAAAATGAATTTAATCTTAAAACAGAGGAAGATAACCATGCCAGTTTTTAATATGGAGGGAAAGTGAATGGAACAGAGGGATCCTGACAAACTCTCCAGCCTTGATAAATTTTATTAAATAAAACTGTAGAGCTTGTCTATTAGCTAGAACTGGTCTTTAGAATTGTTGTCTTGTGTCCTAAGTGTATTAAAATGTCATTACCCATATTCACCAAAGTACCTTTCTCACTTCCTTTTTCTTCAAGCCTTTTGTAAGCTATAATTACAATTAAGCAAAGACATGTTTATTGTCATAAAATGTATGCCAACGGCTCACACTAATGCAATCCAAACATTAGTATGAAACATTTTTCCAATTACTGCACAGACTCCCCATAGTGTTTCAAGCTGCTTTATGACATTTTAAACTCTGTCTATAATACAGCCCTTCAGAAAGCTGCAAAATCTTTCTATTTCTTTCTTATGACCCGAGAAAACCTAAATCTATTAAAAGCACATTTTCATAGCAGCAGGATAAAAATGCTTTTACTACATTTATCTTCAAAATTGGTGGTGTTAAATAGTGCCAGGGGACAAATAACCATAAAATATAACATTAGTGTACAGGGTACTGTTCTAACTAGGCATGATGGGATGTCTTTCTACCCTTTCATTTCTTCTTTCTATTTGTCCCATTAGAGCCATGCAATCATTTATCAGTCACTATGGCAAGCAGTGTTGCTTGATCCTGACTCCTAAATGACCTAAATGACTAATCCAGAGAGAAAATACAGTCTTCAGAAGTCCAGGGACATCCACACCTGTAGTCCTGACTAATTTTCTACAAATGCTTCTGCTATTTATTTAAATATCATTTTAATAGCTACATTTGTAAGTTTTGAAATTGTATTATAGAAATATTTAGTTAGCTAATTAGAAGGATATAGCAAAAAGTCTAAATAATGAACTGAACTGTACCCAAAGGAAAAAAAAATTCAGCTTTGATTTAAAGCCTAGACGTTAAAGATTGGCTTCACTAGTCTTCACTAAAGATCAAAACATTATATTTACCCAAGGTAAAGATGCAGTTTTTATTAAGAAGACTAACATTGCAGTTTGTGGAAAAGACAATCACTTTTTAGGACAGCTTGTTAATTAAAATGCATATCTTGAATCCTGCAATTATGTGACATCTATCAGATAAGGAGAGAGGCGTAACTCACAAAAAAAAATCTGATATGTATATACGTTCTTTCAGAAATCAAGAGGAATATTTAACTTCTCACTGAAGATAATATTCAGGAGAAAGATGTGGAAAGTAACTGCCTGAATTTTGAGGCAAAACTAGAATATTTGCCATGTGTGCAGCAGAGTATTAAAATGTCGTATTATCAAACAGTTCAAACATTAACCTTTGTTTTTCAAAATAACATATATCCTTCAGATAACTTCTGAATTCTCAGACCAGTGGTCGGAAGGTTAATCTATTTCTGAAATACTTGCACTGAATTATCTGGCTGAAAACTGCACCTTAATATCGCATTCATTAAGCACATTCTCACTACTTCCAAGAATGCTTGATGTCTTTAGGAAAAGGAGTTAAGCAAACAAACAAACAAGTAAAACTTAGTAAAGTACAAGAAGGACTGAAAAAGCACAGAATTTTTCATTCAAGAGAGAAATAGTTTCTTGAATTTATGGCTACAGAATGGTCTAAACCATCTGGATTTTGTTAATCATGTATGAGTTTAAGGAAAAGAGATATACTTCAGACTCATGATGTCTGAAGTAGAGAGATCAGCAGACATGCATTTTTAAATTACTCTGGCAAGACTGTGAGCACTTTTCTCAAAAATTAATATTTGATCTCACTGAAATTAATGAGCTGTCTTGAGGGAGAATTCCTAAAGTAAACAGCAGAAAGCCTACATTGGTCATCGACTTATTTTCACAATAAGACCAGGATTCAACACATACGTAGTTTTGATGACTTCACAGTGCATGCTTTGAATTTTCAACTTGTTAACTAGTTCTGGGTCAAGGCCTAAATCCACAAACACAATGTGCCTAAAAAGGTCAGGGACTTATAAATTCCAAGTGTGGTGTTGTGCTTTTTATTTTCAATGTCATAGGCCAAAACAGTAATGGAGAAAATGGGGAAAAATGGGTTATTTGTAATGAAAACCCTCAACATTCAAATTAATGGAAGAGAGAAAGATAATTCAGGAACAAAACAGAAAGGACACTAATCTGAGTGCCACTATCATCTGCTATTTCAGTCAGTCATCTTGTGTTGACATATCCTACATGTTGCTGCAGTGGATTTTATAAAGTGTCTCAAAGCAACTTGAAAACAGCACTTTTTTTTCATAGGAATGGCCAGGTAAAGCTGCAATTATGGAAAGTCTCTTTGCAACATAACTTCATCATATGGTCTTCAAGCTTCATACCCATGCCTCACCTGAAATTTCTGTGCAGCTGTAGGAGTTTTCTGTATTCCACAGTTCAAATTTTTGGATGGAAAGAAAGGCACAATTATGTACGATTACTAAACTTTTTTAAAAGAGAAAACAGATATCTAGGAAGCCATATTTGTGGTGTGTCAAATGCAGAACATGTCACGCTACAAATTTTGATTACTCCTTCTCAAAATAAATGGCAGAACAATCCCAAAAGTTCAGGTTAGTCTTAGAGAGGGAACATTTTATTAGTGTCATCAGGAGACAAAAGATTGTTTTGCAAACTTATTTTGAGAACAATTATGCTATTACTTTTCTGCCAAATGCAACCATAACAAAATAATAAAGAATCTCTAAGATTTTGATCCAATTATTAAAAAACAAAATTCCCTCCCATCCAGAATTCAGCAAATACATTATCTTTGAATATACATGTTGAATCTTCCAGCAGCTAGCTAAGTTAAAATAGAAGTAGACCTACAGTTTTAACTTTCATCCTTCTATTTATAATAAAGCAGAAGAATGAAGGACATTCAATCAGCCACAATAGTACAGGAAGCTAAGAGACCAACTTGCTGGAAATATCTGATAAGCACAAGTTTAAAACATTAACTTTTTTGTGTGTGTGAAAAAGTTGGTTTTAAAATTACAATAACACACTATGCTTAATATAAGTAACCTCTCAGAGAAAGAAATTTCAGCACTAGTTTGTTCAGATGATTCAAGCTGTTAAACTGCCACTAGAACTGGTTTCGCTGTATCTTTGTTTTATATTCTCCAAATATAAGTACTATATAACTGACAAAGGAAAATTACAGCCCTAGGATGTTCAAATATTTGGCATATCTCCAAAAAAAATCTGCTGGTTTACGGCCTATGTTCCCAAGCAGTTCCCAAGAGGAACTGTTCCTGACTCTAATTGTGCCTCGGACGTTTCTATTAGTGCTGTAAATATTCTGTACTGGAAAGAAAAGGTCAGGACTCTTCCCAGAAAGTTACTCATAGTTTTATAGTTAAGAAGAATATCTCTACTACTAACTATAGAATCATAGAAACGTCTAGGTTGGAAAACACCTTCACAATCACCAAATCCAACCATCAACATGACCTACTGAGTCCAATCACTAAACCATGTTCCTTAGTGCCATGTCCACATGTCTCTTAAGTACCTCAAGGGATGGAGACTACACCGCTTCCCTGAGTGGGGAATGTTTAATGTTGAAGTTTAAACATCCTTCCCATGAAGGATTTCTTCCTAATGTTTCAAGTGGTGTCCCCCAGGGGTCGGTACTGGGGCCTATCTTGTTTAATATCTTTGATGACCTGGACGAGGGGATTGAGTATACGTTTGCAGATGACACCAAGTTGGGAGATGGTGTTGATCTGCTTGAGGGTAGAGAGGCCCTTCAGAGGGATTTAGATAAGCTGGATCGCTGGGCTGGGGTGAATGGAATGAGGTTCAACAAGGCCAAGTGTCAGGTCCTGCACTTTGGCCACAACAACTCCATGCAGCACTATAGGCTTGGGGACAAGTGGCTGGATGATTCTGAAGAGGAAAGGGACCTGGGGGTGTTGGTTGATGCTCGGCTGAACATGAGCCGACAGTGTGCTCAGGTGGCCAAAAGGGTCAGCGCCATCCTGGCCTGCATTAGAAATAGTGTGGCCAGCAGGAGCAGGGAGGTGATCATCCCCCTGTACTCAGCACTGGTGAGGCTGCACCTCGAGTACTGTGTTCAGTTTTGGGCCCCTCACTACAGGAAAGACACTGAGGCCCTGGAGTGTGTCCAGAGAAGGGCAATGAAACTGGTGAGGGGTCTGGAGCACAAATCTTATGAGGAGCGGCTGAGGGAACTGGGATTGTTTAGTTTGGAGAAGAGGAGGCTCAGGGGAGACCTCATTGCACTCTATAACTTCCTGAAGAGAGGCTGTGGTGAAGAGGGGTTTGGCCTCTTCTCCCAGGCAACAAACAGGACCCGGGGAAATGGCCGCAAGTTGTATCAGAAGACTTAAGGAAGAACTTTTTCTCTCAGAGAGTGGTCAGGCACTGGAATGGCCTGCCAAGGGAGGTGGTGGAGTCGCTATCCCTGGCAGTGTTCAAGAGGTGTCTGGATGAGGAGCTACAAGATATGGTTTAGTAGCTTGTGGTAGCAGAGGTAGTGTGAAGATGGTTGGACTAGATGATCCTATAGGTCATTTCCAACCTTGTGATTCTATGATTCTATGATTTTTCTTCCTTGCACACGCTTGAGTAACTCAAAACCCTTTTTGAAGTGAACTAAACACAATAGTCAAGGTGTGGTCTCACCAGTACCATGTAAAAATGGACAACCACTTCCAAGTTCTGCTGGTCACACTATTTCTGATGAAGATCATAATGCCATTGGCCTTTTTGGTTACCTAGGCATGATGCTGGCTTATGTTCAGCCAGTTGTCAACCAACACCCTCCTTTTATTCCACATTAATTCCACATTAAATATATTTTTTCAATGAGTGAAAGTAGGGACAAATTAATATCTTTGCACAAATATCCTGTAATGAATTTTTGACCGTCTGCACTAAGATACAGCAGATTAATTTCTTAATCAAAGTCACATAATGACAGTTAACTTTTATCTTGGGGGATAACTGAACTACTAAGGCTTCACTGAGATGACAAACCCTTTCAGATGACTTCAGTAGGGATTTATAGATATGGCCAACAGATTTAAGAAACACTATTACACATATAAGATTTTAGTTGGGATAAGGGGGGAGTTGTTTTAGCTTTGTTTTTTGGTACTGATGTCTCTGCAGAAGCTTTGCAGGCTTAAGAAATTCCAGGTTTCAAAAACGCTTCTATCTGGCATGGCAGCACCTGAACAATGGCAAGACTAACCCAATTTATACACGGTAGATGAAACAGTAAATTTAATGTGCCTTTTATGATCATAGCTTTTGACAAATACAGTAGTAAATTAAATCTTCACCTACACTGCATCAAGAGAAGTGTGACCAGCAGGTTGAGGGAGGTGATTCTGTCCCTCTACTCTGCTCTGTTGAGACCTCACCTGGAGTACTGTGTCTGGTTCTGGGGCTTCTAACACAAAAAGGACATGGAGTTGTTGGAGTGGGTCCAGAGGAGGACTATGAAGATGATCAGAGGGCTGAAGTGCCTCCCCTCCAGGGGCAGGCTGAGAGAGCTGGGTCTCTTCAGCCTAGGGAAGAAAAGGCTCTGGGGGGACCTTATGGCAGCTTTCCAGTAACTGAAGGGGGTCTACAGGAAAGCTGGGGAGGGACTTCTTGTAACAGCATCTAGTGACAGGACACGGGGAAATGGGTTTAAACTAGAAGAGGGTAGAATTAGACTTCTTTAGGAAGAAGTTCTTTGTTGTGAGGGTGGTGAGACACTGGAAAGGCTGCCCTGCAGAGAAGGACCCAGGGGTCCTGGTGGACTAAAAACTTGACATGAGCCAGCAGTGTGCTCTTGCAGCTCGGAAAGCAAATGGTATCCTGGGCTAGGGGTGGCCAGCAGGGACAGGAAGGTGATTGTCCGTCTCTACTCTGCCCTTGTGAGGCCCCATCTGGAGTACTTTGTCCAGGTCTGGAGCCCTCAGCAGAAGAAAGACAGAAAGCTGTTGGAGAGTGTCCAGAGGAGATCCACAAAGATGATCAGGAGGCTGGAGCACCTCCCCTACAAAGACAGGCTGAGGGAGCTGGGTTTGTTCAGCCTGGAAAAGAGAAGGCTGTGGGATGACCTCATTGCAGCCTTTCAGTACCTAAAGTGAACCTATAAACAGGAGGGGAGTCAACTCTTTGAAAGGGTATATTACAGCAGGACAAGGGCAAATGGTTTTAAGTTGAAGGAGGGAAGATTTAGGTTGGATGTCAGGGGGAAGTTCTTTACTATGGGAGTGGTGAGGTGCTGGAACAGGCTACCCAGAGAGGTTGTGGATGGCCTGTCCTTAGAGGTGTTCAAGGCCAGGTTGGATGAGGCCCTGGGCAGCCTAGTCTGGTATTAAATGTGGAAGTTGGTGGCCCTGCCTCTGGCGGAGGGGTTGGAGATTCGTGATCCTTGAGGTCCCTTCCAACTCGGGCCATTCTGTGATTCTGTGATTATCCCAGCTAGAAGCAACATCTGTGCTATTTGATGTCATAAAGGTTTGGGCTGTCCATAATATCCAAGCTACAATGTGATGCTATAGAAAATTATCACATTCCATGCTCTTGGCCAAAACTGGGCAACTCAGCAATTCAGTTGAATAAGAAACTTAAAGGGAAAAAAAAGAATATTTACACTTTTTATATGTTATTATTATTGAGCAACAAGAAGAGGCTTAATCTTATGATTAAGACAGCTATTCTCTAATTAGTTTTTAAAAAAACAAAGAACACTACAGTATAGTCCACATTGAAGGAATTTTTCTCTAGCATCACCTTATGTGCTTACTAAGTAGTAAGTTTCCTTATTTATATGAAAAATTATTTTCCTTGGGACTACAAGCACTAATCTTCATATTGAAATTGCAGTTCAAGTCATTCATTAATATTTTTAGTTTACTTTGGGGTTTTTCTTTTCCAAAGTGAGTGGTAAACAATATTTAGCTGATTTTCTGCTACAAGTCATTGTCTGTAAGCAAAACATTTCCTGGATGGTTTCAAAAAGTCAACAAGAATATATACTGCACTTACTGCAATGAAGACTTATTTTATCCACACAACTATTTATTTGTTTAGATTAGTTTCATAAAAAAAAAAAAATAAATACAGTTTTTTGTAATCCTATTAAAGGTCTCAAAGAAAAACAAACACACTTATGTTATGGATTCAAGATAGAAATGCTAAAGTATTAGAAAGAAGGACATATTAGGGAATAGTTACTGTAAAATAGATGGCCATCAGTCAGACTTCAAAAAACATCCATTTAGCCAAATTAATCCTGCTGCCTCACTTTCATTTCTTTGATTGGTTTGGGTTTTCCTTGTTTTGTTTTGTTTTTAATCTTGTGATGGTTCCGTAGTTTCAGCAAACTGATCATCCAAAATGTAGTATGTAAAAAAAAAATTAAGAAATCATTATCAGACTTAATGTGCTTTTTTTGAAAAAATATTCCTTTTTTTTTTCTTTCAAATGAACATTTTAAAAATTTTTGTTATAAATGATTTATTGGGAGGTATAATGACATCCCAGAAACTTCTCTGGAAAAAAAAAAAAAAAAAAAGCAAAGCAAAACAAAAAAACAATATTGAGTATTTTTATCCTAAACTCACTATTTAACACCCTGATTAAATTAAACATGAAATACAACACATGTGTCCTTAATATAGATACTCTAGGGACAGTTCTGAGGCTCTGTTACAAAACCAGCTTTCTCCTGGGATGTATCCATTTAGGTACTGAATAGATAGAGATTAACCGGGGATTATTTTGAGATTCACTGATTCAGTAGAACCTCCCAAGGTATTCGGCTTTATGGTTCTGGCATGCTTTGTAGCCAAAGTTTTCTTTTATATGTGATCTTACAAATGACTAAGATAAATCATCCTGGCCCCATTAAAACAATTCAAAGTCACAAAATGAAGTTCGTAAGCAATATGGATACTAGAAAGCTGCAAAGGATGAAAGTGATTTCATAGCATTCAGGGATCAATGATATAGACTAAAAGGAAATATGGAGATTTAGACAAAGGAGAGAAGGGTATTTAGAGGAAAAAAATATTATTCTGCCTGCCAATTCATTGCTAGCTTATCTCATATTCCTCTTAAGAGCAGTCTTGTCCTCCTTTATCTCATCCTTACTTTTCTATTAATAGGAACAGGAGAGAGAAAAACGGCAAATACACCTCCATGAGCAAGCATATCTATAATTGGCTCAGAAAAAAATTAAAAAGTGAAATAAAAACTACATAGAAAGTCATTATATTAAAATCCCTAAATATTGATTAGAAGATGCAACAACATGGCAATGAAAAGTTTGTTTGCCACTGGAGTTAAATATATTCATCATCCATAGGAAAGTAGAGTTATGTAGCAACTTTCTTTGAAAATATAGTAATATTTTCAGTTTAAATGGTTGTCTCATCCTGAATTAAATATCCAACACTTGAGAAGCTCCTATAACATCAATGGGAAAACCTGATGAAGTCATAAGAAATCATTTTTCCTACTGCTGAGGATCTCCAATTTATCCTTTACACAGAGCAAGCTAAAAGTGCAAACATCTTTATCAGATATGAAAGTAGCTGAATAATTTTGTATTAAGGATATAACCAATAGTATAATTTATTCTATGTTTCTGAAAAGCTCAGATTTCAGTCCTCTTGTGGCAAGTATTTGAATGGTTGGTCTAAGAGCAGATGGATTGTTTTACGGCAAGGCTTTCATTCTGAGTCCAAAAGGCATCACTTTTGCTTGTGGTCAAAGGTGAACTTATTCCCAATGCTAGCTCTTTCCTGGGGCTTTCCCTAAGCAGATTCTGTCAACTGTGCTATGCTTCTGCCAAATTACGTGATGATTTTGTCATGTGGGTTAATATTCCCCTGAGATTTGGTTTTAATCAAATGCATAGAAGAGAAGCACTGTTGAGCAGTGCAGTAACAAAAACAAATGCTTTCAAGAAATATGCATAAAGTATATTTGGGTTTTAAAATTTGTGCACCTACAAATCTAAAAGCTTTGCCAAACTTCTTTTTTTTTTTTTTTTTTTCCCCTGCAAAACAACTACTGCAAACTGTAGTTCATGCTCATAACAAGCATTAATGTTTTATAATTTCTTGTTGTTAAAAATAGGAGATATTCTTCATACTGGAATTTATACTTTGGAATGAGAAACTGAGTTCAATTAAGTTTAATTTTAGGGCTGTTAGCTCATACATACTCCAACAGCCTTCTACTTACCTAGTAGAATTGTATAGTAACTTGAGTAAAAAGATCCACAGTCTTCAGGATAAAATTTTAACAATCAGTGACAGTGGCAAGAGATGGCTCAGGTCACAAATATAAGCTTCTGCTTAGGGATCCAACCCCTGAAGATTTTGCAACTTATTGATATTGTACAGTAATGAAGATGTTATAATGGGCTGTCTCACTGAATGCATGTATACATGCATCTCATGCTGTACTATGGAGGTGCCTTCTATAGTTGTGTAGAAATAGTGTCTTTTCCTTTACACAAAATCATTAAACAAAAATTATTATTAAGATGTAAGAATTCATAGACTATATCTAGGTTAGCAGACACATTACAGATGGATAGGGGCAACCCTATCCGATGCTGACAACATGTCCATAACATTCACCTTTCAAGTGTTTTTATTTCAGATTAGCTCTAGTCTGGTTCTCTGAACTGAATGTTCATTTGCAGCTGGAGTGCATTAGTTACACTCCTGGGGTGTGCTAAATCTTCCAAACCTGAATCTTAGTTTCATCTGAAAGGAATCAAGTTGAGGCACTGCAAAAGCTCCACATTATGTAAACCAAGGCACAGTAAGAAAGGAAACACTTCAAAAGCATTCTCTTGATTCAAACTAACAAACTAAGAAAGATTCAATATGAAAATACTTACGAATATCTCAGCCCACACAGATATACACACACGTATTGCTAACATAAATAATAAAGTGGTTCTACAGAAACTGGTGGATATTTTTTTATGTATTTTCTTCATGAGATTATTTTCTTTCTTTCCTTCTTTCCTTCCTTCTACATAGTCAGTATAGGTCTACTAAGATTAATTCACCTACTTTTCTTGTTTAACTCTAATCTAATTACATTTTAATATCTTTTAATGAGCCTTACCATGCAATTTTTTTTTTTCCATTAAAATTTGATTTCAGAATAGTAACTCGACTATTTGAAACTAAAATTGTCCATCAGTGGGGAAATCTGAATCAGCTGTTGCACATTCTAGAAAAAGAGAATGTACGTTAATCAAGTTCATATTCCGTATTACCACCCACAGCTTATCAGGAAAATTGTCTGTGAACATTTATCTCATAAACTTGTCAAATACACAGATTGATTTCCCTTAGCAAAATTTACAAGGCACTACTCTTGCCATGTAAATAAAAAGTGTGTTCTATTTCTCACCAGCACTGGCAAAATCCACTTTAAATCATGATTCTTCCATGCCACAAGAACAATCTCAAAAATGAACATTTGAAAATACTGGTTTTAAATATGGAGTACCTACAAAATATTTTACTGTGACTGCAAAGACTGAAAATGATAAGAATTTGGATGAGGATAAAATTAAAACTCAGAGCCAGTGTATTTACTCACTCACACTCGGTACAGTGCAGTTAGAAGTAAGGACATGGGGAGATGAAATTCTCAGTATTTAAATGAGTTTAGAAGACCCTATGCTCAATTCCAACCAACGGAGATTTGAATGAGTATTTGTGTTTTTTAAACACAGCTCATTTCCCAAAGTACAGATGCATCTATAGTATTTACTAAAAAGGTATTATGTTCATTAGCACAAATTATTGCTCATGATTTTGCATAGCACAACTTACATTTGTTTACCATCTCCTCTACTTTATGTTGATGCATAGTGAATGGTGTAAGTTTGGTACGTACATTCCCATACATCAGTGAATGATGTACTTGCACAGGAATGTCAAAGATACCCTACGAAACACATTGATCGTAACACTACAGAAAATAACTACTTTATAAGAAAAGCAGCATATAAGAAGTTCAGCAGCCTGATGCTGAGTGATGAGGCCATATCTTGCTAGGATATTTACCCATCAGGTCCAGGCTTTAAATTCTTTGCCACTTCTCTACTTAAAAATTATCTCCTATTTCTGCTTGTATGTGCAAATTGTGTCCTCTACAATAATATTTATATGTATTTATATCCCATTTATATCTCAGTAGCTGAATATTTTAGATACTTGTGCTAAGAATTATCTGATACTTATCAGTAATAGCATGTCAGATATGGTTTTATGGTGTGCACCAGCACTGAAAATACTTGTCCACAGATCAAGTCCATAAGTCTTTTCAGATGACAACATTGTTGAAAATGAAGGCAGTTGATTTTAATGTAGAAAATGTTTTCCATGGAGTTTTGAATGAAGAACTGGAATGAAAATGCATTTTTTATTTGTACCGAAGAGGCATAGCAATGACAAAAGGTAACATTTAAAATGCAAATCTGCTAGTGTTGTGTGACACAGCGTGAGATATATCTCAAAGTCTTAAGGTTGACTAATTGAATTGCCATTGATAAGATGTCACTTAAAGAGACATCTCTGCAGTGAAACATGGGTTTGCTGTAAATGACCTGTCATTAGAGCCATGGGTAATGTCCGTGTCCAGACTGAAAAATATTGTAGCTCCCAGCAATGTGCTCTGTAGGAGTTAAAACAGCAAGAACGGTAAGAAGTCAGTGTACGTGAACCACAAGAGAATTCTGCCTCAGGTGCTACGTTAATTTACTTGTTGGCATACATTAATTGAAACCAATCAATAAAGCTGGTGGTAAAACAGAGGGAATGCAAAAGAAATAATCAACGACCATACTAACTCATTTTAAACTTCTAAAACAAGAATATTTTAGTCTTTTTCATTTCTGTTAATACAGATAATGGAATTATTTATTTTTTATTCTTTCAGAATTAATTATAATAACTGTCATGTCTTCCAACATCTCCCATGTATACTCCAGTATTCTGATTAGCAGCTGCTAACTTGCATATTATGGAAGTGAGCTCTTTCAAACTGTGTAAGTTAAAAAAAAATACAATATACAAAATATGTAATATATATATGATATACAATATATACATTTTATGCAATATATAAAATATACAAATAATAATAAAAAAATGCTACTGATTTTGCCATACTGAATCCAATGATATATTTTAATAGTTAAAGATTTGCTCTCATTTTTTTTTACATTTAGAGTATATTAGCATTAAAAATATTCCCGAAGGCAAAAATTTCAAAGTTGTTGTCTAAAAAGCACATAAAGACAAAAAGCACATATTTTTCCTTTAATTTTTTTTTTTTTTTTTTTTTTTTGCGCATTAAAATTACTCAACTTTTCAATTTATATGTCATGTTGATGGGTATCAGTTTAGGTTTTTGTTGTTGTTTGGTTTTTGATTGTTTTTTGTGTTTTTTTTTTACACCTACCAGAAAGCCTTTGCATCTTCACCTCCTGCTGTCTTTTGTATAACAACTATTTCTGTGAGTTCCTTCAATTTGTTCTCACTGCCTAAAAACAATAGAGTCATTTCCTTAGACATGGAGAAATGCAATCACAATTAACACCCTCACTTAATGAAAACTGCTCACCCTTATCTACATATTCCCAGAAATACATACCTATTCTCACAGAGATCAGTGGAAATCTGAGCACTGTTATTCATGACTGTTTTGTACAAGGAATGTTCATTTACCTCACAGTAAACATTGTGCAATACGCTGCTGTTGTGTCTTTGGTGGCATTTTCAAAATTTTGTCCAGAAATGAATGAGATATAAAAATTTATCCTCTGTCAAATAAGGAACAATGTTATATTTGCAGCATCCTACTTTCTTTCTGGTGTTGCCGAAAGGTGTATTTGGTCACATTGGTATGTCTTAACTCTATAAAAATAAGTGGATCTGCAGCTATTGTCTTTTGGCATAGACTCACTGAAGCACTAGTTCTACATATTTCTGACATGTGTGAATCTGGGTAGCTAACTTTTTAACTGTTTTCCCAGTTTCTTGAGAGGCGCGGATGGGACATGAAAGAAGCCATGCAGAAAAAAACAAACTTGCAGATACCAGTTACTAGGCAGTATTCTTATTATGAGATTATCCACACATGGGCAGATTTTTCCCACACTGATATATTTTGCTTGTAAGTGAACTAAACCATCCACTTACAATTTCTCTGAACATATATTTGTCTACTTATGCTTGCTTTATTAGATTCTAAAATATCAGCTAAACACAATGGTTTTCTAATGCATTCTTCATTACTTACGATTCTTAGGAAAGGAAACTTAAAACTGTTTTCCATCAGTTAGACTGAAGCATCCCACAAGAGTGCAGATGTTACTTTTAACAAAGTACAGGTGGCTACTGGAAGTACACACAGTGTGGTAATAGTGGTGCTGATAGCTTGACAAGCCTACAAAGAAAGTATTTATGTACATCTTATTAGAAAGAAAACTTCCATTGTAAGCAAGTAAACTTAATAGAGGCTTTTTGATTTATCTTTTGATTCAAATGTGACAGAGGATTTGTGAAACACTAAGCAATGCTATCAGATTTGTTTAGGTCCTTTTCCAAGACCATGTTGTATAACACTATGAAATTATAGATTATACATTTTTCAATAGGAGTTCTCCAGCCAAAGGTTAATTCATTTCCCAGAAATGAGAAAATCCTGGGTGCCAAATACTATGTAATAAGTGGGAGTGAAATGAAGGACTATATCCCAAATATCTGCCATAGCAATTGGGCCAGAACCTGGCTAAAGCTCATTTTACTTCCTTCATTCTCTAACTTTTGCTCACGATTAGAAATTTTATTACTTCAAAGTAGTTGAAGTACTTCAGTTTGAAGCCAGGAAGGAAAAACACTGGAATTTTGAGTCATAACATAGAACTGAAATGTACAGATTATAATTACAAAAGTGCAAGTCTGTACTTCTATCCCAAATTTTAATAATCCTTTATTATTCTTGTTAGAACACTGGTAAAAGAAAAGGCTTGATGGCTAGTAAAAATACCATTTAAACTGCATCAGACTGCCTAAAGTTTCCACCATTTATTTGCAGTTATAATAGTGGGATCCAGAGCCAGCTATTAAATATGCCTATTAAAGTGAAAAATCACCTTTAAGCATTTTGGACTACTCATTTAAGATATTAATAGTGAATGATAACAGCTAAAGACATTCCAGTTCTCCTTTCTTGCAGTGATAAAGGCTAAATACTTTACATTTTATTCAGTCCCACATATTTAATCAACTTCTGAAGTAAAATTGTTTCGTATATCTTCTTTGATTGGAATGGAGGGATTTAATAGCTACATTTCCCAAATACAGAGCAAGGTCTGATTCATGGATTGGTTTCACAGTAAATCTAGGAAATCTACTGGCATTTTAGGAACTATTACTGATAAAGACTATCTCCTCCTCCCAACCCACTCCATTGTTTTAATTTTCCTTTCTTTTCTTCCTATTTTATTTCCGTTGTGAAATTTGTAAGCTCAGCTTCTTATGCAAAATGTAATAGGGAATAGGGAGCATATGTGCATGACTGCAATGAACCACTTGTTCTGCAAAGCTTCCCTTCCTACCAATTCAGATCCCAAATCTCTTCACCAGTTCTTCTGCAGTGATTCCAGTCCTGAACCATTCTCCTTCCTTCCAGTCACAGTGGAAAAACACCATCATCTGGTGAAGTCTCTCCAAATCCTCCTCCAGCACATACCAATGTCAATCAGATGGACAAACTCGGCAAGGAGTTGGGATTAATCTGAAGCAACATGCTACTCAATAGCCAGCAATTAAGTACATACTGATCAATCATTCAGCAAGATAAACAGAATAAATAAGTATTGTGTTTATATGGATGTTAATGTGTGCCTTACTGCTATTTACTAGAATTTAGATCTTTGAGACCTGAATCTCTCTTAGCAGATTTCAAGGTCAGCTATAAGGAGAAAACGCACATCACCATAATCAGGCAGGCTTTTTTAATTTACTTTTCTGAGTCCTATAAGAAGAGGGCAATGTCAAATTATTACAACTAGATGTTACTAGACTCCATGTATGATGAACTACGCCACTCTTAAACTTAGCATGAGTAACACCGTGACTGATTAATCACAACAGTATGACTGACAGCCATAGGGATTGTGTTGCCCTCCCCTCCAACAAGTTTTATCTTGAAGACTATGGTTTTATTGAATATGCATTTATCAAGATAACTTTGCAAAGAAGCAAACAAAGTGTATCCTACTCTGAGCAGTTAAGAGTTCTAACGTAAAAAAACAATGAAAGAACAGATTTCTTATCAAGAGGAGACAGAATGGAAAGGCAAGGAACTAATAATATAGTTCAAGACTCACTGCAGCAGCAGCAGCTGTTCAAGCTATCCCTGTTAAAAAAAAAAAAAAATTCCACCTGCAGCACTGTAAATGATGTGAAGAAAGCCAGAATGGGCTGAGAGCAACTTGATGGTATTTTTTTGTTTGTATTTTATTATACAATAACCTATTGAATTCTCATTTAGAAGAAAAAAGAAACTGTAAGCAAGTATGCTGTTTCTGTAGGAGATATAATACTTGAAATACTCAACTTGGAATTCATCATTCAAAGATCCACTTTTAAACCACTCTGTAAATATGTTCACAATTTATTAAAGGTTTAAAAGCTTTACTGAATGAGCTCTTCAGCATATGCTGCTTACTAGCTCATGACTACAAAAACATTATTTTCGGAATATTAATCTCAATCTTTCGTTTGAATGAAAGTTTATTAACTTTTTGCCTTCTAAGGTAAGTTATCTTCCACATAAAATTACAAACAAACAGCAGATTTCAAACACAATGTAAAATAACCACCAATCAGTCTTCCCTACCTTCCACATTCATACTATCTTAGCCTGCAGATCCAATTATCCTCCAACATTTGCTGCTCAACCATGCTGAGATTAGTCACCAGCCCTCCAGTTAGACTGTAATAAAAGGTCTGTAGGTGCATTTACACTCTGAGGAATCAGGTATGAATGCTAGCATTGCAATCATTTCTTTTTGAGTTACAGCCATAAATACTGCAGCAATGAAACAGGCTATTTTCAGCTACTTTATCCATTCATTTGCATGATATCTGGACTTACTGATTTTTAAGAAACCTAGAAGCAGAATACATTCAAGAGGACATAATTCTTGACCTGAAGGCTTCACAAATAAAGGTATTATATGACATGGAAGATATTTTTTCGCATGCCCAGACAGCCATACCGTGTCTCCTACATGAACTGGTGATTACCTTCTGTAAAGGCTTCTCTCTTCTTTTTCTTCACATTTTAATAAAGTATTTTATATGCTGTCAGTGTATTGACCTCTAAGATCAGGTTTTGCACAAAATTACGAAATTTGACAGACTTTCTGCTTCTCAGCCAAAAAAAAAAAAAAAAAAAGGAATGGACAACAGATTAAAGTATATAATTATTTCTGATATTTCAGTCTTCCAGGTCCTTGTTCACTGCAGTAGTTGTGATCATGACAAAGAACTACAACCCTCTGCCACAGGACATTGGTAGACGTTGCCAAAAAATGTCAAAACCACACTTTTCAGCCCAAAGCTGCAACTACTTGAACTGCAGGAGTCATTTCATTAGCTGACAGCTGCAATAAGCTGTTCTTTCTCCATGTGGAGAAGCTACTGGTGGGAGGTACAATTCACACAGGCATACTCCATAAATCATGTACCACTTAAAGAAAAATATACTTATGAAAACATTTACAAAGTACTGTGCAGTATTTTTCCAAATTATTATCCTTACTTTCTCACTGCAGCCATTCTTTTACATTTTGCAATTTAAAAGCTGACAACAGACTTTAAAGACTTGAGCAAAATTCTGGAAAATTCCAATCTTTTGTTTTCATTTGTACTATTTCTTTTCTCGAGAGAATCTAGATCCTTTGTGTTCTGTGTGATTTCTTTCTAGTGAATATATTGTAACTGACCTACAGAAGACAAAATTAGCTGATTTAGTTACAGGTTTAAGTTATGTTGGTGACTGTTTACTCTGTTACTGCTACAGAAGAGTTTTATTTGATATATAACTAACTAAAAAGGATATTAACAGCTTTCAAAGCCGCAAACAATTAGTAAAATGCACTTTATTAATGAACTGTATTAGCACACAGACACTTTTGGTCTTTTAATACTGTGATAGCTTTTGGTATTCTAATTTTAAGGAGAGCAATAGTTGTTATGAAAGGGGAGAAAGAGCAGACATCAGCATCACAAATGAGTGTTTTCCAGCCATTACTGAAACAGGCAAGTAATAGGCCTTCATACTACCTTTTCAAAGTTTTTATGCATTATACAAGTAATTTTCATGGAAACCATTGAAAATTGCTTAGGGGTAATAATGTAACTATATATATGGGTATTTTTCCTCTCTCTTTTTTTTTTTTTTTACTTTGAACATACCTATCATATTTGTAGCCAAACCCATGACAGACATATGATCACCATTCTCACAGCAAACTGCTATTCTACATCAATAACCTACTGCCAAAGAATCAAAAATTGTACATTTGAACAAAAGTTATATGAATAATCTTTCCATTAATGTCATTTCTGATCATGCATTTCCTGAGGGTTTTTTAATGATTGTTGTGCTGCTGGTTTTTTTTTGCTTTTTTTTTTAATTGTTTTAATTATTATTACACATCTTCTCCTTAAGAATCATCACTAGCTCTATTTCAGCTTCATGAAGTTTTTATTTTCTTGTCTTTAAGAAAAATATACCGGAACTGGATATTGAAAAGAATTTGTATGCTGTTCACTTATCTACAGACATTTTGCCTTAGTTAATTCCTACATATCAATTAAAAATACTATTTTTTGAAGCTGAGTTTTGGAGAACAGTACTGCATCTCTGCTATAGACAAATAACTTGCTGTCACATGCCTACAATACTCCCTACTATTGAGAACTCTTGAAAGCAAGGAGGGACAAAACTATAGTCCTGCACTCCAGCAACGGCTGTTCTTGGTGATTAAGGTGAAGCAGCATTTAAGTTGGTTTAGTTTTGTATAGCAGCAGTCCTTACCTATTGTGTTTTCTGGGTCACTGCAAGAAGTATGAAGAAAAATAAATTTCCAATTTGGAGAATTTCCATTATTTTTCTTCAGAATTACTCACAAAAACAGTGTCTGTTTGACAAGATGGAGGAGCATGCTCAGTAACTAAATTTCCAACTAACATTCCAGTGCCACATGTGATAATGCTAAACTATGTGAAGTACTGCTTGATGTCAGAAGGAACTGAGGGAACAAAATTGGAACATGAAAGTCCATTTATGCAATGTGTTTTATAGCAACAACAACAACAATCTTTTCTTTCCTGTATCAGACGCACACGGAAGAAAAGAAGAATTTCCCCTGAAGGCCATTTTATTTCTGCATGTATTATTAGAAAAGGGGAATTTTATTTTCCTTTTACTTAACTAAACGTGTGATACATTTTTAATTAAAAATCACGTTTCATGTAATATTTATTTTTATTCCAATGTCAACGGACAGCATAATCAAGAAACTCATCTGGAAAAGAGCATAAATTTGCAGTTTATTTCCTCTCTCCTGAAGAACATCACACATATGATTTTTCATGTATACTCTCTTACTGCTAAGGTTTGGTGACAAGTTACTATCTTCTTCTGAAAAAGATGTATATTTAAGAGCTTACAGGTTATAAATAACTGATAAATAACCAAGATATTAACATTTCTATTTATAATATTTTTTCCCAAAATATATTTGATACAGAATAGACTTAGAGATTGCAGTAGTTCTATTTTTTCCAAGAAATCTCCTGAACTATGAAATCTCCGCATCAGAGTTTCTATATGGCAAATACTGTAATGAATTCAGATCATTCACTAATGAAAGTACTTCAGATACTTTGGTTAGGACAAGTCCTGTGAATGGTTAGCACAGCACAGAGGAAACAGACTCATTAGAACAGCTGTATCTCATGCAGACAAACAAATCTGCAAGGAGACATGGCCTCAATCCAAGCCATCCATCTCCCCTGCCAGAGAATAACTGTACCAGAAAATGAGGATGTATATGGAAGAGCTGGAACCCCACATGCTTTCCTGTCTTCCTTGCCTGTGGTACAGCAGACTGCTGTGGAGACCAGCGTACGATTACCCTTTTAGGGCATTCAGATAGCATCCAGACAAGTGACTTGTATACTCTGCTAAGCATAGTAGCACATTACTGCCTACTGGTTGTATTTTTCTAACAGCTGTTATACATGGGAATCTTCCCTGTGATGAGTGACACATAGTAGTTAAAATAAACAAATACGACAATATAATATGCTACACAATAAATCTAGACAAGACCGTAATAGAAGAGTACCATGTTGTGAGAGGAAGATGGCTTTATGTGTTGGTTCCTAATTCCTTAGGCAATCAGTTTCATAGTACTTTGGCATAAATACCTACAGATATCTGTCTCTTACAGAAGCTCTACTTTACTTCATAGTAATTAACATCTTCCACTGACCTTAAAAAACTTCTGGTTATCCTGGGTCAAAGACAGCTGAGTAATGGCTCCCTGGATATTAAGACACAACTACTGAGCTCAATGAGAATAATATGAAAAAATATTTCAGGCATGCACAGTCATCTTAGCGTAACAGAGCAATAATTCCTTCTACCAAACTACAAGAAATATTTAGTGGTTGTCTTTACTGTAGGTTAATCCTGACATAAGAAACTGCACATAATCTGGGATTTGAATGTGCTGCAGAGTCACATAGAGGCCAGCAATAAGAAATCTGGATAATTTTGTTATTAGTAAAATACATTGACTCCCCTTTTGAATCTTTTGTTGTGTTTATCTGAGATGATAAGCAAATGAGCAAAAAGCTGCAAGATTCAAACTTGGTCCCTGTTGCTGTAAAAAAATATCAACCCACCTGTGGCTGGGCTCGTTCTGGATCAATGAAAGATTTTTCTTTACAATATCCAGAATACCTTGACGAAGTAAAACTAAGATCAGCTTTGTCTGGTTTCCTCTTCTGAAGTACTGCTTATTGCTGTCAGTTGCATAAAGTGAAATAATTTCATTGCCATGCCATCAATGGGAATAGGTACAAAAGAATCATTGTCTCAGTACTTCGCATTTTATTAAGTGAAACAAATATATAGCCATTATGACTTATCTCTCATACATGAAATTACAGAATAGTAACTACTCAATCTATTACAATCCCCAGAGAAAGACTTCAGAGCAGCTGCTTCTGCCTTCCCCAATGAAGGTTTTCCAATGAATAAAACAATCCTCCCAAAGAGTTTGCAGTCAAGAGTTTCTCATACTGTGAGCATATTAAAAAAAAAAAAAAAAAAACACAAAAACTATAACAAAAAACCACCTCTCCTCACTCTCGAGACAAGTGAATGAATGTAAATGATGTTTAACTAGAGCAAAGCAAGAAAATCCCCATCCTTCCATCCTTTTCTTAGTCACTGAAAGGCTGAGTGAGCTGGGTCTGTTTAGCCTTGAGAAGAGAAGACTAAGAGGAGACCTGATCCAGGTCTATAAATATCTAAGGTGTAGGGGGCAAAGTGGTGAGGCCAGACTCTTTTCAGCAGTGTGCAGAGACAGGACAAGGAGAAATGGCCGAAAACTGGAGCACAGGAAGTTCCGCACCAATGTGCGCAAGAACTTCTTTATGGTGAGCATGGAACAGGAGCACTGGAACAGGCTGCCCAGGGAGGTTGTGGAGTCTCCTTCTCTGGAGATAATCAGGACCCGCCTGAATGCCTACTTGTGCGACCTGGTATAGGGAACCTGCTTTGGCAGGGGGGTTGGACTCGATGATCTCTGGAGGTCCCTTGCAACCCCTACAATTCTGTGATTCTGTGATTCTGTGGTTTTCCCTTAGTATATTTAAGATTAAAAGATGCCATTATCTCAAAACATGTGCCACAAATGTACTTTGTACCCTGTATCTTACTTGCATATTTCAAAATTGAAAGTTTTGTGCGTCCTTTAAACTAAAAGACTATATAATTTGATTTGACTACTGTTTTTTTGTTTTGTTTTGTTTTTTGTTTGTTTTTTAACTTTTTCAGATGAGTTAATACTTCCATGTACAGAAATACTACTTATTCTACATATTGTTGAGTATCTAGGAAATGAAAATCCTGCTTGGGGTAATGTATCAAAGGCAACTTGAACAATGTAACAATCCTCATTCCATCTTAACAATCCATGACTGTAACACTCAGAGAAACCTAAGTTTTTTCTTGAGTAAACAACATCCCCAATAAAGCCTCCTGGTTTTGCCTGTCATGTAGTCACTATCATTATTCAAATTTGCATATTTCAGTATCTATTGATTCTCTCCTTACCTTTGTTTTACGGATTGTTTTCTGTAGAGGCATTTCCTCATGTACATAGAGAATAAGCTGTGGGATACTACTCCAAAATATATTTTGGCAAACAAAGATAAAATTAACTTGCAGTTTCAAATCTCCATGCAAGATGCAACATATTTGAGTCCTGTAATTTCTTCTGCCATAGTTTCCATTCTCTCATTCATCTCCTTTGCATACAGAGGAAATGCTCCTATCACTTCATACCATACTACAGATAGCTCAAAAGCATGTCTTGTTTTTTCTCATAAACAGTACACTCAATCTAAAAGAAATTATGGGAAACATTTTTTAGGGCTTCAGTGTCAATGCTGTAAGTGGCCAGGCTTGATTTCAACACCATGGTACAAGAAAGAGAGATGCATTTCAACTCTCTTTAGACTTTGTGTGTGCAATGTTTTTAATAGTATTTTTTTTTTTCATCATTTTCTTTAGAAAAATTCAGAAGTGCCAAAGCTGCTCATCTGCATGTGAGGCTTACCTAGGGACTGAACTTGACTTTATTTTATTGAAATATTTCAATTAGAACTGCCTACAGTTCTTTCTGCAGACAATTTGTTTAATTTTCCTGTTTCATTTTTAATGCAGAGATTTTTTTTTTTTTTTTTTCCCAGTCATCAGCTATGAAAATTCACACATGGGTTCAAAGAACAGAGTCATATCCATAAGTGCATCTATCACTAATAAAATTATTGACATAACATGTGGATTAAAGGCATAAACTTATAGAATTCATCCAAGTCATGACTACCACTGATGATAAATGAGTGAGAATGAAAAACATTTGACTTTCAGATGTTAAGTTGGGTATGCAAGACTGGCAGTTTGGAAACATTTGTTCTTAAGTAAGTTTTGAGAGTTTTATAAAGAACCAACCGTTTACAGCTGTATTGTCCAGATGTTCATAATAAAATACTGCTTTAAAGTATTTGTGTTCTTCAAAGGTGATTTACAAAAATAACTGCAATTTTCTTAGACTTCCATAGTTTTAATGGACAGAGTCACAAGTAGTGATGTACTCCTGAAGTTCTGTGATTTGTTGCTGGATATATGTCATCTTGGAAGATCATTAATTTTCACATTTAGTTTTTCTGGTACTTTCTAAAACTGAGATCTTGTAAATGTAGAAATCTTAATAAAGTTATGTAAGTCTTGGTTTTTACAGGGAGTAGTCACAACTGACTAAAAAGTGTGATTATGGCAACTCAGTGCCAACACAGTTAAAGCTGGTGCTTTTTATTTAAGAGGTTTTTTTTCTTTTTCTGTATAGTTTCCTCTTAAGGAAAAGTACAAGGATAATATTACCACTAACATCAAAAACAATCAAACAAACAAACAAAAAAACCCAAACATTTAATACAACTATTTAATGGACTACCATATCTAAACCCCATGAAAATATTGGATGTATCTGAAGTGATATATTACAACAGAGTAAGTATTTATCATTATAGCAAACTTGGTACTGTGAAGAGTCACTGTTGTTGGCAACCATATCCTAGTTTATCAGATCAGTCAAACTCTTCCTTGTGGTAATTTTAGGAACGGAACAGATATATTTTTATGAGGAGCGACAAAGATAGACTTCAAATTCACTCTTCAGGTGCACCCTATATACTGTATTAGAGAAGAAGAAGAAAGAATGAGAAGGAATTGATTCATGCAGAAGTATGAAGCTCAGTTCCACCTACATTTTTGCCATAGGTTAAGGTCTCTTGGTTCTTGTTTTTCCAGTAGCCATATTTCATCAACACTAACTGAAACTATCCTATGTGAAGACTCAAGGAAGTTTTAAAGAAGATGGGCAAATGGCATCTTCTATCCTTATTGCACCAGGCTACAAGAAGGAACAGAGCCAAAAGAGCATGTAAAGGAAAGTGTGGGCCAGGAACTCAAGCACTTAGCAGAATACTTTCTCAGCTCTTTCAGCTGATTTTGAAAATTACAATCACACAGTATTTGTCTGAAGCCAGATTTAATACAAAAAAAAATTAGAACAGGATTAATGTCCACTATAAGTTGGGAGCTACCAGGAATCCACTAAGTCACATTGCTGTTTCCTGCCAACTCTGTCATACTCATTTTGTTGTTGAAAGGATCTGTTTACACAGACTCTGTGGAGAAAGAAGAAAGCCAAATTGGGAAAAGGGACACATCCACTCAGTGTGCTCACTACTGACAGATGAGAAAGCTAAAGGACACAGAAGGAAATAAACTTGACATGTGAAAATATGATAAACTCTCATGAGTTGGCAATCCTGGAGTAAAGACCAAGAAATCGTTAAGGAAAGACAGGTGATACAGGACAGGAAACAAATATTCCCTCATGTAAGTTATGCTGAGCTGAGCAGGGAAGGCAAGAAGAAAGCTGACACATGGGCCTCAAGATAGACAAGGACAGAATAATGATTGGAGAATTTTGGGAAAGAGAAGGAGTTAATTGAGACAAAAGATTGATGTGTTTGGCAGACTATAAATTGACAGTGTTGAGAGAGAACTGATGGGGCTGATGATTACAAGATGGATAAGGAATGAAAGATTTACAGATTGAGTAGGCTAGACAGGTAGAATGTTACAGGTGAAACACGAGGTATCTGTTAAGTCTTTTGAAGATTGGAGGAAATAATTCATTATGTCCTTCAGTGTACTGGGTTAGGATTATGTGAGCGTTCTTAAGCCTTATGGTGTTACTGCATGTTTAACTTATGTGCTCAAAGTACTTATGCTTGCCTTAGAGTTCTTTAAAGGCACATTCAGTTTTTCTCTCCCTTCTACAGATCATTTTTTTTTTAAATGCCATCAAATTATAAATGTAGAACACACAGTGTTTCTCTTTATATTCCTACTGTGCAATTTATCACCTCAATGACCCTTGAAATTGTCCACGTTTTTCTTGAGGGGGTCATTTTCCCTATAATTCAAGAAATCCGCGTGCAAATCCATTCCATTTGGTTGAGTTACAGATTAGGGAACATAGGGAAAGTGCAAAAAACATTAGATTACAAACTCCTCCCAAACCTGGAGCAAAGTGCTGAACCCGTAATTTCATAGGACATGACTATTGTTTGTAAAAATAAAGTGTTCACAAACAATGTTACAAATAAACTCCAGTCTTGATCTGCAGTAACTCTAGTATTTTCCTCAAGATATCAAAATACTTCAAGTTCCTGAATTTGGACCTTAGCAAAAATGTAGCACGGAAGGTAACAAGGACATGCAGAAATATATCTGCATAAAAAGGACATGTGCTATGGTGAAAAACTGGGATTACTTGTTTTCCATTCTGCATCTGAAGCCACATAAGAGGCTATCTGGAGAAAGACGTACAGGTGGAAAAAATAAATAGTAAGATCACATAGTTTAACTCTTTCCTTTAAAACAAACAAACAAACAAAAGTTTATGGGATTAACATGTTACATGTAAATTCTGTCGCCTGCTACCTGGGAGGCCAAGTCCCACGTTAAGAAACAGGAGACTGCAGGATGTCTCTTATAATGGAGAACACACAGGAGAGCAAGTTCAAAATTTGGACAAACAAACTCGCAGTCAACCAATCACTTCTACTTTTTGCTTGACAGCTGATTTCACTCCAGAAGGATGAAATCCCATGGAATTCCTCTAATGTAAAAGGTCAGGAGAATATAACTCCCTTACTTCTCCCACCCTCTGCTCCCCTTACCCCTTGTTTTTCTCACTTGCTTGTTGAACTGTACAAGTCAGCTAAATTTATACCTCGCCATATGCCACAACAATCATGTCACAACTCAGACATAAGAACAGAGTTCTCTGCTCTCAACTTCATTTAAGATTTCATCAAGTGAGGAAAGTATATGGCATTTGCTTATCTACAGAAAATGATTTTTTTTTTTCTTCTTAAAAAAAAAAAAAAAAAGCAAAACAAAACAAAAGCAAAAAAACAAAAATCTGAATTTCCTGGGGCTAACACATTTGCCTCTATTGCTTAGGCTGAGGTTCAGATCTGTGCACAGGCCATGGAAAGTTACTTTAGGGAACTCTAACTCAGACATTCAAAGTATCACGTTGCTTACTGTTGTACAGTCACAGCAAAAAAAAAAAAAAGCATGAGGTCCACGAAATTATATATATATCTATATACATCTATATATAAAAATATACAGTAACAAAATAAATCTTAACAAGAGAAAGCTAAAGAACTCAAATGCCCTTCCTTTTAAGAATTTAATTCCTTTTATAACCTATTGGGAGAGTATGTCTAATGAGCCACTTGTTTGTGCCTCAGCAAAGACATCTGCTGGTACCTCACTGCAGAACTGGTCAAGTCCTCCTCATTTCTGCAATATTCAAGTAGTTCAGTACTCACTATGACTGAGAAAAGCAAGAGGTGAGGACTGAGTTTTCCTCTCACTGACTAAAAAGTCAATAAGCAACAGGCAAACTGCTTCACATTGCCACAATGGCATCCTTTGTCTTTTTAAGTGAGGATTCTCATGGAAATCAGTGCGGTTTCTGGTCAATTGTCAGTTATGGTACCAAAAATGCTTACAAGAATCCATTATTGTAGGGGCTTAGACACAAATGCCAGACAATTGGTAGAAGTTCAGTGGCACTGCTGAAGGACTGAAGAGGAATGAGCTATCCAGCCTGACAAACAGTAGGATAATTTTATTAGCCCTCCGCCTTCCTTTCTTGTCTCTAATCACCAAATAGTAGGTCTCCTGCCACATGTTTACAGCCCATTTACACCACTGGAATTTACATCAGCCTAGGATGTATGCAGAAAACATTCAGTCAGACAGATGTGAGATAACATAGAAAAGCAGCCCACTGCGAAAGAGTCAGACACGACACTTAGAAATTACCCTTATTACTTCACGCTATAACAGGACGTTCCTATTTTTTTCTACAAACTGCATTCAACAAAAGCTTCTTTTTATATGAGTGAGGCGCACGAACTTAGGTTTAATGAAAAGTGTTCTGAGCTCAAGTGCCTGTCATCTGAGCCATATGGCACAACGGTCACAGATCAGAGAAGTGTCCCTTCTACCTACACCCCTGTGACACACAGATATGCCACAAATAATCCCTCCCCCCCCCAAAAAAAAAGCCTCCTGATAGAAAGTTCTTCAGTGTACTCACAACCACCAGCAGTTTTAAATGAAAAATGTAATACAAGAGCAAGTGAAATCGGAGTTAAGACCAAGCCAAGCGCGCTTTAATTCATTTTCGAGTCATCAGTCATTAATTAACCTTAACAAATCATGACGAAAAACCATCTGCAAACACTCGGGAGAAAAAAAAAAAAAAAAAAAAAAAAAAAAAGCAAAACTAGAGACGCTGGTCACGTTGCAGATCAACTTAATCGCCCCCTCCTTTTGCATTTCTCCGACCCCATCCCGTTTTCCAGCCGCTCCGCAGCCAGGTGCGGCAGCGCTCCGAGGTTCGGAGGACACCCGGCGGAGCCCCGCTGCCGCGGCACCTGCGGCCCCGCCACGGAGCCCGGGGGGCGGCGTCCTGCGGCCGCGGCTACGCGCTGGGGGCGGCGGTTCCCCGTTGCCCGGGGGCGCTGCCCCGGGGGGCGGGGGCGGACAGGGGCTGCGGCACTGCAGCAGCGGCTGCAGCGGAGCCGGAGACCTCCCTCTTCTTCCTCCTCCTCCTCCTCCTCTTTCTCCCCCCTCCCGCCCCGCTGGGGGCCCTCCATTGTGTGGGGAGGCGGCCACACACCCGCTGACTGCGCACCCCTGAAAAGCCCCTGTGGAGACCATCCCCCCTCGCCCCCCCAGAGTGCGGTATTACAGCCCCCTCCCGCTCTCCATTTCTTACACCTCTATATAGACATAGAAATATACGCACATGATGCACTGCACATAACGCCTATGTTTCCCCCCCTCCCCGCTGCTTTTCGGTCCCCTCGGAGTCTGCAGAGGGGGGGCGGCCCCGTGGCCGGGCTGCATCCCCGCGATCGCGGGGGCCGAACAAAGCCTCCGTTCCTCCACAAGTTGCGGAGCGGAGCCCCGACCCGCGGAGTGCCGCGCAGCCGCCCCGCAGCGGGGGACGCCGGCTGCGTCGCGGCCAAACTTCTTTGTTAATAGCGAACGAGACGATAAAACGGGATGCCGTCCCGCGGAGGGAACCCCGGCAACTTTCCTCACAATAAACCCGCCCCGGTACCTGAGGGAAACTTGTTGGGCCGCTCCGCTCGGCGCTCCCCGCATCGCCCTCTCCGGCCGCCCGCAGCCCGGGGATGCCTTCCCCGGCTCCCGCCCCGCGGCCGCTCCGCTGGGACTCACCTCGGGGCAGCAGCGCTCAGAGAAGTCGCGGCTCCATCGGGCGGGCGGCCCCGTGCAACTTTCCCTGCACAGAGCGAGGCTACGGATGGGTATCGGTATCGGAGGGAGAGGGAGCGCTTCAGACGACAAGCTGCTGGGGAGGCTTAAATCAAAAGGGGGATGAAACCGGATTTCTTCCCGGTATCGGGACCCTGAAAAACCAAATCCTTCTTCAGAAGAGAATTCTTTCAGACCCGTTATCTGTATTACTATTAATGCGCAGAGCAGGAGGCATTGCATACAAATAGATCCCGGTAGCAGCGTCTATTGGTGGCTGCGGAGGGCCCCTGGGTCCTACTGCTCCGGCGCCGGGAACTACAAAGCGCGGCGGCCGCGCGGGCACGGGCTGAGGAGGGGGGAGTGGGGGGCCGGGCCCGCTTAATTGATTCGTTACCTCCGTATTGTGGGACGTGTGGCCGTGTTCGGCCGGGAGCGAGCCGCCTGATGAGCGGATGTCATGCAAGCTCCCCTTTCCGAGCTGCACTCCCAATGCCTTTGTGCAGCCTGGTGTGAGAAATGCGTGTCCGATTTGAACAAAATAAATCCAGGGCTTTATTTGCCTTCAGCTTGTTGGTCGTTCCTCCCCAACCCCCCCAATCCCTCCAACCCACCATCATCCTGCTTTTCTTTCTGTGCTGTGGAAATTATCCATCACGTTCCCTAATTATTATGTGGTTACTTCAATGGTAATTTACTCATTGCATTTTACTTACCTGCTTTTTGTTCTTTCCCAGGTTATGGCACATCTCTCTGTGCAAAGAGGGAAAAGCATTATTAAAAAAAAAAAAAAAAAAAATAGGCAAATTGTTCTTAATTAAAAGAGATAAAATACAATGGATGATCAGGATTGGCTTTTTTCCAAAATTAAAAAAAAAAAAAAAAAAAAAAAGCCAATAGAGAGATTGCAATACTTTAATGATGGCCCTTGTTGGACATAAGAAATCACTAGACTGGAAGAAGATATCCCATTTGAAAATTCAGGCAGTAAAAAGACCAAAACCAGATACAGTGTTTCTGTATTGACTGCTAAACAGAGAGTAAGTGTGAGACAGTAATGGCAAAGGTCAGCAAAACTGAGAACTGCAAACAATGTAGGCACTGGCATATGCGAGATTGGCAGACGGAGCTCAACTTCTATCACTGCCTTGTATGTAATATCCAACATACACATAGAGTATGTCTAGGAAATGCACAGTAGTAGGCTGTAAATTGCAAGTTATTACTGAAATCTTGTAAGTAATGTATGCAGGCTATCTGGAAATACATCCTGTGATATATTGTGATGCACAAGGCAGTTAAAGATCCAATCACTACCCACTGCCCTACACAGAAGAATAGCAGTCAGTGACAAGGGGACATTGCCCGAAAGGTTCTGTATATAGGGCACTGTTAATGTGGCAGTGTCATTACACTCCAGTTGGGAGCTACCAAGCGTAGATGTTACAACAAATGCATTTTTACAAATATTGAAATGTCAAACTCAGGGCAAAACATCATTAGCCACAAGCCCAGGATTTCACCAGGTAGTAAGCAAGAAGAGACAAAGTTAAAACAGCATGTAGAGTAATACGATGCTTAAATGCGCCTTGCACTCTGAGGATCAACAGTAGTAGTTGAAACATTCTCTGAATGGAGCTGTCTGTGTGCCTTGGAGAGAGCAGCAGAGAGAGGAGCAGGGAATCAGCATTTTTGTGCTTCAGTGCCTCTGACAAGGGAGGCATTACAGCGTCAGTTCAAAGTCAGGTCTCCAGCGCTGTGTTTCAGACCACCTCACAGCTTGTCTGTAAGATCTGGTGCCTTGCTGGAAGAGGATTCCAACTCTTTGTTCTCCAAAAGCTGTTCCTACTTTGGTTTGGGTATTTTACTCCTTAGGTGACAATATAGCCCAAAGCACTACAGTGTTTCTGTTGTCAGAAGAGATGCACTAGTGCAATTAATAAGCTATGAATTAACTCTTTGGTTATCACTCTATTTATACATATCATGTTTTTTCTTTTCAAAAAAAAGTTCAAATTTCAATTGTGTTATTTTGAAAACAGGTGACTAATACACTAGTAAGTAAAACCTGTTAAGGAGATATTGTAGCCGTTTACCATTCAGACCAATTTTTCTTTCATCATTTTATTTTTGTTCTGTTTTTTTTCCTTTCAGTCTACTTATGACAAATTCTGCTGAATTGAGAGTTCAGCATACACCTCTCACCTGTTACTTCCTTGGGCCTTATTTTTTCTATGATAACCTTAAAGACATGCTTGACCAACATCAATTTTATTAACAAAATAATGCAAAGTAGTTGGTAATTTCCATCATTTGCAAATTTAGCAAAAATACTGGATTAGTGTGAGTGCAAATTATGGAAGCTATAATCAACACTGTCACAATTAAGAAATTACTGTGTGAAGGAGAGAAATTGCCTTGCCCATTGTAGTGCCTTCAGAGATTAATGAAATATGGCTGTGAAACAGTTTTAAAAGATAAATGGGGTGGGTGGTTAAACATCTGAGCTAAGATGATTATTTCATACGGAAACAAAACAAAGAGGAATAAATCACAAAGCTGCTCTATTACCACAATTAAAATGCAATTGCTTGATCAATTATCACACTAGCTAATAGCTTGTTGGAGGACAAGCAAATAAATAAAACATTACACTAACCAAAGTTCTTTGAAGTATAACAATATCTATATACATATATGTTCCTCATTTGCGTGTATTATCTAATAGCCGTATCCCGCATAACATTAGCAAGGCTGTATATGAAAAGTTGAGCTATTTATTTGTGCTCTACAAGAAAGCTATTAATGACACATAGTCAAGATAAAGCATGCAGTGCTTAAGTATCTAACACAGGCTGAGATTACCAATATAACACAATATAACACATTTCTATGTTTTCTAGATACCGAAGACTCTTTGTGTTTTACATGTTTACCAGCCAAAGCTGTTTTGGAATAGTTTCTTCTTGGAGTAGCTTTCAAAGTCAGCTTATGTGATGACACACGTCTGTTTCCAACTTGTAACTTGTCCTTGGAAAATGATGTTCATGTGGAAGTGGGGCATTCTAGGAAAGCAGTTAAGCCGACAGTGACTGTCATATATCAGCATTACATTTTTCTATCTCTAGTAATCATCAAAGCATGCATTCCTATGTAGGAAGGCAAGTGTTAACGTTTGTGTTTGTACGGAATAAAATATAGTGTATAAAGACAAATAACTTGCTTATCTATAGTATGAATACCATGTGATAGCTTGATCTCAAGTCAGTGGTAGCAAGCTGACTTGTCCCCTTGATCCAAGCTCCCAGTCAAATCTAACACTTATTTCATCTGGAAGTACTCACACGGTGTAACTTGAATATGAAGAGAGCAAATGCTTTGTAATGACTATTCAGTGTGAAAAAAATTGCATGTTTTATGTTACCAATAGTGACACAGATTCTGGTAAAAGTTTGGTAAGGTATGAGAAAAGACATGGTGAACTTCAGGGAGCTTCTCATATATAACTGCATAAATAAATGAAAAATAGTGCCTGCATCCCATTGCATGGAGGTGTGTTGAGGGTTTCTTTTTAAGATTTGAATGCTTTGTCTTATGCAGAATAATCACACATTTGACAAAGCTGCTTTGCATGTTACAGGGCAAGAGTAATTAGAAAATATACAAGTTTGCTCATATTTAAAATGAGCAATTCATGTGTCATAAATATGTAGGTGTTGCCGCAGTGTACTAACGGAACATAGATTTCTCATTCTGTTTTGGAAACAGAATTTGTGCTCTCACAGAAGTAGTATAAAGCCTACCAAGGCTTTTGTGTACTGTTATTCTCCCAGATTCACTTATGTACTTGGAGATAAATTTTATCCTTGCTTATCTGTGGTCGGTAATGTATTTGAAGAAAAGTCTGAGGGATTACCGCCATTTCATCTCTCCTGGATCAAACTAGATTTTAAAAATGTGGATTCATCCCTTTCTGCCTTTCCCATTTATAAAAGCAGAAGGTGCCTTCTGAATAACAGTAAAAAAAAAAGCCCCATACTGATGAGGACAGAAGTTGAATGTCAGGCAGTTCTGCAAAGAAAAGAGTAGAATGATGGTCTCTGAAGAAGAACATCTGACTGTGGAACTGGATTTTAAAGTTAAAACAGAATAATGTACTTGGCCTTTCTCAAGTATCTAGTATTACCTAACTGCCAGCACATCTAGTAATGAGTTGTCAGAAAAGGTAGGAAGGAAGTATTGGGAATGGAGAAACAAAAGGTAAGAAACACTAAATTGAGACTTCAAAAAAAAAAAAAAAAAAAAAAAGCTGAATAGGAACAGTAAAAAATTATATATATGCAGAAGTTACACTACAAAAGTTTGATTAGAATGATCTATAAGTAGGATTAGACAATCATTAAGAATAAGTCTTTCTTACAACAGAATTATAAGACAAAGACACAATTAGATAATGATTTTGTGCAACTCAAGCTGGTAGCAACCATCTTGTATGCCATTTCCTTGTGGAGTTTATACTTAGCCCACCAAGCAGTCATTTCATTCCAAAGCCTATAACACTTCCAATCTGATTGACAGCTTTTGTAAGCAGATAAGGAATGGTTACAGTTCACAATTCCACTGTCTCTCAGCTGTTGCCATTTTTCTAGAATTTCAGATGCTGCTGCTATTCAGTTGAGTTGCATAACTCTAGCCAAAGAGTTAAAAAGCGAGGTACTTTCAGTATACTGATAACACTGCTTTGTCCATCCATGCAGTACAGTCATGTTTGTATCTGAGAATGTCTGGGAAGCAACTAAGGGTGAGAATAAAGCATCTGAGCTGAAACTCAGCTGTGAGGAGGTTGAACAAAAAGAGCTAAGCAGAGGGGAACCTTTAGGGTAACCAAAGCAGTTTCATCTAAAGGGTACTTGAGCTTCCATAAAATATGCATGCACAGACAGTATTAAGTCACTTGGTGTACGCACATCAGTCTGACCACACAAAACCATTCTACATGCACCACAGGTCTGATTTATCTATGAACAGAGCCTGCAACACTATGCTTTGACATGGCCCTGGAGCAAAGCCCATAGTCTGATGATAGGTATATATGTATACATTTTTTTCTACCGGATTAACAAATCACAACAAGGTCACAGAATGCATTCTCACTTTGTTATATTTGAAGTCATACAGATTTGAAGAATGGGATTTCTACACCATGGAAGAATGAGATTGAGGCATCTCTGTTCTTGCTTTCTGAATGTGAAGCAGGAATTTGCTGTTTTGTTTTCTACTGGAGTTCTCTAGCAATGCTTTTCCTAAATGTATTGCAGACTTGAATTCTTAAGTATTGGATAATCATTCTATATAGTGTCTACTTAGGGATTTTTTTTTAGAGCTTAATAATAAATACATATATAATATATATATAAACAAGGATTATTTCATGTTCTGTTACTGTGCAGACACAAAGAGTGAGGGTTAAAATGAGTTTGAACAAACTGTAAAAAATGAATTGTATAACCACTTAGTGAGAGCTGCATGGAAAAGATAATGTCAAGAAAAAGCTAAATGAATTAGTGATATCCAATGAGTTCATGAGAGTATAAGAATTTCTAAAGTACTTATCAGAGGAAGGTGAAATGCCAGAGAGAAACTTTTCTAAATAGCAAATTAAGAAGAAAATGAGTGCTGAAGAAAATTCAGACACAGAGATCTTTAATATTCTGCATTCTTTTGCCCTCTGTTAAAGGAAACTAAAATGTCATTGTGAAAACATTTTTGATGGTTCTTCTACCAGCAAGAAAAAGCAAGGTTAAAAAGTGGAATCTATGGAGGATATCTGTTCCAGATTACATCACTTTTGGTCTTAAATGAGTCAACATAGGAAGACATATTTTTAACTAGACCCACTTGTACATCTGGGGAGTGGGAAGCCAGGCTAGCTGGTCATACAGGTTCTTGAAGGTTTTTAATCTCACTTTCAACCTTAGACCACAACAGTTACACCAACACAGCAATTAGTATTTTCATTTGAAACACGAACTTGGAAAGGTTCTTTCTGGGTCATCAAATCCAGCTTTCAATATTGTACAAAACCTTGACTGTTCCTCTTCAATTTAAAATATACTATGTCAAGCTGAGGTATTAAACTGGAACGAAGGAATTCCTTTCTAATGGTATATAGATAATGTTGGCTTTAATATGGATGGAAACAGCAGCACTGAAAGCATGCAACATTCATATATCTGTTCAAGGGTTAAGATGGACATAGAATCTAAACTGTTGCAGGTGTCTGAACCTCAGGACTGTGTTTCCCAGGAAGTGCAGACCATGTTTAGAAGCAGAGCTGACATTCAGGTTCTATTTGCTGGCTCCTCTATGGAAGTATACGGATCTCCAGCTGGTGGAGATTATCATAACTGAATGTGGTCCTTTAGCTCAGCCTGTGTTCTTATCAGAGAAGCAGTAGATACAAGAAGGGTAGCAATTCTAATTACTCTCTCTGTTTTGTGTGGGTGTTTTGTTTTTAATACTTACTAAGAGGCAGTTGGGTAGACAAGAGAGACAAACATAACTGAAAGTAAGCAGACTATGTTGTTGGCATTCATACACATTGTTAATCAATGACTTCTAAGGATGACTCATCCCAGCTAATCGTAGTTGAAAGTCCCTATGTGTTTGGCAAAAGAGATTTTTGTCAGGAGCTCAGTAAAATCTTCAAAAGTTTGTTGAAAGGAGTATTTCAGCAATTCACTAAGGGGCCCCAAAAATTTAGGTCTTTTTGAAGGAAATTCTAACTTCCTACTGAACAGCTGACATCTAGAAAATTAAAACATTTTAATTGAATGTTTATATTCAAAAACACTGCTTTTGTTTATTGATACTATAGCTGTCATACTTCTGAATCATCTTGATTTTGGGCTTGGGCTTGGACTCACCTGTACTTCATTGCGGCTTGTATATTTCATATGTACTGAAAATATTTACTGAATGGAAAGGAATTCTTGATTACCTCCAGGATCTGCTCATATCAGAGCAGAATAAGGAGGTGGGTTTTTTGTTTTTATTTTTTTATTTTTATTTTTTTTAAGAACTAAATACTCCACTACATTTTACAGGTAGGAAGTAATCATTGTAGGCAAAAGAGAAGACAGTTAAGACTGTTTACTAACTCTTGTAATTTATTGTTACTCTAATATGTAAGAGCTTTCTGAACCTGAACATTTTGAGGTGTGAGAGCTTTTGTACTTTATGTATGAAAGGAAAAAAAAAAAATTGCTCCACTTACAAAGTTAGGTTAGTTTAACTAAAGTAGTCCAGTGCAGCTTGACTTCCATTGAACTGGTAACTGGGTATCCATGTCTAAGGCATAAAAATCCACTGCAAGCAGTGAGAAGTGAAGATGCAGATAGAAAGTAAAAGAACAAGTAAATACATTAGGATGTTTGGCAGGATTATGAATATGTACCAGGCTTCTTAGGCAATGAAATAGAAATTCTTTTGAATTAAGAGGTTTCTTAATTTGTACTATTAATGACTATTCTGCAAAATTCATTTAACAAGTATTTCACAAACAACAGTTCTTAACTTGTGGAGATTTTTTAAACAGACTCCTTGTCAATTATTTAAGAATTTAAGAATTTTTCCCTTTGCTTTTGATATACCTGTGCCTCTATATTTCTACATTACTATACTATACCCAGCACTCAAGATATGAAATAATATAAAGATTATTGTTCCTAAAAATGTGTTGTTTTCACCAAAGCCCATTTGATTGGTCTTTCCTTATTATTTCCCTAATTGTTTTCAACAAATCTTCCACTTTTAGGCTGAAATCTAAAAGAAGAAGAAAGATTTCTTGTGCACCTTTTCTCTCTTTTTCTTTCTAGTGGGGAGTGAGATCTTTCTGGAATATGTGGCAAAAAGAAATCCAAAATATTTATTTGTGGCATACCAATATAAAAACAAACAGAAAACTAAACCTTCCTATTTTACAAGCATCAGATTGAGGTTACCTATTTGCCTATATTACTGGAGGTGATGAAAGGTCTGATGAACAAAGCAACTGGGAAATACCTGAATTAAATTTTAAACAAAAGGGTGCAAGAAAACTTTGAGTCTTGGTATGTGTTGAAAATATCACAAAGGGTTTTAAGTCTTCATTTTAATAGAAATTTGTTGGAAAAGGAAAAGCTCTCATGAAAAGTAAAGCATTCAGAGTTTAAGTGAATTTTAGAAGAACACGTGGCCATTTTGATGCATGATCTGCAATGGCTGATGCCTACACTGATACTGATAGTGCCTGATTGCACTGTTCTATAACTGGATGTTTGGCTTTCAATCAGTTATCAGATCATTGGAACGTGAATCTTCTTCATGTAGATTGGAATCTGAAACTTCACTTTCTTCTGTAAAGACAGATGTTTAATGGATCAAGGAAAATAAATAAGCTTTAGTTTTGAGTAAGGTGACTAATATTTTCACTGCTTTCCAGTGATGATGTGCTCAAAAGTGAGAAAGCAACAGCTTTATGCTGCACAAGCTATGTGCAGCATGCATCCTGCTGTGAAGTGAGTTGAATCATAGCTAAACTATATCATCCTCTACACCCACCATTTCTCAAGGGCCCCTCAGAGAGCTCTAATGGGGATTATTATTTACTTATTTATGTAGCATTTCACAGTATCTGGATATGGAAAAAATAATCCTTTGAAGAGTCATGCAGTTTGAAAATCTAGATTCATAAATAAGACACATAAGCATACCTTGTACAATGACTTTATGTTTAATCTTGCCTAAAACAGATTTATCTCTGTCTTTCTCAAGCTTCAGTTTAGACAACACTGGCCACAGATGGGATTTGCAAAATCTTTAATATGCATTTTTGTATGCTTAAATTATATACAGCGAAAGCTTCATTTGGCTGCAGCTCTTATTTATAAAATTTACACTTGCTGATTCATTTCAAATCAAATTTCAATCACTTCAGTGATTTTAACATCTTTTAATAAACAACTATAATGAGAAAGTTATCTGAACTGTAACTGACATGTCTGAGAGTTATCTAATATCTGGAAGGCTTTGGGTCTCAGGCCGCCATTGGGCTAGATTATCTTTGCAGTCTTTTCCAACCTTAACTGTAAATCCATCAAAATGCTTAGGTGCATAGTTTACTTGAGAACACTGAGTAATCTCAATTAATAGATGTTAGTGGACTGCTTGCATATCTTAAAAACTTAGAGTATCTCGAGTTGGAAGGGATACCCATAGGGATAATTGAGTCCAACTCCTGGCTCCACACAGCATCATCCAAAAATAAAGACCGTATGTCTGAGAGCATTGTCCAGAAGCCTCTTGACCTACAACAAGCTCAGCACTGTGACTTGTGTAGGTCATGAGTGCATAACACATACTAATCTCTAATCACCTAGGAATCTCTGCAATATCAAAAGAACAAAGCAACATAATGAGTTGGTCACTGCTCTCTTCAGCTCAGATATATGAACAGATTTCTACTGAATTTTCATGTAGATTGCCTCAGTCTGTGTTTTCATTATAATTTTTTTGTTCCTATTGGTGTGGAATGGGTATGGCTGTAACAACGAGCTTCCAGGCTTACTTACTTTGTTTTATAATTCAGCATTATAGTGGAATGAAAAGCAAATATTTTGCTGTAATGGTTATGCTAATTGACTTTTAATGTTGCTTTATTTTCTAGTTACTCACCAGCAGTCTCCCAAGTTTAATAAAGCTCAAAACATTTAATTTTTATTGCTTTGGACTATTGATTATCTGTTTAACCCTAAGAACAGTGTGATCTGTTGCCTTTGCCTTGCTGATTGCCTGAATTATCTTAAAGAAAGAGAGATGTGCATGAGGAGAATCTCACACAATAAAAGATGTCACTTGTATGCATAACTCATGACTACTGCACAAAAACCACAAACCTTTAATCTCAGACTTGCAAAGGAAAGAAATTTTATTGTTTCACAACTGAACTCAATATTCCCTCAGGCTTTACTTCACCATTTAGGTTTCTCTTTCTTGATTTTTATTGCCAGCATAAGCTTATTTAAAGTAATGAATAGCATGCTGTCTACTTTGAGGCAAGAGATTTTAAAATAATACCTCAGAACCCTAGATTAATTGAGGAGAGTTATATCAGTCTTAGTTAAATTATGAAGGAAAACCTGTCTGTTACAAAGAAATAACAAACATAAGAAGAATATAAGGTTACACTCATTCTTCCATTAAGAAATATTTTTTTCTCTGATTATAATGTGGCTATGGAGAGTGTGAAGACTGAAACAAGCAATTCACAGAGAATAACAGGTGCGTTTTTTAGCAAATTTAATCAAGGCAAGAACATAATCTGCAATGGCTTGTCACAGTACCATGAATGCTATACCTCAAAGTACGGTGGTATACGTTAATTATCTGCTAATCATGTAGTTCAGAAGAGCTTGTAATTTCAGACAAATGCACAGAGCTCTCTTTTTATTGTACAATTAATTATTTGAAAAGTTGCCACGTTATTGACCATTATATCAATTCTCTGTAAAGTAAAAAAATATAGGCTTTGTGGCATCAGATGTGTTACTTTCAACGAGTTCAAAGAAACTATCCTTTAGTGAGTCAGTCAGTATAATCTTCTGCTTAGTGAACTGAAATAAATCATACATTTTCATACTAACTTTACTTTTTAGTGTATCAATTCTTATCTCTCCAAAGTTTTAGTTAAGTGTGTAGCATGCTCAACATGGACCCCTCATTTTTTCAGCAAGTATCTACACAGCTGCAACTTCATAATATTTGCACTAAGAATATTAGTTGCATTCACTGGAGAGAGGAAAAAGAATCTGACAATAAGTTGAGGCATTTTACTACTGGGGAAGTAAATAAAAGCAGATGAATGCAGAATGTGGTGGTGGCTATTATTGCGTTCTCTATCTTTTTAAGAAAACGTGTTTTGCTTCCATTAATTCTGGAATATCAATATTTGCTAGTGACTTGCTTCATAAATATGTGCTGTTAAACCTGAAGAAAGCAGAATCAGTTTTAGCAACTGTAGAGTTTCCAAAGGTTAGGTAATTGGATGTGCTAACAATTCCATTGCAATTATCCCTTTCACCTCAATCAAGTTAAATTCTGATCTTTAAAATGAAACTGTCAAGAAAACATGCGAAGTTAGCCTAGTATTGGCCTAGATACAACTTTTAATTAAAAAATCATTAAAATCTCATAAACAGTTACAGAATTTTGTATGTCCAAAATAGGTTGTATGTCTTAATTTTGGGCTACTCTTCTAATCAATTTTAAGTCTTAAATTTCTGAACAACATAGTTTAAAACTGAATTTCAGAACCCTCCTTGTAATTAATTTTGCATATGTTTTATCTCATACATATGTGAAGAAATTACAAAAAGACAAGAAGATGTAAGCAACTCAGGAGACTTCTTGGTCCAGGTATTAGACAAACCAAACAGTGGAAAAATGTAACTGGACTTGATGATAACTAATGCAGATGAGCTCATTAAAGACTACAGACAGTCTGGGCTGCAATGACCATGCCCTGTTTGAGTTTGTCATCTCAAAGAATGTGGACCTGACAAAGAGCAGTCAGGACCCTGAACTTCAGTAGAGATAAATTCTATTTAGGGAATTATTGAATGGGATCCCCTGGGAAACTGTCCTTAGGGATGTAAGAACTGAGCAGAGCTAGCAACTCTTTAAGGACAGAGCAAAAGAGCTCTCCATCCCCCAGAATAAGATATCAAGCAGAGAAGGCAGGAAACAGCATAGCAGAGCAAGCATTTGCTTGTCAAACTGAGGGGAAAGAAGGTAAAGTACAGGCACTGGAAGCAGGGATGTGTGACCTGAAAATAGGATAGCACGGGCACAGGCTGCCCAGAGAAACTGTGGTTACCCCATCTCTGGAGGTGTTCAAGGCCAGGGTGGATGGAATCCTGAGCAGCCTGCTCTGGTGGGTGGCTACTCTGATCACGGCAGGGAGTGAAACTGTGAGCTTTAAGGTCCCTTCCAACACAAGTCAATCTATGATTCAATGTTTTCCTTGTGTTCAAACTCAGGGGAATTGAGATAACCTTCTTTTTCAGTAGAGCTTATTTTTTAGCTCCACATCTCCAACTGTATTCAAACTTAACCTCAGCAGAAAGGCTATTTCTCTTTCTGCTTTTACAGCCGTTATTTTCAGCCATGCACCTTCCTTTATCTGAATCACCAATGTCACTGCCAGCAAAGAGGACTTAGGAAAAATGAACAATGAACAGAGAAATAAAGCGTCATGGACTTGCAATCAAATAAAATGCAAGCATGATATAAAATACCTCAGCTAAGCACTTTTCCTTGAGATAAACTGCTTTGGGGCAGACAAATTAGCCCTTTAGTACAGAGCTTCTGGCCAGTGCGGCTCTAAAGTATCAGGTAATCTATTGTGGACACATTGCCAGCTTGTGTTCTGGATAATGTTTGAATCACATTAGTTTCGTAGCCTCCCTCAAGAAATCATTCATACGAGATATTTCAAGAGGAAGGGTTTTGAATATGAATGGAATATCAGGCTGCGGTTATAAAAAGACATTGAAACATTAGATTGTTTTTTAAAAAAGATATTAGGAGTTTTTGCTGTGTGACGTGTGTGTAAATGTTTGCATTTGTTGTTTAGCTTCCTCTACTTTTTAAAATAAAATTTAAATTGAAAAGTGACCAATAAATCACTGCAGCATTTTGCAGTTTGACACAATTTTTTTTTTTTTAAAGATGATAATTAAGTGTTAACACTGTGTTGTTTTGTATTTTATTTTTCCTGAAGAAAAATGTTTTATCAGGTCTTATTAAAGTTTTTTTTTCTTTATTGCATACAAATTTGGAAATAGTTAAATTGAGAACACAGATTCTTGATTCCTAGACATATCTTTCTTTGAGAAATTCATTACTTTTTTTGTGTTTTTCAATATATAATTGTGTTTTTCAATATATAAGGGCTACTCTGAAAGTAATGCCTCCTACTTTATTCTGTTGGCCCACAACATTAGAGGCGAATGTTGGTGGTATAGCAGTAGAGGTTGTATCTTCCCACCAATATCCCATTACATGTTGTTGCCATGTAACAGACAGCAGCAGAGGGCCAGTCTGGCAGAATGATGTCGGGCATGGAAGTGCATGTGAAGCAAAAGTGTGTCATTGAATTCCTCCATGTGAAAAATGGCACCCACTGACATTCATTGACTCTTGCTGAACATTTCTGGATACCAAAACGTAGATATGAGAACAGTGAGGCAGTAGGTGGTGAGTTTCAATAGGGGGGACAGTGACAGCAAGTCACCTCTACTGGTTTACCAACATAAAACCTTAAAGCACTTAAGTGCTTTAAAATGTTGAACTTCTAAAATAGTGTATACTGGACCACCAGAAGTACCTGTATATTTTTTTGTCAATCGATTTTCTAACAAATGAGTATAAATTAATGTAATCCGTAAGACTGAAGCTGAACATGATGCAGCACTGCATGACAAACTGTACATAAAAGAACTGCAAAACTGTGAGATTTTATTTAAACTTCTTTTATTTACCCCATGAGAATTGGGGAAGGATAATTGCTTCCTGGTGGCTCTATTTCCCTATTTGTAAAACAGAAGGAATCATGCCTTTAAGAAAGCCGTCTGCCTGCCTGTTATGTCAACTTCATTGTCAATCTGAATCTGCATTATTCCTGTGGTATGCTCATCCCTGTCTTAACTGTTCTCTCACCTTTGCATGTCACTTTGCATTTTCCACTCAAACACATCAATGTGAATGTTGAGCCAAACTGCCAAGTATTGTTTTTGTGGTACATGTCAGGCAGCACGCACCCACTCAAGGGCGTCGAGGCTGGTGCTTGGTTTCTCTGTCTTTCTGAATCAGACATTTCAAAGAGGTGAGAAGTGAAGGTGAAGGTAGGAAAAAGAGAAAAGTGAGGTCCAGACCTCTTCTCCTTGGTGCTCCAAGGCAGAGGGATAGAGAAGTTCATAAACATGTTATGAGCAGGTTCAAGTGTGGGTATGTATATATGCGTGTGTATTTATTATAAAATAAAATAAATAAAATAAAATAAACTCCCAAATCAGCAGCTTAGTTATCTATGTGCTCTGGGGTCTCCCTGGTGCTTTAGGAGCTGTGATGTGTGACTTCTGGTCACATACTGTAAAAAAACAAATTTGATACCACAAGTTCTGGGAAAATTGAGGCTGGTGCTGGTGCTAAGGGGATTGTCAGGCCTAGAAATTAAGGACATGGTGGTGAACTCATGCTTTCGAAGAAGCTTTCATGTTGCCCCTTTGCTCTGTGGTGATCATTGGTTTGGAGCATTTCTGAGACTCTTCATATATTGGGCTGGGAATAATAAGAAATTGCAAGTAAAAAAGTGGTGAAATGTTCAATTTAATCCTCTCCTCTCCTCTCCTCTCCTCTCCTCTCCTCTCCTCTCCTCTCCTCTCCTCTCCTCTCCTCTCCTCTCCTCTCCTCTCCTCTCCTCTCCTCTCCTCTCCTCTCCTCTCCTCTCCTCTCCTCTCCTCTCCTCTCCTCTCCTCTCCTCTCCTCTCCTCTCCTCTTCCTCTTCCTCTTCCTCTTCCTCTTCCTCTTCCTCTTCCTCTTCCTCTTCCTCTTCCTCTTCCTCATGTGTGTGGTGCTAATTAATAACAACTAGCTTCTATCAGCAATCTTAAAAGATTCTTACAGAAAGGGTATTACTTTCTTCCATTGGGAAGCTAAATTGAAGGGTGATTAAATGATTTTTCTGAGTTTATCAAAGACAGAGCCAGACAGAAAGCTTTCATTTATGAGACCCTGACCTCTATTCACTAGCTCACTGCACTGTCAGAAATATGATAAAATTCTGAGATACAGTTCTATTTCCCATTACAATGTTAATTCGAAGAGTATCATGAACTCTCCCTTTTCCAGGTACACTATATAAAGAATATTATTAAGGAGCTTATACCATTCTCTTGCTTGTTTGTCCTACAAGTGCTTTGCTCCTCTTAATAACTTTACCACCAGTTAAAACATTTGTCTTAGAGAATGCTTAACATAGTGAGATTTATCTATCTGTTGGCAGCATTTTTCCTTAAGACTTAATTTAATAATGGGTTTAAATAGTGTCCAGATGGATTAATACCAGACTTTCAGACTTGACTTGCTCTTTTTGAGTTGATACACAGTTTAAAATCAGGGTTTTTCTGCTTCTTGATCTCTTTCATACACTTTTACTCTCTTATTTGATTTCTAAAACTAAAAGAATAAATGTGATTGCTTTCCAGATTAAAATGGAGAATCAGTTATCTCATGAAATAAGTAGACAACTGAGCCTGACATTTTTCTTCTTGGAAGGATGACATTTAAATTGCAGTTGATCAGAAAAATATTCAGTTCGTGAAAAAGAAAGAAAGAAAGGAAGAAAGGAAGAAAGGAAGAAAGGAAGAAAGGAAGAAAGGAAGAAAGGAAGAAAGGAAGAAAGGAAGAAAGGAAGAAAGAAAGAAAGAAAGAAAGAAAGAAAGAAAGAGAGAAAGAGAGAAAGAAAGAAAGGATAAATTCAAACTTATTCTTCCAGGCTGTGCAAACAGATTAAATATACAACAATACTACCAGAAAAATCTATGTCTGCTGAAAGCCATCAGGTTTTATTAACTTTGCAAAGCTCTCAAATTTTGACATACCTATTATTAAAGGATAATATTAAACCCTACTTAATTAAAAGTTCAGGTAATAGAAGAAAGAGTTGAGGCCTTCAATTTTGAAACAAATACTTCTAAAATTAAGAGTATGCACTTAGTTTTTGTTGCCATTGACATAAAGCAAGGGTTAAAATCAAGAGACGTTTGTCATAGGCAGGATCATCCACACATTTTGTGTGCTTATTTCTGTTTTGGAGACTCTTGCCCTGCTGGTCAGCAGGTGCTAGCATCTCTGAAAGGTGTTAATACCCTTTGCTAAGCCATGACATGATAGTGACACTCTTATAAAGAGCAGTATTCAAAATATATTTCATCCTGGAGGCTTATTGTAATGCTGACCTTGCTGTATGCAAAAAAATTAAGAGTAACGAATAAAGAAAACAAATAAAGAAAATTTCCCTTAAAATTGACCCTAAAGGCCCTATGTTAGCTTAGCATTCTTTTTTGATGTCTAGAGTGTTTTCTGTGTAGCAGCTATGCTTTTCTCCTTTTTTAATGCACCTGGTTTATTTAGGCAGGCTGTGTCAACAATCTCAAAATATCAGTAATAGTGCTGTTTTATTTCTAGTGTGTACAAAAAGCAATCTTAAAGTACTGTTTTGGTTGTTGCACATTTGTGGTAAGTTGTCTTCCTGAAAATCTTGCAAGTAGGTATGAAAATATTCCCAGAAGATTCTAAAAAGGGTGAGGATTTGACTTCACGTACCTTCATTTCACCCCTTTTTCTTTCTTTTAACTTTCCTCCCTATGACTCATCTTACTGTTTATTCTTTCATCCCACCTCTACTTTTCCTTTTCCACTGTGCTCTTAATACACTGTGTGCATGAGTATTATGACTCCCGTGTTCTTTCCTCTGAAGCATCTGGAGTAGATTAGTGTTGAGGTCAGGATGTTATTGTGGGTGAGTTTGTTCTTTGCCTAAATTAAAGGCAAAAACTTGAGTTTGTCAGTGATTCCATTCCAAATTGATAGAATACATCCCTTTTAGCAGTATCACTGTTGGACTATAGAACATGTTATTAGATACACACACCTTTATTTGGGGGAGGGTGGGGGGAGGGGAAGAAAAAAAAGCACAGACACAGTCTGACCTTGCATGAGGTGGAACTTTGTGGTGTAAAGCTTAGCATTTTCCTGAAATAGAGAAGAAATAAAGGAATAGGGAAAGGAGAAATTAAAAAGAACTGCTAGATTTCTTAGTGAGTTATGATATTTTAGGGTTTTGTGTCTGATCTTTAAGACTGCATACAGTTAAGCCTGCTTTGTGCTTAAATAAAGGATTGCAATAGGTTGCTAAGGTTTAAAGAGATCTTTCCTGCTATCCTTCTTTTAAACACCTCTGTTTCCTTGGATACTGATAGCTAGCCAAAAGGAACCTGAAATATTTTGTAATCCAATCTGATGGCCACCAAAGTTACAGTTTCGAACCAAATGACCTTGTTTTAATGGAGTTCTCAACAGTGTGCTCAGAGTAGTCTGAGCTGTTATTCATCAGAGAGTGCAAAGTATACTATTGCAAAGATACATTGATACAAATGAATGGTTATGAGAGTTTTATGACCCACTCATTTCTTTAATATCTTAAGTAGGATGAGGCAATTGGCTGACTAATGAGATCTTAATGGGAGTAGTGGTCTGAGTGAGGGGAGTGTAACTATCTTCATTTAGTCTGAACCTGTCCTACTTATAAATTTACTGTGTGGAGATTATTATTTTTTTTAACACTACAGAGCTGCACTGACAACATTACCAGTAAATGCAGTGATTTGGAAAAGACAAAGACAACAACAGAGAAAGTAATCCTAGCAGAAACAAGCATTACTGGTGAATGTTTTGAAGAGGATTGTGTATTTTCAGGAAAAAATTAGAATTCTCTTCTATCAGAAAACAGAACTTTAAATATCTGTGACCCTAAGAGCAAATCTTATACATATTTTCCAGCAATTAGTGTACATGGCTTTCCTTTAAATTTTCTGTCAGCAATATAAAACATAAAAGAGTTGCATGGTGAAATAAATCTTGGTTGTATATAGATTTTTATGCACATCCTCTAACTGTGTCTTTTAATCCACTCTTATTTCTTCCTATCACTTATTTTTTCCTGCTTTCTGACATGAATAGCTCTTCACTTAAACATTTATTTTAACTGATGTATCTTTTCTACATTAAGAAATGTTATTGGTCTCCTCATTCCTTTCCACATGGTTCCTTATATTTTTTTTCTGTTAGGAGATGAGTATCATATCTTTAAGTATCAGAGTTTATATTTATCTTCATTTCCCTGTTGGTTGGGAAATGGCTTTCACAGACATTTCGTTTACTGCTATGTGTATTTTAAAGTTCAACATCTTCAGGCCAATTAGGTTGCCAAAATTTATGCAGTATTTTGCTACAGTATAAGTATTACTGTAACTGTTTATGATCTACAAGTGTAAGCAAAGCGTCCTAGACCTAGACCATATAATTGGTCTACAATGATTTTTTTCTTTTTTTTTTTGCTCATGTGATGTTTTATTTGCCTTTCCGTCCCATTCAGAACAAGCACACTTATTATAGTATCTGGTGGAATCAGTGTTACAGGCAGATCATTATTTGGTCTTCATTCTTCATCAAGTGACTGAGTCCAGGGAATTAAAAATAATTTCTGCAGTACCTCCTTGGGTGACACTTTGATGATCAAGTACAAAACTGTAAGATGTGTTCATATTTCTTTGTAATTACAGATTTATAATGCTTATAGTTGTACATGCTAATTGCCTAATTAAATTGTTTAAAATGAAATTTGGTTTATATAATATATCTCTGGAATATATTACTGGTCTGATTCCACTCCTATCAATGGAATGCTGTAGTATTCCAAGACCTTCTTGCTTTGGCACTCTGTTCATGACTCTGTTTCTCAGACTTTTTGACAGCCACCTCTCAGCATTTGCCAAGCTGCCTATCTTTAATTTCAGGAAGGAAACACTGATAGAGATAGTTTTCTCTTCAAGTGTTGATGATTTTCTTCAGAGACATGTTCCAGACAATGCCTCAAATATGTCTACAGGAAATACTCCGTATATCACGTTAGTTGATGGGTGTTCCTTCATCACCAAGAGTAAGATCAAACCAAGCACGATTACTAGAAATGTTTATTTTACTCAAGTGACACACACAAAATTGCAGTATGACTATTTAAATGTCACCTTGCATTCGAAAACACTGGATTCATGATGCATTCTTGATGTTGTAGTAATGTAAACTGATTTTGATTAAATGGAGCTGATTTATACTGGTTAAAGATCTGGTCCGTTATGTTCTGGTTATGTTATCCTGTAAGAGGAAAATAACAAGGAGTAAGTATATAAACTCGTCTCATTAAATACATCATCAAATATATATATAAAAGTTAATTAAATAATAATTTTGCATAACTGAGCAAGCTCGGCTGTCATGTGAGATTGAATGCATGCATAGATAGAAAAACAAATCACAAAAAGGGCAGATTCAGCAGTACCTCAATAAAGTATTAAAATTCATTCAAACTTACCATTGGGAGTTTTGTGGGAATGTCTTCATTTTTAATGTAAATAAATCAAATTTTAGAAAATTGTGAGATACATTATGATAACCAACCAAATATCAAATAAAAAGAAGTGTCCTCAACGACATTAGCACAAAGTCATCTACAAAAACTTCTGTGTTTGCTTGGTGTGGTTCCACCTCTCTTAATATTTCCATACTGATAAAATGCTTAATATCTGACAGAAGGAAGAATTTATTAGAATGTGTCTTCTTTAACCTAAGGTGATGAGAAAGTAACATTTTACTGGAGAAGCACAAACATTAGATATTTAATATGGTAATTTTTAATGCTTTTGTGTATGAAGTAGGATTAGTTAGAAGTTTAAAATTAAGCATGCTCACAGACGTAACTGAACTGTTGTCTAGAATGAGACAAGTGGATAACTAGAACAATTATATTTTTTTTACTGTACTTTTCAGAAAAATAAGGTTCTATATCCTTGGGTATCATTTTGGATTGAGTTCCATTATTCTAGTTCTCCTCTGCATAATTGTTGAAAATACGTATTTTAGTACATTACTGTTATTTTAACAGAAGTTTTAACTAGAGTAAATTATTTTTAAAAAAACAAATTGATTAAATTTTATAATTATATCTAGGTATTTTATGGTTAATATTGTCCTTCGTAAGTGTAAATTATAATTTTTTGCTCATTATGAAGTATGTCAATGTAACATTCGTTTCACATACAGTACTATTTTTTCTGTATTCTACTTACTGTGCTGCCACAGCTGGAGTAATGTCCAGGTTGAGAGATCTGCTCTAATTCAGCCTGCATTATTCTAAAATGTGACTTTTGTTTTCTTTTAGATAATGCAGTTAATAAAATAAAAGAAAACATTATACCTTTCCTAAGCCATTTTAAATGTGAAACTTGGCCTAATAAAATGGATAAGACTGGGTGACAAATTTTTTCATAGTACATATGTGCCTATATTCACTATCTGTCAGAAAAGACTCCATAGTCTGCTAATGAAAAAAAGAAGTATATGTATTTCAGTTGATGTGAATAAATTGGATACATATGATACAAGGTCTGCCACCTGAGGTGGAGCCCAAAACTTCTCTACCTATATGACCCTAAACTGAATGCCAAGGTTATTTATTCCTTCCCAGACCTATTTTGCTCCCTACTATTTCTCTTTTCTAGACTATTTATCCATCATACTTTCTTAATTGAATGGATACCTGATAACACTACACAGGAAATTATCTACTAATATCTGGCTGCAGTGATCAAAATATTAAGCAAATGTTATTTTTCATAAAGATGACTTTGTTCTTGAGCTTTCAATCAAATTAAGTGAAGAATCAAATCAAATAATGATTGAATTTTGGGAAAAGCATTGTACCAGCTAAATCTTTAACTGGCATTTAATAGTGTACTACTATTGGCACTTTCTCAAGACTCACAAAAATTCTTCAGGCATGCTGAGATTTTCTGAATAACCTTAAATGTCATTTATTCTTACTCATGTGCTTATGGTGGTTTAGACCAGAGCACTTTTCAATTTCACTTCTTCAATAAACTGTGCGACCTTGATTTAAGTTTACTTTGTATTTCTTGTGCCATAATCTCTGCTGGAATATGGAAATCAGAAGCCATGATTTTTTAGGTGAAAGTGATAACCTACTTGTCTGTGCATAAGATTGCAGTTTGGAAAATCCCAAAGACTTATTTATTTTTATTTTCAATATTATTCTTGCAATGTCACTCAAAGCTACAGGATGATTTCTCTACTTGCATATCCTGGTATTTTTGTTCTAAGACTGTGGGTTTGTGTATGAATTTATATGAAATACAGCACTGATATGGCTAGCAGTTCTCTGAACAAAACAAAATGCATACTTGGTAAGATTGTTCAAAGGACAGTTCAAAGGAAAAGAGAGAAGCCAGGGTGCTGGACACAGAATAGGATAAAGCTTCATCTGGAAGTTTGATTGGGTGTTTTTTTTTGTTTGTTTGGTTGGTTGGTTGTTTTTGTGTGTGTGTGTGTTTGGTTGGTTGGTTTTGCTGTTGTTTTCTTTTTCTAAGCATTAACTGAAAGAACACAAGGCAGGAATTCAAGGTCATTATCTTTCTGATTTACAGATGGGAAAACTGAGGTATAAGGAAATCCAGTGTCTGGCTCACTGCCACTAACCATGTCAGCCCCAGTACGGAAGCACAGAAAGAGCTGTTATAGTTGAGAGCCAGACAAGTTATCTGCTTGGCCAAAATGCAGTTTAACTCAATGACATTTGCAGTTTGAAGTCGTTTTTTTTTTTTTTTTTTTTTTTTTTCTTTCTTTTGTTCAGTCACACAGATAAAGTCTTAATTGTCCTACCCAGTCTAGTGTCTTGCTGATACCAAGGAACAATAAAAATATGTAACCTTGCCAACTTGTAACACTTCCTGAGAAAAAGAGGCTATTTGTGATAAAAGTACCAAGGCCTGAAGAAAACTGGAGAGTGCCAGCCTTGCAAACTGGGGATAGTATGCAACTCTGAATGTTGTAACAAAAAGACCTGCAAAGAGATACTCAGGGATTGCTAAACTACAGCAGCAGGATGAAATCAGATGGAAGCACGTAGGTTTATATGGGCACAAATCTCCCAAACCATCAACTCTAAACTGTTAATGTAGTTGTTAACATTATTAATAAAATATTGTAGAATATCTGTAATCAGGTTCCTGAAAATATAAAAAGACAGATCACCGGAGCATAAAAGCAAGCACTGTCCTTCTAAATTAAAGGACAGTGATTTGGTGTCATACTTGTCATTAAAGAATGAGACACATTACTTTTACTCCCACTTGTGAGGGGCAGAGGATAGAAGGGATTAGTAATGAGCAGCAAAGGCTTCAGGAAAAAATGACCGATGTCACCTTTCAAGCCACAAAAGCTACAGTGACTGAATTTTTATGTTGCTTCCCATGATGACTTACAGTTAACATTTACAGCATTGTGCTGCTAAGAACTAAAGGCTTACTCAGCAGAAGTAATGTAAGGTGAACACACATCGTTGTTCATATGGGGTCAGTGTGAACTGCAAATGCTTCATACTATACCATCATCAATATAACTAGATGGGGAATGCAACCAAATGATAACAGGACTAGCTATGACCTTGGTGTAAGTGACAAACACCTTACATTATAGCAGTTCACAAGTGGCAATAAGTAATAAGGCTTGCAGGGGTGGCCATCAAATAAAAGTAATTAACTGAAGCAATATAGAGAGAATACATGAGCCTGGGAAATTGTCCAAGAAAGAAAAAAGAGACAAACTGGGGGAAAAAAAAAAAAAAAAAAAAAAGGCATTATGTCATTATGTTTTGTTTTAACATAGGAGTCTTATAGTCTTATGAAGGATGCTGATAACATCCCAGACAGGCTGGGAAGTGGAAGTGAGTTGGATTAATGTAGTATAAAAATACACTGAATGGTTTGGATAATATCACTGATATGAACTGATATTTCTTTTCCTGATCATAAGCAAGTTATTTAAAACAAAAATAAAAAACAAGAGGGGGAAGGGCACATCCAAGCTGTGTCATAAAAAATAAATATAACTAGGGCCAACATCTTGGACTTACAGTAAAATTAAAACCCTAGCTCCCATTTTAACTATTTTTCTTCTGATTCTCAACACTATGGAGGAAAGGGGATGAATCCTGAAAAAACCTCCAGCATGTAATTGCAGTAGTGATGACTTCTTGAGTCAGCAGGTAAGGGAAAAAAATATAACTAATAAATACTATTTCTGTGCAGAGGTGTGTCAGGACTGCAGGTCACACAGAAAGCGTTAGTCCTGCAGAGGCATTTCTAGCAATAGAATGTGTCTTGTAGACTTTCCAAGCATGTAAACTCTTATTAAAAGTATAAATTCAGAAGAAAGTCACTTCTGCAACCTTCTCCAACCATCTATTAATTTGCAGAAGCTTTAAAATCTGTGCTATGATGGAAACTCAATCTCCAGTCTGTCACTGTGAGAAGAGCATACTATTTTGCGAGTATAAAAAGCCTTTTATACAGTTTTACAGAAAATCAAACTTTGTCTTCATCGAATCCTGTTCCACCCTGTTTCTGAAAAGTGGGTGTTATAATATGAATGAACAAAGAACACTTGTAGCCTCTTGCAACTGGGGAGAGCCACAAATCACACAGCTGTTTAACCCAAGACTTTATACCTCGGTTTTGTGTAAACTGCAATAGGCTTGTGTAGAAATTTGGAAGGATAAGATAATGTATTGTTTTTCTCCTTCTTTCTGCTTTCTAGGGATGGCTGCAAAATAGAGCACATTACTTCAGTCCCTTTGGCAATCAAGGGCTGGGAAAATGATGAGAAGATTATAAGTGGATCATTTATTTGCAACTTTTAATTTTTCTTCTTCCTCCTATCTGATTGAAGAATTTCAATTCTATAGGGGACCTTAAGCTGTTCAATATGCACAAGGAAAGTTCACTGGACTCTTACTCTGCTCTTCTGCAATCCCATAGCTAGACAAAGAAGCAAATTTGAAATAATATTTCTCTTTTTCCCATGCTTTCCATGCAGGGGCAGTCATGAGCAGGTGTGATGGAAAAGAAACAATTACTTGAGGCTGTCTCTTGGCTTATATCAAGGGTGCCTCTGAAACTACATGACAAGCAGGGAGAGTTGAGTGGGAGACAGGAATAGTACTTCTTCAGATGCTACCTTTTGAAAAAGGGTGATTCAGGGAACATGTTATCATTTCATGATCGCACAAGAGCTATTTTTCTTAAATGTAAATGTGGACTGCTTCATCAACACCGGGGAATCAGGTTTTCTTTTTAAACTGCACGTGCAGGTTCACATGTACTCAGTGTTTGCAAATTGGCTACAATTTTGTAAATGCTCACTATTAAATCTACCAATTCCATTTACAAGCTGATGCTTTTCCTGAACCCAAAACCAAGAGATGAATCCTCTTGAAAGAAAAGCCCAATCACTTTCAAAAATTAAAGGCAAAATTTCAGCTTATATATGCAAGCAACAGTGACTTTTTACACTACAAGCACGTGGAATGTAGTGGTCTTCAGCCTGGAGATTTCTTGTGTGTCTTGAGGAAAGAAGTAAACAATAATAGGAACGTTTGTGGAGATATTAGTATTAAGAAGGTATTTAAGTTCTTTGTTTGATCATAAATAGATGTGAAGATATTTAAGAATTAGAAATAATTATATGATTGTGTATATATTATATATATGTCCTGAAAATCTTCGGTTTTGGTTATATATAGCTTAGTATGTTACCCATTTTACTCATAATTATAAAAGTGAATATGCATTGGTAAAAAGTTTTAATAGTGATTGTTCAAAGATACTTTACCAATCTACCAGACAATTCTGATGATATCTGAATCCTGTAGTGAAGGACAAATATTCAAAGTCACTAAAGGATTTAAAAAGCACATCACCAATGGACTCCAGAAAATTGGTTGTTTATAGAATTTTTATACTTTTGAAAAACTGTTCCTGAGTTATAGCATTTAAAGATGCATAAAACACCTAAAAATATTGACTACATGCAGCATATGTCATCCAATTTTAAGGTAAAGTCCATGAAGAATTTTTAAGTCTTACCTACATTCAAAAATAATAGTTATTCCTTAATTATTTAAGAATATCTTTCTTTTTACTGATTATTTTTCAGTATTTACATTCACATTTCCATGTTTCTCCTGGAACGTACCATATTTAAAAATGGTACATGAACTTCTTCCTTGAACACACCCTTACCTGGAAACCATGTCAGAAATAGTATGGCTGTCCTTGTTCATATCATACATGAAATCCTTTCTCTTTACTTAGATTTAGAAATTAGCTCATCCTTCTGAATGTTATTTTCATAAAATTCTGTTGGAAACTGGAAACTCCCTGGAAACTCTCTAAGAGAGAGCTGATAATTTTGCTGTAAGCACATAGGATTCATGATGTTTTCTTCATTTAATCTAATCTTCCTAGAATGTAAGTTACCCTAAAGTTGATAGTTCTGTGGATATATACATATGGTTCTTCCTAAGACAGGCATCTCCTTAGAAGAGAGGAAACTGTTTAAGTTTGAAACCACATAGAACAGTTGTTAGAACATATTTCTGACTGTAGTCTATACCCATTTTGCAATGTCTCCTAGCTGGCTGCAGACACTTACCAGAACTAGCTGTGGTTTTGTTCTCCCTGTCTTCTAGCTGAACTCTGTCTGTTTTCATATTTCTTTTATTTCTAATATTTCAGACTTGCTAACTATGTATCCTCAAATTATTTTCCATTGTCTTTTTGTTTCTTTCTTTTCAGCACATACGAGTGATCCATTTAATAGTAAGACATTTCATATCAGAAAATTTCTTTTGCATCTGCACCTGATTTACTCTTTCAAAGACGGTCTTTATTGACTGACCATTTAGAAAGCAGCTGTAAGGTCACATTACTTTTCTTTAAGATATACTGTTGAAGCCAAGCAAGGATTATTCAATGAGACTGGAGCTGCTGAGATCAAAATTTGACACTTCATGTCACAGTTCCTAATTTAATCTATGCAATATTATGCTATCAAAACATTTATGTATATGACCTTGAAAAGTGATCAAAAAGAAATTCTCTTTTAGCTATGGCTGATAATAGAGATCTCTTAGTTCCTCATGTGAGTGGCTTTCAGTAGTTTTGTTTGCTGATATTGACAGATACCTTGAAAAAAAGAGAGATCTGCTTCACAAACTTACATTATAAAATGACACTGAATATGCAATATTTATGCAACGGGGGCATGGAGTGTTGAGACAGATGTCAGACACAGACTGGAAGAGTATTAAGCTCTCCCAGAAGCAAGAAAAGGACCAAGTCACACTGGAAATGTAAACACATATTAGAGCATTTGTCCATGTTCCTTCTGTTGTCCAGCACTGTATCTAGCTCCAAACACTTGATCTGTGTTTTCTCATAAGCTTGTGAAACTCTGGTGCATACTCATGAGGACATGGAGCAAGTAGGTTCATGCTTAGAAAATAACAATAAACATATAAAATCTGATTACAAAAATAGGAAAATGTGTCCACCACAAAGACTATATACTATGTTATTGAAATTAAAGCTAAGGCTTACGCAGTCATTATGTTTGGTTTTTGTGGAGACGTGACAAATCCAGTACAGTGATGCATGGACTAATGTTATAATAGAATTTTAATTGAACTGAGGAAAACTCTTGTGGGGTCAAAGTTTTTAATAAATGAACAGAATAAATGTCCCATGAAAGATACCATATGTTTTTTTTAAATCTGAAAATTAGTTGCAAAGTCACAGTTAATTTAATTATATGATCTCTCTGTCTTGGGATAATAAAGTAGAGAATTGTAATAGAGAATGAAACCTCTGCTGCTGAGAGGCATTTGGAAAATGAAATGTTTGGCTAACTGCTTTTAAATAACTACATATTCATAAGAACATTATTTTAAAATTAATAATGTATTTCAGACACAATATATGCATGATTGATATTGTGATGATACCTGAATTGGACTTTCTTATTATTCTGGGTATCTCCATCCTTATGTATGCACAGTTTACTCACAGTAAAGCCAAGATACTGCTGTAAATAAAAGGGATGCATGGGTTTTCTCTTCCTCAGGAAAGTCAGAGAGAAAACAATTAGACTGATATGAAATAAAGCTACTTTTGATTGCTTTTTTTCCAGATATATTAAAAAATACTTTCAGAATTAGTTTTTCAACATTCCCATCAGGCAGCTTTCTTATATGCACACACTTGATGTTTCATGTTTTTCTGAAAATGGTTAATACATTTATGATGTCTGAATCCAGGCAACTTTAGAAGTCTGTCTATTAATAGTTGGTGTAGAAACAGACTAGAAGATGAACTAATTAAAAGAGTTTAAAGAAAGATGTATTTCAAAAATGCATTTTGTAAAAATAGATGGGGGAAAAATATGAAGTATAAAAAATCACAGATTTTCTGTACAAACCTTTATTTGTTTGCTTGGGCATACTCAGCTGGTGTGTTTAATAAATATTTGGTGATATCTTTAGGCAAATGTTATAGCACCTTCATGCATTTTGAGTATATGTTCTGGTGGTACTACATTTCGGGACTCAAGATAAAATATACTGCACAGAAAATTGCACAATTTATTAAATGTTTCCAACTTCTTACACTCTTCACTCCTCTTGCCTATGCATTTTATTTTACTTCATTTTACTATTTTACTTCTATTTTATTTTCATTTATGTATAAAATTTCATTAAATGAATGAATGCTTTTCACTGGTTTTGCAAAGGAACATGTATCACTGAAGCCCTCCTTAATAAGTAGATGAGTTGAAACTGCTGCTCTCCATGGTGCATGCGATGGTTGTGGTCCATTGTGTAGGACTGAGTATTGTGTGTTATGCATTCTAGGGCTTCCTCCATACCCATGCTCATTGGTTGTCTTCCACTTGACATTTTAGGGTGCATCCAGAACACACATGAACCTATGAAGTAGGAAAGTAGGGGCAGAGTGGATGTATTTGATAACTTCATGATTTCATTACAAGTACTTGAATGGACTGAGCTGTTCTGATCACCTGTTCCTTTTGTTTTTACTAAATGAGAGTCATTGCATCTCTGCTTGTTCCGGTCACTATCTATTTCCACTACTTTTTTCTTGGCTCAGTAAAGTCTTTTTCCACTACTAACTCTTCTGTGATCCCCATGTTCACAAGGAGGAAATCAAAAAGACCTTTTTTTGCCCTTGTGCTCTTGCTTCATCACAAGTTTTATTCAAGAATTTTAGCCTACTTGTCTTGCAAAAGACACTTTTTCCCTGTCCTTGTTCTTTTTTTCAAGTACTGTTTGTCCTTCACAAAGGAACCTAAACTTACACATACCTAGGAGCTACTTTTTTTCCCCCAGTTTCCTGTATTGACCAGATCCAAGTTTTTGTTTTTCATTATTTTTTCTTTAATTATCTTCACATCCTTTTTTTTTTTTTTTTTTTTTTTTTTTTTTTTTCCAGTAGTTCCCTTCCAAGTCCCTTTTTTTGTTTGTGTTTACTCCAGAGTACAGGCAACAATTTTTCCCTATTCTCACCCAAAAAATACAGAATATTTTCCTAAAATTTCAACAAAATGTAACTTCTGACAATGTGACCACTAGTCTTAAATTAGAATATTAATCTCTCAAATGCCTTAGTGATGCAAATAATATAAGAAAATCCCCATTGAACATTTGTCATGTTCTACTTGCATAAAACAGTATACATTCACAAGTAATAACTCTACAAATTTAGCAACACATGTAAACATATTGCTCAATTCTGCTAATTCTGTTTCATATCTCAGTATGTGAACAACTAAAGTGTATTCCTTTTTCTTTCCATCAAGTGTGGAGGACTGACAGTAGCAGCTCCAGATTGGCGAGCATAAGAACAGGCTCAGCAGTGCTAGGAGGCTGAGGCAGCTTTCCTATGCATTTCCAATCAATCTCAGCAGGTTGTCTCTTTGTGGTAAGATAACATATAAAGTGCACTCTAAGATTGTGGCATTTCCTCTCTTACAAATGGAAAAGAAAACACTTGTGCGTGTATTTCATATAAGCAGCTAGACAGAGTTTTCTTGTAGTCCTTTTTATATATATACAATTTTTTTTTTATATTCTGGAGTGTGTATGTACTCTTTCTCAGATGAAGATCCCATTATTTCATCTGAAAATCAAAAAGCAAACCTATACACATAATAAAAAAGTAGTAAGATCTAAGAGTGGAAACAGACTAAAAGATTATCTCTGAAACTATCATGAACTGGCTTCACTTTTGTTTGGCACATCTATTACTGAAAAGATCATGATATTTGTTGTGTGCTATTCAGATGCATATGTGAATGAATGATACTAAGGAAATGGAATTACTGGAAGATATCCTACCCCTGACGATGAGGAAATGAAAACATGGATTCCTGTTACTGAGAAAGAACTAGAAGGTGTACTCACAGCAGTGTGTATGCCTGCATGCAGTCTCCCACGGTTTCTGTAAATGATTAATTATCACAATTTGATATTTTTCCTTCAGACAGAAGGTTTCATTAATCAGCACACCTAAACTATCAAAGTCATTACTGAATGATAGTTGATTATAATAGATTGTATTTCTTATGGTGAGATATTATTACAAGGACATTTTGCATTACAAATGAATAGCTGCACATCTTTTAGCCAGATCAGAGCCAAAAAGCCACTAACTACACAGACAAACTGCGACACTTCAGAATTCTCTTCTTTCCTTCTATAATCTTATTTGCAGAAGAGGAGGCGATTAAAAGAGCAACATTTTTTGCTTTAAAAATAATATATTACACCTACTGTACCAATCCAAAGTTAAGCTGTTCTTATGAATCTTTCTTATATGATTCAACTAATTTCTTAGCATTTACTTGCCTGTGGTTTGGAAAAAAAAATACTCCTGGGATGAAATAAATAACCTATTAATATTTAACGTATTTGTGTTCTGACAGATTAAAAAAAAAAAAATCCTAGATTAAAGTGTTATTTCTAGATACACTGAAAAATAATCTGTGCTATTAACAAATAGATGCTTATTGCACATGGTTAGAAAAAATGATTTCCGTCAATTCTGCAGGATGAGCTCAGATCCATCTTTGCAGTAGAAGTGCAGAACAAGTGATTAAGCTTTAAAAGTAGAAATAAAATCTTCTATTCGGTAGGTGAACTCCAGGCTCCAGTAGTGTAGTAAGATAGATATTCTTGCTGGTAACAGCAGGAAATATTCTTTGATGTGTTCTCTGGCAGTTCAGTACAAATGGTCCTTACATGAACGTTGCTAGGATTGAAAACTAACTAGAGGAGTCAGCCTCACATCCATGCCTCCCTGCAACCCTGCATTGGCCACTGAGGTACAGTGTTTTATAAAGGAACTAATAAGATAAACCAGTCAATTTTATATTAGCAGTGTATAAAACTAATGTTTTTCATTAAATATTAAGATCTACAAACTGTGGATGTTTTTGAATAGTGAAATTATAACCTATCTAGACTTTTTGTTTTTGTTTTTTTTCAAATAGTGTTTTCTTTTAAGTGAGAACAAGAAATTAAGATTCACATTTTTCATGAAATCTGAAAAATTCTTAAAACTGCATTCAAATTGTTTCATTTATAAAATATAAAAAAATATCAGTTCAAATAAGTGCAACTTTTTGTGTATATGTCATTTCCTAAAATGAATTAAAAGATTTTGTGTCTAGTATAGTTTTAAGATATGTCTCCATGTTGTTCCATGACATTTTGTAACAGACACTGAGTCCTTTTTTAGTCCTTTCTGGTAGGAGAAGCTGTGTGAGATGTTTATTTCTGTACCTGATCCTTGTCCATAGAAGATGATGGGGTGATCTATATTGAGAAGTTGAGATTTGGGGCTGGGTTAAAAGCAGGACTAGAAACAGAGACCTCAATTGTGTTGCACTAATAAACTGATAATCTGGTTCCCCACAGAGCCTCACCAGTGTGGTGCATGTGGGGCACAAGTGGGTTCTGGGCAAGACATGATCAGGGTTAGCTGATTGTTGCAGAGATGCTGAAGGAATGAGACAGTGGAAAACTGGTCTGTAGCCTGCTGAGCCACAGAAAGTGGAAACACTAGGGAGCTGCAGGACACCTGCAGCAGTAGGATCACAGGGGAAGCAACCCTGATGGTTGGAGGCAAGGGTAGAGGAACGCTCCCACCTGGAGCTTGAATTCTCTTGTTTTCTTGAATTTTGCTTGCTATTATGAAACATGACCAATGTGTGGGTGAAACACAGGTCTTTCTGTTTGCATCCAAATATAACTGCAGTCCCGAGTCAGAGCAATATACTTCACAGCCTTTATGGAATACATTATTTTTATTTATGTGTTTTCCTGGATACATACATATACATACAAATGGAGTGGCTTGGAATAATTTATTTGAAGGATAACATATACGCAGTATTTCTAATTTACACATGATTGCACAGATAGCAAAAAGAGGGGAAGCAAAAATCATAGTCCAGCTGCCCACAATGAAAATTAAACCTGGATATAAAATACAGATGGACTCCATTCTCAGGGAAGGACTTGGGTCCCATGAATTGTATAATACTTGGGAACATTTTTCTGAGAATAGAAATTATACTTTTCAGGGAAGTACCAGAAGACTCCAGTCTATACTTTTTATAAAATTCCATTTTGAAGGGTGGGAACAAGAAATTATTGGCGTGAATTCCACTAATACACAAAATAACCCCTGCATCTAAATTGAAGCATTTCAAAGCAGTAGAAGAGACTGTTCCTGATTGCTAGAGGGAATGCAGTCAATTAGGTCAAGTGCTGGTGACACGCAGCAAGTTTAGGAAGCCTTTGGTTTTGATGACCACTTGGGAAAGAGGTTTATCAAAAAAGGGGAGAGACCCTGGCTTGAGATTTACAGATATGGAAGACAAATTGCTTGCTTCAAATGGATAATTAATATACTATTTGATTTTCTTCACATTTACACAGACCATGTTTGAATTACAATGGTTGGAATGATAACGAGTGCTGGATGACAGTCTATTTTGCTAAATTATGATTGTGGGTTGGGTTTTTGTGTTTTCTTGTTTTGTGTGTTTTATTATTTTAACTCGGAAATGATTCAGACTACTAAATAAAACTAAAACCTACAGTATCTACGCTGAAGAAAATATTTTGGAATTTGGGAACAAATGGCAACAGGAAAGAAGTAATTTAACTGTTCTTTTCACTATAATAATTTGTCTTCTAGTTACTAAATTTGTTTATGAAGTAAATGTTTCTTAGAAATAAACAGTGAGAATGAGTAAATACAATATGTAACTAAAAGTTCTCAGGCTTATCTAATAAACTAACATGTCAGCAATTCTGAATGGTGATTTTTTTTACAGCTATAACTTTTAATCTAGCACTATTAATGGAGTTAATGTTCTTATGACTGTGGAGAAGTAAGAGCAAAAAGCTTTCCTCTATTAACCTGTTGTGATGCTTCGTCAGCAGGAATTTACTTAATTGAATCTCAATTTGTGGTTTCAAAGAATGCCATGAAGTCTTATAATTTTAAATTTTTATCTATTTATTTATTTATTTTTCATTACAGTACTCAGTATTCCAAGAAATGGAGCTACAAAAACTGAACAAAAAATTTTAACTGCTCTAGAGAAATCAGGATTAAGGCTGAATCTCATAGACAATTGAGATCCTACTGATTATAAAAATCAGTTTTTATTCAGAGTTCTGCTTAATAAAAAACTATGTTGTTGTACTAAGAGAAAGTTATTGCTTTCCATCTCTTCAATCATTGTAATGTTATATAGGTATATAATTGCACCTCTTTGTAAAAAGTTAAATGATATATTGATGTATAAATATGCATTTGCTGTTTTCTGTAAGACATAAGCTGTTTTTCAATTAAATTGCCTTGAAAGATTTCTTATTTATTTTTTCTTCTATATTTATATAGAATATAAATATATATATATATTTTCCTTCTTTATTTAGAGGAGAGGAATGATGACGACAACAAAGCTATGTACTTCTTATCAGAATTGCTTACCTCTTTGAGTAGCATAATTGAAATTAGTCCATGTTAAGCTTTCCAGTACAAGAAAAATAGGTAGCATTAACAAGAATAATATAGATGGATCCAGTGTTGCTTTTTTTTTTTTTTTTCCATTTAATTTAGCAATTTAAACTCCAGGAAAAAAAAAGACCTGGGCACCAGAATTTTAGTTGCAGAGAAACTGAAATTATTCTTGTATTGATGTTTTCTTTTTCATTACTTTCTGATGTAAGAAAATATAGCTCCCACTATATACAATCTGTAATAGTTACAGTGTAAATGGCTCCCAAATGATTATTTAAGCCAAACAAGATTTCATTGTCACTGGGGAGTGTCAAGCAAGCAGATCTTGGGATTAGCATAATAATTGGTATGAAGCAAGTGATATTCCATATAGTACTATGTATACAGAGAGTAATGAATATGGTATCCACAGTCTGAGAGATCAGTATCAAGAATGTAATGAAAGCTGAATATTTTTAAGTCTTTGGAGGTTTTCAAACATCCATACAAGCTAATGAGCTAATTTAGATAAGTATTAAACATGAATTTAATCATATTAATGGTAATTATTTGCAGAAACACAATATGAAGGCCTTTTAGTTGCCTTCAAAAGTTATAATTAACCATAAGAAAGTAAATTGTTTGACCTCATGAACTGCTCATAAATGACTCAACTAGAGACTTCTAAATTTAATAGGAAACTTAGCTTAGAGTCACTTTTTCTTATACATTAGTTAGCTCAAAGTAGATGTGTTTCTTCCCACATGTTAACTTAAGATCAAAATTAGATGATATTTCTGAAAATGTTATTCAGTGAAATGAACCTGAGAATCAAATCCAATTAGTTTTCAGTCAGATCTGAAGAGGACACAACGTACATTTCTCTGATACGAAGACACAGTCTCGCATCATATCCTACACCTGTCATGTAAGTCTGTATTTCCAGTTACCTCCCTAGCTCCTCTGAAATGTTTAAGGTTAAGCATGTAAACAAAGCTCTGATTTGAACAAAAAGTGTGCTGAAATGAGACTTAGTATTTTTCTTGGCAAACCACATAGGCAGGCTACCCAGCTCAAAAGCTGAGAACATAGGAACTTCCCCATGACTGCCAGGTAAAAAGTTATACTTTGCATTCATTTACATGACAAAAAATAATGGTGATACTATAAAAACAAGGATGAAAAAAACATTTATAAAGTAAGGACTTTGAGATAAAATTTCCATCTTAGATAGGTACAATTAAACAAATATCTTTTGTTTAATTATTTTAAAGGAAAAGTAGCTGCTACATAAAGCCTTAAATCTAATATATAAAGAGATTGATCCCTGATTCTGTAAAGAAACACTTAATAATTTCATTTCACATAATGGAAGTGAACTGTCATTTGAATGTTGCCAAATGACTATCACTGTTCAATTTCTCTCAGGCAGTGAGGGAGAGTACTTCCTTATCTAACAGAGCAGTAAGCTCATCTACTTTTTCATTTATCAATGGACCACTGCTCAAGAGCACATTTTGCATGCTCACATTACTCAGAAGTTACATGTTTTCAGCATTATTGAAAAAGGAAGATTTATATTAAAATAGAAAAATTGTCTTTTTGCCCCAATGAACTAGCACTGACATTAAAACGCTTGCTTCTCATGAGTCTTGTTGAAAGTATTTTTTTCACTGTAAGAACTGGTGTAGAAGTCATTTTATGTATAACAAACTTCTAGTACAAAACTGACCAGGTCTCTGACAAGCTGTGTTATATGTACTTGTGATTAAGCTATGTTGAAATGCTTCACACATACAATTTTTTTTCACAGATACTGGAGCTAAGATCAGTAAGATCATCTACGCTCCATAGCAGTCAGCTATCAAACAACACTAGCATGTGCTTTTGCACACCAGAAAGCAGTACAGAAAGCCAAAGTTACACTTTCCATACCTCAGGAATGGCTAATGAAACGGGTCATGGTAGATCTTCCCTCTGGCTTCCATAAATCTCATGTAGCCTTTCAACCATAACTCCACAATGTTTGGGGTAGGAACAGCGGAAGTCATCAGAAGTGGCATGTGGGTGTAGATAAAAGACAATAGTACTTGAAGAACTTGGATGTTTTTTTCTACAGTATAAATCTTTTGTGCTTCTTTCATCCATCCCTCCTTCCTGTTTTTCTTTTTTGTTTGTTTGTTTGTTTGTTTGTTTTTGTTTTAACCAGACTTTTCTTCAGGTCTACTTTACAATTTTTTCTCTTCTCCTTTCTCTCTCTCTTTTCCTTCCGGGGTTCATGCAAAACTGGTGCTGCTCGATCAACCTAATCTCCTTTTGTGACCAAGCGATCCACCTGATGGATGAGGGAAAGGCTGTTGACATAGTCTACCTAGACTTCAGCAAAGCCTTCAACATAGTCTTCCATGGTCTTCTTCTGAATAAACTGGCAGCCCTTGAGTTGGGTAAAGAACTGGTTGGAGGGGTGGGCCCAGAGAGTGGTGGTGAATAGAGTCACATCCATCTAGCAATCACTCACAAGTGGTGTTCAGCAGGGATCAGTACTGAGGTCTGTCCTGTTTCATATTTTGAATGAGGACATTGAGTGTGCACTGAGTAAGTTTGCAGATGACATCAAGATGGGAGGAAATGTCAATCTGCCTGGAGGTAGGAAGGCCTTACAGAGGGATTTGGACAGGTTGGATTGCTGGGCTGAGGCTAATGGGATGAGGTTCACAAAACCAAGTGCTGGGTTCTGCACTTTGGCCACAACCCCAGCAACGCTACAGGCTTGGGGTAGAATGACTGGAAGACTGTGAGAGGAAATGGACCTGGGGGCATTGGTTGACAGTCAGCTGAACGTGAGCCAGCAGTGTACCCAGGTGGCCAAGAAGGCCAATGGCATCATGACTTATATCACAAAGACTGTTGCCAGCAGGAGCAGGGAAGTGATCATCCCCCTTACTCAGCACTGGTGAGGCTGCACCTTGAGTACTGTGTTCAGTTTTGGGCCCTTCACTGCAAGAAAGACATTGAGGCCCTGGAACATGTTCAGAGAAGAGCAACAAACTTGATGAGGGGTCTGGAGCACAAGTCTTGTGAGGAGCAGCTGAGGGAGCTAGGATTGTTCAGTCTGGAGAAGAGGAGGTTTAGAAGCAACCTTATTGCTCTCTAAAACTACCAGAAGGGAAGTTGTGGTGAAGTGGGGATCAGTCTCTTTTTCCACGTAACTAGCAATAGGACTAGAGGGAATGGCTTCATGTTGCACCACGGAAGATTCAGGTTGGATGTTAGGAAATACTTCCCAGAGAGAGTGGTCAGGCACTGGAACGGGCTGCCCAGGGAGGTAGAGGAGACACCATCCCTGAAGGTGTTAAAGAAACATTTAGATGCTGTACTGAGAGACATGGTTTAGTGGGAAATATTGGTGGACAGTTGGACTGGATGATCCTAGAGGTCTTTTCCAACCTTGGTGATTCTATGATTCTATGATTCTGTGATTCGTCTGATTTGGTCACCCTCCTATTTTGTAGCTTTTCCTGCTGGCTAATCCTTGCTAAAGTGAATATTCTTGAAATATTGTGGAGCCATGACAGCTCCTGCAATTGTTTTCATCAGTTTATTTATGTTATATGTCTTTCTCTTATGCTCTGTTTATATACTCAGCTACAACAGTGGAACATGCTATCTAAGGTCTAATTAGAATTTATCCTAATAAACACAGCTATTAATCATGGTTTTCTTTTTTTTTTTTTTCTTCTCTAATAAGCACCATATGTAATCCAGGACAATGATGAGAATGTTCATTAATAACAAATAGTATTTAATAATTAATAAAAACTACTAAATTTATTTGAAGATAAAGATTAAAGGAATATGCCCCTCATGCCATTCACACAGTAATTTACTGTAAATGAAGAACAAAAATATTTTCCCTTGGAACTGAAGTTTTCTTAAAACTCAGAGTGGCAAGAACATTGTGAATGGAGAGCTACACCCGCGTTTAATGTATGAAGTTCATAGTTAGTCAGAGCACTTGGAAGCTGTACAGTATATGTGTGAAATTATGTGAGGTAAGAAAGAAAACAAATTCTGTTTTGCATACTCTGGCTTCATGGAATGCAGAGTTTCATGGTCTGTCTACAGCAGATGGAGATGTAACCTTATCCTGGTGTCTCATAGAATCATAGAATCACAGAACCATTTGAGCTGGAAGGGACAATAAAAGGTCATCCAGTCCAACTCCCCTGCAATGAACAGGGACACCTACAGCTTGGTCAGGTTGCTCGGAGCCCCATCCAGCCTGACCTTGGATGTCTCCAGGAACAGGGCATCCATTGCCTCTCTAGGCAACCTGTGCCAATGCCTCACCAACCTTACTGTAAAAAATTTCTTCCTTATTTCTCTCTTTTAGTTTGAAACTATTTCCACTTGTCCTACCACAAAATTCCTTGCTAAAGAGTCTGTATCCTTTCTTATAAATCTCCTTTAGGTACTGAAAGGCTGCTATCAGGTCTCCCTGGAGCCTTCTCTTCTTCAGGATGTGTTCATTCTGATCTTTCAACCCAGATCTCTCAGCCTGTCCTCATAGTGGGGGTGTTCCATCCCTTGAATCATTTTTGTGACCCTCCTCTGGACCTGCTCCAACAGATCTGTGTCTTTCCTGGAGTACTGAGGACTCCACATCTGGATGCAGCGCTCCAGGTGAGGTCTCACCAGCTTAGAGCAGAAGAGCAGAATCACCTCCCTTGACCTACTGGCCACATTTTTTTTGATGCAGCCCAGCATATAGTTGGCATTCTGGGCTGCAAGGACATGTCACTAGCTTATGTCCAGTTTCCCATTCACCAGTACCCCCAAATCTTTTTCGGAGAGGCTATACTCCATCTATACATTCCCCAGCTTGTACTAATAACAGGTCTTGATATCTTCTGGTTCTATTGTGTTTAATTAATATAATATAAGAATATGAAATAACATCTTCTTGCAAGAATATAAAATTTGATTGAGGAGGGAAATTTAACCTTTTTCTTGTTGCCTCAGGCACATGTTGAATTAAGTTACACTCATCGCTATGAAACTGATTTTTCCAACCTACCTACTAGAATTACTTTACGCACTAATGCTTTCTTTTGTTTCTGCCTTCCACAGTTCTTTTTTTAAAATACATATAGCACTATAATTGCACTTACATGTACTCCTGTGTTTCACTTAAAGTGTCAAATTGAAATATGATTTTTTTTCTAGCTGTTAAACACTCGATTTTAGTTAACAAAAGTGACTTAGTCTCAAGACTTTTGGAATAAACATCAAGAGTCTTAAGCATTTGTATCCTGTGTTGATGATAAACATTTTTCCTTAGTTTTGTTGTTTAGTATAAATACTGAAAATGCATGGGAAAACAAAAACAAAAAGAAGAGCAATAGATCTAGGAAGATGAAGACTGTTAGAATATATGTAGTAAGATATCTGTAGTCTTTGCTCTTTGCAGTGGTCACCTTTCATAGTGATACTTGTTGCTGTTAGGGTACTGAGGAGGCTATGCAAATATGCAATGGTTTTGCAACTGTGTGATGGAAAATGTACCCATTAGTGAGCAGTTCCACCTCAGCCACTTCAGCTCTACTGCTGCAATGTTGGAATTCACATTCAAAATATTTTTTTCAAACTAAAATGATCAAAACATAAATCTAATGGGTTTCAGGTTCAAAAATATCTAATTCCCTTCCTTCCTTCCTTCCTTCCTTCCTTCCTTCCTTCCTTCCTTCCTTCCTTCCTTCCTTCCTTCCTTCCTTCCTTCCTTCCTTCCTTCCTTCCTTCCTTCCTTCCTTCCTTCCTTCCTTCCTTCCTTCCTTCCTTCCTTCCTTCCTTCTCTCTTTCTCTCTTTCTTTCATTTCCTTCCTACTGGCTCCCAAGGTTCCAAATTTCCAGAGCAAAGAATCTAACCTCTGTAGAGGTGGATATCACTGAACCCTTTATCTTTTCAGGTTTTAATATTTAGCTGTGGACTCATCCAAATAGTGTAAAATTAGATTAAAAAAATAATTTGCACTTCATGAGCATTTTTTAAAGTTGTGCATGTTGTGACAAGATTGCTTCTCTAGATCATGGGAGAAGTAATTGCACTTTCTAGCATTTCAGATTTATTTTGGACATTACTCACTCAACTGCATGGCTGACATTCTGAAGATGTGATTTTTTATGAATTTCTGGACAGATACTCAGTTATTCAGAGCTACAGACAGTTATTCAGAGCTGTATTAATTTACATTACGTGATGAGAAAGCTTTTTTTTTTTTTTCACTTGTTTGTTTTTGTTCCATGGGAAAGGTTCTGTGAAAATATCAGTGCTTTTTCCTTAGCTTAGTGAATCAGCATACACTGTAAAAGATAGAATAAATATTCCTGTGCCTTGTTGGCCATCCTTCTCTTCCTGATCTTTGTATTATCAAATTTACAAAATATCTGAGGAGTGATTTTGACCCACGCAGCTACTTATGTCTGTCATATTTACCAAAAAATCCCTTACCCAAATGTAAGAGAAAAATCTGTCTCTGTGTCTAAGGAAGCTGAGGGTTCCTGTGGGATCTTGTTCATTCTGTGAGTTTTTGTGACCTCTGGATGAGCAGAAAGTTGCACATGAATATGTAGGCAAGCACCAGCAAGGCAGATGTTACACTTGCTGACCTTCATTCACTGAAACTGATAATCAGTTTGGCTGTCATTCATTGTCCTTTTGAGGTTTTCTCATAGCAAGTGAATGCCAAGGAGACATATTTGATCCTGCAGGTCCTGCCAGAAATAAGGTTTGGACTTGGATAGTTTGGAACGAATCCGAGTCGAGTTTGAAAACAAAGAGAAGGCTGCTGCAGTAACACGTGCAGATGATACCCTTCTCAATCTGTTTATGTGCTCCAGTGCTGGGAGACATTGGGGCCATTTTCTGCCTTTCATTCAGTTGTGGTTATGAAGGTAATATATGACACAATATAAAAAAAATATAGTTCATTTATGTAGATAAACTGGCCAGAGATGTTGCACCTATGTAATCTAACAAATGAAGCAGTCATAGTATTTCAGTTTAAAACAGGTATATCATTAATGGCAGCAACAGAAGTCCTATGCCTTATCATTTGGAAATTACAATAGGATGAGAATACTCACATGAAATAGGAATATGAATATTTTCTCACACAGCTAATAATATCTTCGCTTTAATCACTCACTCACAAAAATATGTTTGGTAAAAGACACGTTTTAAGTAATTCTTAATGTGGTATTTTTATATGCATAATTAAAGTCTTTAATGTACACACTGATTAAAAACACTCCATCTGTGTCTACTGGATGGAAGGGATATGGCAACAGAAACATAATAATGTTGAAGGACCTGAGCACATATATGAGAGTAAGACTTTAAAAGCTGCAGTATGGTAATAAAAGGATCTAGGTTTCTAGTGAATTCATTGCTGGAAAAAGGTATAAATACTAATGAAAAAGATACAACTGATATTGGAAAGATATGACACTGACATGTTGCATATGAGAAAAGAATATATTCTTTGTCCCCTTCCTGGGTAAATGGGAGGTAGATACTCCTTAATTATTGCCTCTTTTTGTCAACCAATTATAGCATTTCAGCTTTGGGGTCAGTCAATCACTTTATCAGAATACAAAGCAGGAAAAATAATGAAGACTAGTTTCTATAGTTGATCAGCCTCCCTCACATGCTAAATGCTGCATCCTATTTATTTCTTTTAAGAAGATTTTAATCAAAATCAAAAGAGTATTCAAATTTCTGGTAATGAGGAATGGCATGATCTTAAGAATAAAAAAGAAAAAAGAAAAGAAAACCAACAAAAACACAAAAGGAAAACACACAAAAAATAGAAGGATAACAATATAAGATTAATATGCAAGAATTCACCATGATGTTACAACATTCACATGAATATTTGATCAGCTGGATACGTTATCTATTTAGCACATGCTGTATGAAATATTGGTCATACTATTCTCAACGTTTCTTCTTAGTTTTTACTATGGCTAATATTTCAGCCAATTATACGTGTACATTCCAAGTAGTATTGCATCTTAATGTTTCTTTTTGTTTGTTGCAGTAGAATTCATTAGAGTGATACCAAGATGTAAAAGTGCCTCACTGTTCCTCTCTCCTGTTTTAAAGAAATCTTGATTTCAAAAGATTTTTTTTCTATTTCTGTGTAGCTATTCAGAAAGTGTACTGATAACCATAGAGCATGACCTTCAATATCTTCTTTCTGTTCTATAGCTCACCTCAGCTTCCAGCTCAAAGTCTTTGTGTCATTTGTCTCCTTTCGGTACTTATTCCCGGCTTATTCCCAGAGGCTTAGCTGTAGGTAGAATTACTGTCAACTTTTTTTCTGTGAAAAGAAATAAAAACTCTGTCTGGATGCCAAAAACTGGGATCTTTTGGTGCTCAGCAATGAGGGAGCATCAGGCTTGTGTAACTAATATCTGGTGCTGTTCACTGATTGGGCTTTCCCTCTGATGTCCTAAACTTCTCCAGAACTTGGCACTGCAGAAGCCTGTGTCTCTCAGTCATTCAGAAACTCAGAAAAGAGAAATATGCTGAGTGCAAAAGAGAGAAACTTGATTGTTAGTATAAAGCAAAGATAACTTTGGTACACACTGGAATTTGGACTATGGAGCTAGGAGCTTGCAGTTGAGGAGCATAAAAGACAGCTCATCAGAAAAGGTAGCTTGGCTCGTCTTCAGTCTTTGATTTTGTATATACTGAACTTGCAGCATAGGCGTACTTAGCTGGGTGGTGTGATATGCTCTGCTAGCGATAATTCCTTCCACCAGGACTGTATGAAACAGCAGGTCTGGTAAATAAACACTATGCAAACCCTTTCCCCTTGCCCCAGTTTTACCTTGAGGAAAATAATTGGAAACAGTGATCTTACCTCAAGATTATCAGAGTGATCTCTTGATAATTTTGGCTTTCAATTGCTTTTGCATTACCTTGAGATGCCTCTGGTAAAGGAAAGGATTGAGAAAAAGAAACACAATCATGTTTCACAGATACTGTTTTGTGTTTGCAACGTACTACATGTCCTTTATTGCTGTGCTGACCAGTTGACCTCTCACTGTTAGGAATTCTTCAGGGCATTGTTTGCCTTGCCATTTGAGGTTTATACCTTAGAGCAGAGCCACAGCTAATGCTGACTGGGGCCATTAATGGTGCAGCACACAATTCTGATGGAGAAGTTTGCATTTGGAAGCACTCTCCCCTTGTACTAGTTTCCGGGCTATTTGCTAACCCAGGTGTTTGCTATTCCAGAGCTTTTAGCCTCTGGTTTCCATGTCACTGCTGAATGCAGACATGATACATGTTGGTTAAAAAGGTACATATGTGGATGAGAGGAAATACAAGGGTGAAATAATATCTCACTTGTTTCCATGAGAACATTTTTGACTTTGAGATTATTCATAGGGATTTTTTTGGAAAGAAAACTTAATGAAGATTTTTTGAATCTGTAAATATGAATCTTAGTAGCAATATTAATATATCATTAATAAATATACTTACATTATAAATACACTGTGCAAAATACCATACGGGTGTAACCAATCCAATTTTCTTTTTTAACTAACAAAACCAATAAGGAAATTCAATATCTGCTCTTGTCTTTTCTGGCTGTGTGTTCTGCCCAGAAAAATCTACTGTCTTCATGGCAAATAAAATTTTATCTGTAACACACAACCAACCCAGAATGATATGTAGCCACTGAATCCTTTGAATCCTGCCCTGCCTGAGACCTTAATCTTGGCTTTAAGATGGACACTTTTTTAAATATGAAGACAATTCAATCTCTGAAAATCTTGATCCAATGGCTTTCTTCAACACAGACTTTCAGTTCTGAAAGGAAAAGGAAAAACAAAGAAAGCACTTCTGATTCTGTGCAACTGAAAACTGGAAACTATGCAAAGCGATACAGGAATGCAGTACAATTGCTGTTTAGAGAATTGGTGGAAAAGAGTCCAGTGTTGCCTTTCCAGAGTCTTTGACTATGAAAAAAATCACTGTGTTTGTTTATTCTCCGTTTACTACAGCTTTCAGAATGACGATTATTGTTGGCCAAAGACGTGCAGAGGGGTTTAATACCTTTTTTTTTTTTTCCTGGGGTGAGGTATTAGTCAGTACTGTACACAAAATCTTATTGTTAGTCTTACTCATGATATTCAAATATCAATTAATAATTGCTTATTGCTTCCAGTATCAAACATAACAATATGGAGTAAGTAAGGTATAAAGGGCATAATGGTATCTGTCAGACAATTCTCGATTATTTGTTGATTCAGATATCATTATTGGCATTGAGTAGATCTCATTTCACTGATGTTACTGATTATGTGCTTAGTCCTGTGGGCTCAGAAATGGTTGCTTAAGACTGAGAGAAAGGTTAAGCACTCAAAACACAGTCCTGGAGACTGTCAAGGCAGTAGTATTGACTATTTATTATAGTTTGGAGGTGCGAAATTTGTGTTTAAGCAGAGATGGAGAGAAAACTCAGCTATCTTCAAAACTAAACATGTTGGACTGCATCTGTGAGGTAAGCTGTCTTGGAGTTACGTAGATAATCCTGCAGTGATGTATGATGTGCCATTTCCAAATTTATAAAGCTGAAACTTCACTGAACTATGTGTTTTTAATATGTGTATAAGTCTTCCTCAATCTGAACACCTGTGTTATTAGTGCTCCCTCTTTCCACAGATCCTATATATCCCTAGGTATGTTAGACATGGCATGGCTATAGTTCAGCAGAGGAACTCTCAGGTCTTCTACTGAAGAATTACTATTAAACAAGTTTTCCAAGAAGTGTTGTGGAATCTCCTTCCTTGGAATATGGCATGTGGGACACAGATACTGTGCTCAGACCTGATGTCGTATAGGCAACAGGTAAATCAAAAGTCACTGTTATGCTGTGGCATTTGCCATTGATGGAAGCAAGGAAATGATTCTCTCAGGTCACCATAGATAGAGTCCCAGAAGCATGAGTCATTCATCCTAAGCAGAAAATAATCCTGGCCTTGGGTCTGCATTGCTTGTTTGGTTTTCTGTTTGGCGGCCTGTCTGTTCCTTTGGGGTAGAACAGTACATAGGAAGAATTGGGTCTGCAGCGTCCTTGTCAGACACTGTTCAGGCGATGTAAACAACTGCATTGCAGTTGAAAGTGATTATATGGCAGAGAACTGCACCCCAGAGTGCCTCTTTCTCCAGGACGAGAGAACATCAGTGAGATGTATATGTTCTTTTGCTATGGATGGCTGTTGTCGCTTATATGAACTTAAACTAATTGTGATTAACTGAAATAATTATTGGGTTTTTCATTGCCATCATGGGTTGTAAGAAAGCAAAGGACACTGAGAAGGCATCTGGAAAGGATGAAAAGGACAGAAGGAATGCTACAGAAGGAAATGTAAACAGGACTGGGAGAACCTCCATTACTGAATATCTCATCCAGTGACACGACTGGAAAATATTAATATATCAGGAAAGGTAATTCAATTCATTGGTATGGAAAGAAAATCCTTTTCTTTCAGCACAAATTGTGTCCTATACACAGCAAAAATGTACGGGAAGGTGAAGAAGCCCCTTCTTTTCCAGTGAGTTTGGGATCTAACAAATACTGTCAAGGGATCACACTCACCACAACAGACCAATACAGTAAAAACTTAAAAGAAGGTTAGTCTTGGTACCTGTTGTGAAGCTTGCTAAAAAAGACAGTATTGCTTAAAAAGAAGATTGGAGTCATGTGAACTCAAAGGGACCAATTATTTTTTCAGCTGTGCTGGTCTTTCAGCGTACAGGCACCTGCTAAACTACTCCCACTCTCACTTCAATCCAGAAAATTCACAGGTGGTTGTGTTAGATTATAGGGACCTTCATAATCATCGCTTTGTTGTTACTACCTCTCTGCTCACTGTATTTCATTGCTTTGATCAGGGGATGGTTTTCCTTATAGTCTCAGATGGCTGCTGTTTGACAGGCTGACAGGCAGACAAAGTAAATAGGCATGAAAGTAAAATATTCCTTTGTTTTAGCGAGTCAGGCCAATGTCACCAGTTGTCATGTTGGTAGATATGGCTCGATAATGCTTCTAGATGTGTTAGGAGGGGGAGAAAGTATTGTGTTTAACCATGTACTGGAATCTTGCATTATTCTTTCCTGGGCAGTCTTGTTGAGGATTTAATCAACAAATCTGAGCTTACAGTGAAATTTCACAGTTCCTTTCACTGTTAAGGTGGTGCACAGCATTGTGAAATTTTATGGTGTTAGTCTGGAAAATTCCCACCTGGCAAAGATGTGCTTGATCCTGCATATCAATGGGAGTTTTGAGCATAGATCAATAGTAGAATGAAATGCTACATAATTATTACATGCCTGTGCTTGTAGTGGTTTGCCTGCCTCCACAAAGCAAGAAAGGAATTTCACACACACAAACACACACACACACACACAAAAACAACAGCAAAAAACCCCAAACCCTAAGAATGCAAACTGAGTCACTATAGAGATCCTGATATACAATATAAATTAGCTATTTAGGGATTATAAATCTGTTTTAATAACAGATTTAATTATTATGAAAAGAGAAATTCAATAATCAAATAGTGATTTTGAAATCACTGTAATCCTTTGGAGTAAAAAGAACAGTGGTATGACATTTGTGGCAACTCTTGAAGAAGAAAAGAGACATCTGGTAGGTGAACTCTCCTGAGGTGGGATTGGAAATCTGGTTTTCCATAAAGAAATTGTTGATGACCTAGTGATGTGATATGACATTGCTTCCTTTTTGGCAGGTTAATCGATAATGGAGAAATTCAGTCTCACAGTCTCTGTCTGATCTTTTGCCAGTTAAATGAGGAAAGGAATCAAATAAGTCACCACCTGACTGGCCCCAGAGAGGATGATAACGTGACAAACTTCTCATTCTCATTATATATCAATTAAGCCCAGCCTAAAGCCATATTTTAATTGGAAAGCATCACGGTATCAAAAAAAAAAAAAAATAAAATAAAAAAAAAAGAAAGGAAAAGAGAAAAGAGAAGCCACCTTTTTATAGATACGTTGTCTATTGAAAGAAAAGCTCTTCATTTTATGTTCTAGACTTGAAATCCATGATTTGGTCAGAGCAAGCAGCTGAAGAGAACTCCTCAACCAGGGAACTTTTGCATGTAGCTCTTGTTCCCATTTATTACCTGAATGGTTTTGCCAATAAAGCTGAATGACAGCTTATCACCTACCCGTTCCAGGCAAAAGCCAAGGACTATGCCTGCCGCTTGCTCTCACCCACCACGAGTGGAGTCATGCCAGGCACCACACTCTCTCCCTTCGCAATGCAGAAGACCTGTGCTGTCACCCCTGTCTACCCATGGGCAGCTACTGCCCCTGAGCGGCAATGTGGGGATCAGCTTCGTGTCTGCAGAGGAACGTGGGGATGTAAACCTCGTAAACTCAGAAAGGAGGCGGCATTTTCACAAGAGAAATTGCTTCGAGAAATAAACAAATAAATAAACTAACAAAAATTAACACCCCTCCCCCCCCCACCAAAATCTGGTCTCATGAAGTGGCCACCAGTTATATTATAAGAGCACACATAACAATATGCATCAAGTGCATATATTGAAATTTATGGATAATTTCCTGCTCATTTGTAGTAGATGCTGATGCTCAAACTCATTTTATCTCGAATATTAAAAAAAATATATGAAAAAATCAGATGGTATTTCTGTGTAGTAATGAGTATCTGAAATGAGGATTGTCCTTGATTAGGTCAAACTGTATTGGCAACATTTTTATCTCTGTCTGCATTAAATTATGTCCTTTCCATCAAGTGCTGCTCACAGAATCTACAAGATATTTCTCTTTTTTTCAGCCTCATTGTCTGAGCCAAATGCATAGGTCACTCTGAAAGTAATGCCTCCTATTTATTTCCACGGAAATTACAGAAGGTACAAAGAGCACAAGAACACTATTTGACAGAACAAATTCTCAGTTACACAACAGTATTTTTCAGCACAGTCAAAACTATTAGCTATGCACTTTCACCAATGATGAACAAGAGCCTGCATGCTGTGTTGTAAACATCTGCATGGCCATCTGGAATGTGGCTTGTCTTACACGCTGCTGACAGCACTTCTGAAATGCACCACCTCACTGCCTCACTGTGCTCACATCCGTTGTTTGGTCTCTATAAACGTTCAACAAACATCAATGACTGTCAGTGGGTGCCATTTTTTCTGCATGGAAGAATTCAGTGACACACCTTTGCTTCACACACACACTTTCATGTCCAAAACCATTGTGTCAGAATGCCCCTCTGCTGCTGTCTGTTACACGGCAACAAAATGTAACGGGATATTGATGGGAAGGTTCAACCTCTACTGCCATACCACCAACATCCATTTCTGATGTCATGGGTCAACATAACTGTCCTTGTTTTATCACTATTTCTTATCATAACATCATGTGACAGACTGTGGGGTTGCAATGCTGAACCCTGGCCCCATGAGGTCCCTTTAGGGAGGGGAAGGGGGAAACTGATGTACACAAGATAATAACATAGGAGGCATTACTTTTGGAGCAGCCCTCATAGTACATTAAAATATAACTGAAAATGTTACCAGTTTTATTATTGATATGTGTTATAAAATGAAGTTTCAAGATTTTCTGAGTGATGTGAAAGTGGAAGCAGATATATTCATGTAGGCACTGGCTTTGTTTTTGAGTTCTACAGCTGTAATTCCCTTTGCTAAAGCATAATTCTTATCTTTCTCCTGTGTCAGTGTCAACCTGTCAGGCTGCCTTCTGAAGAATTCTGCAGGCCCTCTACACTGCAAATCTCACTTGAATCTGTGAATTAACAAGGTTGATACAAATATTTGTGGGTTGTGACCCGTGGTAATAATTTTTACAATTTTTTGGCACCAGAACTTCAATTTCTGGATTTAATTTTTTCTCCCTTAATCAAAGTTAAGTGCAAATGCTGAAAAATAAAATACTGCACTTCTTCAAAATGGATGCAATCATGCATATTTTTTATTCACCTAAGTTGCTTTTTTTTCGCTTTTCTCTCTATGTCAAATACTTCTGGAAAATTCCCGGGTCAGTGTTGTCCCCATTTTAGAGAACTGAAAATGGGAATAATCATTCAACCTGTATCTTTGCATTAAATCCATCTTGAAATAATTTATCCTTCCAATGAGCTTTTCAGATACACAGATCTCATTCATGCAGCTTCTGTGTAGCTGGCACAGCTTTCTTTTGATTTGCTTATCTATGCTCACATTGGATCCTGGTCCTAACATGTTGCACGGCATGTCCTCATGATATTTCAGATATTCTGGATCAGTCAGATCGTTAAAATATGGGTTAACCTCATGGATCACCCTGGAGTGGAAAAAAAAAATGAAAACCTCCATTTAAAATTTTAAAATGGTCAAAAGAGTTTTCTTTAACAACTTCCACATGATGTATATTTGTATATATGGTAATGGCTTACCATTTCCTCAAATTCAGTTTTAATGCCTCCCTCCATATTTTCACTTAGGATTTAATTTGGGGGAAGAAGCCTCTTTTTATGTTTTGTTTGCACAGCGGTCTGGGACTCCTTGTTGCTATGGCTGAAGAAGTAGTCTTGATTTGCAATCAAGAACATCATTAAAAAATATTTATTACAAAGTTTCCCAGTCTAATCTGGTTTGAATTTGTTAATACCTTGACTGTGGATCTAAAAGTATAAAAAAAATGAAACAAATTTAAAAGTCCAGTTTACATTGTCTGAAGGTGAAACCATCTCATGAGTCATGTAAGCATAGATTTTGCTGGTTGAAGCACATCTCTAGGCAGGAAGCACCTCAGAACCATAAGGTCCAGAGCCCCTGGCACTTTGTGTGCTTTCTGGGGAGCTCTTCACTGGGACAAAAAATGATGTTATCTTTCCAGCATGAAGGTATGGCAAAATTTCCTAATACCTTCTGGAAAGAGAGGTGCTGCTTACTCTCTGCCTGCGCTGCCTGCTGCAGGACAGGCTGCTACTGTCTGTGATGTGTGGCAGAAGGGCTCATTGCTGACCCTGGAGGACACAGCCCCAGTCTGGTCTCATTCCAGGGTCTGTCGGGGTATACTTTAGAGCCCTGCTTACCAGCTTTGTTGAATATCCTGTTCAGGCTGTGTCTCTTTTATTGGTTTATCTCTTTATTTTCTTTTGAAGGAATCGGGGTATATGTCAAGTGACTGGTGCAAAATTGGCTCTTGCCCCAGTGGGATGGCTCTGGTAGGGGCAGGCCTCCAAACTTGTGAAGTAAGCTGTTGTACTAGGTCAAATTAAATGGCAGGAAAACTTGATCTAAGGAGGAATTTAGAGGTAATTCTTCACCTCATGAGAAATAATATATTGCAACTCTAGGAAACAGTGTCATCACTGTGGGACCGAGACTACTAAATATTCACTTGATGCTCAAAATGAATGGATCCTTCAGAATGAATAATCTGAATTATTTAGATAATATCATTTAGAAATTAGCACCAGTACCAGACATTTTGCAACTGAGCTACTGGTTTTCAGTAGACTGGAAACCTCTTCTATTGCCTGTTCAACTGCAATTTGCCAGTTGAAGCAATTCATACTCATCCTTTTTCTGTTGTCGAATTTTCTTGCTCACTGGGCAAGACTTTAATCCCCTAATAGCAAACTGAAGTCATATCAATGCTCAAATGCTGCTGTGATCTTTTGCTACTTTATCAAGTAGTTTCCTGACCCTTAGGCCAGCCCATGGAGATGTACTACATGGATGTACACATACGCCTACATGTGGTTTGTGCAGATTAGCCAGAACTAGGCAGCACCCTCGAGATTACTGGCAGAGCAAGCAGAAATGTTCATGTGAAAGAATGAAGATTGCAGCTGTTTTTCCACATCAATCTGTTTTAAAATACTCACGTCCCATATATATAAGAAACAATTGGGCCAACCAGTAACAGGGAAGAAGTTCAGTACAGAAAGCAAGAACATTTTAAAAAATATATTGATAACAAAAAGTCACTGAGTTCACTGAGTTTCAAACAACTAATTGCAAACATGACCATGAAGAATTAAGATAAAACAGAAAGATACAAACCCTGTACTTTGCTGATCATCATGACTTCAGGTCTATCAGTCCAGCCTCTTTAAAACATTGTGCCTCAGAAGGATTAATGAATGTGGTATGTAAAGTGCTTCTTTTTCTAAAAGGTGAAGAAAAAATGGCAATAGAAGACAGAGGCTTGAATAGTAAATTCAAGAGGAGGGATAGAGAGAAAAAACACAACTGAAAATCTGTTCTGAACAAATATTTATCCTTTAAAATTTAATTACACATAAGAAAATGCGCTATCAATTAAAAAAAAAAATAGGGAAATGGTACAGAAAACTGATTGAGATGTTTTTCAGGGAAGAGAAGATAAGATCTGAAATCTTTTCTGTTGGTTTTATACAAAGGTAATTCTTCTGGATCTCACTATTTGCGTACCTGTACAAAACATGGTAAGAAGGCTCACTAGATTCCCTTCAGAAAGAATATTTCCAGAAAGAATTTTACACAGCTATTTAATTAGCCTTTTTGTAGCTGTGAAAGTATTCACAAAAATGACTCATCAGGTCCATGCAAATTGAGCAGTTCAAGTGAAAAGCCATCAGTGGAACAGAATTAAAACCATAGAGCCAAGGTCTGTCCTGATATAAATAACGTCCATTGCTGTAATAAAACAATACATAACAGAAGCAATTCCTCACACCACTGAATTTTGGCATGGGAGCTGGCCCCAGAATCCAAATCTTGTTGCTTCAACTTCTATATTTCTTAACATGTAGGAAAACATAAACTGCAATATGCTGTAAATATTTTGTGACATTTGTGACATATAGATTATACATAATTGAGAATATATATAACTCAGAATCTAAAAAAACAACCCAAGTTGGAATTTACCTTATTTTCCATTTTCAATATCTTTGTCGTGCCAGACATGTCATTTTCTTATTTGTAAAATGTAGCAAAGCTTTATGCCCTGTCCTAATTTTACTAGTTGAAGTCTTTCTTTTTTCATAGTCATAAAATACATGTCAAGCACTATGAGCAACTCCTTTATGCCTTGCTTGCAGTGCTGCAATTAGGATCATACTATGTCATATTCGAAGCTCAGTGACTGTTAAATGTGCTACGCCTGCATCACACTAACTACTGTATCAGTCATTTTAGATGACCCCCTTGAAAATTGCTGCCAAAAGTTTATATGTCAGAAATCACTTTCAAAATGCTTATGAAGTGAAGAATTTTCACAGCTCTTTACCTACTCAAATACTAAAAATGTCAGTCAGTGAAATCGGGCACGACAGTTTATATTCTAAGACTCACTATTCAAAGATTTGCTCCAACAATTATTCCTATCAGCTGTCAGCAATTGGTTCTGTGTTTAGGCAGTTGCTCACCTTTATATTGTAATAACCACTGGAAGCTGCTACAAGAGAGCTGCCAGAACCTTCAGTATTATTTTTAAATGGGATGAGTCAGGGACTCGTATATCAGCATTTCAGCACAGTCTGCAGATGCAGTCCTGCTGCCAAGGTAAGTGGTTATTTTTGGTTTCATCAGTGTTTTCAATCCCAAATAAAAACACAATATGAACACATGAGATTTATTTAGAAATCAGTTAAAGATTTACTCTATTTTTAAAGATGGGAGTTTTCTTCTGAGTATGTTAAGTTTTACGAATCTGAACACTTTAAACATATCCAATAGTTCTGTTACTGAGTATGTGGTTAGATTTATGACTGAAACTCTGTTTACCTTTTGAATTTTCTGGGGAAAAAAAAGAAATCTAAATCTGTTTTCCTCTAGGCGGGGACTTAGTAACATGGCTTGGATTCAAATCTAGATAGGCTGGGAGAGCTGGGGCTGTTCAACCTGGAGAAGAAAAGGCCTGAGGGAGACCTGATAATGGCATTCCAGTATCTAAAAGGGGGACTACAAGAAAGACAGAGAGAAACTCTTTACAAAGGCATTTAGTGATAGGACAAGAGGGAATGGCTTTTAATTGAGGGACCGTAGTTTTAGATTAGACATTAGAAAGAAATTCTTCAATATGAGGGTGGTGAGGCACTGGAACAGTTTGCTTATAGAGGCTGTGAATGCTTTAACCCTGGAAGTGTTCAAGGCTAGGCTGAATGGCGCTTTGGGTAAACTGATCTACTGGAAGGTGTCCCTTCCCATGGCAGAAGGTTGAAACTAGATGGTCTTTAAGGCCCTTTCAACACAAATAATCCTATGATTCTATGATCTAAGCCTAGAGAATCTGAGACTGGAAATTCTGATGAGAAATAATGCTTCTTGCTACAATTTTATTTGATAATACCTATATACCACCAACATAGTAATGAGAGTCAGTATTTTTAATGAACTGCTGTTCATTAAAATTTGCTCACTCTAATTCAAGAGTGGATTGACATCCATAGCTGGATCAACATCCTCTTAGAATGAATGACAAAAGAGTGACAGGGATTTGTGCCCTGTTGCCAACCTGGACTGAACTTTTCAATTTTTTCATCACACAATCTCAGTTCACTGCAAAGTTTCCTTAATAGCATTGGTTCTTCTCAGGCAGGAAATACTGGTACCTGGGGTCCAGGAGAAAAGCTTCTCCATGTCTATAGTTCATTTCTATCAACTGGTGTTCTCAGAGAATAATAAATATACACCTCTCTGTCTGGGTTCTTCACCAAGTAATGTCACAGAATAATTCTACTGTACTCATCTGTATTTTACATACTGGAAGGCAGATTCAATTCTTTCTTCATTCTCAAAGTATTTAATTTAAAGTATATGCATATTTGGCTTTCCAGGTACAGTGGATTGATTGTACACAATTGGAGTTTTAGCAGTGATTTTGGGTTCATTAATACTTTTACAATAAATTACAGTGTTAGATGGTATAATTCTTAGTAGCACTTAATCAGCATTCAATCAATAGCTATTTTAACCCAATGATTCAGTGGAGCTTAGTACAATCAAATACAGTGACTTAAAGGTTTAAGTACAGCAAGGTTCACCTGAAACTTAACACACAAGATATTCTAAGGGGAGATTTCTAAACTTAGTCATGCATGCATGCAAGGAACTTCTCCTGCTTGGTTTACTACTCTCCCCCTAGTCATTGGCCCTTGGTGGATGTTATTATCCTATAAAGGACTCTTCTACTTCAAAATGCACCTCAAAGTATCCCAGCTCAGGGAGAGGTTAAGCATCACAGCCTTCTGTGGGCTTTGAGAGCATAAGGCGCTTTTCTCTTAGGACCATTATTTGACTTTGAGACAATTTAATTTAGTCAGAAATTTTTCAATTTTGACTACATTTCAGGTATTTACAATTCTGTAATTTCCTCCCAGCCATACACTTCCAGAATTCCCAGACTGTTCTGATATTTCTCATATCAGGTTTTGATTGAAGAAGGAGTTTGGGGTATTGTCAGGATTCACTGAACTTGAAAAAAACAAAAGCACAACAGTGACTTACACTGAGTTTACAGAGTGGCTCAGGGGGGCTGCAGCACAGCAGATTACCCAAGCTCTAGGCCAAGGGCATGGCTTCGTGTGCTGTCCTAGCAGGAGGAAAATTCTTAAAGAAACTAGGCAATCTGTTTCCTGTTGCATTCTGCTGTCTCTTGTATAAAGCTCTCACTGGATAAGCAGAAATGATGCTAGGTATAGGCATGACTACAGCCTAACTTTCAAGGGTGTTGGTTAATCTTCCAATTGGACCAACTATGGCTGAAATAGAACTGAAAGATTCCTCTTTTTTTTTTTTTTTTTTTTTTTTTTTTTTAATATGGTGAACAAAGAGAAAAAACAAAGTGTCTCCCGGGAAAGGAGAAAGTAAGTAAGTTTCTCCTGTGCACTGAGTTCTGGGAGTTAGAACACTGCTGGATGAGGGAAAAGAAAAAACATTTCTAACAGTCTGCTCTTGATTTTCTGCAATCTGGTAAGGAGCCTTTTTACTGTCAAGCCTAGCCACTTTAAACACCAAGCCTCTGGATGACAATTTTTTTTTAAAATTTTGGCCTAGTTTCCATGGTCTGTCACAGTAAGTTAGTCACCAGAAATACTCTAAAATAAAGGCATCCAACAGAACGTCTCCAAAAACGACGACAGTATATTTTTAATTACATGATATGAAAGTCTGTTATATCTAATGTTCAATTTAGATATTCCTCCCTTGGCACCCTAAAACATGCTGCATTTTATTGCAGGTAGAGATACCATGACTTAGTTTGAAATAGTAGCTGCATTCTAATGTCTGTCACCTACATAAAGACAATGTAAAATAAATGATGACTATTAAATTGTGTCTGTGAAGCAGATGAGAACAGAATTTCTTCTTGGTCAGTAGCAAAAAATGTGCTTGGATTCTGGTCAGATATAATGCTATGTCAAATGCTTTAGCTTGCCTGTTATGATGATTTTTTTTTATTTTTTTATTTTTTTTCAAAGAATACTAGAAATAACCACATGAGACTTATAACCCTGATATTTATTACAAAGATTTTAAGGTCCCTGACTACTTGTAATGAAGTTTCGCATCAAGAAATTAATGCAAAATAATTAGAAGATTGAATTCAATTGAAATTGTATTCCCTGAGCCACTTGTGTTATTTAGTATTGCTGGAGTGATACCTTTTCTTAAGAACACATGAATTGCTTTATGCTTTCTAGATGATTTTCAGAGAGCGATGTACCGAGTACATTATGGAAAAATGTGATACTCTGTGTATCCCCCAGAATACACAGAGCAACAATAACTCTAGTATGAAGTCCATGACCTACCATGGTCTTCAAGCTAAAGCAAATATAAGGAACGTAGTGCAGGCTTTTCTGACAAGTAATTTTTTCTAGCTGGAAGTATACAAAGTAAAAAAGCAAGCCTTAAATAAACAGAACTAATTTAAGAATCCCTGTTGTAGTATTAACAAGAATGCACTATCAAAACAGTATTTATTGACTTGTCATTTTGACTACAGGGATATATTTTCTTTTGTTGCTTTTTTGATCACACCTCAGTAGGGATCAGGTCTGAGTTATATCTGATTCTGAAGTGGAATGCAATTCCACTTGTAATTCCCATGGCAATTTGTTTTGTGAAATCCCTGGATCAGTTCAAACTCCTGCTGCTTCATGAACAGTGACAAAAATGGTGACCAGGAGGGCTTTTCAAAGTAGAGTTTAATAGCGGGATCACAATCCACTAAGCCTAGTTTGTAACAGATGAAATAACTACGTTCACAATTATTTTACTTGAGTCTTTCCCCCTTTCCTTGGAACCTAGGAATTTGGATTTCTTTATAAAAAATAAGGTATCTTATTTATCAGGGTGCAATTTCTGAAGAGTAAGTGCTTTCAGAGTTTTAAAACAGTTTGAAATCCTTTGTCCTTCTCATTTTCTTTGTGACTTTCCTCTTTGACAACATGGGCTGGCGAGTTCAACAAGAGATCAATCCTTGTACTGCCTCTTAAGTGTTGCTAGATAGGTAGTTATCTGAAGGTGTTGCATTCTTTTCTACTCATGGGAACTAACCCTTTGTTAAATTAATGCTATATATTTAGACTAACATACAGTGTATTTAATATATTTAATACTCATCCACTATTACAGAATGACTCTTGAAACACTACGTTTACTTGCTGCTATTTACAACCACTGGCAACTCTTGCTATTGTAGTTTAGGCTTTTAAACCCAGATTTCTATTTTTTCTCAAGAGGTTGCTTCCTCCTGGCAACGTTAGCAGGAGGAAACTTGTATATTGTCTTAGCTCAAATTCTCTGTTGTTAATAGTTTCTCCTGACTCTTTTGTGATAATGGTAGGCTCTGGCAAGGAACATGGTGAGGGTATTAACTTCTACCGCATATTTGGCTAGAATTTATCTGTTAATCCCCAATCATCAGAAGTCTTGTACAGGATAAAATAAATATTTTTTGCGTCTTATTCCAGATCTAACACTGTGAGTGCTGTGTTATTCTTTCTTATTTAAGAGGCATAGACACTATTTAAAAATAAATAAACCAGCTTCCCTCTAAAATTTTCCTACCTATATTTTATTTTGAATTCTCTTATTCTGGCCATTTTCTGTAACTAAGGAAACATTCAGAGTCCAGGCAAAAGTAGGTCCTTTCACAAATTACTGAAGATGAGGAATATAAACAGGTTTCTTTGTCCTTGAAATTGCTAGCTGAAGAACTTCTGATACAAGCAGCTATTTGCAAAAAGATGCGCAAGAGTGGCATTATCCAGGGAAGAAAGAGACTGTGATTAGGTAAATGTGTACATATGACAGCGATCCTCTTATGGCATGAGCACTGCAAGATACACCTGCAGTTGTTCAGACACAGTAATATCGCATAGGGTTATGATGTATATGTTTGCCAGCACATAGCTCTGGTAAACTTTAGCAATCCAGTAATATAAACTATGGCAGGCACCCCCAAACTGCTAGTGCTTTGTAGCCTCCTAAGTCTCCTAAGGCTGCAGAGCCCTCTGTGGGGCACCTCACTATGCGGAGTCACAGGCTGTTCCAGCTGGTGTGTCAGGGTGGCCTGAAGGAGTAAAGTAAATGTCTTGGAAAGCAGTTCTCAGTTGGTGGGATCTCCAACACTGTTCAACTCCAGCTTGTCCCACCTCTAGAACGGAATGGAACAGAATGCGATGGAATGGAATGGAATAGAATGTGTCTTCTCAGATCTCTGTGACTGAGGTTGTTTTGCACTCCCTCATTCTGTAGTGCCCATTTGTTTGTTTTCTCTGGAGAGTTTCCTCCAGGACTGTTACAGCTTTGCACTGTTATTTGCATTTGCTTCTTTTTTGCTTTGTTCCTTTTCCTTTTTTCTTTTCTTTTCTTTGTTTTTTTCTTTCTTTTTCCTCATTTATGGGCAAACCCAGGAAGATGCTCCACTTCCACATGGCCAAAGGAACAAGGCTATCCTGCTTGTTAATGTAGTTATCTATCAAAATAATCAGTAGCTGAGAACTGTTTAAATGATTTGCATGATAAAATTGCTCATAAGGTAATTTTGTCATCTTCCCTGCCCCTCAGTGTAATGTTAGAGAAAATTTCTTAATTGCTCATGAAACAGAGAAAGTTAGAATTTTACTAAGTGCTTTATCATTTCAGCTATTGCTAGCTATCTTTTCTTTAGGCAGCAGCTCAAATTTCATTAGAAGCTGCTTTTCCTTCAACTTAAATAATCCTTTAAAATCCTTGTAAAAATGGAAAGCACACATGCTTGAACTGTTTTTCTTCTATTAAAGCACACATTGCACAAATGAAACTGACTTTCAGGTTATGATTTGCACAGTACCATATAACATAAATGCATCTGAAATTTATAGCACTCCACAAACTGTTTAATACTCAGTGCTTAAACTGCTGTGTTTCCACAGCAAGCTGTAATAACTAAAGATTTAAAACAGAACCTGATATCTGTACAGTTATTAACATGATTTTCTCAATATTTTACTACCTGCTTGTAAACACGAGTTTATTAGAATGTAATAGTATGTTCATGGTCATATAAATATAAAATGTGAAAGAGAACAGGTTTTTTTTTTTTTTTTTTTTTTTTTTTTTTTTTTTTTTTTTTTTTTCCAGAGTACTGCAGATGTAAATGAAAAAAAAATCTAGACCTTGAACTTAAAAATCCAATTTTATGTGAAGAAAAAGTAAATCCCTTCCTACCATGCTATTCTGACCTTGTGTAGCTGTTCAAGCTTTTTATCAAACAGCCAGAGGAAGTTGCTGGTCTGGAAGTCTTTTTTGTTTGGCTTTGGTTTTTAAGCTCTGCTATTCCCTCTGAAGAAATTTTGTTCTCCCCTCCCCCCTTCCCCTTTCATATCTTGTAAAAAAATAAAAGAACACTTCAATGTATAACATGATTTTTACCAATGGGTCTTGTGCCAACAAAAAAAAAAAAGGATTTAATTTCATTACATCGTGCAGATTAAAAATACCAAGAAACATCAGTAAATGGTTATGACTTGATATACTTATTTTCCAAGATATGTATCTTTTCTTAATTATGTATATTTTAAGATTTCTCCTTTCATTCTTTGTTGCTTTCGGCAATTGACAAAGGAGAAGTACTTTGCAAATGTGTAAATCAAACAAAAAAAAAGGAATATTTCTAGATAGACAGAAGAACTCTTGCCCAGGTATTGAAGCATGTGGAATTAACCTGTTGTTTTTCTTGTGGTTATCCAGTAGTTTTAAAACTTAGAGTAGAATGTTAGGGACCAATTTTCATCCACCTAGTACAGAAAATCTCAGCTGAATTGTCAGAAGATAAACCATTGCAATCTTCATATATTCTTGTAGCTGTTAAATAAATCTTATCTTGGCCATCATGAAGGAAGTTGTTTTGAGTAGGAGGATGTCATACCTCAATCTACCATCTCTGCGAAACTGAAGTCTCGTAGAAATAGAAAGAAAATCAGCTTTCACTTTTTTTTTTTTTTTTTTTTTTTTTTTTGTTCAGACCTTCACTTTCTTAAATTAGTCTTACATTTTGAGACTTAAAGCTATGTCTTCAAGTGTATTCCATGTATTCCATGGCAAGCAATTTCCTGATCTCCAGCTGCTGTTCTTTGGCTAGATCCCATGTTTCAGAGACCCTTCACAGATGGTTTTCTTGCTTACTCTGCTGAGAAGCAGAGCCAGACTCTAACTGACAAAGAATTCTTCCCAGTTGCTCAGTCTATACCAATTTTACTCTAGAAATAGAAATCTCTAATTAAATTAGGTGCATAGCTAACATCAAACATTGCACAGCTGCTTCACATATATACTGTTATGCTGACATTTTAGACACCTGACCAATACAATTTATTTGATGGTGCTTTAGATCTAGACATTAGCATATCACAGATATGTCCAAGAAGGCATCTCTCATTTCTGATACCTTCTGAAAAGTTTAGCAGCACAGAGATGCTGTGAATAATATGGATGTCTTGAACCTCAACGGAAAACTAAGAAACAACAAAGGAGTAAAAAAAAAAGAAAATTATCATCATGAGACAGAAGGTAAGAAGACATACTATATTAGCCACTACTGCCATAGTGTGTGTTTGTTGATGTTTTGTAGATGCAAATTAAATTTGAGAAAATTCTCATTGGTCCTTTTTTTTTTTTTTTTTTTTTTAAATATATTTTAGTCTACAGTACTAAAACCAGGCAGCATAATGATAAAAAAGAAATCTACAAAACAAACGATTTTCTATGGAGAACTATGACTTATTTTTGTATTATACATCTGCACTACTCTTTAAAACTGCAACTATTTCTCTGTATGAGTAGGCATTTTCTGCCTTTACAGGTAGAACACATAAAAAACAAAGGGAGTATATGCTGCTACTTTATTTTACTGCTAGCTTTGAAAGCATTCATTTGTATACAACAAGGAAGAACAGAGTACTTCTCTGATTAAATTGGTATGCATTTTTTTGCTCAAATCAGAGTAAATATGTCCCAGGTTATGAATTTCTACTGAACGTAGATATAGAGGAACCATATAACTACAGAATGCAACAAAGGTGCACAGTACTGCATCCACCAGTCAAAAATATTGGCAGCTTGTTACCCTTTACAGTGACATTTTAAAGATCCTAACAAGATCTGAAAGGGCTTTAATTATTATGTTCTTTTCTTTCCAGTGGAGAATAGAACTATGTGATAACAAAGTTTAAGAGAACTATGAAATGGCAGGGAGTGATGTTTTCACATTTGTTTCCCTTCCTTGCCTAAATACATCAGTTGATATATATGTATTCTATTAACATGGTGATAAATATTCTCCACAGATGTTCATTCACTGTATTCTAGCAAATTATAGGATCTCCTATGTGTGGGAAGAGTTTAAAAGTATGCAGAGGTGCTTTGAAAAGAATCTAAGTTGCCCTCTGAAACTCTGAAGTTCATTTCTTTTCACTCTGAGTTTCCTTACCTGCAGATGTACAGCCAGTACTTCATTGTTTTTCACAGAGACTGCTTTTACTCCAACAGAATGGTGACCAAAGGTCTGGTAACTGCAGCTTTGGGAGGCTGTTCCAAACCTTAGATTTGACTGCTCCAAGAGGTCTGATATCATAATCATAAACTCACCATCAATTTAGAAATATTTTTTTTCTTCTTTATTGTGATACTTAATTATTTCACTGAAGGAACTAGAATTTCAAGGAATGTACCCTGAAGTCTGAGATTTGTTCTTCATCTTCACAGAAGTGGAGTAAATATAGTCATCATCTGGATAAAATTAGCTGATCTGTACTGGTAAATTAAAATTACTGATATTTCAATGGTTTCTTCTACACATATATTTAGGGCAGAAAAGTACAGGAAATGATTTCATTAATATACATGACAAGAGTGCAGAGAAATTTGAGCCTGCAGTCTAGGCAAAGACAATACTGCAGACAAATCTCTTTTGAATCTGTGTAGGATTAAAGTTTAAAAACCTCTCATAATTACCATCTATGTGAACTCATTTTTCATATCAGCATTTTAAAGTATACAGACACGTATAAGAAATAAATCCAAGGAAAGTATGCAAAATATGTATTATTGTGGCTCATTAGTGCTTGATGCACATTCCAAGTTTAGAAGATACTACCATCCTGCTCCTGGGGGACTTCAACTGAAAAAGAGAGAGATGTAATGTAGAAACATTCTCTGAAATCTCTGAAAGAGTCAGCATCTCACAGTCAACTGCTATATGCTGTGAAACTGTGAGCTTAAAGCTTTTCAAACAAGAAAATTTGTGCTTCATGCTACTTTAATATATGTGTAAAATTTGCACAAACTGCTGAGATAAAGATCATCTTGTACCATTTGTTCCTAAACAGTCCATATAAAATGTTTCAGTCCTGATACAGTAACTGTATATACCAGTTCTGCACAATACAGATGATTACTCAGGATGAGAAAACTGGACATAGCAGATTACCCTTTCTTCAAAGTCCAGCTTCACAGCTGAGTCTCGTCATCAAGCACATAAGTAACCAGCATATTCTTTGTCAGACAAATTCATCTGCATCTGTTTGACAATAAAATGACAGCAACTATTAAAAGATGAGGTTTAACGCTGCAGTAGCATGTATACTGGTATTAAAAAGTTCCTTGCTTTCCTCTTTCTAGCCTTGATACTATTGCTTTGAGAAGCATGCTGCACTACTGCACCAATAGTGTACAATTTTTAGTGTTTCAAGTTCAAGGCTTCTCTTGACCTTGCTGTTATGTTTATACAGTCTAGATGGAACAACATTGTATAAAATAAAAATTAATTATCTCCCTTTTAATGAGCTGCAATAGCACTCCAAATTATGTCCTGGATAGGAATATGATAACTTCTCACAGAAATACTATATGTTTAATCTGCCTATTTATTTATTTAATCTACAAAATCGTTCAACAAGATCAATATTACGAAACGGCTGGATATCTCTTATGTACTTAGTGTATTACATATTTTTTTTTCAGACAGTCCTCATTATCTTCCTGCTAATACTTTTCTAAAGGCTGATAGAACAAGAGAAAACATACCATAAGTCTTTTGACTCTGTGGGTAGACTAGCAAAAGCAACAACAAAAACTCACACAAACTAAAATGAAACAAAGCGAAACAAAACTTACAATCTTTTGAACTTGAAACAACATAACCTAAAAGCTTTTTATTTTTGGCTGGAATCCCAGACTCCAAATGTAATTAAAACAATACATTTTTGTGATACACAGATATTCTACATCCTTGTATAATTATTATTATTGTTATTATAATTTAAATTATTCTCTTTGTTATATATTGGTGTATCTCATGAACTTTCTTATCTTGAACTTCAACTATTTCATTACTGAGATAAATATTTTGGCCATTCAAAATATCACTTTGAAAGAGTTTTTCATCGTCATAGAATGGTTTGAGTTGGAAAAGACCTCTAAGATCATCTAGTTGCAGTTCCCCTGCTATAGGAGAGGAACAACCTAAGTCCCTCTAGACCAGATTGTTCAAAGCCCCACCCAGTCTGGCCTAGAATGCTTCCAGGGAGGGGGCATTCATAACCTCTCTAGGTATCCTTTTCCAGTTCTAAACTATTTCCCCTCATCCTGTCACGAAGGCAGCTATAAGGTCCCCCAGAGCCTTCTCTTCTCCAAGCTGAAGAGCCCCAGCTCTTTCAAAAGAAGAAATATGAAGTGGAACAAACCAATTTTCTACCTTTGGTAAAAGAAACTAAGAAACATTACATTTTTAAAAAAGTGGCACTGTATTATGGGAGATAAGAGAGATGGGTATTTGAGAGATCCGCAGTTAGAAATATTAAAAATTAGCTCTAAGGAAACAACTTAGATCAAGTTTACACAAGTAGAACTGTCAAACTAACATTAATATTTTCATTTTCATTTCTCTTTGTGGCTTATTATTAGCATCTGATTCTTGGTTGGTTTTCTTTCTTTCTTTCTTTTTTTTTTTTTTAAATCATATTTTAAGGGTGAGGGCAAATTCTTTTGGCAATAGTGGAATAAATAATGTGGATAAATAATGGATATATGTGTTATAATATATATTTAAAAAAAAATAGAAAATCCTTGTGATCTAGCATTTCAGTAAGTGCAATCATGGAAGTATTTAGCTTCATCCAACTTTAATCCAATGAGAAAAAGCAAGAAGTTGATTTACTGCAAATTGTTTTAATACTACTGCATAATAAAGCCTTGTAAAATTGTCATGAAAATTTACTGGCCTAGATGCAAATGTCTACTTGTTTACTTTTTTTCACTGTAATCAATCATCATGGTGAATTAATAATTTTTATTCTCTGTATTACAAAATATTATTCATTTCAGCAGATTAAACAAGCAAAAAAAAAAAAAATTCCAGCTGCTATAATATGAATACATACTTCTACACTCTTAACTTTGCAAATAAATTTTATTTTGTAGCTCCATAGTTTGTTCATGTGTTGAATATGTAATAAGCATTAAAACTAAAATAGAGCTGAAATACAGTGCATGAGGATTACATAAAATGACTTTTTTTTTTTTCAATGTTGGGAACGTTACAGCTGTGAGTAATAGTAATATTAGCCACATGGAGGGCCTAAGAAGTACACTTCAGATGAAGGGGAGAAACGTATAGATAAATATCTTAAATAACCATACAGCTTTAACAACAATTTTTAGTATTTTTTTCTGAATCATAATTTTTATATTTAAGATCATATTAATATTGCTGAGCTAGTGATCTGTCAAATCTCTGTATGCACATTTGAGTGCAAGTCCTAGGAGATATATGCTGATGGATTTTGCAGACAAAAGGATTGCTGATTATTTAAGCATTCTAACAATATATCTGTAGTGCGCAGTACGGACCAATATAATAGAGATATTATATCGTAATAACAAGTTGGCTCTGAGAAGCCTGAAACACTTATATAGCTCAGCACCTTAGCTTAGATTCTGGGAACAGACTAAGTTTCTGGATAAGTTGGCTCACTAGCATCTTTCTGGGATTTTAGTGTTTCTGTTGCAGTCTTCCATCTTATCTTTGATAACAATATGTAGATATTTAAATAAATGATACCAAATCCTGCTGAAATTCTTGGAAGAAACCCATATTTTGAAATTTACCATGTAATTGTAAATCACTAAACTTCATTTGGAATGAGAAATTTGACATATTTTATTTATTTGTATATCAACACAATGATTTGAGGTAGATGTAGAGGTAACAGTTTGTAGTGATAGTACAATTTGGAGCAGAGAATATTTGATTGTGAAGTCCAGTCCTCCATCATGCACTTGTATGATTAAACTCTATGATATCCTAGACCTGGGGTAGCACACAAAGAAAATTGTAAAGGTATGTGTTGTCCTAAAATTTCAAGACTCTTTTTTAGACTGTAAGGAGTCCGACACATAGAAAAATCTATGTTCTCTATTCATATCATCTTTGCCTTACTCTGCAGTGATGGTTTTAGCTCTAATGAAACTAAACACATTATAGACTAGTTGTATAGACACTTTTGGAAATTAAAATTTGCTCACTCAAGAGAGATTGTAGCTATAGATATTAAAAAAAAAAAAGATTTTTTTTCAGCTAGGTGTAACAACTTCCCGTATGTTAACAAACTGCTACTTTGACATTTCTTGGGCTTAATGGAGGAAATCTGTTTCAACTACATTACTGAAAGCATTCTGTATATCACTAGATCAAATGGAAAAAATCAGTTTTGATGCCAAACAAGAATTTTGATGAATTTACCTTTTGATGATCTAGAACTTATTGACATGTCAGAGAGAGATTCCAATGCAGATTGATTCATGTCAATGTGGCAATAAGATGGATGTGGAACTTAAGTTTTTAGAGAAAGGGCAGTGTGAGGAAACTGAATCTTGTCTTTCTGTTGGTTCCAGCTCAACAAATACTCAGTGGTCCCTGAGTTCAAGAGAAGTTTCAGATTTATTTAAATTACCAAAGTCATGTCAAGTAATGTGTTTTGTAAGGCCACAAGCTAGAGCATTAATAAAGAGGGAGGGAAAACCAAATGAGAAACACTTTACACACTTATTTGCACAGCAAGAAGCTTTTTTTCCCACCAAGTAAATGTCAGTGATTAAGGACGCATGTATCTAAGAGTTCATGAAAGCAATTGCATCTGATAAAGAATATTTTTGCACATTTAGGTGGATGATGCCAGAAGTGGAAATTAACATTATGTCTGGCTTTATTCTATCATTTACTTTCTGACAGCTCTGATTTTAATAGAGGACTTGAGTTATGCAAAAGCAAGGAGGAGATCAACTATCATTAGCATCATTCTAGTGACACCAACTGCAGAGAATACCAAACACCTTTCTACTTAGCAGGGGAAAGTAAATGTTACTGCATTGAGATTTGAATGTCTATTCACAACTTGTCCAGTGGCTGAGATTAGACTTGTCTCACACAGCTTGATGTGTTTCACTTATGTAGTGTTCTGCTTAATATTAAGCTAATTGTTGCTTATGAAGAATAGAAAATCATAAATACCTGTAATAAATCAGGCTGACCTTATACTATGTCCATGCCTGATTATAGATAGAATTTTATTATTTCCTTCCTCTAGTATCAATACACGATGAACTCTCAACAGTTCTGGCTTTTAAACCTAAAAAATAATGCTTAATTTTGTTCTAGGCTTCTCAGTGGGTTTTTTCTTTTTTCTTTTTTTCCCCCCAGTATAAATCTGCAATTTGTCTGCATTTTTCCTAGCAAAACAACTGCCAAATAGTCCTCTGCTGCTGTAGGAAGTATTGCAATTCATTCCATAGAAGACTTAAACTCTTCCAAATATCCCATTAAAAAAATTTAGAATGATAGATACCAAGTTTTCCAACCAGTATAGGTCACCTACATATTTCTCAGTGTCAGTCAATGCACAGGAACACAGGAGTGACTAACATACTTCCTTGAACACCGGTATTTTTTTGTGTTCCATCCAGAGGCTGTTTGGATCAGTTTCTTTTAAAATCTAGCCACTAAATTATTTTAAAAAATAAGTAAGAGTAAAACCTTTCTGTTTAGACAAACTGAGCCAAAAATATTTTGGGCTCCCACAGTTAGGATTCAGCTTAGTTTCTCTGACCTACTGTTGCTATTTCATGTGTGACTGCAGGACAGTGTCACTGTCCTTTCACTTATGTTAACTATGTTAACTCAGGATAGTGTATGGCCTGTTTTTCATCCCAGCTTTATAAGTGTGAGTCACTGTGGACTAGGACATAGTTGAGTGACACTGATTTGCACACAACTGTGTTGTATACTTCAAAGTGTCCTTGAAATTCCTGCAAGTCCTCAAGACTCAACTGAACTCACGCAGAAGCCAAGCTTCCAGAAAAACCTTGAAAGCATGTGCACGTGCTTACATAAAACTAATTTCTTTATGACTTAAACACATTCTTAACATACTTCCCTCAATACAAGCTTTGAGTCATACCAAGATAAAAAGAAGCAGAAAGTGTCAGTTGCCTTGCATGACTATATTTACTGGATCCGTAATTATAACATTGGAGAGTTTGTGCATATTTGCTCACAGGAAAACAAGAAATTCTTCCTGGGTGTTTGTTCAGCTACAATACTAGTAGTCTAAACTTGAGCATTTCAGTGACAGTGGTAAAATTTCTATTTACTTACATAATTCAATGTCTATTATTTACAAAGAAATTTATCTGAAAAAAATATAGCCGCAGCTTTCACTGGATTGACATTGGAATAAGAGATGAGATGCACTGAAAGTGGTAAACGAATACACACAACTCTCCAAGTCTGTCCAGGTGTCAGTCAATGCATGATAATTCATTAAAATTCTACTCTAGCAAATGTGTTCTATACCTTCGCTTCACACAGACCAGATGAAATAGGACTGCCAAATCTATGTGAAATAAGTCAGATTTCAGGTTTTTAGTCTTCTAGCAAAATATACTTTAAACTACATAAGATATTGACGTAAATAAAGTGTTTCAACTATTTTATCAAACTAGAATAATGCATATTGATTTTAAACATATTTGTTCAGTAAAGAAAATAATTGGATGCTTTTGTCACCTTAATAACCCTAGTAACTTACCTGACTGCTGTTCTTTTCTCAATTGACTGACTACTATTAATTAGAACTTCATGCTAAATGCATCATAGAAAACTTAAAACATATCTAAAAGAAAATTATTTCTGAAAAGATATTCAGGATGCTCTCTGAAGAGGTTTTGTGTAACATAACAAACATAAGCAATTTATATATTGAGAAGGCAATATAACTCAGCTTCCCTTGTGCACAGTGAAATGGAAAAAGAGAAAGCATTGTTCTGTTCCTTTTTCAGTTTCAGGTTAAGTCAGATTGCTTCTTTCATGAATCTGAGAGGTTGTAGACCACAAACTTTGTGCCTAAGCATTGTGAAAGTTTTGTCAGCTCCTTCAGAAGATGTGTCATCACAGACACATCTGGGCTGGCAGTGTATTTCTCTATGTGCTTGTGCTTAATCAGATGTTATAGGAGTTTCCTATTTCCTATGAAAAAGAGGAAGAAGAAAGTTTTCACAGATAACAAGCAAACAACCACTACCACAATATATAATAATTCCTCTTATATATCTAAAAAGTCCACAAACATTGCATCATGAAACATTATGTTCTTGACTAAAAATATGAGAGTATGAATAAATAAGTATTATACCATGTAAATTTTGTATTTCATGCCAAGTTATGTATTTCCTACCTTCCTGGAAAACTAATAAAAATCACACAAGAAAAAAAAGAAAATCAAAGTACAGTGTTAAATCTCTGATGGAAGTAGGAATATAAAAAAGTCTTCTCTCTTTGTTTATTTATTTAGTCTGGTGCTGCTTCATGCTAAAACTAGTGCATTGTGTCTTGAAAAATGGCTCAACCTTACTTTGCTTGAAGTAAATTTCTATCTCCTTCAGTCATCAGTTCACTTGGTTTGGACATATAAAAATAAAATTGTTTTGATCCTTCTTCAGATATTTTTTGTTCATTATCTCTCATTCTTGATACAGTGATGGAGCAGTGACTACAGATAGGTCAAAAATAATACTGAGATGTAATTAAACTGTGGAGGCTGAAAAATTCAGGCATTGAAATGACACTTCGCAATGTCTTGTGCAGATTGTTAGTTGTAGCTGAATCCTGGGGGTCCTCCTGCCCTAACAGAAGCAGAAAAGCTGCTGCAGTTCCATGTCCCAGCCACAGCCAACAATGGGGCTGAGTTTGTATTTATCCGTGCAAACACGTGGACACACATACACTTGTCCTATGAGCTCCTCCAGTCCACAGCCCCCCCGCTCATTCGTGTAAGTATCTCATAATCATCTTCACATATTCCCTAGCATCCTATATTAACTGTTACATAGTCACAGGACATTCTTCCACTGAATCCAAGTAGGCAGGTCTGCTTGCATTTATTCTGTCTTGCAGTTTGGCTGCCAGTATGTTTGCTCTCCACTAAAACCACCAGTGCTCTGGTGCAGTGAGCCAGCTTGCAGGAAGGCAACACCACACCTCTCACCATCACTGCTCATCGCTCCTGCTGTACCTGGCTTACATGCGTGAGTGCTTGAATGATGCAGGCATGGAGGCAGCCTCTCCAGGTACTCCTCCATAGTGCAATGCAGTGTTGCCTAATGCTCACACAGGCTATGGGAACATGGGGAGGCATGAGCAGAAATACTGGTCTTGGCTTGAAAAACCTGTTGAAGATGAGCTCTCCCCTGAGTCCAGTGTAGCTGAAAAAGAAGGTACTTCTCCGATTGTGAAAGCCTTGCAATGCACTCATTTATTATAAGAAGGAGCTGATCACCTGGATTAGAAAAGCTGTACAACTCTAAGTATTCACATAATTTAGAAAACTATTTACCTGTGCTTCACAATGCCAATTGTGGGAAAGTAAATCTAGGTGCTAGGCTTCAGCATATGTTATTTGAGCTATGACAACAGGAATCAATACTTGTATTTAACACCACTGAATCTGCAGAAGGATAACAACCAGCCATGGAAGTAGATGTTCCAGAACTAACCTGACATTAAGTCACGGATTTCAACAGTCATCACACCCAGGAATAGTCCCTTCTTGTCTTAGTCATCTACATAGAGGGGAAGACATTGTCTTATAAGAGGGGAAACGTAGTGAGATTAGTTTTAATTACCTATGTGTTTTTGTTGCTTTTCTGGCCACCTCAGCACATCTGGTTTAGTGGGCATGGTGGTGATGGTTGGACTAGATGAGCTCAGAGGTCTTTTTTAACAATATCTATGATTCCATGATTCTGTGTTTTAAGGTAGTACAAGCTCATGTGATGGAAACAGAATAAAATGTTTTAAAGTAAAATCTCCTTTGAAAACATAGTAAACATCTAAACTGTATGATATAAAATCCAAACTATTTCTTCAATAGAAAAGGATAAACAATTGTCTAGAATTGTCCATTGTGCAAGGTGAGAGCACGCCAATGCAGTCTTTCTTCATTCAAAGAAAACAGCAGCAACAAAACAGAATAAAACAACATAAATTATTTCCAGAATCTATTTTCTGTGCTGGCAGATGACAGTGATTATACTAATTATATTTTTTGCAGAAGTTTATGGATAATGTATGAGATTAAAATATGGCTTCAAATTTTGTTTGTCAGACATTAAAAATACAGAGCAGAAAACTTTATGTGAACTTTTTGAGAGCAGTAATTTCAGGAAATGGGCAATCTAAGTTTAGCATTGCTTTGGCATTACATTCTCTTTGCAGTAAAATGCTGAACAGATGTATCTGATAGCAGTTGTAACCTATTCAGAAGGAAGACAGCCAATGCTAACCTACCGCTGGTACAAAGCAATAAAGTGTCTCTGGAACCTGCTCCTGCATATGGTTTGCCTGAGGTTACAGTCTTGCCTCCCTTATGATGTTACCCAATAAATCAAAGAAAATATGGATTCACTTTGAGCTTAAATTAAAAAAACACACACACACAAAAAGCAGGTTTTATAGACTGAAGAACATTTTCATTTCAGACATTAAACATAGTATTTATAAGGCTAAAATATTCTAAAAAAATCAAACTAAATCAACCCTCCCATAATGTATTTCTTGTTGCCTAATTTACTTATTTTCTTTTCAAAAAGAAAAGCTATTGCAGCCAAGAGTCACACAGCATCTGCTGTGTTAATTATCAATATACTACTAAGTCCTCAATTTCCTTACTCAAACATAGTTCTTTAAAACATTATGAGAAACAATGTATTTAGGAGTATATCACTTGGGGATTTGATGTACTGTTCAACTTAGATTCTTTCATTGGCCAGATGGAGTTCATAAGAATACGTGGGGGAGGAATTCTCTAAACTATTGCCAAAAATCCTTTCTTTCACATACAAGGCTTGCAAAAACAGTAAAAGAACAGGTTATCCAAAAGTGGCCCTCAGGGAGAAGTGGCATAAATTTTACTTATAAATCAGTTGTGTCCATAATGTAAATTCAAAGATAGGTCTACTTCAGATTAAAGAAAACATACTTCACGTATGTTGCAGCTTTTCTTTTGAATGTAACATTTGCTTAACCATTCCCAGACCACTTTCTAGAGTAATAGTAAATGCCATAGAGAAACAAATACAAAGTCAGTCTTCCTATAGCATCTGTCAACAACTAAAACTTCAGAAGACAAAATAGGAATGTAATAAATGGGAGAAAAACAAACAAACAAAAAACAAAAACAAACCTATGCATATCTGATATTAAATCACTTCAATTTAAAGATCTATATAGCTTCATTTTTGCAAGGGTAGAAACTTGTGCCATTTATCTCTGAGCATATCACCTTTTGACTGGACATTACAGTTGGAAAGACTAGTGCAGTGGAAAGACTATACAAGAGTGAAATGGCAAAAGGGACAAATAGGGAAAGAATGCTCACCTCCCTCCCAAGATCTAGGCTCACAGGGAAAAACTCTACAAGAAAAGAATCTCCAACCAAAGATCCTTCCTCAGTGGCAGTCAGCTCTTAAATGGTGTCTAAAAGAGGTGCAGCCAGGCTCTACCCCTTCTGGTCACACAGCTGAATTGTCTTCACCTGTGCTCCCAGGGCTGATCCAGTCCTTTCTCTAGGTGATCAATCAGGCTGTTACTCAACAGTTCCCATACACTGGAGAGTGGAGCCTTCATTTTTATGCCTCTAGTAAAAACTGCTAATCTATGCAACTTAATAGTTTTTCATGTTTATTCCTTTGTTTACTGGATGCATGCACAAAGAATGAAAAATGCCCAGGAATTTATCTGCCAGGAATCAATACTGGACCAAATGGCATGTATGTTCATGTGGGTAATGGGAAGAGATACAGAAAGATGCATACCTTGACCAACTTATTAGACTCCTCCTGTGGATGTGTCTTTTGAGTTATGTGTACGTTTGGTGTGAATGAAGTAGATTTGAGGAAAAAGTACATCCTCAGAAAAGATATTGATTCGTTAACAACTATTAATATCTATAGTATATAAAAAATTCTATATTTTAAAATATATAAACATTTTTTTTGGGTGGGGAATTTAAAAGTTGTTTATTAAAAAGAACTGACTATATGAATACATTTAGGAAAAAATATTTATTTACTGGGTGCTACAATTAAAATTGCTTTACTTTTCATCTTAGTAGTTTTTCCTGAGCAACAAAAATTTTGGTCTTTAGCCACAATAGGCCTCATTTCTACCTGTCATAAATCAAGTCAAAGTAGATCAGGGGATTTATATTGGAGAAGAATCTGCAGCACCAGGTTAAATTATTTCCCAAAGGAAAATTCCTGGTATAATTCTGATGAATACTGTGAATAAATATGTCCCTCTTAGACAAGTTCAGATATAAAATAATCTAGTTACATCATATAAGATATTGCTGGTTTGCAGAAAGATTTCTAGTATGCTAATTCCTATTTACTCACTGGTCAAATTAGAACTAACAAGATGCCTATAGTTACACAGCTAACGTTATTACCTTTTTACTTCACTCTGCTTCAAAAAAAGTAAATAAAAATTTGGTTGTCTCAATAAACTTACAGTCTTAATGAGTTTTTGTTAGAAAATATATACAGTTGTTCCAGACAATTTAAAATGTGGCCTGTTCTGGATCTATAGTATAGAAGCACAAAGCTGCATTCTTTATCTTTAAATTATCATCTCTGCCTGTTAACCTAATACCTACAAAGAGATGAAAAAACCTAAGCTTTTGGAGTAGAATAGCACATTACTATCAGCAAGATATATGTTCGTAATTAATTTAGTCTTGCTTTTTCTCTTGTAAACAGAGCAGAATACATTGCAAACATATTTGTAGTGCTTTGAAACTGCTGATGTTTACAAGCACATTTCCTCTACTTTTCCACCTTCAAGCGCTGCAACAGTAATATTTCTTCCTTGAAATGTACTATTTTTGTTACACAATAAGTCTGAGGCCCATTCAGAGCATTTACAGTCATATGCTGAATTCCATGGAGACAGTTACTATTCTCTTTTTACTATACCTCACAAAGTAAAATTATTAATGTGAGATGGATCTACAGATGCAATAAATAACAATTGTGATATGAAAAATGGTTTATCCACTGAATATAGATTTTGCTATTTTTTCCTAGAGATTTATTTTTATCATATGTGGTTTATAAATGAAATAGCTTTGTTTGATGCCAGAAAATGTTTTCTGCTAACTTTCATTTGAGAAAAATGTACAGTGTAGGTCAAATGCCAGACTTGGACAACTTCAAACTAATACACGTTTTTCTCACAACTATTTTTAGAAGGTTCTGTTTTATTGAAATGTGAATCGGCAGTAAAAAGGGTAATACAGAATTAAATGCACAAGACTGATGTTTAAATATGTGAAGGTTGTGACACAAACTGACAAAAGACAGGAAATTTAAAGTTAAAGCTGTAACTCATGCTTTAAGTCATGTCATGGAAAAACAGCATTAGAGATAGAGTGTCAGCCTTAGCTTTCAATTTCCTGGCTTTTGTCAGATTATGTCACAATGTTAATTATCTTTAACATAACTTTTAGATTTAATTTCCTTGTCTGTTTTTCTGTAGCTTCTTGTTGTTGATGTTAGACGGGAAAATAAACTTTATTACAGATAAAAAGGTACGTGGTACTTAGCGGAACAGATTTTTTTCTTTTTTTCTTTCTGCACACCAGTTATCTGTCCAAGTCATAACAAAACTTTTATCTTTAAATATCCCACTACTGTTAATTAATAATTGCTATCACTGAATGTTTGCAACCTATTAACTGAGGTTATGTATTTTTGCAAAAGCCTTTTGCATTTGGAAAAAAAAAAAAAAAAAAAAAAAAGACTAAGACAACATTTGTCAATTCTCAACCTATCACAATTATAAGGCCAAAACAGATAACCTGTATATAACAAAACTATAATGTCCTAGGTGTTCTGACTCTATAATCAGAGAAGCACATTCTACAAAATAGAATTTGTATGTTGCAGCTGATGCAGTCTCATTGCACATGGTTTAATGGTGAGGGCAAATCTGGCCCTGTTATCCAGGCTGCAGCCCTTGGTGAAGTGAGTGCGGGGCAAAGGCTGCAATGTGAGTATCCTGAGTTACATTACAATGGGTGCAATGTCTGCAATAGTATTGCTATAGTGACTGATGTGAAATACTGCCTGGACTGGTGGAGTAGTTTATTGGTACCTCCTTAAAGAACAGAGTTCTTAATAGCAAAGACTGTTGGGGTCCAGACTCATTACCAGAAATGCCATTCTGAGGCAGCCCACAAATAGACTTTATAATGCATATCAAGGGGGTAGTGAAGGGATCTTTATCAGCTGTGGGACAAATTTGACATTTTGCATGGATTATTCAACCATGAGTTAATCTAGCACATTTTAAGTGCTAGAATCTTGGAGCCTGCCCAGAGAAAGGGAAGTTAAAATAATCTTTTGCCATTGCAACTGCTTCCCCTGGAAGTTCTTGGTCTTGATAAACACTTATTTCCAAAATTATTTCTGTGAGCTGGTGAAGAAATACTCCCATAGTCTACTGACATCACTCTTCCTTCTCCACTTGCATTTAAGTCTTGGTTGGCTCTCATATTACAATGGAAAGCAGAACTATTAATTTCAGAGTACTTTTTGTTACTATAAAAGTATGCGTATTTACTTATGTATTTATTTAATTTATCAGAACATGAGGACATTTGTGTTAAGGACAATTGCTTTTTACCTAAAGCAGGAGCCCCTAAGTACAGGCCATAAACCTGATCTCACTTGGTGCTCTCTTTATGGAGTACTATATCTAAGTACTCTATCTGCCTTGGAGTTGAAGGTTTCTAACATCCCATCCTAGGAAACCTGGATGCAACACAGTGACTTTTCAAGAACTTATGCCCCAGTATGATTAGTGCGGTTGATGTAAAGCCTTTAAAATCAAATTTGAACTGCAAATTTAAACAGGAATGATTCAGGTATATAAACAAATTTCAGAACAGCAAAAGCCCAATAGTAGACATTCATCTTTCCATGCTTTTTATTCTCATTACAATTAGATGTGACTTTTCTGACAGCTTTTCTGTTTCAGTTCCTGGAGTTGTGCAGACCAGTAAGACATTGCTGGAGAAGCCCCAGATCCTGGATCCTTGCTCTTGAGCTGAGGTTTTGCCCCTTGATGATTTAACTTTTTTGATGTAGCTCTCTTATTTAGTAGGAAAATTCATCAAACCTCAGTGGCTTATAACTTTTCTAGTTGGCTTTTTTGTCTGACTAATATTTCAAATTTAAGCTGTACATACTTTGAAGCTGTATTTTTATGGCTTACAATCCCTAAAATTGGAAGGAAAAAAAATCAAATAACTATGAACATTGGCACTATAGTAAATCACGAACAGGCACACAAAAATAGTAAAAGTATCTTACTTTATTTGGTCTAAGTTAAATTCTTCCTTTCAATACTGGCAAAAATCTGTGGAATAGACAGAACATGTGGAACATGGCAACAACTGTTTTCTATAAGAGATCAGGAGATTTAATTAGTTTATTCATTATTAAATACTTTTCAGTATAATTTTGAATTGCTAAAATGTTTGGGAATTTCAGAAAAGTTTTGCCTATATTAAACAGAATATATTTTGCTTTCTGAATAATGCCAGTGCAATAGTGTTGATAATATTTCCAGAATAAGATTCCCACTACTCTCAGTATTAGGTTTCAGAGTGATCACTGAATTCAAAGGAATTATTTTTACAAACTCTCTCTCTCTCTTTCTTTTTATTTATTTATTTTTTCTTTTCCGTGTTTGATATCTGCATATATTGATTTTATTTGATATTATATCTTTTTTGTTTGTTTGTTTTGCAGTGTTTTTTTTTTTTTTTTTAATATGCTGTCACTTAGATTAATTTCCCCATGACCCTGGCATTTATATTTCCCATTCCAAGTTAAACGTTCCCAGCAATCTAAAGCATTCATAAGAAAGACTTGACTTTCATAGGGAATAAAAGTTTGACTCTTAAGTTTATGTGAATTTTTCTTTACATTAAAAATTAGTTGTGTTTTTTTTTTTTTTCTTTTCTTACAGCTGATAATAATAAAGACCTCTGATGACCTGTAAAGTACTGTTATGGAAATCTATTTTTTATACACCACTATGTATAAGTTTCTAGAGAGAGTTGTTCATTGTAAGTCATTTTATGCCCTATCTCTTAATTTTCTATGTCGTCATTAAAAATAATAATAATAAGAATAAGAAACTAGTCACCTAATATCTATGTGCTTAAACTTCAAACATTTCTCTGGAAATGATTTTGAATATGTTCTCAGATGTTATAGGCTGCTTTGGCTCAGAAGAGGAAGCTGTGCTGATAAACTGCTCTTTTTTATATCACCAGCCTTTCTGCTTATTAGCCGTTCATTAAATATTACTGTATTCAGCAGGACTGTGAACTGCTGCAATAAAAGCTGCAGCTGTTTCTCCTGTTTTTTGTTTTTTTTTTTTTTTCCTTTTGCCTCCTGCAAAATAATTCCCAACTATGGCCAACAACAGTTTGCCTACCAAGAAAACGAGTCTTTTGTTCCATTGCACACCCCCCCCCCCCCCCTCCCCTTCGTTGCTGCCCTGCAGGGAGCAAGCTTTACAGTGGGTTAGCAGCAGTGTCTACTAAGATTGCTGTAGGTCACAATCCCCCATTAGCACTTCTACACACGTACTCCCTGGAATTGCTCCAGGCTCCAGAGCTGGCAGTGCCAGCTGCCCCGGCAGCCTTTTAGGCTGGTGTCTGCCCTTTTTCCACATGTGCTAGGGAGGGCCAAGAAGTCCCACAAGAGGTGCCCACAAGCTGCCCTGGTCGCTGTCTCTGGAATAAGAAAGAGGTAGCAGGGTTGTTCTGCATCTGGTGCAGACCCCACCAGCAGCTCAGTGTGATTTGGCACTGGTGAACCATGAGCCACTTAGGTCTGTTTGCAGATGTACTTCTGTTCAGCTGGGCCTGGCTTGCTGCAGTCTAAATAAATGTGATGTAAACAAGCAAAAAGGCTAATTTCAGTGCTCAGGAGAACATAACCAACAGTTGCTCTTCTTCCCTTGTAACGGTACCTGTTTTCTACTGACAGCTGTAAAGCATAGCTTCCCTCCAAGCATCCAAGAATGAATATTAAAGTAACACTTTGCAAACTATCCATTCTGTTTCACATATATATTTTTTCAAGATTATCAGCCTTTTTGTGCTGTGACATGAGAGGAGAAATTTGATTTGAATGTGGAGAAAATGCAAATTACCTCAACAAAGAAACCAAAACCAGGATTGCATTTTGTACATAGGAGATCAAAGAGACAAATCAATCTGTTTTCTGTTCATGCATCCCTGACGTGACTCATAGGATATTTCTCATATTTCACCATCACTCCTTCCATCACAGAGTCTGTGTGTTCAGTGGATGCCTGAGACTACAATCCAGTGTTTACTTTCAGTTGACAAAATGTGTGCTGTGCTATATATGGAGGCACATTTCTGCTGGAATTGCTCATGTATAATAAACTGGGCAAAAAAATTAATAACAGTTCAAAAAGAAAGAGAAGTTTTCAACCTAATCAATCTCCTGTTTATGTGCAATATATTACTGGAAAAAAAAAGAGGAAGAATAGCTGAGGTGAAAAGGAGAACACAAGGAAATGCAAAAGGAGAACACGAGGAGCTCTCATTTCAAAAGCAGCATTTGCTATGTAATAAAATCTTGGGATTGCATTTTCTGTTCAGTTTTACCTGAATACAACTTGAGATGAGCCATGATTTAACAGAAAATGTTATCTCCCATTCTTCAGGTGAACTTCTTCAGGTTAAGTCACTGTTTTAGCACCAAGAAAGCAGACATTGCCATGAACGTCTTATATAAAGTACAAGTTATTAGTGGTTAAACTTCATTTACACATTTTAATAAATATGCACATAAAAGCAACATGAGGCACCATCAAGTGTGGTTCTGCTAGTATCTGAAATGCCGTAATGACAAAGTAAGATGCTAGAAAATGCATTAGGCTCCCAGTTTAAAGAAAGCAAGTTGTATCAGTGAAATACTCGTTAATTTTATATTGATTTTTTTGTGCAATAAGTAACTGGAGAAGACCAGAGTACCATTTCCTACAGAGCTAACATACTGGTCCTTGCACAAAGAGATGGTACTGACTAGTACAGATATTCTGTGTGTGTGGAGTTGGAATGTGTGGACAGGTGATGTGGTATCCATTGAGATATTATCCTGTCTTCTATGGTAGAAGTTTCCCGAGACTCCTAGCTAAGACTACAGAACCTGAACTGCAATTAGTATGTTGGTTTAAAGATGAAGTTACTGCATATGTCTTCTGCACTGAAAGCTTCTTTTCATGATACAAAATAGTATTTTTCAAGATGAGCCCATCTGATGATACAATCGAATGGATATAATTAGTGGATAACTTACAGAAATGTCCATTACCAAGTGATAACTGAGGACATATTTCATTTCTGGTCTGAAGAGAAAGCAAATGAAAACAAGCTTTGATTGACCTAAAAAGATGACTTGTGATAATTCAGCACTAAAAGATGGTGGCCTGGTTACTCAAGTTACTATACTTAAATGCAGTGACTTATACCAGGCTGGGTTGGAAGAGACTTTAAAGATCATTTAGTTCCAACACCCCTGCTGTGGGCAGGGCTGGCTTCCACCAGCTCAAGCTGCCCAGGGCCCCATCCAACCCAGCCTTGAACACCTCCACGGATGAGGCACCACAGCTGCTCTGGGCAACTGTGCCAAAGCTTCACCACTCTCATAATAAATAATTTATTCCTAATACCTAATCCAAACCTACCATCTTTCAGTGTAAAGTAATTACCTCCTGTTATGTCACTATACTCCCTGATGAATGCTCCATCTCTGACTTTCTTTTAGGCCCTTTTTAGGTACACTTGAGATCTCCCTGGATCCTTCTCTTCTCCAGGCTGAACAACTCCAAATCTCTGAGCAAGTCTTCATATGAGAAGTCCTTCATCCCTTTGAACATTCTTGTGGCATACTTCTGGACTGATTCCAACAGTCCATGACCTTGAGCTGGGGGGCCCAAGCTGCATGTAGTACTGCAGAAGAGGGGGAGAATCACCACCTTTGACCTACTGTCCATGATTCTTTTGAAGCATCTCAGGATATGAGTTGCAAGAATACATTGCTGGCTCATGTTGAGTTCAACCAACATCCCCAAGTCCTTTTCCTCAGAGCTGCATTCATGACATTCTCTGCCCAGCATGCATTCATGTTTGGAATTGCTCTGATCCAAGCGTAAGACCTTGTACTTGGCCTCGTTTGCACTTGAGCTTCAGGTTTGCAATTTCCTACATCTCAAGCCAAGGTACTTCTGCATGGTACCTTTTCCTTATTGCATGTCAAATGCGTCACTCAGTATGGTGTCAAAAGCAAATTTGCTGTGGGTGCTCTCAGTCCCACTGCCAATTTTGCCAACAGTGCTAGCCTCAACACTCTCGATACTGACCTCTGAGAGAGAGCACTCATCAGCGGCTTCCACGTGAACATTGAAATGTTGACTTCAACTCTGAGTGAAAGCATCCAGCCAAACACTTTGCATATTCCTAATTTAATTTCTTACAATGATATTGTTAAAAAAAAAGTTATAAAGTTAAATAAGTATGTATTTACAGACCTATAAATGTGTTACTCATTTCTTTTTCATTTTTTCTATCAGTAGAAAACACTAAATATTTGCCTTAAATAAAATTTTCTCAGATTCACAGTGTGCAACTACTTTTCATTTAAGAGAGAAAAAAAAAAAAAAGAAAAGTTAAAATCAAAACCAAAGGACTTAGAAAAAAAATCAGGTAATTGTAAAAGCATGTAATTATGCTTCTCTCTCTTCCCCCCCCCCCCCCCCCAAGTTATTTTTTATCTTTGAAAATTACCTCCAGCCACTGCTATGTTGTTTAATTTTCACAGGCACTAAAAGACACCCTGTTGCATAAGCTGGTAGAGGAAATTCACTTTCTCAGTCTTCTAAGAAGAGTTGATGACTAACATTTTCAAAATGAAAGGGAGGGCAGAGTAGTAAAACTGTAGATGATGGTACATTACCCTACCATGTAAAACTGAAAAGTTGGAAAGGATGTTAAATTCACAGTCTTGCTGTAGCAAAAGAGAACATAATTTATAGAGAAAGATAATAATTTACTATAAGTTTAATTAAAAATTTTACAGCATGATAAAAAAAAAAGATTTTTGGTCCAGCTTCAATAATACCAATGCATGCCAAATCACCCATGAAGAAAAACCTCTTTGATGACACTGTTTAAATTTTTATACAAAACCCTGCTAATTCCTGCCCCTTTTTCTCTGATGCTCTGGTTAGTCTTGCAGTAACCTGGGCCATAAGGCCAAACTTTCAGCAGGATGGGGACATGGTGTTTTGGCAAGCTATCACCCTTTGCTGGGCATATCATGTTGAATGAGTAGGTATTCCACCTTCTCTAGCACTGGCATTATTTACAGGTTTTTCTTGAACAGCCTGCATTGTCCTTGTTGGTTCCAAGTTCTACATTATGCTAGATTTTTGGCTTTAGTTATTCCATTATTCCTAAAATAGATTTTATCTTTCATGATGGGTTGTCCTTTGTATTTGCAGCTGGGGATCTTGGCATCCTTTTGAGTCTGCCTTCTCCCTCATCTCCTTGTCTCCCAGAGCCCTGGCCTTGTCTCTGCTGGAAGCAAAGGCCATGGTGGCTGTGTCCCAGCTGTCAGGCACCCTGGGATGAGCCTGTGCAAATCATTAATCTCCGTACTGCCAGCTCAGTAGGAAGTCTGGGGCCTTTATTTCTAAGTGTAAAAAAGTTGTATTCAGTGGGCTATGAGAAACCTGCAAAACCTCCAGTCTTTGTATTAATAACTAAGACCGACAGGCTAGAGGTCAAATGGCAAGGGCCTTCGGTGTACCTTTTGTAGAAGAGTTTCAATTTAGAGAAAAAGGGGAATGTAATGTTTGTTGTTGTTGTTGTTGTTTTTTGCTGATCTCTGGTTGATACTCTTTCACTCTTTTGAAAGCTCCCATTTCATTTATGCATTTGGCACAAAAATCAATCCAGTATGAGATGCAGCAAGGCATCATAATCAGTGATAAAAAACAAGGAAGATTGGTATCAGAGAAAAAGAGGGATTTCACTGTAGTCTTCAATTTAACTGAGCACTCCAGGATGCTCCTCAAATATTACTTGTCCAGCTGTGGTGTGCCTCTAGCCTGACCTTCCCTGTATTACACTCTGGAATCCCACATGATGGCACATAATGGAAAAGATATGGAACTCTGTTATTTAACTGTCTCATTTCCTTCTGATTTTTTGCACATTTCAAAATCTTAGTCTATTAAAAAACAAAATGAATAACAAAGCCATAAGAAGGAAGAAATTATAGATCAGTAAAATTGATGGTAGAAAACAAAACAACAACAAACAACAATAAAGCCAAAGCTTTCTGATCTAAGAAGCCAGCATCCGTCTGTTTGTATAAACCTAGTGTGAAACTGAAACGTCAACCGGACTGACTTATTTTTTCATTCCATATTTTGGATAAACCAACGCTTGATTTAGCAAAAATATAAGTACAATTCATGTTTTCTTTTTCCTCCTTCACATTAATAATGATGTGTACACTTTACATTGTATTAACAGTGAGCACGCTTGATATGTAACCTGGTAAATAGTTTTAGATACTACAAGGTGAATTCAAAATCTGTACTTCTTTCAAAGTTGTGGCTGTGTAAGTATCACTATTTTGACTCCCTGACTACAGGAATTTCCTAGTAAGCAAAGATCTTTTGAGAAGCAAAGAGCAGCAGCAACAATTCCAGGCTGAAACTGTTTCTAATTGCTGCTTTGCTATGTCAGTATTTAAATATGATAGTTGATAAGTACATCATGGAAACATTTGTTCATGAGACTCTCACTAACCAACTTCTGTATAACTGAGATGAGTATTTAAACAAGGGTATAATACCCAAGTATTCTCACACGTAACTGTAGCTGGAATTAAAACACTGACTCATCTGATTCCCTAGTTGATGATCACGTCTAGAAAATCTACCACAGGTTTTTATTAGGGGAAGAATCACAGAATCACAGAATAGATGAGGTTGGAATGGACCTCTCGAGATCATCTAGTTCAACCTCCTCCTGAAGCAGGACCCCCATAGCAATCTGCACAAGAAAATGTCCAGGTGGGTTTTAAATAACTCCAGAGCAGGAAGCTCTAGTACGTCTCTAGGCAGCCTGTTCCAGTGCTCTGCCATTCTCAAAGTTTCTTCTCCAGTTCAGATGGAATTTCCTATGTTGCAGTTTGTGTCTGTCACCTGCTGTCCTATTGCTGAGCACCACTGAGATGTGTCTGACGCCATCTTCTTGACACTTTTCCCACAGATCCTTATACAGATTTCTCCTTGAGCTTTTTCTTCTCTAGGTTGAAAAGGCCAAGCTCTCATCATTTCCCTGTATGAGAAATTCTCTAGTCCCTTAATCATTTTAGTAGCGATTTGCTGGACTCCCTCCAGGTGGTCCATGCCTCTACTACACCGGGGAGCCCAGAACTGGACATGGTTGTCTAAATGTAGTCTAATGGCTTCATCAGGAGGAAGTATCACATCCCTTGACCTGCTGGCCACGCTCTTTTTAACACACACCAGGGTACTATTTTTCCAGCAGGTCAACTCCTAACCTGGATTGGTGCATGCAGTTACTCCTCCCCAGGTACAGGACCCTGCACTTATCTTTGTTGAATTTCAAGAGGTTCCTCTGGCCATTTCTCCAGCTTGTATTCAGATTCACAGATAATGGATACTGCTTATTGAAAATCCTGATACTGTTGGAAAAGCTGAAATATTTTATATACATAAGCTCCTTTACAATCTGAGTACAATTTGAGAACAAGGACAGAGATTTGATCAGAATATGTTTTTTAATGTGAGAAATAGGCCTATGGACTGAACTGTGGCAGTCAGAAGGAAAAGGATGATGGCCTGAACAGGGTAGGATAAAACAAGGATAATACAGTCTACTTACTGCTGTGGAGTCAGCAGGGCTGGTGTGGAAAAAGTTATAATGTGATATAAAACTATTAATTTTATGTCATAGATTTGCAGCAGTTATCAAAACAACTAATGAAACTAATGAAACTAAGGACATTTTGTGCAGGTGTTTTCTAGGCTTTTGCTGACATTCTAGGTCCAAGGTGATGCAATTGCTAGACTGTGTAATTGGTGAAATCAAAGTGAGACTGGTGCTTACCTGATGTAATATTTTGCATCTGAGCACATTTCGATGGGATAATTGAGATGCAAATTATTATTTTACCCCTCATTTTCATTTGCTACAAGACTAAAATCTGAAACATCAGGAAACTTAGACATAAACATTTTTGTCATATGAAAACATTTTGACAAACGTCTTCCTTTTTTTTTTATGTGTCTGTGTATTTGTTTTTCTTATTGTTATTGGGGAACACTTCATAAATTCCTGAAGTATTTCATTCAAGACAGCCTTTGAGGTGGGGAGACTGGTGTCACTTGCAGAACACTGCTTGTTTCTGTGTCAGCAAGAATCAGTGCATATATGAATGACCAAATGCCTACACCAGAGCAAATTTCTACAACAGCAGATAATAGTCAAAGGCTTTCAGATGTCACAAAGGAAAAAGATAATAGTACTAAGTGAATCTTTGTAATTAATCTAGTCCTTCTGCCTTGATCTCTCTCTCACTCTCAAGATAAATGGCTTTTTCTGTGACCATCCTGGCACCATTACCTCTTTTCTTCACCCCTTAGGATGAAGCTTTTACCTTTAATTTTGGTGCATCCTGCTGTGGCCATGATATTACTTAGCTATGACAAGAGTTTTAAAATTACAAACATGTGGGGCAAGGGTTGCTGCATTTTGCTTTAGCTTTTAAATGTGGCTTGTTGATGCTAATATACAGAACCCCTGCTGTGCTCTTTTTTTCTTATTCTGACTTCCTTTTCTGTTACGTTTTGCATGTGGAGCCTGAGAGATTAATATTTCATCAGTTTTTCAGTGCAGCATGGCATTGGGATGTGTTGCATTTGGCTTTTCTGGAGCTCTACTGCTACTAAATTGTGACTAATAGCTTAAGTTGGACCTGTAATGGTTTCATGGGATCACCATCAAACAGAAACAAACAACTGTTTGCCACATCATTAATCTATATGAAGTTAATTAAATACTTTCCTCTGCTTTGGAGGAAGGATAAATGTATTATCTTCTCTACAGTATGCCTGAAACTAGAGAGTACTAATCTGATCATAGATAGCACAGACATCTTAATTTGATGTTTAATGTAAAAGTTAATATAGGATAGCATAGCTGCAATAGTACAACATTTTGTTACAAAAATGGAACTGTTACAAATTTTACAAAAATAAACTTTTATTTGTATTTTGACTATGGAAATAATGAAATTACTTTTAAAACTATATCAAGTGTACAAATATCCACTAGTGTAAGTTTAAAAATATATATTTTTTTCATAAATTAAGCTGAAACCAATATTTCATATTTAGCACTAAATCATCTTGAATCTCCAGTAAAAAATGAAAAGAAAAATATGTTGTAGAAACTTTTTTTCTAAAATTAATGTGTGTTCTATTGATGCATGTACTGAAGTGTGATTCTTAAAATCCTCTTTTCAAATACACAGTAGGTTGAAGATTATGTGCATGTTTGAGCTGATCTTGCAAGTCAGTGATAGTGGTGTTGATGGATGGTAATCTGGAGACAGAATAGAATATTAAGATACTATCAGAAGAAAATATAATTTTAAAGAGTGGATAAAAAGTCAGCTTAGCTAAATCTCCAAGCAACTCAAGCTGAAGAGTCCTTTGACTATATTTCTATTAAACAATCTATTTGAGCTAAAAATGTATAATCCACATAAGTACTCTTATCAGAAGCCCTCAGCACTTTATACTGAACTCAGTAGGCTACAGTCCTGCTACCAAAAATTCAATGACTGCGTTAAGAGTAAGAAAAGCAGTTAACATTGACTGAATAACATATATGTACAATTATCTAATTTTTGGTAGACGTTTTGCCACTGATGTGGTTACCTTTTTGATTACTTTCATGAATCTCTAGCTAAAGGATTGCTTAGCAGCAGCCTTGTACTCGGGCTTAGTTGTGGAAGACAGACAACGATCTCATGTAAAGTATTGAGCAAAAGCTTGAAAGTGATGTATACTGTACATTAATCTTTTAGAAAATGAAAGAAAATTGGAAAATTAAATACATAATGCTTCTCATCTCACAGCTATAAAGAAAATGAATACTAAAACAGTGAACTATCTTAAATGTTCTTTTTTTTTTATATAATTAATTTTCTCTTATCTATCAAAACAGGTTGGAAAATATTCTTTTGACCGTTATTCCACTGAAGACATTTTTATTATTATGAAGATTTCCTTCAGAAATTAACAAAAGCAAATGTATTGCAGAAATTGCAATTGCTCTGTTTATTATTGGATTTGAATGCAACTAGATCCATACTCACAGTGATCTGGGTGTTCCCTAGCGTTGTTTACTGCAGGGCCATCCCTTCATAAGATTGCTTCCACTTTGTTCTCCATCCTACATGTGACTACGTGGCATGGGACTGGAAGAGAAACTCTATTCAGTGTTGCCAGTGCACATTTGTGTCATTATTTTCTTTACAGACTCAAAAACAGTGGGAAACTTTTAAAAAGTATGTCTAGGAAAACCAGGTTAATGCTTGACATCTTCAGCTAATGAATGTGCAAATTCCTGAATCTTCCACTATTCATAGTAGTGGTGAATGTTTTGAAAATGCAGCTTAAAAATCTATTAAAAAAAAAAAACAAAACAAGAGAGATAACATGAATGTTTAGGGAGAGAGGAACAGCTCATTATTTCTGAATGGTTAGAAGCCGTATTGCTATGCATTATAATTTGGTGTCTTTGTTTCCATACTATCAGTAGCATATTAGCTGCCAAAAAAAGCATATGCTGAAGCAGAACAGTAACATAAACCAGCCTGTGTAGCCCAGGGGAGTGCTCTAGTTGTCAGGCTGTTGGGTGTACAGTGTTGTAGATGTCTCAGTTTGTCCCTCAGGAATCATCCCACCTTACTGCTGCAATGACTTCAGCTTTAGTCTCACTTGCATTGCATTATAGCCCAGTAACAGGGCTGTAGAGTCACAATGATGAAAAGTGATTTATTACAGGAAAAGAACAGCTCCAAAGAAGAAATTTCTAAATTGTTTTTGATGGAATAAATAAGATCCATTAGCTAGGAAATGCCTCCAAAAGGTAGTTTAAAGTTGAACTCTTCTCTCTGAATTATATGCAAAGCAGTAATTATTTTGGAAAGGAGTGAGTCTCCTATCTCTCTTTCCAAAAATACTGGTTTGTTTCAGTTAAACAAAAGAATATATGAATTCTGAAAAATTTCTGTGGGATAGGGGAAAAAAATCTAAGCACAGATGGCAAAAAAATCTCTTTCCTGGACCTGTTTCTCTTCTTTATTAAGCTGAGGAAACATAGCCAGCTCATATTCCCTCACGTTAGTGAGGTTTGCTGTGAATAGGTGGATAAAGCATTTCCCTGTGGAGTTCTGCATCAGATAACTCTGCCTGCTAGCGTGGATTTGAGCACACCAGAAGCGTGCCTCTAGCTGCTGGCAATATCATTTAGTGTAAAGGAATGCAGTGCTGATGAAACACACTTACGGACTGATATCCAAAGTCACAGTGATGGCAGTTGCAAGCTTCCTTTTGCTGTTTCAACTACACAACTTACCCTTTTCCTGGCAGAGACACAGAGATAAAGTCCTTATGCAGACTCCATTTCCATTCAATATTTGTCCTGCTGAGAGTGTCAATTAAAGTTGATTGCAGTGGGGTTTTATTTTGGGGAGCTTTGTGCAGGAAAAGCATTGAAATAACTAATATATTTTATTACAGCAAGAAAAATCTAATCTCATGTAATGTACTCTGCTATCAATTCATTCTGCTTTGCCTGCAAAATGAATTTGCAGATCTGCCTCATTCCTGACCTGGGCTCAATCAGAACCTTCAGTCTAAATGTGTGTAAAATTCCATATCTCATTACTGGTCTCCTGGGCTTGCCCTAAACAAATACTGTGGATTAAAATGCAAGTTCATTAGGTTAAAGTGCTTAATTATCTTAAAACTCTTAGTGCTAGAGTCAGATGTCAGGATTTGATTAGCACTGCAGGGAGGCTCTGTAAGAAGCAGAATGGAAATAGCCATTGTCCTAGTATAGCTAAAATGCTATAAATATGTAAATAAGGACATAAATATGGATCTAGATGCTTATGCAATATTTCTTAACTCTCAAATGAAATAATTAACATAAGCTATTTTGATGTATCCATGCCTTTGATCTTTAATTATATCAATGCTACATTATTTAATATTCCATGACAAGTTGTCATAATCACATTTCTTTCAGTCTCATTTATTGCTTTCTCTAATTATTAAAGTGCCTCTTATTTGTGAAGTGTAGAAGAAAAATTAGTACATTTTACTACTGATTTTAATGCACAAATCCCAGAGTTCTGTGACTCTCATACAGTTTGTGATGTAATAGTGAATTTTAACCTACAAGCATTAGTCTAAAATTATTAGTGAGCTACCTAGGGAGGAAATGGAAATGCTGTGCCTTACCATGAAACCATACAATTGTGTTCAAGTGGCCAAGAAATCCCCACCTTCAGGTTCCTCATTGGCTATATTTCTTACCTGAGAAGAGTTTATGTACAGGAATGAGTGCACAAACTGATTTCTAGGAGATACAGACTGATGATTACTGCACTGTAAAGGTTTGTTTAACATGTACATACGGGGGGAAATGGAGCTTGATGATTTTTAGTGTACTGTTTGAAATTCAATCCCTCAAGGGAAAGGAAAGGGCTGTGCAAACTACCAAAATCCCCATTAAGTTCTATTATCCTCCACACAATATTGAAAAAGATGAAAATTCTAACTACTTACTCACAGCAAGTAGCAGAGGATATTAAAAATAATCATTATATTACTCTTGAACTTGCATGTCCATGAAATTATTTTATTTGTCTACTATTGGCTCCGTGAGGCAGTTGAACAAGCCAAAAGTTATTTTATTTGCGCTAATGCTCCTTAACATAAATACATACATACATACATACATTTTTTCCCTACATAAGAATGTTCTTCTTAAGATATGATAATTTTCTTTTAAGAGCTTGAAATATTATTTATTGTAACCAATAGCCCAAGCTGAAGTCTGCCCTACAGCAATGTACTGAAAAGTTCCTGACAGATGGATTTCAAAAGTGTAAGAAGCTGTGGTTTACCAGGACTGTGGAAATGGGAACTAACAAACCTTTAGTAGTCGCAATGCCTACTGCAAACTTCAATTTGTGCCAGGCAGTGCTGCATAAGAATTTGATGTACTGGGGATGCAGCATCTCAGCTCCTCCCTTTGGATACCCGGTGTGTCACACGATATCCACAATGTGTCCGCACCTCTGAAGCTGAGGTATTTAATCTGCTGCTTGCTGCAGAGTTTCAAGTCCCGTTACCAGCGTGAGGCTCAGGATGCAGCCTTCCAGTTCCCGCTGTGACAGGTTTGTGGTAGGAACATTTCACTTGCATAACTCTCTACTAACTGACACCATAATCAGATCTTTTTTACATGGCCTCCAAATGACACTGCAAAGAACTAGGGCAATTAAGAAGGAAATGGGAATGGAATGTTAGCTAAGTGATGCAAGTATTGGGCCACGTGGTCCAGAGGGCAGGATTCAGAAGGCAGAGCTGAGCCTGATCCTGATTCTACTCTCTTATACATGGTCCTTATATATACCTGCATCCATACACATGCTCCTCCTGAAAAAGAGAAGTGTTCTCAGCTGAGCAGAGGTTGTAGCAGCAGTTATTTAATCCTTTGAGTAGTAATGTCTCTGTGTAGAAATTATTTCTGGTAGGAATCTCCTTTTGTCTTTTCTAATAATGTTGACTTTACGCTTAAGAAAAAAAAAAAAGAACAAAACATTTTCTCTCAGAAGCTGCTTTTGGAAGAAAATCTAACTGAAGGCAAAGAATGCCAGTTAGATTCTATTGCCAGCACCTTGTTGTTAGTGCTTCCTAATAATCAGACTAAAAGAACATTTGAAAGATTTTAAAAGGTAACTTTGAAGACATGAAGTGATAACCCGTGTGATCTTTCCTCACTTATTCTCAACATTTTAATTGCTTCTAACTTTCAGGCTTCAGTTTCTGCTTTGAAATATAGTATCCTCAGTTCCATCTTGCACTGATGCCTGCCTGAATTTTCAATCACTGACCCTGATGTGTGTTCATATGGTACAGCCACATTGCTGCCAATGTATTAACCTTTGGATTTCTGTGAAAGCTTAATTTTACCCTCCTCTCTTACAGGGGAAAGGACAAAACAGAAAACTACAAGCAGCGAGATGGTTAACTGGCTCCAAGACAGATGTTCATGTTGCTCTAATTTTGACAAAAGTGCATTGGCTTCCTGTGAAGCAAAGGATTGATTTTTAAACATAGTATTTGCAGACCAAGCACTATGTGGCTCAAGTCCAGCTCTCTTGAAAGACTTATTAACAGTACCTCACATTCTCTTTGTTCTTTTGAAAGTCATCAGCGGCTTCAGACACCCACTGTAGCTTCCTGTGGTTCAAATACTAGTGTTCTTTTAATGGTTACTCCTCTTATCTACTGAATGTTTACACTTTAGTTTTGAAAAATGTTCTTCAATAGTTAATTTTAAAAAGCCAACAGGATTTTTCCATAAACAAGTTTTTTTCCAATAATTTCTTGGATTTTGATTTTCTAATTATGCAATCATTATATTTGGTTTTCTAGTCACAAAGCATACTTTAAAAAATATTTTCCTAGTGATTTTTTTAAAATGATTATGAATAATTAATAATTTTATATTGCTAACAATTTTAATTAGAATTATAGAATGGCTTAGGTTTGAAGGAACCTTAAAGATCATCGAGTTCCAACCTCTCTGCTTTATACAATTAATGTTTTCTTTATATATTTTATGCAAGCTCTGACACAGGCTGTAGCTTGAGGCCTTGTCTGTGGAATTATTTGAATTATGTTATTAATCCTCACTGACTGGAGAGGGCTGATCAGCAACAGGAGAGCTATAGGAGTTGGCACAGTAAAGCAGTGCAGCTCTGCTCTTCTGCCCCTGTAGGAAATCCATGTGACTCAGTATCTGGGAGATGGACATGGGCAAGCTGAGGGTGAAGATAACAATCTCACAACAAAGCTTTACAATGAATGAAAGGTAACGTCTTAGTTTGTAATTTAACAATAAGAGAAAAAAGTCAGGAACAGGTTTTTATAGGATACTGCAAGCCACTGTAAAGAGAGCCTTGGACTTGCTTTCCAGTGCAGGGAATGTTGGAGGCTTTCTTCAGTTACATATCAAATGAGGTAGCACACCCAAGGCAGTAGGTTTGGGCCTTCAAAAAATTGGTTTAAAGGTAACTCTTAAAGTAGCTTTGGTTTGAGGACTTTGAATGCCATATTGGTATGTGTGTCTATTTATATGCACATATGTGTATATACAGATATGTAGAAGAGTGTAGAACTTATGTATTTTTCCTGTGAATATTACCCTGTGTTTGTCTTCAAACTCTCAATACTTTTTGAGTAAATTTATGATAGTAATATTACAGATGTGAGAGAGAAGGTGTGAGACTTGCAATAAGAAATTTCTTTACATTTATACATTTAGTTATATTGTTTATCTATGTACATATTTACAATTGTATTTATAAGTAAAACATTCCCCTCTTCCTTTAATTTTGTGTGTGCTAAATCAAATTGTCATCAACTTCAACACTGTAAATGGAGTTAAGTCAATTTATTTTTCTATTTCCATTTACACAATATATATATTGTTGCTATAATATTTCACTTAATAGTTTATAAAGTCAAACCTGTAATTAAGTAAATACTTAATTACTTAATTTAAAGGTATGTTTGGTCTCCATTAAAAATAGAGGTAGAACTAACATCAAAACAGAATATTCAGCTTTCTATCACTACTCCCTGACTTTCTTATTTTGCATAAAAGCATTCTAAGAATAAGCTAACTTTCCAGCTGTATTCATTTCTCATTCACTCCCACTTACAAAGTTTCTTGTATAAAAGTTGTAGCATTTTAAGAAATTTATTGTGGCCCACAGGCACTGAGAATCAGTCTCAGAGAAGGGTTCATCTACAGGAAAACAAAAGGAGTGCTACACTGATATGTCTTTCAAGCCCAATGTTAGTAGTTACTATCATATTACATTATCCTTGTAAGTACAATGAAAAAATTAACTGCTTGATTTACAAAAAAACGTTGTGTAGAGGAGTGACAGTAACATTTTCAAGCAATTTGCCATATTTTTCTAGACAGTTTTTTTCTAGGATATATACAGTTTCACATTGTTTTAATCTTGTTTATTTTCTTTTTCTTTTTTCTTTCCTTTGATTTCCATATACAGAATCATAGAAGATGAACCGAAAGTGACTATAAAGCTGAAAACTGTTGTGCTGCCAGCCCTTATCCAAGATTCCAGTGAGAGTTTCAGAAATAAAGCAATTCTCAGGGTGATTTCTTCTCCTTTTTTTTTTCCTTCCATTTTTAAGAATATCTCAGAAAGTAAATTTTCTTCTCTATAACCAGTGAAATTGATCCTATTTTTATCATGATTTATATCTTCTAATTCCCCACAGCAGATTCAATCTGCAGTGTGTTATATTTGACACACTTGAGTCAGAGCCTAGATTCAAACTTTTGTCCCTGTTTAAAAAGGCAGAAAAACATGCTGGCACAAATTGACTGAACCTTATTGCCTGGATAAAAATGTCACTCCTTTAAAACTTGGGAACATCAGCATGCAAAATACTACTGCAGTGGGCTGTAACAGGACAGAATGTACCTATGTTTTCCAGCATTCTTATCAGTTTTATTGCTCTTCATCTCTTACAGAATTGCAAAATAGAGCATAAGATTCAGATTATATACTCAGAATGCTGAGAGAATGGTCCTTTGTGACAGGGCTGACTATATTTAATCTTATTATTTTAGTAAATGCACAAAGGCTTGAAAATAAACAGTAGGAGAGTCACAGAGAAATGCCACAGATATTTTACAAATCAAGACTTATCCTTGCTACCTCTGCATTTACGTTACAATTGGAATGGAAATATGAAATATGAAATATCAGTTATGGTTCAGACCAGAAACATTTTTTTATGGTGACTAATCACCATGAAAAATAGACATAATTTTAATACAAGTGCCTAACCATTCTCCTCTCAAGGAAAACTGCAAAGGTTTCCTTTAAAAATATAATGGGATATCACAGAATTATAGGAATTGAAAAAGACCTCTGGAGATCATGGTGTCCAATGCTCTGCTAAAGCATTTGCCTACAGCAGATCAAACAAGAAAGTGTCCAGGAAGCTTTTAGGTAACTGTAGAGGACTCCACAATCTCTCTGGGCAGCCTGTTCCAGAGCTCCATCATTCTCAAAGTAAAGAAGCTACTCCTCATGTTCAATTGGGACTTCCTGTGTTGCAGTTTTTTTTCCATTGCCACTTGTCCTGTTGTTGGGCACCACTGAAAAAGCCTGGCCCCATCCATTTGACTTTCACACTTTAGATATTTATAAACATTTATCAGACCCCTCTCAGTCTTCTCCTCCCCAGGCTGAACAGTTCCAGGTGTCCCAGCTTTTCCTTGTACAGAAGACGTTCCAGGCCCCTCATAATCTTTGTTGCCCTTCTCTGGACTCCTTCTAAGAGATCCCTCTCTCTTCTGAACTGGGGAACCCAGAACTGGACACAGTACTCCAGATGTGGCCTCCCCAGAGCAGAGTAGAGGGGGAAGATCACCTTCCTCAACCTGCTGGCCACACTCTTTTTAATGCACCCCAAAATACTATTGGCCTTTGCACTGAGGGCTAATGAGTCTCTCCAAAGAGCATAATGTTGGGGAATTTTAGAGACATGGATAAAGCACATTTAAGAATACGTGTTCTGAGTAAAGGATAAAGAAGGTAAAATAGATTTTCACTCACACAGAATAAAGCATGAGCTTTGGCTAGGGAGATATTTCTGCAGGGTATAAAGAGGCTACAGCACTGCCAAAAATTATTGCCTGCAGAAAATCTCACTTTGTAATTTCTCAAAGTATGAGAACGTTTTTTGCCCTGAAGCTTGTTTTCTTTCATGAAGAAAAGACTGTTTCATGAAGCACAGATCATTTTTGTAAGTGAAGGCTTGTTAAGAGTAAAATGCCCCCTATAACATCCCAGGGCTAGAGAAAATTAAAGATTCAGACATCTAGTGGTTAAGTGTTACAACATCTACCTTTTTCAGTGTTTGGCCTCAACAGAACATGAAGTTAGGGATAACGTATCTAAGCACTGTAGTCCAGACACATTTATGGCAGGCATATCTATGGGCACCAAGGACAAATGACATCTCAAGGAACTGCTCAGTGCTGCACATGGAACCCTAAAGAGACAGTAATGTTTGGTCAAAGATATTTTTAGTGCTCAAACCTGCTGTTTGCTCATATGGACTAGCTCTGTCATCCCCAAAATCTGAGAAAAGCCCCCAGAAATAATATTCTTAGTATACTTTACACTCTCACGCAGGCACCTGAGCCAAGATTGATCCTAGCTCTCTTCATCTGATATCTACAGCAAGTAAGACATTTATCTTTAAAATGAGACGACTACTAAAAAATATGGTGGGAATGATTATAAACATACATATTTTATACATGTAAAGTACATCTTATCTAATTCAGTAGTGGTTACAGCATTTGCACTGAAGTGAAAAGCTCTATTTATCTTGGAAATTCCCTAACCTGCTTATAGTTCCAAAATTTTTTCAGCAACAGGTAACATGAGAGGCTGGCAGAATGGGGGCATTCGCCAGCCCCTCATCTTTAATGTCAGGAACAGATCTGTCAAACGGAACACAATTTTTAGCAAGTGCTCAGTGTAATTAGGAGGAAGGATTCTTGGATGCCCATGACTGAGAAACATCTGCTTTGCACTTTTATTCAGAGAGTGATGAGACACTTGAACAGGCTGCCCAGAGAAGCTGTGGATGCACCATCCCTGGAGGCATTCAAGGCTGGGTTGGATGGGGCCCTGAATTTATCACATGAATATTGTAGTATATTTTACTGAGATCAGGATTATTAACTTTATCCATGGGGCAGCAGTTCTAAATGTAATTCTTTTAGAGGAGAGTTCTTGTAATGCTGTCATCTCTCATGTAAAAGCATAAAGCTTGGAAGATGAATATGTGTTCCAAAATTGACTCAAGACTGTAAGATAATAAAATATACACAAATGGCCCATCAAATTTGTTGGTTATCTACTAAAGAAGGAGCATTTGGAATGTACATTAGAGTACAGAAATAATAACAAATAAGGAAATAAGATAGACACAATATGTAGCTTGCTTTTGGAACACTAATTTCAATTTCTCTCTCTTGAGAACTGAATAGGTTGAGAGTTACATGTAAGCATTGGAATTGGTATTGATACGAGATGTATAAAATGGTGAAAGATAGGATAAGCATATGAGCATTCACCAAAAAAAGGGAAGCTGCACAAAACAACAAAGATTCAGCAAAATAGGAAAGTATTGGTTGACAGGAATAAAAACCTGTATGTAGAATGAGATGCATACTCCATAACAGTTTCAAGAGGACAGAAGACAAGCAGAAGGAAGAAAAGACTTTGCAGACAGGGTGCAAAATTCAGGGGTTAGTACAAAAACCTTCTGAGGTCATTGGGATTGCTTTGCTCTGCTTTTTGAGACCTTCAAAGATCTCTATCTCTGAATTGAAGTCACTGGCAGCAATGGGAGGTTGTTACTCCTGATAGGATCGACATTATGGGAGATGTACAGAATGAGCTATTTCAAGCATAAATAGGGTATTCTTACTCTTTCATACAGAAGACTGAAGAGATATCTGTTCCAACAGCATGTGCAATTATTGTGGCCTGTATTCAGGAAGATTAAGTGAAAGTGTAACAGAATGATTGAGGAAGTGGGAGCCTTGCTTATAAAGTCAATGAAAAGTCCTAGTAAAATAAAAGCAGTGCTTAAACGTTTAAAAGACAAGTATAGAAAAAGAAGAATTTATTCTCAGCTAAAGGATAACACTTGTCAAAGGACAAATAGAGATAACCTCAGTGTATATGATTTTATGCTGGAAATTAAAAGCAACTTTTGAACCCTCTGAGCTTTGAGACAGAAGAAAATCAGCGCTGGGAATTTAACTGGCTGCCATATGTATCCTGTTGCAGGACTGCAGAAGTGAGTGTTTGATCTACTTGCCTAAAGCAGGAGGTGTCTTTCTGCCTGTTTTCCATTTCCTTGAGAGTCTGAATTCGCAGCAGAGTTTTTCAGCTATATGCAGTGGAGATCAGTTTCATTTTTCAGAAAAAAGGAACCTTTGTGTTTGCCTTCCACGAAGTTGAAATGTACACATTTATATCTGTGTAGCCTTTAACAATTTTAACGTGAATAGATCAATAAACCAAACAGTTTTAGCAGAACAAATAAACATATTTTCTTGGTATACATTGCTAGCATGTTCTATCTTTTTTGTACAGATTTTTGAAATCTGCAATGAATGCTTAAAACTTTAAAGCTTACTTTCAGTAGAATGTATATTCATTAAAATAGCCTTTCATTCAAATGTAACTTGGAATGGATCTTAAAGATCATTACTAGTGAAACTTAAGATCATTTGGGGCTTTCTACATAATTATGTATAGTCTAAATATTCTCTTTATTTCACCTTGCTTATATGTTAATTGAAGAACGTTGTTACTAACATTATAATGTCTTGTCCAGAGTTGTTAATTCTACACAGTGTATTTGTGATTTCACTGGGGTGTTGATTACAATGGTTATGAATTAATTTATGCATTGCAATGAATTTTATTCACGGGGAATTGTTATGACAACTACATTACTGCTGCACTGAATTTCTATAAGGATTCTCTTTCAAACTTCAATAATGCTATCTCATTCTTTAAAAAACAAATATTATTTTTCAATTATAAGCATTAAAATAATAGATATGAGAGGAAAAGAATATTGCTATTATATATTTGGGTTTACAAGAAGAAGGTCAAACCTTTTTATCACTGTATTCTCTTTGGGAAACTGAGAGAGGCTATATTACTTGTAAGGTAATTAACATTACAAAGAGATTTATGCAGTTTTAGTCTAATTTTTTTTTTTTTTTTTTTTTTTTTTTACCTGACTGTGGAAAATAACTTGTCACTTATGCTTAATGTTTTGGCACCTTCTATTATATGTATTTTTGTTTTCATAACAAGTCTATAACAGAAAAAAAATTGAGCAATAACCAATTCAAGTTTATGAGTATTTAGACTGGAGGACAAATAAATATAGTTTATGAAAACTGTATAAAAATCACTGTTGAAACTCTATTTTTAAAAGTCTTAAGACAACAAGAGTGGAAACAAGTGGAAATTATTTTCTCCCAACAGCAGCCTTAATTCTCCCGACTTACAGACTTCTCCAGGTGTTGTTTTTCTTTCACAGCTTTATGCCTTTGTTTGCCCTGCATTTTTATTCTGTATTTACATGGCCTTTGTTGTTAAAGCGATGAAGTTAACAAGCACCTGACAGCTGTACAGCAGGTACTCCAACCCCCTTCAGTGCCCAGCAGATATTGCTTAGTGCACATCCATCAAACTGGCACCTGAAGAAGCCTAGGAAGGATGCTGAGTCTTAATGAAACTTTGACAACAGTGGAAGAGCCTTCAGAGATTTGTCCCCGAGTGTAACATGGAAAAAGGTAGCAGATTGGTTCCCTCTCTAATTTATCATTTGTCAAGGCTTCAGGTATATATATATATAGTTTAATCGTGACTTTTTCATTGTCTGATATTCTGGACTTAATTTCCATACTGTGTTATGTCAAAACAAAAATAAATCATTATGAATGATGTAAGAAAGTGAGCTTTTTTTTTTTTTTTTCCAGGCATGTATAGCTATTTAATTTTATTTTTTGTTTTCTAAGCAGTCTGGATTAAATAATTGTTTATACAATTACAACAATACAAATTGTTGATTGTTCATTTAGTTCTTGCTACAATTTAAAACAAATGTTCATAAATTTATACAATACAATTTAAAAATGTCTTCTCAGGACAGTATATTTTGTCAGAATACACATTTAAATGGTAAATCTTCTGACAGAATGAAAAAAAATCCCCATTCTGGCAAAAAAAAAAAAAAAAGAGAATACTGGCAAATTGACAGTAAACTGGCTGTAACATTCTCTTCCCCCCTCCAAAACATACACAATTTATAAAAAAAAAATTAAGGATCTTCTCATTATCACAGTATTTTCCAAAGATTGAGAGAAGTTTACTGTAATATATAAACAGACTAAAGTTTAAGAGTGGTCTAAAACTAGTGCAGTCTATTTACTTCTGCAAAATTTATCTGTGCTCTTTGATCCTCATTGAGTAATGATTATGTAAGGCCCAAAATTAAGAAAAAAAAAACACAAAATAACAACAACAACAAAAGAGGACCTCAGATTTCTTATTTACACATATAAATAAACAAATAATATTTTGAAGTGCTGTTCTTGCTGTCAATTCCAATGTCTTTTGAATATCTCATAAGATGGTCAGGTACCCGTCAGGTACCTAATATCTGAACATGGCTGTAGCATTTTAATATCAGGCATCTTTTTATTTATTATTTATTTATTTGTTTTAAATGATGGAATACTTGTGAGGGAATTAAAGCACACAGGCAATGATCATATAAAACTTGGATGATCCTTATCCAGAAATAAAAAGCATGGCTACATTTAACAATCTCTTCTTATCCTGTTTTATAATGTCTGTGAATATTGATAGAAAAGGATACTGTGAGATACAATACTGCTTCGTTATTGACATTAAGAAAAAGTAAATATATCTGTGTCTTATGCTTTCAAAGTATGTGACATTTACCTGTTTCAGTATTCAGCCTGTGCTAAATTCTTTTCAAATCTTGGCATTTTCTCTTCTACTTTTCTTCTCACTGCTTCCTTTTCCATAACAATTTCTTCTAGGGATTTTTTCCTTGTTATTCTCATCTCTACCTTTCCTATTCTTCTTCACTTTTGTGCACTACTTCTCATTTTTCTGTTTCCCATTCTGGCCTGTTTTTTCTGCCTTTTCTTTTGTTGTTAAGTTTCTCACCCTCAGCTCCTTCTTCATTTCCTGCTTATATTCCCTTTCATTTCCCCAGTCTTATATTTCTTTTGTTTTTCACTATTTAATGGCTCTCTTTTTTTCAACACCGTTGTTGAAGAAAACAAATGTTATTTTTACATTTTATATATTCTGGGTACTTTCTCATTCTCTCTATGGAATTTCAGTAAAGGCTTTCTTTTGTTTCCCCTCTGTACTCTGCTTTCAAATCAGTCACTGAAAACACTGCAGATATCATGAGCAGCAATTTTAGAGGCAATGTCATCATAATTTTAGGAGGTAATCTCAGCATGTCCGTTTCTTATGTATGGTTATGTGTATCTTCATTGAAGATATGCACATGATTATATGGCTCTGTGGTGCTGTTCCATTACTATGGTAACACAGAACATCTACCATTTGTGTGTGATGGGGAATTTGGGAAGTGGCCCCTTTTATCTGCTCAAAGTACCTATAATACGTATGTATGTATGTGCACCTAGAATGATTTGAAGAAATGTAATAGTAATGACTCCACCATTTAGTCCATAAAAGATGTGGAATTTGAACAGCATCTGCCTGTGTAATCTGTCTATCTATCTATCAATCTTTCCATTTATCTATCTCTTAACAACCTAATCTTAGTATGTTCAAAGAATAGAATAAACACATCATATCTGCTTTTTTAATCTAATTTGAATTATAAATATGTTCTCAGGAAAGTTCTTGGATGACAATGCTTGTATTCCGCATTTACCTGTGAAATCTTTTCTAATTGACTGACTGATAATGGAAGACTTCTCCCTGGAAAGGAGACTCTGATCTTATAAATAATGCCAGAATTATAATTACAGTCAGTGTTCCATAGTTAAACCCAGATTTTAAAACATTTAAAAAATTCATCCATAAATACTGACAAATATATCTAAATACCACACAGAGGAGAGGGAGATCTGTGGGCTGCCTGAGGTGGGAGTAAAGTCTTTCATTGATGCTAGGAATTAAAAAAAAAAAAAATTATTACAGATTGTTTGAGCTGAATGCAACTTTCTGCAAAAACTGTGGAAAAGAAAATCATGAATGCACTGGATAGCTAATGGCTAATTAATTAATAATAGATAAGCTTTTCTGGGAAAAGCTAGGGCTGGTAGCAACATTACAATTTTGCCCAAGTTACATGGTGAAAATGAGGATTCTTAGTCTCTTAGAAAACTAGTCTCCCTTGAAGAACATAGGAATAGAACAGGGGCAAGTTTATGTGACAATTTTTTCCTAATATATTATATGGTGATTGATATATTTTCACTAGGAAAATGCTTGACTGTGTCACATAATCGCATAATCACATAATTATATGCATGCTATTTCTTTATGCTGGACCTAAACTCATCAGGCAAACAGTTTATTTTGGTTCTTTCTGTTTTTTTTTTTTTTTTGTAACATGTACTATGACAGCAAAATGTTCATGAAACAGAGGAATGTCAAATAAGATTTAGGGGTTTAGGAAGAATGTAGGCAGATCACTGTCAAGTGCAGTGCTAAAGAGTCTTATAGGGAGGGAAGAGGTCCTCACTGCTTCTCTCCCTTCCTCCTTTTGTGATAGTCTATGTGGTATCAAAAGAAATCCTGATGATAAATGGCATAGGGCAGCCCAGGGGACCAGTATCTCCTGGGAAGTACAAAAATGTAATGGCTGTTCTTTGGTCCAATTAGCATTTATCTCTCTACAAAACCATAAACAAACAAACAAACAAACAAATATTCTGTTTACTTCTGTTTCTAGTTGCTGAATTGTTAGACTTGGTTATTACAATATATTGCTATCTTTCATACCAAAGTCACATACATCTTTGGTTAAAATTTTTGGGGTGCAGGTATGTGAAGTACTCCAATTCACTGAGAAATGCCTTTTAGAGAAGAGCCATCTTTGGAGGAGCTGACACATTTGTGGAACTTAGTTGGCATCAGCAGACACCAGATTGCTCAGATTGGGTCGATTCTTAATTTTCTAAAGCAATACCAATCATTAAAAATCAAACATCTGTTTCAGTTTTGAATATATTATAAATAGATGTGATACATTTATAATATCTTTGGTTATTTTTTTCCTTTCACATTCATCATCTTTAAGACCATTAGAAATATTTTAACTTATGATTTTTATTTAATACCAGGTACTTCACCTCTCTAAGACTGAATGATACGAATTACATAGCTATCTTTCTCTGAGCTAGGAAAGGACTTGAGAAAAATAATCTAAACTGTAGGTCCAAAGGCAAATAATTTAACTTTTCATCTAATAATCTACCAAGATCTTAGAGCTACTCTGCAGTGCAGTGCCTGAAGCTTCTCACAATAAATAGCTTTCTTCAGGCTCAGAAGATGTATTTTTATTTGACCTTCTTCATGTCTGGACTAGTTGCTTCCATACATAAAAACAACAGCCAGTTCAGGAGAGCTATCAGGGAAAAAAAAAGATCCTGTGTTTATAAAGCAGATATTAGTAAAAACAGACACTAAGTTTGCAGCTGTTATTATCACCAATATTGTACCAAAACAAAGAAACGAGGAAACAGAACAGAGTATTTTGTAGGTGAACTAGGCATAAAACTGTAGAAGAAAGAACCAATGATATCTTTTCATTTTAGTTGTTCTTGTTACTATTGTACTTGCTATTATCATTCTGTAAGTTGCAAAGCCTTTTAAAATTTAAACAGTCTTAGGAAAACCTTCCTTTTACCTTATAGAGAAGTATTGATATTAAATTTGAAAGACTAGTATTTCCATGTAGCATAGTAGAATAAACAGAATTTCTGCATAATCTTTTCTTTTTTAACTCTCTCCCCCCCACTCCCTCTTTAAAAAAAAAAAAACAAAAAATTGAAAAACTCACTGGCATTTGAACTTTATTATTTTTATAGAAGTTGATAATGGATCAATTCAAGAACAGGGTGGATCTGACTATGATATAACTGGTCAGTATTTCAAACCAAGTAAGTGACTGTGCTATATCTTTCCAGATATCTTACTCACAGTGCCATGAGTTTACTTACAATAGGCTCTTGTAAGTCAAAGCCAATGCCTAAAGCTTCTCACAATGGAAAGCTTCTCAAAAGGAATGTCTTTCACAGGTGCTTAAGCTAAGCTACAGGCAATAGATAATGAATTTGTCAGAAACATGGATGAAAAGTCAAACAATTCAGTACCACAGTACTCAAGAGAGTTCATTCAGTATTCACGGAAACATAAAATAATGCAACAGTAATGAAAATGGAGGTATGTATGGGACCTTTGATGCCACAGTTAATGAATAACTGGTGTTTCCAGACTTCTGTGGTATTGCAGTCAGGTTAGTATAGAGGAACTGCTGAAACTGTATTGATCCGTGAAGAGGCTTTACCAGTGCAATGAATGTATTTATCACCACATCCAAATTCCCTGTGCATTAGTTTTACTGGCATTGTGCAGATGGCAGAATAATTTTTTTGTGCACTGAAGCATATTTCAGCTCAAATAGTAGTGCATGCAGGTGGCTGGAGTAGAACAGTATTTCCACTTAAGATAAACCAAAACCAAACAAATGTCTAGCTTCATGAAATACTTGTGCAATTCCTACAACATCCTTGGGCTACCTGGACCAGCATGTCATCCTGTCTGTCATTAGGTGTGTGCAGGCTGACCTAGGTTGAAATGGCAATGCTGGTGAGGTAAGCTTGACTTATCCTCTGTACTAAGTGGATTTGTTTGAATGTGAAAAGATTGATTTAAACAGAAAAATGGTGATTCTACACATACCTACTAGTCAAAGGAAAGGAATTAATCTGAACATGTGTTATGAACTTAATCAAAGCAAGTGCCTGTGAGATATATGCCACATGGCCAGAATTTCAACAATTATAGATGACTTATCTGATCCATCAGAGCATCAGGGAAGACTTCCATAATTCTCTTTTCCACTGACGTGAAAAACTGGTATTTTTCTATGTAGCACAATGTCCCTGTGTATGTGATTTCATATGCCCCAACAAACTGGGTCTAAGCTCTTGCTGAGTTAAATTCAGTGAAGTCACTGGAATTTCATCATGTTACTTGCTTGCCTGCTGTTTTGTCCAGTATGTTTTATGATTTGTCAACAAATACAACATTAGAGAGAAAAAAATAAGAGATGAACAGTTTCAAGCTAAATGGTAACAATCATACTCTTAAAACAATTTATATGTAAGTATGATGTCATTAATAACGTAGACCAACTTACCAAATAGTGGCCTTGTATAGCTAGACTTGGCCTTTTAGAAATCAAGAGGGATTTTGCTAAGAAATCTGAGGGGATAAGTGTGAGGAAAAGTACAACAGTGTTTTATATTGTGGTCTGAATTATACTGTATTTTACCACTAAGGTATCAATTATAACATCCTTCACAAGATCAAACACAAAGAAATCCCTTCTGAAGTTAAAATTTGCAGAACAAGCTATTTTCCATTCAAATTTGTTATTGCCTGCCAGGTTTTCACATAGTTCTGATACAAAATCAGTTACACTGGAGAGAGGGTTTGTGTGTGTGTGTGTGTGTGTGTCTTAGGTTAATATTATCTTGGATTACTTCTGTACATTATTTAGTTGCACTGAATGCAAAGAAATGTTTAATCAATGAATCATACAGTAAGTAAATTAGACAGTGATATTCTGGCTTTTATGCCACAGGCATTTGTGCATACAAAGAACAGAATCCTTCCTCCAGAAAGGGTACAGAATTATGTAAGCTCATCTCAATTCAGCCCCAGGTACCCACACTCCCCACTGGCAGCAGAGTATTTAATTTCTTGGAACATTTCTATTATTAATTTATCTAACAGAAACAATCATCATACTTTTTTTTTTTTTTTTTTTTTTTTTGGCCTGCTCTCATGATCACATTATTAAAATCTCTAAAGTCAATGAGATCTATACTGATTTCTCCTAGGTGAGAATTTTACTCTGCCAGTAGACAGAATGAAGGAAATACATTTATTTCAGGGCATGCATATGTTGTATAATTCTTCAAGGAATGTATTTGAATAAAAAGACTGTAACTGGCTATAGTCTTGTATAAGAAACCTTCTTATGAGCTTTGTGTGATCATGCTGTTGAAAGGTATGCTCTGCTAAAATACTTGTTGCTGAAATCGGTTATAAAATGAGAAAGGATTTTTTTTAATGGTAAGAAAACATGGATTAAGATCTCTGGGGATATATAGCAGAATCTACAATAGCAGTCTCCCCTTAAGCCAGATAAGAAAGCCTATTAGGCAGATGGCATCACACAGGAAAAAAGTGATCAAGCTGTGAGAAAGAGAGCCAGATCCACTTAGTGTGATAATTAGAAAAGAAAGAGCCCCAAAGGAAGTGCAAAATAGTAAAATATAACATCACAGAAAAAAAAAGAAGTGATGGAGATTGTATTTTGGATCCAGGAAAAGGTTAGATTAAGACGGAAATAAGGAAGGCCTATGAAATGAGTGGGGAGAGTTAGGGCTGAAATTGTGTTATGTGTTATGGGATTGTAGTTCACTGAAAATAGGACTGATCTGATTCTTGTCTGGTGCCAGTAGCAGTTCTGGAATTTGAAACTCAGGACACCTGTTTACTTTTTTGCTTCTAGTCTGTGCTGTGTAAAACAAATCAAATTCTGTGATTTCCGTATTCATTATTACATAGTTCATTATTACACATACATTCATTATTGAATACAGTTCACCTGGGTATATGGATCCATACAGATATTACATTTCTTTGAATTTTTTTTTTTTGAGATTTAAAGAATAAACAGCTTGTTTCTTGCACATTTAATCAAGAAGCTAGGTTTTTATTAAATTGAAGTATTATTTTACTTTTTTAAAAATTGTCACTTTGTTAATTCAACCTTTAACTTCACTAAGAGTGATGTTAGCATTAACCTTATTTCACAGTTATACTTCCAGACAATAATAGCTTCAGCATTTAAAACAACTGAGTTACCTTACTGTCTCAACTACACAGCATACACATACTGCTTATCAAACTCTTCTAGCTCAACAATTAATGTTCATGGTCGTTAAGTAAAGTCCATACTTAAGCTGCTACCCAGCTCCAAGCAAACTCTACTAAAATGTTCCAGAGATTTCTATTCATTCATAAGACATAGCAGTGCCTCAGCCTCTTTGGATGGTATGCTTTGACTTTATTTACTAATTTTGTGAAAAAAGACAATAGTAGATACATTGGCTGAAGGCTAATTATACACTGTATAAATGTAAAATTACTATCAGTTTTGCATTCTTCTATGGTTTAACTTATTCTTCCTTTCTGTAGATATGAATAAAAGAGTTAAATTTGATGGAAAAACTCTGAATTTGCATCCATATCTCACTTTAAAAAGTTCAGTCTTTTTTTACATTTCTGTAATATAAATAAAGATAATATTTATTTACCTTCATGAAGTCCTCTGAGTTCCAGACTGGAGGTAAAAAAGAAGAGAACTCATCAGTATTTCTAAATATTTATCAAGTCCCTGTTCTTGATAAAAAAACTTTAAGCTTAAACTTCAATTTTACATTGAGTAGGGCTTTTTCTTAATCGTTTCATAGGATTTTTGAGGCTTTTGCATCACTGTAATCTCATTTATTTCAATGAAATAAAGAAACCCATATCATTTTTAAAAATATTATTCTGGATTCACTAATCCATTCATGTACTTTTGACTTTTGCCATCAAGACCAAAGTGGGGATTTTCCAAAAGGCTACTCAGTGACATATAGTATTAGCAGTGCATAAATTCACAATCACAGCGAATACATTCAGCTATTCAAATCTTGAAAGCACTGAGTTGCTAATATATATACAACATTACTGAGGTTCAGATCTGGAAACATGCCCAGAGGAACTGGCACGACTTCTTCTACAGAAGACAGTGGTAGAAGTTGTCGTCAGGCTGAAGGGAAGCAAAGATTTAAATCCACGTGAAAAAAAGAAAAGAAAAGAAAAAAAAGGAAAAAAGAAAAAAAGAAAAACCTATGTCATTCTTGAGGTCTTCTTTACAAATGTTATTTGAATGTTTATTGGGTCAAAATCAAATATTTTTTCTTCATTGTCTACTAATTACAGCAATTGCACAGGAAGCCTGAAATAGATAAATAGTGAATTGAGTGATTCCACACTATTTATTTTATAATTACATTCAATAATCCTGAAACGACTACACCCCAGTGGAACGCTGGGGTCAACGCTGTTTCTTTTACTAGTTCAGAGTAGGAAAATCCATTGATATCCAATGATATCTAATCACAGTTTATGAATAGATATATGAAGGTGACTTTGAAAGTAATGTATCCTGTTTATTTCCATGGAAACAACATCAGATACAAAGACGACAATAACATTACTTGATAGAGAAAATTCTCATCTACTAAATACTATTTTTCAACAGTCACCACCATGAACCAATTGATGGGGATAAACTGATTGAGATGCCCATTTTGTGATGTGAAAGCTAAATACGGCAATCCAGAATGTGGCTTGTCTTTCACATTGCTGTCCCCACTGTTGAAATACACCACCCACTGCCTCATTGTGCTCACATCCACTGTTTGGTCTCTATAAACGTTCAGCAAGCATTGATGAATGTCAGTGGGTGCCATTTTTTCCACCTAGAGAAATTCAGTGACACATCTTTGCTTCATCAGAATTCCCATGTCAGATGCCATTCTGTCAGACTGCTCCTCTGCTGCCATCTGTCACATGGCAAAAACATGTAATGGAATACTGGTGGAAGATTCAACATCTACTGCCATGCCACCAACATCTGCCTCTGATGTCGTGGGCCAACATCACAAAATAGGAGGCATTAATAACCCTCATGTGTTGCACTCACAGAAGGTAATGATTTAAAATACAATTATCTAAAAATATGGTGAAATACCAAAGGCTCTTAGATGACACTATAATTATGTTAAACCATAACATGATACTATTCAGATAAATTAAATTACTTTTATCTTATTGGAGGTTAAAAAGGAACTTAAATATTATCATTCTGGGGGGGGAAAGATCATCTTTAGCAAAAATAGAAACAAATAAAAAAATAGGTAAGCCATCTCTTTACACAATTGTATTGTCACTTTCAGGCATTCTGCATTTGCAGGCACATAAATGAATAGGAAAACACATCCTTGAATTATACCTTGTTTCACACTGGAGAAGTCTCAAAAAATTCCACTCCATTCTTGCACCATGTAATGTTGTGGGTTTTTTGTTTTTGTTTTTGTTTTTTTTTTTTAAATCTAATTTAATGAATGTACAAAATCAGCATTAAAACAAACATTCTGCAGCATTTATTTGTATTGGAGCAGTTCTAGGTTTGCTATATGCTGTTCACAGCTGTTCTGACACCCACACTTCTACCCAAATTGAACAGGACTATTATTTTGTTATTTGCTTAATAGTAACTAGTAAAAATAAAAGCCTATTAATAATATAGCAACAGCAGTGAATTTACATCTCATTTTTTATGAGTGAAATAGGTAAATCACTCACATCCGATTCACATCCAGGCAATGACTTTATTGCAGCATTTTATTCTACTTCATATTTACATCTACTGTAAAAACATGAAATTTGTGTCATTATCTTAAAACATACTTTGTTACATTTTTTATTGTGGTTCTAAATCCCACAAAAATATGAAGAAAACAACTAATTTATATGCAGTGAGAGCATTCACTTGTTTACTCACATGGTATTTGAAGGGCATTGAACAGAAACGGAGAGCAGAGCTGAGACTTTTTTTAGCATCAGCTGAAGAAGGTGGTAGTCCCTCTCAAGTGATACAACATCAATTAAGGTTTTCTTCTTGGTTTGTACTGTAAGTGTAAAAGACTCTTCATATAGCTAAGAATGCATAAAATGTTTGCCTTTCAGACTCCCTCTCTAATGGGGAAAAGTTGAAGTATTTCAATCATATGAAGGTGATAAATACTATAAGCTACAGAGAGTAAGACTTTTTCCCTCATGTTCAATGAAAATGAAGTTTGAAGTTTTCTAATGGGCCCAATATTCATCCACTTGCTAGTGTCTCCTAGAACAATAACTTTCCTTTTGTCATATTCTTACTCTCTTTGCATTCTCCATGTTTCAAGTAGCTCACTGAGCATCTACTCTAGGAGCTGTAGTTTTCTCAGTTTATGAAGCTTTTAAGTTGTTTAATCCTTTTATTAGCTAAATATTATTTGGGTTAATAATCTTGTTTATCAAAGTTGTCTTACTAAATTAAGATATGCTTGCTAGGAATCACACTGTTGATGTTTTCACTCATGTGTTCATTGATGGCAAATTCACACATACACACCTCTGCTTCAATTTGTTCTTCTCATTTCTCACATTGTGTGAAAATCTTTGATAAAGGCTCATCAAAGTCATCAGAATTCTTTGTCTGCATTAATTTGTTTTTGTCACCCATTAGCCCTGAAGTCCATTTTACAGAATATCCCGTAAAAGGATGTGTGAATGTCATAAATTGTGCCTGCCACAAATAGAGTTCTTTGAAAATGAAAACTAATTTTCATAAATTTGATATATTTCTAAGATAAAATGTAGTGCCAGATCATCAACTGTTTTAAACTGATTAAGCTCTTTTGATATTTTTTCCATAGTTTACTGATCTTTATTCTATCATGTACAATATTTCAGCAAGCACTTTCTCTAGGCCATGCTTGCCTCTCAAGGAAAAACATTAGGAATTACTTTTTTGTCAGGAAGAATTAATTCATGTTCTCTCCTTTTTTTTTTTTTTTTTTTTAATTCTTTGTATTTTTATAGTTTTAACCAAGTAAATGTAAAATTAAAACAATTAAAAATTAATAAATAAAGACAACTCAGATTTAGCCTCTGACTCTTTCTACTAATATGAAACAACTATTTATGTTGCTCATTTCTAAATTGCAGATTTGCTGTCATGCTTGTCAATGTATTTGTGGCTTTAATAGATTTTTCTTTCAGCAACATCTAGGAATATATACATGACCTCAACAGAATTTGAACTCTGCATTTTGCTGGTGATTTTTCATGATTTGTGCTGATCAAACTTTCTTTGTCATATTCCAATTTGCTTTGTCAAATCACTAAATCTTTATTTATGATCAAGCTGGAAATCTTCCCTGGTGGTTTGCTTCTACAAGGTGTTGATTTCCAACCTGTCAGCAATGTAAAATAGTTCAGAGTACTTGGAATTTAATAGAAATATTTGGAACATTGCTGTGTTATTTTCCAAATTAAGCCACAATAAATACACTGTGGGTTTTTTTTTTTATCATATATATATATATATATATTTTAGAATAGCTTCCCTTCCTGCATTGAATTTAAATAGCTTTTTCTCAAGCTTATTTTTCTATATTCCACAGCTTGTAGTAAATTTGAGTGCATTACCAAAACATCACTGGAAGTGATTTGCTTTTGTTATATCACTTAAAATGAGTGACAATTAAATCTATAAAAAAATCTGAAATGTATTTTTTTATATACTGTGTCTGTGTCTGCCTCTCATTCCTTTTGCCGTGTTTATCCATACAGAGACAAAGAAACTAGGTGCTTCCAGTTTTCATGCCTAAAGTGCAAAAGCAAAATATAGTTATGGTCTTTTGGGATTAGTGACCCAAATGGTGAAATCTGTGTTAATTTCTTTGGGATTGTATCAATTTCTGGTTACATCAAGATAAATAAAGATCAAGTCCCTGGCAGTTAGAGAAGTATTATTACAGCCAAAGTGCTCTGAGATCAGAATCAAGTCTCCTTTATATTTTGGATCCTTTGTCTACTACTATAGAATCAATATACAGGATTTTATGTTCATATTATTGCACATCTGGAAGAAAATTAGCCTGAATACCATTTTTCTAACTTAAGAGCAATTAACAGCCAAAACAACTCCCAGCATTCTATGAGCTACTCCCAGGTGAACTGGCTGGCCTAGACACCTATAGGCATTATCTGTTCCTCTTTCTGCTTCCCATGGAATTGCCACACAGAGATAGAAAAGAGCTGAGATACAGATTCGTATAGAAGATTGATGCAATGAATGATATGCCTTTGAGAAATTCTCTAACTGCACTTTTAGCATTTCTGAGGGTTTCCTTTGTCCTCAATGCAATCTCTTCATATTTCTGCGGGCAACATTCAATAACAGCTTTTAAGTTCAACCCTTAGAACTCCCCATACATAAGTGCAAAAGAAAAGTTACTCTTTCAGTTATAGTTCTTCATCTGCCAAGAGTAGATGACACATTTTTTATCTTAATCTTGCCTTCTCTTGCATATGATAGAAACATTTTCCCTCCTTCCCTCCTTCCCTCCTTCCCTCCTTCCTCCCTTCCTCCCTTCCTCCCTTCCTCCCTTCCTCCCTTCCCCCCCCCCATCCCGTTCTCTCTCCCCCTCCCCTCCCCTTCCCACCCCTCCCCTCCCCTCCCCTCCCCTGATTATAGCTCCATGGAAATTCATTAATGTAATCCTGAAGTGATGAACTGAGGTATTTGACCATTTATTTTTGATAAAACTCATAATATCATCAGAGTATCTCTCTATATTGAAATCTCAATTGCAAATATAAAGCAAGATTTTCAAAACCTATGAAAGCATCCACTGCCACTGAATTGGTTACCTGAATTTATTGGTTTTAATGAAGTTAGCTGGAATCATCCGTGTCATATGCTGTGTCATTAACACTGGACAGTACAATGAGGCTTGGCAAGGTTTGCTGGTAAAATGTGGGACTTCTAGTGTGATGTGCCTTAATATTTTCTCAGGAATACAGGATGCCTATCTGGGTGAGCAGCACCTTTCTAATTGTTTACCTGCTTTTGGATCGTAAGGAGAATCATATCTCTTCAGTTGGTGTAATGGAGCATTTACAGCCTCCCCTTTCACTGCTGCACAGAGACAAATGCAATATTTTGTCAAGTTGTGAATAGGAGCTGCTTCCTAACTCAGACAGCTTCAAGGTCACGTGATAGTTCATAATTCAGGACTACAAAATTGCTTCTTCAGTGTGTGAATCTCAGTATGATTCAAGGAGAAATAAATTCTCCATTTCTCCTGCTAAGGCTAATTGCCTGGCAGCAGAATAAGAGAAAAGAAAGAAGGACCTTCCAACAGTGCTATCCTTGAAAATGTGGAACATATAACTCATAAATAGATACAGTGCTATTTTTAGTAAGAGAGCCTAAAGTAACAAAAGTGATACATTCAACATAGCATCCTTTGTTTGCAGTTGTCCAAGTTATCTTAGACCAACAGTTTGATTTACTATGTGTGTTTTACCTTTTTCTTCTAATACTACTATGGAAAACAACTTTGGATCAATTCACTTGGAAACCATTAACCCAACCAAGGTGAAATGTATAAAGTACTCAGTACTGAAGTTCTCTTTGGCCTCTTTCCATCTCTTTGTGCATTTTGCCCTTCATGCTACATCTATTAGTTCTGTTTGTATTTTTCCAGTGTGTCTTTTTCCTACAAACCTAAGTTGCTAGCAAGTGGGAGTAAAGCCGTATAACATAGAACAAAAGGCAGTGTTTGAAACCAAAAATATAATTTCGGGAGGCTTATTTTTACATTTTTCACATCTGTGAAAACACTGGATGCTTCAGTATTTTGTGTTTTAAATTCTTACATATTTGTTACAAGCAGATTCTGATTAGGCTTTACAATTATTGTATTGACCTAGTTGGAGAAATGTAAATGAATAACGTCCTGCAAATATTGACTTTTTCTTTTCTATTCTTAGAATAGTCTATTTTCTTGTCTTGTTGAAGATCTTATAATGTGGGATGGCTTGTAACACAGAAGGGCCATTAACTGCTGCCTATAATGCAGGCAGAAAAACTTAAAAGGTATGAAAGACCTTTGTCAATCAGAACATTATTGGGAAAAAAAAAAAAAAAAAAAAAAAGCTTTTTTATTTTCAATTTGGTCCATTTTATGATGAACAAATAGGTACTTTCAAAGTCAACAGATATACAAATTTCTGTAATGCACACCTTTTCAGACATTATTTTTCCCAAACACTTCATACCTCATACGTCACATTCCTATATTCATAGCTGAATGAACATAATATTATGTGATGCATTGTTTTACATAGTGGTATATATGGAAGCCTAGAATGTGTTTATTTGTGTTTAATTATTTTGTATCTTACTTGAAACATTATGTGAACACAAAGCTGATAGAATCAGTCCTATTTTGCTTGAGAAGGTAAAGAGTTACATGTGAAATAATGTCTAGTCCTGTATTGGTTCAAATATTGTACAAGGTCTACTCAAGAAAATGGAATATCACATCTCATACCCCAATTTCCCACAAGTAAAAAGACTGTTAAAACTGAGTTATACTTCCAGGACACCAAAATGAAAGTAGTTCAGGAAAACAGATAATTTTTGAGATCTGGAATCTCTATAGATATTTAGATAGTCTACTATGTGACTGTGTAGATCCACTGTGTTAGATCAAACCAGTGCAGTGTAAATCAGAATTGATTATAAATTAAAATATTGCATTTGGCTTCAAGCAATAGAAACATCTTCATTAGTATCTCACCAGAGTGTGATTATTTGACATAGCAAAAAATTACCAAGATCACTAAAGGGCGAGATTGGTTGAAGGGATATTGTTTTTACACATCTGTCAATCATGGACATAGGAAAAAATAAAGGTGAAAAAGTTCAATAATAATGGCATTCACATTTGGTACAGAATTCTTTTTTATTATTATTTATTTGCTTATATGATGTTTGTTGGGGCAATAGTACAGAAAAATTTTGTTGCACAAGTGCTCCTTTTTATGAAACACAAACTACAAACTAATTTTTTAATAGAAACTGAAGCAATTTACTATATATCTCATTCTGAATATACAAACAAAAATATGCAACACAATTTAACATTATTGTTTGCAATTAATGCAAATATCTCAGAATTCACAGCCACTGTAGCCACAATTATGGTTTGAAATATAATAGTCAGACTTTCAAATTAACAGGCATAATTAGTTTGGAAGTTGTATTCCGCCATTTACTTTTTACTGAAATGGTCTTTTATCTCCACACTAATCAATGGAGCTACTTGTTGAGTAAAGTGCTTAAACGATAAAATGTGAAATGTTTCAAAGACTGTTATGAGGTTGGTCATCCGAATGTGTTTGGAGATAAGGTCTAACAATGACAATTGCTCATTTTTCCTTTCCTACTCCCAGTTTATCTCAGCACGTGCTACTTAGATGCAGTGAGGTCTTGTGTTGTTATTTCTGCTGTTTCTTGTGTCTTTATGCAGTCAGTAATGTATCTCTGTACCTAACATTCCCCTTGGACTCCACTTTTTTGAAAACAAAATCACAGAATGGCCAGGGCTGGAAGGGACCTCAAGGATCATGAATCTCCAACCTCCTTGCCACAGGGCCACCAACCGCCCCATTTAATACTAGACCAGGCTGCCCAGGGCCCCATCCATTCTGGCCTTGAACACCTCCAGGGACGGGGCATCCACAACCTCTCTGAGCAGCCTGTTCCAGCATCTCACCACTCTCTCTGGAAAAAACTTCCCCCTGACATCCAACCTAAATCCTCTCCCTCAACTTAAAACCATTTCCCTTGTCCTGCAGTTACCTACCCTTTCAAAGAGTTGATTCTCATCCTGTTTGTAGGCTCCCTTTAGGTACTGAAAGGCTGCAATGAGGTCACCCCACAGCCTTCTTTTCTCCAGGCTGAACAAGCCCAGCTCCCTCAGCCTGTCTTTGTAAGGGAGGTGCTCCAGTCCCCTGGTCATCTTTGTGGCCCTCCTCTGGACCCTCTCCAACAGCTTTCTCCCTTTTTTGTATTGGGGGCTCCAGACCTGGACACAGTACTCCAGATGGGGCCTCTTAAGGGAAGGGTAGAGAGGGACAATCATCTCCCTGTCCCTGGTGGCTACCCCTCTTCTGGTGGAGCCCAGGATACCATTTGCTTTCCAAGCTGCAAGAGCACACTGCTGGCTCATGTTAAGTTTTTCACTCATCAGGACCCCAGGTTCTTCTCTGCAGGGCTGCTCTTTCCAGTCTGTGACTGAGATGCCTGGGATTCCTCCGGTCCAAGTGCAAAACCTTGCTCTTTGCTGTGTTGAACCTTATTAGGTTCACCCAGGCCCACCTTTCAAGCCTGTTGAGGTCCCTCTGAATGGCATCTCTTCTTTCAACCATGTCAACTGTGCCACTCCGCTTGGTGTTGTCAGCAAACTTGCTGAGGGTGCACTCGATTCCGTCATCGATGTCATTGATAAAGATGTTAAAGAGCACCGGTCCCAAGACAGATCCCTGGGGGATGCTGCTCGTTACCGGCCTCCATCTGGACACAGAACCATAGATGACCACCCTCTGTCTGTGTCCTTTCAACCATTTATCCATTGAGTAGTTCACCCATCAAATCCATATCTTTCCGATTTGAAGATAAGGATGTAGTGTGGGACCATGTCAAAGGCCTTGCTCAAGTCCAGGTAAATGATATCAGTCCACCAATGCCATCACTCCATCTTAGAAGGCCACCAGATTAGGTAAGCATGACCTTCCCCAAATCCCCTGTACATTTCAAGCAAATACTAAAATCCAGCTAAACAAACATGTATTGTGTATGTCTTTAGAAAATGTAAATGTTGGTGGAATACCTGGAAAAAGCCATTTTGAACTCAGTAATATGTTGAAGTCAACAGGATATACTCCTTACAGTGTAGCATGACCTAACCTTATGTGTGAAGCTGAGAGGCTGGAAATATTAATTATTCTATTGCTTCTGCAGTGCTGTGGAAAAGCTCTTTACATTTTTAAAATTAAATTATTCCCAAGGCAGCAACTAAACACATTACTTGGTCAAAATATCAAAAATGTTCCCTTTGCCTCGTACACAGATTGCTAAAATTGATTTATGTATACATGAAATTCTTCCCTTTGATATTACTAGCTATCTGTACATTTTATGCACATTCAGTGTTTCCTTAAATTTCTTCAAAATATATATGAAAAATTTATATGTGGAATGGGAGAGTTTAGTTCGTAACTATAAAATAAGAGTTGGCATTCATTATTTAGTAGTTAAATTCTGGCTTCTAGTTGTTATACTCTTTGCTGTTCCAGTTATTCCCTTCTTAATGAAAGTAATAATACAGTGGTACAGTACTAGATCAATAATTATCTTCTCAATATTTAAAAAGAAGTTTAAGTATAGTGATAATTTAAACACAGAGGAGAAAAAAAAAATTCCAAACAATAAATCTTTTAAAATTTATATCTTGTCTAACTTTTGACTAGAGTGGATATTCACAATGACAATGGCAAAATAAAAGTAATACATATCTGTATAATTAAGTGCACATGAACGAAGAATGTAAGCAAACTACTTTCTTAAGTATAACCCAGTCCTGCTATTCATGTTCATGTTATATATTTTCAGAGCAATTCTTCTCAAGGTTGTAGAAGTACTTATAGATGAAGACTATTCTTAATGGATTGCATAAATTGCATAAATTATTGCAGCTCCAGTGAAGACAAGAGAATTGCCAGAAGTGTATTGGCCAACCTAATACAAAGTAAGACTAATTTAGAAGTAAATGAATAATTTTCAGTTTATAAGTAAATGAAGCTGATCTTAGGATAAATTTGTGTTTTTCTTTAAAAAGAAAGGTTGAGATATTTACAGCACAACACCTACATCTAAGCTAATCATGTCAGATTTTCCTTATACCCACTTGAGAAATAAGTAGTTTTTAAACATCTTTCTCCTTACTCTAATTAAAGGCATAAAAAATGACACTTTAAAGTACCAATTTTTATCTTCATAGAAGATCTGAAATTATTAGAATGTCTAAATTAGGAAATCTTAATCCCCTTCTTTTGATGGATCTCATCCTCACTCCTTAAATTTTCACTGAAGAAGTACACGATCAAGAAAAAAAAAAAAAAAAAATATCAAAGACCCAAATACAGGAGAGGCTACATGTGCAGCTTTTGTCTATGCAATAAATCAACAAGTACTGAATGTAAAAGTAGCACTTACTGAAGTGAGTGGATCTCCAAAAATTTCCAGAATTTAGGGTTTGTCTGTGCATTTAGTTGCAAGACAAAGCAGAAGCAGGAGGATTTTTGGCTTCTGATTTTCTCACTACCTCTCATCCCTGCCTAAAATAATTAATTTCTCAGGCATAGGGTTGCTTTTTTTTTTTTTTTTTTTTTTTTCTCATGAGAATACCTTTCTTAGATTTAATTAACTATTCATAAGGCTTCTTCTTGTTCTTCATTCTCTGATTAAATTGATATAATGTAAGAGAGTGTGCTGATAACAATACAATAGTTGAAAGTTATCCTTCCTGCTTCACTGTCTAGTGCATTCACGAAGACACTGCTGTTGATGTGCTCCCAAACATGAAAAAATGGAGAAACAAAAAACCTTAATGAGATGAAGGTTGGGAAACAAAGGTTAATGGCACCTGCTCTTCAAGAAACTGATGAGAAAGTTCAGAGGACAACAGGAGATACTGCAGAATGTTCTTGGAGAAGAATCACACCATGTCAGATCATTTAAATGTCTCCTTTACTTGATACTAATAACACTATGCTATGGTCAACTATATAATAAAAATCCCATCAGTAACAGCAGGGTTACTCATGCATGACTGACTAATTCCTCCAGTGTCAAAAGATAGAGTTTTAAATACCCTGTGGCACAAAAGGTTAGTTCTGCTGTCACTTCATCAGTGGAAAGAAGTACATCTTGTCTTTCTTGGGTCAGTATGATGCCATACTTGATTACTTGTATAAATCATAAACTGCAGAAGTGTTATTATGTCAGTGATAAGTAGTATAATGATCCATCCATTTTTAACAGGCTAGTTGCTAACTCTGACTTCTTCACAAAAATGAGGAGAAGTATTAATCTCAGACTTATATTTACTGAAGTAGTATCCTACCATGTCATTAATAAACTTATTACTAAATTAGTTGCTATTTCATGAAACTATAGCAAAACAAACTCTTCAGATTTCTACATGCACAGCACTGAGTCATGATCAAGATTGTGGCACACAACAAAGCTGGAAAGCACTTCAGATAAATGACTGCTAGGCTTTTTCATACTTAATATGTCTCATAAAAATAAGTATAAATTAACAACTTTTTATGATTTGAAAGATGACTATAGTGATTCATCTTTCAATTATGCCATTATGACCATAGCAAGTGATGGTGTGATTCACATCTGCAGCTCTTCTGGTGTCTTTGTCAAAACAGAAAGCCTTCATCTTATACTAGGTGGACTTCATAAAATGATGGTTTCCACCTTTGGGATTTATGAACCAAATAAATTGTCCTTCACAGTCCTGACAAAGGTAAGCTTCAGAATGTTCGTATTCCCTACTAGCAATCACCAGAAAATACTAGTACTGGAAATGTTGATATCTAAAGCCTCAAAATAATGGTGCTGGGACTTTCCAGCTCCAGAACTACTGAATCTAAATTCTACACAGTTGCCTCTAGAAATGTATTGAGCGTCTGCCATCTCTTAATATATCTAAAGTGTTCTATTTTTAACAATGCACTTAATTTAATCAACGTAGTTGATATTTTGGCTATGAGGAGAGAAAAAACTGTCGTTACCTTATTTACTTAAGTTGCTCCATTTTTCCATTGTGAATGCAGTTGCTGAGCAGAAAAATCCTGGCAAAAACTGTCAGACCTTGTTATTATTTTGGGTCTGGACAGAAATTTGCTGTATGACACATCATTTGGAAATAACGAGAAGGCAGTGCACTCTAGTGAGATAACAACAGCAACCTTAGAATAACTGAATTGCAACATATAATATGACACCATGTGACCTTGAGGTATGAGAACAGCTGTATAAAGAATGTGAAGAGGAGTAAAAACATAAAGGAAAATATTCATCCATCAAAGAACTGATAGCAGAGTTGTACAGTTGTTAGTAAATTCAGATGAATATTCCAGGCCTTGGGAATCCTCAGAGATGTGAAAGCCTGGCTTATTAGAGCTGCAGTGCTTAATACATGCACAAAGGAAGGAATTGTCATTTCTTTTGAACTAAATAAAAAAAATAAAAATAAAAAAAATAATAAAAAAAGCTCCATGATTTTCTAATCTATTTATAATTCCTTTTCTAAACTATTTCTTCCTAAGATGAGTTGTCTTCCTAATTCAAAGTAGCAGTTGACAACTCCATATGTTTCTTTTGAAGATAACTGAAGGATGTCTGAAACTCCTGCTCAGTCTTTCTCAGCCCACTCCAATTGTAGCCTTTTCTCTTTCACTCCAGATATAGTAGCTTTAGCAAAAGTACATGGAATAGATCTAAGTGTTGATCAGAAAGATGAAGAAAAAGCAACAGACACAAATATTTTCTTCCTCATTTTGCCACATCTTTCAATAGAACTTTTAGAACTGCAAAGTTCTTGTAACAACACTGACAAAAGCACTAAGTTTACGTCTTTGTATTGCCCCGTGCAAAAGCACTTATCTTGAATTCAAATCAGAAAATAAGCATATTTTTTTTTTCTGAACTAAGAACAAACATGAAGCTTCATCAGTGATTTAACTACAGCTAGGTTGATGCAAAACTGATGTGCATGTTGTAAGAAAACTGGAAGCATAATTTGAAAATATCAGTGCAATATGTGCTATGTGGATAGGCAGGAACTTGTTGCAGAACAAATCCCATGCTATAGTATCTTTATGTTTTCTGTAGAATTTTCTATGAGCATTTATCACACATGATTTCTTTATTAATGATAGTTTGAAACTCTACTGCCTGAGAAATCTGATGAGCAATAATTCCAGATTGCTTCAAGGGTGTGGCTTGAGTCAATTAATATCTTCTGTTCTGAAATAAATTCAAAGGTCACAGTTGTCAGAGGAGTATATTGATATAACTGTAGAATGTGCAATGAGTATTGATGAGTATTCTAAGAGAAGTATAGACATAATTTTATGCAACTGTATAATAATGAAACAAAATCAATGTAATTCTCCACTGATCTTCACAGAGGCATAAAAGAGATTCAATGCTAATAGTTCTGTTAATTGCACATGTCTTTTTGCATATTTATGAATACAAAATAATCAGACTATTTTGCAGTAAAGAGAAGCACAGCTCTTCATAGTAGAACATTTACCAGCTAAACCCATTAAAAATAGAAATCAGTGTACAAAAAAAAGAAGGGGAAAAAAAAACAAAACAAAAATGAAAGATGACTGAAAATAATTGGTGTGTATTTTTAAAACACATTCTTTTACTCATTTACATGCTTTCTTCTCATGGCTCTAACAATCACATTGCCTCGCTTTATCTTGAATGTTTTTCATTCAAAATGAATGACATTAGAATATATATATATATATATATTACTTAAACATCAACTTCAACTGTATGAACACGTTTATATAGCAAGCAGTTTTTAATACAACAGAGAAATCAGGAGAAATCCGAAGCCAATCTGAAATATTTTAGAGTTTTGGAGTGGATTTTTTGAATGTCAAAGCTAATTAAAATTTTGCTTGGAAAATTCTCCTAATAAGTTATTTTAAATATTTAATATTTTCCCTTTCTTTTTCTTTGTCTCCCACCTTCCCATAGCTTTTTTTTTTTTTTTCTTTTTTTCTCATTTTGGGATTTATTCTTCACTTTACCTAAGTTTGTGAGTCTATCTTGTTCCTATTCCTCACTACTTTTCAATGCTGCAGAAGATTTCTACCATGCTCCACCAACTTGATAAGCTTCTATAATGAAATGAAAAATGCAATGGATGAGGGGAGAGCAGTGCAAAGCAGCTCTGAAAATAAGAACTGAGGCTCCTGGTGTAAAGCAAGTTGAACACAAGCTAGCACCATGTTCTTGGCATAATGAAGACTGGACTGTTAGGACAAAAGTTGCCAGCAGGTGATACTCCTTTCCTCATCAAAAAAGTGCTGGGCAGACACTGACAGATTGATCACACAAGCAATTTACAAAAATCTGTGTACAGATGACACCCTTGAAACAATCTGGAATTGTTGCTCATCAGATTTCCCAGGCAGTAGAGTTTCAAACTATCATTAATAAAGAAACCATGTGTGATAAATGCTCATATTCTACAGAAAACATAAAGATACTATAGCATGGGATTTGTTCTGCAACAAGTTCCTGCTCCTGGAATGAATGGACTCTTTCCAAGGGTTTGTGCAGTCACTGCCTGGATGCTAGCAGCAGTCTCTCTTGGATGCCTCCACCCAACATCTTCCTCAGCTGTTCTCTAAAATGTGATTTGGCTGTGGAGAAAATCCCACTGCCTGTTGAAAAGAGCATTCCGAGTGTACTCATTCCTGTGACACCAGTGCCCAGGGTGTGTGTGAGACAGACAGGTTCCCTACACTGCCCTCACTGAGCACACTGAGGTTCTCTCCAGTGCCTCTTGCTTAGACCCTGTGCAGCCACAGTTGTGAGGGGGGATGTCTGGATCTTGGGCTAAGCCAGTCTGTGTGAGAGGAAGGCAGGGTGAAAATTGATGACTATGCTGGCTACAACACTGCAGTCATTACCAGCTGCAACACTAAGGAGAACATCTTGAGGAAAACACTGCCTTTCCTGGCAGTGGGCTGCTGCACAGGCCTTTCTTTGCTTCTTTTTTTCTTCTCACATCCTGCCTCAGGTAGCAGGTCATCATTTGTTACCATAGGCAAGCATTGCAACCATAGCTCTGTGTGTGAGAAGTCTTCTTTCAACATCAGTGGAGGAAGAACCTTCTCCTGAGCTGATCTCATAGCTCCTCATATTCATGTGGGTGAACAGCTCCTGTGTCAGGCATTGGAAAAGATTGAGAAGGATGGCTGTTTGGGAGACCAGGGACACTATCATCTCCTTAGGCACCCTCTGGTTGCATAAGAGGAAGGAGTTGTGTGCAAATCTGCACACAACTGAGGTGGGAGCTTGGAGGCCAGACAGACACGCCCAACAAACTGCATCTCTGCCACAGGGCACTTTTCTGGTTGCACTGTGCTACTGATGGAGCTGGTTGCAGCCTACTCCATGCTCAGGAAGGTGTGTTGGGGGGGGGGGGAAGCATTAGGGGCATGAGCAGAAGGTAGAGGAGATTATCCTCATGGGCACTTCAGCTTTTGTAGATGTATCCCACCTTCATGGTGGGCTGCAACAATGGCTTGGAGGCTTTTCTCAGCAGGATCCAAAATGGTATTTCACCATCTCCTCCATCACCTCACACTTGTCAGCCACATATGACACTGGCCACTGGAGATAATTAGCCAAAACTGCCCAGATCTCATGCATCATCAGAATCAGTCTTCTATCTTGTCATTCTCCTTCCTTGTTTGCGAAGCTACCTTGCTTGCTGCTGCCCTCTGTCTCATAGTTCTTTTTCCCAAGCCACCAGCATGGCCCAAAAAACAGAACAAGGAGCCCAGCAAAGGCCCAGAGCTGCCACTGTTACAAAGGAGCAAACTGCAGTGAAAAGCAGTACTTCCTTGGCCCTTTTGCTCCACTCTTACTCTCCGTGCTCCATCTTGGGCAGTGGCCAAACCATATCCTGACTCAGCAGCCATGCATGCTGCCATACATGCTCATTATTCATGTGACCAGCCAGAGCCATGGCCTAGAGGAAGTGCATGGTGCACTCACTAATGACCCAGGCTGCTGTACTGCCTACTGATGGGTCCTGACGGGAGGGACTAGCAAGTAGTGAAACTGGAACGCACCACTTTTAGTTGCTGGGAAGACAAATGTCTGTGAGCTGATAGAAGAGAAGCACTCTGCTTGAAACAGTCTCATCAGAAAAGCTGTACAGGTAAACTTCATTTTTAGAATGAGCACCTCTCTGAAAGCAGATCTAGGGTAATGCAGTTAGCTAGGATGACAGTGGGACACTGTTAAGAGACTTAAGGAAAGAAATCAGAGCTCCTTACAGTGCCAGCTGAGACCTTGAAAATAGAACAATAGAAAATAGGATAATAAAACTGAGTGATATTGTTTAAGAGTCAGCTTAGATTTAGTAAAGGGAAGTCATGATACACAAATCTGTGTGAGTTCTTTGGAGGAGGCAACCAGCATTATGATAGTGTATCAGCAGTCAGTATAGTACCCTGAATTTAAGAAATAAAATAAAGAAAATAATTAAATGATGCCTTCTCTATTAAAGAGCATTCGATATTTGAGCAGAAGTGTCTCTTTTCTTAGATTAATTGATGTTTGAAAGACAAATGCAAACATTGAGATGAATGAGAGAAAATCCAACTGAGTATTTATATCATTGGAAATTTTTGAATAAAAACTAAAAATGTGTCTTTTTTTTTGGCAGGGGAGAATAGATCAATTAATGTAAAGATATCATATAGCTATAAAATGCCAATATGTAGGAATAGTCTGCGTATGCAAGATTTCTTCATTAGGAAAGTATTCTCAAAGATTTTTCTCTGCTAACTTACTCTGCTATTTGCTGAGAATTTCCTAATTTATTTTTTCTTCCTTCTTTCTTCCACTGTATCTTCCATTATTTGGGATGAAGAAATATGGTCATTTAGTGGGATTTGGCTTCCTTCTGATTTAACAGTGCAGCAATCTTATTTCAAGAGCTATTGGTTTTATACCTTTTTTGGCTTACTCTGGCAACCTAGCACTCTGAGACATTTCCTTAATTACTTCCTTAATACATGCTATTGGGAATAGGCTACACCTTAAGAATAAATGGCCAACGCTGTCAGACTTCACTCTGCTTGCACAGAAGAAAAATTTATATTCCATCCAATTTGGTATTACCATGGACTGGAATAGATGATGCAGATCTTTTAAAGTGCTGACTATTTTTCAGCAGATTTCCAGCACTAATGATTTATGTAGCTAACTTTATAAACTGCAGTTTTATAGATGAAATGTTAAATTAAGTCTTCATCACATAAATTCGTGGCTTTCCTTCTGACTTTATAAATGAAAAATTTGAATCCAATACGGGAACTGAACAAAATTGTCATTTTATTAAATCTAGCTTTTGAGTCAATGATTCTTCTCATTTAGGTATCAATCACATTGATGTCATTTAAGAAATGTACAAAAGTCTCAGATGGTGGAAGAAGAAAGTCAGGAACTTGCAGATAGCCAGGACATGATTTAGGCAGGTGAAAAAAAAATATTGTCACTTGCTAAAGTAGCCATCTCCTAAATCGTCATGTAATGCAAATTGGCCCATAATACCACCTTCCAAAAAGCTATGATACTCTAGTCAGTGGACCTTTCAATGCTCCTCCTCACCAGAACATGGGAAGAAAATAGGATAGGAATGAGTTGAGATAGAGACAGGGAAGTCATTGTGTCACTGACGAAGCTGGCTCAACTTCTGAAAAATTAGTTTAATTTTTTTGTCAATTAAAGTAGAATTGGAGGGTGAGAAACAAACCAAAAACTTTAACAACTTCCCTCCACTCTTTCCCTTTTCCTAGACTCATTTCTCTTTCTAAAAACTGACTTCCTGTTGATTGGAGGTGACACATTTACGCCCTTATTCCTTGGCCAGTTGCTTCTACCTTTATCACATACACATGTATGTAAGCACATACACTTTCACAGAGCCTTCTAAATAACTTAAATCCCAGATCTTGCAGTTGTCAATGAGCAGCTGTAGGTTTTCTTGCTTGACCTCACTGTGAATACATTTCTAAATGAGTCTTAACAAACTAGAGGTATAATGCCTCTTTGAAGTCGTATTTCAGTAAGTGAAAAAGGGCAAACAAACATAGTAAAACAGCTATGTCCAATGTAATGAGGAAGAATTATGTATTTGCCTTCAGCTTCATATATATGTGCATTCGTACTTCTTTTTCCTTTTAAATAAAGTATGAGTTACTGAATGCTTTGGGATAAATTCCAGTACTACTTGTTTAAAACTCCTACTGCTTAATTCTATAAGCAATTGACATTTTTACTTCTAATCTCATAGGTTTTCTCCAAGGAGGCTAAGTATGTACGTTTATGAGACTGTTTCATGATGCTAAAATAAGTAGAAAAAGAGAATTAGCATTTTATGGCTACCTTTTACTAAGGTCAATAATTTTCTGCAGTACGGTTAATGCTAACATAGAACTAAATGACATTTTTCATGCTACACGGAACCTTCAACTGTTTAATGGTTTAATGATATTCAGTTTCATAGAAAACACAGAAAACTTTCCAGTGGTTTGGTAATAAACATTGAAACAAGCAAAGTCTTTTCCCACTGCAGTTTTGTTGGTATAGTGATGGAGGGTAGGAATAGACTAGCAGAATTAATTCTCTTTGTGCAAAGCCAAAACTTCTGTATCACTCACAAGGGATAAAAAGAAAAATGATTAAATCTGATTTTAAACCTGAGAAAAACAAAACGTTGGAAAGAACATCCAGGGAGAAATGGAGAAATCACACAAAATCCATTTATTTCAGAGGAAAAAAAAAAAAAAGAAAACAAATGGAACAACAAAAAGCACACAATGAACAAACAAAACAACTAATATTAGGGAGTGGAACTTTCATTTATGTGATCAAGCTCCTGGAGAAAAAATGTGAAAAAAACTGCCATCTGGTGATATTTCACTAGTCTCCTCCTAATCTAGTGGACAGGATAGTAAGTATATTTTTAAAATTTCATTTAAGTAGAAAGAACCTTGTTCTCTGAAAGCACAATAGTTAAAAACAAAGCTTTTCTCCATTGCATAGAAATCAGTGAAAGAGAAAGGAGTATACAGTGTTGTACTGGTAATCTAGCATTCAAATAACTTTTCTACAAAGGCAAATTTTCAATGCAGTAAACTTAGCTGAATGCTAACTATATATATCACACTTTACAAGATCACTGTAAACCACTAACAATTCAATTTTTGGGACAAGTTGCTGGAACATAAGAAAACAAACAAACAAAAAGAACTATTTTAAAAGTAATAATATGGTTAGTTTAAAGTTTAAAGGGGGGTTGCTTAGGTTTGAGCTGGTTTCTTTGTTTGCAATAATAGCAAGAAATCTCTCTTAGCAGCGTAAATTAAGAGAGATCAGCGATTGATCTGACTAACTAAAATATGTCTTAACACAGAAGCCCCAAAAGCTACTGTTTCAGTTGCAGAAGTTACTGTTCCATATATGAAGCAAGGTTTTGAAATAGGGGGAAGTCAGATCAAGCAATTAATTCAAAACCAAAGCCCCACTTTGAATACTACTTTGGATTTCTGAGGTGTGTAGCTAGTAACCAAAGCCCTTATTTATATGCTACTTAAAATCAAAGTTTCTGTTTGACAGTCAGTCTTTCCTGCCATGATAGATTTCATAAAACTTATTATTCTGGGTGTCCCAGCTAAGATTCAGTTTACTGCTCACCTAAATATGCCTAAATAAGTCAAGGTAATTTTCACTGCTCCTACTGAAAGTGTTTTGGAGCTATGCTTTCTGGTATTAAACAGTTGCTGTATTCCATTTTGGAAATGATTGCTCTCACTTGTAATTGAAGTGATTCCTGTACATGCATAATTTATGACTGTATAAAGAATTCTGAGGATACATAACACAATATTCAGTCAATGACTGAATAAACGAACAGTGTCTTTTATTTCTTTACTGAATGCAAATGTTATAAGTTTGAGCTATTTCAAGATCTTATGCCAGTTCTAGTAGCAGTTTTCTCAAGTAAATTCTTCTCCCTTGGGCAGTCGTGTGGAACCAGAGCCATATAGTGTCCACTGTTATGAAAAGTCAGCTTAGCTCAGAAAGATGCTATTCTTCATTAGCAATTAATTTAAATATGCAAATCTGCTGTCTTTTTCCCATTTTCCTCCAAAGCCTTGAAAATTCGTGTTTAATGCTGATACTGCATGCTGGTTTTCAGTGTGTGTTTACCCACACAATTGTATTGCGTTTGTACCTGTTTGTACTGAGTTAAACCATTAAGAATTTTTTTTTTTCTTTTTTTTTTCATTTTAAATAAGGAATTAAAAAATGAACACAGAATGGTAAAGTACTTATGGTTTTAAAGACTGGTCTTATCTTGAACATCAATTTTACTTCAGCATTTGAGATGCTGCCTTTGTTGTAGGAACTCAATGAAGGGAAGAACAATAGTTATATTTTCAAAGTGCTATTCATATGAAAATCGGTACTAAGCTATTTCTGATCATATCTCTGTCATTTTTGATTTTTGTGGATTCTTAGTACCAAAGTTTTTAGGAGAAAATTACTTATCTTGGGAGGTTTGAAAATCATACTGTATCAGTGATTACATAGAGAAGTAGACAGCAGGATAAAGAAGTGTATTATGACAGCCTACTAGGCTGTAGGGTATAGGGTAAGAAAAGGAATTGAAAATCAGAAAAAAATAAAAATAAAATAAAATAAAAAACAATAAAGAAAAGCACAGGCAGGTGGGTGAAAAAAATGCTAGCGGGATCAGAAACTGCTGCAAGCAAGATTTCCCATAATCATTCACAGAAGGTTTACTAAAGGATGCTGCAGCTACCTGGGAGACTAGAGCCCAGGGCCAATTTGGCACACAAACCAGGGAGAAACTATAATTCAGTAATACACTGTTTTGGGATCCAATCAAATAGAAGTGTTTGGAAGGCAGAAGGTGATAAAAATGGTTGGAATGTGAAGGTCAACTAATTTTCTGTAAGTAAATAATATTGATGCAGTGACACTGTCAGAGATTTTTGTCTTCCATAGACAGTCATATTCACCTGAAAAAGCAAATATCCAGTAGACTGAGGGTGAGAACTCTTAATATTAGCTTAATCCTGGAGATTTGCACTGATCGAAAAAAAAAAAAGCAAATGACATTAGGAACAATTCCTCTCCTAGTACAGAGGTCCCAGTCTTTCGGCTCTAAGAATAAGATACCTTTCTGTAGCTACATCTCCTACATTTTAATGACTTTTCACAATTACAGACTATTAATTCAATACGCATCTTCATTGTTTTGATAGTAGGAGTCATATTTTCTATCCCTTGTGAATGGTTAACAGTGTCCTGTGCTCTCTTCAGAGCAAAGGAGGGATAGCAGCATAGGTTAAAATCAGCTTACAACATCCTGTAGCCACCGCCCATGGAAAGGAGATGCTTATCTGCATGCCCTAATAGTGTGGGGGTGAGAAACACTTTATGGCTTGTCTTCCAACACTGAGAATGAGGATTATGGGGCTTTCTACACAACCTGTTAAAATTGTCTCAGAGCACCTGGTTCCTTGTCCCTCCCTTTGCTCATTTTCCTCTAAATTCTGAGGAGTACAACAATCTCTTTTTTTCTTGTGGTTTGTGTATCTCTGTAGCAAGGTTTTCAGATCACAAGCTGTCTTTCTGCAAAGACAAAATTTGCCTGTTACAACATCACCACAACCACAGAGGAGGAGGGGAAAGTAAGGAGCTAAGGCTCTCTCTTGTTATTAGAATGATGCAAATAAAAAATAGCAATGTGTTTACAAGGCTAGAAATCTGTAACCCTGGTCAACTGTATTTCATTCTGATTTCTAGTGGCTATCTATAAATCAGTCATGAATCCTTGTTGATGTGCTCAATTAGCACTCCATTTTATTGAGCAGTCCTGTAAATAATTATATAAAAACTACAGAAATGATCACAAATGTGTTATAATTATCTTTACAATTATTCTGTATCTCAGTGGGTATGGGGGAAAATGAAATCTTTTCCTAGAGCATCTCTGGTTGCTAAGAAACAGTTACTTCAATCGTAGAAATTGTCTCTCACACCAGATACATTATTCTGGCAAATTGGACTTTCAGATTGAGTGCCAAGGGAAAGAGGAACAATCAGAAAAAGAGACAATTGCTATTACGGAGCTGCATGAGGTCTAGTATTTGTGTCTCAAAGATTCTGTTTTTATATCTGGCTGTGTTTCTATTTTCATGAACTCTCTTTTTTTTTTTTTTTTTCTTTCTTAAGAAATCATTTGATAAGACAACATGCCATAAAATCTGTTTTCTTCATGGCGGTTGGGGGATGGTAAATACAGTGGCCCCCAGTTCTCATACCTCTGTATTTATTTTTTTTTTAAGCTGTGTTTTAGGAAAGACAGGTTTCAGCAAAAGCATATGAGGCAAGAAGCTCTGTGTTTTACAGTACGTGAAAGAAATGCATTCTGCATCTGTTGTTTTGTTAGGTGATGCACACACAGTCTTTCACAAAGTGCCATGTAGCAGCCTAGGTGTGAGGTCCCCCAGGAGAACAGGATGCTTACTCTGTATGGGACTTCACAGGGTTCCAGGCACAAGCCCAAAATTGGGCCGACCCCCTGCACAAGATGGACAGAAAGGCAGTTTCCAACAGGTGCCTGAGTCAGCTGCACGAATTTCAGCTAGCACTTCAACCCAGATTTCAAAGAGTTCATTGGTCTCTGAGAATGATATCCATGACCTGACATCGAAAGCCTTGAAAGCTTCTAAAGATGCAGTGCAAAAGCAAATCACTGAGTTCATTCATTAGATCTCAGAGTAGTGTGCGAGTCTGCAACTTATTTATCATAGAAACATAGAATGACTTGAGTTGGAAAGGACCTTTACGATCATCTAGTTCCCTGCATTGGGCAGGATGTAGAGGCTGTGGCTTGAACATGTATCCTTTGGTCCAGTGAGACCAGTTACTGGTGTGTGCTCTAGCTGTTAGGCCAAGCAAGTTCCCGAACAGGAAGACAATTTGGTCTTTGCATATATTATAAATTGGCCTAGGTTCTCGTCAAACTGATCTGTGTTTTATTTTTCTTTGTTCTTTCATATTTTATTGACTTTGAGATACCTGTTTTTTTTTTGTTGTTGTTGTTGTTGTTGCCATTTTTTTTGTTTTGCTTTGTTTTGTTTTAATTTGTGTGCTTTTATTCTAACATTGCAGTTATAACATCATCTCGTTGAATAAAATAAACAAAAACCCAGCTAGCTTTCTGTCAAAAGCAATATAAAAGTCTCTGCAGAGCTCTGTGTTTTAAGGTTGTGACTGTTATAAATTCTGAACTATGTCACTGAATTCTTTGTTTAAATGTCTCAGCTAATTAAGTTTCTGGCCAAGTTTCTGCTGTAGCTTGCTCAAAAATTTATAACACTAGAGATCAGAAGGTTGAATCAAGGATTTAATAAAATTTGTACAAAGAAAGAAGTTTTGCTGCTGCACAGAATAGTAAGTATGCACTGTAGCACTCCTGATGTGGACATAATGATAATTACTGGACATCTATTGAAATTAATTTAATTCAACCTTATTTAGACGATTAAATATGCCATCAATTAATTACTTAATCTAAACATGTGACATATTACAGAAAATCTTCTATGAAAATAAAAGGCATTACTAATGTCATGCATAGCTTTTCCCATTAAATTTCTATATTTTTGTTAGGCAGTATTTCTGTATATACATGTAAACAGGCATTGCAATGTGTTGCATTCATTGATCTTACCAGAAATATACATATTATATAGAATTAGCCAACTGCGTGCTACTCAAATAATATTTTGAGATAATAAAACTTATGTCATTATGAAGGTGGTGTGGTTTATCCAGCAGACCTCTCAGAGAAGCTAGAGGTTTAGTGATTTGTAATTCATGGCTCAGAAGGAGTAAATTGGAGTAAAAGCAATTTTTTTTTTTTTGCATTTAAAAAATAACAGATTATTTGAAGAGGAATACAAACAATGAGGGATTTAGCTTTCTAGTCTCTAATTTACTTTGCATCAGAGTGTGACTGAATGTTTCCACAGGATCTTTAAATAAGCTTTCCTGGGCAAACATGTTCTTCAGGAGAAAGATCAGCCCATGTTTTCATAAATCCATACTCAGACCCGTCACTAGTCATGCCTTTGAAAAATAAGTGATTATTGTCAGAAAGTTGCAAAAACTGTAACTGTACAGACTGATATGCATAGCTTCTGTCTTTAAATATTCTACTTAATCCACTTACAGTTGCACCTACCTGAACCTTAAAAGCCTCTTAAAAGAAGGCTTCAAAGTGTTAAGATATCTTTAGTATTTTATATCTATTTTCTTCACAAAGTACTGAAATTACAATGGGCCTGATCTGGGGGTAACTTTCTTTTGAATACAGCAGGATTCTAAAAGAGCCACTATGCATCCAACCAATGCTGTATATCAGTGTTAAACTGCAATTCCCTAATTTCCATAGCAAAAATACCAGCTTTGGATCTAAGCTTTGTGTTCATTCTCACAGAGGAGGAATGTCTGTAGAGCTCTGTCCTCTCCCACTTGCTCTTTGCTCTTGTGGAATAAAGTAGTCTTACGGCTGGCGTAGAATGCCAAGGAGAACTGACATTCTGACTTGTAGCTCATTTAATGGTGTGGAGCCAGCACTTGGTATCCACTCTTGTTCTCTTTCTCACAAAGATGATGTGGATAGAAGGCCCCAAGCTGGACTGGTTGCTCATGTGACTCTGCCTCTTCTGTTTGTTGGCAGTTGTAAGGAGCTAATGTGGAGCTTGGGATGTTGTCCTGAGAAGGGGAATGGGATGGTCCTCTCTCTTTTTGTTCTGTACAAGGTATAGCTATGTGGTAAACTTTGTAATTCTACTGAGCATGTTGATAGTACACAAAGTTAATAAAATGCTTGACAGTAGACATTGCTACTGTGGAATTATTAATCAGGCTCTAAAACAAAAATATAAAATCCAGCACGAGATTGCCTTTGTAACTGCAGGTACCATTATTATGTGAGGAATTACTTCTATTGATTAAAATCCCTTAAGAGAATAGAGCAAAATGGGCTGATGACAGTTCAAAAATTATCTTCTTCAATAGAGTATGGCTTAAGACCATCCAAAGAAGAGAAAAAAAATGCACAATTGATCTGAAATACAAATATGTTATTATCTGTACACTTAAAAGGATAAAGCAAAAAGTAGAAAATTATCTGAAATAAACTTTACTAGTACGTTCTAAAATTAGGAAGGTGAAACTGGAAATCTCAAAGATGTGTTTCACAAAGAATACACTTTTTTTTTTTTTTTAAATTTCCAGGAGGACCATGTTTGTCTTGTAGTCTCTTATGATTTTTTACAGACATTGAACAAATATTTTGAAACAGCAGACAGTTGGAGACATAAGTAAAGCACAGAATTTTACAGCCAATAGCACATTACTTTTAAATAAGTAGTTGAAATATGATTGTGCATTCCCATAAATGTGATAATTTTCTCTTTCTTTTTTTTTTCTCTTGTGATGAAATTATCCTTACTCACTGTGTGAAAATTCAGAAAATGCAACAAGCTTGATAAATTTATTCTGTAGTATCATTAAAAATACCCTTTCTTCAGTGGAGAAATAGACAATGTGCCCTAATGTGGACTGTAACATGAGGCTACATAAGCATGTACCTATACCTTTGTTCCCTTTAGATTCTATTTAGATAACAGGTAACTGAAGAAATTCTTAAACACAGGATATATCCTTTCCCAATTCTTTACCAAGTCCTGAGTTAAAAGCAAATTCATAAGCCACCACTCATTATGGGGGAATAAGATCAGATCTGTCATTTGGTTAATTCTGTACTAATATAAACAAATGTTCAGATAGAGTGTAAGCATTTTACTGTAATAAATATGATTTTATATGTAGGAATAGAGCAATGTAGTCAATAACTCATTGTTAACATTTAAATAGCACCTTGAGAACATCTATAAAGGTTTTAGATTTATTAAATTTTGTAATGTTTTATTAAGATCAACAAAACAAGTATGCAAGAATAATGAACAAATCAATAAGCTATGTTGTCATACTGGAACTTTATTAATAAATCAAATTATGAACTAGTAATGTAAAGGTAACATCAACCATCATTGTCTTTCTAAGAAAATTACATAGCCGTCACAAATCAGATGAATAAATAATAACATCAGTCATAATTTTGAAGACAACGATAAAGGAAAACAAGTTCTATTTTCAACAGATTTGCGAAATTACTTGAAAAGCTATTTAGCTTATTTACCCAGATAAATGCTAGATCATAACGTATGCAAAATTTAGAGCAGGTATAGAAATCCTGAACTGAATTCAGATTTTATGGTCAGCCTTTTGCAGATGAAGCTAAATTAATTCCTTTTGTGTGAATGTTGCTGAGCCTTGTAATTTGGAAGATGTCTTGGAGAAGCTGAATCTTGGAGGTATATAATCCTAAAAGGCAGAATTGTCAAGTACAGTCAAGTACTGAAATATTAGCAGTAATATGAAATGTAGACTAAACTTGCCAATGTACATATAAAAAGTTAATTTTTAATTCTGCATTTACTTTATCACACAAAGGATTTGAATTTGACATCTACCTTACACATATTTCAGTTTTGTTTCTTATAGTTTATTCCATGTGGTGGAATGGGACACCTTGCCTAATACAAAACAATGCTTTTATTGTTGTGGAAGTAATTTTCATGTTTTGTACTCAATAAACTAGAACTACAGACATTTCTATCAGAGAGCTTTTCTTTGCCTACTTCTTCAGCATTAACCTCTGACTGCATGGTTATACACAATATGCTTTTCTTTAAATCTGTGTGCAAAACTAACCATTTTTGTTTAACAAAAGGACAAGCGAGTGTGGCAGAAAATTATCCAGCACAGTGGAACAACAGGGAACAAAAAGCCTATCTAGAGATCCTTGATATAGAACTTTCTTCCTTGCAGAGGGTAGATAAGTTGTAACCAAATCTGAACAATCTTACAGAGATGAAAATTTGATCTAGACATTAAATGGAGCTGGAAAACATAAATTATTACAAATGTTCTAGATTATAACCTCTAAAACATAAATTTCTTTTTTGACTTTTTTTACTCCCTTTTATGTTAATTTCCCACAGATCTGCAAAGAATTATGTTTTATTTTAGTGTTTCAGGTATCTTTAGAGATTAAATTCTCAGTGACATTTCCAAAAGAAATTCTATATTCTATACAAGATTAGATGCTATTCCACAAACAGATGGATTTATGTGAGAAAGGAAAAGAAACCAGCTGTTTGCAGAGTGACAATGATGATACAACATAATTGTGTGATGTTCTGTAAGAAATGAACAATGCATAATAAACTGCTACCTATTCAAGATAAGAGATCACATAACTTTCATAGGAAACTTAAGAACTTGAACTCTGTTGCTAGGATTCAAAAGCATTTCAGCTTCTAAATGCCACAGATGTTGAAAATTGCAGTTAATCTGTTGTTTGTTTGTTTGTTTTTTTTCTTTTTTTTTCCCAGTTGTTCTTTTACATTTTCTAGTTTCTTATTAGAGTTAGGCTTACATTTTGGCAATTATTTTTTCATGCATTCCTGAAATTAAGTTTATAGTCCTATTTTTATGAAGAAAAGATAAAGCTCTAAGGTGAAAAATTGGTCCATATACATATGAACTGTCTTCTGTGCCCTCAGCAAGATCATTACAGTCTATCTGGAGTGCCATGGACATGCCACTGAACAAATATTGGATTACATTATGTCTATAAACCTCAGGCATTGTGCACTTTTCTAAATTATTCAAACATAATCACTCCAGGGGATTACACTTTAGGTTGATGGGAAGATGCCTAAAATCAGACAGCCATGAAGTACCTTTATTCTTCAGTGTGTTTTTGGAATACATTAATCTTGAAGCTTAAAATGCATAATGATAAGTTTACCTATTTGGAAAAGCTGATGATGATTGCAGATCTGCCAGATAACATGTTAATTGCTGTATTTAAGTTAGTTATTGGGAATAAAAGGTGGGCTTTTTCACTTTCTTTCTTTTTTTTATTTTTTTTCTTTTCCAGGACACTGCTAATGACAAATCTTTCATATACGTGAAAAGGCTAGTCATTTTGAGTGGTTAAGGTTGCTGCTCAAAAGACTCACTGTCAGAAATAACAAGTGCGTTAAATTGGATCGCTTGAACTAGTAATAGAAGATTACTGTTATTAATAAAACTGTTTGCTTTCTGAAAAATGTAGTATGCCTGTAGAATTTTGAAAGTATAAAACTAGCAAAAATGCTTTCCTACCAGACAAACTTTTTCCAACTGTCAGTATAAAATATAACAATACCAGGTGCAAGGAGGAATTTTGGGAATTCATAGCATCTAATGAAACCTCCTTGTATGACCATTTGTGCCTTACATGGCTATTTCGATAAAGCTGTGATGAAGTGACAATGTGCTAATATTCTTTCCTTCATTTCTCAGACTGAACCTGGGTATCTCAGTAGTAAGTGTTCAGTATAGTGAACTCTGAGGCAATGGCACCTTTGTTTGCATGCTTTGTTTTTAAAGTTGAAGCAGAATTTATTTTGATTTGAAACCAACTTGAACATATGGATCTGCCACAGATTTGCTACTTTAAGCAAAGTAGCTTGCAGTACTACTGCAATGGTGGGTAATTTTGTGATCAAAATACTGTGTTTTTAAGCATATATATTAGTGCATCAGAGACATTTAGAAGGCTCTCTAGCAGTGATTTCACCTGCTTTCTATTGTAAAATGAAAAAGATAAGGTTGTGTTTTTTTCCTCCTAATTTCACAATAATTAAAGAATTAGGGAATAGGTGAGGTTGGAAGGCACTACTCAAGATCATCTTGTTCAACCCCCTCAAGTAATGTCAGCTAGAGCAGGTTGCTCAGGGTATTGTCCTTCTGAGTTTGAATACTTTCACAGGTGGAGACCCCACAACCTTCCTGGGCAGCCTGTTCCAGCCTTCAGTGATCCTCACAATAGGAAAGTGTTTTCTTATGTTTAAGTGGGGTTTCCTGTCTTTCAGTTTGTGCTTATATATTGCCTTGTCACTGACACTTATGCTAGGAAACTGGGGCACTGTGTATAACAAGACTTCTCAGATGGCATTCCAGTGCCGTACCAGTGCTTTTTACTTTGGGTTTCAAACATACAGAGTTGAAAAGAAAATGTTGATACTAAAGTAAAACTAATGAATCTGTTCTCAGTAGTTAAAAACAGCGATTGATAAAATCTCCACTAGAAAGGAAATTTAGTATTAAAGGAAATTGTTAATTAGATTAAATCTTTTCATCCTTATGTGGTTCATGAGTGTAATTAATCTTGCTCCTGGACTGATGTAACAGAACATTATATCTGGATGAACTGTGCAAATTACCCAGGAAGTTACTGAGTGAGGTTATATACATATTTCTCTTCCTAAACTTGATAAGTATGATGGCGGATATTATGACTCTCAGAAAGAGAGAAAAGCAAACAGAACACTGAGATCTTTAACTGCAAATGCTTCCTCATAGAAGTTTTGTTAGTGCTTTATACAGCTGCCTTTTATAGTGAAGTTTTAGTACTTCCGTGGGAAATCTTGAATATGCAATAAAGAAAACATGCTTCATGTTCTTTCATGTCATAGACTAAGAAAAAAAGAAGTGAGATGGGGCAGGTTTCTGTGTAACAGAAGAATAACAATTTATGACTTGCATGTGGGGTGTTCCTAAAATTCTGTTTCAAACTGTGTTAAATAAGAATTCTACCACTGGCACTTCAGAAGCTGAGATCCACAGAATGACATAAAATAAGCTTCTTATATCAATAAAGACTGCTATTACACGACAAATTAGTGATGTGACTTCTCATAACTCTTTCTAGTTGTGTGTAATTTTCACAAGTATTTTCTTCTTTGATTAGTTTCTGTGTCAAAGTAGTTTTTCTCTCTCCACTACTGTATCACTCTTGCCCTTTGCACCATAATGCCAGTCTGATTATATCTGCCAAGTTGCTTACGCCTGCCTAGTAGATGTCAAATAGATTAGAGGTGATCAGTTGCATGTTAAAAGAGCAGAGCTTACTGCACATATAGTATTAAAAAGAAGTGTATTGGAAGACACATCAGCGTAGAAATGCAAGCATATCCAATATAATTTTATTTAATTTCTGAAGTAAAAGAAATAAGTGCATTAGATAACAATAATGATAAAGTGATTGAAATATTGTCAGAGACTAATTTTATGTTGTAAATGAATTTTGCTATTTTTTTCATGATATCTGACCACACCAGTTATGCCTTAAAAAGAGCCCAAGATCCATATTGTTAAGAACAGAGAACAAATCTCAAGAAAGTCCTGTGTCATCCCAGAAAACAGGGATTTAATTTAGTATTTGCTTAACCAAAATGGGAAAAGTTCCCATCAGTCAGTATCATCCCCAGTGGTCACATCAAAAGAAGACACAAATCAGTGAAATCAGATTTTGCATGTTACAGATCTGATAAAAATCTGAAAAGTACATTAAACGTAGCTATGAATTTTGAAAATTAAGGCATCAAATTACTGGCTACTGTAATTCAGTACAGCAGTCTAAATATTAATAAAATATGACTTTCTTATTGAAAAGGTGAGCATTCCCATCACTAGGTCAGTGATGCACTCAACCCCAGGAGGTGGTTGAGCCATCATCCCTGAATGTGTTTAAAATCCATTTGGATGTGGTGCTCAGGGACATGATTAGCAGTGGTTTGTTAAAGTTAGGGTAGAATGGTTAGGTTGCCATTGGACTTCATGATCTTTAAGGCCTTTTACAACCTAAGCAATTGTATGATTGTATGATTCTATGCACCCAAGGAATTTTAGAAAGATATTGCAGTGTAAAATTTGAGATAGATGAAAATCTAACTGCAACAAATATTTGATGGATTAAAAGAGAGGAGAGCAATGATTTCATGTATAATTTTTTATATATGTTTTGAAAGAATTTCAGTGGATGTACAAGGCATACAAAACCAAACAATTTTATTAAAGGTCCTAAAAAGATATAGGTGTTACATTTTCAGTGTGTCTGGTTGCTTCTCTGAATGCTTCTCTTTTGGTTTGAAAAACACAGTTACATAGCATATATACTTTATATGGTACTTCTCATATTCAGAACAACTGTCTGTTTAGAGTCTTTCAGCCCAAGCACAAAACCATTAAACTACGTTTTGTTCTACGAAGAAGAAAAATGAGTTCTGTTTTTAAGGTGTTCATGAATATTAACAAAATGCATCATTAAAAAATGTTAACAATAGAGAAACTAGGGATTGAAGACTGTATTTTCAGAACAATATTTTTATAGGAGATTTTGGTCTCAGTATATGATTTTCTATGATTTTGGTTATCTGCAAAATGGAACTTGTTTTCAAAGTAGAATGCTTCTTTTCTCCTGGTGATCTCCTCTGATGCAGCACAGATGCAGTATGTTAGTTCTTACTGGAGACCATATTTTTCCAAGAATTTCAGACAAGAAATTAATATAAGAGGTAAAAGTTATTATCTGCAAGACATTTTCTTGAGTTATCCTGTTTGTCAACAGTCTATTACAAATATAATAACGAAAAACAACATCATATTTGTGCCTCAGATGTAAATGACACATTCTGTAAGTGGCCTATTCTATAAGTGACTGTGTTCTATACTAATAATGAGATCTTCTGATAGAGTGCTAGGATGTTGATATTGAATATAAAATTGACTTGTGGAAAATACATGAATTCTCAGATCGAATTCAACAGACTCTTCTCCAATTCTACATTATCACTACTCTTTTGGCACCTTGGTGCTCGTCATTTCAGTGGAGCTGTATCACCAATTGGGTTCAAATGGCTTTTGCTACAGTTTCCTCTATCTGGAAATTTTTTTCATAAATAATCTTCTTAGAATTTTCTGGATTTTTCTAAGTGTTTAAGAATGGCTGGTAGGACACTGAATAAAAAGTACTTAAGGTTTAGTCAGATCTTTTTGTAACTGTGGCTTATGAAAGGCAAGGTGAATGGTCATATGAGGTGATTGTGCCTAAGAACAGATTAACTATTACTCTGGATTGTATAAAAAGTTTGCTAGGCCCAATTTTCTGTCTCCAGTTGTAAACAATTGGTGATACTTTAGTAAAAGTACCAGGATGTAGACAAATCGATTCACTCATTTGATAAATACATGTATTTAATGATAAAGCTGAAATAGCATAAGATAGTTGGCCTTTATGAGTAGCACGTATGAATAAATTATTTTCAGGGTAATATCTGACAGTCTTGCATTAAAGCCACTGTGAAAACAGTAGTGTGAGAATCCTTCTTTGTTTTTTAGGCTCAAAGCTTGCTTCCTGAGGTATTTCTTGTGGTAAGACTCTGACTGATTTGTTAAGGAGGCAAATGATGGGTGCTACCGTGTGACAATTGACATCCCTATGGGAACATTTGAAAGCCCCTTCCTCCAGAGTTGCTTACCTCGAGAAGAGAGTGCTCAGGAGTGTTTTCTGGCAGAAGATCTGGCCTGTGACTAAATAGCTCCAGCTTGGTATGGGAAAATTGGGGAATGATACCATTGTGTCCTGTGAAAAACAGGGTGCAGATGGGCATCCCTGCTCCCTCTTATCTGCTGGCAAAGCCCGGAAGGTGGGAACAAAGGAATTTCTGCTGAGATCCCAGAGCCAGAAGCTGCTCCAAGAAGAGCTGACTCAACCACTTTGGATTTGAGCTGTCACTCCAAAGACAGCTGACTCAACCACTTTGAAAGCATTGAAAAAGGGCCATCATCGCCATGGTCACCATCGTCCTTATCGTCGCTGTCGTCAGCAGAACAACAATGCCCGATGACCCACCACTAATGAAGATCAATGGCTGAACTATGGATCCATGGTGGTGACTATCTCCCTCTTGCTGCCTACAGAGACTCCTTGCTTCTTCTTTCCTATCTTTTCTATCACCCTCCTCCCCTTCCCCATCTCCCTAATTAAGATCTGTAATGAACTGGTCTGACTAACATTTGAACCATTGCTTCTTAATCTCACGCCGGGGATACAGATATTAAAAGAACCTCCTCTCCCTCCTATAAATCGGAACAAGACAAATAGATAACATAATTTTTTACTTTTTTCAATTTGTGGAATAAGTATCTATGGCACAGCATTTGACAGCCTCTGTGAACTGAACATAAGCAGTAAAAACTAATCCCAGGATAAAGGTTTTACAGTCTCTGTAATAATAGTTTTCCACCTAATGGAAAGTAGTCTTTTTCAAGATTACTTTTTAATGTTCTGAGAAATTTGGGAAATAAATAAAAGGTTGCTTTATATATGTATATGCAATGTTATAACAAGTGGTTTTAGCCTTCTCTTCTTTATCTTGTTAGGTTTCCTTACGTTTGATGCAAAATATGTGTATACATTTAACTACTGGATTTATTTACTGGTGAAGGCAGAGGCAGCATCAAATATCTGTGTTTTAGGTTATGCTTCAAAAATTTGATGTTGCTGTCATTGTCTCTCACTGAAGTCACCAAATTTTTTTCACTGAATTTAATATGAAACAGCAATGCTGAGTGTTCTGGAAATCATAAAATCATAGAATCAGAATCACCAAGGTTGGAAATGACTTCTAAGATCATTCAGTCGAAACATTCACCTATCACCAATATTGTCCACTGAACCATGTCCCTCAGTACAACATCTAAATGTTTCTTGAACACCTCCACAGACAGTGACACTGGAATGGTCAGCCTATTCCAGTGCCTGACCACTCTCTCTGAGAAGAAGTATTTCCTATCTTCCAACCCAAATCTTCCCTGGCACAATTTAGGGCCATTCCTCCCTAGTCCTATTGCTAGTTTCATGGTAGAAGAAGCCAACCCCCACCTCACCACAAACTCCCTTCAGGCAGTTATAGGGAGCGATAAGGTCATCCCTGAGTCTCCCCTTCTCCAGACTAAACAATCCGAGCTCCCACAGCTGCTCTTCATGAGACTTGTGCTCCAGACCTCCTCACCAGTTTAGCTGCCCTTCTCTAAACACGCTCCAGGGCCTTAATGTCTCTCTTGTAGTGACAGCCCAAAACTGAACACGGTACTTGAGGTGAAGCCTCACATCTGTTGAGAACAGATGGAAGATCACTTCCTTGCTCCTACTGGCAACACTCTTTCTGATACAAGCTAGGATGCCACTGGCCTTCTTGGCCACGTGGGCACACTGCTGGCTCAGGTACCATGAGGATAACTGGTCTGACCTTTAAAGACGGATGTAAATAAGGCATTGAGAATCTCAGCCTTTTCCTTATTCTCAGTGGTCATGTTCACTGCTGCATTCAGTAAAGGATGGAGAGTCTCCTTAGCCCTCCTCTTACTGTTAAAATGTTTGTAGAAGGTTTTTTGTTATCTTTTACCCCTTGACTAAGTTGAGTTGAGTGTGGGCTTTTGCCTCTCTAATTTTCTCCTTGCACATCCTAAAAAGTTCTTTGTATTCTCCTCCAGTTGTCCTTACACACAGCCACATCCACCCTCCCATCCACTCATCCACACATAAATACAAAAGTATTCACTTTTACTCGTTTGTGGACTGTAGTACTGTATTTTAAATGGAGTTATGAGTATTCCTATTAGATAATAGCATACTGAATGTCTGTGAAGGATCCTTTCATGTCTTATTTTTCCTGTTTGCTTAACTAACATGTTGAAATTTAAAACAGAAGCTTCAGCAGTCTGTATGGAAATCAACCTACAAAACCCTTTGTCTCCAACAGAGCATGTGCCAGGAAAAGGTCAAATAAAGATCAAGTACTCTATGGAGCTCTGCCTGGTTGACAGCCTGAGACCCCCAAACAAGCCCACTGCCCATTTCCGGAAAGTTCTTGGACCAAAGTAGCACACGCATGAATAGTGGCACTGTCCCTTAAGAATACAGAGCTGCTGGTTCTGTAAAAGCACCCATTCAAGGGAGGCTGCAAGTCAACCTTCCATCCTCAGATCAAAGAACTGAAGACTCTGTTGCTGGATCCCAAGGTCGTGAATTTATGCATCTATCTGCCTCTATTTTTTGCTGTTTCTGTCTCTCTTTCTGTACTTTATCTTCCCATTGCATTTGCTGTGGAGACGTGCATCAGAGCAGGTAAGACTGTGCTGGGCAAGAGATCTGGAGTAAAAGAGACCGACCAAAAAGCTCTTTTTAGGGCTAGTTTGAAGCTAGCAGCAGTGCCGTGCTCCTACTGGGGAACTAGCAGCTTGTGGGAGGGATCTTGACTTGGCAGGGGTGGAGCCGGCTCATTCGCCGCCCAGTTTAAACTCCCGCCCTTAACGTTCACACCTGCTAATAAGCAGTTCACACCTTCTAATAATCCACGCTGGCATGTCAGAGGAAAGGGTTCCAGGGAGACACCCTCACAAAAGTGATGGACCCCCAGCCCCATCAGAGTAGGACAGACTTAACTGATGAGGAGGGTTGGATGAGAGTCCCTACTCGATGTCATGGGAACGCCCCCTACCTGCCTACCCCGCTTCCCCAGATCCCCCTTAGCAACAGGTTTCACATGCTGGAAATTGAAGGTGAGGTGAGTTATGAGGTGATGGAGGATCTGCTGAAGAGGGAGCATAAGGCGAGGCAGCCACCCCCATGCCTCCAGACTGCCTCTGTCAGGAAAGAAAGAAGGGTGGTTGTGGTGGGTGACTCCCTTCTCAGTGGAACGGAGGGCCCCATATGCAGACCAGACCTGAGTTGCCGAGAAGCATGCTGCCTTCTTGGGACCTGGGTCAGGGACATAACCAGTAAAATACGAAAACTGGTGAGGCTCACTGATTACTTTCCATTGCTCATAGTTCAGGTGGGCAGTGAGGAAATTGCTCAGACAAGCCTACGGACAATGAAAAGGGATTTCAAGGCTTTAGGGTGCTTAGTTCAAGGTGTGGGAGCACAAGTAATCTTTTGTTCTGTACTGTCAGGGGCAGTGTGGGACTTGGAGCAGGCATGGAAGGTACAAGCAATGAATAACTGGCTCAGAGGCTGGTGCCAGGCCAGAAACTTTGGGTTCTTTGACCATGGGGTAGTTTACTCGGCCCCTGGCTTGCTTTCCAACCATGGAACCCACCTATCTCAAAGGGGGCAACAAATCCTAGCTCAGAAGCTACGGGGCTTATTGATAGAGCTTTAAAGTAATTACGACAGGGGAAGGGGGACAGTACAGGCCTCACAAGAGAAGAGCCTAGGGGAATGATGTTTGAGCTGGGAGTGAGGCAAATGACTCTGCTGAAAGTGCATCTACACCAATGCATGCAGCATGAGCAACAAGCAGGAGAAACTGGAAGCGATTGTGCGTCAGGCTAACTATGATCTAGCTGCTATTACTGAACATGGTGGGACTGCTTCCATGACTGGAGTGCTGTGATGGATGGCTACAAGCTCTTCAGAAGGAATAGACAAGGAGGGAAGGGTGGTGGTGTGGCCCTTTATATTAAAGACTGTTTTGATGTTGAAGAGCTTGAGGTTACAAATGATAAAGTGGAGTGTCTATGGGTGAGGATCAGGGGGAAGGCCTGTAGGAGAGACAGCTTGGTTGGTGTCTGTTATAGACCGCCAAATCAGGATGAGGAGATGGACAAGGTGTTCTACGAGCAGCTTGCGGAAGTCGCACGATCGCCAGCACTCATTCTTGTGGGGGATTTCAACTTCCCTGATATATGTTGGAAATATAATATGGCTCAAAGGAAGCAGTCCAAGAGGTTTCTAGAGTGTGTGGAAGATAGCTTCCTTACACAGCTGGTACAAGAGCCTACCAGGGGTGGTGCCCTGCTAGACCTGCTCTTTGCTAACAAAGAAGGACTGGTAGGTGAAGGTTGGGGACTGTCTAGGGCAGAGTGACCACAAAATTGTATAATTCTCTATTCTTGGAAATGTCAGAAGGGTGACTAGCAAAACTGCTATCTTGAACTTCAAGAGGGTGGACTTTGACCTGTTCAGGACGCTTGTAACACGGGTCCCTTGGGAGTCACTCCTTAAGGGTAAAGGGGTCCAGGAAGCCTGAATGCTCCTCAAGATGGAAATCTTAAAGGCGCAAAAACAGACTGTCCCTGAATACCGTAAGGTGAGCCATAGGGGAAGAAGACTGGTGTGGATAAGCCGGGAACTACTGTTGAGACTCAGGAAGAAAAAGAGAGTCTATGTCCTCTGGAAGAAGGCACGGGCTACTAGGGGAGATTACAAGGAAGGAGGGGAGGAAGTCGAGAAGGCAAAAGCCCATCTTGAACTCAGATTGGCCACTGCAGTAAAGGAGAATAAGAAATCCTTTTACAAATATATCAATGGCAGAACCAAGGATAATCTCTGTCCTTTAATTGATGCAGTGGGGAATGTGACCACGGAATACAAGGAGAAGGCTGAGGTTCTCAACACCTTCTTTACATCTGCCTTTAATAGTCAGACCAGTTATCCTCAGGTCACTTTCTGCCCTGATCTGGAAATCTGGGCTGATACGCAGAATATCCCCCCGGAGATTCAGGTGGAGGCTGTTAGGGAGCTCCTCATCCATCTGGACTGTCACAAGCCCATGGGACCAGATGGGCTTCATCCTAGGGTGCTGAGGGAGTTGGCGGGGGTGATTGCTAAGCCACTCTCAGCTATCTACCAGCGCTCCTGGATGACTGGAGAGGTTTCAGAGGATTGGAGGCTTGCTGATGTGACTCCCATCTACAAGAAGGGCCGTAAGGAGGATCTGGGGAACTACAGGCCTGTCAGCCTGACATCAGTGCCAGGGAAGGTCATGGAACAAATCCTCCTGGGGCAGATCACACAGCTCATGTGTGGCATCCATGGGATCAGGCCCAGCCAGCATGGGTTCATGAAAGGCAGGTCGTGCTTGACCAACCTTATCTCCTTCTACAACTGGGTGACCAGCCTGGTAGATGAGGGAAAGGCTGTTGATGTAGTCTACCTAGACTTCAGCAAAGCCTTTGAGATGGTCTCTCACAGTATTCTTCTGCGGAAACTGGCTGCCCGTGGCTTGGACAGTTTTTCCCTCTGTTGGATAAGGAACTGGCTGGAGGGCCATGCTCAGCGGGTGGTGGTCAATGGAGTTAAGTCCAGCTGGCAATGTGTTTCAAGTGGTGTCCCCCAGGGGTCGGTGCTGGGCCCATCCTGTTTAATATCTTTATCGACAACTTAGATGAACAATGAGAACAACTTAGATGACAACTTGAGTGTACCCTGAGTAAGTTTGCAGGTGACACCAAGTTGGGAGGTGGTGTCAATCTGCCTGAGGGTAGGGAGGCTCTGCAGAGGGATCTAGATAAGCTGGATCACTGGGCTGAGGTGAATGGGATGAAGTTTAACAAGGCTAAGTGTCGGGTCTTGCACTTTGGCCACAATAACCCCATGCAGCACTACAGGTTTGGGGATGAGTGGTTGGATGACTGTGAAGAGGAAAGGGACCTGGGGGTGTTGGTTGATGCTCAGCTGAACATGAGCCAACAGTGTGCCCAGGTGGCCAAAAGGGTCAGCACCATCCTGGCCTGCATTAGAAATAGTGTGGCCAGCAGGAGCAGGGAAGTAATCGTCCCCCTGTACTCAGCACTAGTGAGGCCGCACCTCGAGTACTGTGTTCAGTTTTGGGCCCCTCACTACAAGAAAGACATTGAGGCCCTGGAACGAGTCCGGAGAAGGGCGACGAAACTGGTGAGGGGTCTGGAGCACAAGTCTTATGAGGAGTGGCTGAGGGAACTGGGATTGTTTAGTTTGGAGAAGAGGAGGCTCAGGGGAGATCTCATTGCACTCTACAACTTCCTGAAGGGAGGTTGTGATGAAAAAGGGTCTGGCTTCTTCTCCCAGGCAAATAGTAGGATCCAAGGAAATGGCCAGAAGTTGTACCAGAGGAGGTTTAGGTTGGACATTAGGAGAAACTTTTTCTCTCAGAGGGTGGTCAGGCACTGGAATGGCCTGCCCAAGGAGGTGGTGAAGTCGTCATCCCTGGCAGTATTCAAGAGGTGCCTGGATGAGGAGCTTCAAGATATGGTTTAGTAGCTTGTGGTACTAATAGGAATGGGAAGGCGGTTGGACTAGATGATCTTGCAGGTCATTTCCAACCTTGTGATTCTATGATTCTATGATTCTGTGATTCTGTGATTCTATGATTAAGAAAATTACCACCAAGCCTTGTCAGTATGTGTGACTTTCACTATTACCTCATTTGCCTAGCCTTCTGTTTTGCATGGTTTCAGTACTGTTTTGTGTGGCTTTTTCTGTTAACAGATTTGCCTGACTTGTGTCATAGCTCTTGTTGTATAATATTGAGGACAGTACTATTGAAGAAATGGTTTGATTGTTTAATGTTGTTACATTCACTTGGTCATTACAGTGGCTGAGTCACAGCGACTCCATCACCATGTGGCCCTGCAGACCAGGAAAATCCATGCGCAGAGCAAATAAAGAAGACTCACCTCCCTCACAACCCACTAAGTGGGATGAGACATTATTTCAGGCACATTTGTCCATCTAACAATTAGACAACTACAGCTGTCCAGTGTCCTACAATTTTTTTCACTAAAGGAGAGAAGTTAGCACCACTACTCATTTCTGCTTATGTTCTAGACTGAAGAACTTAAAGAAGTCTGTGTTTTGAAAGTGTCTCCTTTTCTGTATTGGCTTTAAGAAAGAGACAGTTCCTCAGTTCAGATATAATTAGCTCTACAAAGATGCCTGAAGGTGGATAAGTCCCATTCTTTGAGCACCGATAAACTGTACAGACATTGTCCAGGTTGTTTCCAAGTCCAGCATCTGTGGGGGGTTGTCTCTGAATGCAACAGAAATCTTACTTCAGTGCTTGTAAGCACATTTTAACTTGTACTTCTTTCTCTCTCAGAAACTGGGACACCTTCCATAAGGGACACCTCTGAATTATAAGGTATATGCAGCCCTAGTTGGCTGTTCTGAAATCAGATCCTATTAGATCTATTAGATAAACAGTGAAGCAGTCCTTCCCATAGGATTTGCTGAAGCAATGTATCATTCTGTCTAATTGCAAGGAAAGAGAAAAAGGGAGGGGAAAAAAGTTATTTTACTTTTCCTAGCCCTTACAGAGGACTGGGTCCTCTTTAAAGTCTCTCCTGTTTATATAGAATTGCAGAATCCTTTAGGTTGGAAAAGATGTTTTAGGTCAATAATTCCAACCATCTATGTAACACATCTCTTAAAAACTTCCAGAGATAGGGACTCCACCCAATCCCTGGGTAGCCTGTACAATGCCTTACCACCATTTTCATGAAGGAACTATTTCCGATATCCAGCTCAGCCTCCAGACTGATTTTTACCTAGTGAACAGCTCATCTGTCCGTGCCGTGAACAGCCAGATTTTTCAGGGGAAAACTTTAGGAAACAGTATCAAATTTAGCCTTGCTAAAGTCTGAGCAAGCAAAATCAAGTCTTTCCCTTTTCCATTGAGAGAGTCACCTGGCCACAAAAAGATATCAGGTTAGTCAGACTCGACCTGCCATTCATAAATCCGTGCTGGCCAGGCTTGATTGAGCCAGGTGATGGCTCTCGGGATAATCTGCTCCATGACATTCCTCGGCACTGAGGTCAAGCTGTCAGGCCTGTGTTCCCTGGACCCACCTTTTTTATCCTTCATGTAGATGAGCATCACTTTAGAACAAGTATCTGTGTTCTTTCTTGTAAATATGGGGATGTTTCTCCATAAAACTGACAGTTCTGTGTCAAGTGGAGATGTATGTTATTGTCAAGTCTATCCAGATATTGTAGTATATGCCCAGACATATTTAGACACCAGAATCAGTTAAATATCTGACTGAAAGGAAAGGCTCCTGGAAAGGCCCTGTAATGAATTTTACAGTAATAGAGAAGCAATTGTACTTCTAGCAAGTATAGTGCTTTGATCACATGAATAATATTCACATAGAAAGTTGCAAGCACCTCATCTGATTTTTTCTTTTTTGTTATTTTAAACTGGAGATTGTGTGAGTCACAAATCAGTTTTGAACAATTTATATAGCAAATGTTTTGGGATTTATAAGTGGTAAGAAAATAGCAAATGGCTTGGTGACAACTGCTACAGCAGTAACATTAAGAATGCTGTCAAGAAGTCATTTGTCACCTACCCATACTGAAGAGGAAAAGTCAAGGCAAACTTAATCTACATTGCTTCCATATTAGCGGAATAGTTGCTTGGTAAGAAAGAAAAGGTTGGCAAAAAAAGGAGAAAGCTTTTAGCTCGCTTTGATGAGAATTACTGCTGAGTTGTCCAACTTCTTTTGAATTTAGAATTGATGATATACCCATGGAAACTTATTGCTTTTTTTGAATTCCAAAATAACAGAGTTGTACACCTTACATTTACCAAAATCAATTTGTAAAAGAATCAGGTTATTTGTATGACAGCTTAAGTGATGATTTTGCAGAATTAAATTCTAAAAATGTGTCTATTAGTTTCATATTAGTTCTACTGGGCAAGACAACTCAACTGGGATCAATAAATAAATACTGAAATTTACCTGTAGTAAGTAGATTCTATTATTATTATTATGTATGCAAATTCCAAGGAAACTTGGAATCTTTGCACTATTTATCTCCCCAGCCCTCCCTGACTTATCTTGCAGCTGCCATCCTGCGAGCCTTATTCTGGTTCTGCCAGTGTGGCAGCTATTGTATCATCTATCAGAAAGAAAAAGATGCCTTTTAATCTCTCTTTAACTTGCATTCTAAAACTATTATTCTTAAACTGTTCTTTCTACAGTTCTTTCTACATCTAGGAGATGTAGAAGTGATTATAAAAAATGCATTCTTATTCATATGTGTGCGTGCTACCCAATAGATTTCTGATCAGGCAAAATAAAGGAACCTTACTCTGATTAATATTGGGTTAGGTTCGACACTGTATTCTTCATATTACAGTGATGTGTCTGGAGAAGGATGTGGTGGGGAAATTACTTCCGTGAGCCTGAGTGAAAGCCCCGTGGTCAGACTTAGTAGGTTTTTGACTTCTGAGCCTTAATTCTAAAGTCATATCTGACTGGCCAAACCTCAGCTTTTTGCTGGAAATTTTGAGCTTTCAATTTCAAATGATTCAGCTGTAGGTGAATCAGGGCAATGGTACCAGAAGTCTGCAAAGTAACTGGTATAGATCTAAGCCATAGAAGGCTTATGCTATTTTGATCTTTAGCATCATTTTTAGCCTGTGGCCTGTGGTACTGCTTTCCTGATAGGAATTCACATCTACAAGCCTTTGTCTTACTTCCATAGTATAATCTAATTCAATCAGTACAGTGTAATAGGAATAAAAAAAATTAATGTCACTTGCAAAAGCCTTCAAAATTGATGTTTTATAAACATCCTAATGCAGCTGAACTAATTTCAGCCTGTGTTAACATTGCTTATGAAGCATATCGAGTGTTTAATTGCAATGCAAAAAGAAAAACTAATGAGAATGAGTTACCTAAATTATTTCATTATAAAATAATTAATGTGATGGGCAATTAAAGTATGCATTTAAGTGTACTCATTACATTGTTTGTCATTCAGAATTACCTAAGCTAAGGTTAAAGGTGTTATTAAAAACATTAATTTAATTCATTATATAAAAGGCAGATAATTATCATAAAATATTGCAAATGATAATGAGAAACACTTTAATGAAGTCTTGGTTTAATTAGAGGGGCTATCATTATGATTTGCCTGTAGGTAAAATGGCAGACTGTTAATATATTTTCTTTTCATTATGATTAGAGTCTTTGAGAATTATTTAACAACTTACATAAAGTAATATAGGCTTACACTTATCTTTGGGATGGTTTGTCATTTTACTTGATGCAGAATTATGGTATTATAGAGATTTTATAAAACCAGTTTGTAAAGACACTGTTCCAAATGTTGCTTATCCTGCTTAATCTCTCAATTACATGTAACTCCCACAGTTGAAAGCATCTTACAACAAAAATTTTCAGGGAGAGATTGTTACCAAATTGTTGTGCTTCAGTTTGCACCTTGGTGAGCACAAATAGCCTTCCTTTACAATGGACTAACACAAAAGATGCCAACATGTTGTTACTATCCCTGAATAGGTGTCAGTCCTCAGAATCAGACCATAGCTGGTCCAAGGTAAATCTCTTGAAGCACAGATGCTGTTGTTAGTCAGATCCTCAAAACTTATGTGTGTGCGACATCCATGCTTCTAGTCCCACACTACTTACTCACACAGAGACAGCCTGTGCATCACTAGCACATGTGGTTCAAGCACCAATTCAGGCAGAGATCTCAACATTATTGTTTGCTAGACATTACAGATGTACTGTCTTCTCAAACGCAATTATGTCATTCCAGCAAGATTAAATGCAGCATATGCGAAAGAACTAGTTCATAGTGGGGGTGATGGAGCACTGGAATGGCTCCCAAAGCAGGTTGTGGATTCTTCTTCTCTGGAGATATTCAAGACTTGCCTGAATGCCTACCTGTGCAGCCTGCTGATCCCTTCCAACCCTACAATTCTGTGATTCTGTGATAAGCTCAGATGCTGTATCCTTAGCTGAGGATAAACTAAACTAAAGTGTAATTTCTTAAAGCTGGTAACAAGACCATGAAAATCCTGAAGAAAATTCTGTTTTAGCATTGTAGTGATAGATACTCTCATTTTCGAATACAACAACAGAATTTTACCTGGCAATCAAGGTGCAGTTAATGACGTAGATGGCTAGTGATGTACTCCTGTTAGGGCAGCGAGGTGTAAGATCTATAAATGTAGGTGCAAGGTTTTTCGAGATTTTTAAAAATGGTTTCATGTCAGAGATTAGGAGTGTGTGACCTGTTGCATGAGATATAATTAACTTAGCAGTGGGTTGGCCATATCTGAAGCAACAGAAAGCAATTTTCTTGAGAAAGGTTGAAAAAATCCATATTGATCAGTACTAAGTAGTAAAAATTTATTGCAGTGTTGTCAGTTGCTTTATTCTAAATCAATACAAATCTCACCAAAACCTTCTTAAATGCAATAAGAATCTGACACGGCCTTTTTGTCACAGATTAGTGTAAAAGCAATGTAAAGGCCCCCAAGGAAAGCGGACTCTGACCAGAATGCCAGTTCTCTTCCCGTTCAGCAGTACTGCTTTTGGAGTAGGATATCTATATTGACATTTTGGAACTCTGAAGAAAGGTTTAATGTTTTGACAGTTAACTAATTTAAATATTAAGGAATGCCTAAAGACCTTGTATTTTTGTTTCTATCAAATTGCGAAAGTTGTTAGTTTTCAGAGGGTAAAATCAATCAGACACCTAAATAAAAATGGCAGGTTGGATGTGGATGGAATATTCCTTCTCTTTATAAGTTAAAGTTTTCCTTTAAAAAAATATTTTTAGTTAAGGGACTAAAATCCTATGGTAGGGATGTTGAAATTAATTAATACATACTGATATGAGAGTAATGCTTTTCTTCTTAGGAAGAAAGCTCATAATTTCCTTCATTATTTGTGCAGAAAACATGCACACACATTCATTAAAAATTAAAGAATCTGGAATTAGTGCTAAGTACCTACTTAACATGTTTTGAATCACGTATTTTTCAATGCTTGAAATGATCTCTTGATTTCAATAAGGGTTGCGGATTTGAATGCCTGCAAATATATAGCCACAAGCAATTGAAATCCTATTGAAAGACAACGGCATTGAAGATCTTAAATAACTTAGAAGCTTTTTTAAAACAAATGTAGTATTTTTGTTCTTTGTGTAAGATAGTGTCTGTTCAAAATGTGATTTAGCCCTTTATCCCTAGTTTTTTTTTTTTACATTTTTTTGCTAACATTCTGAATGTGCACCACATTAGTGTAATCACTTAAGTCAGTCCACTCTTTCAGAGACAGACATTCATCTCACTTAAAAGACAACAAATAATAAGAGGAAATTGCTTTCTAAACCTTATCTTGGGTGTTTCTAATTATATAAGTGCTGCTTCTGCTCTTCAGTGTTCACCCAAAACTTGAGTTTGTCTTAAGTGGTTGCACTCAACCAGAGTCTGGTGGAGATCATCCACCAGCTAAAAAAAGATAACTGACTAGTTAAAGGCTAGCTCTACTTTCTGGTTGAACCTCTACATATGATTTATGAAATATTTAGTAATTGTCTCCATACATATAATATTTCCCGTGAATCACTAGTGTAAAACATGAGTTACAAAAAAGGAAGTGGAAACAGTGCTCTTGAAAAGAGAATCATAGAAAATCTTGGCTTGACAGAGACCTTAAAGATCATCTAGTTCCAGCTCTCCTGGAGAATAATGAGGGAAGGCCTGAAAATTAAAATGCAAATTCTTCAGGATGCAGAATTCCAGAGTAACTATGAGTATAATAAAAGAAATAAAACAACAACAACAACCAAACAAAACAAACAACCAAACAAAACAACCAAAAAACACAAGCAATGTCATCACAAAAGTGAGTGGAAATGTTATAAAGAATGGATAGAAATTAAGTTTTCTTTATCATGGTGTTGGTGTATTGGGCCATTTCTCTAACAAACTGCAGTTAGAAGACAGCAAAATTTTGGGAGACTGGAGACTCTCCCTTGCAACATGATAACATCAGGCCCCATATCAGTTGGAAGACTGTGGAGCACATTGCCAGTCTTGGCTGGACAGTCTTACGACATCCTCTGTATAGTTCTCACTTGGTGCCTTCTAACTTCCATCTAGTTAGGTTGATGAAAGGTGGAATCTATGGGAACATTCTCCTAGCACAGCAGCTGTGGAACAGAGGGTCACTTCCACTGGTGCATATTATTATGAGTGAGATATGCGAGCTCTTGTTCATCTTGTTCATTGCTGGTGAAAATTCATAGCTAATGGTGGTGTTTTGTAGCTGAGAATTTGCTCTTTGAAACAATGTTATTCTATTTTTTTTTGGTATCTGTTGTAATCTCCATGGAAATAAATAGGAGGCATTGCCTTTAGAGCGACCTGTGTAACTACATCAGAGGTTATATTTTCACGGGTGAATAAGATTATAATAGAGAAAACTCCTTAATATGCAAGTAAAGCCCTGAAAGCAATGAAAAGGAGCAATAAACAAGAGGAATGCAGAAGTTTATGGAAGATGCAGAAGCAAACAAAATGAGAGCGATAACTGGCATTTGGAGAGAGAAGCTACATTTAGATGAGTAGAATTAATTTTCAGAAGCCTAAAGGAAACAAAAATAATATAAAAATCCAGGAAATAGCTTGTTAATCCTGATTTAGATAGCAATCTAATAACATACAAGTAGCACTGGAGTCTAGCTGTACAAGGATTCTTCCATTTGGCCTCAGAGACAATTTAATGTATTAGCCATTTAGCTGACATCAATATTTCCAGATTGCCAGTATTCTGCAGTTTTCCAGGGCCTTTCATCTCCTGCCTGAGATGAAAGGTAACCTTTTTATTTAGTTTTACAATGAAACAGAGCCGGAATGGAATATTCACCTGGCTAGAAGACAGTTCAGATGGATGAAGGAAGTACAACGGCAGCCTCAAAACTTAGGGCACTATCTGAAAATTCAAAGTAAACATGTTAGACATACTTTCTTGACCAGTTCTAGCTGAAAAGCAGTGTAGACAGTTGTTAAGATACTAATGGCAAAAATTTAACTTCTGAAACTCTGACAACTCATCAGTGGCTTAGGAGGATTTCAACATCTACATTTTCACATTAAGAGAGTCATAACTAATTTTCATTCCAAATTATATGGAGAATTTATAAAGAATTAAGATGTTGGAAATAATTGCTAGCATTTGGAGTGGTTGTCATGCTTTTTTCATCTTTTGTCCTTTTTTTTTTTTTTTTTTTTTGTCATCTCTTTTCATATGTACTGAGCAAAATCACTTCCAGACTCAGTCCTTAACTTAAGAGCTTAGGAAAGTGTAATGCACAATAAATAAACAGTATCATAGCCATATTTCATGTATTATTTTTTTCAACCTGCTGAAAAACATATTAATGTACTGAAGTCCATAGCAAATCTTTCTGTGGACCAACATGGTACTTAGTTGGGTTGAAAGTTTCTTTTCTTACTGAGTATGATGAAATTGGTTGAGGGAATGGGACTCTGGTGGAACTTCAGGGCTATGAAGGAATGCCTCAGAGGACACCGACTGGTTAGAATCGATCTTTCGCTGCTCCCAGACATGACTTGGGATCTGGCTTCCAGACTCTTATATTCTCACATGAACGGGATGCTGTAGATGGTTTATGTTCTCCGCCGTTTCTTTGTCATCATAAAAGCAGTATTTCATTTTAGTAAACAAGGTAGGGAAACATAGAATAGAAAGGAGCCTGAAAAAAAGTTGTCAGTTTAATTACATCAGACCATGGAGTGAAGTTGCAGCTAAAATGTGGCTTTATAGGCTGTTCTTTCTTACTTCTCAAATGGTAGTTACCAGCTCTTAAAGGCTTAAGAAAGTGACAATGAGAGTATTTATTTCACCCTGTTGGGTCAGTGTAAATCCTGAAATGTTTTCCCAGATTTTTTAATGAATCCCAAGCATTTCATTAACTGAATATACATTAGTTTTCTTTGCAAAATTGGCATATGATGGCAGAATTTTATGGATGATAATGATAGCTTCTGTGCTCCACTACAAATCTACATTGCAGGAAACAAGAAAAAAATTACATAGGAGCTGCAGACAAAAATGCATCTGAAGTGTTAATCCATCAAATTTCTTATAGTCAGTAGTGGATATGCAGAAATAGGCTTGAGAGAGCTAATTAGGGGAAGAATTGCAGAGACAGCTCTTTTATTGACTGCTGCTCTCATGGAACAAAATGCAGAAAAGAGGATTTTTGTTAGGCATTTGCAGGCCATGACTGTCTCTGTAGATGGTTTAGTTGTATTAAAGACTGGATTATGGAAGCATCCTTATGTTCGCTGATGAATCTAAAAAAGATTTGCAGCCTTGGACAATGGGAAGTCATGAAGTCCAATAGTAAGTAACATCTGCTATGTACTTTTATGCCACTTGCAGACTGTAAAACACGTAGTGGGGATCTATTGAAAAGGAGGTGGATTTCAAGGTCCAAAATATAACAACAGGTAACAGATGTTTTGGTCAGATGGTTAAACTAAAATATAGATTTTGTTACTGGTGTCTGAGACAGCAAATAAAAGCAGGATTTATGACTTAATGAACATCTTATATGGTAATTTGCATGGAAAAATCCTCAGGATACGCAGCAACATTACAAATAAATTTCATTTTCCTATCAAGTAATTCTGTTTGATGTGCTTGTGAATGGATCCTCAACTTTAATGTGAGCAACCAAAGCACACTGATAGATTTCCAGACTTTCTACATATCCAACAAATTATTTAAAAGAGAACAGCTACAAATAATTGTGTATGACTTTAATATGCATTTTGTGCATTTGTAAGCATCTTCTGATGTATCTAGTACTTCAGTGGGAAAATGGGGACTGATCCTGATAATATTTTTTTTTAAATTGAATGCTTTTTGTATTGCTATCATATCTTTTATTTCCTCTTCTTTGTATTAAGCTTCAATTCTCCTTTTAGTTTCTGATAAGTCTTTATTTGACTTTTCTAATTTAATCTGCTTGCCTTTAATTGAAAAATAGCAAATGTGGATAGCCATGAATTCACTATCCTAGGTTCTCTGACATTTCAGAGAAGCAGGCACCCAGTTTTTCACAGCAAGACTGCTAGAGAAAGAAGATGAGTTCAGTCTGTTGTTTTTAAGGTGTTGTTGCTGCTAATGAAGGCTCTCAAACATTGTTATCATTGGTACTTTGCATTGTTATGGGAGTGCTACGTAGTCCATGAAGTGGCGACAGACTGAAGGAATGCAATGGAGCTTTCAGAATGTGTCCTACCTGGATCAGTGGGAAGTTTCAGAAGTGGCTTGTGTCTGCCATGCAGTTTGCCAAGTATATGGACTGGGTAGTGGATCACAGGACTGGAAGAAAAGGTAGATACTCCCTCAGTGCTGTTGCTAGTTTATCCCACCATGATTTATGAAACCTAATCCTAGAACTCCTTGATCTAAAATACCTTACATGATTGTATCTTCTTTCTTAACTTAGAAACAGGGAATTAGGGTGATGCATTACCATTATTTATTTCAGCATGTAGTCTTTAATATTACTCTAAACTGGTAAAGACAAAAATACTGTTTTTTCTTTCAGTTGGTTTGATTCATGTATTTTCAAATGTCAGATTCCTAAACTGGCAGGTTACACAAAATTTTCAAAAATAAACATAAAGAATTTCTTATCAGAGCCTCACAGGTTGATTTCTATCCTTCCCCATGGTAACACTTTTTCAGCACTATAACAGCCAGCAGAGTAGATAATGGGGCACTTCTGAACCTGAAAATTAGATGCTGTCTGCCATGACTAAAAAGAAAAATCTCACAGTGGAGGGATATGAAGAAAAGGGAATGAAGTTGATTTTTGTTTATATTTTAAAAATAGGCAGATGGAAACGTTCAAGAAGGCAGCTGAGAGAGACACGTGTGAAGGGACATCACCAAACAGACCAACGTGAGAAGAATAATACAGAGTGTTGTACACTCTGTAAAAGTGTGTACAAAACAAAAGTTTAAAGGTAAAAAATTGTTTGGATTTATTTATTCAAAATTAATGACTGGCTAAAAATGATTGTTTCTTGTTTGCTTTCATTGCTTTAACCGGGTTATATGTTTAGAATAGATCTTGTACAGTGTATATATTGATGAAGTTGCTGCAATGGTTGTATTACCATTTCCTTTTCCAGTGCAATATTTACAAGTAACAATACGGAAACTTAGGGGCAATTATATTGTATATCTATTGAATGAATAGAAGTAACTTTCTTAAAAAAAAAAAAAAAAAAAAAGCGTGTGTGTTCTATTTCTTTCTTTCTTTCTTTCTTTCTTTTTCCCCCACTTTAAATCATTACATGTCAGAGAAGAAATACTGAAGTTTATTTTTCATCCAAACAGTCTTTTAATTTCTCTATCAATCCTGAGATACTTTAGCCTTATAAAATAAAATGGTCAGTGAATTTCCTTGAAAATTTCTCATTATTGGTTGCGGATGCTGAGCAACAAAACCACTTTTTCTGATTGACAGCTACAGCACTCTAACTCTGTCTCTTATAATACAAACATCACACTGAATCTTTCACGAATAGATGTAGTCTCCTTCCCTTTATTAGCTTTCTCATTCCATAGAGCACCGTCAGTATAAGCATCATTCCTGTCCTTTAGAAAGAAGTAGATTAGTCCATTTCCTCATGGGGGTTTGCAAAGTCCTTCAACAGACGTGACTGGAAGAGGAAGAGGCTGAAGATGGTGGCCTAAGGGAATAAACTGCTGACTTGATAAATCTTTGGGTCTTAAGAGGTCATCTCTTGATGTCTGAAAGAAAGATTGACTTGCCAGCAAATATGAGCACTGGTCTTCACAGCTTTGTGAGTTGTTTTTCGTTGTTGTTTTGGATTTTTTTTTTTTTTGGTGGTTGTAGTTGTTTTTTTAACTAACATAGAAAACATTTGTACATGAAATGCCTTTAAAATTTCCTCAACCACAGAAGCATTATTTTTTTTCTTATGAAATTCTCATAGATTTCCTTATTCCTTTTTTCATTGTGTACATGCTGTCCATGTGACATGCAGGGAATCTCAATGAGTTTTTACAGTAAGAAATACAAAATATGTTTAAAAATCTGAGTTTTTGTGAACTTGAGTTACATGTGACACTTCATAGTGCGTTGAAGACTGAGAGCACTGAACAGTGCATTGCTAATGAAATTCTCATGTCTTACATCCGTTGTTCTGAGTTGAAGAATCAGTTGCAGCAAGGAGAAGATTAAATCCAATTCTGAATTAATTCTGAAAAAAACTTTTTTTCTGGAGTGTTTCATGATTTGTGAATATTTACTCTGTCACAGCAGAACATACAGATTTTTAGGATGGGATAGCCTACTCTTGACAGTAAATCTGCTGGTTGAACATCATTTCTAGGCATTTTTAGTTTCTCAAATTTGTTCTTGGCAAATTTTCCCCTGCTGCATAGCACTAATCATCCACAAAAGTGCTGGGTACTTCTGAGACCATTTGTGAGTACTGAAGGCTGTCTAGGCTACAACAGCAGTCTAAAAGTTCCTCTCTTAGCTGGGGAAAATACTAATTTGCTATTCTTTTACGTCATCTGCTCAGAGTAACTGGTTATTTGGAGATCAGCAGGGATTTAAATTCAGATGTAAATTCCAGGCAATTTGGCAATTTCAACTTGACACTGGGGAAAATATAAACTTTGCCTATATGGACTGTAGTTTTCTAGGAGCACCATTGATCTGTGAACAGAATTATCTTCTGCCATCAAAAGTTTTTTCTTAATTTCTTATTGTTAGGGTCTTACATCATAAAGGGGACTAATAATATTTTTAAATACTCACTGCCAAGGGAAGCAGTTGTATGCAGTTCTGTTTTGTTATGGTTTATTTTGAAACATCTCTCTCCTGAGAGTTCTATAATCTAAATTCAGATTGCTGCTGTCCTCCTGTGACAAGCTTGCAGAGAAGTATTGATTAATCATGGGGGAATCTGATGTAGTGACAACAGCAGGGACTTTTATTTTTGCTCACCTCAGAAAGAAAAAAGGTACAAGAAGGCAATGTTTTGGTAATCTCTCATGTTCAAGGAGGAAGAAGATGGGAAAAGAACAATGGGAAAAATGTGTTTGACTGTTGTTTCCATTACAAGTAACATACTGGCAATAAAGTTGCTTTGTTGAGAGTAAAAAAATCTATCATTTATTTTAATGTTACGGTCATACACAGCAGGATTGAGAGAACCACTTGAACCCTACCTCATCAAAATCAATTGAGCAACAGATGCTTTGTTTAAAGGGTCCACGGAACATCTCATTCACCACCTGACAGAGGGCATAAAACACTGCAGCCATTTAGTGAAAGTGTACACTGTAAAAGAAGAACAAATATTCTAATTACAAACAGGAAGGCATATTTGTTTGTTTGCTTGTCGGAATTTGTTTGTTTGTTGGAATAAGTACAAACATAAACAAAAACAGAGAGGAGAATTTTGGGACATTTGCAAAAGTCAGCATCAAATGAAACACTTATTTCTGTGAAATCTTCCACAGAACACAGATTCATGAAATTTTCAAGAAGAAAAGGAGAAAAGAACAATGAATCTATAATAGCAATTCTATGGTTTGCAAGTGCAATCTGCATTTTAAGCTTAGTAGTTCATTGAGTTCTGCATACTCTGCCAAAGAAATCAAACAAATACAATAACCTCAAAAACCAAGCTCAGTTAAATTTGGGAGAGCAAAGATGGATGGAAAAAATCTATTCAGCAGAAGGTATAGCTAAAAGTTAGGTGATACACATGAAGAACAACTATTCTGATGCCAGAATGTTGACTTTCTTCTGTGTTCTGCCATGCCATATTAGGCTTCAGTTCTGCAATCTTCTCCATATGGCTGTGTTCCCGCACTCAGACAGCCTGCAGCAAAGTCAGCCAACACATTAAAAATTCCAAAATTGGGAAATAAGTTAAGAATATTAACTTGGACAATCAAAACAGACTAGCATGCTTATTACTGCATCAATAAATCCACAAAATGGCTAGGATCAGGACATAAAACTGCTCTATGGCAGTAGAGCATTTTACATATACTGCACAGTTTGCTAGATTTTGGTTCTGCCTTCTTTGCAAAAATATGTTTGGCTCTAAAGTAGCTTGCACTCTCTTTTCTGGGGAACACTTCTGAAAGACAGTGAGAGATACTTATCACAGACTATGTTACGTTGAATACAAAGACAAAAAATCAATTTTTTAGGCAATGTAAAGTATCTTAAATATCATCTCTTACCAAATAACATACAGTCTTTTAAAAACTAGGGAAGATTTGTGACCATAATCCTCTTAATTCCAGTTAAGTCTCATGACTATTAATTATACTTAATTAATTAATTTTTAGGCTGGTTGCCATTTTCATGATTCCATCATTTCAGTAGCCAAAATCTGATCTCTTCTGAGCCTTCTCATATTTTTAAGAAAATTGAAATAAGTTGTTCAAACATGGGGACTAAAAAGAAAAGTCATTCTCCAGAAACATTCTTGACTGTCTGCTCAGCTTTGTACCTCTAAAACAGCATAAAAAAGTAAAACATAATAATGATAATGGTAACATATATAACCTTTTAAAATTTACATGGCCTCTTAGTTAAAGAAAAAAGGAAGACAATTGTACTCTGACATGGGGAGTCAAATATTGTATATTTCCTTTGCATATTTGCTTAGTACTCTAGATATAATAATGTCTGATTAAAGCAGCCTGAAAAAATAGATGACAAAAGGATGAAAGACAGTAGTAGTGTTCAGCATTCCAACTTGAAGAATAATTTTATGTGTGAATGCTTTACATTCTCTGTTTGAAAAGAGAGAATTCAATTCTACCCTTTCTCTTAAAAGCAGATTAAAAATGTATTTTTAGAGAGACCTTTAAGAAGCTCGATTTTAAGGCTGTTAAAACTTCAACTTTATACAAATCAACCTGGAATGTTGATTTTTGAAGTTGCTTTAGAAAAGCAGAACATTTTGTCAGAAAATTAGTTTCAGTGTAGAAATAAATTGATTCTGTAATGATGCCCTTTCACGTTACTTTTTTCTGTTATACTAAATGGTTGATGTAGATAAAATCATCCGAACTGATGTTGTTGCAGCAGAATGAAAATTGGTCAATGTATCATTATTGACCAGTTTCTTTTGATTGGTTTAGTGAATATGTCTGTTACTTCTAGCCTCACACAGCCAATCTAGGCTATCCAAAGTTAATCTAAATGAATGTTTGCATCTACCAACACACAGGGCTACAAAACAAGCAGATTATACAAAAAGGAACTGAACAATAACACACTTGCAACAAAGCATTTTATGTGCACTTAAAATAGGCATAAAATTAAAATCACACTTAAATTTAGACATTAAAGTATTTTTCTTACAAGCAGTCATGGTAATCAAATAACCTCTCTGTTCAGCTCAATTTACACACAGTATTTAAAATATATGGTTTCTAAAAACCATACACTATATCCTTGAGTGTTTTAGTATTTTCTACTTGCATTCACGATGGTGTTTTATTAATAAAGCTCTTAAAATACACGGAAATATTTTATAGCACTATAAAAAGGCATGTTGAAGCCTGTGCACTTAGCACAATCTGATGAAGCCATATCTGCTTTTCTACTTCTCATGTATTCTTTATGTATTTTGTGAATCACATTCAAGATATGTTTGTGATTCTATGGCTGCATTCTCACTTACCTAAGGAACTTTATTTAGCTCCTATGCATGAAGCAGTTGTTTTTTTTCTTTGTTTGTTTCCCAGATTTAGAGATACGTGCTTTAACATCCATGCAATCGGGATACTAACCAGCAAACCATGATAAGTTCATCAGCTCAGTGTGTTTTTAGCATCTAATTGTCTAGTAGATAATGTCCTGAAAATCTAGTTATTTTATCAATTACATGTCTTTCCCGGCCTGATTTCTGTATGGAATGATGTCTGATTAAGAAACAGTGTCTTTTTTTCTCTTTAGTTCATATTACCATGTAGCCAGTGACATAGAAATGCATGGAACAAAGGGTCAAGAAGCATTTGTGTAGCCCAAGTTGAAAGGTCAAATTACATTGCCACTACTCAGGTATCATGCTTTTGAGCTGACTGAATGATAGCATTATCCCATTATGTCAACAAAAAGAGGTGTTTGAAGCTAATCAGCTTGTTAGCCACCTTCATTGCATTTAGTTTTTTTCTCACTAAATTGTTTTGCGGACAAATAAATTGATTATCACAGAATAACAATTTTTATTCACAAAGAGCTTAGATTTTAGCCAAACTACACTGATTTATCGATATTAGAAAATATACTGGAACAGAAATGGAGAGAAAGGGTGTACTCTATGGAGTTATCTTTTTTGCTTTGGGAATAGCTGAGAATTATTTTTTGTGAAGATGGTTATAACAGAACCAGATTCCCTAGGCCATCCTGAAAAGCAGTTTTAGAACCACTTCATGATCTCTTGATCTGCTGAGACACTCCGATCATTTTCCTTTAAGAACACACAGTGAAAGGAAGGATCATGCTCCAGTATATACCCTGAAAGCTTTCCAGCCTAAGATTTCCTTGGGAAGGTGGAAAAGTGCTCTTGAAGACCTGGTGATTTATTCACACTCATTTATCAGAGAAGAGAGATAAAATTACTGACTCAGTTGGTGTTCAATAGAAGGACATCTTCTACAATGTGTTTCCTGGAAAACTGGGGCAAGGATTTGAACTGTGAACAGTCAGTCTGGTTGGCCAAACAGTACTATGGAGAGAAGAGAGATCTTCATAAGAGTAAGTGAAAACTGTATTTTTTTCCTCTTAATTTATTTACTGAATTTAGGAATATATGTGCCTGTTTGAGTGACAAGAATAAAACCCTCTATAATTCCGCTAGAGACTATTGTAAAATATGGTTAGTGAGAAGCTAGCAAGGAGGATAGGGAAGTAAACTGCTTTTCTCCTGATTTGTCTTTAGGAAAATATTCCAACAAGCTGAAGGCAGGTAAATATAAGGAAATTATGAAGAGCCTGAGAAACATCTGTGCTCTCTGAGCTGACACAAATGACAGGCAGCCAGTGCCTAGATACTGTCTGCTTATTAATAGGCCTGAGTGTAAAAGGATGTTTCAACTTTTTAATCTTATGTTTCCGATGTCAAGAATTTGAAACTCAGGAGTCTGAATAAGAAAGTGGGCAGAGGAGGTAGGAAACTCACTTACCTAAGGAAGGCATGGCTCGGCAAGAACTTGCTGGGCATGCTGAAGGTGAAGAAAGGTGGGTACAAGCTCTGGAAATAAGGGCGTGTCACTTGGGAAGAATACAGAGATGCTGTTCGGACTTGCAGATGTGGGATCAGGAAAACCAAGACACAGGAGGAACTGAACTTGGCAAAGGATGTGAAAAACAATAGGAAGACATTCTACAGGTACACTGACCAGAAGAGACAGGCCAAAGTGAGTGTACCTCCTTTGGTAAACGTAAAAGGCGAACTGGCTTCAACAGATGAAGAGAAGGCTGAGGTACTGAACAACTTCTTTGCCTCGGTCTTCACTGGCGGCCAGCATTCTACTATTTCTCATGTCCCTGAGCCCTGCATCCTAAAACCTCTAGGTGGGGACTGGGGCAAATCCCCCCCCACTGTAAGGGCAGAGCAAGTCCGAGACCACCTCATGAGACTGATTGTGTACAAGTCTCTGGGGACGGATGGCATGCATCCCAGGGTTCTGAAGGAGCTGGGATTTGCCAAGGAGGTGATTTGCCAATCTGCTTTCCATCACATTTGAAAAGTCGTGTCTGTCAGGTGAGATTCCAGATGACTGGAGGAAGGGTCATGTCACTCCCATTTACAAGAAAGTGAGCAAGGAGGACCCAGGGAGCTACAGGCCGGTGAGTCTTACCTCTGTGCCTGGGAAGATCATGGAACAGATCATCCTGGATGACATGCTTGATCACATGAAGAATGAGTGTGTGATCTGAGACAGCCAGCATGGCTTCACGAGGGGAAGGTCATGCTTAACCAATCTGGTGGCCTTCTATGATGGAGTGACAGCATTGGTGGACAAGGGTAAGGCGACATGGACTTGAGCAAGGCCTTTGACATGGTTCCCCACCGCATCCTTATCTCGAAATTGGAGGGATGTGGATTTGATGGGTGGACCACTCGATGCATAAGAAGTTGGTTGAAAGGCCGCAGACAGAGGGTGGTCATCAATGGCTCTATGTCCAGATGGAGGCTGGTAATGAGTGGTGTTCCCCAGGGGTCTGTCTTGGGACCGGTGCTCTTTAACATCTTTGTCAATGACATCGATGACGGAATCAAGTGCACCCTCAGCAAGTTTGCTGACAACACCAAGCTGAGTGGCACAGTTGACACGGTTGAAGGAAGGGATGCCATTCAGAGGGACCTCAACAGGCTTGAAAGGTGGGCCTGGGTGAACCTAATGAGGTTCAACACAGCAAAAAGCAAGGTTTGCACTTGGGCCGGAGGAATGCCAGGCATCCATAAAGACTGGAAGGAGCGGTCCTTGAGAGCAGCCTGGGAGTCCTGATGGATGAAAAGCTTAACATGAGCCAGCAGTGTGCTCTTGGCTCCACCAGAAGAGGGGTAACCAGCAGGGACAGGGAGGTGATTGTCCCTCTCTACTCTGCCCTTGCAAGACCCCATCTGGAGTACTGCGTCCAGGTCTGGAGCCCCCAATACAAAAAAGGGAGAAAGCTGTTGGAGAGGGTCCAGAGGAGGGCCACAAAGATGATCAGGGGACTGGAGCACCTCCCTTACAAAGACAGGCTGAGGGAGCTGGGCTTGTTCAGCCTGGAGAAAAGAAGGCTGTGGGGTGACCTCATTGCAGCCTTTCAGTACCTAAAGGGAGCCTACAAACAGGAGGGGAATTAACTCTTTGAAAGGGTAGATAACAGCAGGACAAGGGGAAATGGTTTTAAGTTGAGGCAGGGAAGATTTAGGTTGGATGTCAGAGGAAAGTTCCAGAGAGTGGTGAGCTGCTGGAACAGGCTGCCCAGAGAGGTTGTGGATGTCCCATCCCTGGAGGTATTCAAGGTCAGATTGGATGGGGCCCCAGGCAGCCTGGTCTAGTATTATCTAGTATTAAATGGGGAGGTTGGTGACCATGCATGTGGCAGGTGGTATTGGAGATTCATGATCCTTGAGGTCCCTTCCAACCATGGCCATTCTGTGGTTCTGTGTGATTCTGTGAATAGTATAGCTTGATCAGGCTGTTCTGAAAAATCAGCTTATTCTTAAAATTGATTTTGTTGCTTTCTAAATGTTCTTTTTGGCTTCAGAGCTTTTATTGTCTATCCAACTATCTTTACAGAAGTGCAAAATTACAAAAATTCATGACATTTACAAATTAGAATGAAGAAAATAATGAATCTTCATGAACAATATACAAAAACAAAACAAAACAAAAAATCCGTGAGATTCTTCACTGTCCTTTGTATACAATTGTAAGGAAATTGTGTTAACCATAATACAAACAAAACACATGACCAGCTTAATTTAGTACTAAACAGCTTTTCACTAACCGACTGGAAATCAGAATTCCCCAGGGGTCCATTAAGAACACTATTGTCCATCCGTTGTCAGGCACCAGCATCTTGGAGGTCACAACTATTTCCCATGCAGTATTTGTTCATGCAAAGTGTTCACTGAAATCCTTGAGTTTTAAGCATTACATGGAAGACTGCTCTGTGATACAAGTGTCACATTTGAACATTTTGTATTGCATCATCTTTCTGAAGAAATTCATTCATGATCATTCCCAGTTATATCTTGGGAGCAGCTTAATATTACTTTTTTCTTCTGTCTTATCCCTTATTCTTTAACATTTGTAAAAAGTGTAGATGAAACTCCACCAAGCAAACTGTGAAGTATGTTCCTTTCTTAAGGGTCCGTAGCTAGACATGTGGTCCTTGTCAGTTCCTCCAGTGCTGGCCATCTTCAAAATGACACAGCTCTGTAAGCTGCTGTTGAAGTTGCAGTTTATTGAAGTGGTGATTAGTGAGAACAGAGCAGAAATATTGGAGCTAATGGAAACAGGGAGCTGGTTTGCATTTAGACCAGGCAACTCTGTTTACCACCAGGGATTACTACAGGTGTTTGATCAGCAACAGCAATTAAGCCAAAAGATAGTGTGAGGGTTTCTGTGGGAACATCCTCCACATTTTGGATTAGAATACAGTAGACATGATCAGAGGATTGTAGCATAGCACCTTCACTGTAATTTTTGTAATAAAAATAAAGCTTCTAGCTTAGACAGATAATATAGAAAAGGGCTATTTTATATAATAATGAGGAACTAATAATTTTAAATTGAATCAGAGACCAATATCTCTCTGACTTGTTTTTTTTTTTTTTTTTTTGCAACTACTCCAGCAAGATGGAATTAATTTACTTAAAGAAGTGGCACTATAGTGTGTTATGTAAACAATAGATTTCTAATATCATATCGGAATAGAAATAAAATGAAAAAAAAAAGAAGTAATTTTATGTTGAATAATTTTTTTATAAAATGTTATTTCTATTTTCTTACTACCACAGATTAAATGCTTGGAAATTGAGACTGTTTCTTTGAATAAAATTAGACAAATTTGGTTTCAACAAGTGAATTGAATTTAATTCCTATGTAACTAAAATATTTTTTGTATGAATTTTCTATCCTATTCTTCTTCAAAAACTGTGTTCCAAATTTTCCCCTACTTGTAAGGTGGTTATTTCAACTTAAATGTCAAGTGAGAATTTTAAAATTCCCAAACCTGAAAGTTAATTTCAGCTAAAATAATGAGTTAAATACTTTTCGAATCTGGGAGAGGCTGGGCAGATTGTGGAAGCCTTTCAAACACATCATATGAGTATTCTGCAACATTTATGAGCTGGTAATGAAAATCAGTTAATTTCAGAAACCGTCTTATACTTATTTGCTCTATGTGTCTTTTTCCCCAAGTGCCTAGGTTGAACAGGGACTAAAGTAATGCAAATCCCCTGACTCCATCAGATCAAACAGTGGAAATACCTTCTGAAATCCAGCCCACAGTCTAGCTTTTATAGTTCATTTTCTAAATGAATTTGTAGATTGGTGTTTACCTAATAGTCTGTTGTTACATCTACAAGTGGTATCATTTCAGCTTGTAAATGGTGTTTCAGGGTAAGCAAGCCTATTTTTTTCCAATATTATAACAGCAATGTGTTAGTAGGATAGCCATTTTCTCAGCATTCTGCAGAAATAGAATTCTACAATTTCTGCAATAGATTTTATGCATGTTTTCTTATAATCCTTACTCCTGATGGTGAAAGCTGATTTGCATCAGAAACTCACCTGCATTGACATTATTGTCAATAAATTTGAAGATGTAATTTGAGTAATAATGAAAGAACATTTTATTGGAAATCTCCAGAGAATCAGTTTCACAAGATATAATTGGAAGGGGGTTAAGTGTCTCCTGCACCAATTTCCAAACTAAGCATCTCAGCCATCAGGATGTATATATTTTAAATCTGTCTGGGGAAAAAATAAAGTAGAATAATCAATAACAACTTAAGATAAGAATATGGTTGTGCTGAAATGAGGACATGGAGGGGGCTGTTTAATGATGTAATTTGTACACTGAAACGTTTTTCATCAATGTATTATCAGTATTCCTTATATTCTGTATATTTGAAACTTTTTTGGACAGACCTTCATATGTTGCAAATTGTGCAGCTGCACTGACTAGCTTTGTTTTCAGTGATAGAAGACCCGGCTTTTTAAAATTCTTTTTTTTTTTTTTAATCAATAAAACTCCAAGCAGTTTTGTTGACAGACTGAGATTTACTTCAGGACTTCAGGACTCAGAAATTCCTTTATCACTTTCTGTGTCTCTAAAATTACACCTGGAAATCTAAATGTATGTTTGGAAAAACTACCAAAACTTGCAGGTGTTTATTTCTAATTTATGACAATAGAGCTGAAAGATTTCCTTTTGTTTTTTGTTTGTTTCCCAATAGTATTTAATTATCTGTTTAGGCCAAATGATTTAAGACTTATTTTTCAGAAGTGGCCTTGTATCCTTTTGATCAGTGCTTTTCCCGAAAGCTGAAGCTGGATCTCATCATTAAAGAAGACAACAGATTACTGGCTATCCACAGAAGGAGACTCAGTATTTAGAGCCCGGTTTTCTCCATGGTCCAAAATAATTCAAATCAATTGACCCTTAGTCTCATTTCTTTATTTTAATCCAAGCCTTTGTTAAAAAGTACAATGATTGCTATTTGAAAGTGGAATGTGAATTGATTTCTGTTTCTTCTCTGATTTAGCTTCCTTCTTTGTTGTCATTTTGGTGCTGAAGAAAAACTCTAGGTTATTTAAAAAAATTTCTGTTGAAGATAGCAAGAGATTGTTTTTATCCCATACGTATGCTTAAAAAAATAACTACATTCTGTACATTGCCTTTAACATGTAAGCACAATGAAAAAAAAATGGAAGACAAGTTTTGTATGAAAGCAAACTTATTGACGATTACAAATATAGATCATTTTCTATATTTTCAGTGTTCGAAGCAAAACAGATTGTAAGCCTATCTTGTAGCAATGCCAACCAACACACTTCACTGATAGCAGCCATAATATCTTGGAAATTATATGTATATGTTTTGCTTACATTTGATTTGTAATTATTGGACAAGCATTTATTTTAAGCCTCTAAGTGCAAAGATAGTATTTTTGAAACCAGGAGAAAATAACTTTTACTATAGAATAATTTTAAAAATGACTTAAAAAGTTTATTTTATTGGTTCCAAAACTCAGAAAGGTAACAGTGATGTTTCTACAATGAATTCCTGTTTTCAAAGGGCCATGTTTCAGCAAAATTCTATATAATATAAATTTTTTTTTTCATTTTATTTGAATGGTTAAATTATGCCGGAACAAAACAGTCAATCATATATCATTCTCCGAGAGCAGTTAAATGCTCACCTATCTAAGCTACTGAACAGACAACTGAAAGGCATGATCCTGGCAAAGCTTCATGCAAGCAAAAATTTTGGAATAGTAATATATAACACATTCTCCATTATACAGTTATCCTACAGTATCAACAGGTGATCTATGTACCCCCGTCGTCTTGGACACTTGATTCAAAGAGCTGCTCACTGTGTTTGTGAAATCATCTATGAGAGAAGGATATGATTGAGGCACTCATATCAAGTCTACCTACTGCTGCATATACATATACATATTTATACACACACACAAGCGTTTAGATGGTTTGGGTATGAAGCTGTGTATCATATAACTATAATAAAGGAAGGTTCCTCAAAACCTTAGTTAATTTTGATTTGCTTTACTCAGAAAAGAGAGTAAAAATCTTCTCTGAATTGTCTTGCAGAGGAAGTTCTTTTCCCTCACGCAATTAGCATTTTATGGAGACTAAATAAGTAAGGAAAAAAATTGAAAGGTAACTGAGAGTGGCAGAAATATTTTTTTCATTCCTCTACTGAAGAATTTTTCAGTAAGAACAAATAACCTTTTTTACATTTGGACTATTTTCATATCTTGTGCATTTTTTTTTTTTTTTAATGTAAAGCACTATTCTGTTATTCATTTCTTTATTCTTTAAATATTTGACTTCTTTTATGAATGTTGGAGATAACTTTATTTCCTTGCTACCCCACTCCTTCCTTGATAATACCTGTTCAGAACAGTTGGACAACACTGGGACATTCTAACTGCCTGCAGCATGTGAGGAAAAATAGTTCCTAATACTAAGTAGGAGTGTTAAGACTGATGGAAGGATAGACACAGAAAGAGTTTTAAACAGGAATAAAACAAAAGAAATCTAAACTTGAATGGGGTAGGAGAAGAATGACAAGATGTAATTGCCACATCTTGTTGTTTCACTTCAAAAGAGATCTTTGTTTATTTGTTTATTTTTCATTTTCCTACAGTAAATGATTGATAAATAAATAGAAGGCATGTTCTTGAAATGTCATTGTTATTTTCTTTTAATTATTATCAATATCATTAAGCGATACGTGTTTGTACATTGTGTAATGATTATTTTCTCTTAAGAGTTTTTAGAGATGTGGTAAGTAAGGTCAGACACCCCTCAATGGAAGTACAAATGAAAAGCCCTACCTCATTGATTTCTTCTCCACTTGCAAAAATTAGATTTTTTTTTTAGCTCTCTGCCTCATCATGATGATTCCAGATAAGAACCGCCGTAATAATAGACTAGTGTGGAGAGGTATCATGCTTCATTTCAGTGATACTCTACAGTAAGTTTATCATGGATTCAATCCATTGCTGTAAGACTGTGCCTTCAGTTACTAAGAAGAGCTCTCAGTGAAGAAATTTATCTGTGCATGGAAGAGAGTGAGGCAAATTCATCCCTGTTCTAAATCATTGGACTTTATTGGAATTACCACAGGAAAAAAAAAAAAAAGTTTCACTCCATTTATCCATCCCTTTATAGGAGGATGCCTTTCATAAAAGTTATTTTCCTCTCTGTTGCTCTGCTACTTACATATTTCACTCTTTGAGTAGCAAAAGTGAATGGTAAAGATGGAGATGAATATTTGGCATACCACTTATTTTACAGAGAAGTTCTTTTGTGAGGGAATAAGAAGTCTGAACTTTTCATTCTAATTGACTTCTGAAATAAAGAATAAGCCTTTCTGTAAGCTATAAGACCAGAAGACCTCACGAAAATATATTTTAGGAAACTGCTCCCTTGAATTTAAAAGAACCTATGCTTAGATAGCAGATCTAGAATTTAAATTACTGAACAGTTTGTAAATAACCACTCCTCATAATGCTACTGTGAAAATGCTTGTGGCCTGAACAGATACGCTCTTTGCTAGGTAAAGAACCGGTTGGAGGGCCAGGCCCACAGTAGTAGTGGTAGTAGAGTTAGACCCAACTGGCAACCAGTCACAAGTGGTGTTCCCCAAGGGTCAGCATCAGGGCCAGCCCTTTTTAACATCTTTATTGATGATCTGGATGAGGGAGTCGAGTGTACCCTCAGTAAGTCTGCAGATGACACCAAGATGGGGAGGTAGGAAGGCCCTACGGAGGGATCTGGACAGGCTGGATTGCTGAGCTGAGGCCAGTGTGTTGAAGTACAAGAAGTCCGAGTGCCAGGTCCTGCACTACAGTCACAGTCCTGTGTAATAATACAGGGTTGGGGCAGATTGTCCGGAAGACAGTGCAGAAGAAAAGGATCTGGGGGTGTTGATTGACATTTGGCTGAACATGAGCCAGTAGTGTGTCCAGGTGGCCAAGAAGGCCAGTGGCATCCTGGTTTGTATCAGAAATGGTGTAGCCTGCAGGAGTAGCGAGGATAATCCCTCTGTACTCAGCATTGGTGAGGCCACACCTTGAGTACTGTGTTCAATTTTTGGCCCTTCCGTACCAGAAATACACTGAGGCACTGGAGTGTCTCCAGAGAAGGGCAATGAAGTTGTGAGGGAGGCTCTAGCACAAACCTCATGAGGAGTGGCTGAGGCAACTGGGATTGTTTAATCTGTGGAAGAGGAGGCTTGGGGAGACCTTATCATGTACATCCTACTAAGAAGAAGAAGAAATATGTAACTTTTTTTGCTAATAAATCTGATATATTTCTTGAATTATGTTTCAGAAAAATAGAATGCACGGAGGACAAGAGGTAAGACAGAGCTAAAAATTATAAGTCTTAATATAAATCTGTATCGTGTTTTTAAATAGTTTGAAATCATATGTATCTCTAAACTGAGTGTGCTTGCATCTATTTTAAATACTTACTTTTATGAGAAAGTCTAAAAATTCAAATCCAGGCTGGTGTTGCTTATTTCCTAATCTTAAAAACATTTTATTTATTTGTTTGATTGATTGACTGTTTGTTTATATTCATTTTGGAATTCTACCTTCGTATACTATTCCCCACTGATGTAGCAATTTATACTTAAAGAAAGCTGTCATTCCTGAAGCACTTTAAAATTGCCTGAATAGCAGAAAAAGCTATCAGGTGACATTTAAAATATATATATTGCTTGCATAGGGAGAAAGTTTATTTAATATTGTGAAGTTTGGATTAGTGATATATTTACAACAGTCTTCACACTGAGAAAGTGCTTGTTTTTGCTTCAGCACAGCCAGCCAGACTCCTGCTCTTTGTATAAGATGAAGCTCACATCCACACATTAGCAGTATCTCAATCCGACATTTTCTGTTCTGATGGAATGAACTTCTCCTCTTGCTTAACAAATACATAATTGATAATTTACTGCCTAAATTGGCAATTAGGTTTTCAACTACAGATACTAATCTCTCAAATATCCAAATAAGATTTCTTCCCTTTCCCTTCCCCTTTCCATTTGCTTTACTTTTGCTTTTCTCTTCCCTCTGACATGATTTGTATTTTATCCTGCAGAGTGCAGTGCACAACATTTTAGATGTGTATTCAAAGAAAAGGTGAACATATGATCTGAGAAATCTATGTGAAAGTTATCAAATCAGATGTGGTAGACTTTTTTTTTTTTTTTTTTTTTTTTTTTTCTGTGTGTGTGTGTGAGAGAGAGAGAGAGAGTTTTGGTATTATACATTGACTCTTTCTGTGAATCCGAATTCAGTTAAAGCTTTTGGAAAACCCACTGGAAAATCTATAATTATAGAAGAAGAATGTGAAGGAACTTGGACCAATGTCAAAGCCTTTGAAAAAATGCTTTTTAGTCAGGAATTATTCCATTTATGTTAAATGAGTCTTTCTCACTATTTTATATGAAATATGCATTCAGATATTTTGTTGAAGCACAGTCTTTATTACTTGCTTCTTTTGTAGGCCAGGTCTACTGAGGACACAAAAGTCTAATCTGACAATGGAGTTTTAAGTGGCCATCTGATTCTTACATGTGGTGTTTCTCTATTTTTTCCTCAAGAAAAAACCATATAAGATGTCATATAAGTTTCTATGACAAGTGATCCCTGTTCTGCAGGCTTACAGGAATTGAGACAGTCACTCCATCTTTAGAAGATCTAAACCATTTTATCATCCAGCTGGAGAGTAAATGAAATATAGGAAAGTTGACTGAGGTGAATTGAGGGGAAAATATATTCTGACTGATGATACCACCTAAATGACAGTATATACTAAAGAAAGAGTGTCATCTAGCACCCTCTGAGTTTGGTTGGAAATCTCCTAGTAATTAATCTTCAGAATAGGTCATATTTGAAATTTGTTATTATATAATTGGAAAAAATGTAAGCAGTCTAAAAGAAAAAAAGATTAAATAGTTGTAGTCAGATAAAATGACCAGATAAGTGATTAAGCAAAATTTTCATACCACCATGTTTGCTGGAGTATTTCATGATGCTTGAATGCTGTATCAAAGTGTAAACATATCACATCAGTTCAAACAAGGTCTGATTTGGATGAGTGAGGTGGAATATATTGAAATGTTGATCATGTAGCACATTAGTGAGCTGTGTATTGACAGGGGCTTCCATAGTCAAGATGTTGCTTTTGATTTCTTGTTAATCTCTGTCATTGATTTGTGACTAATCTATATCTAATTTGAAGTACTCAATAGAATCTCCCGCATCTCTACATTGAAGGCCTTTTTCTTTGATACAGATTTTTATGAACTTTATTACCCCCTGATTTCAGTTAAACATGTTGTGCATAAGCCTTAAGAGAACAAGTCTAATGACTCATAATCAGTTTGATAGCCAGCCCTATTAGACAATCCACAAAATTTTCTTCTCTACCTCTTAATCTGATGATCTTGACCATTTCAAGGGAATTACAATATGAAATATTGCAAAGTATGCATCAGGATGAAACTGAATAATGTTATTTGCTTATGATTGCAACTGTAATTGTTTAAGCGTCAGCATCAGATGCTCTCAGCATAAGCCTGACTCTCAACTATCTTTCCAGTTTGATGCAGAGCTTGCTTCAAGCTGGAAACAAGGTACCAATCGTAGCTGTTGCATTTTCCTCATTATTGGATGAGATTTTGATTTACATAAATGATATTGGCCACAATATGGATGCACTTAGTTTTTCTTTGTAAAGCTTAAATTTGTCTACCTAAAATCTTAAACTTTTGTTGCTAGAATACACATAAACTACTTTTAAAAACAACATTTTCCACACACAAGATCAGAGGTTACATAAAACATTATTAAATGGAAAATGTAATATTTACAGCTGTTCATAAGCTTTTTATACCACAAGCTGTGGCAAGATAAGGATGATATATGAAAAAAGGATTTGTAGTTTATTTTTCCTTTCTTTCTTTTGAGGAAAAAAAAAAAAGTGGCAGAAATATGGTAAAACACTGAGATGAAATAGCTGTGTGGCCACTAATGCTTAATGGCATGGACACTTTGAGCATTATGTGAAAGTCTGAAAGAGTGTGGATTCAGAGTGCAAATTTGATTTTTCATTTAGGCAGTAAATCTATTCCTTCAGCACTATGTATGCTGCACTCTTGCAGAGAATGACCAGACCGCAGTCATTCTCCCTCTAGTGAGATGTATACAACATGAAATGGGTTCTCAGAGGAATATTGGCAGAGCCCCACCTGATGGTTGGGATGCACTTCTGCAAGGGAACCTCAAGTCCCTATTAGGGGAGAAACGAGAGCAAAACACTGAAATCTCTGCAACTCCTGCATAAAATGATTCTGAGCAAATTATGATATACTGGATCCTGAAGACAGACTGATGAATGGGAGGATGCAGAGGATGCTTCTCTCTTTATTCTCAAAGCCAACTTAGAAAAAATAATATCAAAATATTATCATCTGTTATTGTCATGAGAAGTAGAACAGTGGGAAAAAAACACTGCTCACTGCCCTTTATACATAGGTTTGCTCTGAAAATAATGCCTCCTATTATTTTCATGGAAATTATAATGGATACAAAGAGCACAATTCTCAAAGAGCAAATTCTGAGCTACAGAACACTATTTTTCAACACAGTCACCACCATTAGCTTGCAGTTTTGCCAGTGTTGATCAAGAGCCTTATGCTATGCCTTTAAAAATCTGCATGGTCTTCTGGAACACAGCTTATCTTTCACAACGCTGTCACCACTGCTAAAACACATCACCCACCATCTCACTGTTCTCACATCCACTGTTTAGTTCTCCAGAAATATTCACCAAGTGTCAATGAATGTCAGTGGGTGCCTTTTTTTCTGGGTGGAGGAATTCAATGACACATCTTTGCTTCATCCACACTTCACGTCACACACCATTCTGTCAGACTGTCCCTCTATTGCCATCTGTCACACAGCAACAACATGTGAAATATTGGTGGGAAGGTTCAATCTGTACTGTCATACCACCAACATCTGCCTCTGACTTCATGGGCCAACAACATATTAAAATAGGAGGCATTATATATATGCATATATATGTAAATAAAATGAAAATAAAATGATTTTCCACTTTGGACAAGCAGTGATTTCAGCACTCCAATTCTAAGGAATTTGCTTAATTTCAAAGTCACAAAGCATCCAAAGTTCATCTCTCACTGGAAAGATATTTGAAAGACCTTCATGAGACAAAGGTTTAATGTCACAGAGTCTGCAAGAATACCTGCAGGCACACAGCTTGCCTGCTATTCATTACTCTCACTACTCACTGCTATGAGGCCCATCCTCTCTGAGGGTTTGTGTGTGCACACATACACTGACTTTCTTGCCCCAGAAGACAGTGACTGCTGTAACTGGTGTCCTCTGGTAATCCAAGCCATCTCATCCACCTTCAAGGTACATAAACAAAACACTGCTCACTTTTTAGCTGGACAAAGTTCCAAACACTGAAGAGATGTGAGAAGAAGCATGGAGGAACTTGAAGTTAGAAGAAGCTGAAGAATGCCAGGATATAAAACAGTTTCATGACAGCAAAACATGCAATAAAATTCCAGGAGGAATAAGGTTGGTTAAAAGGTTATATATCCTTTTCTCGATCTGGATGCATCAGCTTAAGATTGTCTGCCTATAGCGGCTCATGAATTTTCAGCAAGTGCTACTATGCAGCTCTGACATTTATACTACATGTTCCTAATTGAATTCAAAGTCAGACCAATTAGACCATGTCTGTATTTGCCAATGTTTTAACTTAAACTCATTGCTCTGTCTGAGGGGACTGTTAAGATACTCTATTCTCTCAGCAGGGGTGTAGAGTTGGTAACCTTACATGAAGAAATTTAGGCAAAATTCTTCAATTTACTATCCTCTGCAAAGAGAGTGCTATTGGGAAAATAATAATAATAATAATAATAAAGCAAAAAACACACACAACTAAAAAAGACCAGTCAATAATTTAAACATTGTATAGGGAGTTCTGAAGGGGAATGGCACTGAGGAATGTGGTGTGAGGTAGAACAAAGACTTGGTTTTTTCCCGCATATATGCCTTTAAATTGCCTAGACAAAAAGAAAGGGGGAGGGAAGAAAAATATTTCTCAATTTCTTCAGGAATTTACATATCACGTGGCCCTGTTGCTGCTGAGTTTCATAATGCATGGAACCTGAATGATGCAGAGCTGTGATGCAGATATTCTGCACAGAAGGCCTTCTGTGTGCGTTAGACTCATACGCTGCTGTATGATATGCATCTATGCATCTGCTCATACATCTATCTGAAATTTCTCAGATACAAGAACAGAAGCCCAAACTTTGACAGTGTTCCAGGAAAGCAGATTTTTTTTTTTCTTACTATATTAGCAAAGAGTGAGGTAGTCGGTATTTCCCAATTTGTAGTATGTTCACAGCATTGTGACAAGCATGTGTTTTGTGGATCATGTGGAGAATTGTGAGAGACAGAGTGGTTGAGGTGTTTGGGAATCAGAAAAGTCTGAACACTTACAAGAATGGATTATGCAGTAACTGCAGAAATTTAACCATTTCATTTCATGTGGCTTCTTCCCCTCCCTCTATTTACAAACAAGTGCTTATAAAAATGGAAGCATAGGTTCTCTTTCTTTTATGGCCATGCTTGGATTTTACTGACAGATAGAGAGCACTTTGCTTTGGTCTGGCTCAATACCAGAGCAATAGGCACGTTCAGTGCCAAATTGCTGCACGAGACCATTTTGAATGACAGACTAAAGTGTATGTAAAGGATGTGAAAACAGGTGGTCTGGGATGTCTGCTATCAACAGAGCATCTGGTAACTGAAGTGTGACTGCATTACACTTTGTATTCCTAATCAAGTGTGCTATTAGCAATGAACGAAGAAGCTGGCCTCTCTTCCAGACCTATCATTCTGTAACCTCTTCAGAGCAACAATATGCAGACAATCCTGTGTTTTATGGTTCAAAATATTTCAGTCAATCTATAATTTCTTTACATAATCTCTATTTCTTTTATGACTGAAAGTCAGATCAACTTCACATATGCCGGAATATTTATACAATATGGTTTAGCTGTCTTTCGTGAAGAGACACATCTGTTGCAAAACACTTGAATGATTTTTGACCTCTTTGCTGAGTTAGAAGTGACTAGATCAAGCAAATGTATTTTTATGCTTGTTTAATGTAGTTATCTGTATTAATATTTGGCATATTAATTTCAATGAAATTACTTGAAACAGGCTTTGAATGTGGGCACCCTTTCTCTCTCTGAAATCAAATATTTACTAAAAACAATTGATTAGCAGTCTAACAGAGAGATAAGCAAAGTCCTGAGGCACTGCGTGTTAAGTGACAATGAAAGGAAGGTCTTGGGACCATTAAGGGAAGGTGGATTTTGCTAATGATGCAGATATTGCAGTCTTTAATACAAAAAACAAAGCATTTTTTCTCTAGCGTATGAATTAAGATTTAGGCACAGAATTCTAACAGCAGGAATGAGAGTATATGGTCATGGAAAACAAAAAATGTTTGACATTACTGCATGTCAGCTCTTCCATGGTAACTCCTATGCACACGTGGCTTCAAGTTTTAAACAGGAAGTGATTCATGACAGTTTATTATACACTGAAAGGTGAAATATAGGCCATAGTTTCAAATAGAAATGTTGTCTTTTTTTTTTTTTTTTTAACTTAGGTTTCTGCTAATAACATTTATTTATTTATTTATTTAATCTTTTAAAATAGCATGACCAGTTTACTGAAATCTGTTTTAGAAAGGTTTTTACTCTATTACAAGTTTAGGAAGAGCTGATGATAAGGTTTATGGTTCTTCTACATATTCCTTTTATATGAGATGCCCACTAAAATCTTTCTTCTTTTCTGTTCCCACAAAAAGAGCCTTTTAGGACTCTGGGAATTACTTGGAATATTCCTATTCACTTTTAAACTCAGACTTAAGTATAAATAAATAAACCTTACAATGCACTGATGAAGTCCTTTTGTACATTCTGACAACTCTTCTGTTACTCTGATGACAAAGTTAGCTTTACTGTTTTGAATCAGGATTTGCACAAGAATACAACACCACCGAAGTTTGTCCAGAAAGGACTTAAGTTGTCAGTATTACTCATTTGCCCTTGTGTGCAAGTGATAGATACACCATGGTGATACATGATGAATACCTATCTTCTACAAAAAATACATAGAGACACCAACATCAAGAGTTCTTCTCTCTTCATGAAAAGGAAAAGTATTCTGTAGAATATAGCCTTTGATGCTAATCACAATTGTATAAATTCTGATTGCGGATTTGATAGCTTTTGATTGTGCAAAGGTGATAAGCTTTCTCTTAAATTTCTGAGGTTGTTAAAGGAGATCATCTACAATTGTTTGCTTAACCAGATGACCTGAACATCCAGTGGATTGAATTCCCTAGTGTACTCATCTCATTGTAATTCCCAAGGCACTGGTCCAACATGTTTAATTGAGGGGGGGGAGGGGGGGGGGGAAGAAAAGCCCCAAAAAACTAGCCACAAATCATTATTCAGTCTTGTAAGTTTATATTTGCTAGGTGTTGAAAATGACCTAAACAGAAAGAAGACAAGTCAAATGCTAAGCCTATGTTCAATAAAGGTCAGGAGAGAGACGTTAGTCCAGCTTCAGTCAGATCATAATGTTATGAAGAAATAATCAATATACATTTTGTAATATGGTTCCAGTTCTTATGAAGACTGAAGCAAAGCAGCATGAGAAACAGTGAATTCTACAGTAGAAAAAAAAAAAAAAAGCACACTTCTACCTTTTATTCCAAAGCCTTCTTTCACTGAATTCTTAACTACTGTGTGGCTTGTTTTGTGAGATTTCACTGAGGAATAGCTGTCAGCATTAAAAAGTCAGCATTTTAAGATGGTACAGCATGTATGTGTGAGCTCCCTTTCTCTCAAATAGCTTTGAAACACCAAAGGTCATTACCTGCTCTGGTACTAGAACTCCTGTAACATGCTGTGGTGTCTCAGGTACATCTGGGTGTTCATGTTAGCTTTTTAATGGTGACAGCTTCATGGAGAAATGACTGCTGTCCTGAGGTGTTTCACGCAGTTTCCCTTCTCTTCCCGACTGAGAAAGAATCTCAGGCTTTGCTTCCAGAAATATCAGCTACTTTTACAACTAAGGTATTTGTTCTCATTAAAGTAATGCTACTAGCATTACATTATAAAGGATGCAGGGCCTGCACAATGGAGACAGCATGGCAATGGCTAAAATAAAGACAGATACAAGTCAGTTAGTGAAATATGTCTCCATCTCCACAAGTTTGTTGAAATCTTGTGACCTACCGGAGCTTTTGACTAAAATATTTATTTCTGTTCTGCTAGAATTGTAATGGATTAATTACTTTAGGTCAAATTTTGCCTTTTGGGACTATCAAAATGACATAAGGAAGCAGAAGATGTGGACCAGTCATCCTAGTTCATCAATATGACTAATTAGCAAGGATGCTAGAATTTACAATCTCATAATAGTAATAATTTAAAAAAATGAAAAGGAATGGACATTAAATTTTCTCCAGTATTATATTTTGGTTTTAGTTTATCTTGGGATTAAAAACTAGGTTACTTCCTAATAACTAAGGAACTCGAAATAATAGCATTTCACAGAAGGAACAATGAAGGATCCAAACTTCCAACAGTTATTATAATGTTTCACCAAAACATCATGATGTTTTGAAAGGCTTATAAATACAAAACAAAAATGGCAAGGAGATGTGTTTTATATATCAAAAGTTCTCTGTATTCTTTGTATAGAATTTTATTACCTTATCTTTTTAACCAAAGTTATAATCTCTAACTTATTTCAGTGCCAGAACTAAAATCTTAAATTATTTTAAAATATTCTTTATTAATTTTTCTGTAGCTGTGTAATGAATTAAAACTTCCATAGAAACAGCCAGAGTAATAGGACTGGAACCAGAATTAATTTTAGCTTCTAAATTAGACTTTTATAATAAATGCTAAATTGAAAAGCCATTACAAAAAGGTTACCATCTTTTATTGCATGAAGTTAAGACTAATGGTGCAATTTTCTCAGTAATTCATCTTTTACTTAATAGCATATAATTGTTTAAATAACATTTTAGTTCCTTTAAAAAGAAGATATTGTTAGCAAAGAAAGTCAGAGTATTAGATAGTTCAGGAAAACCTTAGAGTCCTTGTTGTGATGTTGGATTGTTGGTGTGATTATATTACTTCATATTTTGCTAAGCCACAGGAGCATATCATTTTCTGCATCGCCAATTGATTTGCATTTTGGCTGATGACCTGAGTCTCTCATCATTTTTTCTTTTTCTGACAAAATGATTGGGGAGGTAGAGGGTGTTTGAAATTAATTTTGTTTTTTCAGTTGTTGGTGGGTTTTGTATTTTTGCTTGTTATTGGTTTGTTTTTTTTTTTTTTTAACTAATCTTAATAAGGTACTATGAATGCAATTTAGTGAAATAGATTTGTAAGTGAAAGAAAACTGTGCTCAGAATTGCAATTAAGCCTGGTAAGTGCCTATAGACAAGAATGTGCAATTTTTAAGCTTAAAACTTTCAAACCTCAAGGGATTTGGTCTTTTGGAATGCATAATCCTTACAGGTCTGGATGCTTTTAAGAATGTAGCTAGGAAGATCTCGCCTACTGCTAATCCACTTTAGCATCCACAAAATATATTTGGGCACTTGCATTTCTTTTAGCACACACAATCAAAGACTGGGTCAAAGACTGGGTGACCTTAGTCAATTTGCATACCTTTTACTGCTAAACCTCAATGTTGTACATCTGAGTCTCCTGAAACATGATAAACATGCTATAGCATAGCTGAATTAATGGCAAACCCAAACCTTTTATTTCAAATTTTGTTATGATGGCATTGCTCAGGTGCTCAGTGGCTGGTATTGGGAGGTGGGGAGCAAGAATAGCAGGTCCAACTCAGCCTCATTTCAATGACTGAATTAAAGTCTGACAAGCTGATTCTGGGCTGAGTTGTTCCACTAGTCATTAGAGCAAAAGAGCTGGCATGGAAGACGAAGTGAAGAAGAAACACTGTGTTTCCTTACTGCATCTTATCTGAATAGCAAATAAGCTGTCCCTGCAGCAGGGAAAAGAAATCGACAGTATTTCTATTGCTGCAGTATCTATGTGCCAACTGCAGACATTTGTTTGAGTTTGCCTATGATATCTTTATATGGTGTGCTTTGTTTCATTTTTTCTGTCTTACATCCATTTTAAAGATACTTTGATTAAAAAAAAAAGAAAAAAGAGAGAGAAAGAAAAAAGTAATAAAAAAAAGAATAAAAATACCCTGTACTGGCTATCAGTTGAGATGCAAATGGAAAAGTTGTCTCTTCTGAAACATTGCTGCGAATATGGTGGTAACCCTACTTAAGAGCTAGAGGAAATGATTTGCCTTTGTGGATGCCCGTGAAATCCCCCTTTCCTTCCCAAGCTTGCTGTCATTCACATCCTAAATAGTGGATATTCCAACTGATACATGCTTCACTGATGCAGTTCGGTGGCATGCCATTCCTGCCCTGTCATGTCAGCTGAAATTGCTGCGTTGGAATGTAAATTAACCCCAGAAATTACAGGTACATATTTGATAAGTGTGTATATATATTTTTTTTTCTGTATATGCATTTCTTCTCAACTGAGGAGAGGTTCTGTATTAAACAGTGTTGGATGACAGAGGCGGGTTTATCCAACATATCAATTTACTGCCCAGTTAACTTGGATTTGAGTATTTTAAGTGGAAAACCAAAAGCTTGTTAGGCTTTTAGTTAGCAGCTAAATGGTGTTTATGTTAAGAATAACATCTTTTATGACCCAAAAGGCCCTAGTACTCTGTTAAATTAAATTACTAATAAATTCTCCAGGCAATATTGCAGCAAGAACATACCACAGGTAGCCAGGAGGTGTAGCAAGAATGCCTTAACCAATTGTGTGGAATAGATAGGTTCTCAAGGTGAAAGAAAAGAGAGTGAAGTGTTACAGTTTGTCACTGCATCAGCATGTCAAAAGACTTACTGTCAGGTAATAAAATAGTGCTAAGTATTGACCCAAATTCATTAAGGTCAAAGGGTCTCCCCTGTTATTCACTGAGCATTGTTCAACCACTTGGCAGTCTTGGCATAGATTCTAGATTCTCCCTAGATTTCTGTCAGAGGAACACTGAAATTAACACGTGCTACAGTGAAATAAGAAGTGGAGTTATTGCTGTTAGTTTAATAATTTTCTCTTTTAGTATGTAAATTCTCAGGTTATGGAAATCTAAGACAGTATTTCAGAATCATTTTGCTCTACTTTGTATCATTTTTCATATTAGCAGCTCTGTATTTCATGGCAAGCATCGGAGAGTCATTAATTTCGAATGGCTGAATAAATATTGCTTACTTAACAGGCACTTATTTAAATGCATTATTTTTGGCACAATGTCTAAAATTATGTTTTCAAAAGATGGCCACATTTTTTTGGCTCCATTTTTCCCATCATCTCATTGCAATCTGGCACAATTTTCCCACTCTATCTTGTTTTACCTTACCATAGTTATTAGCTTTATAGCCAAAAGGATGAAAAGCACCCACACCTACAAACATGCAGTAATGATTTGCTTAGAGCTCTTTGTTAAGCCTGTCCTTGATATTTAGCTGTGTTGCTTTGTCTTCAATCCCCACAGAGTAGACAGTGCCAAGATATGATCATTTTTTAACTCCCCATCAACAACCTAAATAGTGAAGAATAGTAATTTCAACACTGGAAACCTGCATAGTTTAATTTTCAATAATAGATGTTAAATGAAGAGTAAAAAGTGTTTAATGAATTTGTAGTTCTTTTATGTAGCTGTTCATTGCTTCTTAGTTTAACTCTCTAATTATGCTCCTTTGAACAGGAATTTATGCAGTTCTGTTGGCTTTCTTTCTGTTCTATTGTCTCAGATCTAATTACAGTACATGTCAATATAGTTGGGCTGTTTGGAGGAAGTAAAAAAAAAATGTCCGTAAGAAGAAGAGTGGAAAGTTATTTATTGAGGAACACTGTTTTCTTGTTCTTCCCTGAATCAGGTTGTTCTCTGTTCTAAAAGATATCAGAAAGTGGTCTGAAAAAAATGGAATACAAACAAGCTACCCCGGCACACATCTCCTTGCTGCTGGCAGATAAACTGTAGCACTTACAGACAAATGTACTTACAGACTGTCCCCTGTCTTCTGTCAGTACCTGCTGTGCTTGCAGGCAGGGTTTCACATGTTATTTTATATATTTCTTGAGATAAATATTTTAAGTATTTAAAATTAAAAGTTAATGTTTGTAATAGTAAATGTATTATTTCTATAAAACATTAATGCCTTGGTTAATTACATTTAAAGATGCTTAAATGTTATGTGGAAGACAGAATGCTGATTTGGAGCTGATGTCTTCATTCTGATGTCTTTAAAAAGAATCATGCAATCCAAGGTCATGAATTACCATCATTAGGCTGTTTCATAAACAATTGGAAGACGCATACTGGCAAAATGCAGTAGAAACAAGAAAGTCCAAGGATTATAAAACACTGAATTGGGTTTTTTAATGGAATGAATGCATGCTGGAACAGTATACCACACTTTACAAGGCATTAGTGTATGTGTGAGTATAGTTATCCTACATTCTGTTCTCATACATCACTCATGGTTTCTGTAGAGCAAGAGCTAACCAACACAGTATTTTAGAGAGCTGTAACTGCATGCAGTTGATAATCTGACTGGACATACAGGGTTTCACAGGTTTGCAGTGACAGTACCTTAGGTTTTCAGTGACAATCTTAGGCACCTCATTAAAACATCCAAAAATTGGTGTAATAGATTTGGGCCATATTTCAGCGAGCTGACAGGTTTGTGCGGGAAACAAAAGCATAGAACTTTATCATCTACATATTTTCTGTATGGAAGGCCTTGTTTTCCTTCCTATTGCCCTGAATGTCATATTGTCATTTGTACCAAGATAAACTGAATGAAATACCCACTGCCTTATGCTCTCTTCATACTTGAAGGGACTTTGGTCCAAATGCATCTTTTAAAATGTAATTAAAATCTAAAGTTCATTTAAACCACTTGAAGACAAACTCCTGCATTTTGTTATTTTTATGGTTATCTCTTTATAGCTGTACAGACATGAAACAAGCTTTATAATGAGTACTTATAAATCAGGCCTCTTAGAGTAATTTTATAAAGTTTATTGATCCTTCTGGCTGTAGTTGCTGCTCAAGTTGAGGTCTGATCTGAGAAGGGAAGTGACATTTGAGATTTCTGTTTCTGTGGATCTTGATAATATCATGGAACTGCATCACAAATTCTATTTATTTATTTATCGTAATTAAAATCTGAAATATAACTTGAAGTATAAAAAAAAGGAGGGACGGAAAAACCTGTGATGATGAGTAGAAGGAGAAACATGCAAAATCCCAACTTTTTTATTTAAAAGTTCAGAAAGTTATAAAATTATGCACAATATTTTGTAAGATTAGCAGAAGTCTAAAATAAATGAAATCCCAATAGAACGATGTATGTAATGTCAGTAACAAGGATTTGTAAAGGAAGCCAGATCAGGGAAAACGCTAGGTCAAGAATCAAAGCTAAGTCATCAGATTCCAGGTTCCTAAAATCACAGGCAAACTGCATGCTGTAATAGCATTTGCAACAGTTGCCACCACCGTGTTTTAAAAGGCCTTATGAGTTGAAGAGAAATTATGATTATAAAAGCCTGGTGAAAGATAAAAATCTCCCAGAGTTTCATGTAACATATAATTTATCAGACTGACTGTTGCTCCAAGATTAAATGAAAATGCATTCCATAAGCTTTCATGAAATCGTATTTTCTTTGCCATTAGACCAAGGAGATTGTTTCTCTGTTGTTGCTCAGGAGAACTGAAACTAAAAGTTTTTGTCAACATATGAAATTAATACCTATACAATATTTACAGAACCATCTCTTTTTCCAACCCGAGTGATATTTTTAACTAGAGAAGTTTTCTTAGCATTAGTAACATTTCCTCTCATTAGATCATACGGATGAAACTTCAAACTCTTCATACATTCAAATATTTCAGAAATTTTAGATCTCTTTCTTTTTGTTCCACTAAGTAAAACTCAGCATGAGGTACTCAAGATGAAAATGACAAAATGAGCACAGGAGAGTCATCAGAAGCAGGTGATCTTGCTGCTTCCAGCTGGAGCATTTACTGGCTCTTGGAATGCTTCTCCACGTCCTCTTGAATCAAATACAGCAAACTTGCCAGAAGAGCAATAGATATTTTCTGTATGAAAGGAAAATTTCAAGAATTTCAAGAACAACTTTAAGGAGATCCATGAATGATTGTGGATCTGTCAGTATCTACCATTGTATCCACAGCTAAAGTTTGTTCTCAAGTTCAGGAAAGACATGATTTAAAATGTGCTTTAAGTGTGCTTCCTGACCATGAATATATGTCATTTTTTAAATTGAAAAAGGAACTGGAAGTAAACAGAAATTACAGCAATGGGTATTTTGGGACTATGATTTCCTTTTACATCTGAGAAAACTGAAGTGCTGGTAACTGATCTGCTTAATTGCATAAGCATAAAACTACAGGTTTTGTTGGTGTTTTTTTTTTTTTTTTTTTTTTTTTTTAGTATAGTAGAAGAATGCTTTCAATTTAGGAAAAAAGATCAATCAAGAGAAACCATAAATGGCACTGAACTCCACATTTCTCTTTGGAAACAACAGTCCTATGTTTAGTTCTCAACAAGAACTTCTGTATCACTTTTATTTACATATGGGATTATACATAGGGGATACAAGGCTTTCTTTTAGAAAGGTTACTGACACACTTGGTGCTGCATTGGCATTTATTCTTTCGGTTTTTATTGCTTCTGAACTGTGGTATTTATGTCTCTGAGGTGAGAACTTCCATGTGTAACACATGCTCATGATTTACAGACCACGTGTGCCCTGATGTTGTCTGCAGGAACAGGAAATTAAACAATTAACCAGAAGGCAAGTAAAAACAAGTGTAAAGACAAGAGTAAAACAAGCTATTTCTGTCAGTATATTTCTTTTTCAATATTGTTATTTAATGGTCAGAAAAGGCTAAAAACCATAGCCTTATATAATGACTTGGGGAAGCAAGATCATTTTCAATAGATGAACATGAGAACAAGCTAAAGCTTCCCTCTCCATGACAAGGAATTTACCATGAAACATATTAATACAGCTTAATATACCTTAATGGCAGCTTGACCTTCTGTGTTTCTCTTGTGATCCAGTTCTCCCAAAACAATATGTTATGGTTAAAGCCATTTTTGCTGGCCTTTGAAGACTTCCTTAACATGCTCATACACTCCCATCCACTCCAGCTGTCTGAAATGACCATTTCCAAGCTCCCCAGTGATTACTTTAAATGCAATAGCATTGACAGGTCACTTTATTAATTGCAAATTGTACTATCTGAAGATGCTGACAACAGATATTGAGAAAGATACAGAATATCCTAATTTTTCATAGCATAATCAACCTGTTTGGACCCCTAGATAAAAATAAATTACCTTAACCTTACAATATACTTGACAAATATTTATTGCAGCATTCTCTATCAGCAGTTGCCATACCTCCAAGAGCTAACTTCTCACATATTACCCTAAAACGTGAAGGGGAGCATTAATGAGAAAGAGCAATCTGGTTGCTGAAGTGCAGCCCTGGTAACTGTGTCTGGGCTCCATCACAAGATTTTGCCTTCTGCAGGTCTCCCCCATCTGCAATGTGTCCACCAAGGTAGCAGGCCCAATGATAATATTGTGTCGGACCTCTTGAGGATAAATGTATAGCAATAAAGAGAATTTTTATTTTTCAGTGGTAGAAAACAATTAAATGGACAATATTATCTGTTAGAATAATAATTACTGAAAAAGAATTTCATGTTGCTTTGTAGAAAGAAGAATGATTTCAGTGACTTGAGATGGAAAGCTACCAAAATTATCTCGATTTCAAAGGTCATCACTACAGACATACTGTATATATATTCTTGTAGCCAAAGTTTACAATACAGTGTAAGCTGACAATATTAAACTTCCTGTTTGCTACTGTTGTTTTCATGATGTCTTGAGTTGTTTGATACAAAATCTAAATTAGTCTGAGAAACAGGATTAACCTTTCCAATCAAATTTAAGGTGAAATTGCTTAACTACAGCAAACAGTGTCATGCTGCAGATAATCCTTGTCCTTGATTAATGCTTTTATAATCAATTGCTGTCTGGAAGTGACTCCTTCCCATCACACTCTTCACAAAAAGAGCAGATGGTATTTAAAAGGTTATGGCAAGAGGGCATTTCAGAGGTCAAATAGAACATCGATCAAGTGGGCAGAAAAATTGCTTTTTTCCTTCCCCTTCTCTTTTTCCTGACTATCCATGAGGGAATGTGGCTTATGAATTATAGTTTGATCTATAGTTCAAGCACTAAAATGTTTTCTTGTTTCAAATTTCTATGTTGTTTTGGGTAATGAACCTGGAAATTGGATTCCTTTTGTGCCAATAAAAAATTGTGCCCAATGCACGTATCTCAGCAACATAATTCTTAGACCCAAAGAGATTTGCTTGCCTGTACCTTGAAAGGAGTCAGTACTAGTATCCAGAATATCCTTCGATCAATTAGCAGAAATGATAATGACTCTGAAAAAAATTACACTTCAGTTCCGCTATATTTTATACAAACAATTTAAAAAATGAATATCTTGTGGGATTGACTCCCTTTCACTATTTTGCCTTCAATGCTAGATACCATTCTTTATTAGACTCCCAAAAAACCTACTCTCACCTGGAATGATGGGGCCAGAAGAACTATACATGTTAATGTAATATCCAAAATCAGAAATCTGGATTCTTCTATTTATGAAATATATTAGCACTCTTTTGCTCTGCTTTCTCCTTCACACTAAAAACACAGTGTAGGACTAATGGAATAGTAAAATCAGTGTATGTATGTTTTCCAGTAATTTTAAATGAATTATTAATGAAAATTTATCCTATTTAGGAAATGAATTGAACATTGTCATTTTTGCTGATTAAAGAAGCATACTTTTGTCAGTTGTCATATCCTACTTGCCACTCATTGTTGTGAATAATTTGATACATAGGTTACCGTGGGCAAGAACATGACTAGGTCTTGAAAGTAGACTTTCATCTTGGATGAAAAAAGTGAAAATACTACAGATTTTCTTTGTGATCAAAACCATGTTTGATTGGATAAGATATTTTTCAGCATTGCATCTTAGATTTGGGTGCCTGAGCCAACTAAATCTTCCTAAACTAAACAGTTCTCACTCACACTATAGACGCAGACACACATGAGCCTGGAGAGATATTAATCATTCAGGAGTTTATTCAAGAATGGTTAACATGTAGCTTTTATTACAGAACTAAAGGTGCTATGCACCTTTGAGAGGCGGACAAAAGCAGATCCTCACGTAACCAAGCTTACAATTAAAGAGACATCTGGGTGTCTTGCCATTAAAGACTGCCATCGAGCTAATGATATCTTTCAAACAGTACTGATATACACAACAATTTGTAACATGCTGACATACTTTTCAGTGCCAGTTTTATACTTCAACTTCCTTCAATTTTTGATTGCAGTGGGTGTAAATTTTAAAAAGAAGTTGAAGAACGTGAGATACTCCTACTAAGTCAGACCTGTCAGTACAGATTTGCTGGTCATCAGGGAGAGAAATTCTTTCAAACTTCACTATTTAATTAGAGGTTCTTAAAAGGTGGTGTGTGATAAGATAAACTTTTGCATACTTATGAATGAGTTTCATTTGAGGAGTGTTTTACTTCTGGTATTAACATAAAACATTCAGATTTCCCAGGAACTTCTGGGGAGTAGCTGTAATCAAGGCATACATCACATCTTGGAGCAGTACTGGCCCCTAGAAGACAGCTAGTGTCAATTGCCTTGTTATGACTAGGACTCAATATTAAATACAAACTCATAAAAGAACATTTTTACTACTAATCTGAAGACAAAAATACTTGTGAAAATAATGCTAGATGCATCGTCAGCATCATAGCATTTTTCATAGTTCTTAATATTTATGTATTTCATTACTAATCCTTCAGTAATTTTAAAACTAAATCTCTTGTCTTCTATTGTGTGTCTGTATTGATCCACTGTTAAAGTATTGTTTGTGACTGAGATATATTTTTCATCATATTTAGAAGCTGTTTGTTCAGAAAACAATACACGATGGTTTCAAGAGAGAGAAAATTTAATGAACTTATATAGAGGAAAAGTAAATTGTAAGGAGATGCTGCTTCTACTTTCTACTGTTAATCTTTCAGAGCTCTTTTCACTGGAGACTATGAAGCCTTCAGATAAACTGACAGTCTCTTAGGTACTCTAATAAATAGCCAAAGCCACCAGGTAGCTTTTAACAATGGCATTGCCTATAAATATGTGTCCTTTCAGCTCTTCTTTATTCCCATGCTTAATTTCAGCATTTGTTTTTTTCTCACTTTGTAGAGTCTTAAATACTGTTCTGAATCATGAAATATAATCACATGCGATTACAATGTGATTTTTTAAAATCTATTGTAGTTGAATATTGTCTAGTCCTTTGAATGCTAAATGTGAAACGAGAGCCTGATATATATACTATCAATCATAAAAAGGGAGGAACACATAGAAGCCATTAAGAGAATTTTTCTTAACTGTCTTTCCCCTAACTAAACCTATTATACTTACATACGCTTCCCATCACTCTCCCTGCTCCGTCACTTTCCAATCCATAGCTCACTCTTACCTTTCATAACCATTCACAATCAATCCCACTTTTTTTTTTCTTTTTTTTTTCTTTGTAGTATGAGAGTATACAAAGGTTTATTTTCCCAACATCTCCTATTCCTGAGCTCAGACACAATATCAATCTTCAGGGCCATCGCATATATCTGCCAGGTGATCACTCTTCTACACCCTCCGAGTATTTCCTTGGCCCAATTATATTCTTGCCCTGGTTGTTTGCTTCTTTCTCAGAAATCTATAATACACCATCCACTGGAAGAGAGAGTGGGAAATGCCCTAGGCTTTCCAGAAGTTGCTGTTTTGTTATAGTTTACGTTGCTACTCAGCCCATAAATGTAACACTAAAATAAACTGGCAGTATCTGTGTTTGGATGACTATTATATGAAAAAAGCTGCACAGTATTCTTGTACAATCAATAACTTACATGTTAAACCTAACACAACACTTTAAATTACAAAGGAAAATATAATAAAATATTAACAAAGTGATGTCTATTTGTTTGTGTATTGCTGGCTTATAGTGCCAGAGTATTCTATCTCTGATCTTTTGTACATCCACTCACATGGGTTGACACAGCATGTGCTACACACCTTCCACATGTGTCAGATACACTTCTTTGTGCATACCTAACATAAGTGCTCTACTTTTTCCTCAATTTCTATGAATTTTTTTCTAGATTTTTTTTTTTATTTTTATGTTTTACAATTTTAAGCAAGCTTGGTATGTTATATTTAGGATTTCATCTGAAAAAGTGAGAGCACAGCTGCTTAATAGCATGGGTAAAAAGGTAATAAATAAATAAGTAGATAGATAGATAAATAAGTAGGTATGGAGATATTTTTGTCCTGGTAGTAAATTTAATCAAAATACATAAAGTGAAACTGTTTCCACAGAGAAATAAAGATTATAGTGCCTGAAACTGATCTATGCATTTTAGTAGCGTGTTATGGACAAAGATTTCCTATCATTTAGCTTCAGAAATTCTACACCTATCTACCTATTGGCTTTTTAGGACCCCAAATTCCTCCATTAAGTAAGTTGGTTTCTGTGCCTAAAATCTCAGAGAGTGAGGCAATAAATCTTTAGTAAAATATACAATAAATGAATGAGCTCTGCTCAAAGAGATTACAAATTCTGGTTTATTTTTCTAACAGATTTCTCACAGACAGACAAACACCCTCAGCTGTGTGGCGTACCAGAAGGCACCACAGTCACCCGGGGCAGGACATCCACAAGTCTTCCAGTTTGGGCAGAAACATGTGTCCATGCACTGAATAGGAAACTGGTGCACAGACACAGAACAGTGTATTAAGTGAATGCACATCTTGCAGGTAATTTCTTCTACAATGCAAATGTGTTATAACAAATATGTCCAAAATTTGCCAGACCACACAAACCCAGCTCTCCTCTAAGCCCAGCTTTGCTGAGCAGCTAGTAACGTAATTGTGTCAGCAGGACTGTGGACTGTGAGGTATTCCGATATCCGACATTTAACCTGTATTGTTCTTTCTCCATCTGGACTTAGTCTCATGCAGAAGAGAGGATAAGTGGGATATCTTTAGCTTTCATTCAACAAAATGGCATTAGAAAACTGAGCAGATGTTATTTGGAATCTTTTAGAGAAGTATATGCACAGAATTTCTTTGCAAGAAATGACTAATATTGGACTTTAATGACAAAACAGGCTACTGATTAGCAAATCTTACCATTATATGTAAACTATAATCGTTTTCGAATTATATATAGTATCACTGAGTTTTTTCATAGAATCACATAATGGTTTGGGCTGAAAGCAGCCTTAAAAATCACCTAGCTCCAACCCTGCTGCTATGGGTAAGAAGACCTTCCACTAGCCCGAAGTCCTTTCTAACCTGGACTTGAATGCCTCCAGGGATAGGGCATCCACAGCTTATCTTGGCAACATGTTCCTGTGCCGCACTGCTCTCATAGCAAATAATTCATTTCTTATATGTAATCTAAATCTACCCTCTTTTAGTTAAAAGATGTCTCATCCTGTCACTGTACACTCTTGTAAAAAGCCCCCATCCATCCTTCCTGTTGGTCCCCCTTAGGTAATGGAAGGCCACAGCGAAGTCTTCTCCAGGCAGAACAACTCCAACTCTCTCAGTCTGTCTTCATAGGAGAGATGATCATTCTCATGGTCCCTCTCCAACAGCAGGTTTCTTGTGCTGGGGGCCCCAGAGCTGAATGCAGGTGGGGTATTAAAAGAGCAGAGTAGAAGAGAACAATCATCTCCCTAGACCTGTAAACTACACTTCTCTTGATGCAGCCAAGATAAAGATAGTAAAATCAGTGGAGTTCTTCCTGAGTTGCAAGCTGAACAGCAGAGAAAAAAATTATACTTCCAAAGCCTGAATTTTGTTTTATTTTATTTTTCAAATACAGAGCTGTCAAATGTGTGGACATCTAATAATTTTCTTTTAACTTCATTTTGGTTCCATTCCTACTTTGCTTGTCCTGATTAAGTGGATAACTCAGTATGTCAGGTCAGATTTACAGGGATGATCTGGTTTCATTTTGTCCCAGAGGAAAAATATTATTAAACTACCCACTTGAGGAAGTGAAATGTATAAAAATGTCTACATGTTTGATGTTATGGTTAAAAAATATCCTGTAACACACTCCATGAAAAGGCTGCATTGCAATTGAGACAATATATAATTACTACGTGATTTTGTGACTGACACAAAGTTAATGCATTAAGGTGACTATTACATTTTTTCTTAGTTTCACTTTCACTCATTAAAAATTGGCATCGACTGGTGGACTCTGAAAGCAAATTGGCTACAAAGCTCTACATGCTTTAAGGCAGTTGCTATCAACAGATGAAAAGTGTAATGTGCTGACCCAAAAAGCATGCTGAAAACTACTGGTGGAAGCAAAAGCTTCACAGATTCAGATGAAACAAACAAAAATAAATAATAAATAATAAAACCACGAGAAACAGCATGAGTTGGACTAGGCAGTGAGAAACTTCAGATAGCCTCTGCATGACAGACATGCCAATATCCACTGTTTAGGATGTGCTTTAAGAAGCTATTGCAGCAAGCATAATGATACCAAAAAAAAAAAAAAAAAAAAAAAAAAAAAAAAACCCAAAAACCAAAAACCAAAAAACAAAGCAAAACAACAACAACAAATAAAATCCCAAATATCCCCAAATCATCCACCATCTAGTTCAGTTCTTTATTTGTTTCAAATGTCTAAGCATAGGAGAATATTAACCAGTAATAAAGGCTATCAGATTAATAAATCATGGTATCTCATGAATATAAAAAATGTGAACATTCAATTAAATTTAACTGCATTAAGTTCTGTTATGTTTCATAAATGTTTCTACCAGGAACTTTTTTTAGATGACCAAAATATTTTCACATTTAAAATGCATATAAATCTAAGTGAGGTGAGAGAAAATACATATAGCAAACTAGAAATTCATGAGAGATAGGGAACACTACAAACAAGAGAAGATAAACAGACTTGAGGATTTAAAGGAGAATTTAGAAAGAATGCCTTGACTCCAGACATTAAAAAATAAAAAATAAAAAAATAAAATAAAAAAAAAAAGCACTATTAAACCTTTTTATTCTGGTACCATCTAGAGGCCAAATGACACAGCATCCTGTATTGCTAGGAACTGTGTAAACATAAAATGGCAGATATTGCCATTTTCGCTCAAGGAGTAGCTATGGTGTACTCACAGCTAGTAAATTTTATATCATTTCTTCTTTGTGGAATATTTTCTATGTGCTTCTATTCTTTACAAAATAAACATCTGGATTATCTTTGTGCAGTGGATGCACAGCACTTCTGGCTGGCCACCAGCTGTGTTGTATGCACAGATCACAAACACAGGGGGTGGAACTTGCAGGTCTGCCACAGGAACTTCACTCAGTGCTCCCATCAAAATGCTATAGTGACAAGAAATGAATTTAATATCAAGGACAAGTTGTTATTAACGCCACGGGGCCTTGGAATTAGAGTTTGCTTTCTAAGACATCTGATATAGTATTTTGCTAACATTGTTGTGGAATGTAGAAAGCCAAAAAAATACATGGCAACCACAAATCTTCCTACATTTCATTTACAGACATTTGAAAATGACATTTAAGGAAATATGTATGTATGTTTTGTACTACCATTATTTCAATGCTTAGTTCTAGTGAACATGTAAGTGAAATAATTTTTTGAGTAGTCACTTCGAGAAAGAAACATTAACATGGCAGGTTTGCATGCAATCCAGGGCTACTGAAGTGACCTGTGAATAACCCAGCCTAAAGGCTGCAAGCTGTCAAGACGGAATTACTTTGAAGCTCTGCCTGAGCAGACAGAATTAGGTAGTCAGGGCAAATGCATGCAGTTACTCAGAGTAGGGCACTGTGTTAATGAGGCTGTGTTGCTTCAAGCCACTCAAGGCTTACTCCTATCTCTCTCTGTGCCACTGGCTAAGGGAACTGCCCTTTACTTAAGTAGTCATGTTTAGTGTTTGCAACTGGGCTATTCCCTAGTAAAGTCAGAAAGGAACTAATTCTAAATACATTGATTTCTAAGAGGGTTTTTCACTGAGCTTTCGAAGTATAAACTTCAATTTATGCTTGTGCTTTGGGACATTTTGTTTCTGTTGATACTTTAAAATATATTTTGTTTTACTGGTAGAATTCATGGAATGAAATATAAAATACAGTGATACAGATTTGATCACAGTTCAGTGAGGGTGATCCATTAGTTGGCTGCAACCTGTGCAATGATTCTACAGATGTTTTAAATAGCCCTATTAACTTTTTATTTATTTAACATACAAAAAATATCTATTTTTACACTATGACCATACAAATCTTTAAGTATTCTTAAACTGTTACAGGAAAAACTGATTTTAAAAGATTTATTTTATCATATTTTATCATATTTTATCATATCATTTTTACACATATTTTAGTTTTTATCTTTTAATATTATAGTTTAACCATGAACAGATTGATATGAAGAATGCCCTCTTTAAAGAGACAACTGAAAGAAATAACCCAATTCCAAAACAAGAATGATGATATTTTTATCGATTTCCATAGGAGTAAGATCAGATGATAGGTTCTGGAAAGTGTTTAGACTCTACCTGATTTTGTGGGAGGAAACAACTTGAGACTTTTTTTTTTTTTTTTTTTTTCCCAAAAAATACCTTAGAAAATGAAGTGATATTATAGTCCAGATTTTACTCAGGACAACATGCACTACTTCGATAGCAGAATAGTCAACACTCTGTTTAATATGTCAGGAAAAATAGTGCCTGTGTCATTTTTAATATGTTATATTTGCTGATACGTATTTTGGGACACAATTCTCCCTTCCTACATATATACATTAGGATAGTTAAACTCTTTTTCCTGGTGCTGTAATGCCACTGCCATGGTTGTGCTGCTGCTTGCTCCAGTGCCAATGTCACTGTGGTCACAGCAAGTTGGTTTTCATCAGACTGTTGCCGTTTAACCTGGCAGGTGGCTGAGAACCATGCAGTTGTTCATTCACCCCCTCCTTCCCAGTAGGATGGGGGAGAGAATCGGGGGGGGGGGGGGGGGGAGGGGAAGGGAGGGGAAGTAGAACTTGTGAGTTGAGATAAAAATATTTACTAAAAAAAAAAAAATTGTACCCTCAATTCAGAAACTTATGAAGAGATCTGTTAAAATTTGGACATTCCTGTGAAGCTTCAGACCTTTTCAAACCTTGCAAATGCAAAAGGTAAAACAGAAAATGTTTGATTTAACCTTTCAATTCTTCACAAGCTAATCCTGGCAGGTAAACATAAGAGGTATCACAGGGGTTGCAAGCACAAGGGGACACTGGAGAGGGAAATTGTTTGACATTGGTCATCACACAGCTAACTGATTCCTGCCCTGGCATTTGTATGGATCTGCATGGGCATAATGATGTTCTTTTTACAGTCTTTCTCACAACCAGTGTAAAATAAATTTCATGTCAAAAATATAGTAATGTAAGAGACTGTCTCTGCCACTAGTGAAAGAAGGGTTCGGCTCTATGATTACTTTCAACCTTGAATCCACAGGGAACCAGCTCTTAAAGTTTTGGTGCTCCTGGACTTACTTATTTTCTAATAAAGCAGAAGATTCACCTAAATTAAGGAGAAAGAACAACTTCCTCTTCAGCAATAATGCTACTGAATTTAGTATTTCTCTTCCTTCCTAAGACTATATTGTATAAATTGGAAAAAAAAAAAAAGTCAAATCCAGCACCTGTATACAATATTTAGAGGACTTATAAATGATATAAGTTATACAAAAAAAGATCAACACATCATCTCTGAGATGAAGGGAGAAAATTTGAGAATATCCAATAATAGGTTGTTTAAACAAACAGTTCTTAGCAAAATTTTTGCAGTAATAATGTTGGAAGCAGTACCATTTTGACTGAAAATGAGTGAACTAGAAAAATAAATAGGGTGATTAACATCATTTGAGCTCTGCCATATGTACTTGATGGGACAGAAAGAATAATGATGCTCTGAATGACTGGCATATTTGATTCTTTGGTCTCTGTTTCATCAAACAGCATTGCTTTCTTTGATTTCTTATAATGGCTCCCTGCTTTTTAGCTGATCCAATTTCTTCATCTTAAGTTAGTAACAGATACTAAAGATACCATTATTTGTGTTGCTCCTACACATGTAATGTTTGATCTCTTTTTTGACTTTCAAACCCACGTGTATGCAAGAAATATAAGCCTGGTAAATTTCAGGTCTTGGAAAAAAAATAAAAAAATAAAATAAAAAATCTAATGATTATAACTATTTCAATTAAAAGCTATTTTCAGTGAATCTTTTCATGACAAAATGTTTTGTTACTGTTGTCACTGCTGTTTGTTTGTTTTGGCTTTACCTCAAGTTTAAGTATTTTGTTTTTGAATGCCCATGACTTTTCTATATAAATCTAAATATTTTATTCTGAAATGGCAGTCTTGAAGTTCCATATCAGCAAGTTGAGAGCTAAAGCTTCCTGTCTGTCCACAGGATAAATTAATAAGCCAGATACTCTGATTGTTAAATCAGCACTGCTTCATTCACTTAAATGCCTCTGTAACTAATAGCTTTAGCTGACTGATTTGATTCAACAATTATTATAAAATAGGGTCAGTTAGTCTTGGAGATAAGTTTAGAATCTCTTATTTGCTTTAGAAAAAGAAGATTTCTGGGACCCTTATTCAGCCTGATTTTCTAATTCGGGATGGCTACTGATGATCAGAGCAGTCCAAGCTGTCGCAGATGTTGTGTTAAGAAAGCTATTGACCATCAGTGGGTAGTAAAACTTTTCTGCTCTGATTTTATTGCTGCCCCCATTAAACCATCCTCTCAGGTCCCATATTTGTATTACTGGTTCTGTCCCCTATGGTCTAAAGTCATTAGCCCATTCCTCAATAGTGGACGGTGTAATGCTTTCTTAATTAACCCTGTGGATCTTGTTACCCCAAATAACATTTAAATGGGAGCCTGTAGATGTAGTATCTTGATATAGATTTCCTCTGGAAGTGCTTGAATAGAAAACAATTTCAGGGAGAAATTCTAAAAACCCACAAGACACTTACAAGATAATTGCAATGCTGCTTGTCATTTCATTTCAAAACAGAAGGCATGGATTTATTGTCAAGACAGCATGCAACTTTTTTAATTCCGTCTTTCTTCAGTTGTAAGCTATCTGAGAATCTTGTAACCCAAATGAACTGAAAAGAGGTACATAATATTTATCAAAACATTTTCACGTATGCTATATACACTTTGCAATCAGCCTCTTCAATTTATCAGTGAATATCGTTTCTTGAATTACAAATTAATGTATAGGATATTTGGTTTTCATGTCTTTTGAACCATTTATCACCACCACATATTTTTCTGCACATATTAGATTCAGTCCCAGCTATTCCATCAAAGAATAAAGCAGTCTTTTGTTGAGCATGTCAAGCGTGTTCTGTGGGTTTACTTGTGTGTTCTACTTTCATTTTAATAAAAACATCAGTATTCTTTGTGTTTTCGATCAATTACTTTTTGTTGTTGAGTTTTCATGTTTTTCCATGTGTAACAACTATCCTTGCTTTCATCATTTGAACTGATCATGTTCTGGCTGAGATTTGAGGGAGATACATCTCTATGGACACTCCCTTCTAGAAGAAAGTCTAAACCATGGATCACAGAAGAAATAGTGAACCACTTTGTGCAGACAAGATTTTAATCACAATAGATGGCACAAAAGATATCCTGACTGATTTATCCCTTCTCCTTCCCCTCGCAACATATAGCTTCAAGGAACTATTTGAGGGTTTGCATTTACTGAGTGCTACCACGTACAACACTTGCAATCATGGAAACTAATCAATGGAAGTAACACACTAAAATACAATGTGCCATGATGTACAAACTGCACAGTCTATATACAAGATATAGAGGCTTAGTAGTAGAAAAAAAAAGTTCTGTTTCAACAAGCAAGTAATGTGACTGATGCAGACTATAGCATTAGAAATTCTAGAATATCAGGAAAAACTTCTTTACTTTGTTGGTGACAGAACACTGGCATGGGGTGCTCAGAGAGATTATGGGTTCTTTTAAAAGCTACCCATATGTGTTTCTGGGCAGACTGCTCTAGATGGCCCTGCTTGAGGACCAGATGACTTTCCTGCCAACTCAAGCATTCTGTGAAATGAGAGAAGATAGTTGAAAATCTTTGAAGAACAGAATTTGAAATTAATGTAAGGCAACTAAATTGAGATTTTTCTTGAATATGAAACAGAGATGACTTAAAAGCTACTAATTTAGCAGCTAACACAAAAAGCTAAGAAAACATTCCTGAGCTCCTTACTGTAGTAACTCTAGCTTAGTGTGCTTCCCATTTTATAAAAGGATTATTAACACATTGTTTCATTTATTGGTGCATTATGATTGTATCTGTTGATCAAATGAGAGCATCAGATAAAAATAATTAATTGCAAAATATTCAGCTTTTTTCTGGACTGGGGAAGCCATCTTATTGGTAAATAAACTTTTGATTGCAATTATAGAGAGATTTCTACTTCCTTATTAATTGTTAAATATGCTCACTATTTTTATTTGAGAAAATCTGATAATGAGAAATATGAACTAAATGTTTGTTGTTGCTGTCTCTTGAATAAATGAGATACTAAACAAATAGAGAAAGTTAGACATCTTTAACAGAGACATGTTATAGATCAGATGACTATAGCTTTGACTATAGCTTTTAGAAAAAAGATGAAAAACTGAGCACCTTGCCAGAACTCATTGTCTGTCTTGGCTACTGCTTGCTAGAAAACTAAAATTATCTTTCATATTTTTTTCCCATTAAAGTGGAAAGTGGTGAGGACCAAGGCAATAGTATATTGTTGTCTGCATGTTCCACCTAGAATTTCTGAAATCACAAGGAATTTACACTTAGAACATCCATGCTGAGCAAGAGACTTTTTTTCCCACAGCATGTGATAGGACTCTATAATGCCTGAGCTTCCTTCTTATTAGTCCAAGATGTTATCATGAAACCAAACACTTGTTGTACTAAATTTCTCACTGTCCTTAAGAAAATGAATGGATAACTTATAACCGTAATTATGCCCACTCACTGGTCTAATGAAGAGAATTAGAGAGTGTGTAAACAATAGCTGTGCAGAGGAGAGTGTGCATAATTGGCAACTATTAATCTAGTGGTGAGAGATGAAGACAGGTGAGAATGATAAACATGGGCCACACATAATGATTGTTAATGATAAAGATGACTGGGAAGACGCTGACATTACTCAGCCTTCCCCACTGGCAAGGAGAGAAAGAACAGAAATAAAATTAAACCCAGGATGAAGCAGCTGTTATAGTATATCAGGTTTTCAGCACGCATATTCCACTTTCTCTGTTAGAAAAAAAACACACAAATTTTCTTTTACATCTTATCAGTATCATAAGTGCTCAGTGGGAATGCAGAAGAACAAATGTTTTCTATTGTCTCATAAAGAGTTCCAGTATCCCAATTGTCATTTACTGAATAGTGAAGTGTGTCATGAATTGTAGGACAAAGAGGTTTAAATTCTTACTTGTAAGTTCTGTCCTCCGAGTCAATGACTGCAGGTTGATGAAGAATGATTATTAAAAAAAGAAAAAGAGAGAAGTAGACAGTCCATGGAAAAGAAGAAAATAGTGGCCACTGTAAGCAAGAACAGAAAATGCTGTAGGGTTTGTATAAGGAAACTACAGGATAATAAAGGGTGACTGGAACAGGGATCACCTGGCATTTATTGGGTGAGGCATTGAAAACGTGTACTGGAGACATATCACTTGGGATGGTGCAGCCCCCTCCAGCAGGGAAAGAACTGAGAATGGAGGAATAAGAAGTAGAAGGGCAGGCAGACTGGTATGGAACAAGGATATGGCATAGAAACAGAGGCAGAAGAGATAAGAAACTGTAGAGACAGACAGGTGAAAGTGAGACGCACTGGCTGCAAGTTTGAGAGAAACTCTTTGATGTAAATATCTAAAACTTGAAGAGACTACAGCCAGGTGATTTAATACGGACATTAGAAATATGTGAGAAAAGTAGGGACTAACGAGTGATACTAGATGAATAAAAAAAGAGCTTAAAATGAAGGGGGAGAGATCTAAGTTTGTATAAGCAGATGAATATGCATGCACTGTAGGACACTTTTCTCCAGCACTGGAAATGGCAATCTAGACTCAAAAATGTATTTCTCTCCTGTTAGCAAGGAGCCAGACCACTGCTTCACAGTACACACCTTTCCTAATCATCAGCACATAATCATCATGTGTACAGAGCTTAGGAATTTTGTGGAAAAATATACAAGGTAGTCATCTAATTAAGAACTACTTTCTAAAGTTCACACAAATAGCCTAATGGATGTTTGAACTGAAAAACAGAAATCTAGTATTTTTTTAGTTCTGATTTTTATTTTCCTTTATTTGAGTCTGGGAGGTATTTCTATGCATGTGAATACACAGCTCCTATTGAGAAGGCATGCAGAGTACTAAAATAAAATGAAGGCACACTAACAAAAGAGACTGTAGCTATCTGTCCATTCTGTGGAAAATTCCTTGATTCTTCTCAATAGCTATTCTGCAGTTTGGAGGATATTTCTACAAAAGATCTGTATCAAAGACAGAGTTGGTATCATTAAGCTCTAAATTTGTATTGCTACTGGCTTCCTAAGTGTATCTAGTAGAAAACCTGAAAAGATAATAAAGAAGGAAGAACTTGGAAAAGTTATTACCAAAATCTTACTCTTGGTATTTGTCTCACCATATGACAATCTCAGAATTTCATCCATGCACATAAAAGAAATGTTAAGACATTTTATGAGATTTACCCTATCACATATAGTTTTTTTTTTTTTTTTATTTCCAGAAAATACAAAGGAAGCATTTTCATTGAAATCATGCAGGTAGAATTAGAGAAAGGCACTACATTTCAAAATGTATATAACAAGAGAAGCATTTGTAAAAGAATGCTGATTATTTCTTCTGCGAGCCAAAAAATAAAAAAATAAATAATAAAAAAAAAGCCCAACTACTGCCAACAAAAACAGGTCAGAGAGAGCCACACAAAGACAAAATTAGACAAATATAAATATGGAGCCACCTGAAATTTCTTGGAAGCTAATACTTAACTAATTCAAGTTGATTCAGAGACAGTCCATCTGTTCTGTGGATACTGCAAACGCATTCTGTCTTCCCATGTGCTCTAGAGACAGAAAGCTTCCAAGAACTGTCAGTGGAATGAAGTCTCTCCTCTTCCTCTACTCTGACTGTGATTTCTTGAATCAGGTTCAATTCCTCAGCTTTTATTATGAAATTGTCTTCCTTTTACTGTAGCATATCTTATTTCAAGAATATATATTTACTAATGAACCATTAGAGTGCATTTATCCACTGTAGACCACAGAATTAAGAAAAAGACCATAGGCACACTTTTCCCAAAACAGTCTTAATGCCATCTTAATGTTTAAATGCCTATGGGCTCCAAACCATTTATCTCTCTTTTATTTTTACGCAGTGATGAAAACCAAAGGAAAACGTTTTTTCCCCTCATTTAAAGTAATCATTTGTAGGCTTCTTATCACTGAAATACTTCTTCATTAGTTGTGCTGTGCTAGAGTATTTCAAAGATCACTGAGAACTGCTGGAAACTAGTTTAGAAGGTGAAACATTAGGCAAAGTGTGTTTTTTTAAAATAACAATTTCCGAATAAGATACAGGGCTAGACTCTTGAAACAACATTTTAAAATTAAAATGTTTTCAAAAATTGTAACAAAATGCACCTATATATATATGAATACAAATAAGAGACATGGTAAGTATATGATCTCTAACTGACCAATCTCTTTCTTCCGATTTCAATTGTGCAGAAGCAACAATCACACCTTTGAGATTTCCCTCCCACATGGACACAGCCTGTATGTCCTCCTTTGATAAGATTAATTTTAGCAAAATTTTATCCAAATTCATCCAACAGTTTTCCAAGACAGTTGCAGCCAAAGCTTTCAGTTTTCAACTGAAATTTCTTTCCAGTCTAGCGCTATTAAAAATCAAACTACAGTCTCTGAATCCCTGTCATATTTCAGCGCTAATAGGAAAGAGTCTAATTAGAGTCTTCCCTCTCAGGTACAACACATTTGAAGAAAAAAAAGAATCTAGAATCCTATTTTCTTAATTATTAGAAAATTTTCATCTTAAAAAGATTTTCCTAATATACACTCAGGAGAAGCAGGTTCTATCATCAATCACAGAATCAAAAGGAAAAAAAAAAAAGATTAATAATGTGTTAAAGAAAAACAAAAATAGCTAGCACAAAATAGAGATTTTACACCAGAAAAGATGTTGCAAATGAATGCTGTGATGGCTTTTGTGCGTTTTCAAGTTGCTGCTGATTTATGGAAATGAACAGTTTCAGTGACAGGAGGAAACCCACTGGCAGTCAGATGCCTTCAGGATTTGAAACAGGGTTTGGATTGCTCATAAAACACAGCTGGATAGAAGACAAAGAAAGGAATAAAGGAATGAGTTTTATGAAACCACTGTATTAATTTGACACCTAATGGGGTTAATGTAAAACCCTCACTTCGTTTGCTGGTCATTTTACAAGGGCTTTTAGCCAACACAGTGCAATAACCCAGACAAAGCATCATCCATGCTGTTCCAAATGCCATTCAGGTAATAATGCAGGAAACCTGTCCTGCGAAGACTCCCTTTGAAAGCAAAAGATCTATTAAATAATCTCCTAAGGTTGTTTTTTGTTGTTGTTGTTTTGTTTTGTTTTTTAGGGGGAGAGTGTTGTGGTTTAACCATCAAGAAGCTAAGCACCTCACTGTCCTTTGTTCACTTCCTCCTCCCACAGGTATGGGGGAGAGAATTAAAAAAAAAAAAAACAAACAACAATGAAGTATAATCTGCAGGTTGAGATAAAAACTATTTACTAAGACAGAAAAGAAAAAGAACATAGTAATGACAATAGTATAATATACAACAAAAGTAATGCACTTTTGTGCATCACCAACCAACTCATGCTCAGCCAGTCCCCAAGCAGTGGCTGGCTCCCCAGACAGTTCCCCACAGTTTTTAAAAAGTTGCTTCACATGATGTCATACGGTGTGGAATACCCTTTGGCCAGTTTAGGTCAGCTGTTCTTGTTCTGCTCTCTCCCAGCTCCTTAGAAACACAGAATCAAAGAATCATGGTATTATAGAATATCTTGAGTTGGAAGGGTCCCATAAGGATTACTGAGTCCATCTCCTGGCTCCAAACAGGACCACTCCAAACACTTCTTGAACTCCATCAGCTTGGAGCAATGACCACTGCCTGGGGCAGCCTGTTTTAGGGCCTGACCACCCTCTGGTGCAGCACTTGTCCCTAACCCCCAACTGCCCCTCCCCTGACACAGCTCCATGCCGTTCCCTCAGGCCCTATCACTGTCACATAGAGCAGAGCTCAGCAATGCCCCTCTGCTCCCCTCATGAGGGGCTGCAGCCGCCATGAGGCCGCCCTTCAGCTCCTCTGCTCTGTGCTGAACCAAATGGGAATCTTCAGCCACTCCTCATACATCTTGTCCTGCAAACCCTGCCCCAACTTCATGCCCCTCCTTTGGACACTCTAATAGTGTTCTTTTTGTACAGTGGCATGCAAACATGCACATAGTACTCAAGGGGAGGCTGCATCAGTGCAGCGTAAAGTAGGATGATGCCTTCCCTCACCTAGCTGGAAGTGCTGGCCTGATGCACTCCCAGAGTATGGCTGGTCTTCCTGGCTACCTAAGCACACTGTTGACTCGTGTTCAGCTTGCTGTTGATCAAGAAACCCAAATCCCTTTCAGCAGGGCTGCTCTTCGGCATCTCATCTCTCAGTCTGTTTACAGGGTTGCCTCTTCTCAGGTGCAGTATCCAGCACTTGCTCTTGTTAAACTTCACATGGTTGGTGATTGCTCGGCATTCTGATTTGTCTAGATCACTCTGCAAGGCCTCTCCACCCTCGACATAGCAAGCAGCTTCTTCCAAATTAGTATCATTGTGCTTCCCCAGATCCCTCGCTAGCAGGACAGTGTAAGAATTTGAAACATCCTTGGCTCTGTACAGCCACTGCTCAGCAAGAACTAAAACATGGCCAAGTTATCAGCACTGTTTCTCTCCCAGTGCCAAAACATAACATCATACCAGACAGTATAAAGGAAAAATCAGTTCTATTCCAGCCGAAACCAAGACAGGTTTGTTTTGGATTTATTTATTTTAACCTTTAGTAGTCTGCCTTTTTACTCTTTATCTACACAGGCAATGTTCCATGTTCCACATTTTATTTTGACATAAGATGCTAAACTTTGGTTTCTTTTGAGTCAGCAGGGCCTCCCACTGTTTTAAAGGTGAGGATAAAATTTTAGTTCATGCAGTTCAGCCCAATGGGATTAATTCTTTTTTGGTCTTTCGGAGCAGGCAATAAGTCACACCCCGCATCCTCAAACTTGCCATGGAAAGAAGTGAGGGGCTGAAGGTATTTGCAACTGTAAGGATAAGAAGCTGCAGTGGTCTGGTGAGAGTTTTCCTTTAGGCAGAGGCAAAGGAATGAGGATGAAAGCCAAGGGGTACCTGTTACATTTGTGGGTGATCTGTCATTGCAGCACAATGAGGGAAGTTTCTCTTTTCAGCCTCAAATGCTGGCACTGTGTGCATTTGGCACATTCCTTACTAGTTTGTGAAGGATTGCAGCTTGGATTAAGCTTTGCTTACTGTTAACAAAACACACACATGCAGAACTATACTAAAATGTGATAAAGTCATCATATTAAATAATTATAAAGTCTCATATTTTCACAGTCTCCTCAGTACAACAATGGAGGAGAGAATCTAAATTCACTCAGGTCATGACAGCAAATGTTATAATGTAAGTATATTAAAATATGTTGAAAGATAAAATATATTCTGCATTGTCCTAAAACCTAAATTCTGGCCTCTGTTAAGAGAAAGAAAATTCCAAAGTCACAGCATTTTTTTCAGAATAGGGAGGGATTAATATAATGTTTGCCATTGTAACAAATAATTAAATGTACACAATATGTAATGGACACTAGCCTCAGGCATGCCACAGATAAGTCCATATTAAAACAGCATTTCTAATAATGAAACTTGTTAAGACAATGGGACAATCACCTGGACACTTTTTAGTATTTATGAGAACGTGAATTATGTTGAAGCAGGCATTAAAATAAAATTCCCCCTTAAGCAATTAGTCAGTAGATCAGGAACAGAACAGATTTTCTTGGTGACAGATGAGAAAGCCAGTAATTATTGAGCATCCAAATTGTGGGAAAAAATTAAGCACTCTGATTCCAAGATAACTAAGTAAAAACTCCCTGGAATTTTTAGAGAAAGGTCTTCAGAACCAGTAAACACTATTGTGTTGTACGTGACATATATGCTTTAGAAACACATTCTCTGAAGATATAAAACAGAACCTCAAAAGACTTTTGGAGGAGGTAGCTTTGCAAGTAATATGCTTCAAGACCTTTGAACCAAAAGGTTCATTTCCTATAGACACTAAACCCATAATTGTCTACACAGTAGTCATACACCTTTTTTGTCCCAGAATGCTCAAGCTCCACCACACGCTCCAAAATAAAACAAGATTAGATCTTTACATTAAATACATAGGTTGAGCGGGGCACACTGTAAATGAGGCATCCAAATTAGTGTTCACCAGGGGGAGCTTGGCAAACTTTGACAATTATTTCTTATATGGTACTACTAAAAATGTCTTTGTGTAGAGCCTGGAGAAAGCATTTGCTAATTAAAGCTGTTTGCACAATGACCAGGAAGCCCAGAGCTCTGGCTTTGTTAAGCTGAGAGGATTTCCCTGAATTACTGCTGCACGGGCTGGCAGTGCTACTCCCACTTTCACTCAGCACTCTGAAAAAAGAAAGAAAAAAAAATCACCTCCTGAAAGATAAACAAAATATGCCTGCAAAAGGGTAGTTACAAGATGTTTCTCTCAGCCGTCACTTTAAGAGATCACTGATTTATTTATTTTTTTTAATTTAATTATTACTTGAATACAATTGCTGTTTTCAAGATGTCATAAATTTTGCTTTTTGTTCAGATAACATAAAATGAAGCTATGCTTGAGCATGGTCTGACACTACTTTCTTCCCTCGGCTGTCATGAAAGTGACAAACTCTGTGAATTTAGTAAGCATTTTGTCTTTTTCATTGCAATCTGGACTTTTCCTGAAGAAGTTCTCGTGGACTGGCAACATCTCTCACAATTTAAAGATGACAGCAACTTCACTATGCTAACATCTCATTTGCATAGTTTAACACACAGTATTCCTTCTTGATTGGCATTCTCGTTAACTTGACATTATAAAAGGCTGCCTGTTAAACAATGTAAGCAGTACTTAAATGTAACCACTATTAATTCCTCTGCTTTACAGGAAGGAGCATTTAACGGCTGTTTCCTTTTTAAAGGGTGCACTGGAGATGAATACTGAAAGCTAGATTGTTCATGATGGGGGATATGGCTTTTATGTTTGCTTTTTTGTTTGTTTGTTTTTTGTTTGTTTGCAGTTGGGTTTGGTTTTGTTTTCCATACTTAGTCATTTGGGTCAAGTATTGACTTCACGTGAAAAATGGTAACACAGATATGAAGAGAATACATACTACTTTTTTAAAACTATAGAGGATAACACCTCTTCAGCATTTATATATAAATGTGTGGAGATGACAGAGGTTTTCTAATTGCAATTAAGAAAAGGTCAGCTCCTCTAATGCGCGGTGCCTTTAGAAGTGCTCTCAGGTATTAGTCAGAAATTATCCTTTCCCTCCTGGTTAAAAGCATATAACTATAAAGTACTCTTTCACATTTTAAAAGTCAATCTTCAGCCTTTACTTCTGTGTTCTGCTTTAAAAGAGAGGTACCTTCAGTACCTTTATTATCTCTAGTACCAGTACTTCAGTACTTCATGCAGATTCCTCTCCCAAGCACCGTTTTTTAAAATAAGAAACTAAGGACAAAAACACTGTATTTCATTAGAATGTGCTTTGGTTCCCCAAACAATATACCATCAAATGCAATATATGCCCAGCAAGCTCCCATCATTATAGGTTCCTATAGATCTTCTAATGGCCTGGATTAACTGAAGCCAGTGGCACCACACCAGGCTACACCATCTGTAGGTATGAACTGCTGTAACCTTTTCAGAAGTTTTAGCAAGGTTGAATTCCACATGTTTGTCATTTTTATATCCAGCAAATAGCTAGTGTTTCTAGTCCAGCTACATCCACTGCATGTAAAAATATTTTAGAGCTATTTTTTTCATGCTCTGTCCCAAAAGTCTTATTGCACAGGAAAGAAAACATCTAAGTTTTTTGCTCAGAGACAGATTTTGAATATTTCTCCTTTGCCTGTCTAAAAGAGAGATGTCTGTTCAGTGTGATAGATATTGAGAAAAAGCTGACAATCATGTATTTTGGGAAGAGCTCCTGAGACCTCTTGATGTTCAGTTTTCTGGGTGAATTTCTTGGTTTCATTGGGATCAGCTAATGGCTTTTCTGTGAGAATAAAGCAGTAATTTGAATCAACTTATTATTCTTTTCATGTAATGTACGCTTCTTAAAATCCTGATACTTCCAAATCAAAGATTGTTCTGGAAAAGAATAGTTTTCTCCCTGCCATGGCTAGAACCTGATGTGTTTTCTTTAAATCCAATTGGAATTTACCACTGACTTTACTGTGAACAGTTCCACACATTCTATTCAAGTGTGGAGGCGATGCATACCTAGTTTGCATTTTCAGGCTTTGCGCTCTGTGAAATTATCATCAATCTGCTGACGAAAGATACCCTGATACAAGAGAAAGGAAAGTGTTTGGAGACTTGGGCAGTCACCTGCCTGTTTTCGCCTCGTAAATCAGTTGCTTCCTAATCTAAATCAATCCTATGTGCACAGTCTCTGTATTAAATTTTTAGCCATACATTTCTGCCTACTGTACATCCATCCAAAGAGACCATCAGTTTTGTAGCTCCACCTACTTTATCTGTGCTCCTAATGGAAAATTCAGTTTTGTTCTTTCAAACTGAGAACTACCTATCTTTTCTTCTTTGCAAGCTGTAGAAGCAATTCTATTAAGTACTTTTGCCCTTCACCTTCCTTATGTAAGACACTGCAGATCAAAGGAGAAGAAGCAGAGCAGCTGGGAAACTGCTTGTATTTTGGTAGTGAAAAGGACAAAATAAAGTCATATGGTTCTTAATGTTTCCTTCTGGGAAAGCAGATAGAAGTCACTGATTGTTAGATGGCTGTCCATATGTTTTTGTTTGTTTGCTTGTTTGTTTGTTTATTCTCCATGTTATTCCATCTAGGCAAGCAGTTCTGGGAGACTGCTGTTTCTCACTGAAGCATCTTGGCTCTGAAATGGGCCAAAATTCCACTGTGACATCTAATGATACCATCACGATAGTTCTTTATACATCTTTTTATTGAAGAAGTATTGAACAAGGTCTGGAAAACAAATTTCTTAGTACTACCTAAACATATAGAAATCTTCCAAGCCTACAAAACTTTGTGTGCAAATTGATAATCTGCAAAGCAATCACCTTGAGTTCACAAGAAGCAAAGATGCTTAAATCTTCCTGATCACTGAATCTTAGAAGAAGGATATGCAACAGCCAGAGGAAGAGGAGAAATTGAATGCCCATGCATGGGCAACCTAAGCTATAAGCTAATAAATAAGCTGCATATTTTTTTATCTGTTGATTGAATTGAGAGAGAGAAAGTGAGTGTCAAGTAGCAGCTATTATAGCATAGTGTACATGATATTGGCTGAAACTGCCATGCAACTTGTCAGAATAGCTATAGGGTTTTCCTCCCTTTCTTGTACCAAAAAAAAAAAAAAAAAAAAGGAAAGGAAAGAGGAAAATGAAATAAGAGAAAAAGAAGGAAAAAGGAAGAAAAAAAAAAAAAAAAAAAAAAGGAAGAAGAAGAAAGAAACAACTTTTATAAGACTTGTCACATAAACTTAGACCATGTATTACAGTCTTCTTGAAGGAAGGAATAAGGGAAACTGTGGTCTGTGGTACTATTCGTAACTCTTAAATACAGATATCACTGAAGACCTGAATGCTGCTTACCCTGCTGCTTCTTGATGGTTCTGATTCAAACATACGCTCACAAGTGTGTATTAGGTAATCTTACGAGGCCTCTTCTAGCTGCCATAGCCTTCTCCACACACAGCAGTTCTTCCAGGTAAACATGTGTACTATGGAGACCAAGGCGGAACTGTCTCCTACACCTACATTTATGCAACCTCCACTTTTCTGTGTGATGAATGAAACCTCCTGTGGTACAGCAGAGATAAATTCAGAAAGTGTTAACAGCAGATGGTCTGTCTAAATGATCTTTCATCTCTGGGGGAAAATTTGTGAAGAATTTAAACAACACCCCGTGTCACAAAGGAGGCCTAGCTTGGGAGCATTTCTTGCCACATTAAAAATTGTCCTGTGACCACACTGCATGATCCTCTCCAACTACACAAACTTCACTGTTACAGCTGGCTCACACCTGAAGCTATCTCTGGGAACATCCTTATACTTTTGTGCTTCACATGCTACATTTACTGTTTTTGGAATCAACTAGGCATCAGTTAAAGCAGTGTATTGCCACATAAAGAATACATTTCCAGCGAGTCAAAGTCACAGTCATTGATGAGTAATGAACACTTACGGAAAGATTATAGCAAATGAGGAATATAAAATATTTTCTCTCAGCTCCCAACATTTTAGGAATTAAAGGAATTCTTAGTCTTCTGAAGCCTTATATTTAAGTGGTAGATATTATGCTTCTATAGCAATTATTCCTCACAGTTGTATAATTGTGGTTAATAAAATAATTGTCTATATCATAACTGCAAAGTTTTACATAACATTTGAATCTTGTGAATTTTCAGTTTAAATGTTCTATATCCAAGCAATATTAAGACAGACTTCTTTGAACTTACATAGCTTCAAATTGCACATGTGGTAGTCCTCTCTTGAACAAAATTTAGCTACCCCTAATAGGGCTTCACACAAAATAAAACTTAACAGTTTCAGTGTGATTTGTATCTACAACTCCCATGAAAATGGGATAATAACAAACGAGATGGAAAAGGGTCTCATTTATTTCTTTGTGTCATTCATCTGATTTTGCCTTTACAAGGGGAAAGATTACATTCTTCCTTTCTCATCTTCACAGACATTGTCCCTGCAACTGATTAAAGACATCCTCGAATTTCCTCTCTAGACCAATACATATGTAATTTGTTTACCATCTCCAACATAAAGCAACAATAACCAAACCAAAAATAGGGGAAACTTCATCTTAGAGTATATAACAGAAGCAAGTCTCTGGAAAATCAGACAAAAGAGACAAAAGACAGAGATACCTTATTCAGAGAAGGGATTTGACACAATACCTCTTGTCCTCAGTAAACTACCAACAAAAAAGAAGCTTCAGAGTATTCAGAAGCAGGATAGCTGCAACATTGCCTGCTGGGAACATGCAATGTACTTATGTTTTAATCGAACCCATGAGCAAACAGATTAACATAACTCCTTAATCTTGTACCTGATATCCTCACCTGAGAGTTTAACTATTTGTGCTGAATTATTTTGTCAGCAGGAAAGGTTGAGAGCAGCTGACGTTGGATATGCTGTAACTAGAGGGTGAGAACATGATAAGGTTGAGACTGATAGTCAAAACCTGTGAATTCAAATATTTCCAGTGAAAAAAAATCTGTTTGTATGCTGATTCCACATTTCTTTTCTTTGCTGTATTCATTTCTTTAAACATTTCACCTGGGGGTGAAATGTTTCATTTCTAGTCGCTTGTAGGAGATATGTTTTCAGTACTGTGTCAATTTTAAAATAGACATGAATTCTTTTAAAAAGTGAAATAGATGAATGAAAAAAAAAAAAAAAAAAAAAAAAGAAGTAAATGTATCTGTTCAGTCACTGATTTTATTCAACAAAATATACTTTTATATACTTAGGAAAATTTTCACATTTCCACTTGGAAGGCAAAATGTATTGGCCATATTCAAGCTTACTATAATCATACTGCATATATTAGTTAGAATGTTAATTGCAGTCACTTAGGTTAGGTTTCTGATGAGTTTCAGGTGTTTTCATTCTGGTTATTAGACTATCAGCCAATTTGATTCTTAGATGTAGGAATGTTGCAATTTCTGTCAGCAAAGATATATTTTATTTTTATGAAAAAAATAACTGACAACTTCTTGGGAGAAAAAGAAAATGATGGTAATTGGCAATTATTCAGTGTGTTTGTAGAAAGCTGCATATGATAAGTAATTTATTCCAGGTAGAAGTACAATACAGCATAGACCTGTAATCTTTGTTTATACAGCTAGACACGTGTTGTATAAGAGAGCCCACTTGAGTTCCCTGGGGGAATCTAGACACACAATTAGAGGTACACACAAAAAAAAACATCCCCAAGGAAAAACATAATAATAAAAAAGTCTTTTTTTTTTTTTTTTTAATAATAAAGAACTATATTAAAAAAAAAGAAAAAAAAGAAAAAAAAGAAAAAAAAAAAAAAACGGAAAGTTGAGCATTGTATAATAAAAGCACAGAACCCAAGGCAAAAAAGATGCAGTCACTCTTCCAAATAATCTTTATGAGGGTTAAGGGAGAGTTGGTGATTTCATAGGAGACCTTGCAGAATGAGGTGCATATAGTCTCATTATACAGCAGAGCCTGGGCAATAATGTCAGGGGTAGGGAGAAGAAACTATCATTTGGCTTGTCATACATAACTAATAAAGCAGAACTGGAGACTAGTTGTCACTGATGGGGCCAATTTCTGGCAAGTGCTTACTATGGGCACCTGTCAATAACCCCAGGCAGGGCAGTGAGAGCAGGCATCTTCTCCTGGCTCTTCAAGATGGAATGGCTGTGATGTTAACCCCCTATGACATGCCAAAGAGAGATATCCCAAGATGTTGCTGAGACCTGTCAAGTTTCTCTCCATCTCCCCCATATGTGTATATCTCAACAAACAGCAGCCTTAATCCACTTCTCAGGTTTACATTGAAGGCATTTGCTGCCTGCCTCCTCTGTACAAAATAACTGGAGTGAATCATGGAAAGTGAAATTTTAGAATTAGTAAGTTTAATAGAGAACTACATTCTGTTCATGAAAAATCTTAGTTATTAGAGCAATCACCAACATTCCTAGAGAAGTCTGAGCAGCATTTAAACAGTAATTTTTTTTTCATATTTCACATAAAAATAAAAAGTTTAGCTGCGATAATTCCTTCATAATTTAAATATTGTACAATGGCACAGTAGTCCTATGAACAAAATATCCTCTGAAGTTAATAGTCATAACTGCCCTAGAATTACAGAAGCAGAACCAGTCTATTTCATATTTAGAAGACACAAGTCCAACATATTTTTCAACTGTAAAGGAATAGAGTCTAATAGATATCACTCTAAATTACACAGACAGGAAACTATAATTTCAAGGCTCCAGGATTTTTAACCATAATAAAAAGTATACCATACCCAGTGGCCATGTATATTATTAATTTACAGAAAGAACAAGATGGAAAATACAACATGCTGTTGTAATTTCTTTATGGCAATTCAGTTGGGGAAGGAAACTCATACTGTAGACTAAGATTTAGTGATTAGCCATGGAGGCCTCATTATATGTCTGAGCCTATAAAAGTCAGTGTCTGAAATCTGTCTTTCCACTGAACTCAGCTTTCAGATACCTGTAGCATTATTTTGAGATACAATACCTGTAGCCATGAGCTACAGAAGTAGATGTGATTGAATATCTCAGATAAAATTGGTCCCCAATGTATGCAGAGAAAAATTATTAATATTCTTGTTTCATCACTTTCCCTTTAAGTGCTAATTTCTGAAAGGTGCTCAGGTTGATTTTTGCCTAACTGGTTATCTATTCCATGACATACACCTATTTTTCAGAAATCTTGTTATGTCTCATGTCCATAAAACATATGGTACGTGTAGCATATATACACTGTAATTAAAAAGAGACAGTTGTGTTGATAAAAAGACGGTTGTTTCCACATAAGTGTTAAGACTGTCTTCTCTACCAATTAAGCATCAGCAGAATATGAGCTTTCATAGTCCTCTTGGGGAACTTGTCTTTTGTATCTATGATAAATACATGATTATAAGAACAAATTATATGAACAGCAATAATTTCCTAGTAATGTGATCATTAAAAGCCTTCACAAATGCAATACATCAATATTAATTGGGGAGGGATGATCATTTTACTGACATGTTCAAGTCATTATCCATATTTCAGTACTTCATGAATACCTGAACAGCCCTAATGATGTAATTTTTTAAAGATTTCCTTCTTCAGTGGTTCTAACATGATTGTTTATTTAAAAACTATGAAAAAAGAAAAGGAGAAAGAATAAATTAAAAGTATAGAAGACAATTTTGGGTTTAAGGTAAGTAAGCCCCAGTAATATTTTTGTTCAGATATTAGAACAGTTTAACAATCACAACTACTGTACAGAAACAGCAGAATAAAGCATGCTGTCTGGGCTTGGGTTCTTTTAAGTCCCCAGCAAACCTTCACTGACACAGAGGGTGCCGGGGAGGGCAAGTTTACTGCACCAACACGCTGAATCATCTTCTTTTAAAATATTCTTTTTCATTCCCATCTGCCACAAAGACAATTTCTCATGTGGGAAATGAAAACTGATTCTGTGTTTGGATAGGTCTGTTTTTTTATTTCTATCCCCTATAAAAACACACTGGTAAGGAATTTTGTTATTTATAATGGACAGGTTGTTAAAAAAAGCAGACCCACTTGCAGATAGCAAATTTGCAAAAAGAATGGTAAGGACTTACATGCTAGTCTCACAAAAGCTAAAGTGAAACAACAAATAAAACTTCAGATTGCATTTTGTTTCTGAACTGTTTACCCCCACCAATACAAATGTGACTGTCAGATGTTAAGCAATAAACTATTTGTTCCTGAACTATGATCTTATACTAGATGATTTCTGTTAAACTGTACACTCCTATCATAAGCCAAAGATTGTCCTGACTTTGTGCAATTATTTATAACCATAAACAAAATATATTAACACAATAAGTATCTACTGGATTAAGAACCAGCTGGAGGACCAGGCCGAGAGGGTGGTGGTGAGAAATCCAGTTGGCAACTGGTCACAAGTGGTGTTCCCCAGCAGTGAGTATTTGGGCTGGCCCTGTTTAATATCTTTACTGATGATCTAGATGAGGGGATTTGTCATAGTTTTGTAATTTTGCTGTTAGTATTCCACATCATGACATCATGTGGAGTACAGGTAATTAAAGAGTTAATGCTCCAGTTCCATAAACTGCCAGCTTTCCAGATACCTTGTTCTCAAAAGAGAAGAAGAACTACATGTCCCAGGGGACCTCACAGTCAGAGAGGAAGATACGTCATGGAAGTCACAAGATCTTACTCTCAGATGGGAGCTTCTGGCTCTCCCTCTTGCTCGCTGCAAAGGTGTGGGTGTGCTTCCAAGCCATGCACTTTCTGGTTTGCTCAGTTTCGGAAAACTCTCTCTGCTATTTTATTTGATTTATTAGTCTCAATTTCAATTAGATTGTATTATATTTTGTTATCTTGTATTCCGATATCATAGTTAGTAAAATAAGTTTTCCTCCTTAGATTGTTGCCACTGTTTTTTTGTTTGTTTGTTTGTTTTTGTTTTGAGCCCAGCTCCCATCTCCCTACCCTTCCTTTTTTCCCTTTCCATTTTTGGGGCCAGGGGGCCAACTGCCCCCCTGTCACAGGCATAGATTGATCTGGATAGCTCCATGACAGGATTTAGTGCACTCTCACTAAGTTTGTAGATAACACCAAGATGGGAGTAAGTGTTGATCTGCCCAAGGGTAGGAAAATGCCCACAGTTCTGGACAGGCTGGATAGCTGGGCTGAGGCCAATGGGATGAAGTTCAACAAGTCCAAGTGCTGGGTCCTGCACCATGGTCACAACAGCTCCAGACAATGCTACAGGCTTGGGGCAGAATGTCTGGATGACTGTGCAGAGGAAAAGGACCTGAAGATATTGGTCAGTGCTCAACTAAATGTGAGCCAGCAGTGTGTTCAGGTTGCCGAGAAGGCCAGCAACACCCTGGCTTGTATCAGAAATGGTGCAGCCAGCAGGAGCAGGGAGGTGATTGTCTCTCTGTATTCAGCCCTGGTGAGGCTGCACCTTGAATACTGTATTCAGTTTTGGGCCCCTCAGTACAAATATATCCAGAGAAGGACAACAAAGATGGTGAGGTATCTGGAGCACAACCCTTATGAGGAGTGGCTGAGGGAGCTGGGGTTCTTCAGAGGAGACCTTAATTGTTATCTACAGCTGCCTGAAAGGAGGCTGTGGTGAAGTGGGGATTGGCCTCTTCTTCCAGGTAACTAGTAATAGGACTAGAGGGAATGGCCTCAAATTTTGCAAAGGGAGGTTCAGATTGAATATTAAGAAAAAATTCTTAGAAAGAGTGGTCAGGCGTTGGATCAGGCTGCCCAGGGAGGCTGTTGAATCAGTGTCCCTGGAGGTGTTCGAAAAACATGATTTAGTGGACAATATTGGTGTTAGGTGGATGGTTCAACTGGATAATCTTAGAGGTCTTTTCCAACCTTAATGATTCTATAATTCTATTATTCTAAGAGATAAGATATATGAATAAATAGGTAAGTTATGTTACAAATAAAAAAGTAAGTTAAGTTTTTAATTTTAACTGGACGAAGACGAATTCATCCCATTTCTACTCTTATTAAGAAGGCTTTTAGAGTTTATTTTCATTGTAGTTGTTTAATAAGACACCAGGTGTCATCATTACGGCTGCTATTTGTCTTGCCTCAGTAGAAGCTAGTAGCTATAAAAAGTAACTTTTGCTGCACAGTGATCGCACTGTCTCTTTTTGTTTTCATAGTTATGACTGTTGAGGTGAATTATCTGACATAAAAATAATCAACAGAGCTAACAAAAGCACACTCATGAGCATAATAATATAAATACTACATGTTTCACTGTTAAAAACTACAAACGTGTTGCTGTGCTGCTATACTAATAGTTCTGAACATTTAACTATAGAGATGCATAATATGGCTTTAAAATCTGGATTTTAAAGTAGTATATCTACAGACTGGAATATAGACATACATAAAATAAGTACTATTTTAAAATTAAGATTGTATAGTTAAATTTTAACATTCTTTATAGCTTTATATAAATCCAGTGCACAGTGCACACAGCGCACATAAAAATCTTTTTTTTAACTGTTCTTAACTCATACTGGCAGGAGAATATCACCATATCACAGGGTTACACTAGCAATAGGATTATGCTTAATTCTGTGCATCTAGATGCTGGATGTGGGCAAGAGAAGAGATGGTCAAATAGTATGGAAAAGAAAATCAGGTTAGATTATCACAAAACTAAAATGATTCTTACTTCTTTCTTTCTTTCTTTTTTTTTTTTTTTAAATAAATGCAGAAGTTGTTTATAGTTTTGATTAAATATTTTGGATTTATTTTCAACTTGGACATAAACAGAATGCAGGGAATGGGATTTCTGAAGGCTATTTAATTTTCTCATCCTTGGATCTGGAATATTTTGTTTCAGTTCCTTCTCCTACTTGAGGCCTCTCAAACTCACTGCTACCATCAAAGTATTCCAATGGTCAGGCTGTCTGTCATCATAAAGTCCTTTATCTTCCCTTTTGAGGTTTAAAAAAAAAAAAAAAAAAGATAATTGTGACATTTCCTCATTATTTAAATAGTTAGATGAAGAAAAAAAGCTCTAAAAGATTCAGGGATACGTGTCACAAGTGCCTGGGTTAAAGCCATTCATGTGGGGAAAAGGAATTCTTGGTCCAAAGGCAGCAGCTGCCTGATTTATTTCATCTGTCTCCTTTAAGTGATTTTCTCACTTTGAACATATGAATTATGCTTATCAGGTTTTGAAAATTATGCTCTTTTAATGTGGGAAACATTATAAGAGCTTTTGGCAAACTTTTGTATACACTGCACTGACTGGAGAATCACTTGTGATCAAAATATCAGAAGTCTAAACTGATATTCTTTAGAGTAATGGAATTATTATATTCAAAAAGAATAAATGATTTGTCCACTGTTAAGAACATTATTGTTTAAATATTTACCACAGAAGGATATATATATATATTATTCAGTTAATTAAGGAGATTCCAACAGCTAAAAAACTATAAAGGCGTATTATTCATATGTGATGCAATTTTCACAGAATTTTCATAGAATAGTTTGGCCTTGAAGGCCATCTAGTCCAACTAACATGCAGTGAACAAGGACACCTACAGCTAGATCAGGTTGCTCAGAGCTGTGTCCTGCCTGACCTTGGATGTTTCCAGAGATGGGGTGTCCATTACATCTCTGTGCAATCTTTTTCAGTGCCTCGCCACTCTTATTGTAAAAAACTTTTTTTCTTATATACAGTCTAAATCTCCCCTGTTCTAGTTTGAAACCTTCTTCTTGTGCTATCACAACAGCTCCTGCTAAGGAGTCTATCCCTTTTATTCATATAGCCCTGCTTTAGATACTATGAGGTCATCCTCAGGTCTCCCTGAAGCCTTCTCTTCTCCAGGATGAACAGCCCCAGCTCTCTTAGCCTGTCCTCATAGAGGAGGTGTTCCACCCCTTGGAGTGTTTTTGTGGCCCTCCTCTGGACATGCTCCAGCAGATTCATGTCTCTCCTGTACTGACAACTTCTCACCTGGACATCATGAGGTCCACCCAGGCCCACTGCTTGAGCCTGTCTAGATTTCTCTGAGTAGCATCCTATCCCTCAGGTGTGTTGACTGCAACGCAGAGCTTCGTGTCATCTGCAAACCTGGTGAGAGTGCACTTAATCCTAATGTCAGTGTCATTGTTGAAGGTATTAAAGAGTATTGGTCCCAGCACTGACCCCTGAGGATCTCCATGCATCACTGATCTCTATTCAGACATTGAGCCATTGACCACTACTTTCTGCATATGATCTTGAAACCATTCTTCATCCATCAAACAGTTTGCCCATCAAATCCATACCTTTTCAATTTAGTGAAAAAGGTGTTGTGAGGGACTGTATCAAAGTCCAGACAGATAACATCATTGGCTCTTTTCTTGTCCACTGATGCAGGTACACCGTCATAGAAGGCCATTAGGCTGGTCAAAGAGGATCTGCTTTTGGTGAAACCATGCCAGTTGTCTGTATCACCTCCCTCTGTTCTACATACCTTAGCATAGCTTCCAGGAGGATGTGCTCCATGATCTTCCATGACACTGAGGTGAGGCTGACAAATTGGTAGTTCCCTGGGTTGTCATTTCTACCCTTCTTATAAATGAGTGTAGCACTGCTATTTTCCCAGTCACCAGAGGCTTCACCTGCCCACCATAATTTTTCAAATTTCATTAAGAGTGGCTTGGTGACTACATCAGCCAATTCCCTCAGGTCTTTGTGATGCAGGACCTACTCACTTATGGACGTTCAGTTTCTTTAGGTGCTTGTGATCCTGATCTTCACTTGTAGAGAGAGTGTTAGTTTATTAAATCATTCAAGAATTTACACTTTTACACTGAAAAAAAAAGGTATCAAATGTAAAGCACTAGCTTCAGGAGTGCAATATGCCTATTCATAATTCAATGTCAATTTGAAATTTCAAGATAAGTTTGGACAAATTTCTTACATTTACGGTCCCACAGGGAAACAAACAAACAAACAAACAAACAAAAAACCAAACAAAAACAAAACAAAAAACAAAAAGCAAAAAACAAAAAAACAAACAACATGCTATGTTCAGCAAGATGGCAAAACATCTTAATTACTGCACTTCTTTTTCCCTTTATTATCAAGTAGCATTAGCAACATTCAGCTTTCCCATTTCCTTATGAAAACAGAGGACATGAATCATGTGCTTGATTTTTTTTTTTTTTTTTTTTTTTGTACCTATGGCAAATATAAGAGAGAACATGAAGGAGGCTATTTGCAAGCAAAGACAACTTTTTTCAATTTCATCTTCACACTGGAATATGCAGCTATGACTTAAAAGTTCTCTTTTGTTCTTTCTTTTCTGCAATTTCTGTAACATAAAGGCAGTTCATTTCTCAGGAAATAGGTAATACAGTAACTTTCCTAGACTGCATGAGATATCTCTGGGACATCGTATTCTTGTTCTCTCCTTCCTCTCTTTTGTATCTTTCAGTTTGGTATGGTACATATGCTCACTGTCATAGAGAACACTAAGTACTGGGGATGACATGATGACATGGTGTTGTCTCTAGATTTAGCCATAACTTATCATTGTTCAAATTTCTAAACCTGTGTCCCTCCAATTTGACTCTCATTGAAGTGAAATTTGAGTCTTTTTCGATTTCTCATCATAATGTGATCTGAGAGTACAGAAAACCCAAGCTACTAAAAATTTAGTTTCTATCAATTTCTATTGTAAAAAGTAAACAGGGATAGTTTGGAGGTATTTTGGACAGAATGCTTTTCCAATTAAAACTGACTTCCAACACCATAAATATGGTGCTCCAAAAGTAATGCCTCCTATTTATTTCCATGGAAACTGTGACAGATACAAAGAGCACAACGACAGGTTCTCAGCTACATTACCCTCTTTTTCAACATAGTCACCACCATCAGCTATGCATTTTCACTGGTGATGAACAAGAGCCTACATTCCATACTCATAAATATATGAATAGCCATCTGGAACATGGATTATCTTTCGTATATCCGCCACCATGGCTGAAACACACCACCCACCACCTCACTGTGCTCACATCTACTGTTTGGTCTTCATAAACATTCAGCCTGTGTCAATGAATGTCACTGGGTACCAGTTTTTCTGCATGAAGGAATTAAGTGACACACCTTTGCTTCATCCATGCTTCCACATCAGACACCATTTTCTCAGACTGCCCCTCTGCTGCCATCTGTTGGATGCAAACAAAATGTAACAGTATATTGGTGGGAAGATTCAACCTCTTCTGCCATATCTGCCTATGGTGTCACAAGCCAATGTTATAATGTAGGAGGCATTACTTTTGGAGCAGCCCTCATATGTATGTATGTATGTATGTATTTATTCTTTCATTCATTCATTGTTTTCCAGTTTCTAAATCTGTATGAACCTAAGCAATTCATAAATAAAACATCTTCAGGGATACAAAAGGATGTTCCTTCTGTAAGAGTTCTTGTGTGGTGCACACGTGCTACATGTCTCTAGGATTATTTGAAAACTGCATGTGACACCTAAATCTGAAAATATGAAGCAGTTAGAAAAGAACACTTCCACCACTGACATCTCTATGGGATATGGTTGTATATAACTATCTCCTGGTAAGAGGGATAACAGCCTCGCGTGACACTCAAAATGTAGTTACATTCAATACCACTGAAATCTGTTTTTCCCAGAATGCTGTCAGCTGTCTGGCAATGTGCACACATGACTTGTTAATGAGTTCACATGCAATGTGCTGTCAACTATTTGATCTGGAATGGCCAGGGTGTACAAGCTGAGAGTGATCAGAATAGAGTGATACCTAAAGTGATTCCAGCTATGGAGCTATGCTGTTCAGCTATGCTGAAGTCTCTGTGCAGAAGCAACTGTTAATTCAGTGAAAGCAAATCTACTCAGAATTGCAATGCACTGCTCAGATGCTGTGCATTTAATCTTCTTCCCTTGTTTGTATGACTTCATTCTCTTTTTATTTTGTTCTCTTCTTTCTGGTCCTGGCTACCTAGGAATCTTCCAGTTTTCTAACCACAAAGAGCACAACAAAACATTGTTTTAACTGCACATTCAGAAGATTGATAAAGAATTCCTCTGCTAAATACTGAGAAAGCAGCTTAATGCTCAGTGCCTCTTTTAAGTCTGTTCTGAAAGGCAGCAGTGCTGGATACAACCGGAGCTTTCTGATTAGTTGTTACATTTCATACTTATAACCAACATTTCTAATAAGTGCAAAGTTCTTCAAGAGGATTATAAGGAATTTCAGGTAGCAATATAAACTCAGAAGCAAAGAAGGAACATTCTGGAATATATTTCCCTTGGGCAAATGAACTGTATTACACCATGGCAGGTTCAGCAAGACTCTTCATTTAAGATCTCTGTATGTGCCTTTCTCAGATGCTCTGACAAATCAAGCTGTGGGACGTCCCCTGATGATCTATGCAACAGGGCAGTAGTGACTGTTTTCACTAGTCATGCTATCTTTTTTTCCACAATTCAACTAAAGATCTATGAAGATAAGATTCAAAGTGATCACAGTGATTTACTTATTTATTTTAACTAATGTGATAAAGAGAGCTTCCTTTTTACAGTTAGCGTGCAGAAAAATCCCTTGGCATCATAGGTATGTTCCACCCAAGGGATGGGTCAGCTCTCCTACGAGGACAGGCTGAGAGAGCTGGGGCTGTTCAGCCTGGAGAAGTGAAGGCTTCTGGGAGACCTGAGACTGGCCTTGTAGTATCTAAAGGGGGCTGTAAGAAAGAAGGGGACAGATTCTTTAGCAGTGTCTGTGGTGATAGGATAATGGTTTCAAACTAAAAGAGGGAAGATTTAGACTGAATATCAGGAAAATTCTTTTTACAGTAAGGGTGGTGAGGCACTGGAACAGGTTGCGAGAGACTGACTGAACTGAGGCGTTCCTGTTCATCGCTTGGGAGTTGGATCAGATGACCTTTAAAAGTAAAAAAAATTCTATGATTCTATGTCTATCTTCACCATAGCTGTATATCACATGCATCGTCACAGAAACTGGCAAGTGCACAAATGTGGTCAATGGTATCACCTGTGGTAACTGACAAAAAAAATGTCAGTCTCTCACAATTTCTGGGATGTGCTAAATACTCATCAAAACTTAAAATAAATTTGGGCAGTTTAATTGTGCAGTCTAGGAATTTTCCAAATTACATTTCTTTGAAAGAAATATAATCCATATTCCTAAAAACTCAATGCAGTATGACCACATATTATAGCTTCTGCTGTCCTGATGTTCCTCTAAATGCAGTGATTTTTCTTCTCACATAGGGTATATTTCCACTGTCCTGAAACACTGGCTATGTACACCGAGAAACTCAGAAGCAATAGGTTTGCTTGAGGCTAGAAATATTTGACTACTTGTAACCTGTTCAATAGACTTGTTCATCACGTTTTCAAGAAATGTATGCTTACACTGCATATGTTCATGTACATATATACGTCATTATATGCCTATATAAATACATACGTGCATTCATATGTTTATATGTTATGTATGTACACAAACATAAAGACATGCACACATGTATATATATAAATATGCCTTTATGTACCCATACTTGTTTAATGACAAAAGAGCATTCACATGACATACAATTTGTCCTAATGAGGAATAGGAAATAATGAATGATTTTTGTTTTGTTTTTTATTCTTAGCAATTTCTGAGTGATTGTGTGCCAATGAACAGCACAGTAGGTTCTTTCAATAATCTTGTCTTCCATTATAAATTTGTATGTAATTGGAAATTGCTGTGCACCACCTCTACAGACAATGCTGATGGTGAGCTATTACCCTATGCTTTAGGTTTGCCTATAGAGCTCTTGACCTCTACTGTGGAATATTAAAGAATATTCTTAATGTTTCAGGGTTTGGTCCACAGTTCTGGTGCAGCATTTTGATGCTTTTTGCTCAAGTTCTCCAGAGAGGCTTTGATCACTGGCAAAATTGCTTTTTCATGACCTCATTCAATATGCAGAATAAGCTTCACTACCAGGTGCCATGGCTTTTCTTCACTGAGATTTCCCTAAGGACATTCTGGCCTTTGTGTAAATCTTCTTGTGACTCCTTTGTTCTTCTTCAAAATGCAGGCTGTGCTGAAACTCCTAATTCTACCTTTGGAAACATTCCTTCTGTGACTTCCCCCCCATCCCAGTGAGACCCAGATCAACGCCTTTCCTTCATCTTCACAAATTAGAAATGCTGCTTCACTGGCTCTCTTCCATAGCCAAATTCTTTACCCTGGGGTTTCCCAAAACAATTTTCCTTTGCTCAGGTTTTGCTTCTTGCTTTTTACTCTGGGTCTTTAATTGCATACATCTAAATGAAAAGCTCTGCTTGTACAGTAGTACACTACTCTTTCTCTCAAAGAATCATCTCATGACAATTTATTCTATGTGGTTGAGCATTTTTGAAGTATGAGGGCTCCAAAACTACTGTCTCCTATGTTATTATGTTGGCCTACAATGCCAGTGGTGGATGTTGGTGATATGGCAGTATAGATTGAACCTTCCTCTTATTATTCCATTACATTTTGCTGCTATGTGACAGATTGCAGCAGAGTAGCAGTCTGACAAAATGGTGTCTGAATTGGGAGTGTGTATGAAGCACTGTCAGCGTGCAACTGAATTCTTCCATGCAGAAAAAATGGCACCAATTAACAGCATAATAGACATTACTTTTGGAGCAGTCCTTTTATGTCTCAAAATGTACTGCCATACCTGAAGCACTAGCAAAAAGATTTCTCCACAAACAGTGGAGTCTGCTACTGATGATGCTATTGCTGGCAATACAACCTACAGGGGAGGTCAGTTTTTGTACACATCTCCCAGAACACACATTTCCCTTCCAAAAATGTAATTATTGTATAAGATGAGAACTAAAAATTTGAAAACTTGAATTACAGATTTGTCCTTAGGCATTAATTTGTCTTGAATTGGCAAATCTCATACTATCAGCTGTATTAAATCTGTTGATTCTATCTGTTTCAACTCAGCAAACCACTGCTGGAATAATTTTAGCTTCATTAATAAATGAATCATATTTAATAAACTTGTATTCCAAAAGAAAATGGATTTAAACATTTGTATTCTATCCTAAAAATAGAAACTCCAAGGTGCACAGAGTGAATAAGCCTTTCTCTCTGAAATGATGATTGCAATGAAAAAGTTGAATTTACACAAGCAGGAGGTGACATCATCACCTGATCTACCTGATCTACCTAATCAAGGGAAAGTCTAGAAAATGATAAGTGTACTTTCTAAGGCAAAACCTGGTTTCAGGACAAGACTGCTTAGAAAGTGTAACAACAATGTATAGGTCATAAAACAAGGAGAGAAGTTTTCCAGACACTTACAGGAATTAGCCCAATACAGTTCACAAGATGCAGCCTCAGCATCCTCAGTAAATTACAAGCATACTTATGACAGTCTAGGTCAGGCTTTGATCCCTGAAAGGTTTCTCCCTATCAGTTCTGTGAAAAAATTCAGAGTCCAAAGGATGTAGAGTATGAGTCTCAGTGAGCCTTAGTATTTTTGGTACAGCAGAATTTCTCTGAGCGCAAAAAGAAAATAGCAAATGCCACAGCAATGCTGAGGTGCAGATGCAAACTCATAACGTTTGCACAGTGACTAACAGGTTAGCTGATGCACAAGCTATGGGTCTCCCACGTAAAGATCCTGCAAGGCTGCAGTTTGAACTAAAATACGTTTATGAGTTCTGCTGCAATCTCAATACTTGCAGTAGCATGATCCCAGGGGAGCTACATAATACCAGTCATCACACATTTGCACCTTTGAAGGTTACTCTTAGGGACTCACTGTCAAAACCAGAATACTAACACTTTTCATTACACATCCTTCAGGTTCAGTACATGTTGGGTAAAGAACTGCCTTGTACTTGTGAATACATCTGCCTGCAGGTGCAAGACATCTCCAGAAGGAAAAACAAGCAAAGCAAAAAATGTGTTCCAACCTAGCAGAGTTTCACTAGAAAAACATGATACTGAGAATTACTGAAAATAAGGACAAGCTGATCTTCCATCACAGCAATGAGAAGAATACAGTACATAAAAGGGAGATTAATTGAGTGAGTACCTAAAAACCTTATGCAATTTATAGATCATGGTATTTCAAATAGAAAGGATCTTCCTAGAGAACAACTCTCTGGCCCTTTTTATTTCATTGCTGTTGTTTTTTTTTTTCTTTTTCTCCTCTGTTTTTATTTTCACCTTGGATTTGTAAGCAGATGTATGTCCTAATCTGAGGTTGTGCTCTTAATCAAGGGGATGTAGGAAATCATTCTGTATATTTGTCTTGTCACTGTGTCTTATCAAGAAGGTAATGAGTAGCAGTCTCTCTTCTTCTGTTTTTATATTTTTGGTATTATTATCATTTTTTTTTTTTTTTCTGAGAAGTGATACTAGGCAGCATAACTATGCATTGGCTGAACCCTCCAGATAACAGAGTACATAGTAAAGCATGTCAATAGGCATGATCCTGACATGCTTTTCTTAATTAAAGGATTGTTCCTCTGGGAACAATGATATGATGCCACATGTCCCCTGCAATCTCTTCTAGTTGTTTCTTCATTTTGAAATTAGACCAACTTAGTCTGCTAAGCTTTAGAAAATCAAACAAGTTAAAACAAACATATGACCTATTTTCTTTAGAGGTTCAAAATGAGAGGATGAGTCAATTTCTTGAAAGCAGGCTTTGTATTTCCAAAAGCTAGTTCCATTACTATCCTATTCTTAAAAGTATTCCCTGAAGCTGTCAAAATTCAATCCCATGTTAGGAAGAGATAAGTGAATATACATAAACGCTCCTTTCAATTTATAAAAAGAATCACAGAATGCTCTGGGTCTTCTGTAGTTCCACACTCTCATCTTCTCATTACACATTTGATCCCTAAGTCTTAATAAATACGAGTGTGTATGGAGAGAGATCACGTAGGGCCTTCTGAACAGTGTCCTGTGCGCTCACAGTCAGCAGATCCACAGCAAATCTTTAGTGGTCGGGAAAACCTACAGGCATGAAAGAAAAGGATGGTGGGGGTTTTGGGATCATTGGGCAGTTAAGATTTTTGTAAAGTAAAAGAATATGTATATGCCCATATATATAAATTGTCATTCTTTTGCAATTTTAGACAAATGATAAATCTAAACCTAAAAAAAAAAAAAAAAAAAAAAAAAGTCATTTGAACTGTCATTTTGCATTTCCTTGTTCCAGGAGAAAAAATAATCAAGTAAAATGTAAAAGGAGGGCATCATCTCTGCAAGCTGAAGTAAAACAGTCACAAAGTTAAAACTGATGTGATAGCTTTGTAGGATGGCTGATGAATTTTTCAGCCTGTAGTCACAAATCAAGCTAGCAGAACAAAAATAGTTCTCTCTTTTTTTTTTTTTTTTTTTTTGGAGGGGGGTAAAGGGGAGAGAAGGAGGTGGGGAGAGAGATTAGGGGTCAAAAATACTAACTAAAAGCAGACTTGTTTTCCATGTTTCCAGCACCTCTTTTCTAACTGTACAGGTTTTTCACTGATCAGTTATTATGCATCATTGTTTCATCATGAAGAGTTTAACTGCTCCAATTGACATTCCAATTCCTGACACTGCAACATGCATGCGTGCTGACCTTTGTCATCATAAGGAAGGATTTGACCAGAAGACCCACCAGGCCCTCTTGCAGAAAACTTCAACATCCTGATTTTTCTTCCTGATTTGTTCAGTCATACTGTGTTGAATGTAGCTGAAGAAATGCTGCTTTACACCCATGAAATGGGCAGGAAGGAGTAAGAAACGAAAACCAAGGTGAAACAAAGGACATCACTATTTGGAGTTTAATAATAAATATGCAGTTTAAAATGCATTAAATCTAAGTGTTTTTAAATTCTCTATTTTTATACTTTTTGTAGTAATCATGCAGTACAGTTAAAGCTACCTAATGTGTTGTGAAGTGTGGCATGTTGTGAAGTTTTCATTTTCTGCAAAATTCTTTGTGACATTTTTATTAAGCAAGATTTAGTGATCTTTTTCTTTACTCTCATGCATGTTGCAGTGGTGCTGTCATTCATATGTATTTATAAATTCACAGGCAAAAGTGAAAACATTTATTAGAAATGCATTTAGACACTTCTTTATAATTAAAGTGGAAAATAACAATGGAAATAATTCATTAATAAGTATGAGTGAAAACAGAGCCTTGTAAGTATATTTTTCACAATTGGAAATAGTAGATTTAATATAGAATTTTCTGATGTTATTCAATGGATATGTTTTTAACTGATAGTGACAGTGTATTAAGTTACCAGAAAGCAGGTTATAATGAGCTATGACATTGTGAAGATGGCATCTTTGCTTTTAGGTATATGATTAAAGTGTGTGAAATTGCAAGTGCTGGGATAATACGTGGCATTCATATGGTGAAGGAGAACAAATGTTAGTTTGTATCATCTGCTTACCTTTGCAAAAGTCTGTATTTTAAAAGATAATGATATTAGAAAAAATAGAAACTGTGTTAAGAATTAATGATAGTAGGAATATGCATTTTTTTTTTTTTTATACCACTGTTATAAGTAGTTTGGGCAGTGTTCTACTGCTGTACCACCCAACTGTTTGTTTAGGATGTCTGATGCACTTTACCCAGACAAGCTGGCTTTATTATTACTGACACTGCATGCATTTTTCACATTTTTACCTTCTTTGTATTGAATAAGTGATATATGGTACAGACAGAATACATAACAAAAACATTTCTAACTTAAAAAAACCCACAACATTTAATGTGTTCCTCTGCTGTTACATAAAGTTGCAGCTGAGAGGATAAAAAGTATGTAAAGTGGGGAAAAGCACCAAAAGAGTATTTAAACATCTTTCTTTTTCAATAGTAACAGTCAAAAAAAAAAAAAAAGAAAAAGAAAAAAGAAAAAAAAAGATGTTAGCTATCCATCAGTATGTATATATTTATACATAATTTATACATAATTATCCATGTGTACAAAGTATTCAAGAGCACTGGCAAATCATAGCTATGCTGCACTGAGAAGACATTAAGATATAATTCAAAACAAATTAAAAAATACATGCAAAATAAAATCAAGATATGCCAGTTAGAACAGAAATTGAAAAGACTACAGTCAGTAGCATGGAAAGTGATTTTATTAGAGAAGGATTTTACAAGAAGATTTTAAGGAAGCAAGAACTGAATGCAAGGTGCAAGCCAGAAACGTAAGTTTGCTTCATGAAATGAATTTTGATATAGAGTTGGAATTAAAGACTAGAAATTAGACATTAAAAAATTCCAGCAAATGTTTACGAATTTCAAGGAAAAGCACCTTTAATTTATTACAGCATTATAGACAAGGTTCAGCCTCATAAGATCATTGACAGTCTCAAAGTAGGAGCTGTTTTTCAGAGAATGATTAAAGATGGTATGCAACTGTCTATGTCCATCTGTATTGACATGACATTTTAAATAGTTCTGATATCTCCTTTTTTTTTTTAAATGTTTGGTACAGTTGGCAAAGTTAACATTCTCTGAATGTTTTTCACTCCGCTTTGCTTCTACCTTATTATATAGAGAGAAGATAAAGTTGAGTTTGAAGTGAAGCAAAACCAACAAAACCAGATTAATAAATGATAGATTCTTATACTTTTTTCTTAGCACTTAGTGAAAATTCACAGCAAAAGTACTTTCCCAATGGTATGCACTGAGCAAATAAATTCTAAGTAACTGGGCACTAACTACTGCTAAGACTTCCAATATTGAAATAGAGAAAAAGAAATATCTATTTCCCATCCCGTCAGCCTATGCTGATAACTTCAGTTGCTCAGTGCTCCCATGTGGTATGAAGAACAACCACAGTAGAAGAAAAGCAACGTAATGTATGAAGCAGAACAATAGGGCAACACAGAACTGCCTGTTGAAGACATCCATAAGCATCACTGGTTATGTAAGAAGCATACCTTTGGGAAAATACTTTTTATTAATTTGGCTTTGTTGGTTTGCAAGCATTCATGACTATCTTAGAAGCATCTTGTACATATCAATTTACATGATATTTTATTATTTTTTTTTAAATCATTACTTTGTCTTTTTCAAATTGCTCATTCAAAGAAAATCAAACATGAAGACGTGAGGAGAAAAATGGAAATGATCTATTTCGTCTCATTTTTCTTTCTTTCTTTCTTTCTTTTTTTAATTTCTTTAATTTGTTCTCAGGGTGACTAGATCACATCTGTTAGGAAAATAAGTGAAAGCCTTTGAGAGGCCATTTGTGCTTTTCCCTCAAAATAGTCTTCCTCCAACTTCTGCATGGCAAGGGCCCTTCTAGGATCTATCAACAAGTGCAGATAAGCAAAAATCACACAATTAATGAGGAAATATATTCTGTATCTGCAGCAGATAAGCATTTCCCCTTAATGTTTTTGTCCTGGATTTAAGGCATCTATTTCCATAGAATCATAGAATGGCCTGAGTTGAAAAGGTCAAAGATCATTTACTTTCAACCCTACTGCTGTGGGCAGGGTTGCAAATCACTAGACTAGGCTGCTCAGAGCCAGTCTACATACTGCAATGATATCCATCCTTTCCCTTCTCTGCTGACTCCAGGACCAGATATCAGCTTCAGAGAAAAGGCACATCTGCAGATACATCAGGCATGTATCTGCAGATGTAACAATATCTTAGAGACTCTTATAAACCCAAATTTCCTGGCTTTCACAGAGATGCAAGTAATAGGTATTATTTGATTTTCATCCTTACAGAGCACTTCAGATTTACTTACATTTTAAGGGACTGAAATAATTCAAATAGATGTATTAGCAACATCAATCTGGTTAGAATACAAAAAATACAGCTACGAGTTCACTAAGCCTGTTACTGGAGAGGACAATATCTGCCTGTCAGAATCTGGCTTTAAATTGCTAAGATGTGATTTTATTTTGCTGCCATTATTCTCCTGATCTGTCAAGACTCGTACTCTGATTTGGCATTTGCTGAGTTTGCCTTCACTGTATGGCCTCTTAACATGGCCTGCATCTCTCATGCTTCTGACAAAAAGTCTAAGCTGCTTTATACAGGCTCATGGAGAAGCAGCAGCACAATGGCACTGCTGATCATTGTAGCCTATGATGCCCTGTGAAACTATGACACGCAGGGCCTTCAGGGAGTGAAATTCAGCCAACAACCGGCAGTCCCATACTTAGTCTCATGGTCTGACATGTCTGGGACAACACCTGTCACTTGAACCCAGTACACTTCCTACTCTTTCAGATTAAAAACAGTGTCTTGCACATCAGCATTCAGGCAGCGAGATAGGTTTCGTATAAAACCTTGTAAGCCTCATTTCTTCTGATATGATACTGATTTTATGTAAAAGAAAATTCTCTTCAACTGCTTGGAGAGGTCCCTAAGTTGGGTAAGTGTTGAAAATTTACACAGATCTTCCTCTCAACTGCACCAGATGTCAAAGTGGCATGAACACAGCCAGAAACACAAGCTGAGCTGGCTAACGAGGGTTTTATGATAGGATAGTAGGTGATAAATTAGGAGCATTACAGTGTAAATGGTAATAGGAATAATTGGTCTTCACAAATGACATCCTATTTAAATAAATGGGCAAAGTTCATGTATTTCTTACTATGTTGCTGACATATTGTGACCTCGAAGGGACATGGCACATCATTTATGGTCATAAAGAAATAATTACTTTAGAACAGCAAATATAGTTGGTTGTTTTGTATTGCTTTTTTTTTTTTTTAATTATTATAAATGGTGTTGGTTGTTGTTTATTCTTTTCCTTCTAAGTATAGAAAAATCCTCACTAAATACAGATCTAGACTTCATGGCTAAAAATGTAACAGCCTTCCACATACTTCAAAGAAGATAAAGTGATTTTGCAAGCAAAGGACCCAATGTACTTGATTTCTATATTTCCTGTTTCTTACATGTTTATTTTCTCCCTCGTTCTCAGAACCTTTTGACAGCTGGACAGTTCCTTTTACAGGTTCATATTTATGCTTATCCTCTTTACTTTATGGTACCTGTTCATTTCAGAAATGTAGCTGAAATATCTGTTAACAGCAAATTCTGTTGCTGTTATGCATGATTTACCACTGGTGATAATGAGAAAATACAACTTGCTTTAATTAAACAACAATAAAATAGCTCTGATGACTTACCAAGAATAATTATTCTTTATTAAAAAGTAGAGTACAATATGTGTTATTCTTTTCATGCATCATCAACTTCTTTCTAAGTAGTTAGTCTTACACTTGTATGAATAGTGTTTGCTTAGTGTTTGCTGTAAGGCTGAAAAAAAAATGGTGATTGAACACAGTGTCCGCTATGTTTTTGAAGGAGCTAATGGCCCCCTTTGGAGTTGCTAATTGGCAAGTTCTGCAAATCCAGGCTTTTGAGGTATGGTTGCCATGGAAAAATTGCTTTGAAGTTGGCAGTTGTGAATATTTGACCACAATTTTTCCTAGTTTGGAGACAGGATGAAAAGCACTGTCATCTCTCCCACAGGGCAAAAGATATCTGGAGAAACTGTGCAAAATGATTACCCATCAGAATGGGCAGAACACTGGCACATGATGACAAACAAGATTTTCCCACAGGGTTTCATTTTCCCTTGCTGCCGGGTATTTATTTGGAACTTTTCTTGTTTCTGTTTTTGTTGTTTGGGCAGTAGGGGGGGAGGTTGGTCAGTCTTTCACCTGATTAGAAGATATGTGGATGAATAAAGGTCAATAACTTCCATTTAACCTAAGCATTTGTAAAAGAAATGCACTATCACTAAGAGATAAGTTGCCATTCTTACTGTAACATATATATGTATATATGGCTTATATAAATATATAATGGCTTCTTAAAAGCCATTTTGAGAATTTGCATTATCTGTACTGGAAAAAAAAATAAGACCTGCTTGTTCCAGTATTACTGAGATGACTGAAAGGTACATTTTATGTTATATCACAACATCAAAGAAAACAATACATGGCTTACTCCTTCACGCAATCTCGTGTCACAGTTTGTGATGATGTCCAGTGATGCATTAGGTCGCCTTCTGTCTGCTTGTCAGATTTTAAAGTAATCTTTCTTTTAAATCAGTTTGCCAGTTTGCACAAAATTTAAACTGACAGTCTTTGACCTTAACCAGATTATGCACTGAATGCAATAAGAACAGAGACTGGTGTCATAAATGAGAAAGCAGCTTCTTCTTGCTTTTCTGATTTACAATTTTCCCTCTACTACTCCTTTAAAACTACAAAAGATGTGCTGATATCACTGAACACTGGCAAATTTTATTCTAACAGCTTTGCTCATACACCTGAGCTTTATGCTTGTTTTCCCTAAGCCAAGGCTACCTATCACGTTAAATGGTGTGCTGATATGGGTACTGTCTATCAGTCTGAGCAAAGCAAACCTATTTCATGTTCTGATTTGAGCTTAATTTGGATAAATTATTTCAAGAGGGAGGAACAGTTAATCTTCTGTAGATGTATTTATCCATACATCATTAAAATAAATAAATAAATAAATAAATAAATAAATCCATGGTAAGCTGACAGACTGGTTTTGATTCTTGTACATGAAGATGATGAGTTTTGAAGAACTCTTTACCTCATAATAACCCATAAAATACTAAAAATGAAGAAAAGATCACATGTTTTCATAGTGTAAGTATTACATAATGATACAGAGGAAGAGAGGTATTTTTTTTCTGGTTACATAGTCTGACCTAAGATAAATCAGACTTCCTTAACATCTCTTGGAAAATGAACGTTTTTTGAGGGTAGGAGGACTATGCCGAAAAATTGGAGCTAGAAGTAATAAAAAAAGTGAAATTCTATAAAGAGTGATGATGTAAATTTGAGAGGTGCCTTTTCTCTTCTTGTTTACATAAGGTTTAGTTCTGGAATAAAAACAGAATTTTTGATATAAAAAGAAAATATCTAAGTGACTATTAGGTAGCACAGATTTTAAACATATACTGGAATTTTGGTATTCAAAATAATTAGTTCACTTCTTCCTGGTAAAGTTGGCTTCACTAATCACAGTGAACTTTGGCTTAAGATTTTGCAATCCACTTTCCTTAATTTTAATATATAATTATTTGCTGAAAAGGCTGTCTTATATGCTAAATTAAACTGTCTTTTACACTGTCCTAAACTTTTTTAAACTGTCTTAAACTTTTCTTTTAAGTCATAGAGAGAATTATTTTGCGATTTATGGCTATCATATAACAGTGATTAAGGCAAAACCTTCCAGCTTCCTTTCTCCAGCTCTATCCCGCTATCTGGATTATAATGTTTAGTTTACATCTTCAGATATGTTACTATGTTTATATTCTATCAGAGTTTACAATTCAAATAACACTATAAAGAAAAATATGTTAAATTTATATATTTAGATTTATTTAAATATTTAAATCTGAGATGTTCCCACACCAGTATATCATAACAGCGAAAAGAACACTGTAAGCTCTTGTATACTAGATACAGATAGATAAAAAATTATGCTGGGTTTATGTAGTTTATATATTAGGTATGAAATAATGAAATTATAGATAAAGGAATTAGAACCTCAACCTAAACTGAAGGCAAAGCAAAGTATTCCTGTCTCTTGGTCAGCAAAAGTGACAGAAAACAGAAAGATCACACTCCTTGTAGCTACAAATCTAGAATTCTCTTGGGCATGCTTCACACTATCCTGTTGGGCATAGGAGATGCCAAACCCACTGTTTCTGCAGGCGAGGTATGAAATGCCACTCATTTCTGTGTTCAAAAGGGTGAAAAGACTAGTTGATGGTAACATTAGAATAGATCAGAGAAAAAAATATGTTCCTCCAAAGAAGCAGATTATGAGAGAAAATTCATCCTAAATGGATCTGACAGCAAATATGCAAGATTTAGGCTATAAATAAACCAAAGGTGTCATTTCACTTCACAGTTTCTTTATTTGCAAAGCCGACTCATTGTGTTTTTTTTTTTTGTTTTTTTTTTTTTTACCATAGAGAAGACCATTTCCACAAATTTTTCACTTAGCTGTGTATATATTTGCAATCTGTTTTAAATGTCTCTTTTTCTAGATTTTATTTGCTTGCTTGTTTTTCATGTCAGCAATCAAATTTAGAACATGGAATACATCTTATATCCACATTAAAGATAAAGGGACAAAGTGCACTTGTACTGTAAGCATGAGGAGAGAGAAGATGGAGAGACTCCCAGTATAGTTTGGATGTGGGCATCATCCAGTATTTTGTGCCACAAGTAAAAGACCAATATGGATCAGAAAAATAGGTTTTCCTTTCCTTTTCTTTTGTGAGGATGTGCACATACTTTGCATTCACTCAAAGCCTGAGAAAAACATTTTGTCGTAAAACTCAGTAGAGACAGACTGGTCTCTCTTTTACTATGACAGCACTCACCTTGCAAGACATTGCGTTTAAGTCCAGTGAATTTTAAGTTCACCCTATTCACACTGGCAAAACATGGTGTGACTACCAAGGTGGCTTGGGGAATGGTAAATGGCAGTTCTCTGGGAAGAAAAATAAATGTGTAAAGAAAATCAAGACTCAATAAGTGATAGTATCTCTACAACATGATGTACAGGGCACACTCTGGGAGAAGATGTGAACTCAGCTTATAAACTAATCTCCAGAGGCTACTTAATCATTATGCCTAATTACAAAAATTAATTAATTAATTAAAAATCATAAATGTTGCATGAATAAAACTGGGTTCTTTCCAGGAAATGTCATCATCATCATCATACTGAATGATACTTAATCTCACACTGTCACTCTGGAATAAAAATATTTAATATTTTTATTTTAAGGAAAAAGACTAAAACACATGAAACAGTAAATTCCTCATCCTCCCTTAATAGGTGTAGAAATACTGCTGAACTAGCCAGCACCCTGGTATACTAGCCATTCTCTATGGCAATGAATATCTTAATAGTTCATTAAGAAAATAAGGAGCTTGAAACTGGGATGCAGATATTTTATGTTGCTATCTTAGCCACTGGAATATTCCATTAAAACAAACAAACAAACAAACAAACAAAACCAGATTCCATGCTTTCTTATTATAAAAGAAGCCAATCACATCCATAATCCCCAGAGAACCACATAGGATGTGCATGATGAACAAGAGAATCTAAACTGCCAATAATGAGTAAAGTAAACCAGCATACAACTCAGTCCCCGATGTATGCTCTTCTTCTCTTCATTCTTATAAGGAACAAGATTAAAGACAAACTGTTATTCTTACTGACCTCCATTCAGCTTTAGATGGCTCCAGATTCCATTCTTTCAGATCTCTTTCTATGACAAAGAGACTATACAGGCCTAGGAACAATGTGAAAGCATCTGTAGACTGTATGTTTGAAACTTAGGTATTTCTGTATTTGGTGTTTTTGTTTCCTAAATTCTTTTCTAAGTGTAGCTCAGCCATGTTTTGTTTTGTTTTGTTTTTTCACTTTTTTTCACTGCACATTTTTATCTCTATGTTTTTTGTTTGTTTTTCCCTGCAATAAATTACAGGTTGATATTTCAGGGATTTTAAAATAAATCTTGAGAAAAAAATACTTTATCGTCTTCACAATCATTGATGTTTTAAAGAGTTGTGTAAAATATGAGTATTTCTATGGGCTCATTTTATTTCAGTGGATTTGTATATAATAGATACACTTGGCTCTGTGTCTGCATTGCATTTTGAACAGTTCATTCTCCTTCCAAATATAACAGCAACACAGCTCCACTAAATTCATTAAGAAGGACGGAAAACGTTATTCAAGCGCAATGCCAAAAGAGTGCTTTCAAGATGTAATGTTTACTTTCCTTTTCCAACAGTAACTCAAGCCAGGCTAATAATGGGTTTACAAGAATTTAGTGGGCAGGAGAGGGGATGCCTGCAAGACATCATGAGTGCTATTGATTTTTCTTAAGTGCTAGAGCTTTTAAAGGGATTCTTAAAAAGAAGCATGCTATACGAAACAGGACCATGCTCTGTCAATTTAGCTGGACAGTAAAAGGTAGACACAGACTAGGAAAGCCAAACAAATGGCAATACCTCTGGGGTTAATAAAAGTGAAGCAAGTTCCTACAAAATTGTTCTGTAGGCAATTGGAAACGCATCACAACCATTCAGCTTCACTTCAGTGGAGCACCTTATGTGGGAGATCTTATCAGTCCTAGTCTTCAAAGATTATGGAGAGAGGCTGAAATAACTTGCAGGTTAAGTCATGCTTCAGAAATCTTCAGACACCAGATATATGACCAATTCACCAGTCACAGACTCAGATCAACATCAACCATATGCATGACAAAAATATCTCTTGTAGTGTCAAATGCACAAATAATGTCACAATGCTAAATGATCATTTTCAGCCTTCTATTGCATTTTCTGCTCACTTTCTGACAGATTATTGCATGTGACACTCAGTATGACATAAAAAGTACACTTTCCCAAGGCCACTTGCTGAGCAAAAGATCCATCAAGGCTTCTGAAATGTATTTTCAAAGAGGTTAAAGTGATCTGGTGATGTGTTGAATGCGAAGTGTTTTTCTATACAGAAAACTGAAGTCAACAGGAATTTAAAATGAGAAGTAGGAAGTTATTTAAAACATATCCTTCCTATAATGGCAAAGGCACACTGTGAGATTTTTTGTGAATGTTTTGACAATTACAAATAATCAGTTAATTACGCGGAACCAGCCCAAAACACTTACTGGCTTTCTAACTTCACACAAGGAAAATACCAATCAGCTATTAAAGATCAAAATCAGTATTTTGCTCCTAAACAATTTACAAGGACATTAAGGAGATACAACAGCAGTACAGAAACATGCTGCTTAGGTAGTGTACAAAAAATTATTCATCAATTGAAACTAAGCCCAGATTTTTGCCTTGAGCATGCTTTAATCTATATGAGAAAAACAATTTCTGTTTTGGTTTTGCATACAATTACAGAACTGAGAAAGAGATATTGGTTGTGTAGAATTACACATTTCTTCTCCTCTGAGGGATTACAGAAGATTTGCATGTAAAGTGAAATTGGGTATTTTCAATAAACCAGTGAACATCAGTAAATCATAGATTACCTGTTTTCATTTTCTTTGTTTTAAACAAAAACAAAATAGACAGATTTTCCAGTAAAAGCTAAGTACTGGAATCAGTACAGACTGAACAGACAATACCACCTGGTATTTTTCCCTTATCCACTGTAAGAATACTGTGGGAACTGTTCCTGAAGTCTTCAGAGTGTACCAAGACTGTATAAACTCTTGGAGAGATCACTCTTAGGCTGATAAAGTGCCACTTACCTGAATTTTTATATATGAAGGTAGCTCCAAAAGTAATATCTCCTATTTATTTCTTTGGAAAATATAGAAGATACAAAAACCACAATAATTCCATTTGATAGAGCAAATCTGCAACTACAAACTGTGCTTTTTTCAACACAGTCACCACTATCAGCTATGCATTTTCACTAGCGATGAACAAGAGCCTGCATGACATGCTCATTAAAATCTGCACTAGCAGAGGAGACCCACTGCTGAAATGCACCACCCATCACCTTATGTGCGCACACCCACTGTGTGGTCTCCAGAAATGTTCAGCAAGCATCAATGAATGTTCAGCAAGCATCAATGAATGGGTGCCATTTTTTCTGCATGGAGGAATTCAGTTACACACCTTTCCTCCTTTCCTTCATAGGCACCTCCATGTCAGACATGAAATTGTGAGACTGGCCCTCTGCTACCATCTGTCATACAGCAACAAAATGTAATGAAATACTGGTTGAAGGTTCAACTTCCACTGCCATACCACCAACATCTGCCTCTGATGCTGTAGGCCAACATAATAAAATAGGAGTTATTGCTTTTAGAGCAGTTCTGTATGATATACATAACCATGAGGAAGAGATTTGAAAACACCAATGAACTCTGGAATGAGCAATGCATAAATACAGGGCAATTGAGATGGACAGGATACACACAGTGAAATACAAGATGAGAACGGCATGTATCTAGTAATGTAGATGAAGAATTAAGAGGTAAAAGAAATGTCTATATCCTGGGTAAATGTCATAATAACTGAAACTCTTGCTGCTTTTTTCAGAAAAACCAATTTTATCTTAGCAAGTTAAAAATGTGTCAAGAAAAAAAAAAGTACTTTCATTTTTCAGACTGATCTATTAAGAAATAATATGAATGACATTAAAAAAAAACCTTTTTCTATTCTCATGTATAGCAGGGAATAGGCTTTAGCAGAGATAAAAACTTATGAAGAGTGGGTTCCTTCAGATTCTGGAAACTAAACTAAGTCTGAAATTAGCATTCTAATTGGAAAAAAAAATAGTTGCTGTTTTCTTTTTGATAAAAGCTTTGCCAACTGAATGAAAACCCCATTGCTAATGTTCTGTGAATTATGGAAGACTGTGTACATATATACTTGCATGCTTCTCATTTCGGCTTTTTCCAATTATCTCTGCTGTACTTTGGCTCTTTGACACACCTACCTTATTTTTGTGAGGAAATATAAAGAAATAATTGTTAAGAGAACTACACTAAAAAGGAGTGCCAATCAAAATGGAACATATTGAAAAGTTCAAATATTTTCCGTTAATACATTCAGAGTCAGAGCTCTCTTTGTTCTTCAGCTTCTTCAGTGCTACAATTAATTCAATTAAACTAACTCTAAAGCTAATAAGTATTGTCGTAGATCATAACCTTTAAAAATGTCTGCATCCTCTCTCTTACACATTTATCTTACTTAGCATATTTTAATGATATCTCAAGGAAGAACTATTTTAAGTGTTCCTAGATTCTAAAAAATCAAATAGAAAGAAAGAAAGAAAGAAAGAAAGAAAGAAAGAAAGAAAGAGAAAGAAAGAAAGAAAGAAAGAAAGAAAGAAAGAAAGAAAGAAAGAAAGAAAGAAAGAAAGAAAAATAAATAAATAAATAAATAAATAAATAAATAAATAAGAGAGCTGCCAAAAGCATACAGAAAGATTTGGAGGTATTGTGTTTAAAGATAAAGACCCATGCACACAATGAACTGGACACAAAAAGATAAAGTGATTAAAAAAAAAAAAAAGCAACACCTTACTGATATTCTTAAATTTATAACACATCAGCACCCTTCTGCCCCCTCCTTTCTTTTCTTTGGGAAAAATGATGACCATATAATGAGTTAAAGAAGATTTATGGAAAAAAGCAGGATTAAGCATATATTTGAGACTCTGGGCGGATAAACAGCCACTTCCTAATATAAGGCTGTACGATCTTCTTACAAAACGTTGTTTGGGTCATTTTATCTTGAACAATATTGGCATGGAAGGCCTTTATGACAACTGACACCTACATTATAGTAAAATAAAAAGTTATGCAGGCAATATGACTATTCTTGTCTTTTTACTCTTATCTAGGTATCAGAAAATGTTAATTTAATTTCCATCTAACCTATTTAGAGCTATTCACTAAACTGGGGTAGTTAAATCTATCTTCATATTCTTTTCTCTTTATAATCTTATAAAAAGAAATTACTTCATGTATAGGTTTCTTGCCTTGTCTACAGGTAGATTCTTGCAGGTCTTACATGCTTAGACTGGTACTGGCTAAGCTGCTCTGAGCACACCACATATCTTAGAGCAAATGTTTTACCCGTGGAAATTCTCAAACTCTAATATGTTGACCTTCCCAGCCAGGCCTGAGCTCGTGGAGGTGTGAGAGGTCTGTGAGGCTGTGGCTGTCTCTGGACTCCACCCCCAGCCTGGTCCATGTCACTTTGCTAAGGCTGCACGATGGAGGCACTGCACTACCTTGTGGCCATCACCACCTGAAGCGGTGCCCCTGCCCCTGCCTGCATTGCAACCAGTCTCTTGGCATTGCACATACCTACAAAATAATACTGAAGCATTTCTGAGGAGAGGCATTTTGCTTTGCTAGGTGAGGTTTCAAAAAATAACAAGTACCTAAAACACTGCTGTTAGAAAGCTACAAAGTTAAGAGACAGACAAAACAAATGTTAGTATGAACTCTTGTAGTTTGTATTCCACTTAAAAATTATCAGGAAAGCTCTTCATCGTGCTTTGCTGTCAGGAAAAACTCTAATCTTCTTAAACATTGAAGCCTCCGGAAAAGTTAGATGACTGCTTGGTGTATGTCCCTGTGATTGTGAGTTATGAATTTATAACACTAAGCCTGATGACTTAGTGACCCTCTAAATCTGACCCCAAATAATTTGTCATGGAAGTATTACTTCATGTTTTAGGCAAGAATTATACCTGGTTACATTCAGATAAATGAAGTAGCTTTTTACTTTCCTTCTTTATGCCAAAGATCATAAACCTCTTGAATACCAAGTTGGAATAAAATAATATCTGCATGTTCATGCTCTGTAATGGCTAGAAGCAAAACTTTTTATCCTGAGCACCTTTTTTTGTTGGCAGTTACCAACAAAATTTGCAACTTAAACAAACATACTACTGTTGGTTCAAGCATGGCCTTTCTGGGAGGCATTAGTTCAAAGATACTGTATTGATTTAAATTGAAATAAATTACCTTTCAGGGAAAATGCATTAACTTCAGTGAAGAGACATGGCACTGAATATAAATGAAAAAAAAAAAAAAACACATTATATCACTAGACTATTTTGGCGTCAGTTCACATGATTTTTTTTTTTTTTTTTTTTTTAGAAATAAATTGAATCTAAAGCAACACTAGCTTATGACATTGTGTATGTATGAATTTCAACAAGGATAAAAAAAAAAATGGAGAAATGGTAGCGATATGAAATATGAATCAGATGGCCTTATGGTCCCCCTTTTCCCCAAGGATTTTGCCTACCTACCCTTATTTATTGTCTGATTTAATAGACACTTGAAGAATTTTATTTTATTATTTTGTAGGAGGAAGAGTAAATCAATTTAAACACTTAATGGGATTTCTGGCTTAAGTAGTTCCGTGAGCAGACTGATTAATGCTTTTTACTTTGTATATCTTCCAAAACAATGCAGTCATGTCCATTACTTTTTGTCCCATATTGCTTCTCATATGAAATATATTAATATAAACCCTTGTTGTAGTCCCTTCTAAAGAATATACAGTTCATGTAAGAATTCTTCTTTATTTACTATGACTGCATTTGCGTCTTAAGTTTACAAATAAGTTCTGTTGTACCAAAGCCCACATTTGTATTGTGAAAGTAATAGAACAAAACCAAGAACAAATATATATATCTATGTATATGAATAGAAATACTTCTGGGCAAATGATTCACCCGCTAAGGTAGTATCAGTAGAATACAGTGACAAACTTGTACCAGTCCAGTAATATATTCATTATTTTCATCAAAATAAAGAAAAGCACAGAGATCTTTTCTATACTTCAGGTCAGCATTATACATCCACCATATTATACTGTAATTTTACCTCTATTTTTTGTACTGATAAATTCAAACAGAAAACATCTAATATTCCCTCCCTGCTTTCTAACAACAATTTTGGCAACATTCTGGTGAGTCTGAATTCTGTAGTTCCTTTTTAGTTCACATAAATAGTATTTTTAATTGATTTCATACTGAGTTTCTATTCCCCAGCTAACCTCCACTGGAGGTCATCCAAACAAGTGCAAGCCCTGAAGCAGGAAGTTCTGACTTGAGGCTGAAGGATAGTGGTGAGTGATCAAAGTCGTCACAATGTAACGTATAGCAGTAAACGCTGAAATGCTTTGTATATAGAGAAAATTAAAATTTGGGAAGGAAACATGAAGATGCATGTGCGATTTTTCCCTCCAGGTACCCTTTTGGATTAAAGACTTGAAAAGTTTCTGCAAAAATTGCCCTGAATTCTCATTCCTTCATCTGAAAATGTGGATTTGGGAACAGCTAAACATCGTCTCTCACAGAAAAAAAAGCATTTAAACATCAAGTTATGCAGCTAGGTTGTTTTAGTCGCAAAAGTAGGAGATTTGAACTTTTCCAAACCTAAAACCTCACCTCATAGCCTGAGAGAATTTCCAGAAACTAGCTTTTTGCTTATTGTCAGACAGAGAATGAAAATGAACACATACAGTCTTAGAGAAAACAAACAACTATGCTATTGTTTAAGAGGGACTAGTAGAGGGATGAAAAGGTAGTGTGCCACATTTCTATGAGAGCTGCTCCAAAAGTAATGCCTCCTGTTTTATTACATTGGCCCATGAAAACAGAAATGGATGCTGGCAGTATGGCAGTAGAGGTAGAATCTTCCCACCGATACTCCATTACATTTTGTTGCTGTATAACAGATGGCAGCAGAGGGATAGTGTCAAAATGGTATCTGACGTGGAAGTGTGTATGAAGCAAAGGTGTGTGATTGAATTCCTCCATGTGGAAAAAAAACATCTCCCCTACACTGATGCTGAATATTTCTGGAGACCACATAGTGGGTGTGAGCACAGTGAGGTGGTGTGTGGTGTGTTTCAGCAACAGTAACAGTGAATCATTTCTGCTGTGTAAATTTTGATGAGTATGGCATGCAGACTCTTGTTCATCGTTAGTGAAAATGCGTGGCTAATGGTGTTAACTATGTTGAAAAGTAGTGTTGTATAGCTGAGAATTTACTCTATCAAATGGTGTTACTGTGGTCTTGATATATCTTCCACAGAAATAAACAGGAGGCATTACTTTTAGAGCAACCTTTGTATTTAACTAAATTATTGTCATGAATTATGGGACCTCTGTTCTGTAATAGACACAGAAGATCCATTGAATTTAGCATTTCAGGAGAAGCAAAATATGCATTAGTTGGTTTTCCTAGTAGAACTTAGACATTTAACTGCTTGGAGAAGCTGAGGCTTTGGAAGTTGCACCGAAAAGCACAACACTGGGCACTTGAAGAGCTTGAATTTTAAAGCATGTCTCAGATCAGACATGAGCTGCTTTAGGGTTTTGTTAGAGATCAATTTAATTACATGCTATGTACGCCTTTAAACAACCATTTTCTAAGATTCAAATGTCTCCATTATGTGTAGATACAATACTGAATATCTTGTCACCATCAAGGATCACAGAATCATATTATATGAATTACATAAGGGTTGGAGAGGACCTGAAAGACCACTTTGTTCTAACCCTCTGCTATGGGCAGGGCTGCCCCCCCACCAGCTCAGGCTGCCCAGCGCTCCATCCAAACTGGCCTTGAACACCTCCAGGAATAGGGAACCCACAGTTTCTCTGAGCAAACTGTGCCCATGCCTCAGCACCTTCTGAGTAAACAATTTCTTCCAAACATCTAACCTAATTCTCTTTCCCCTCTTTTAATTTAAAGCCATATCTTCTTGTCCAATCCCTATCAGACCACTTAAAAAGTCAGTCCCCCTCCTACCTGTAAGTTCCCTTTAAGTACTGGAAGTCCAAAATGAGGTCTACCTAGAGCCTTCTCTTCCCCAAGATAAACAAGCCCAACTCCCTCAAACTTTCTTCATAGGAGAGGTGCTCCAGCCCTTTGATCATCTTCGTTTCTTCCTCTGGATCCATTCCAAGAGCTCTGCACCCTTCCTGTGCTGGGGGCCCCAGGCCTGGACAAAGAACTCCAGATGGGGCCTCACAAAGGCAGAGTAGATGAGGACAATCACCTCCCTCTCCCTGCTGGCCACCCTTCTTTTGATGCAGCCCAAGAGTCCAATAGCATACTGCTGGCTGGCTCATATCCAGCTCTACATCTGCAGGGACCCCCAAGGAGATTTTTTTTTCTGACCATTACGAGTTTTGTGTACAGATTCTTTATCTGGTCTAACTTGGCATTGCACGGTAGCTTCAGTGTAGATAATAGTGATTTGTAGAAATGTGGAACAATAATTTACATGGAATATGCAGCTTTGGGGACTTCATACACTTCTTCACTCTGTATCAGAGCAATTGACTTAGCTTTGAAGAACAGTTCTGGCTGGTCACTCAGCTGGTGAAGGCCTATGATGCTTCTGATATAAATAAATGATTTAGTTGTCTCTGCATGTATTATCATTCTCTAGAAAGTGAAGAGATGGTCTAAAAGGCAGTCAAACTTAAAAAAAAATTTAGTATAGAAAATATTAATCTAGAAAAAAATAAATCGCTGTAACCTTTCATTTGGCATTCTGGCTTCCAGTGGACTCTAACTTCAGCTTACTCATTTTTTATAAAACTTTAAGTAAGGGTTTGTATTCAAGCTAATGAAAACATGACAGGTCAAAACTGGTCAAACACAGCGAGAGTTACAACAATATTTGCAATGAACAAAAAATAATTGATAAATATCACTTTTCCTGTCTATGCTTTCAGTTCTGCTTACAGAGGTTTATCAGCTATGCCAACAATTTTTTTTCCATAGAACAGAGTGAGTTTTGGCAGCTTTGAAATTGTAACAGTAATGATTCCTTATTTCCCCCTAATTATCTGCTGTGTTCCATGAGGTGTAGGTTAACAACTTGGTGATCTATGCAGCATAGACATGGACACACCTTCTCAAATTAATAATAGCCAGTTAGATATAGGCTCAAATAAACCCAACAAAACTCATTAAAAAAACACCTATCAAAAGTTGTAATTAATATTTTAAACACCAAATCCAACTGAGGCTATAATTAATGTAATGGTTTAATTCTGGTTACCCTATTCCTGGTAGAAATTGGTAGTGGTGATACAAATTACAAGGAAAGAAAGACATCATTGCATGACAACAAACAAACAAAAGCTATAATGCAATTTTTTTTGTAGGGTTCAAATTAGAAGCAACATACACAAGTTTTTCAGGCTTTATTCATTTTATGATTGAAAACTTGCATCTGTTGCTCTCAAAGCAATTCATCTTCAGGTCCTTTACAAAGACAAAGTAAATGGCAGTCTTTTATCCTGAAATTTTTATTAAAATAGGGATGAGCAGTGGATGTGCTTGCTAATATCCAACTGTCATTTAGCATAAGATAGTCAGTTTGAGTCATATCTGGTTCTGCTCAGCTGCAAACTTGCCTTATTTTTTCTCTCCAAAATTTATGTTATATAGCAGTAAACAATTCCACACACAATATATTTAAGCAATAAAAGCAGAAGAACAGGGCTTTTTCTAAGAATTAACAACCTCCTGGGAGCCAGTGATCCACAGCCCTCAAAAGGGTCATTAAGCCAAAGAAATGTCCACTGTTGAAGTTGCTATTGATACGAACTAAAAATATGTATTTATCTGTGGAAGAAAAAAAAGGAGGAGAGTAGATCAATAGAAATTCATATTTTTGTATATGAAAATATCTTTAGTAAACCAACTAGATGATGTTCATAGAATATAAAAAATGTGCCTTGCAACAGTTGATCATATTCCAGAAATTTTAGTCAGTTGTATAATGTGATGACATGTTTGATTATGGTTCTTGAACGACTCAACATGACAGAGTAGCATGACAAAATTTTTAGTAAGGGAAGGGAATAGACAAAGTAAAACTAAACTGATGATGAAAGCACCTAATAAACAGAGAAGACAAAGGCAGAAGAAAGAGAATTTCAGGAAGATAACTACAGTTAGAGACAGTATAAAAGCTGGAGAAGAAGAAAAAAATAAAATCTGCCTGCAATTGCTTTTGCTCTGATAGTTTTCTGGTACTCTGAACACTAAGACTGAGAAAGGCCTAACGGACATTATATGAGGTGAAATTTCTTTCTCGATCATCGACTCCATTCCAACATTATCTGTGTTGATAAATTTAACATGGTATCTATCTATCTGTCTGTCTGTCTGTCTGTCTATCTATCTATCTATCTATCTATCTATCTATCTATTATTACCTATTTATTTTCTTGGATCAGTGTTTTGTCATGGACAAACAGAAATTCATCAATTTCCATAAGAAGTTGGATATTACTTTGTATGTCTCAGACCATCAAGTTGAAGGAGATAAGCAGAATAAGGATATGCTTTGTAAAGAGTAGTAGGTATGACTTCTCACCTGTCTATGGTTTATACATTAAATCACAGCATCTGAGGGTTTTCCATTCAGAAGTAACTTCTGTTGGAAAATTGTTTTTTTAAATTCCGAAAATATTGACACTCGTTTTCTAAGCAGATATATGTTCTGAATAAAGGTTGCAATTTGAATTTTTGCTGTTAATTTTCTTGATAGAGATCATGAGATAATATTCCAATTCAGAACAAGAAGCTAATATTTTTATTAATTAAATCTATATTGGTAACTCTGGGATATTGCTCCACCTATCCAAAACAGATTTAACATCTTTGACTCTGGTTTTTGTCTTAAGGGCATTCTTTCAAGTATTATAGAACTTGAAAGTCTAGCAGCTTGGTTCTTCTTGTTCTTCTCTAGTATCTAAGTATATCAGATGTTGGATGCAATGTCAAATAACCTAATCTGAGAAGTCTGACCTTGAATTTTTTATTCAGTCTATGACAATATAAAAAAGAAAGCTCCAAGATTAGACCAAGCTCAACAAAAGCTATTTACAAACTAGTATAATATTACATTTCACATTATGAAGTCCAAGTTCTTAACATAAAGGTTGTAAAAAATGCAATAAGAAAACAGTTATATAGATGGAAATGTATTCCATTATATATAAGCCATTGTATGTGACTGTTTTTATGCATTCTACACAGTACTGCAGCAAACTATATGATATCAGGTGCAACATATTTTAAGGTGAAATCATTTTCATTCAGCCTCATACAAGGTTATGACCAGCAGTACACATACATAATGCTATAAAAATGTCCTGTAAATAAATTGTAGTTTTAATTTCTATTCATGGTAAGAGTAGCATATATTTTACCTAATTCCAAGCCTTGGAGACATAGTAAAGGACATTAGAAAAAGATAAGCTGCTCAAAAATGTAGTGTTTTTTATGGTTAATCATAAACCATGATTAAGTGCATTCATGTATATTTCACCTTACTTTTGGCATCTCTCTAGGATTATCAGTTAAAGTTTCATATCAGTAAAGCCTAAACATAATTCAAGAAGAATAAGCATGAATTTATTGCCACTAATAAAAAAAAAAAAAAAAAAAAAAAAAAAAAAGCAAAACAAAAAATGCTATTTTCTATTAAGTCTCACAGGGCTTATAATTAATTTCAGACAGAAATTGAAATTAAATTACACATTATAGTCAGTAGGTCATTTTTCTGAAGGATGTATTTACAATTGCATGGTGATGAAATATATGCATTCTAATGCAAATGAAACTAACAGAGTCCGGAAAGATCTGCAAGACCCAGGTTATCTTTGCAGTAAGAGCACTCAAGACTATATATTCTTAAACTATCAGGCATCTCTTTCCTGAAAACATAATTCCAGTTGAAATACGGATCTTGAGAAGCATTACTTTTAGTGATCTTCTATGAACCCTTGAGCTAACAGAAAACTCTTCTATTTGCAGGTGCAAAAGATTGTCTCTATCTTACTCTCATTTTAAAGAATAGCAAATTTTCTGTGTTTTAGTTAATCCTACTGTATAATTTTACATTTTAAGTTACTACTGTAAGTATCCAATAAAGTATTTAAATTTAAGGGAACGATAAATATGAGATTATTGTTTTTAGAAAATGTATATATACTTAAGATCTTTCTAATTTTTCTAATTTTGAATACATTCTAAATGTTCTTCTTCAGGAAGTCCTTAAATTAGATTAGCCAAAGGCTTTAAAAACGTGCTTTGAACTAAAATTTTCTGTATTGTGCCAAGTATCACAAGTAACCACAATGCTACCAAATTCTCTCTCTGTTTTCTGTGCTACAGTTACTTCCGGAGGAACTGTTCACAGCATATTTATCTTGGAAAGTCTCACTTGGTCACATCTCTACTGACTTTGGAGACAGGAACTGCATGTACATAATCCTTCTGCACAATTTGGTCTTCTTTGAAATGACAAGTCTATCTAGCTGGCTAGCTATCTAGCTCTGTGTGTGTGTGTGTATGTGTATACTTTTCTTTTTCACAAGAGAAGGTGTCTCAAGTCACATGTAATCTCAGAAAAAATTAATTTTATGGTCCAAAGGATTCTTGAAACATATTTCTCCATCTCTGAAAACAAAGGCTTGTTTGTTTGAGCAGGAAGAAGAATGCTTTCTAGAACAGAAGTGAGATTTTGATGACTAGTTTAATCCCTCAGTTTGGAAAAAGTTGGTAGAAATTCACAGTTCCCAGAGTTTCTGAAGTGCTGAAGAGTTCTAGGACAGCTCATGAGTGCAGAACATATATATTTCTTTAGCAGAAGAACCAAGAAGGCCCATTCTGTACTTTTATTTTCTTCCTAGTATTCTTTCAACCTCTCTTCTACATGCAAAAGGGATACTTCTTAAACTGAACCAACTAATTTCTTCAGTCTGTCAGGATTTTTTTATTTTTTTTTTTAATTTGAACCCACTTCCTAAGGGGCCACTTTTCCAAAATGGTTGGTATCTGTAAAAAGAATATGCCTATGGTCTTCCATCAGTCAGCCCATAAAAATACCGAACACAGCAAGGCTCAGAACAGATTTTTAAAGAATTATTGACATGTTGTTCCAGCTTGATAACATATCATTATCAAATGTTCCTCCAGTATTCCTTTCCAGTTCTTTTTTTGATACTTTGAGTTACGTCTTATTTTCTTATTTTCTAATGAGTTCAGCCTATGAAAGCCTCACAGAAATCAAGACATACAGCAAGTACTCATCTTCTTGACAGTCCTATGTGCTTCCACAAAAATACACTGGATGCTTTTAACATCATTTGCTTTCAGTAACGTTTATTCATCGTCTAGGCCCAATCTAAGTGATAGAAGTTTATTTAAATGCAGAAAATGAAGATGAAGAAAATACAATTCTGAGGATTTAATTTCTTTCTTCAATATTGAACAGGTTACAGTTGCAATTTTACAGTCTTTCAGAATTCCTGAGAAGTTCCTGCTTTAGTTAATCTTGTAATTTCTCTCAAGTATGTGGCATTAAACAGTATAATTTGAAAATATCTAGAATACCTGACTATGTTCTAACTATCGTTTTTCCTACTTATTTTTACACCTGCCTTTTGCTCTTTATATTGGTAGTATCAACTACTCACTACTCAAGGCTGACCTTTGAAATGAAGTGTGACTTACATTTCATTGATAGCTTATTTTATTATTCATATTTGCTGATCAAAATTAATATTTTTGTCCTTGATTAAAAGTCTGATCCTTGAACTGTAACAATTAAATAAATGGGATCATATGGTACAATTCAATACCTGTTTTTCCACTTAACATGTCAGAAAGTGATACCAAATTCAGAATGAGGAAAAAATGATTGTTTTTGTACAAATGCAATTATGAGCTTAAATTGTTAAGGATCACTTTTGAAACTGGATTTTGCATAAAAAACAAAAACAAAAACAAAAACAAAAAACAAAAACAAGACCTTTTGGAGATTCAAGATATTTTAATATGTTTTTAGCACATTCTTTATGCATTTTATTAAGGCCCCAGAAGGCAAAACATCACCAGTCATCTTACCTGCTGACAGTATTCTTCATCTACTTTGGCTCATACTCCCTATCGAGATTCATTGGTGAATTTTCCATCCTTTTTATTTAAGTAGTCTTCTCTTACCATTTCCTCTATGCAAAGTACTGTATCCTTGACAGTAACATTTTTTAAAAAGACCACTATTTTTTACTGAACTCACAGATTCCATTCATATTTATGAAGCAATCCTTCAAAATGATTTTTTCTTTTTTTTTTTTTTTTTTTTTGGGTAAAAAAATAATGTCTAGTTTAATAAAGGCTGTTTGATAGCTTTCACTGATTTTTTTGCTGTAATTGTTTATCTTCTGAAAATATAAGTTTGGTAAATTGTATCCTCTTTCTTTCTAAAACAATCAAATTCTCTCTGCAAAATATTCTAGGTAAGCAATGAAGCATGATAACTCATCACAACTTCTTTTGAAACCATACTAACTATTCATTGAATTCACTGAGCAGAAAGATATTCTTAGACTGTATATACTACAAAGTTTTCTTTTGTGAGCAGGGGTGGCCTTCTGAAAACTAACAGTCATGGAAATATAACCATTCATTTTTTGATGGGATTTAGCAAACTTCCCTAGATTCTGATAAAACTTCTTTTAAGTTACTCTTGAAAGAACGGAATAGAATAAATTAAAAATAGATCATAAAATATATTCACATAAATTGAAAAGTAATCTCTAATCCAGCAATGACTTGAGCAAACTCAGTGCTTCACTGCAGTGAAAAATGTGAGAACTCTGTTGCTCCCTTGCACTGGTGCACTCCAAATTTAAATTTGATAAAATTCTACTGAGAGTAAGGACAATAAAGAAAAAATTTGTTCCAGTACTTCCTGTCTCCTTCAGAGAGCGAAACATTTCTCAAATGGCTAATCTATTTGAATTAAATTAGTTGAACCTAACATTCATTTCAAAATCTTTTGTTCCTTTTGTCAGTCTTGCAATGTAGGGAGCATAACTCTTGTCTTCTGGGAGCTGTTGCTATCAACGTAATTTAGATCAGCCTAGGTGACTGCTGTTAAGATGTATAAATGAAACTCAGCTAGCCTCAGGATTAAAGAATCACTGTTCCTTTTATCAGTTTCCCTCTTTTCCCTTCCTTATTATCTTGTAAAATCTAATTTTAAAGCACCAAATGAGGCAGCTTTTGTCATTTCTTTTTTTATGACTATTCCATAACCTCCATAGCCTCTCGCTCTGAATTTTATGTATTTTCATAAATTTTCCTTCTTTCCACTATTTATGTTTCCAAGTCATGCACAAAACAGTCTGTCTTCTTCCATTTTGTAGTAAGCCCCTCCAAACACCAATTTTAAAGACCTCTCCATTAAACTAATCCAGTTTTTTTTCACTCAGAAGACTGCATGTACATTGCAGTTATGACGTGGCCTGAAGTGTGCCATGTGCATTATCACTTAGTTATTTTTGTTGGATTGCGGAGTATCCCTATAGAATAAATTACAGAAGATTCAAAGGCTGCTTACAAAAGCACGTGAACTATAGGCACAAAGTCTCCTTTCCTAGCTCTGCCACCAGCATGGTAATCTCCACCAGAAAAGTCTGCCATGTATTCATCCTACAGTGCTGGAGCAAGATGCACCACAATTAATTTGTCAGAGTTCATTTCTACATGATAAGAACAAGATCAATACTCAGGGCTTCTGTGTGTAACAAGTGAGAGGACATGATTTCTGCATTGCTCTGGAAATTTCTTAATGATGACAAACAAAATATTAAATATCACCTAGGTGCATGGCAAATAGGAAAAAAAAGAACTGTTCGAATGAAGTAGAAATGGTTCTGAGTCAGGAAACTATTCGGAATTAAGCACAGACTTTAATTTAGCTAGGCAATTAATTTAAGCTGTCATAATTAAAACCTATTCTGTTTGAGAAATGACTTTGCTCAGACGGTCATATTTAAAAGTGCACTTAGAGCACAAGTTTAAAAGAGGAAAATTTGCTTGAAAAGATTTAGAGCTAGCTCTTTAGCTGTGACAGATTGAAATGGTTCTATTATTGCCTGGAGTTAGCTGGATTTATACCTTGTAAGGTTAAGGCAGACAGTGTCTAACAGATCATTTTCCAAAACAAAATTGTGACTTCTGATGCCTGATTTCTCACACAGAATCACAGAATCACAGAATGGCCAGGGTTGGAAGGGACCTCAAGGATCATGAATCTCCAACCCCCCTGCCACAGGCAGGGCCATCAACCTCCACATTTAATGCTAGACCAGGCTGCCCAGGGCCCCATCCAATCTGGCCTTGAACACTTCCAGGTACGGGGCATCCACAACCTCTCTGGGTAGCCAGTTCCAGTACCTCATCACTCTCTATGTAAAGAACTTCCCCCTGACGTCCAACCTAAATCTCCCCTCCCTCAACTTAAAATCATTTCCCCTCGTCCTGCAGTTATCTACCCTTTCAAAGAGTTGATTCCCCTCCTCTCTGTAGGCTCCCTTTAGGTACTGAAATGCTGCGATGAGGTCACCCCGCAGCCTTCTTTTCTCCAGGCTGAACAAGCCCAGCTCCCTCAGCCTGTCTTTGTAAGGGAGGTGCTCCAGTCCCCTGATCATCTTTGTGGCTCTCCTCTGGACCCTCTCCAACAGCTTTCTGTCTTTTTTGTATTGGAGGCTCCACACTTGGATGCAGTATTCCAGATGGGGCCTCACAAGAGCAGAGTAGAGGGCAACAATCACCTCCCTGTCCCTGCTGGCCACCCCTCTTTTGATGGAGCCACGGAGCCCAGGATCCCATTTGCCTTCCGAGCCGCAAGGGCACACTGCTGGCTCATATTAAGTTTTTCATCTACCAAGACCCCCACAGGGCTTCTCCACAGGGCTGCTCTCAAGGACCTCTCCTTTCAGTCTGTATAGATGCCTGGAATTCCTCCGGTCCAAGTGCAAAACTCTGCACTTTGCTGTGTTGAACTTCATCAGGTTCACCCAGGCCCACCTTTCTAGCCTCTCGAGGTCCCTCTGAATGGCATCCCTTCCTTCAACCATGTCAACTGTGCCACTCCGCTTGGTGTTGTCAGCAAACTTGCTGAGGGTGCACTCGATTCCATCATCAATGTCATTGATTAAAGAGCACCGGTCCCAAGACAGACCCCTGGGGGACGCCGCTCGTTACCGGCCTCCACGTGGACATAGAGCCATTGATGACCACCCTCTGTCTGCGGTTTCTCCTGAATTTCTTTTTTGTACCCATGCTTTATGATTTCAAAATGTTCTTTATTTTAATCTGGTTATTTACTGCTTTTTCTCTGTATCAATGAATTCTAGATACATGCTTTTTGAAAATCTGTTCTGAAAAACTGTCATATGCAATTGCTTATCACATCCATTAAAGTGCTAGAATGACAAATCAACAAGGTTACTTTTCTGAGTAGAAATATTGTAAATTGTTTATATACCTACAAAAATAGGATTGGAAAACATTATCATATTTGAAACGTAATGAATATCCATATATATTTTAATTACAAATGTTTTAGAAACAGTATCTGCATGTGTGCTTGTATGCACAGACATGTACACGCCTGTGTAACAGATGTTCACTGGCTAACTGGTCTTAGCTCCATAGGCCTATGTTTGCTAAACAGATAATTCTAACTAACCAGTTTTAGCTACTGCATGCAGACTTTACTGATGATTGCTAACAAAAGTATAGAAACAAAACAATCTTCAGAAAGTCTCAAATTTCTTGGCATACCATAGATCCTGTACATTCCAAGAAAAATACTCATGATGTCGTTCAGTTCAAAATTCGGAACCATCTACTGGTTTAGTAGAAATCATAGGAAATCATTAGGATACCTGCATAGTTTCAAAGTATTTTGATAGAAAAAGAATTTTAAGGATATAGTAGAATAAACTTCTGCTGTGCTATTACATCCAGTTTGCTGTCTTGTTTCATCCGTATATTAGATGATTATCAAAATATTTTCTCCTCCACAAAGAGCTAGGTCTATGCTTCCAACAGCTCACCTGGAACAGAGAAAATTATCATGAAGACATCCTCTAGTTTTACATGAGACACTATTGCTGCCTTTCTCTTACTCATGCTGCAAAAAAGGCAAACAATAAACACTAGTAATTGTAAAGAAATGCATATTTAAGCTCCTCTTCTTGTCTGCAGTTACATGAGAGAAATACAGTGTAGGTTTTTGTTTTTGTTTTTGTTTTAATGCAACACCATTTAATGCAATTGAACTATGTTTAGGTACTTAACAAATATTAATGTCATCATATTGCTCATAATTTTAAACTGGTCACATTATTGACATTTAATAGAAATAACTTCATAATGATCAAAAACTGTTTCAGGTACTGCAAAATTTCGAGGTGAGATTAGGATATTAAATGACTAGTGTACTTATACTAAAAATAAATTAAAAAAGTATAAATATGTAAGCATTAAATGTATGAAATAAATAGCTTTTGCTACAATATATTTAATTGTATGGATTGCACAGTAAACAGTTTGAAACAAACAAAAAATTTATTTCTGTTTGAAATGCCTGAAGAATTCTGCAGTAGACAATTTCCACATCAGAAATTATGTTTTACCTTAAATATTTTCTTCCAAAGTTGAAAAACAAATATCTTACAGATATGAAGTTCACTTTTATAAACAAAGTCAGAGAAATGTGTAGAAGACAAGTCATTTTGCTAATACTGGAATGATTCTGCCATGTGATTTGCTTTATATAGATTTGCAACACAAAACAGAGCGTGAATTAGAAAGAATGGGAAAGAAACAAAGTTAGATGGAAATAAATAAGCATGTATGCTATGCAAACAAAACAGCTAGAGAATGACAAAATTTAGTACTAGCATATACATTGGTATTTCCGGAGTATACTCTGTTGTTTTTTTTTCCTTATAATTATCTTATAGAAATTGATTAGATGCTTTTAATGATACAGCTGTATCTAAGAATACATGAATAAAGAAATTACCCTCCAATCTCTGATAACTTGACACAAACTACCTTTCAGAATAAAAGTAATATCTATTTATATAAACCATCAGAAGATTAAACAAAACATTAAATAAATTTCAGGGCTTCAATAATTCTTAATCCCTCACAAATGAGTTTTAAATGTGCCTATCTATAGAGAGCAGTCTTTTAAAGTGGGCATTTTTTGTTTTACTTTGTTTTGCTTATGTTTTAACAGTCTCATTATCTAGGAGATAATTATGTAATTTACAATCTGTGTGTTGTCTGATTTTCCCCATAGAAAAATCTGCTTCACTGAATTCTATTGTGCAAAACTCAATTCAGTACTCATGCTACTGCTTCATAACCAAACATACTTATTGTCATATTCAAGTTCAGAGAAAAGTTAGACATTCATCCTTCCTCTCCTCAATTCAATTCAGCAATCAGTCTTACAGATAGATGCTTGTTAACGGTACTTATTTCTTTAAACTCTCTTAAGCAGTAGCATGTTTTGGAGATCCAATTTATTGAATAATCATATCAAATTGGATTTCTGACCTTAAGATAAGTGCTCTCTAGCAGAGAAAATTCATTAAGTGCCATGAAAAAGATATGTTCTACAAAACGAGAGGTGTGACTCCAGTCCTTTACTCACTTACAGGGTAAATTTCTAGTAAATGCTTCCAGCAAGCACAAAGCTGCCAAGTGGTCCAGCTGGCTGGAATTAAGAAAGCTGAATCCTCTTGGCTTCCCTTAAGATCTCAGGAGAAAAAGGCATGCCAAGTTTCCCATGTGAAAATTTAGGTAAATTCTGTGGATCCTCCCTGGATATCAAACCATCAAGTGGAGACTGTTAAGCATTTCTAGTAAGTCAGTGGGTTATATCAGATATGAACTGAATTTTGGGGGCCTTTCTGGCTTAAAAATTGAAAGAAACCTCAGAAATAATCTATTCCACATCACTGAATTTTCAATTTCCTCAAAGCAATTGTTTATACATAATTCTGCGTAAACAAAAGAGTTGTTTCAAACAAGCAAAAAAACTTTGTTTCCTTATTAACTTACTTCACTAAATTGACTTTAGTCACCCTTCCCACATAAAAAAAAAAAAAATCTGTATTTCATCTATTAAGTTCCAGAAGATCCTGGTGTTTGCAATCCAAAACTCTAAATTCTTGACTGTAGAATCATCCAAAGAAACCTAATGAATGATTAGAAAAGAAAAATAGAATGGCCCCTTCACTAAGATGACATGCAAATTATTGAAGTGCTCTATATTTTTTTAGTAGAGCATGTGACTCTTGGCCTTGTGTTTATGGATTCAGAGGCCATACTGGACACCAAAATGACCATGGTGATTTAACATGGCTGGCAGCTGAGCTGTTTGTTTACTTCTCAGTGGGATGAGGGGGAGAACTGTGGAGTGGTAAAACTGTGAGAACTCACCCGTTGAGTGCAATCAAAAGGCCCATTACAGAGTTGAGACATCTAGGGACATCAGTACTACATATTATACATATATGGGTCTCACTTAGAATCTTACACAATTTTTACAAAAAGACTTCTTACCAGAGAAGATTTGAAAACACTATGTTTCTTAATTGTACTGAGATGGGAATACAGCAAAATATTAAGAGAAATTAGCATCATTCCATAGACTTAGGCATCTTGTAAACTTAATGAGAAAAAAGAAACTGAACATCTGAATCTATCTATAGACTTTAAAAATTTCTGCTGATGAATACAAATCACTGTTTTCTAGGAAGGAGTTAGGTCAGGTTATCCATGAAAAAAAATGGAATCCTTTTAGCTTCCGCTGCAGAATTCATTCAGAGGATTTGGTCTCTTCATGCATCTTGCTAGGGAATAATGAGATGTAACGCCCCATGAATTATAAATCATGCATTGTTTTTTTAAGTAGCATGACTTTTGAAATGCTTGTAAGCTGTCAGAAGAAAACACCTGCTATTCATTTACAATCAAACTCATGTAGCATTTTGAGCTTGTGTGGAGGCATAGAATTCTGTAGACTGAGGCAAAGACTAAGGGTTTTGTAGTTCTTTATTATTAACACCATCCGCTTCAGTCCTTTAGTCCAAAGTTTCCAGATGTTTGGAAAACCTGCTCAAGGCCCTTATGTCCTAAACAGATGGCAGAGTTCAAATGAGTAGCATGTGCACAGAAATGTGCCAGAGTGCTCCAGCCCTGCCATGTATGTCTGGTGCAGTTCTATCTCCATGTAATAACACACTTGAGCCCCTTGAGTATCTTTGTTTCACAGAAGATTATTCACAGAGTCAAACTGTGATCAGAATGTGTCAGATTCACTGTGTACACGCTAATTGTTTGCCCTGTGCAAGTGCAATAGCTCTGGTATATTTCTGTATGTCCTTTATATGCTGAATTATTTTGAAAGAAGGGTGTAAGCACATAGCTTCTCATCATGTTGTGACACTGGGGTTCAGTGCCACAGTTTGGGGCAGGAGATGTGCATGTGTCGATGTTTTCACTTTCATCCCTCTATCTCTGAAAACAATGTTGCAGGCAATTTGATTTTCTTATTGAAAAACTGGATTTTCTTATCGTTGCTATTATCACAGAAAATAGTGAATTAAAATACTGACCGAGAATCCAAAAGCAACCTGTTAATGTGCAAATGGCACTCCTGGAGTTTATTTAACTATTATGGATGGTTAAGGGCAAACTGTTCTGAGCAGATGACTGAGTAAAAAGCCAAACCTTCAACCAGTGAAAAGGTTGGTAACAAAAAGAGCCCAGTCATTTCAAAGACACCATGATTTAATAAAAGCTGAAATCTGACAACAACTCTGAGCTGTGTTAAAATCAGAGTCAGTGATATTGGTTAAAAGGCCTTTTGACATCCAGAAATTTGATTACTGGTTTCAGTCTATTGTACATACTATTTTTCCTGCTAAAATACTTTCAAGTGAAATACTGGTGTTAGTGTCTTGAATAAATTACCAGTTCAGCTTCCCTACCCTGGAAATACTTATGTTTTTTTTTTCTGGTATCAGCTGATGAAAAATACTAATTTCTGTCACTGTTCTGGAACAGACAGCCATGATGATGGGTGAATTTTTCAAGTGTGCAACACTCAGGTAGCAATGAATTGTGATATACGCATGTATGCAAAAAGATGCCTACAAGTCAACTCTTGAACATGAACATAATCTAAGAAAAGGGCCACAGATCAATAGGAGATGAGATTGTCTAAGATGGAGCTACTCTTTGATCTATGATCTCCAAGCATACACAAACAATCTTTGTGCATCCTGTTTCTAACTAAGAAATTATGTTTTAGGGACTCTTCACCAGAACCTATATGACAATGCTGGGGGGGAAAAAACATAAAGAGGGAAAAAAAAAAAGAAAAAAAAAAAGCCAAAGAATCTATACTTCTTATATGCACAGACAAACTTGGCTTCTCTCTCCATATTAAAAAAAATCACTAAATGCTCAGCTGGTATAGGTATGCTACTTTACTAGCTTATTTACATGTTACATTTCCTCACTTTTCTAGGCTGCAGTGAAATTGCTCCAGTTTATACTGTATGAGAGAAGGCAAAGATACTCACAGCACAGCAACTTACTATTTCACTAAATCATTCATAACCTCATCACAGTGGTTTTTGTGGTTTTTGTATTAATGTTTCTGAATGTTCCTTTTCACCAGAAATATTTTCAAAAAGAGAATTAATAGAATATAGCTTGCTCAACTGTTACCGAGAATCTGTGCTGAGCCTGCAGATAGACTTTCAAGTAATTTAACAGGGAAATACTTAATACAAGTCTTTTCCCCTTTGATTTTAGAAGTAGTTCAAGCAACATCTAAATCAAGATTTGCTTTAGTAAGTTTCTGTTTGCTTTCTATTCTCTACTGGAAAATTGCTATTTAGCTGTACATGTCCCATTGGGTTCTATTCTCAAAGAAGTATGTTATTACAATGGAAGAAATACATGCAAGCCTATGAAAGAAAGTGTTCAGAGGACAAAAAGAATCTGAAAGCACGGATTCAATATATATAAACACAAATAGAAAATATTCCCTAGAAATCCCCCTTGAACTGAAGGCCAGTGATCTCCTGGACCTGAAGTCTTGCAATACAGGGAAAGCAAACAAATGAACAACCATCTACCAGACCATGAAAAAAAAATACAACTTAATATAAAGTTGAGAGAATGTGTAATATACTCAGGACACCTTACGACTGTATTGCAGGATTTGGAGAATGGAGATTAAGTCCTAAAATAGTACATTTTAAATATCAGGATGCACTCTATAAATACAATGAAGTGACACACAATAGATGTGGAAGAATCACTGGTACAGTTAGTTTCTGTAGTATTTTTCTGTTCTCTTTAACTGAAGTACTTGATTCTAATAAGAAACTATTAGAAAGGATATTAGTATAGTTAAAAAGAAAGAACAACATATCAATATTATCCTTAAAATAATGTAGACATTAATACTCTCTTTTATACAAACCTTGTGACATGCAGAAAAATGGAACACAGGAAAGCTATTTAAAGATTTAATACTTCTCAGGTGAATGAGGACCAGACACCCAGCAAAGGTTTACAGCCTCATTCTAAACTGTATATAAGGCTTCTGCTTCTTAACTCACTAAGTCCAGCTGTGGGATACAATGCAAATCTGAAGATGCCCAGAAGAAAATGGTTCGCAAATGAAGTAAGTTTTGTGGAATTTAGCATATTACTGTAAATGATTCATACTGTAGTTGGACTTTTTCACTGTGTTCTCAGTCATTTTCAATACTGAGTCCCCAAGAGGACATGCTGTATTTTTTAAAATAATGGAGACTCTTTCCTGAAATTAGGGTTTCTGGAATGCTATGGATTATCTGCTAAACTAGGGTGCAACAAAGAGCTCTCGTGACCTTTGAAGTGGGTTCAGTATGGTGCCTTGAGTTGTAGATTCCCATCTGCCTGAGCTTTGGGATGCTATCAAACGCTGTTCTCCTTACACTGCCCCTGCAGTTCTTCCAGTGTTCCCACAGAAAACTTCCAACAGTTTAATCCAAGTATGTCCAACTGCAGTGAGCCTAATGAAAGAAAAAGCTATTGTGCCTAGAGGTAGAATCATTTTTCCACTGTATTTTTTGAAGATGGGAACACTCCACATTGAAAATTGTCATTTACCACTAACCAAGAGAACAGTTCTTTAATATTGCCTTAATTAGACAAAGCCACTGTGCCACCGCATGTGCAGCAAATAACATTATTTCTAATCACTAAACTGCTATTAAAAGGCTGTAGCAGAGCATAATAGTTCAGTGCAGCAGACTGGTAAACTGCATGTGGCAGCTTGCATTTCAGCCACTCGATTTATACTTGGCTTTAGATGATGCTAACAGTCGCTTGCTCCGAGAATCACAAAAGCTGACTTCCCTCATACCAGCAAAGACAGGGAAGAATAAATATTTCCCCTCTGCAGATTCACAATATGAAGTGTAACTGGTGGTGTACAAGATCTGGGAGAATGCCTTTGTTTATTTTATTTGATATTACTATTATTTATCATTCATTATTTTTATTTTTTTCTATCATAAACTAATCATATGTGATTATTACATACTATGTCTATTGTTGTTATACACTTTAAATTACAATATTCATTTACAGACACAAGTGTTGCTAAGATGAAATATGAAAAGTATCCTTCAGTGATTGATACAGGTATACCTTAAAAGGATTTTTGTTTCATTATAAAAATACTATCAAAGATATTATTTCAAGGCCACAGTGTGGCATTAGCTTTCTAGCTCTAACTTGCTGAACCCAAGATTAATTTCGTAATGGTCTTGAGACATGGTATTGTGTAGTACATCAAAACAAAAATGACAAACATCATACAGTACCATACATCTAGGGCATTTAAATACAAAAATACCTATGCTCCCAGAAGTTTCTGAATTGCAATCTACTGAAAACTGCAAATAGTATTTATGGAAGGTATCATACCATCCTGATCCTCTCTTTGTTAACTGTTTGCCATTGCCTACTGCTGGACACAAGACAGTCCTAGGTATACCTGGTTGGGCTAACCTAATGTGGCAATCCATATGTTCTTACACTCTGATGAAAATCGCCAGTTATGGTGATGACTCTGATAGGTGGTACCAGTCTGAGAAGCCATATTCCATAGGATGCAAGGAGTACGTGATGATGGAGCATGTATTTTGTGTCCTAGTGCTGTCAACAGACACACAATATCCTTCCACTTCTTCACTGGTTTTAAATTTTGCTTAAAAAATCAAAGAGTAGGAATCACAGATAGATGAAATGAAAACATTAAAGCAAAAAAACCTGTCCCTTTTCTTTGCCACTGTGGGTATCTTCTGTAGTAACTGTAATGAATTGCTTTCCTTTACTTGACACTTCTCATTCTTTTCTCCATGTCCAGGCTCTTAACTTTCTTTCTTAATAAATCTGATGTGAATGAAAGGTTGAGGTAAAAAATCAGTATCCTGACCTAATTTGTGATTTTCCAAACAACTATATTAACCACTGTGGGGTAAAGGAAAACAAACAAACAAACCACAACCTGAAATTGTAATCTTATCAGTATTCTGCTAGAGCCAGCAGATTATGTTGCCTAAGAAAGACCATTTTATAGACTGCTCCATCCTCTGTAAAGGAAAAATCAGAACTTTGGTTAAATTTGCATTACAGAATCACCCTATCTTTGATATTGTGTTCTTTTTTCCTACTCCTTTTTTAATCTGCATTATTGATTATATACACAGATTGTGTTATTCTATTCTATTTTCCAGTGGACTTATGCTGTCCCAGGTCAGGACTTCAAACATCAAACTTGGTTAGGTTCCTTAGAAGGGTCTGATGAAAAAGTTAAGTTAAAGACACCAAGCCAGTCATTCATTCCAACACGATGAGGAAAACTTTGCATATTTGTGTATACTGTTGAATGGGGAGGGTTGTTATAAGAGCTGAAGTGCAACCAGCTAATAAGATAATGTCAGGTTCTGACCCACTTCGGATTGGTTCCATGACTAACGTGGTGGGGGCACCCACAGACCCATACTCTGGGAAAGGTGAAAGGTAACGAGATGCAAACAGAATGACAGCAATTACAGTATGAATGTAGTATTAAGGAACTTGGTGTTATGATCATCACAGAATATAACATTTCTTATGAAACTTAATTAGATGTTGATTGTAATTCTTCAAATCTCTCAATATGTAAATATTCTTTATAATCTTTTCCTACTAAAATACCACAAGCCATAGTTCACTCAATTATGTAAATTAAGAATATACCAATCTCTAAAAAAGGGCTAGCTCACTGACATTCACTCCGTGATTCTGTGGAAAAACACAAAAACACTGGATCTTCTTGCATATTTGGAAAAAGAAGGTAAGCAAGGAAATAAAATTATCTCTGGATAGTAAATAAATCCCATTAATACAGGTTAAATTTATCACTTGTTCAAAACATTAGCAGTCTTAAAAATTCTCCAAATGCAGTGTGCACATAATTACTGCAAACAGCTCATGTTAAAATCATACTACCAATGAACATATAAAACAAACAAAAGTCTCATCTACATTCACAAGCTACTGCTAATTTACAACAGCTATTTGACTACTGATTACACTGAGGTCTTTGAAGTACTGCTCACACACAAGCAAGAACTGGATTACTGTCATATAAATGACAATGTATGTAATTCTACCTGTTTCATTCTTGTCAGCAAAACACAAGCCTGCGTCCTGTCAGGTAGCAGCATGTTGGGACTGAATGGCAAAATTTCAGCTTTCCTGCAGCACACAAGACCTGCTTCCAGTCAGCCTTCATTCTGCTCTCCAAAAAAACATGTGGCATATGGCAGAAGGATATAGCAAGGATGGCCTTATATATTCATATAGAAAAAGAGCACTTTTCCCTTTCACTGAGGCCTTATGATACTGCTGCTTAGCATACATCTGTGCAAAATAAAGGACCTCAAAACTACAGAATTACTCATCTGTATGCACAGATGATATTTTAGTCTGTTTCTTTTACTGATAATTCAGAAAGTAAATGCATCTGGTTGATAAGTCATTCTAGTGCTTATTTCACTGGTATGGAAAATGAGAATCTCTGTGTTACCAATATCAACCTTTACTCCATTGTTCTGGTTGCATTTATCTTCTGCTTGCCTGGACTTCAGGGAAATTTAAGCATAATAATCAGAAAACAATATGTTCTACATCAAGGAAGACAAAATATACTTAATACTGGTCTAAAAATTTTAATTATTATTTGGAAAACAAACAACAAAAAAACGATCATTAGATTTTGGTAGCTACTCAGTGCAGTGTGAATTAAACTAAAAGACTTCTTAGCTATAATGTGAAGTTAACAATGTTTGCATTACAGTTGGAAACAGTATGGGTATTCTTGCTGTCACAGAATGCGGACCTTGATTCAAATTACTTTAGTGACACGCTGGACTTAAATCAAATGAGTAAACCCTCCTTGAAGTTAATCATGTTTTCAGAATTAGACATGCATAAACTCCAAATTAGGACAACCCCTAGAGAACTGGAAAAAGAAAAAAGTTTTCAAAAATCCAAAAATCTATCTCACTTCTTCATGTTCATACTGTGCCAACATATTTTGCAAATTGAAGATAAAATTGAAACTTCTGGGGTTTTTCTGGTGTTTGCAGAACTACATGTGTCTACTGCATAATTTGTTTGAGCCAGCTTTGCTGGTAAGTCCTTATCATTCTGCTCTTCAGCCCCAAGCAAAATTAAACTAATGCTACTTTGAAAAAACTACATGTTACTCCTGGGTTTACAATTCATTTCTGTTTTTCTTAAAGGAATCCCAAACTTATTATCAGCTTTTCAAAAGCCAGATGTTCTTGGCAAAGATGCATATTCTCCGAGTCCATGGAGAGAATGCTGCAGCTGATCAAAAGCATGCTGGGATGTTATAATTTTGTTCTGGCCTGTTTCCTACTCAACAGAACCCCAGGGTTACTGTCCTGATAAACATCTCTCCTGAATCCATTACTAAGAAAGTAAATGATAAATAAAAAATGACCTACCATCCTGAAGCATAAAACAGGTAGTGCTACTGCTCATTAAAAAGGTCACCTTGGCTCATATCAAATGATTAATCATTAAATATATGACTGTATTTGATAAACGAAGTGTGAAAAAGACAGGGGGGAAAATGTAGAAAAATGTACAGAAACTAGCCAGCCTCAAACTCATTGGCACAACTTTCAGTAGGTGAAGTTTTGTTGTTCACAGTGATATTTAAGTATCTAAAATCACAAGACTAAATCATTTTTTCCAATTCCATAACCATACACTAGTTTCTCATACCCTTTTTTTCTGAAGGCTTACATCTAAGAATTATTTTTAATACTATGTTATTAAACAGGAATAGCTAGTAACATTTACCTGTCTTCAGACAGAAATCTATCTAGTAGAAGCAGCACATCTACAATTTAATCAGTCAAGTCTGCTCACCTATTGCTTTAATAATCATAACCCAGGACTCTGCTTTCACATTAACTTCATATTTCTGCAGCTATAGGTCCCGTCAGATTAAATATAAATAGAGTTTACGCAGGTCTAATCTGGGCAATATCAGCTTTTTTCCCCATGTGAATATCAAGCTGCTATTTGTACGTACTTTTTTATTTACCATTGTATCAGTAGATATGGCTTTACCAATATAATATAAATGAAACAAAAAAATAAAATGTGTATAGTTAATAGTGATATCACTTTTAATGATCTAATGGACCTATGAAACTACTGTTTTTTTTTCCAGATCATGTACAGGTACAATAATGACATTTATATATCTTAATAAGAAGACCTGCAGGAAAGTTTGAAACTGACATCACATATCCAGTTAGTAGCAACAGGTCCTTGACACTTCAAAAAGCTAGAACTTCTGTCTTACAAATGCCAATTCAATGGAGCTAGTACTTAGAATTCAATAAACTTAGTCACTGCAAGTTACTGTAGGGAATCTGCTTTAGCAAGGGGTTAAATTCAATGATCTATAGAGGTCCCTTCCAACTCCTACAATTCTGTGATCGTTTGATTCTGTAATACTGACCTTCTTCATAAAACATGGCAGAAGAAGTGTATCAATAATATTGTGAATTTACCCTGGTGGTGCTCTCTAGTGGTGATTAATACCCTCTAAGTCAGAAGCCATAACTCTGATGAGCCTTTAATACAGTGAAACAACAGAAGCGGTTAAGGGCATTGTCTGAGGGAAACGGAGAGAAATTTAATCAAGTTGCTAATATACTTTGACCAGAACTCTGAGGTACTCTTAACTGAAATCACAGTCTGAAAGGGACTGTTACATTCCAGATCATGCCTCTTTAGGGGCCAGTTATTTTTACAGCCCTACTGAAAACAGAGAGCAGTACCTCGGTATGCATCTATCATGTTTGGAAGGAAAAATAATATTTTGCATTCACCTGAGTATTCCATTTAGATTATCTGTAAGCTATGGCTGTAGGATGAAGGACGGTGGAAATAAAGCAATGTTCACAAAGACTAATTTAGTTCAGCAAGGTTAATTTCCCATCTTTCAGTCAATGAGCAGTCCACAGAGAATTCTGAGCAGGGAAATCAAGCTACAGCCTCCACCCAAATGTTAAAATAGATTTTGGAACTGAACTGGAGACAATAATAGGGATTGTGAAGGCAATACACTGTCTCTAATACTAACAGCACTGCAATCCCGAAATGTGGCAGCAATGCAAATCCACAGCCCTGACATTCATCCAGATGGCCAACAGCTTATGGTCTAACGGAATAACTGCACTCATTTATACTTTTCAACTAATTGTATTTGGATCCTAATAATATAAAATGAAATACATGAAATATTCATGTATTACTCCACTCTGGTCACTGCAAAACATTGTAGTGGTAAAGAAAAGCTTTCAGATCCATCAGGAACTATGACATGCATTAAAATAGATATATGTTGTACACCTGACTCTTAACCTATGCTGCTTCAATCTGCTGGAAAATAGGCACACATCAAAACAGCAACCAGTCACTCACCCATACTGACAACACACAAACAACAGACACTGTCAGAGACACTTTCTATGGTACTCTTTTGTTTGTGCAGGTATTATCGATCCCCTCCAGACTGTAAATCAGAAGGGGATTCAAAAGCAGCTCTATATTCCTGTTCTTGGGGACATTTTGCTAATTAAAGTGGTACGTCTTAATCAATTTCTTTCATCCCTTTCTCCACTGAAAACACTGCCTGTTTATACAGAGTACAGATGAGTCATTTCTGTTAAATACTACTAAATAATTTTGGATACTGAACTGCAAAAAATGTACAGAAACTATCCAGTCTTATGCTCACCGGCAAGCCTTTCAGTAGGTGACTTCTCTGGCATTGCAATGATGCCATAGGAGCAGTTATTCTCCAAAGGTTTTTAAAAATAAATACTATTACATTTATATGAAGCTTTGCACATCAAATACTATTATCTAGTGAGCAAATCAATTTAAATGGCTCTAATTTGAGTAGAGCGGGAACAGATTCCTGGTTTTGCTGAAAATTTGCATGTAAGCCATACGCCTAACTCCAACGCAACTTGATCAGCTTCTCGCAGCCCGCAGGGCCACACCTGTGCCAGGGAGGCTCCGGGAGTGCTCCAACAGTGGCTGTAGAGCGGGCTGGGGCCAGCAGCGCGTCAGCCATTTCCTGCAGTACAGGCAGCTGCTGGGGGCAGGGAATCACAGAATCACAAAATCACAGAATGGCCAGGATTGGAAGGGACATCAAGGATCATGAATCTTCAACCCCCCTGCCACATGCCGGGCCACCGACCTCTCCATTTAATACTAGACCAGGCTGTCCAGGGCCTCATCCAATACGGTCTTGAACACCTCTAGGGATGGGGCATCTGTCCCTCCAGGGATGGGGAGTACAGAGCCGTTTGCTCTGTGACCTCTCCAGCCACAAGAACTGTGGATGAAGGCCCGTCCGGGTTGGAAGAGTCACCTAGAGCTAGTCCGCCTGCCCTCTGCATCCTGACTACATCCATCGAGACAAAAAGAGAGGTTGTCATAGGTGGCCTTTCTGAGGAGAAAAGAGGTGTCATAGGTGACCTCTTGGAGGGAATCAGAGGGCATAATATGTTGGCCAGACCTGGCCTGTAGGGAACTCTGTAATCTCCCTGGGACCTGGGTAAGAGGTGTTACTAAAAATCTCACTAGCTCAGTACACTTCTCCAAGCCAGTGTTCAGGCTCTGGAACGACCTGCCCAGGGAGATGGGTCCCTCACTGTCCCTGGAGGTGTTAAAGAAATGTTTAGATGTCATACTGAGGGACACGGTTAAGTGGGAAATATTGGTGATAGGTGGATGGCTGGACTGGATCATCTTAGAAGTCTTTTCTAACCTTGGTGATCCTGTGATTCTAAGAGATATCCAAAAATACTTCATGGCCTTGAGATGATTGGTTAAAGGGTCAGGGCACAAATAATGTTTCCAATTGCAAGGAAATACATTGAAAGGAACAGGAAGACCGAGCTGATCAAGATGCGGCTCCAAGGCTGGTGTCATTGGCAGAATTTTGGGTTTCTTGATGGTGGGATGGTCTACACAATGCCAGGCCTGCAGGCACCTTGTGAGATGCACTTTTCTCAGAGAGGAAAATGGATTTTTGTGCAGGAGTTAGCAGGGCTGATTTGATAAAGTATGAAAAGGCAAGCTTGCTAGTGATGAGCTACAGGGTGGCAAGCCAAAATTTGAACTCCCTGATCAATTTCCACGGAGCTGCTCTCCAGTCTTATGTTGCCCAGTCTGTACACAGATCCAGGGTTGCCCCATCCGAGATGCAGAATCTGGCTCTTGGAACTGTTAAATTTCATGTAGCTGGTAATTGTCCATCCCTCTAATTTGTCAGTACCTCTCTGTAAAGTCTCACTATGCTTGTGGGAGTCAACAGCTCCTCCTAATTTAGAATAATCTGTAAACTTCCTTAGCATGCGTTTGAGTATTGACTCCAGATCATTTTTAAAAACATTAAAGAGATTTGGCTCTAAAATGGAGCATTCTGGAACCCCACCAGTGACTGGCTGCCAGCCTGATATAAACTCATTTACTATAACAATGCTTTGAGCTCAGGCTCATTGTTAGCCCATTGTTTTACATATTCATCTAGCTATATGCTGTTGGCCCAGGAGGATAATTGTGAGAAGCAGTATTGAAAGCTTTGTGGAATTCGAAAGGATGGCACCAGCTGGCTTTCCTTGGTCAACTAGATGGGTAACCTTGTCATAAAAAGAAGTCACTAAGGATTTTTTTCCTCATGTGCGTGCTTAATCTCCCAGGGAAGTGGACTCTCCAGCAGTTGGGATGGTCACTTCCTGGATGCTAACACTTGTCTCTACTGCAGGATTCCATGCAACATCTTCGTCATCTGCATGAGGTCCATCTCCCCACAATGGATTAGCTGTGAAGAAAATGTGTGGAGGTATCTCCCACTGTCTGTTCAGCAGCATCTTCTGTGTGCCCAATGTGCTCTGTCCTGGGGCACAAGTGTCCAGGGAGTTTCTGGGATGTCAGGTTCTCCACCCTGCCCTTGGCAAGAACACTGAGGCTAATTGGCAGTGTCTTTCCCTTTGTGCCTATGCAACCACAGCTGCAAGGGGAATGTCTGGACCATTGAAAATGACTACCTAGGCCATGGAAGGTTGTGTGAGGAGAAGAGTGAACATTTATGACTGTGCAATTTGCAGTACTGCAGTCATCATTGGATGATGCACTGGGGAAACCTCTTGAGGAAAATGTTGTCTCTTGGCAATAGGATGGCACAGAGCTTTGTTTTTCCTTTTCATCTCCCACATATTGTTTGTTTCTTCCTTTTGGTAGCTGGTCATCATCTGCCACCAGCAGTGAGCCCTGCAAACACAGCTCTGTGTGAAAAGCATGAGTGAGGAAGCTCCTCAGACTTGTGTGGATGGCCGTCTCCTGTGCCAAGTACTGGAAGAGGTTGAGTGGTCTGCCATTTGGCAGATCAGGGACCATGCAATTTCCTTGGGCATTCTGTCATTGCCTAGGAGGAAATGGTTGAGGCGTTTCTTCTCCAGGCTGCAACAGAAGTACCACAGGATATTATCCAGCTTCAGGGGCAGTCCCTTCTTGCTCCAGGCTAAGCAGAGTTATCAGGTGGTGAATTACAGCCATCTTCAAGGCTTGTGGGAAAAATCTCTGGTCACCAGTAGATGGGTGCATGTCTGCAGACATTTGAGCTGGAAGCTATGGTGCTGGGCGTGCCTGGCTTTGTGTCCAACAAACTGCATCTCTGCCACAGCAAAGCTTTCTGGCCACACTATGCTGCTGGTGAATCTGACTGTGACCTACTCCATGCTCAGGGAAGGTATCTGAGTCATTGAGCCACACCCCAAGCATTATCTCAATGGATAGTGCACTAATAGAGGCACGGGTCATCCTGCTGCTGTAGGAGAGGTGAGAGAGCAGCACAGTCAGTCAGCAGTGATGTGACTGAAGGAGAACCTCATAGGCTTCTTTCACCAAGGTTTGGAACCAAGAGATGCTTTCCTCAGTGTTCAGGTAGGAGCTCTGGCAGGAGGTGTCAGGGAGGCTGGGCTCGTGTTTTCCTCCCAGATTGTTATGTATGTGGTGGAGAAAGCACAGCATGCCTGCCAGCAGCTTTTCCCTCACACAGGTTGACTCCAGTGCCACACATAGGAAGGACTTCCTCACCAGTGTGTCCAAATGTGTCACCCAGCTCCTGGTGGAAGGTGTGCCTGCAGGGAGGCCTTGGGCATGAGCAGGCAGTAGAGGGTATTGTCTTCTCAGGCAGTCTGATCTTCTGGGACGCAAGCCAGTGACAACCAACTGCAACCATGGCTTGAAGGTGTTTCTTGGCAGGTCCCAAGAAAACCAACCAGTAGTTCCTCCATAACTTCACACTTGTCTGCTGTGTATGGCACTGGGCACTGAAGATGATCTGCAGAAATTATGCCCAGATCCCATGTGTTGAGTCACTGTTTTCTTCTGCCTTGCCATCATCCTTGTCCTATTCCTTGCTTGTGAAGCTGCCCTGCTTGCTGCTGCTCTGTAATTCACAGCTCCTTTCCCTAAGCTGCTGGCAGAGACCAAAGAGCACTACAGTGAGCCCAGCAAAGGCCCGGAACTGCTACTGTTACAGGACAGCAAGCAGTAAGGCACCTCTTGCCAATGCACTTTTCTCCTGACTCATTTGTTCAATCTCATGCAGCACCTGAGCCATGTTCTGTCTCAGCTACTCTGCACACTGCTGCATGCACTTGTGTGTCTGTGTCTACGTGGCCAGCCTTCAGCTGTGGCTTCTGGGTGATGCCCAGCACAAACAGGGAAAGGAAGATCACCTGAGTCATAGCCTGCAGAAGATGCATGCTGCACTCACCAATGGCTCAGCTGCATGCAGGGAAGCTTCCTGCTGGTGGCCTTCCTGGAAAGATGACACGAACTGGCTTCCCTCAATGTAGGTAATTTTTCTCTTGAAAAAAAAATTTTTTTTGCTTGATAAATAGAAATTTTCTTTCATCTTAATGGTATTTACACTTATTTACCCTGACCTCGTATTTCTTAAGCCGAAGCCTAGTTTTCTGCAAAACTAACATTCTGTTGAGTCAGTTTGCTCTATCTGCTCACATTTGTGCTTGTCTGATCTAAAGACTCATGTAGAGCCTTTAAAAAACTTTCGAAGGTTTTCTTAGGAAAAATAGTGGATTAACAAAATACTTGTTGTATTGTTGCTTTAAAAATCATTACAAATCTGAGAAATTGTCACTGCGATGTGTTGACCCTGGCCAGAAACTAAGCACCCACTCAGGTTGCTTGCTTACTCAAGATGGGGATGGCATCAGAAAAGCAAAGAAAGAAAAATGGTGGGTCAAGATAAAGATAGTTTAATAAGTGAAACAAAGCTACATGCTCAGTTAAAGAGAAATAAAGGATTTATTCAGTGTTTCCAATCAGAACGCAGATTTTTATTCATTTATTGACAAGTATGCACAGTGGTTACTTGGAAAGGCAAATGCCGTAACTGCAAACATACTCCTTTCCTCCTTCATTCCCTGAGCTTTTATGATAGAGCATTGTGTTATGTGGCATGGAATACCATTTGGGTTTTCCCTTTTATCTTTTTGTGCACCCCCTGCCTACTTGCTGGGGGTCAGAGTTGGAAAAAGAGAAGTAGAGGCTCAGGGAAGACCTTATTGCTCTCTACAGCCACTTGAAAAGAGGTTATGAAGAGGGGCTAGGCCTCTTCTCCCACTGAACATCAGGAGAATAAGAGCTAATAGCCTCAAGTTGCGCCAGGGGAAATTCTGGTTGGAGAAGAACATCTCTGAAAGAATGATGAGGCATTGGAACAGGCTGCCCAGGGAGGTGGTGGAGTCACCATCCCTGGAAGCTTTCAAGAAATGTGTAGATGTGGCGCTTAGTGATGCAGTTTAGAAGGCATGGTGCTGATGGGTTGATAGCTGAGCTATCAGACATGTCCAACGCGCTGCCTGTGGGCTGCATGTAGCCCAACATGGCTTGCAGTGCCATCCACAGACTGCCCCCTGTGGGTCTTCTCAAGGACTGTCCCCGGGTACGCATTCATGGCTCAGCAAGTGCTGTTCACACTGCCGACTGAAAACAGGGCACAGGGAGGGCAGTGCTGTGCATTGCTGACTCAAGTGGTGGCAAATAATTATATGCATTTTGATACACTGGCTGAAGACTGTGCTTTGAACAATGAAGAGTACTCAGCTTTGCTTTTTGTTTTCATAAAGACGTTTGAGAATAGGTTTTAGGATTGCAAAAAAACATCAATTTATATTTGCGATACAATTTTCAGTTGGTATAAATATATTACCTGCATATTTTCAAATGGATTGTAAAAGGTTGCAATCAGATATTCAATTCAAAAATCTGATTATGTCTGATCAGACTCTCATAAGACCTCTCTTACTAGAGAAATATATCCTTCACTTCACAACCATGCCTTATTCATGTCCTCACATTTTGGCAGTATGCAAATTTGTGAACAGTTGTGAGGGATGAAGTACAGGAAGAGTAAAATTTTGTCAAAAGTCTTCGGTGAACATGTTGAGAGCACACTGAGAATTGCAACTGCTGCCATTGAACAAGGCTGATGGATTAGTTTCACAAAAATAAGGTCACGGATCCCACTAGTTTTATGTTTTTGTTTTTCTCTTTTATAATATATGCTCCAAAAGTAATGCCTCCTATTTTATTATAGTGGCCCACAATATCAGAGGTGAATGTTGCTGGTATGGAAGTAGAGGTTGAACCTTCCCAACAACATTCCATTACATTTTGTTGCTGTGTGATGGCAGCAGATAGGCAGACAGACAAATGCTGCCTGATATAAAAGTGCAGATGAAGCAAAGGTGTGTCATTGAATTCCTCCATCTGGAAAAAGTGGCATATACTGACATTCACTGACGCTTGCTGAAAGTTTATGGACACCACACAGTGTTGTCAGCAAAGGTAGTGGGTGGTGCTTTGCAGCCATGGTAGCAGTGGGTCACCTCCACTGATGCAAATTTTTATGAGTATGACATGCAGGCTCTTGTTTGTTGCTGGTGAAAACACAGAGCTAGTGGTGGAGACTATGTTGAAAAATAGTATTTTGTAACTGAGAATTTGCTCTATCAAACAGTGTTACTGTGCTCTTTGTAGTTGTAGTTTCCAAGGAAATAAATAGGAAGCATTACGTTAGGAGCAACTTACGTATATGCGTCTCAAGACAATTCCTCCTTAGCCACTACAGTCCGGGCAAGCCAAAAGGTTGGTCCCCCTTGGACTAGGTGATCTTAGTGGTCTTTTACAACCTTCATGATTCTGTGAATAACATTTTTGTTTTCAACACTGTTTCAGTCACAATTCCAGAACACAAAACCATAGAGGCTACTAGAAGAAATTCAACACTATTTCAGAAAGGCCCAGAGCAGTCTAATGAAGGCCTGTTTTCTGGTCATGCTTTTCCAGTAGTTTTTGACATACACAGGAATGAGGTCTTATTCAATTGTTCTCCCTGCTTACACTGTCACAGTCAGTATCCATTGCTTCTGATGAAGTCACGTCTCTGCTGCCAGCACAAAACCTTTACTTTGTACAGGGCTATTTAAACCTTAAAAATTGGGTGTCTACCAATTCAGTGTCCAGGCATCTGATTCTGGCCTGCTCACTCTGCCTCAGTATTTTGAGATTCTGTAATGATGATGGGGGTAAAAAAGTGTGCAGATCTTCCCTTGGTTATATTCTGTAGCACATGTGGGCAACATGAGCAGCTGAAATAGTAAGATTTTCCCCAGGATACATCACACCTGGTCCAAAGAGAGATACCACTGTTCATTTGAGATCCATAGCCCTTTTGTTTAATCAGCAGTAAGGTCAGCTGATGTATCTCTAAACAGTCCAGTTATTGCCCTTCTGACTCAAATCTGAAGAACAGATTTAGATTCAGTAATCTTATTTTCCTAGCAGTAACTAGGAGCTAAAACCACAAATGGCTCTCCCGACTTTTGCAGTATCCCAGATTAGGTATCAGAGTCTAAATCCTAAGTTGCATTTTAGTTTTGAATGCCCTTTTTTGTACTAGCTCATCATACTTTGTACATGTGTAATGACCTGAGAAACAGCTGCAGCAGCATCAGCACTTTTCTCTGAGATGTAACTGTATCCTTGAATCCACAACTAAATGTGAAGAAACAACATTTATATTAATACCTAATGAAACATAGTGGTTTCTGCAGTATTTTGTGGGAAGTTTTTTTTTTTGTTGTTGTTGTTTTGTTTTCCTTTCCCAAGAAAGGAGGATTTTCAGTTTATAGATATACTGTGGAATAGATATGAAGCTTCACATAACAACAGGAAATATCATGTCCAAATTCTGCTGGCACTATACTGTTTCACGGCTTCCCTAACACAAGTGTGACTTGCTGTAAAACAGGTGTTCATTGAAGTAAAACTAGACAGCAGTATAAATACCTGAGTGATTGCACTGATAGTTACTCTGAGTTTTGATGACCATTTCTATAGATATGATACTGAGATCCTCTAGCTCTGCTGTGTGCTGAATCTTCAGTTTTGAATAGTTTTTAATGAATTTTTTATGTCAGGCAGTGTAACACATCAAAGTAGCTGTGAGTGATTTCCACTCATTTGTAGTAAGAAAAGGAGAGACAGTATAGATCAAGTTGGTAGGACCAGCAGTTTGTGTTCTGCACAATACACATAACTGTGGAAATGAATTTCAAATTAAGTTCAGTGACTCCATAAACCAATAAAATGGTATGCAGCATCAGCAAGAATAATTTCTGCTGAGTAGATTGCTAAGGAAATATTGGAGATTCTAGAAGCATTTATTTTAAAATACACCAAGAGCAAAACACAGGCTCATGCTGCCTGTGTGACACCCTACAGTTTGTGAAGAAAAAGAGTTTCTGCTATTCAGCTACACTGAATCAGTAAGGCAAGGAAAATATTGAAAAGTTATAATTGCTTATCTTGACAGTTTCCATTTATATATTAATTTGTAGTATTTAATATTTTTCCTTCTTGAGAGGTAACAATCTAGCAGACTGTATTTAAAGTGCACAATTTCTGCAGGAGTGCAGCCAAGATGTATGGCATACACATCATCTCCTAACTGTGCCTACCCAGGGGTACACAAATCATTTGCATATTAAGTCCTTGTTTTCAGTGCTGGTGTGTAAGAATGTACAGAATGAGACTTGTCATATTTCTTCATGGGATTTAAGTTTCCTGAATTACTTGGCCATTCAAAATTCTGGTGCTGTATCTGATTATATCATCATTAAGTACAATCACAATAACAATTGCTACTGAAAAGCTGCCTTCAATTAAACAGTCAGGTCCCAGTTCAAATGCTTATCTTTTAAAATTAACCTCCACTTCTACAGTGTAAGAAAGTGATTATTGCATAATATGAAGTATATGGTGTTAAGGTATTCATTCATTTTAGTTGTAAAGGAGGACACGTTTTAAGTGAGAAAGAAAACTGAGCCATGAATGTAATATGTCACTGATTTAAAAAAATATATATGTATATCATGTCTGCATGTTACTTCAAGAACAACAGCTTTCTCCAGAATTTTTGAATGTAGTCGAGACTTTAACTACTTGTGGATAGCCATTAAATGCTCTATAATAAATCAATTTTCTTCCACCATAGAAATTCATTAGCATACCGTATCTGCAGAAGCACTGTATGTCTGAGGAAAATGCGGGAAGCCTCTGCAGGGGTTCAGCTCTGGAAAGTAAGAAAAGTTAAAGACTTACAATCACTAGTTTTCAAGTGGAGATATCCTAAGAAAGGTTGGCAGTGTTACATGGTATTGTATCTCTTAAACCTTGCAGACAGAATCTTAAATGTTGTGGGACCCTGAAGTTGCTGGATACACATCTGTAATCACTGGTCAACTGGAATGATTTAGTGGACTTTTTGGCTGGTGATCATGAATCCTGCTGTGGCAGCACCTGTTCTCTCATGTTGTACAAATTCTGCAGTCATGTCTAGGGAAATAGTGATGAGGACTACTCTGTCTCTGTTGCCTGCGTGATCCATTTCCAGATTTCCCTGTCTGATCTACACCAGCACCTTAATCTTTACACATTATATTGACCGTACCATTCAACTTGGTGTCATACATAGACATACATTGCTGATGGTGCACTCAATCCCACTGCCCCGTCACTGACAAAGATGTTAAATAGGATGTTAAATAGTGCTCGTCCCATGACCAGTGATGTCACACATCACTGTTCTTCACCTGGACATTAAATTCTTAATTTCTTCCACCTGTCAAGTCCTTAAAAACAAACAAACAAGCAGAAAAAACCAGCTGGCCCTAGTGTTTTTTATTTAACAGCTGTATTTGGTATTTAGCAAACTGTTTAGCAAGTGTTTAGCAGACTAAGGGAAAAAAATGAGCAGACAGATTAGTTCAAGAATGACTCTTCCCTTGACAAATAAGTTGCTTAGTCTTCTTGCCCAGAAGGGAAAGATGAGGCATTAGGCAGCAAGGCCTGAACTTCCCAGATGAGGAAGAAGGGTGTAGAGAAGATGATCAGAGCTAAGGAGAAGGCAGCTGTGGCAGGGTGATCAGCATGGCCAGAGGTACCTGAGCAGGACCGGCTTCAGCACCATAGTGCTGTCTTTATACAGTGAAAACAAGCGACAATAACAGAGGTTAGTCTAATTCTATTTGATATGACTAATTCTAGTTATTCCACCTGGCAGCCATTGGTTTTAGATTTTTCATTACAACTATGTAGCTATTAGATGGCTCAGTTCCTGCAACTAGCGACTAACTTGATAATCAGATCAAAAAAGGCTTCTTTGCCTATAGCGTTTATTCTCTGCAAGCGCTTTTGGGGACTGTTTACTAAGGTTAAACATGTCTTAGGCAATTAAGGTTCTCTCTTGTCAGGAGAATGGTCCTTTAGGCCCACATCTGAGCAGGGCATTGTCTTGCCCCGATTATCAGAGCGAGAGGAGGTTATTTGGTATATTTATACCTGACATGACGTTAAGAAACAATCACAGAATCATAGGGGTTGGAAGGGACCAATGGTTCAAATGTTGGTTTGACCAGTTTATTGCAAATCCTAATCAATCAGGATTGATTGAGATGAGGAAGGGAGGGCCGACAACTATTATGAATTAGGGTGAAGTGTCCCATTGCTTGCTATTCCATTGGTCCGAGGCCAGTACAGGAGCAAAAATACAGGGGAGAGCAGCAGCAGAGTGGCTGTCCTTGGGCAGCAAGCAGGCAGAGTGACAGCGAGTCCAGCAGAAAGAGGCAGGTCTCAGGTAGCAAACCCAGGAGAGTCCATCAGCTGGCAGGTATCACTTTATGAGGCATCTGATGTCAGACACAACCCTCTTGGTTGTACGTCCCATTTTTTTTAATCTTCTTCTGCCAACATGGCATTCCTGGGCACTTTGGTGAGTCATGTGCAGGCATTCCTGGGTGCAGCATCTGATGCATGGACTCAGATGTGAATGATCCAAATCATTTATTACAAGCTCTCACATCACTTATATACCTTCACAAGTTTTCTTTTTTTAGCTTTCCCATCCACCTTTACATGTCAACAGAGCATTCTACAAAACATTCTTCAACCGTTCACACAGGCGCTTATCCAATCAGAGCTGTGAGACATCCTTTCTTCTTCTAGAGGTGTCCTTGGTTCTCATGCTGTTTATCTTGCTCCACAGCTTCTGCTCTGAACAGTTTTTCTTGTATTCCCACACCTGGGCACTGAGGTAAGAATCATGTGCAGCACCCCCAAGCATGCAGGTATCGCTATTTCACTTGAGCCCACGCAAAAGACTGCTTCCTGGCCATTAAGCTGCTACTCATCTCTCTCTCTTTGTCCCTGGTCTGCAAATCTTAGGACAAAAGATTTCTCAAACTTTGACCAGGACTTGCCTGGTCTTGTCCATCTGTGCTCCTCAGCAAGCCTTGAGGCAAAGGTGCAAAAAGAATAATCTCTTACTGGCACCCTGTGTGAGAATCCAAGGCTACCAAGTATGTTAGTTCTCCTAGAGAATCAGCTCCTTTTAGCATTTCTTAAAATAAGACTTTCCAATTTTCCTGCTTCGCAAGAGCAAAGAGTTGAATAATTTTGACATAACTGAAATATTGAAAGCATTAATGCAAAGAGTATGTAAGTGTATCTGTGAAAAATGAATATAGATCCACCTACACATTTCTGTGTATACAATGTCTGTAGGTATGGTTATGTATACATAACTATGTATGTAAAAATAACTGCTTTTTCAGGCTAGTGGAAATGGCAGTAATTTTTGTATTACAAAGCATAGAAAATTGTGAGTGTTGTTTTCCACAGCGGTTGGCTCACTCTTTCCTCAGTGGGATGGGGGAGAAAATTGGAAAGTTTAAGAACTCATGAACTAAGATAAGGATAGTTTAATAAATAAGAAACAATAACAACAATAAAAATATAAACACAACATACAGAACAAGTGTCAGCCAGTCCCCAGCCAACTCTCCTTATTTTAATTGCTAAGCATGATGCCATTTTGTATGGTACATCAGTTTTGTCAGCCATGTCAGCTGACCTTGTGTCTCTTCTCAGCCCCTGGTGCTCCCAGAGCAGCATGAAGAACAGAAAAGTCTTTGTCTCTTTGTAAGCATTGCTCTGCAGCAGCTAAAACATCAGTGGGTTAGCAACAGTATTTTTATACTAAATCTAAAACAGAGCAAAATGCTCAGCTACTAGGAAGAGAATTAACTCTATTCCAGATAAAACCAGAACAGGATGATCTTGTAGTCTAAGCCGAAAGAGACAGAAGAGAAATACCATTGGCAGAAGCTAAATTTTAATTTGCTTATCATAAGTGAGATCTCGGCTGTAAAAAGGAAGAAGGATAAGTTTTCACATAAGCTAATGAAATTAAAAAATGGCTTGATCAAATATCAGCCACTAAATGTAAAGTTGAGTGTGGGAGGCATTTTCAAGTGATGAGCCCTAGCTGGGTGATGAAGTCATTCAGCACCTTATGTTTTCTCAGCTGTTTTAGCACTTTTCCTTTAGGTAAAACTTTCCTGATGAAATGGACATGGCTGCTTGTCATGCACTGTCTCCATTGCCATCCAGCCCTAAAATAAAATAAAATAAAATAAAATAAAATAAAATAAAAGTAAAGATGCAAATGAATTTCTGTCTTAAATATAAATTTCTGTTGAATATTAAGTTCATTAACTGCACACAAGCTGCAAGGTACACAAGTAGTATGGGGACAGGTAACAACAGAAGCCATATAGTACATGCTGAGATAGCTGCAGTTTGGATTTCTACTTTACCTTTTTTTGTTGTTGTTTTTTTTTTTTTTAAATCCAGGTTTTAGATCTCCACTGAAATATGAAGGTTAGAAAAGAAAAATAAGCTGTTATCCTTGGGTCTCTTTTCATGACTGGAGGGAGCTAAGGTCTTTTACCATCCTCTTGGTCCTTCTATGTATAAAGAAAGCCTGCCAGTGTGCCAAATAACTGGCGGGGAACAGAGTTTAAATGCAAAAACTGTGGTAAAATTTGAGAAGTCTACATAAATCTGATAACAAACCTCTTGTAAGAAGTGTTTTTATTAGTAGTGAATTGCTGTCACAGCTATGCCATTTCAACTATGCTATTGGATTAAAGATTGTATGATGAAACCTGTGTTCTCATGCACATGGCTATAGAAGTCAAATATTAACTAGCAATTTCAAAGAAAACTGGGAGGTTAATATGTGAAATCCTGATGTAAAGTATCTGACTATCTGAAAATAGTAAGTTTATGGAAGGACCACAACCATACTTTCAGGAAGCATATCTTGAAGAATTTTTGATAAACGTCCAGAATTTACATCAAATATTCAAATATACTTGAACTGAATATACTTCAGATTTCTAACTGAAAAGCTATTTTTTTGTTTGTTTGTTTTCCCTTGATTTATGAGTAGAATGAACTTGTTTTTGATACCACTTTGCCGACTTCTTTTCTGTTCCCTGTCCACAAAATGAGTTCAGAATTTCAGACTCCAATTTATACAGCCTCCTGTCTCACACCTCCCTGCACAGGATCTGGCACTAAATCGTGAAATGCTTATTAATTTTGTTGCTTAATGTGAAAACTTGCAACATTAGAATTTCTCTGCCTGAGACCACACAAACACATTACTACAGGGTAAGAAGTTACTATGTGCTGGCAGATTCACAATAAATATCTATTTGAGCGCTCTTAGCCTGTGGCAAATGCAACTTAATTCAAGTTAGCATGAAACAAGGCTAAACAAACTCAATTTATTTTGCTTTTGCCATGGGCTAAAAGAATTCACAGTAGACAGTTGCTGTAGATCAGCTTCTGAGTTTGTGAATGATTCTTTTGTCTGTAAGACTGGTGTGAAATCGGAGAACAATGAGGATAAAATTCTATAATTTTGGTATTGCATAACATCAGTACTAGAGATTTGGAGAGGCATTGTTTGCGGTGGGTATTGTTCACATCTTAAACTGGAGTCAGAATTTTCCCAAGTAGCTGTTGTATGGCCAAGCAAACATAAAAAACAAAAACAAAAAACCACCAAAAAGCAAAGACGGTACTTCTTAAATAAAATTGTAGATTTATAAATATAAATTTATAAATATAGTGAACAGGACTGCATAAAATACCAACTCTCACTGGAAGTCTCTGACTCAGGCATTTCTATGATTCTATGATTCTATGAAGTCAGTGCAGATTTGCCAGCAGTATCAGTGTGATTCTGTAGAATACTCTATGGAAGAAATTCTGCAACGTAAGGATAGGCATTTTTGTGTGGAGCTAAAGTAAAATGAAAAAAAAAAAAGTATTTCTGGTTTCATCAAAGCCAATGGGTAATTTTTAAGGCTTTCAAGAGGAAAAGAATATCTCCGTCAATTTTCTTCCCCCTGCCCCAGCCAAAGGATGCTAAAAAGCATTGTGCAGGAGTCACTGCAGAAAGTTTGACAACCACTGCCATTAGAGGGTGTCAGACTGTGAGTTAATAATGGTTCTTTTCACTCTTTACATCTACTAATCAATACAATTGTTACAGACTTTCTGAGCTGTATGTTATCTAAGTGATGGGTAGCATGACTTGGGCCATGTAACATGTCATGTTTGAAAAGCAGGGTCATGACTTGTTTCTTTGCTGACTGCCACATGATTCTGCAGCCCAGTCTGCTTTCCTTCAGGATGGACTATAAGAATTACACTTCTGTTGGCCTTGCCAAGGGAATATAATGAAACTAAAAAGATTTCATTTATGTGGTGGACACAGTCTTACTTTTCAAGCCAATCAGACTTGTGACACTTCTGGTTGGGAAGACAGAACAGCATTATTAATCCAAAATTACAAGATATAGTAGAGTGCACAGGATATATCCGAGACCCATTTTTGTACAAGCAGGGCTGATCAGGAAATACAAAGAAACACCTGCATTTCTTAGAGAACAGGCAGATGAAGGCCACTGGGGCAATTGCCTGCAGGACTGTGATGATTGTAGAAATGCTTGGGTGGATCCTTAGTTGAATATGTGGAAGAAATGACTCAGTTATCATTACCATGAACATTGGAGGTAACTAGTGAGGCTAGGATATATACCCTGGATATATACCCTGATTCTTACATATTACCTCAAAAGTATGTTGTCTATGTTCAAAGTCAAGAAACAAGAAAATGTGTTGGAAGTGCTCAGAACTTCCCTTTTACAAATCCCTGTAGTTATGTTTTTGTTCATTATTTAAAACACTGTGAAATTGCTAATAGGAATCCCCAAGTCTGTCACATCACTGTTTTGCTACTAAAGGTTCTTTGGGATGCTACTTTTCTACTTGGTTTCTTACTACAGCTTGATTTCAGCTACGAACTACCTTCATGGATGTCAAAATCTACAGTATCAAAATCTTTGTCTTTGCAGCCTGTAACAAATCCCATATTGAAAGTGGGATCTGTTCTGCAACACTTCTAATTGTCTTTCAGCTTGTTGTCAACTCCTGGAGTCTGTGCATAACATGAGAGAGATTTCAGGAAACTGAGCACTTTGCACTCGTGCAGATTTATCCATGATACTTAAATACAGAGCAAATTTTCAAATTTACTAACAGAACAAGTACAGGAAAGCCCTAGATGTCAGTCTCTGCTGCATTCATAATGTATATCAAGCAGTAGAAACTAAAGGCTTTAAATTCAAAGAATAAAAAGCTAATAAGATTTATGAGAGCGAGATTAAGAATATGAAAGTTGCCTCTCACATTTTGCAAAACTGGTAGTCAAGTGTCTGCTGGGGTGCCATTACGATGATGTAAATTATGCTTGGATCAAAAATGGTTCAATTTCTGTCAGCACAGAGAGGGAGAAAGCTGCTTCAGCCTTGGAACTAGAGTAAGCTTTTCATTGTTTGCCTTTCAGTTTCCTTGTTTGTGCAAAGATACTATTACTTCCATTACAAAATCCTGAATATTTACTATGAAAGAGCAAAATTTTCATTGCAAAAGATTGACTTACCCAAGAAAGAGAAGCCAGCTGCTAGACTGTCGAGTAATAGTAATCTGTTCTTTTTCTGCAGCTAATAAGTTCATCATTCAGAGTGTGACAGCTTCAGCAGGATGCAGACTCCCTTTGAACTAGAACATCCATAAATGAAGGTTTAGGGTACTTTCCTCAGTAAAATAATGCTCTTCAAGCAAAGAGAAATGATGACAGAGATGTCTTACATCACCGTGTAAGTAAATCACCTATTTGTCATTTGAAATGAAGGACTGCTTGGGAACATAATGCTGTGACTGGGTTGAGGGGTTGGGAATGAAGAGAAGTGCCTTGCTGCAATTAAATTAGAAGTTAAGAAGAGGAACAAAGGAGAAAATTTCTCTGTTTTAATTTTCTGTAAGAAACCAGGAGGTTGTTGTCACTTTTTAAAGGTTGCATTTTGCAATTTCCTTTTTATATGCCTACATAATTTAAAATAATCTTTAAAGGATTCTTATTGCAAGTTAAGTATACAGTTTCAAGTTAACTTTTAAAACAGTAAAACTGTTTGATGATATGACAGGAAAAGGTCTAATCCTCCTATTATTTATTCTGATAGTTTGATGAAAGTCACTGACAAAGACCAAAAGGGATGAGATGCAACCTGATCTTGTTGATCTTGTGTGGTGTATACTGGTGTGCCTGTTAGGCCAAATACGTAAAATGCAGTTGTTGTTCCTCTTGCTGGAGGAGCAAAAGCGTGTTATGGTAGTACTTGGATAGCTTGGTGCTGACCTAGAAAGGAAAATTGAGTATTTTGAAGTAAAGGAGAAAGAACACATTAAACTGTGCTGCAGACAAGCCCCAACTCTTAATAATAATAATAATAAAAAATTTAAAAAGGCAAGGTTTATTTTAAATTCATGGCTTCAGGAAGATTATGTATGACTAATACAAGTTAGTGGCATCTGGTGGCAAGCAATAGAAGTCACTCACTGCCATTACAAATGCTGTGTGCAAAGCAAATTGCTAACTGTGGCAAAATCTTTCTGCTTTGGTTAACGAGAGGGAAAAGACAGCTGGACCTGAAATGCCTGAAGTGCAAAAAGTGGATAGTCTTCATAACTTCTATTCAGAGCAGGTCAGAGAGTTTCTAGTTCAGAACGGTACGGATTGTGCTTAAACGTGTTAGTGACACTATACCATTTACTTCAGTTTTGAACAGGAAGGAAAAAAATAGTAGACAGACACAATTTCAGTCTTTATCCCATTCCTTCACATTCTCTGTTTTCATCATATTAGATATATCCATTATTGTATCCTGGAATAACCATGGAACTAAAAGCAAAGTTCATTCATGTATGTATGTTTTCATGTATGTGTTATTTCAACAGTAAGCATAACATTTTTCACTTCCACGTCATCTTCACTTTGCCACTCTGCCTGTGGCAAATTACCACATCTGTGCTGATTTGCATAATTTTCTCCAATGATCCATATGATGCTGAAAATGGATTTTAAATTTCTGTGTTAGTATGAATTTTATCCATTTACTGCCTATAGAGATGATGAGGGGAAGAGAGGGGAAAAGGGCAGGCTGTTTGTTAGTGAAGCACCTGTATAGAGATTACTGTGTTACTATTGCTATTTCAACTAAAAAAAGATCAGTCCTTTTTTATTTCTGAATCTTGTTATAAACTTTTCCTAGAAGTTGTAGTTGAAACAAACTACATAGAGTACTTACTGTATAGATACATACACAAAACTGCACATTATAGCAATGTATTCCATATTGTCACTGAGAAAAACCTCTTCCTGAATAAGGTTTTAAGTCATGCTCCAATGTCTATATTATATAACTTATTGTAATTGGAAATCAGACATAATAATCACCCTGATACTAACCTAATGAAGTTACAACATATAAATAAAAGTTATTCACCAGTGTTTAAATGTATGGAGAACTATCCATCTCCAGTCTGAGAAATACTATGACCAAAGAGTAAGAAGAGCAATAAATAGTCTTGCTTTCTTTAAAAGAGGAGGCAACATTTGTATTTAATTCACAGTATCTTCACAGAAAAAAATCTTAACTGTGAAGTGTCACAATGTATAAATATGTGACAACAAGAACAGTCAAGTTACAAAATGAGTATATGTGCAAGTAATAATATTATCATCTTTAGGGGCATTTTTCAAATGTAGGAGGGCTGCTCCAAAAGTAATACCTCCCATTTTATTGTACTGGCCCACAACATCAGAGGCAGATATTGGTGGTATGGCAATAGGGGTTGAATCTTCCTACCAGTTGTCTGTTACATTTTGTTGTTGTTTGACAGATGGCAGCAGAAGGGCCATCTATCAGAATGGCATCTCACCTGATCTGGAAGTGCGGATGAAGCAAAGGTATGGAACTGAATTCCTTCATGCATTAAAAATGGTGCCCACTGATATTCATTGACACCATTGGCTAATGGTGGTGTTTTGTAGTTGAAAATTTCCCCTACCAAATAGTGTTATTTTGCTCATTGTATCTGTTGTTGTTTCCATGGAAGTAAACAGGAGACATTACTTGTGGAACTACCTACATAGATCCATTGCTGCATTTCTTTTGTTTGTGTCTTAGTTTTGCTATTTGTTGGTGATCTAACAGACTGCATGGATTCAGATCAGCTTCAGCTGTAGGGGAAGAAAAGCAGGAAGAGCAGCAAGTGTCTTGCAGAGATATTTGCAGAGAGAATATCAATGTTCTTACAGAAACAGGGATTATCTAGTAACTGGAAAATACTAACATGATTTTTCTAACAAAGTTATTTCCTCAAGGCTAGTGTTAACATCAGAGGAATGCTGGGTGGCTAGAAAAAAAACTTATTTATGTATTTAGAACAGTGGAAAGTTCGCAAATAGGGAATATCTCTTTGGAAAACGAAAATTTGGAAGGAATCTAATCATCACTATAGAATTAAGCAAGATCTTCTGCAAGCTGTGGCTGAGAAAGTGGACTTGCACAGATACTGAGAGCTAGTGACTGTCAGAAGGAGTTTTGCTTTGGAAAAGAGAATTACATCACTTCAGGGAGAGACTGATTTAGTGTAAGTAGCATCTAGAAAGGATACTTAGATGGGAACAACTTGGAAATATGGGTTGAAAACTGGCTTGTTATATTAAAACAGTTGGAAAGGATGATACCACCTAGGATGCAATTAAAGAATCACTTATGTATCAAGAGAGAAATTGTTAAAGTTACATACTCTTTAGGGAATGTATGCAGATATAATGTTTGCTTTATAAACTTGTCCAATAATAAGAAAAAATAGAACCAAGTGAATACAATCAAAACACACAGTTTTTATCTGAAGGGAATAACACTGCATAACCAGACTTTATGAAACTGAGAATGGCTTAATTAACTTAGAATTTAAAACATTATGAAGCCTATTCCACTTTTAACAACCAAAGTAAGTAACAAAATGAGAACATAATGAATTTGATAATTCATACTTCAGCTGGCACAACACTGTAGGTTCAGGAAAAGAAACAGGAATTTCTGTAGCAGAGATACAAGATCGGCTGATGTCAATAAAGATATGACAGTCTGTGCCACATGGAAACACTGAATTTTAGTTTTGCCTTATTGAAAAATCTAGACCTTATTTTATATTTGGCCATGATCATCTCAAATACATGTTGAAAATCATTAGGATTTTAATTTGTGTTGAGTGTCCCTTAAAAGTGAATTGGATTTTGCTTTTACGTCACCACTGAGGATAAGGAAAAGGCTGAGGTTTGCAATGACTTCTTTACGTCTGTTTTTAAGTTAGACCTATATCCTCATGGTATACTCTACCCCACTCTACCCCCTGACCTGGAAGTGTTGGACGGAGAGCAGAATAAACCCCCATGATTCAGGTGGAAACAGTTAAGAGACCTAGTACTCCACCTGGATTGCTGCAAATCCATGGGACCTTAATAGGATCCACCCAAGAGTGCTGAGGGAGCTGGCAGAGGTGATAGCCAAGCCACTTTCCATCATCTGTCAGTGTAGGCAATTTTTAAAGATGTTTTAGTAAATTTAACTTTTAGTTGTTCTCCTGTTACCCTCCATGACCCCCAAGTGAATGACAGTATAAGGATGTACCACAATCTACAATATGGGTTTTAGAATTCAGCTGAAGCATCAAAAGGAGAGTTGTGAAGATGGTAAATGGTCTGGAGGACAAGACGTATGAGGAGCAGCTGAGTTCCCTTGGTTTGTTCAGCCCAGAGAAGAGACTGATGGAAAGCATTATGGAGGCCTACCGTTTCCTAATGAGAGACAGCGACAGGATCTGAGGGGACTTCTTTGAGACTTCTGAGCCCCAACCTTTGTGCCTCATAGTCTGGAACACCACACCCAATTGCTAGCATTACCTGTGTGCTCTGCCCTGAGCTTTGAGGACTGAGATGTCTGTGGAATAGTTACCATTTCTTGTGTTTGTTTTTCTAGTAAAGATTAGTGTAAGCCCTGGTAGTGGTACCAGGAAACTGGACTCTCGCAGGGCTGGGAAGTATCCTGTGCACTACTGTCCTCTTTTTGAGATGCCTGGGCTTCCTAAGTAAGCAGTCAGGAGTGGAGGGCCTATGGCTGCTGCCCTGGTTAGAAGAACCTGCCACTACTCTCCATGGGGCTTCTCCATTTCCCTGGGGATGGATATGGTTGGATGATCCCCCAAGTTCCCTAGGAAGAGCTGTACTGGAAGAACTGGGGGGCTTTTGCTCATTGGGACCAGCAGAGCTGACAGATGGTCCAAGGCTTGGAGTGACAGTGCCCTGTAGGGAGGCTAACTGCTCTCAGCTGTGGACTCTAACACAAGTGTGATGACACGCTGGACAATCATCTGCCCTCACTGAAAATGCTGTAGAATTCCTATGCCTCCTAAAGAGTGGGCAGATGTGTTCCTTCTTGGTCGCTGGAGGATGCTGCTGAGGCAGAATGTGTGGTTACTGGGAGCCACATAGGTCACCTCAGTTCTTGTCATGACAGATGGAACATGAACTTACCTCCTCCATAGCTGTGTTCTTCACAGTGCAGTGGGCTGGGAGGAGCCGAAGGTGAAGAGCTGCTCCCCTCACTGGTGCCACTGGGTGTTGCATGCTGCAAGGAGAGGCCACAGCCATTCACTGAACCAGCAGGGCTGGGGAAATGTTGGCAATGATGTGAGGACTAGCACTGTGTACAGCTGATAGCTGCCCCATAGCAAAATCAGAGCTTCACTTGAAGCCTCCAGGCCTTGAAAACACACTTAGCCAGAATCCAGGAACAAGCAAGGCTGGGGCAGGCTCTACTGTCAGCCCACTCTATGCAGTAGAGGGTTGTGAGGTCACACTCCATTGCTTGGAGATGTGACTTTATGGCATCAAAATTTATCGCTCGGTTCTGTCACCCTTTGGAAGCCTGACAATCCCACAGCACTCCATCTAGCATCTACACTGTGCCTCTACACACCCACCGGAGCTACTGTGGTGTCGATGATGGTTTTTCTCAGCAGACACCCAGGCCATGACCTCATCTTCCCAATGACCCAACAGATGCCTTGGTAGCTGACTTTTTCCTGTCCAGCCTCCTCCTGAAATAAACAACTTGTCCTCATTCACATTTTTTCCCACTCATCCCGACTTGGCTACAGCTGTTCCCTGATTTGATATTTTGGACACCATTCAGACATCAGGCCTACAGCTTCCTGACAAGGGGAGCAAAGGGGCAGGTGCTTGATCTCTCTGGTGACAGTAACTGGACCCTAGGGAACAGCATGGAGCTGCAGCAGGGAACAGTCAGTTTGGATGTTAAGAAAAGGTTTTTCACCAAAGGGTGGTCAAACCCAGGAACAGGAACATGCTCCCAAGGGCAGTGGTCAGTGACCCTGAGCTGCCAGATTTCAAGGAGTTCAAGGCACAGGGTTTGAATTTTGGGTCATCCTGTGATGGGCCAGGATTTGGACTCAGAGATCCTTGTGGATCCCTTCCAACTTGGAGTACTGTATGATCTTACAGTCATTCTCTAAAATGTCAACAATCATCTCACTGGGATGTATGCCAGATTAGCAGTATCAGAAAACTTTAGTGCGTAAGCCTTATGTAGTCCTCTTGGCATTGATGGCTAAGGCACTTAATTTAATTAGATAAGTTTGCCATTGCTGAAACTGCTGATTATAGTATTTTCAAGAGAGCCAAGGAAAAACCTAATTCATTAGACCTCTGAAACTGTGTTCAGCTATTGTGACCATGTGCTCTCACAGCAACTGCAGTATTTCAAATATAAATACTGAAAACCCACAAAAGGTAGTTCCATTCTTTGAATTTGTACGTGTTTCTGTAGTGATGAGCATTTTCATTCTCATGCAAAGATAAAATGTGTTATATTGTCTTCCTAGCTGCCCCAGCATAGAGGCCATATATCCAATATCAATAAACCAATAGCAAAAGACAGTTATTATAGTATGTTACTGCTGTCATCCATAATGACAAATGACAGCATGCTTTTGCAGTATGATGACTTGTCTCTGCTAATATGGAGAGTAACGCATCTCTAAGAAAAAGAAAATGAGAAACGTATTGTCATCATTAATAATTGTAGTGTGAGAAGGGAAAAAATAGATTTGAGTCTTTAGGAAAAGTTATCAGTCCCCTGACACGTGATTTTTTTTTTTTTTTTTTTTTTTTCCATGTATTTTGTAAGAGAAAGCAGATGTAAAAGATAATTATGTCTTAGACAACGAGGAATTAAAATCTGAAAATTTCTTGAGTTGAATATTGCCTTACTAAACTTCTGGGTTATGATACAGCATTTCTTCATAATACAGTATTTGTGAAATAGCGTGAAATAAGAATATGTAACTAGACTGAAAAAAACTGACATTTCTTGTATTAAGCCCTGCAACTAGCCCAGTTATAACTGCCTAGGTTATGGTTATACTTACAGCAGCACTATGGTAGTATACTGTAGCGGACGTTGAATTGTGTGAACTATTCCTGTAGTTTTTTTCAGTTTATTTCATGTTCTAGTTGGTTATTACTGCATCTGCATTGTATCTTTAGAAAACTGAAGGTCAAAGATCAATACTTTTTGTTAAGGGGATGCAGGAAGTATGAACCAAGACTGCAGTAAAGTCCCACTTGCAGGCCAGCCTCCTCCCTCTTTAAAGCTGGCAAAATTCCCATGCCTTCTCCTCTCCTCTCCTCTCCTCTCCTCTCCTCTCCTCTCCTCTCCTCTCCTCTCCTCTCCTCTCCTCTCCTCTCCTCTCCTCTCCTCTCCTCTCCTCTCCTCTCCTCTCCTCTCCTCTCCTCTCCTCTCCTCTCCTCTCCTCTCCTCTCCTCTCCTCTCCTCTCCTCTCCTCTCCTCTCCTCTCCTCTCCTCTCCTCTCCTCTCCTCTCCTCTCCTTTGTAATCTAATCTAATCCTATTCTCTCTAATCGTGGTTTTTATTTGCTTCCTTTGCACAAATGTTCCTTATCCTACCAGACACTAGTTATGTCAGGAATTAGATGCCTCCTAGAAGATGCCACAGAACTTCAGTCTACTGCACAGCACCAGATAGTAAAGGTAATTTGATTATTGACTGTGAGGATGAATTCATTGTTTGTTTTTCTAAGTCTTCAGATATGATTCATGTTTACAAAACTGTGATTATGTAAGTGTTACAAGGTTTGTACTGTTCATAAGCAAGATTCTAATAGCTCACCCTGTATGCATGGTATGCTATATGTATTTTATATAAAGCATGCTGTATTCTATTTCCTGTCTGGCTAAAATATTTAGAACAAGAATACAGAAAAATCTAAACAAGTAGCTCGCTTAGTCTAAATCATTAATTAAGACTTGGCGATCTCTTTCAGATCAGAAAGAAACACTATGTTTACTTAGTTTAACTTACATGGAGTATAGGAGTGACTTTGGCTGATAAAAGTGGGATCCTGTACATGACTTTACATGCTTTTAAAGAATCCAATCAGTTACAGCCTCATAAACGCACCATTGCATTATTTGTAAAAGGGTGTAAGGCTGATACCCCCAGAGAGATGTAGTGATCTCAGAAAATTCCTGACATGTAAGTGACACCAATTACTGCTTAGCTGTTTAGAAGCAGGGCCCTACCTGGAAAGGCAATTTTTTTCCTGTAGTAACTGAAATTAAAGACCTCCCACAAGATGACACAAAAAGCTGTGAATTCTCCCATCACATTGCTAGTAAATAATCCTATGGAAACCATCACATAGTAAGTAACATATTTTTTCTTCTTCTTCTTCTTTTTTTTTTTTTTTTTAACATTTTCATTACGTCTGTTATGTTTGTTGCCTTGAAAACTGAAAAAAGTTCCTGATCGCTTTACTTTTCAAAGCACTAAGAACAAGAATGTACATGCACACCAAAATTTTAAACCTGGGAAAAATGTACAGAAAGACTTTCAAATACGGTGAAGTGATGAAACCCCCAATACTACAATAATGTGTAAATGCTAACCTTCTCATTCAGTGTTTTGTAGTTAAGAAACTTCTTAATCTTCTTTGAAATAAATATTTGTGATTAACCTTCAGTTCTTGATTTAAAATATTATAGTTGAGTTTCACTGCAATTTTTTAGGTACACTAAAATGTTCGGCACCAATTATGAGGGGCCAGAGTTGAACAAACCTTCAGAATTTTAATGAGTTTCCTGTGGTAATTATTTTTAATTGCCTTCAATCTCATTAGAGTACCAGGTGGCAGCTATGTAACTTCACCATGGATGTCGATTATCTGTATGGCCAAGTATTTCTCTGCAGACACTAATGAACAGGCTGTCCAAAGCCTCAGTAGTGGTCTACTAACAGCAACTTGTTAGTTCCTTTGAACAAGAGGAGTCTGATTCTGACCTCACTCACACTAAAATTAACTGCAAAGGTATCACTGCATCATATCATTTCCAGCATGTGTTTTTAAACAAAAATATATGAACACACATATGAATATGTTAAGTTCTGTCTTCTACTATAAACTCTTTAAAGGCTTTTACATTTATGTACCACTTTAGAAACAATAGGATTGTCAGCTCCTTTATCTGTATTATATTAATAATAAATGCTTATTTGTTGTTATCAACTCAACTGAGCCTTATAGAATCTGCTTCTTTTAATTGAAATGCTTTCTTTCTTTGGCACAGTGAATAGCTGAAGGCAACAATGTCCCTGAAATCATACAGCTTCCATACAGATATAATTTAGAAAAAAATTGATTTTATCTTGACCTAGAATATCTTTTTAGACTCTAAACTGTATCTAAGACTGAATTCTTTAGCCAAATCTGTACACTAGTACATATGTACACTGTGACATGACCTAATGGCCAATGGTCTTAAAATACCCTGTACACTAAACCTCTGGAAATCAAGTTGTAGCAAGCTGTGTCTATTCGTAGAATTTGAAAACCTTGCCATAAAATTTTTATATTGACTAAAATTGTATACTTCCCTTTGATACTGAAGATTTCCTTTTGATTTCTGCATATGCTGTTTTTCACGAGGAATATTAGAAAACAATTATAAATTTCTTTATTACTTTACATTGGTTTATTACATACAGTAGTCAAATATGCTTTCCCCCCCCCCCCCAACCCCCCCCCAGAAAAAAGTTAATTGAGTAGTTAGGTTACCTTTCATAGCAACAACTTTTCCACTTATTTTAGTGGACTGGAGAAGGGAAGAGAGGAAAAGGTTTGTGAACTATTGGAGTCAAAATAAGAACCTTTTTAAAAAATGAATTTTTTCCTAAAAAAAATAAGTAATGCTGACCGTCCCTGTAGTAAATTTAGTGTGGACAACATGTAGAAGCTCTCCTCATGCTCTAGGAAGACAGTCTGCATATTCTGGTTAATTGTTATGACCTGCGTGGTCATATGAACACAATTCATCAAAACTATTCATTCACACAAACACAAATCCGGGATAACTGTAAATTCAGACAAATGTTAAATACCCTCAAAGCCACTAGCAAAAGAAAAAGAAGAAAAAAAGGGAAATTTAGCACACTTTAAGTATCAGTGATGCTGATAGACATGAAGAGTCTTAAAGTCCATTCTGCAGTGGTATGTTCTGTGAAGGAGGTTTAGAAAATGTAGTATGTTCTGTGAAGGAGGTTTAGAAAATGTAGGGCTATAAGTTTTTATAAAAGGTGCATTTGCATTAATCATTGAAGGTTTCATAGTTCAAACAGTATTCTCTCCTTTGCAAACACATACTTTTTCTGTTATTACCTTACAATTGTGTCAGGACTTTCTGTATCAGCACAGCTTGAACTCATCAGTGGCTAAGCTTGTTATGGATAATCTTATTTATTCCACCACTTCTCTTCAAGATAATCACATTATGGTTTTCTCAAGGGCTTATCACCTTGAATCCACACAGGACCTGAAATATGCACATGGAGAGCAAGAAAAAGAAAGATGTACAGATGTGTGAAAAACTTAACTGAAGTTCTTACTTCTTTATGCTCAGAATGATTGCATCAAGACTCAAAATAATTACTGCATATATTAAATCATAAAGAATAGATTTAATTGGCAGGAAAATTAAATGAAAATGCTATGAATGGCATATTGGATAAGGAATGAGCATTTACATTTTCTATTAAAAAGAATAGAATAGTGACTATATTATATTAAAAAACCTCTTATCTGTAATGAGTTAAAGATTATCCCAAGGAGTTCAGATATGATTTCAGTAAGACCAAGATCATATTTGCCTTTCAATAAGGTACAGCATGAAAGGAATATTTTCCTCCGAGGCTTTAATAAGCATATAAGAAAATGCAATTCATTCGTTGAATTACCAAAAACTACACAGTGAGAGGAACTTAACAAAATGCACATAGATATTCTGGACAATGCCCAGATATTTGAACAGACAGAATTATCTGTTATTCCATTATTTGGATATTTAACCTTGATTAAATGCTATTAAGTACTGCATATAAGGCAATCTTCCACTGCCAAAGAAGTGTATTAATGTGTTCTTATTTATAAAAATGTATTCAAAAATACATAATTGTTACAAATTCATCTGATTATTTTTCCAAATGCGTATCATAAGAAATAGTTGGAAGCACTCTTTTCACATGCTTAGGCAATGTTTGCTTTATAAACCCAGTCCAAATTCATTTTTGTTCAGGAGATCCATAGAATCCATTAGGGCTTCTCTGAAAAGAGACTTTGAACCTTTGAGTTACTTAATCCAATATTATGACCAAGTTAGTGAAATTAAGCGATCGCTATCTCTTCATTGCGTTGGCAAATTAATTTTTCTCTCTCTTGTGTCTATTATCAGTTTAGCTACATGCAGTTCAACACAAAACTATCATGTCTACTTTTTTGCACATTGCCAGTCAGTTAAGCTCTTTGGAGTGGGGGACTCTGTTCTGTCTTCAGATGCACTCAGCGGGAATTTAGTATCCCTATAGACAGAAGATGGTCCTACGTTTGTCTGTATTCTTGTGTAACTCACATGGGTATTAGTTTATATTAGCAAGCGTTAAATAATTCTTCATTCCCATGTATCTAAATGTTCCTTACATAAGCACAAATGTTAGCACACCCTGTACAGCGTGGAAGGTGATTAAGTATGAAGTGCTATTTTGAATTTTAAGTGGATTCTTCTTCATAAAGTGTAACATGCTGTGCAAACTAAACAGATTTGAGTATTTGATTTGCTCTTCAATCCTTTTCTCCATAGAGAGGAGTTTTCATTGTTGGGAAAAGAAGGCACTCATATATCTTACATGAGAAACAAAATCAGGTTACAGATTTTTTCAGAAGATATGTTGAGCTTTAGATATAACTTTTTAAAATTTATTTTCATAACATTCTTTTATGACTGCTGTGATATGTGTCAGAAAAAAAAAAACATGTAACAATGAAATAAGATTATTAGGATTTACTTTTTTTTTTTTTCCTAATCATTTGCCAGGCACAGTATCTAAAAACTCACTAATAGAATTTATAAATGAAGTGTGGAATGCTTATACAGTTAAGCTAACACAAATGGGACCTGTAAAACTATGTTAAAGGTAAGGAGTCAAAAGCTACAAGATATCAGTGTAATTTTAATTCAGCCTCCTTGTGCACATGCATTACAAGGTTGTAATTTCATATTTACATGCTGTATCTTCCACTGAACCCTGCATTCATTTTACAATTTCTAAGGAAGAGTTTCTAACTGCCATATATGCACGGGCTTAAGAAATACTTCAGGTTTCTAATTCATTCTTTATGGTCTCTGTGCATCTTAGAATCATATGTCTTACCTCTTAGAATCATAGAATTATAGAATCATTAAGGTTGGAAAAGACCTAAGATCGTCTAGTCCAACCATGCACCTAACACCAATATTGTCCACTAAATCATGTTTTTCGAGCCCTGCCCCTTGTTAGTTCAGGAATATAGATGATCTATAATATACTTAACAGCTTCCTTGTGAAAACTGTCACTCTATCCTTGTTGTCCTCTCCCAGTGTGCAGCAACTGGTCATCCAACATCCAGGTTACCAAGCTTTTAAAATAAGGCTGATTACATTCACAGTACGTTCTGTGAGAAGAGAGAAAAAGGATCTGGAATTTTCACCCCAAAAAAGAAAGATTTCCTATCTGAACTTCACTACTGAGAAATGAAAATAATGATAAAAAGAGCTAACCTACCACTCCACCTTTTCCTTCTGCTATAATGTCTCACCATATTTCCTATAGGAACTGTAAAGTCTCAAGTGACTTTAAGGATTTTTAAAGAATCCTTTAAATACCCTCATATGCTCCACAGTGTACTTACTTTTTCCTCTGTGATTCCATGATTCTATGATTTACACCTTTCTATGATTCTAAGATGTACACTCCGCTGCATCTTCCTTACAAGGAAAGGCAGAGCTGGGTCTCTTTGGGATGACCTCCTTAATGTTTATAAATATGTAAAGGGTGAGTGTCATGAGGATGGATCCAGGCTCTTCTCAGTGACATCCAGTGACAAGACAAGGGGGAATGGGCGCAAGCTGGAACATAGGAGGTTCCACATAAATATGAGAAAAAACCTTCACATGAGGTGAGGGTAACAGAACACTGGAACAGGCTGCCCAGAGAGGTTGTGGGGTGGTCTTCTACAGAGACATTCAAAACCCACCTGGATGTGTTCCTCTGTGACCTGGTCCAGGTATTCCTGCTCTGGCAGAGGAATTGGATTAAGTGATCTTTTGAGGTCCCTTCCAATCCCTGATATTCTGTGGTTCTGTGATACACCTAGAAAAATGAATCTCAGAAGGAATTTCCATAAATAGAGACTATGTTATTATTTTTACCTGGTAATAGTTGTAAACCCTAAAGTACTCTCCATCGTGCATCAAACATTACTACGACCTCCTGCTGGTCTGGTGCTTTTATACTTGGTGCTATAAAGATGAAACACTAGGCTCAGGCTATTAAAAGAACTGTTTCCTTTACTTGGCTCCTTTCTGCTTACTATGATTTAAGTACACTGTTTAAAACCAAATAGTCTTGCAGACCCCTTGGTTCTTTGTCTTCATTTAAGAATAGTTTCTCCTATAAGTAATATATTCAGTAATTAAGTAGATTCTTTCAACTACTGGTCTCCTGATAAGGTGAAATCTTTAGAAACTGTAAAAATTAGTAACATTACAGGCAACATAGCCTTATACTGATGTTTAGATTGTTTATTTTGAATCCCGCATTCTCTCAGCTATCACATTCAGAGCCATTTCTCATTTCTTTCTATACTGTTCTAAAGTAACACAGATCTCAAATAGTATTACTCTGTAATTTGCTTTCATTTTGATACATATTGCTGAAAAGAATTCAGAAGGATGGATATAATTAAAAATAAATGTTTTATTGTCACAAAACTTGAGCTAGAACAGAAATATCTAAAATATATATGCTCAAGTAAGTTTACTAAATTTGGTAATGGAAAGTGCAGAAGAAGGACAACTTTTGCATAGATTTCAATGCATGGCATTCTAGTAATTCAGAAGTTTTACTTGAATATAACACCTGTAGTAAAAGTACTTCTGCCAATGTGAATATTAAGTCCAGTACCGTAGGCAAATGATTTACTGGAATTAATAGCCTATGCTTAAAATTCAGATGTTTCTTCAGTGGAATTCAGAAACTTCATTTTTCTTGTTTCCAGACATAGATGTAGATTTATTTAAATTGGGTATACACATGGCTTAAACATCTCTGCAAAGCAAATATACATACACATATCAGTGTGTGCATGTACCAGTTAGAGAAATATCACTAAGTCAGAATCTGATCTCCGGCACTCACTGTTGTAAGCACTCATGGCAATCAGGGGAAGTAACTGCAGTTGCTGTGCAAGAATACATTGAAGAGTGATGAGCTACAGGCCTCAAATGTTTCTGTAGTCTCCTACAGAAAGGAGAGACTCCTAGCTCCCTTATGTAAATATTGTGACATAAAAAAGACAATGTGGGTCATAGTTTACTCTTGAAGCTGTGAATTTCTAATGGATTCTGCTTAATAGAGAGAAAATTCTCCTTCAGACACCTTTGCATACCATCTCTAATACATGCCTCATCCAACCTTGTAAGGTTACATACCTAGGTTTCAACATGATCAATCATCCTGTGTACTCTTGCAAATTCTGTGTCACCAGAATACCCACTACATAAATAAAACAAATGATATTCCCAGACTGTTTTTAAGGTGCACCCTCCTCTGGGGCTGCAGACAGGTACTGGTGGGGTCTGCATAACTGTCTCCATTAATGCTACAGGCTCTTAAAGAAGGATTTGAGTCTTTCCTTTCCATCTTAAATGGATTTTAAAACACTTGCAATTCGTGATACCTAATTAATAGCAACATTAATAAATTGAATATCTGGACTCCTCAATTATACTAAATAGTTGGATAGGATGCTTTAATTGGTCACACTGGAGTGATGATGAGTGAGTGATATTTCTGCTCTGTATGCTTCCTCTTGCTGACAAGACTGCCAACAGTTTTTTTGATTTTCAAAATTGGAAGTGCTTAATAAATCAATATATTTAAGGCTGATTTAGTCAATTCATAATTAACAGTAGAAAGTAATTTTGTACAAGCAGACAAATGAAAAACATGCCTTTTCCATAATTTTAGACTTAAGTGTGCCACACTTTCTTATGGATGAAAGTTTTGCTTGGTAAGCAATCACATTGATTCCATGTGCCTATCTGCAAGTTTTTTGAGGCATTATTTACAAACACTACATGATTTGTGTAAAAAAAAAATATTAAAAATTCAAGACAAATAACCATGTTTTAAAGCAAGAAATATTAATTACTTCCAATATTCCTTTAATTACCACCTAGTAGCACACTGAAATTTTCACCTAGCACCTTGGTTTTTATAGATGTGACTACAAGTATTAAAACAGAACAGGAGAAGAGGAGGCTCAGGGGAGATATTACTGCCCTTCACAACTACCTGAAAGGAGATTGTGGTGAGGTCAGCCTATTTTCCCAGGTGACAGGACAAGAGGGAATGAACTCAAGTTTTGCAAGGGGAGGTTCAAGTTGGCTATTAAGAAAAATTTGTTCTCAGAAAGAGTAGTGGGGCATTGGAACAAACAAGAAATGTGTAGATGTGGCACTGAGGGACATGGCTTAGTGGGTGTGATGGGCATGGGTTGGTGGTTGGACTAGATAATCTTAGTGGTCTTTTCCAACCTTAGCGATTCTATGATTCTGTGATAATCTATGAAGACTGATGGTACCAGTCTACAGTTTTTCTTTCCATTGTCAGACAGAGAAGTCATGAAGACAATCAACACACAAGCTAACCACAAGTTGCAACTCAGGCTAACCTAGATCAATGTTCCAGTAACTTTTTTTCAACAAGCCCCACCAAGTCACAGTCACCACACTCAAATAACTGAAAATCTGTTAGTAGGGTATAAAAATATCCCAATCAAATTTTTCTTGCCATTTATTACAGTAGTTAAGAGACTGAAACAAAATCAATGAAAACTAAAACTGATATTTGCACAGGACTGACCTTTAGCTGGCATAGACATATATAATGCTTGTTATCAAACGATGGACCCGTTCTTAGCTGCTTATGATCAGTCCACTGAGTTTAAAAGATCAAAGATCTTCTACATATTTCTGTTATGGATTGATATTCCTGTTTATGTAGGCAAGCTTTGCACTCGTGAATAGCAGATGAGTTTGTTCTACTACTTCTGCCAGCATATGAATTTGATGTAAGAAATCTTTTGTACAAAGCCTTAATGGCAAAAATCCATGTATCATTTAGCATGCTTCATTCACAGAGGTAGTGCATTTACTATATTAAGATACCCTTTTAAGGAATTACCCAATTTAAAAAATTGAAGGAAGGAAAAACAAATCTCTGGCACTTCGATTTAATTGTAAAAGAAAATGCTACGTTAACTGCTGACCCTCAGAGAAATCCAAAACTAGCAGGAGGAAAATATTACCACTCAATAAAAGTCTTGGCAACTTCCCACTGAAACACAATATGTACACATCAAACAGTTGCTAACTTATTAGATCATTAGGTAAAAGCCAAAATCATTTGAATAAAGTGCTGTTCTCCTTAAAGCTGAATACTTCCTAGTAACATAAATAAAGCAGACAAAAATAATTTTGCATAATAGGAATTATTAAAAATAACAATTCTTAAGACGCAATCTGCAAAATTTTCTTATATTCAGATTTACATTGAAGTTAACTTTTTCATTATGCTCAAGAAATTTTATGAATACAATGCTACTTTTCTATTTTTGCAAACCCAGAAACCAGAATTCCAATGATATGAAATTCAAATCTTTCATAGTGTAAATGGAAGAATGCAGATGGAAAGTAAAAGGGCATCTGAAAATGTTCTTGGAAGTACTTTTCACTTCATAAATGTACAAATAATAGCAATATTTTTTTTTGTTCATTTTAGAGCATTTTTATTAATGAATAGAAGTGAGAACACAGTGTGTCACAGTTACTAATATGATGGCTTGAATTAAGGAAAAAATGCTGAAAGCTGTACAGATCGGTATCTTTTGATTTGGTCATTTCTGTTTATAAACAAACATTGGCTCTTGTTAGAGTTTGATACATCTATATACTAAGCTACATCTCTGATAATAGGCTGCAATTATTTAATTCCATGTGGAACAAAGGCAGCATCTCAAGAAACAGAAGAAACACTAACTCTGCCATATCCTTTCTTTGATCTATACCTTCTTTTGCTTTTTAGTTTAGAGTACACTGTTTCTTCTTGACCCCTCTAGTGGTTTTCTACTTCTCTCAAACCCAAATTTTCCTTTCCTTTGTCCTGTATGTTTGGGCCTTACTCCTTTTCTCTCTTTACCAAGTAATTTGATTTCCATACATCCTCCAAAACAACAACTACTACTAGTACTACCTACCTATCTTATATTCTGAATTTACTCCATTCATGCTTTCCACTCTGTTTATGAACTTAGTACAATGTACATTGCTCAACACTTGTTTCTGCATCCTTGTATAGCTACTCTCTTGTCATGTTGGCCATCACATTACCCCTCCTGACAAATCCCTCAGGTTAGTTTCTCTCATTCCTCCTCTTGCAAATGTCTTTCCCCTCTCTTTCACCTTTTCCCTTTTCTCCATGCTTTTCATGACTGGGAGGTGAAGATAACCTCTACTCTGACCTAAGGAAGATAATCCTTGAAGATCCTCTTCAAGAAGACAGACATATTACAGCAAACAAAGCAGTACCTCATGAGGAGAAAAGTGTCCTTCTCCCTCAGACTTTACACTTTTTTTTTTCCCTAGCATTCTTTTAATGTTTCTGCTGGATATTTGTATTTAAAAAAAAAAAAAAAAAAAAAAAAGGCTGAAAAAATTGTAAGAACTAGATTAATCAGGGATTGCCAAATGCCAAATGAAACTAAGTGAAGGCATAAAATTTCCCTGAATTTAACAAAAGATTGTGTAGGTCACCTGCATTAAGTAGTGTTAGCTCTATACAGTTGGCGACCCATGGCAATTCACACAAGCCACAAAACTACTCCTATATTTGGAATGAAAAAAAAATTGTTAGCCCATACATCTTAAGTCAAAGTCAAGCAAAGGACTTATTTTCAATAGCATTCTTTCAAGCAGATCCAGGAATACAGACATTTTAGCTGCAAGCAATTAATGTTGTATTTATTTTTTCTTTTCAGAACAACTTACTGTGTTGCTGCTATGTAGCTTTCATCTAATTGTTACTTTCAATTTATATTTGAGAATTTATTTTCTTACAGAAGAAAAAATATGTAGTGGAAATACTATCTTGCATATATTTGTTTTATTTTGAAAATATTCTATTTGCCCTTTGTCCCTCTTACACTGGTAAACTACCTGGAAGCTGTATGACACATTTTCCTTGCTGCAATACTGCAGCATTTGAAGTTAACTACATTTGCAGGACTTGGGCACAGAAAGAATGAGGAAATGTGCAATATCTGAGTTTTCAATTAGCTGGACTATCGCTGTGTGTATCTGTGAGTATATATCTTTGCTGTTTCATGTTTTGTCTGTTGTGCTAGCAGCAAAGCACTATCACATTAAAATGATGGCATATTCTCTGTTATCTTCCACTTAATGTTGAGGACAGTATTTTTGTCTCCTCATCCTGTATGAAGAAACCATTGGGATATGTGGAAAACCAATGTATTACTTGCAGAATATTTATGTAGGATAATTTACTTGATCTAACTCTACAGTGGCTGTCTTGACATACTCAAGAGGAGGTGGATAACAGGAAAAAGGATTTGAACCAGGTTTCTTTCTGCACCTCTGGATCTGGTATTACTGCAAAGCTCGAATTCAGAGGGCCTGACTGAGAGATGGCTGGACAACAACGCCATTTAGATGGGAATTTTTTTTTTGAGTTTCATCATTGCTATTTGTGTCAAGGAATCAAAGAGACCACTCACTCAAAATAATCTGGTCAATTTTGGTTTAATGTCGTCATGCAAAATGCACTCCAATCAAAAAAAGAAGAGAATAAAGTTTGTAAAAAAGGTACTTAATTGCATGTAAAATACATTGACATGCATAGAACTCAGAATTTTAAGTAAAAGTCTGCTTTCTCAAAAAAAAAAAAAAAAAAAAAAAAAAAAGATGAAAAAAAGAAAGAAAGAAAGAAATCTCCTTCAGTGCTCCCTACAGAGTTTAAGGGGTTGGACTTGAAATGCTGTTGACTGGCAGAAAAACTTTGTAATATTATCAGTTTCCTCACTGTTTCAAACACTTTTTTTGCTGTTATTCAGACATCAACAGTCTCCTGTATTTCCTAGGTTAATCTAGAGTCGAAAGGTCAGAACTTAAAAGTACCTCTTCTTAATAGACAAGGTGTAATTTTCTGCCCCTTTACCACCTGTTTTCACCTCTTTATAGTGCAGAATTGTCTTTGTCACAAACTCAGTTACACTTTGCAGACACTCTCTAGTTCTTTCAGTGTTTACAGTGTTTTCTGATGCTTTTATTTAAAATGTGATAGAAGGTCTCAAGCTTGCAGCACCTTCTGTCAGTCTTCAGGGGTGGCAAGGATGCTCAGCATCCAATAGAGCTACATATCAAAAAACTTCTCTGGCATGCTGTGGTGTGGGCCTCCAGCAAGGAGATCAATAGACACCAGCATTGCAGGCTTTTTGCCTTGGGGAAAAAAAAATATCACATAAGCAGAATCAATGGCATTGTAATATGGATGACATTTTATGTGACTGGGGACAGGGAGAAGTACAGTTATATTTATGAGAGCACATAGCCAACTGGATTTTGTTTATTCTTCACACAGTGTAACATCATTCTCATTTATACTGTGTGAGGTTTTGATTTTCACAATAAAATAAAATAAAATAAAATAAATTAGATAATACAAGGGAAATTTATCATCCTTCCCAAGCACTGGCATAGAATAATCCCTATAAATTTATGACATACAAAACATGGATGTAAATTTCTATTTTAGAAATATCACACATTCACTCTCTCTAGTTTCCCAGCTACAACATAAAGTCAGACCGATGACTCTAAATCAAAATTGCATTCTTCTGACACTTCATCTCTTTGTCATATTGTCTCTTCACAATATCTATGCTACAAAACTCTGCTTCTTTGCCCATTGATAGCATCACAGGACACACATCAATTTTATATGTAACAAGACTGATATATATATAGAAAAAAATCTTACAAATTACATTTGTGGAGAGGAAAACCGTGTTAAACACAACAGCCATTTAAAGAAAACCAATTTGTTTTGCAATCTTTTCAGCTGATATGTAATATTTTGTAGTGTCAAATCGTGCTATATTGGACATATTTATTGTGATGCTGTATATGATATACAACGTATGCTAACATAGAGCTCTGATAGTGCACCTTTTTCATATGGAATAAAAACAGCCTGGCTGTATCCTCAAGTACTGAAATACTTCTTTAACTACTGTCTTCTGTTCTTTTACCACAAGCCTCCTAACATTTTATGCACCATGAGTGATTCAGTCTTTCTGAGTCAATGCAATGCTCTCATTCTAATGTTTTTATACAAAAGTGAGACAAAGGTATCACTCTATTCAATGAAATTTAGTAAACAACCCAACAAATAAATAAATAGTATGAAACAATTTTTAAAGACTTGCTCATTTGGGAGAGTTTTCACCCTTCAATAATATATTGCCTTTATCATAAATATATTATCTGGATCAAAAATTACAATGTATCTTCATTATATATATGCTGAATGACTTAGCTGAGTCTATAGAGATGACTGCAAGTTCGAGTTAGCATAGAAAACAGTCTCTATTTTCAGAATATTTCAGTTAGACAACCTGTTTCATGTACCCTGCTGGTAGGTACATCTGGATAATGTATCCACAGAAATAAGCATGTTTTTAGAGAAATCACTGGACACCAAAAAAAAAAAAACCAAAACCAAAAAAACTTGACAACAACAACAAAAAAACCAACTCATGACTCTTTCATCAGCCTATCTCAGGTGAGAAAACACAGGTCTGTCCCCTTATGTTTCAACAAAACCTCATAGACTTGCATCTTGAAACACTTTGTTATTCTTTTCAGAAGAAACTGTATCTTTGATTCCATATTCAGTTTGACACCTGTCCTTTCATCCAGTATTCCCCTAGGCTTGCCTTCTGAACCTCCACAGAATGATAAAGAAGCATATTTTTCCATTCTAGTAATGGCTGGCATAGCGCTAGACATAATGTTCTGCAGCTATTAAAGGAATACTACATTGGATTTTGGGGGTCTAGTAAATCAATCTGTTCCATTTTATTGTTTCTATGGCCTAAGGTATTTGTTGTTTCTATTCTTGTTTCTTTAATAACATTGCTTTGCATGAGCTTACATGCACTTTTTAAATTTCTCTGATATTGCACCTCTAGAAATCCTAGGCTGATGTCAGTCAGGAAAATTCTCATTTAAACTGAGTTACTAAGCACAATCAGAAGCACAGGATCTGGCTTTTTGATGTGAGGCTGTTGCTGGTCTGAAGTCTTAATAAGAGGTTATGCTAACATGCAAAAAGTATGCCAGAACATTAATTTTTAAAAGATGAAAAATCATAAAGGCTATTGAAAGTGGAAATAATCACTCTCAAAGACAGTTTGTGCTGTGAGTTAATGAAATCCCAAATCTGAAGAGCTTTCTGATATTATAATTACACTTTATGCCTTTTTTGTACAGCTATTATATTCTGCGGAGGGGGAATCTGTTTATTTTAATATAGAGGCACAACAAACTAACATGTTGAAATAACAGACAGGGCTACAATGTCATAGGGCCTTGTAAGTGACTGTCTACTCTTTTCCTACTAGTCTAACTCTATTGACATTCAGATCATTAAAGTGAAATTCACACCAGTGCTCCCAGCCTGCACAAGGCCTACGCATCCCTTAAATCCAACTTAAATTCTCTGAATGGGGCTTGAAAGGACCTCCAGAGATCATCATGTCCAGCCCACCTGCAAAGCAGGCCCCATATAGCAGGCAGTACAATTTTGCATTGCTTAGTTATCTTTTCCAATGGATCATCATTTGACCTTTGCTTCATGTTTGCAAAGTATGGGAACCATCAAACTCATTGTAATTTTCATATTTTAGACTGTTCTAAGTTGTTTTGTTTAAATACACCATTCTCCTTGGATTCTACTTTAGTTATTTCACACAAGACAAAAACAATCTGACAGCCAATCATATCCTGTTTTACAGGGGAAAATAGGCACTTTTGAAATCTGCCTTACCTTATTTGTTTCATCTCAATTCCTACCTAATCAAACCTTCTCTATGCAACTAAACAGCAACATTTAAAACCCATTTGGATCATGTAAATAAATATAAGTTGATATGACAAGCAGCTGAGTACTTTTCATCATTGAAACTGTTAATCAACATTTCATATTAGCAAATCACAGATGAAAAAAAATTCTTAAATAGGGAATCTCTGAAAATTTAAAAAAAAAACGTTCAATCACTTGAACTTGGTGGTCAGATTATGACCTTTTATGCTGCAAAGCCATTACTCACCTGAGATAATTCTTTGTAGTAATTAGATGCATGCATTATCAGTGAGATGAATCAGAATATTGGCATTTTCTAAACTCATATAGCTTAACATAAGGTCTTGCATGTAGAATTCTCTACAGAACATAAACATCTAATTGGAGAACAGTTTCCATTGTACTTCAGAATTTAGTGTCTCTTAAGAGAACACATGCTTCCCCCCAATCCACTTAATGTCAACCCCTTCCCCTTTTTTAAAATAAAATGACCACCAAGTGTCCACCAAGAAAGAGAAAATGTCAGAATTTTTTTATTTGAAAATAGGATATATATCGATATAGATATTAAAGAGCTAATTTATTTCCTTATTCTTTAATCACTGCTCCTGGGGCTCCAGACCATATCAAGAGGGATTCTGACAGCTTACTGTTAGTTTGGAGAAGGAAGAAAAAAATGTATCAGCAGTGAATGATTGTATTAAAGGTTGACAATGATGAAATAGTAGAGGCCGTGCTACAATTTCTGCTCCTTCATTTGTCTTTGTTGATAAAATGAGCACTGTCAGAGGCTCGAGCTCACAGCAAATTTAACGTGACTCTGTTTATCCCTGCCCAGAATAAGGTTTGCACATGATCAGATGATGAATGCAAAAAACGTCCTGGACATCCTTTCTAAGAGAAACATGCAATTTTCCTAGCTTCTTTTTCCTTGAAGGAATAAAGATGGAGAAAACTAATTAGATTTTTCAAGAACATATTTAATTAAATAGCATGACATCCAAAAGTACAAGGGTTGCTCTGAAAGTGATGCCTCCTATATTATGATGTTGGCCTATGAAATCAGAGGCAGATGTTCGTGATATCACAGAATCACAGAATCACAGAATCACCAGGGTTGGAAGGGACCTCAAGGATCATGAATCTCCAACCCCCCCTGCCACACGCAGGGCCACCAACCTTTCCACCTAATGCTAGACCAGACTGCCCAGGGCCCCATCCAATCTGGCCTCCAGGGACTGGGCATCCACATATGGCAGTAAAGTTTGAACCTTCCCACCAATATTCCATTACATTTTGTTGCTGTGTGACAAATGGCATCAGAGAGGCATCCTGACAAAATGGCATCAGACATGAAAGTGTGTATGAAGAAAAGATGTAAAACTGAATTCCTCCATGTGGAAACAAATGGCACCCATTGACATTCACTGATGCTTGCTGCATGTTTCTAGAGACCAAACAGTGGATGTGAGCAAAGTGAGGCAGTGGGTGGTGCATTTCAGCAGTGGTGACAGTGACAGTTGGTAACCTCTGCTGGTGCAGATGATAGCATGTGCGGCATGCAGGCTCCTGTTCATTCCTGGAGAAAATGCATAGCTCCTGGTGGTAACCATCCAGCACACATGGCCGTGCCTTCAGAGTCATCCTGGGTCATGGCTCTGGGTTACTTCATGTTTACATTTATACTTATTTGTTCATTCTCAGGGTGCTGAAATTTATCAGTGATGAAATTCTGCTATATTCCTCAATACCTTCCACCTGTTTCAATTCCCATTTGCCACATACTGTGTAAAAACCACAATTTGTTAATGCAACTGAGCTTTATTTTAGAATTACAGTGGCAATAATCCTGTGATTTATGCAGGCAGAAGGTGCCGAAAGATTAATATATACAGATACATAACTACATGTGTGTGTGTGTGTGTGTGTGTATAATTAAGTAGCTTTCTTAGAGAAAGCAAGAATTTGACACGTCAGCCAACAGTTTACTTCCTAAGATGACACACAAAGGGTCTCCAGCATCGCCCCCAAAACCAAAAAGATAAGGTGATCATGATAAGGCTGCGTCATCGAACAGCGCCCTAATATGAGTCCCACGCCCGCCATCCCGCAGCACCCAGCCCAGCCCTGGCCGCCCGCAGCCCCGCGGCCGCCGCCTGCGTCCTCCCGCACCTCGGGGCAGCAGCGCCCCCTGCCGGCAGGCGGCGTGCAGGCGGCTCAGCGCTTAACTTGGGAGAGCGGAGAGAACGCAGTCGCAAACAAGAGGAGTTCGTTCATCACGTCCTTACGTTTTTAAGCTTCTCGGGTAAAGTTTGTATCGCTATAATTCTTTTCTTTAAAATGCTCGCCTTCACATCCATTTTTTTAAAATATATTTAGGGGTTCACTCCTTCTCTTACCTATTTTAGTCTGTGTTACCTGTCTCTGTCAGTGAAACAGATCAAGGGAATATAGTTACTACTTAATTTAAAATCTTTCTCCATAAAACACTGAAATTTGATTATCCATCATTTCTGTTCTCCTAGAAGAATTTAAAGAAATCTCTAACAAAAAAAAAAAGCTAGTGAAAAGGACTGAAAGTTCACTTGAATCACAGAATCACTGAGTCACAGAATGGTTTGGGTTGGAAGGGACCTTACAGTCTACCCATCTCCAACCCCCTGCTGTGGAAAGAGCAGCCCACACCAGCTCAGGCTGCACAGGGCTCCATCCAAACTGTCCTTGAGTGTCTCCGGGATTGGGGCACCCACAGCTTCTCTGGGCAGCTGTGCCAGTGTCTCACTACTCTCTTAACATCTAACCTAAATCTCCCCTATTTTAGTTGAAAGGCATTCTTTCTTTTCCTATCACTATCTGCCTCTTGTAAAATGTTCATCTCTCTCTTGTAAAAAAGTCATCTTCCTTTTGTTTATAAGCTCTTGTTTATAAGCTTTTGTTTATAAGCTCTCTTTAAGTTGGAAGGCCACAGTGAGGTCTCCCCAGAGCCTTCTCTTTTCTGCAATGAATAACTGCAGCTGCCTTGGCTCACACAGCAGAGGTGTTCCAGCCCTTCGATCTGCTTTGTGGCCCTCCTCCACCAAGTAGTCCACCCTTCAAAACCATATATTTCGAAATTAGTGATAAGGATGTAATGTGGGACCATGACAAAGGCCTTGAAGAAGTCCAGAAAGATGATATCAGGTGCTCCTTCTTTGTCCACCAGTTCTGTCAATAGTAGAAGGCCAGCGCATCGGTTAGGCATAGTCTACCCTGGGTGAAGTTATGCTGGCAGTCATGGATCACCTCCACATATCTCATGTGCCTTAACATCTCTTCCAGGCTATATTTGGAAAATGTTAACTGAAATAGTTCAATTAGCAACAGGTATTGCCTTATCTATATGTTGATATTGTTTGAAGACAGCACACAGTAATATTCAACATTTGATTTCCATCACAATCAAAGGGATATTTTCAGAATGAATTGTCTGGGGTTTTTTTTAGGTTTTTTTTAGTTTTGTTTTGTTTTGTTTTGTTTTGGTACTGAAGTCAGCTTTTAGCTATGAATAGCAAAGTGTTTGAATTTGAAAAGCAAAGACAAAATACAATCTGTGTTCAGCAACATCCTTAAAGCAAATACAAACCAACCAGAACAAACAGCTCCAGGCAAACTAACAGAGTAAACAACAGAAAGCAAAGGGAACAAGGGAAGAGCAGATGGAGGACGCTGTGTTGCACTTTTTTTGTACGTAGAGGTCTTAGAGGGTTTCAGCAACTCCCAGCTCCATTTTTGCCACTGGCATACGAATTAAAATTCTACTATAGGAATGGGAGAGATGAAGTTCTTAAGGCTTTATAACTCCTTAATTAATTTATCTCCTGTCAAATAACACAGCACCAACATATTTTTAGTGCAGTAAGTAGTCCCAGAAAATTTCTCAATCAGTCTTTAGGATTTGATTCTGCAGTAATCCACTGATACCAGCTTCTGTCTTGTTGATTTCACTAGAGTTCCGTGGGTGCAAGAATCAACTCTCATTAACCACTTTGCACAGTCAGGGCTTTTTTCTGTCCTGACTTTGCTGGTGGAGGTTTAATATTCTACGATATAATATAGCTCTTTCCATATACATACATATACTAGTTTTTGTCTTTTGTTCATATGCACTTATCAGCTAGGGTGTCTGCTAGTTAGATTTTTGTCCTGAGGCACTTAACCATCAATCAATACTTCATTATTCTTATTACTCTGCTTTTGTTTCATCTCAGATTGCAGTCTTTATTAGAAAGTAGGCTGCTTTGCAAACTGCAACAGGCTTAAAACACAATTGCGAGTTAAACTGGATAATTAATGTTTTTCTGTTTTTTTGGAACACGCAGTAAAATATATTATCTCAATTTCCATGAAACTTTGATGTAGAATCATTAGCCTTTTTTTTTTTTTTTTAAATCCCAGAAGAACTACTGAAGGAATTACAAGCATTATAACAGAAGCAACTCTGTTTGTATGTAATTCTGCTTGTATTTGTATTTATTTGTGTACTGCTGTCATCAAGGAAGCAGTGTTACACAGTATTAAAATACAATCAGCATCTTTTAGAAACACTTGCAAAGCTGTAACAAAAGGTCTCATTTTTTTTTCTGCCTTATATATTTTCCTTTCTGATCTAACGATTTTCAGAAGTCGTTAGGCTTACAGGAGTCAATAGACAGTGTAAGAGTCCATTAGGTGCAGAAGAAAAGAGAGCACTGAAAAGCAGTCACAATGAGAAGCATAAAACAAGAAAAACAATGGTCCAGCAAACATTAGGAGTGTTATTGAGTACAGATGTTGTCTTAGAAAGCAAAGCATCTGGTACAAGGAGAATATTCTCAGGTTGTGCACTGGCCAATTTAGACCTTCTTTTGTCCCTTTAAGGTCTCTGGAAAAGGATATCTATTTCCCATTAAATTTCAGAAGATTTGTGTGAGCAGAAATGGACTATAACCACCACTGCATCTCATTATTTCCCCTGGACTTTGCAATCTGGTTTTACAGCCAGTTTATATGATAGTAGCACCTGGTATTTTTCCTTATAGCTGCAAATTTCCTTGATTCTTTCCTATGACTTGGCTCTGTTCTTTACAACTAGACTTACAAATGACATCCCTAGCTGTGGTGCCTTATTTCCCTGGTGCCAGGAGCCCACCATGCTGGTTTCTCACTCCCTCTCCTCGGTAGGTCAGGGAAGTACTGACTGTACATTCAGAGAAGACCAAAACAAAGATGTACTGCATGTCCTGCCTGTGGGCTTTCCATTGGCATATCTGCTTGTGTATATTATTTTGCTCTGTGTCAGGAGGCAGTGGGTATATATATATATATATATATAAACAACAAAGACAAGATTTTCAGCTTAACAGATGTCCAATCTACCAAAAAAAAAAAAAAAAAAAAAAAAAAGGCCAAATCCAAAATTCCTATCTTCTTTCTTTGACCACTTGTTATGATTCAAGTGAGATCTTTCTTTTTGTGATTACTGCTTTCCCATACTCTCTGTCAGTCAAGGATGGATGTATCCAAAGCCAACCTATTTTTTACATTCTTTTAGAGCAACAAGGACAGGTTTCTAAACATTAAGAATTAAAAATGAGGAAAAAGAAGCAGACTTTGTCATTTTTGAAAAATAATGAAAATATAAGTCTGAGACAGTCCATCCATTCTAAGAATCCTTGTCTAAGTATTAGATTAATTCCCAGGGAGAATGAAGAGAATCAGTGTGTGCCAACCTCTAGACTGAAATTCAAGTTTAATATTTAGTTTTTGAAAATGTTCAGCCATTATCCATAATTTCACTCATGATAGCTGCATTTTAAGGTTCCTGATAGCTCTGTGGCTTGAGCACTGAATTGACATTCAACAAAGCTTTTTCCTGTCTAACTTTCAGGCCAGCTGGATATGACAGGAACTCGAACAAATTCCTATAAAATGTGGTGCATCCCAGGAGATTTACATAGATTGGATAAGCTTCAGGTAAACTTTTGAACCAAATTTTATAACTTCCAAGGATTACCTGCAAGGCATTATTGATAATTCCTATGACATTATTATTAATGCTGTGCATTATATACCATTAAATTCTTGCATGATTTTATAATAGAAGAAAATATTTATTTAATTTTGAGGGAATATTGTTGTTAACATGAAAATATAGAGGAAAAGGCATCATTTATTATTGTTTAAAGCTGACGTTTGTTGTAAGTAAGTGTGAGACAATAGTATGACAGACAATGTAACTAAACCTTTCCCACATTTGGAGAATTCGCAGTCTCCTGAATATTGACATTAAATACTGAGATTCATCTAAAAATTTAATAATAGATTTCTACTTTATTCCACTTTACTGTACTATTGCACATCTTTGGTACTCAAAATATCTTTTCTCATGTGAAAGGTCCTTAGATTTGTGATGAAAATGATTTGAACAGCAATATCAGGTACTTATTGGAAGAGTGACTATCGCATTTTAAACACTGTGCCTACCAACAAAGAGACCCCAGGCCTGTGGAATGCAAGTGTACGTAAAACACTGCAGTAATTTCGTACTAACTGCTGTATATTTACTGCATCGTTTTTGTAACCTGAACAAGAGCAGGTATTTTATCAGGCAATATCTCCCGTTACTTTGCTTATACAAAGCAACAAGGCTTTGTATAAGCAAAGTAAGGTTATGCCCACTTGTCACTTGGGCTGTATTGCGTTGATGTGTCCAGAGAAGTAAGACAACTTGAAAGAAGAATCAGTGACAGCCTTATTCTGAGGGAAACTTTTGCCAAGGATATAGGGTGATTTCAATCACAAATTTCTCTATAGGAATCACAAGAGAAACTATGTACTCTGTCAGACAAGCCTGAATATTTGCTGTGTAAAACATCTGAAAATCTCTGTATTGGTTCAGTTCATACTCATATTGCTTATTTGTTAGCTGTACAGTTTACTGTGTTTTCAGGCCTGGCAACTTCATAACTAGATTATAAAGTAGCTTTGACTGTGGGTTATCTTAGTTCCTGTTGCTATTGTTGAAAAGGCTGGGACCTGAAAGCTAAATGCGTGTCAGGTAGATGAGTAAAGGATGCAACAGAGATGGTTCAATTCAGCTCCCAAAGTATAGCGAAACTGTATTTGTTCAGCATTTTTTCTTCTGACAGCTTGCAGCAGTAAAAGACGAGCAGCAACTTAATGTTGTCCACCCACAGCAGCAAATAATTTCAACAACTTTATCTCTAATTTAATGACAAACTCCTTTGGAGAACCTTTCTCCTTGAATATTTTTCTGACTGCCAAACCACACACAAGAAAAATCACTAGTTTGTCCAGATCTGTTTTTAATCTGTTACACCTGCACAAAGAATTGAAGGAAGGTGCTATTGTACTATACAATAACTAGAGGGTAGCATTGTATAGTTTTGTAGAAGCAATCCTAACTAGAATGCTTTGCATTTACTTATGTAGCTGTAGCTACTTATGTAGCTGCTGAACATCAAGGAAATCTGTTACAAGTCAATGATTACCAAGATTTCCATGACAACCTAATAAAAACAAACAAGAGATACAACAGAAAATGATGATTGGATGCATCAGAAGAATAGCACTAATTAAGCAGCAACACATTCTTGGAAGGAAATGTTGAATTATATAAAGAATCAGCATTCATTTGGCATCTTACACAATACTACATTGTAAAAGGGAAATTCAGCAATCAAACCTGCAGATGTATGTCTCTGACAAGCCATTTAAGTAAAGCTCTCTGAAACATTAAATGGATTCTCTTTGGGAATCTCCTAGACTCCCAAATGTACTTACCTCCAGATGCAATATTCAGCTGGTGTCTCCTGGGGAGAATGTGATTTGAGGGAAAAGGGTTGATCTTAGCACAATTCTTTTTATTTTTACCATCTGATCTCTTCCTTACTTAATCTCACTGAGGTTAGCTGAGCCAGCAGGAATGGGAGAAAGAATTGCAATAAACCAGACAACATTCTGAGAAAACAAATCTATTTTGCTTAGGTTTTTAAGTTAAGTTGTTATTCCACTGATGTATTATGGGAGAGCTGAGGGGTACCAGAATGGAAGATATGTCTTTTAAAGCAGAGTGCACCAAGAAATTACATGATTTTACCAGATTATTTGGATCCTAACTACTGTTTCATCATAAGCAGCATTCTTCATGAAATGATCCCTGAATACAGATCATTATATAACAGCAATTTAAATGCCAGCCTACCAGGCAATATTTTTCAAGAAAAACTCATTCTGAGATGGTAATTACATTTTCTTAATCTGTTCCTCTCCAGTATACTGCATTATGATATCATCTGAAAAACATGCTGGATAACCAAACTATGTCATATCAACAATATGCTTTAGATTTAGAACAAAGTTCAGAAGATGGAGCCCCTACCCATAGCATACTTCTTATCATAAATGAATAAATAATAAATAAATTAAAAAATTAACCTATTGTCATTCAGAAGTCAGATTTTGAGGTAGCCCATACAAACTCATCTGAATTGTCTCAAGTTCTGTGCCAAACCAGAGACTTTACTTATTTCTGTTACTTACATGAGAATGCATTTATGGGGGCAAATATCTCTACATTTTATCTGCTTTCCATATGCCTAGGACCAGTTTAAACAGGCAAAATGATAAACTACTCATTGTTATTCCAAAGGTCTTCTGTGAAGTATTTACAGGAAATAAAATTTGTGATTCAAGAAGCAAGACATATGTTAATTCTTATACAATGGAGAAATCAATATTAAAATCAGGATTGTGCTGCTTCTGAGGCTGTATTCCCAAAGATAACAAAATATCGACTTAGTATTCTCAGCCTGGAGCAAACAAAACCAAGAAAATTTGAACTTTAACTAATAGAATGTATGTAGGTCACTCTGAAAGTAATGCCTCCTATTTATTTCCAAGGAAACTACAACAGATAAAAGAACACAATAACACTACTTAATAGAGCACCTTCTCAGCTATAAAACACTATTTTTCAACAGTCACCATGAGCTATGCATTTTGGCCAACCATGAACAAGAGTCTGCATGCCACATACATAAAATCCTGCACCAGTATGGGTGTCTCGCTGTTGCTGTGGCCGCTGCTGAAATGTACCACCTGCTGCCTCACTTTGCTCACATCTGCTGTTTGATCTCTAGAAACGTTCAGCAAACATCAGTGAATGTCAGTGCATGCTATTTTTTCCACATGGAGGAATTTAATTCCACTCTTTTTCTTCATACGTACTTCCATGTCAGGCTCCAATTTGTCAGCCTGTCCCTCTGCTTCCATCTGTCACACAGCAACAAAATGTAGCGGAATATTAGTGGGAAGGTTCAACATCTACTGCTTTACCATCAATGTCCGCCTCCAACATGGCAGTATAGTAAAATAGAAGGCACTGCTTTCAGAGCAGCCCTTGTAATTGCAGCTTCTCTTGATCACTTCCTTCAGAATGCATAAAGTTATGACATCCAGACTGTGAAGGTGTATTAAATTGATTTGCAAGCTTGCCTGGGCCAGAGCCCTGTCTTACTGCCTTCCTATGTAATGTCAGGCATGCCTGTGGCACCATATGAATAATCATATTAGTAAATAAAAAGTATCAAAACCAAACAAAAATAAAAAATAAAAATTCAGAAACTGAAAAAACCCTACTAAATTCATCAAATTAGATTTTTGATCGGATCATATTTTTTAATGGTTTAGCCATTAGCTCTGTCTTAGCCCCTGTAGCTACTTTTATCCAAAGCAGTTGTCAAGTTAAGGATCTATATTGCAGAAAGAGCATACTGATAGTTCTGGTAGACAGTTTACTTCTAGTATCCATCAGAGGATATGAACCAAAGCACATTTCAGTTGCCTTTTCTAGTGACAGGGCAAATGTTTTAAGCCAAGTTTGTGACCAGCAAATTAGTGTGCATAAAATGTAGACAAAAAATGCTAAAGCTTTAGCACTTAAAGTTTCTGATCACACAACTGGGCTGCTGTTTTCTGAGGATCCTGATATTGGTTCAGCTTAGTTTTACAAATATGTGACCCTGCATAAACTTGTATATTCTACAAAGGCATTAATCAAAACTTGCTATTTTGTTTTATTGCTATCTGTCCTAAGTCTCAGCAAACCAAAGAGAATTACAACCATACGACCAAGTTATCAGTCACTAGCAGATATCACTAAGCAAATTTCTGTGTGCTACACTAGGAACTAAAATCTGTCTATAAAAGGAAAATAACAAAACAACTTTCTTCAAACAATAAGTCATCTGAGATGAATAACAAATTTGTATAAATCATTATTTGATTGCAGTTTCTGTAATACTAGAGGGGAAAAAACGGATAAAAATTTTCTAAGTATGTTATTCACCATGTATTATTCACTCAGTTTCACTTAATCATCCAGCCTCTGTAGGTGCCCAAGGCAAACCTTCAAACCTCTGATTTATTTTTCGTCTCATTTAGAAGCTGTCATACAATTGCAATGTATTAGTTCCAAACAGCAACAATTTCAGAAATGCACAGAACAGAACTGATCGATTCAATTATTCTGTACTGGAAGAGGAAAATACCCCAAAATGTGTGAAATGTTTGAAATATTTCATGCCAGAAATAAATTAAATTTAAATTGAATCCTATTTTAAATATTCATACAGTTCTAGCCCTACAGTCCTTCCTGATTCCCTAAGTTTGCTAGGCATGAATGAGAATTCTTGTAGTACAATACTATTATATTTACCAAATAAGTGTTTTCTTTTTCTTCATTGTTAAGTCTCTGGCCGAAATAATATGTATTTTTTGTTTTTCCTGACATGTAATAGCAGTCTCCTATCTATATTATGTAGTGTATAAATCAGTTTATTTTCCTTTCTATAGTGTCCATGACCAAGTACATATATTTTATGGTACAGTCACCAGATGGAACTCATTTACAAAATGTAGAGGGTCAGGGAGCACCAACAAGACTCTGAGGTGCCAGACTGCTAGGTAGAGGTTTGCTCAAGGAAAAAGGGTAGCTTTTATTTCTTTACTTTGGGATTTAACCTTTCCAAAGTTTTATGTGAGTTCCAGCCTTTGTCTTTTCCACTGAGATTTCTGTACAAGTTGTAATCCTGTTTGCATTACTTCCAGAAATCTCGGTCTCATACTCAACAGGCATGTAAAGATGATACGGATGTGTGAGTGCAGATCCAGTCCCTAGGCTTCTGCTTTGATGCAGTGGCTCTGATACATCTGGGAAGCTATGAGCAAACTGTGCATATACCTCACAGATGGCTTGCATGTGAGTTATAACCCTGATGCATTTGGAATGGGTCAGATAATGCGTTAGCACATTGAAATTCAGTAAAGACATAGGGAAAATATCAACTCCATTCCTTCTCTTCCCTCAGATTGCATTCAGTTTCCAGGAAGGCACCTTTGGCATGCATTCTTATATCAGAAGGGAGGGGAGAGAGCAACTCTTTAATCTAGTACACTGTTTTTTAAATCATTCTTTTCTGATGTATAATGTACAGGATGTAGAGCTGCAGAGAGCTGATGCTTGCTTAAAGTAAGTATCTTTCCCCAAAAGAGAATGGAATGACCCTCACTAGTCTAAGGAAATAAAATCTATACCGGAGACAAAAGACTCTGCCTTTAAAAACAGTGGGCTGAAACCAGCACCCTGCATGGTCTGCAGCTGCAGTCTTCATGCTGCATGATATAGTCACCTATCACTTACTCTGTTGATCAGGATATCCACTGGAGAAGCAGCTACCAGGCAAATTTCTGTTCCCTATTCTGTTCACACTACAGAACCAAGCAGTGTCAGCTGGTGATATTTATGGTGCCTGGAGAAAAGTAGCAGGGAATTCTGTGTCCAGAGGAGCATCCTCAAAAGAAATAGAGAGGAAGATTTTTGTTTTCTTTACAAAATCTTTAAAATGATTATTTTCAATACAGAAGAAATATCACAGAATCACTAAGGATGGAAAAGACCTATAAGATCATCCAGTCCAACCATATTTATTTATTGGGCTTTCATTTCAGGGAAAGGAGGAGGGGAGAGAAAAGTAACTTCTGTTGATGCTAAACTAAGCTGGAGTAGTTTCTTCAGTGTCCTAGTTCAGCAGTGGATTATTTGCCTAGACCCATGGTTCCCTGACTGAGAGCTGTAGAGACACTGCAAAAATAAATGCATAATTTCTGCAGCATGAAGTGTTCCATTTGACTTCTTTTGTGGCCTGGCCTCAACTATTTCACAACAGCTACCGGTATTAGATGAGAGAAAATCCCACAAGTAATGAAGAAGGGTGTAAAATCTGACAAACTGTAAGGTGTATAAGTGCAACAAACAGGGTAGAAAAGAACTAGGAGATCAAATACAATAAAACAAAAAGCTATTCTTATTGGCGCTGAATAAGACATGCTTAGGGTCTCTAAGAAAGATTATAAGCATACATTTATAAAATCTTGTGTAAGGAGCTGTAAATATTGGGAATTGCCTTCTGTGAATTGTCTTGGTCTGCCTGTAGGAAAAGACAATCCCATTATTACTAACAGAGGCCATAGCTGGAAAGGTGAAAGCAGAACCCTGGTAATTCAGCCCAATCCCACCCCTCAGCTGAGGAATCTGATTCTCTGGTGAGCTTTCTCTTATTATGAAGCAAGTGAAAATAGGATTCTGCAGTTGTAAACTAGCAGCAAACTAGTGTATTTCTAGTGGTTCTCGTTTTAATGCAAATGTAAATTCAGAGAGATGGATGTTTCTATCATTTCAACACTAGCACAGAATTAAAATATCAGCAATATCCATGAATTAAATGGGCCTCATCTCAACACTTTTTACAGCAATTGAGATAGCATTTTGTATATTTTGTTCACAAACAGCAATAAATATATTCATGAGCATTGTTTTTTGTTATTGCCAGGATTTATTATGCAGCACTTATTTTCTTGGTCTTGCATAAAACAAAACAAAAAAGAAGCATGAATTCTTGCAAAGCAATTTCTACAATACTACCAGTATGTCTAAGATGTTGTAATCCTGCATTTCTGCAAGGACTGTATCCAGCATTCTTAGATGGGCATGTGAGTATCTCTGAACAAATTCATTGTTAAGATATCATATTATTTACTAGATCCAAAGCACCTGAAACATGCTGTTGTCTACCACTCATGTACACATCTTTTAAGATTAGAACCCAGACCACCAGGAAATGGCCTACCCTTAGGCTGTGATGAGAAAGTGTGGTTGCCCTTTACTCCTTTGTGGTTTGAAAGAAAGAACATAGAATTCAAAAGACTATGTTCTAATGATGATTAACTATGATCTAACTATGATTAGACCACAAGTCTCTTTTCTGAAATAAGTGGAGACCAAGCGTCAGCGAACAAGTCCCAAGAGGGGGATGCTCACTAAAAGGCAAACACACGCGCTGCTGGGTGGCTTCTTCAGATCTGCATGAAGCTGATGAGATAGCCCATGTTGGACCTGAAGCTGAGGCCGAGCAAGAACTGCCTGTGCACGTATGGGCTCTTCAGAAAAGATGATAGGAACATGGCACATTCAAGAGCATTCTGCTACTTTTCAGAAATGTAAAGATTCTCTACCTAATAATTAAAAGAGAAACCAGGAAAAAGGCCAAACTGCAATTATAACACACAGCTTTTTTTTTTTTTTATCTTTTTCTCGTTTTTCACTCCATTCTGTGGAAGGCTTTGATACACATCTAGCAATCTGGGAACACTTAATTTAAGTAAATAAACAAACAAACCCTAAAACTTACCATCTTCATCACTTTACCATCTGTTCTCTGGGTGAGTATTTTTCAATAAGGCAAAGCTCTGGCCAGCTGTAGCATAAGCCTACTGATTTTAACAGGGTATGACATGCAAGTAACTAGAGGCAGAATCTGATCATTAATTTGGTATTAAAGCCAATTTATTCATTCTTTTATAATATCTTTTACAGAGTTTCCTGTCCAAAATATTATATCAGTTCAAAACAAATTAGTTTAAGGTAAATTCAGTTAAAGTGGTTCAAAACTCCTGAGTGGACGCACTTAACTTGTTTTAAAACTGAAACATCAACCTAGGTTAAATTGATCTCTTGTAAGAATGAGCAAAATCAATATACATGCCGACTTTAACCTGTTTAATTCACTAGGTAAATTGGTTTAAAAAACCTAATAATTTCACATCACATGCTGAGACTTGCTTATCATGGTGAGCGCCATTGTCTTCCTGTTTTCTGGTAGCTCTGTCTCTCAGCCTCTGCTCACTGGCCACACTGCCTTTCCAACTCCTGTCTCCTTTGGAGCTTATGTCTGAACATTGTGCAGGATCTGGTACCACAGGAATGCTGTCAGTGAGAGGGACTCATGATAATCATGACATTAAAACAGCATAACTTTACATGCACTTTAAAGCTTCAGTTCTAAATGCTGGATTTCCTGTCTAGTGGTTCTTGGACTTTCTGCACAGAAATGTGCACCTGCTTTCTACACCAAAAAAATAGACCTGTTTAGACAAAAGAATGTTCCGAATTGCTGGGAAGAGGAAAATAACTTGCAATCTTCTTTAAATTGCTGGCTCTGAAATACAAATGCACATATGGTTAATTAAACAGGAATAAAAAGTGAGAAGAATCTGTATGAAAACTTAAGCTTCTAATGATTAAAACAAATTATATATATATATATTTTAAAAGTATCACTATTTCCAATTGCTTCATGTTCAGAAAGAATGAAATTACAAGTTGGCTGATTCGTAACTTGAAACAAAATACCATTTTCCCAGTTAAGTGCATGGAAAGCATGCTGTTTCTTTTACTTGATTCAAAGTCTCATTCCTTGGGAAGTGCAAAAAGCCACTAGATATGAAGAACTGTGAAAGGGCATCATACAAGTTTGACAGTTCTACTAAGAGAACATTATAAAATTGCTTTCTGATTGGCATGTTGTATGTAGAAAATGGCACAAGTTTGTAAGGGGAAAAATAATTAAATTCTTATGATAAAATCTAAATTGTATTTTACTCTGGAATAACTTACAATTCAATTGCTCTAATTTTTATTCTGTGACTGTAAAAATATGTGCTATATCTCATTTATTTCATATTTTTGGAAGCAAGAAGCCCTTTGAAGATACGCATCGATAATTTTCAACATTGTACTAGGAAACTCTTGTCTTTGATAGCCACATAATGAGTAAAGGATACTGCATCCTTTTGCAAGACTTCTTCCAGTGAAATATATCAGTTGTTAAAAGATTCATACCAGCAAATATTTCTTTTCTGCTCACATTTAAAAGCAGACAGCAATTTAAAGAAACGTGGCAAGACAAAAATATTAAACTGTAATGCTTTAAATAGAAAGTAATAGGAAATATTTCAGGAACATGGTAAATGATGAGAAGAGGATGAAAACAGTATTTCCCAGATAGGCATATCTGTACTTCTTGTAAACATTATGCAGACATTGCATTAAGATGTCTCCTGTCATAGCACAGAATGATTGATAAAAATGATTCAGGGTCCAGACAGTGATAATACTGAGCAAAAAAACATGGGGGGCGGGGGACGGGCAGAGGGCAGAAATCCTTTTAGATTGACCTTTAACTGATAAATTGATGATGTCCTCATTAGCAGCAACCCTGCTGCTTGCCCTCAATAAAAGATAATGTCCTGCTGTTAACACTATTCCCGTTTCTGTGATTTAACACTACTATTACAGTGCAGATTCTACTTAAACGGATTAAGGTTTAAATTAAGATAAAATATTGTTGGGTCTGCACTGTTTGTCTCTGAACCAAGCAGTATGATTTCATTGCCTGTGACTGAAAATCTGCAAGATATAGGGGCATTTATCCAATGACATTAGAGCCAAGGTTTTCACAGGAAAACCTTTCACCTATACAATAGCCAATTTGTTTAGTATTTGGTGAGTAATATATCAAGGCAGTCTGTTTATGATTAACTGTTACCCACAGTTTCATCCTTTTCTGCCAAAAAACAAAATAAAACAATAGTAGAATGACTGTATTTTCTTAGAATGCAAAATTTGTAGGGTTCACAATGTAGTTAGATAATGACTGTTGCCTATTACACACAACAGAAACACTATGAACTGCCCCCCTCTACAATGATGAAAATACTGAAAGAGATGTGCCATTATTAATTTGTTTTAGCAACACATTTATTGGGTTTTGAAAAAAAACATTTTTAAGAAACAATCCTAATTGTCATGGCTAACCAGCTTCTATGCTTATTTGTTAATTAGACACTAGACATGAAGAAATCTCTACATTGGTTTGAGTCTTCTGATGCTTATATAGGGACTATCACTACAGAATCCAAAATGTCGTGGTCTAACCCAAGCAGATAGCTCAGCACCACACAGCCATTCACTCTCAGGTGTGATGTGCAAGAGAATTGGAAAGGCAAAGAACTCATGGGTTGAGATAAATACCACTTACTAGGTAAAAGAAAACCCATATGCACAAGCAAAGCAAGGAATTTATTTGTTCAGCCACTCTGGAAAGCAGAGATCATCATAAGTAATAGTTTCTTGGAAAGAAAAGCGTCATCACTCCAATCACCCTCCCCTTCCTCCTCCACTACACTAGCTTTTATTGCTGAGCATGACACACTATGGTATGGGACATCCCTTTGGTCAACTGGCTCAGCTGCCCTGTGTCCCCTCCCATCTCCCTGTGCACCCTCAGTCCTGGTTGGCAGGGCAGCACAAGGAGCAGGAAAGTCCTTGGCTTTGTGCAGCAGTGCTCTGAAACAACTAAAACATTGATGTCTGATCAACACCGTTACTATCAAAAACAGAGCATTATACACACCACTATGAAGAAAATTAAAATATGTCTCAGCTAAAACCATAATGGAAAGCAATACAGTCACAGGATAGAGCAGCATGATTTTAAAACTCTGGTATTTTGTTTCACTGGTATGTACATGCCACCACACAACATACCTACTTTGGTCAAAAGCAAACACACAAAGTAATTTGACAGATGTAATTGCTTTCCACAAGATAAACATGGTTTAGAAATCAATGCTATCCCAAGTATAACTTTCCACTATAGGAAAGTTCTTGCACATGAAATATATTTCCAACTCATAGAATCATAGGATGGTTTATATTGGAAGGGACCTTTAAGATCATCTAGTTCCAACCCCTGCTATAGGCAGGGATACCTTTCTCTCGACCAGGCTGCTCAAAGCTCCATTCAGCCTGGCCTTGAGTGCTTCCAGGGACAGGGCATCCACAACCTCTTAGGTCAAACTGCTCCAGTGTCTCACCACCCTCACAGTAAAGAGTTTCTTCCTAGTATCTAGTCTAAATCTAGTTTCCACTTTAAAGCCATTTCCCCTTGTCCTGTCACTACCTGACCTTATAAAGAAAGTCTCTCCTCAGCTTTTCTGCAGGCCTTCTTCAAGTACTGGAAGCCTGCTGTAAGATCTCTGCAGACTCTTCTCTTCTCTAGGCTGAAGAACCCCAATTCCCTCAGCCTGTCCTCATAGAGGAGTTGCTCCAGCCCTCTGATCATCTTCATGGCCCTCCTCTGGACCCACTCCAACAGTTCCACATCCTTTTTGTGTTGGGGGCTCCAGAACTGGATACAATACTCCAGGTAGGGTCTCACAAGGGCAGAGTAGAGGTGCAGAATCATCTCCCTTGACCTGCTGGTCATGCTTTTCTTGATGCAACCCAGGATATGGTTGGCACGTTGCTGGCTCATGTTGAATCTTTCATCAACCAACACCCTCTAATCCTTCTCCTCTGGGCTGCTCTCAGGTCATTCTCTACCCAACCTGTATCTGTGCTTGGGATTGCCCCGACCCAGGTGTAGAACCTCACACTTGGCCTTGTTGGACTTCATGAACACCAGAACATAAATATATATATTTTTTTTCTTCTCAACTGAATGGACAACATCCTGATCTCACAAGTCTCAGTATTATGATCCTGTGGGCACTACTTGTCAGTATAGTCTCTCAGAGGTGATGGCCTCTGGGTGGTGACAGAGGGTTACCTGTTGGCCCCATGACCAGCAACAGGCTGGAGGCAATTTCCCTTGCCCCCTCCCCCCCCCCCCCACACACACACTCAATCTGGTAGGTGTAAGCCAGGGGAAGGGGCCAGAGCTCCAGCATCTGTTTTCCCTCAGAGGTGTTCTAATGACAATATTGCACTGAGTGACCAGAGCAGTGGGCCCAAGGCTTGGGTGATGAATTGGCTCCTCAGATACCCTGGCACTAGGTAATGCCACGTTGGAGACTCTCATTCCCCTTGTCTTTCTATGTGTAGCAGAAAAAAACATGTGATCTCCACTCTCTCTCTCCAGGCTCCTTTTCCAATTGCTTTATGAGCCCTTGGTCCCTCTGGTAATCAGCTCCCACATGTGCCCTCTCTTTCACCATGTTAAACAGGGCTTTAATCAAAAGGTTCACTATTTCATCCTGGATTCTTTCCAGAAGAGGAAAAAAAATAAGAAAATCACACATAATTGCGAGAAACAGCTGTCACAAGCAAAAGGTAGGCAACTAACAGAGAGAGTGACTGGAATAACAATATCCAAAAGACCTGAATAAAGTGATGTTATTCAACGTGCACTTTCAAATAGAATTATTTTCAGTTGAGAAATTTGTGAGGTTTGACTCTTATTGCAATTTTTTCAATGCATATCTTTCTTCAAGGAATTTGTACCTGACAGTAGACAATTTTTTTTTTTTTTAAATCTCTATTCCTGACAAGAGTGGAATCTGAACTTGCAATAATAACTTGGGCAAAATTTATGGGTTTCACAATCCCATTAAAAATGAGACAATTCATAAAGATCTATTCTGCTGCATTCTCAGGAATTTCAGATTCATGTTAAATGGTCCACTACTGCTATTGGATGTGGAATAGATTTATAAGGAGAAATGGCAACAATTGGATCTTTAGTGCTTGAAACTTGAAACTCAAAATCAACATAATCTCAGTTATTCAAAGCTTTCATTGAAAGTCCAATCTGAGTTTTCAGCTATTTTTCTGAGCTTTAAGCAAAAATGTATGCTTAGCTAAAGACATACTTACATGAAAAATATCTAGTTCTATATAAATTAGATATATTATTTTAAATCATTACTTCATGCTGACTGCAACTTTTACAACTACATACACCATGTAATGTGTACTCACTTGTAAAAAAAATTATGTTCAGTGTTCTGTACTTTGACCTTATGTACCTTATTTTCCTTACACTACTTAACATATGCATACCTATGTATATTTACATATACTTAGGAAAAGCATTTCTTAAATAAAAGCAGTGGATTTACAAACTTCCCTTAGAAAAGATAATGCAGTGAATTTAAATACTTTCAATTATTCAGTTACATACTGATTTCTATCACACTGTAGTTAACAGTGGGAGGCTATTTTATAATTTTATGAGCTTAGTGGTAATGAGAAAAAATTATCTTTAGATTAATAGTGTAATTATTATCTCTGTTCTCTTTCTGTAGTTACTCTTGTTATTTTTGTTCATCAAAAATAACTTGAAAATTTCAAATGCTTTGAAGTTGCACCTTTTTTGAAGCAACTTTATGATCAGAGAAGCTGAAAGGCAATATAAATGTTAAATAATGTTTTACACATCCTTTTATATTCCTAACTTTTAACAACTTTCGAGTGCTAATCTGAAGCCCCGGACAACATTTTAAGAGGTTTATTTTGCTTATTTTAAAAGTTATTTAATATTGTAATTAGTGATAATTTTGGAGCATTGCATTGACAAAAAACTAGTCTCAGTTAAATTAACAATAATTTGTATCATTTCTTTTTTTCAGAAAGCATTACTGAGTTCATTGTGTTAGCAGAAGTTAAAGATGAACTGTTCTTATAACCATTGGAGCATGTAGTATAGTCAGAGAAAAGAGGGGAAGAAGCCCAATAGTCATCTCTGGCAAGGGCAAAGTTTTAGGAATTGCTACAGCTGAAGAATGAAGTAGAAGTACTTTTTTCACTGCACTAAAAGAGAGCTTTGATGAGTTGGAGGGGATGGGATTCAGCAGTATATTTAAGAGGACAGAGATATATGTTTGTTGATAGAACTTAGATACACAAGTGCTAGGGAAGACATAAAAATACATGAACTTAAATGTTATTTTTCACTGCTCCTGTTGTCCAGGTGCAGTTTATCTTCAACATTCAACATACATATGGAAATACCACCTCTTAAATATTTTAGAAAAGAAACAAATTTGAAAAGAGGAAAGAAATCAAGAGGAATGAGAAGTTGAAACATTTTCCAAAAGGCCACAGAACTGAGTCTCCTGACAAAGAGCAAGGTCATTCAAGTGTATAAGCCAATCTGTTTCTCAACAATAATGTTGGATAATTTGGAGACTGAGAGCACAATAGCTATTTTTACTGCTATGCTTTATAGAAAAATAAGAGAAGTGAAACTGCTAACATTTAACAGTTGCGCACCCAAAGTATTACTGCTTATCAACAGAGTAGTACCAAAAAACTCTGCAAAGCCATCTCAACAAAGCAAAACTACACATAAAAAATATTTCTGTCTCTTCCCTTTTAGTTTATAAATTTACAATTTTTTTAAAGAAAATGCCACATCTTAACTTCAAGAAACTATTTTATTACAACAGGAGAGGAATAAATACTAGATGTCTTAAAGAAATTAATCTCTTTTTCAAACATAAGGGTGTGGTATTTTGTTACCGAGTTTTTGTTGTGTTGTTTTGTTTATTTTAAAGAGAAAAAAGAGAGCTCTCCATTTTCTACCAGCAACAAACTCTTGGAAAAATTTGCTTATGAAATTTAGTAAAGGATTTTTTCTTTTTCCACATTGCATATAGATGTCTTGAATCATCTCTGGATTTCTCCTGTGGCATTAGCCTACAAATACAGGAACAGCTCTATTTCAAATTTCTATTGAGATCAGCCCTTAAAAAAAAGTCACACGCATGCCCATTCCCTTTATGCACAACATACGAAAAATAGAGTTTTCATGCTGCAAAACAGGAATCAGAAGTTTAATCTCTGGAGACAGAGCTCTACCTTCCAGTGAAGAATTACCTCCTCTTTCCTTTTATTTATACATTTATCCTTGGTTGGTGTTTATGTGTTTGTTTTGAGGGCTTTTTGTTGTTGTTGTTTTATTATTTAGGTTGGTTTTTGTTTTCCTGTTTGTTTTAAACCAAAAAAATACCCTCAACTTGACCAATGGTCTTTTGAAGAGGCAGTGTTACACAGTTGCAAGTTGGAGCTAAACAAGAAAATGCAAGTATTTTGGGGGATGTAAAGAAGTTAGATTATTTCTCTTATAAAGTTAGTCTTAGAGGTTTAATTCTGATACTACATAACATGTTTCAAAGGTCATAGCATTAAAAGCAAATGCAGCAATCCACATGCACTTCCCTAGAACTTGCGGCAAAGAAATCTTACCTATGATTCACATAGGCTTGTGAATACTCACAGGAAACCCCGAACCTCATATGTGAGCACCTCCTGAGGGAAAATTAGTCATTTCACACAGCACTAATGATAGTTTGCCAGTGTTAAATTAATGGCATCCTTTGCGAAGAAGGTAATAACATTTTTTCCTGATTAACCTAACTGGCTGCAGGACTCCACTGTAGTTCTGTTAAAATTCATCATCAAAACCATTTTTTGTGTAGTGCCTTGAATTGGAAATCTTGATTCTCAGAGCTGAGAGGGCAAATGGCAGTTTCTGGTGTTCTACTGGTTTCTGTAATTACTTGTGATCACAAACTACATTTATTCTCATAAGATTTAGTTAAGTTGTAAAATCAAATGATATCCTACAAATCCTCAGAATAACTTTTTACATCAGCAAATCATTCAGTCTTTTTCAGTCCAGTCATCTCCAGTATGAAAGACACTGTATGAACCAAAACTGACTTCGGAAGCTGAAACTTGATGCAGTACACACAGGTTACATAGATTAGAACAATGTAGTTCACCAGGTAAAGAGCTTATATATACCTATTAATTTGATATACACTGCATTTTTTTTTCCCTCAGATTTCTAGCTTTCTATTAGAAGAAACAGAATAGAAAAAGAAAATTAGAGTGAATGTTTTTTTTTTTTTTTCAGAACTTTCTAATATACTACTATGCTATTTACTGTGTGCTTCTTCTTACGTAAAGGACTAGGGAAAACATTCCTAAGGAATTCTGTGTAATATAATAGCAAAATTCAATGGAAACGGCAACAACAACTAAGCTTTCAGTTTGCAGTGAAGACTCATTTGTTCTTTTTTCCTCCAAAACATCTCTGTAGTAAAATTCCTTAATATTTTGAATTAAATTTTTCTTTGACATATTACCAATAACAACAATCTTTCAATGCTTATAGAAAACAGTCTGCAACAGCTAATGTAGAAATGAAGCTGCATTGGCATGAAATATATGTTAAGAACAAACAAGTGTTAGAGAAATAAAGATGAATTTTATGACAAGCATTAAATCCTACTAATTTTTCTCTTGGGGACAGATGCTCTGGGCCATATCCTATTTCTTTTACTTTCTGTTTGAGGTTTCTTTAGGACTTTAACACATATAAAAGAGAAACCTCAGCAGTCAGTCCAGTTGGTTGAATAACATCAATTACTGAAAGAACATGAGCAATGCTTAGTCCCCACTTAAAATTGATGGGAAATTTACTTTGGTGAAATACAGCACCAATATCTAGTTTGGACCTTCATGGTGAGTGCATCAGCTTTGTATAGCAATATTAACTACAGGAACATAAATGAAACAAGATTACTAATGGAAACTAACTCTGTAAAGGTGTATTTAGAAACTTAATTATTTTATTAAACTGATTCTCTGCTAAAGGACCTTACATTTTTCTTGATAAGTCAATACGAATCACTTCACGTCTTATTACCCATGAGATCTCCAGAGAACTCAATTTAAAATTCATGGGAGACTACTATCTAATGATTCATTTCATTAATAACTTTTCTCCCTGGTTTCTAGGCCACATATATTCTGGACTCTGAAAGCTTACCCTAGTTTTTCAGAAGAAGATTTTAATTGCCTTGTTTTTTGGCAAAGATAGAATGCTAGATCAGTCTCTGAAGGTCACGACAGCAGTATCAGAAAAACTTTAAAGTGTGTTCAAAGAGAATTCACGTGTACTGATGATGCAGGGTTCCCCCCGCTGTCATCCATAGGAAAGAAATCTACTTTAAATTGTCATCTCACTTTTCAAATATATAGTAAGAGGGGTAGCAAAAAGGATTTGACAGCTACAAATATGAGAACATGAGAATTGATAGCTATTTAAAAAGTGACAAGGAGGGTAGACTCAAAAGACAAAATGAACAAAACTTTAGTTCTTCCATAAGTGGAGATAAGTCAAACAAATTCTTGTTTCTTCTCCAGATGTGTACTTTTAAGAGCAGAATACATTTAGTGCCCAGTTCTTGATATACAGAAAACTATTTTGACTCACATCATTCCATGACCAAGATCACTGTCCGTGCTTTATACCTGATGTGAAAAAAATTCCCAAAGTTAACTGTGTGCATTCCTGCAGACTGTCTAAGGATGACCCATAAAGCATACTGTGCTGTTTGGTAACCTCTACAGGGAGCTGTGTGCACAGCAGCTAACATGCAGAGGAGGATGGGGTTTACAAACTGTTCTCACCTGGGTCAGGCTGAGGTAAGGGTTTTCTTTTACTCATAGATGTTTAAATTATTAAGTCAGACTTAACTGCATATTTAAAATCAGAATTACAACTAAAACTGGGCTTGTTGGAACATCTCACATAGTCATTTCTATAGCTGGTAGTTGCATTTCTATAGACAGTAGTTCTATTTCCTTTATCAGAAAGCACAGCACGTAAGTACTTTAAAAAGACATACAGGAAACAAATTTCAGTCATGCTGCTTCTGAGACAATCTCATATTTGAGATTCCATTGAAAGCTGAATACAGAATTGTTTTGTTTCTCTTATGTAAATCTCTCATGAAATCTAGAGCCTTTCCCAGCACAGTATGCCCTGAGCCTGCTTGCCAAAATGCCACAAGAACAGACAAATCTTCTGAATTTGCCCATTTGAAAATTGGACACCTGTGAGGGGCTCCTCAGAGTTGGTAGACCATACATCCCTTTCATCTATACAATCATTTTGAAAAGATGACAAGATCCATTTGAAACTGCAGGTTCTTTTATATCTTAGAAACTGATGGAATAAACAATGCCATAAGCTTCTTGAGTGGATGCAGTTTAGATTTTCAGCACTGCTGATCTGAGCCCTGTGTACTCTGTATTCAGTCAGAAGTTGGACACGCCATGCAAACGCCCCCTTCTCTTTCATTTCACGTGAGTTTCAGCAGAAGGTTATCTAACTAAAGATGCATGTTGACTGTATAATCAAAGAAGATTAAGATTTTATAATTATGAAATAAACAAGAGAGTTAGGCAAAGCAGCTTATAATAACAAAAAGACAATAGATAAGATGCTTACCTGTATTCTGAGCTGGCTTATGAAACTCCAACAGAGCAGATCTCCAGAAGAGATCCTTGCCCACTGGTAGTTAGCTCTTAAATGGGTCTAGGAGAGGTGGAGCCAGGCTCCACCCCTTTCTGCAGCACAGGTGAATTGCTTTCACCTGTGCTCCCATGGCTGACTCATTGCTCACCTCAGGTGATCAATCAGAGGTTGAGGCTGTGACTCAACAGTTCCCATACACTCCACCCCTTCACGGCATGAACCAATGCTCAGGTTGACTAAAGGGTTTTTCCTAATACAGAGATGTGCTATATCACGACGCTTATACAGTTTCCATTGTGACGCATGTTGGTACAATTCAAGACAAGTGACAATTGGTGAATGTTCATATTCATTTATGGGCCAGTGCTCGATGATGTTACTGGAGGCACGCGATCATGAGGTACAGGTCTATCATACGTTCCATCAGTCCCATGTAGGCCATCACTGGATGTTGCACGTGATCTGACAGTAATACTAGAACGCTTTGATGACATTTTGTTCCCTCCAGCGATCCTGAAGGCTTAAAGACTCACAGGGAGTAATACAGATGTTTCAGGGGTACCAGGAGGGGAAGGTCTGTCCTCCAGGGCAAGATACAGGCCATATTTCTATCCTTCAACATTTCTGCTTGTACAGGGGCATGTTCCGGCTGCCTGTACCACACCTTCTGGCCAGATGCCTGCGGCTGTATAACTATATCAGGCACCAAAGGGGGCGTGCTGATCTGCCATAGGGACATGATGGGAGTCCCTTTAGCAATGAAGATTGGAGTGTTGACCACAATATCAGTAGGTCATGTACCTATTACTGGAGGGACTACTGAGCCTCCCACCTCCAACAATCTCTCCCAAGGTGCAAGTAGGCCACATCACTTCAGTCCTACCTGCACCTTCCAAGGTCATTTTATTCTATGGGTGCCTGGATCTAAATTCTCAGGGGCAGGGAGCAGAAGATTATTTTCATTACCAATCTGGGGTCTTACCTGATGATCAGTGCCCGTAATTTCGATTCTAAGCAGGGTGGGCCCATGTTGTCTGCAGCATTCTCAGGGCACTGGATTTGCTGTCTCGGGGTCTTTCATTCAGGTCCCACAAGGTTTCATACAGTCTTTTCGTCCACCCCGGCAGGGACTGGGAGTCTGTCTTCAGGGCAGCCTTAAGAATACCGTTATAACATTCAATGAGGCCTGCCCCCATTGGATTATATGGCAGGTGGAATCACCATTCAATGTTACTCTCTTCTGCCCAGCACTGTATCATTGCACCAGTAAAATGAGACCCTTGGTCGCTCTTGATGACTTGAGGTGTCCCACAGTCAGACATCAGTTTAGTGAGTGCCTTGATGCCTGGTTTACCTTAGGCACTGGATAGGCCTGCAGTAGCCCACTTGCAGTGCTGATGCAGGTCAGGGCATACCTCCCCCCTTCAGACCAAGGAAGGGGCCCAATGTAATCGACCTGCCATCGCTGGAGAGGATTGTGTCCTCTAGCAAGATGGGCTATTATTTCGGGCAACAATCTCGGTCTCATCCTAGAGCAAGCATTGCAATCCTGGCATGACTGGACGATGTCAGGCAGCTGTAAGGGCAGTCCCCATGCTTTAGCAGCTGCCCACATTGTCTTTTGTCCTGCATGCCTTAGCTTCTGATGTAACCAACGGACAAAGTTCTCAGATGGTGAATTCTCAGTCCATCAAACTCAGACCAGTGTGTTGGCTTCATCATTTTCCAGTGACTGTAGGGGCTGATGACCAGAAATATGGTAGACACATGTAGTCCTGTGTTTGACTATATTCCATATGTCTAACCACATGTCTACCTGACTCAATCCTCAGTTATCGCTGGCAGGTCCCCCTTTCCATGCAGCCTATCTCTAAGCAGAGAGACCTGGGACACCTTGCCAGTGAAGGCTGATGCAAACGCTTCGAGCTCTTTCTGTAATCTCATCCTTACCTTTGTCCACTGCCATTAAATCATCTTCCGCACCCATTCAGCAATAGTCCCACATCTTTCTTAATCATCCTGTTACTACTAAGCTGGTGGCAAGAACTCTTTTTTTTGGTCTTTTTTGTTTCTTGGCATGTCTTAGACCAAGCTGAGGTTTTGTTAACACTATCCCTATATCCCCGGCAGTACCCTTTCGTAGTCTATCCCTGTTACCACTTCTATCTCTGTGATTATTATTATATTTTTACATTGGAGCTCTGTCACAAGCTTTAAAATGTGGTTGAAGGAATGATTTTTTTAGAAGGCAAAAAAATCATACCCATGCTATGTACACAAAGTAAGCATTCTAGTAAACGTCATGACAGATAATTATTTTTGTTTGAACTGTGAGTGAAACTAGCATTTTTTTAATAAGAAAAGTATTGATCAGCAATACATGCATAGATTTTCACATTTTCACAATGTGTTTAATTTTCACAAATTAAAAATTATCTGAACCTCAAATCACAGTAAAGAGATTAATATTTTTCTCAGGCAGAAGTTGAAGTCTTTGTTGTTGAATACAAAAATAAAAATATATTAAATACATATGCAGGTAATCTCACACAAAATTCACCAAGCAATTTCAAAAAATATATAAAAAGTCTTCAGAAAAAGTTTTACCTGTTCAATACAATACAATTTTCGCCATCAGATAGCATGGCATAGTCATGTGTTATGGTAGAATTTGGGCTGGGATGCTCTCAGTAGAGGGAAAAATATCAGGCTGCACTTTTCAATCTTCAGCATTCCAAAAAGTGTGAAAGACAGAAAGCAAGTAAGAAAGAAAGTTTCAAGTTTTGCCTGTATTTCACTTAATTCAGTTATGTATCACATTTATTTAGTACTCCGCTCCAGCGCTGATACAGATCCAGAACACAAAAGGAAAAAAAAAATATTTGGACTCAGTTAAAAATGTTTGCTGATACACTGAGAACACTGTGTCTGTTAAGTCCCTATAATTCAAACAACATCTGTTTTTCAGTCTATGCTCACTTTTGTCTCATTAAAGAAAAAGTTTTGCCCAATTCCAATGTAGTAAAAAAGAATTTTAGAGCTGTTTGCATATTTTAAATCCCAGATTACTTGATGTATGTGACAAATCACATGGTTAAAGTATTCTAGATGGCAAAATCTAATTAATTGGAAGATTCTGCCTCCTTTTATTATGAATGCAAATTAAAGCAGAAGGAGAAGCAATTGAGAGAAAACAATAAGAGTAGACAAAGAGTAAAGGCTTGGGTATAAGTCTTGCTAACCTTTTGCAGTAAACATGAAAACAATGGTGTTATCCAGGATGAGACTTTAAAAATGTTAAGGATGCAAAAGATAAAAAAGCAAAAACCTTTAACATGCTGGGATTAATAATTTGTGTGTGTGTGTGTATATATGTTGTGAAAAGCTCCTGGCTAGTCTCAAGTCTGCAGGAAGTAAAACTAGTTGCTAAAATAGTTACTTCTGTCAAACTTAACTCTTACAAGGTATTCACGGTGTTTGTATGAAGATGCTGTATGTATGAGCTTTATGTGATAAAGAAAGACAAAGCAATTGAGAACACCTAAGTGAATTGCCTCTCATCTCTCTAAGCTGACTGCATGTAGCTTAAAAATTAATTCTGCAAGGATAGGTGGTACAGGTCATGTCCCAGAGTTGCATAAAAGACACTCAGTGCTCATTTAGGCAGGTGGTTCTTCCTTCAATACGTGACTGAAAAAAATACTGTAACATCTGCTTATTAAAAAAAATCTTCATTTCCTTAAGCTGTAGAAAAAGTAAACAGCAGAAGTAGCATCAGAAGAACAAATAAACATGCCTTTTTAATTATGAATTATAAGATTATAAGCATCATTGAAGGTGTGCCACTATCAGAAAGAAATACATTAGAAAATCCCCTATGCCAATCTCATGTTAGGGTTTCTGGTACCTGTACTCAGGCACAGCAGAATCAGGAATGGACTCAGTGAAAGCACATGGGTCTCATGTATTGAAAGCAGAGCCACTGACATGTAAGAGTCCTGTTTGTATATCACTGCATTCAACTTTCTCAGGGTTTATGCTAACAACTGCAACGTATGGTGCCATAGATGTTGGGTGTGTTGCACAGTAACTCTGGGAACCCTTTTATACTTGCAGATCAGGTTCTTTCATTGAGAAGCAGATGCCTCAACAACAGTGCTTTCTGTCAGGAAGTGTAAACCTTAACTCTTTCCATAGTGACCACATAGTAATGTTAAAGAATATCATAGTTATGAAGAAGATAATAAAATGAAAGAAAATAATCTATTAAAAATGTATTCAAACTTTAGCAAACTTATAATTAGGGCTTTCTCTGTGAAGCCTAGGGAGAAAAACTAATTATTTTCAGATTGTGTAGCTGATGCAGAAAATTTTGTAAGTAATTATATATTTATTAGTAATTTAGAAGAGCAAGAAACTGTAACTCCATGTGGTCTGGAAAAAAAAAAAAAATCTGCCTCCACTAAGAGATCTTCTTTTCCGAAATTATGGGCTAATTTTATAAGAAATTATACATTAGAACATATTGATGTACTTATCTTGCAGGAGGGAAATAGTGTAATGGAATTATTTTAATATAATTTTGTTCCAAATCTTGAGTACAAAATATTTTAATGTTGTTCTTCATGAGAATGAATTATTGCATACATTAATTTTGATACAGTCTGTCTTCATATGAAAATACATTTTAAATGAAAATAATTTTTAAAATATTGTGCACAATGATTATAAATTATTAGTATCAGCAGAACTTGTGATTTTTATCACAAAATGATACAAAATGTACAAAATATCTGAAAACAGACTTCAGTTGGCAGTAAATTACAATCAAAGGACAGTATAAATATGTGGTCAAGCTGCAAGAAAAATCAAACAAACAAACAAAAAACCCAAACACATGCAACAGAATGTGAGTGGTTCATTTTCTAACTTAGAGATCCCTTGTTTTGTAATTAGTTTCTTAAACGGAAGAGCTGGCTGTTCCTTTCATCTACTTTTCTTATATTGAATAAGTTTGACCATTAGAAGCTTTTGTTAAATAACAGCCTTGAGATGAGACGGATGGCTTTAATACTCTCTATATATTTGCTTAACAGAAAAACCACAATGAGAGCTGAGTTCATCAGTATGAAAAATAAATAGACGTTCTTAGGGAAATGCAAACCTAAGTGCCCAAGAATGTATTTTAAGAGGTTAAAGGACCATGTCCACACTAAATGCTCCTAAAGAATGTGAACGTGTATTATGAAGAATTGATTTTCTTTTGTTGTTTTATAAAACAGAAGGCCAGTCATCTTACTGACCTTAAAGGCAGTAAGTCCTGGTCTTGGACCAAGGCTGTGCTAAAGACACAAGCAGCTTCAGAGGAATAAGAAAGCAGGGGAGAGAATTTCTGATGTCTAAAATCTTCTTTAAATTCAACTGTTATCAGCATTTCTTAATTTATTTTTTGAATGAAGGTTCTTGTTTCTGTTATTGTTCTTATTATCACTGCTAGATGGTTCCATCCAGTCCATGCCATACTATGTTATTTCATCTTAAAAAACCAGTAATATTCATGGGAATATTCATGGGACTGTGTACATAGGCACAGTAGTCATTAAACATCTTTATTATAAATTCCCGATCCCACTAAAGTTGATAGATTATTACATCAGGTGAGAACTGTTGAAAATAGTGTATGAGGCTGTTGAAATGAAGGAAAAAGAGGAGAGGAGAATCAGGAGGAGGCTGTTCTCATCTTAAGACACTGGTGAATGACTTGCAGCATCCCAGGGCAAAACTAGTCAAAAATTAGAGAAGTAAACTGCATGAATTTTGTATCTTCTTTTTTAATTACTATCATTTAAAATGCAATAAGAAAAACAAACCTGTTATTTTTGTGTTGATTTTTTTTTTTCTATTGTAATAAGCATTCACGTGAAGTGAAAAAAAGGAAATTTTTAATTTGCCTTCTGTTACTTGATCAAGTAAAAAGAAAAATAATTTTAAACATGTTAAAAAATCAGCAGCAGTTTACATTCTAACTAATCTCTGCAGATTTCTAGTAGATGAAACACTTAAAATAAGACTTCAAATATTTGCTGTCAAGACACAATTTTACTATTGAAGCAATAATGCACTACAGCTTGAAGTCACTAATACTGCCCAAACTGTTGCTGTATTGGAACACATCTTTGTATTCCTGAAACTATCTTCCTCTATGCTGACTTTCACAGGTTTTGAAAGCATCAGTTTTATAAGAGAAGTCAAGAAAAGTCATAGATCCTTTATGACTCTGAAAATCACATGTGGTGCCACTCGAGTTGAACACAAACTGGAGGAAGAAAAATCTCTTTTGAAATTTTGAAAAAAAAAAAGTTAAATGAAACATGTTTTAATTTACTCTTCTGTGAAAGATATGTTCTACCCAGATCAAAGACATTATGAAACTTAATATTATAAGTATATAAATACATACTATTTTGTGTTTTAAATATAACATACATATGTATACTCTCAATGCTTATTTTACATCTATGTGAGCCTTTTGTGTGTGATCTTTTGTATATGTTTTGAAATATTCAGCCAAACTTTCTCAACTCAATTCAAAGTACAGCTGGGCAACCAAGCATTCCCTAACCATCAACAAATTTTGAAATATGGTGGTATGAATTCATTATATGTTTAAAGATCGAGTGTATCAACATAATTAGTAAGTTAGAGCATGATCATTCAAGTTAAAGTATAATGTGTCTGGTTGAGAGCTAGCCATAAGAAGCTACTCTTGCATGGAGTAATATACCAGCTGTAGTTATAAAATCCTGTTTTTCAGCCTTATGCTGATTTCTGTCACCAGTTGTTCCTGCTGAAATTAACCGGTCTCACCAGAAAGAATACTACCTAAGGTAGCAGGGCATATCTTTTGTCTCAAAATACCTTTAAAAGAAGAACAGAATAAACTTTATATTTTTGTGCAAGAATTCATGGTTGCTATTTGCAATATCAAAATGATAACCTCAGCCACTGAAAAAAAGGAGCAAAAAGAATATATTGTAGAAAAAATGGAAAATTGTCATTAAACAGTAAAACAAACAATAGAAAAGATAAAATGCACTGTCCTAAGCATTTGAAAAGCATCTAAACTGATAAAAGAATAACCTTCTAAACAGTCTCCAAGGACACAGAGGCTGCAAAAGAGCTGTCTTTTTTTCAAAGAATAAGAAATCCCAGACCTGACCTGATGCCACAGAGTACCTAATCAGTACATCTCTTTTAGAACCAGGGGAAAAAAACTTTCTATTTTTTATACAATAGCTATGGAAATATTAGTTAAAAATCCAATATATAGACTTGTGACAAAGAAAAGTAATGACTGGCTGCATTTGCTAATGATGATATCCACTGCTTAGACTGGGTAGTGCAATTATATGACTGCTTTGTTTCTTCTTCATTTCTTTCTTCTCATTGACATTTTTCTCCATTGTTAATGAAGAGAAAATGTTGTATATAATATGTTTGCACAAATGATATAATAATAAAAAAAATAGATTATTAAGGTTTTTTGTTACTCCTCCAGACAGTAGAGATTAACTACAAGGTTCATGGGTCACACACAATGCCTTTCAAATGCATTATGGCATTAATCCTCTCCCCCAGTGTCCTAAGTAGGAGAGTAAGACAGGCTATAATGATATGGCAAGGGACTGGCTTGTTACTCAGTTTATGCTTGAAAGTGCATGACTGAATTCGTAGTGTCACAGACTACATTAGCAATAATTAGCAGTGTTTTCAGAGAGCTCGACACCAACATGAAGAAATGGTCATTGAAGCATCACCCCTACAGAGACATAAAGGGCACATGCTCCAGCTAAGCTTTCAGAGACATAACATTATGTGCTGCAGACAGAAGAGATATTTATTTTTTAGGAAAAAAAATGTAACAAACTACCAGGCAAGGAGATATTAAATGTGATACAATAAGAAAATTGAAGACTTTTTTTCTCCTTTGTATCTAATTAAACTAATTTAAAGCCTAAACTGTAAAAAACACTAAGTATGTTCTTCTATTTAAAAAAAAAAAAAAAAAAAAGCCACTCAAAACTAGATTGTGTCAGATATAGTCTAAAAAAACCATGCTGAATTAGGTCTACATGAATGACAAACAGTAAATCTAAATGAGGCTTTTAGGTCTATAGGAAGTTCCATGAAAATGAAATCCAGTTCAAGGCCTTGCAAACTACTTCAACACAGCAGGAAATTACATTTTTCTTTCTTATTGGATTTTTGTATAAATTGTTTCAGAACATTCAGACTTACAAGAAACATTACATGAGAATTAGATCCAGCAATAAAAACTGAGGTTCATGTGGCTTAACTGCATAGCACGGACCTACTTGCCTGCTACATTCTGAAGTCTGCTTTCATCATTCAGGATAAACAAGGGTTCATGCATGTACCAGGGGGGAGATACTCAGACGATGCAAAGCAGAGTAGCTCTGCTGGCTTCTCTGACACCGTGATGATTTTCATAATGAAAGAGTTATGGCTCTATTCCTCTTACAACCTAACATTTCTTTCTACTAAATATGCTAGAAATCTTTTTTAAAAAGAAAGAGCATAGACAAATCACAATCAGTCAAAATATGGGAACAAAAAACTGATTTCCTAATGTCATGGTTTTGTGATTTTTGGTTTTCGGTATTCCACATCATAACATCATGTGGGGCAGTGGGAGTTTAACTGTTAATGCTCGTGCTCTGGGTACCTGCCTGGAAGAGAAGAACAACTACATTCCCCAGGGGACTTTGCGGTCACAGAGAGTCTCGAGATACAACTCCTGGCAAGGTCACCTGACGCGCTCTTCTTTGCCTGCTCGTGGTCGGCTCTCCTCCCTTTTCTCCCTGCTGCTCAACTGGACTGCGCATCTCACCTCAGCCCTCTGCGTTGTGGTGAGGCCTATCCACCTTTCGGACATTCTCTCCCTCATTATATTTGATTTATCAGCTTCAAATTTAATTATATTGTATTATAGTGTGTTATCTTGCATTCTGATAGTATATTTAGTAAATTAGTTTGTTTCTCCTCAGATCGTTGCCGCTGTTTTTAATTATTTTGGGGTCCCCTGTTCCCTTTTTCCAGAGGCGCGGATCTGCGGATCCCTCTGCCCCGCTAGTCACGGAATTGGGCTGAACCAGCCCGTAAACCGTTGACACCTATTGTCTGTAGTCCAATATGGATGTTTCCTTTTTTTATGGTCTTATATGAATATTGATCAAGGTAAGTTTATCCAAAGGAATTCCAAGGAAACACCATTATGTTCAGCAAATGCCAGACAACTTTCACTGTGTTTCAGGCAACATGCATGTAAAAGTAAGCTATCTGCTTATACCATAAGAAATAAAGGCAGCTCCTTGTACTGAACTTTCAAACAAGGAACTCAGAGGGAAGACTTTGTCTACCAATTAGTTTGAAAGTTATATCTACATTGAAAAGAGTGAGTTCTGCTTAGCCATCTCAACTTTATTATCACTTGGTCTTCACTTTGTCTCCTTTCAACTTCTGGACTTTGCATTCACAAAGCAGGACACTTGACAAAACAAAAAAAGAAAGTCATAACTCCCCAGGAGAAAAAAAAAAAACAACAAAACAATACAGCAAGACCTGCTTGGCAAATATTTAAAATTATATTTAACCTTGAAACCAAAAACAGTGGCAACTTAGGCCTAATGTGGCAATATCTACAGGAGAAAAAAAAGGTCCCATTTCACCCTGCAAATGGTGTGAGGCTTCTGAATCTTTCCAATCATACAAAACCATGACTGTGCTTTCTGGTGGAAGCACTAGAGTTCCAGGTGTGCCAGTTTAATGGGAAAAAATGGCTGACATGGCTTTCCCAGGTTAACCCCAAACAGAAAAAATCTTATCAGTTTTGATACAAAACTTATATTTTCCAGTGGCTTACTCAAGAGAATAAAATGCTATCTAAACACCTCCTGAAGAGAGATATCCTGCTTGGCTTCAGTTTTCAATTCCCGAACCATTTTCCTAAGCAGTAATCTTTGTAAAGCATAAACTTCAGGACAAAGAAAAAAAATGGACAGTTATCAAAATTCAAAAGAAAAATCAGTGTCATGCAGAAAATTGTGTAGATTCATACAACTTGCAACTAAGGTGAGAAAGAAACTCCTTGCCCTGGATATCATACAATGTCAAAATTTATGTAAGTTCAAGGAGTGGCAGAACAACTGCAGGAAATAAAACACATAGATATTATGCCTTGTAATTAGAAATTTCATAAGCTGCAAGTCACTACCATGGGAAATAAGGAATGGAAGAATCACTGGCATTTGCTCTGCTTTAGGTACCTGCTTCTGGCCACTGTTTAAGACAGGCTGCTGGATTAGGTAAACTCATATGATACCTTATGAACCCATTCTTGAACAGTTGAAATTTTTCACAGTCTTTTCAGAATAAGAATAAAAAATGAAAAGTGCTATGCATATATGCAACACGTATCCATGAGAATTAGAAACTCAAATAATACTCAATATCAGCTCTATTTAAGGACTGCTCTTGGTTTCCGGACCCCACAGATTGCCAGTAGAAATGTATTTGTCATGGGTCTAAAAAATTATGTTAATTAATTCTCAACACTGCTGGAGGATTATATTCTATTTGCTGATTTGTATGGCTATAAAACAGAAGATTGTAGAGATAATTTGAATCTTGACCTGATTATATTTCCAGCTATTTCAGTTCAGATTTGAATTTTAACAAAGAATAAACAAACAAATAGCAAACATTACTGATGCAGAGATGTATAAAATGAAGTTTTATTTTTTTAAGCAAATAGCTCAATAGATATTTATTAAGACTTTTAAACCAATAAACAATTGTTAAAATGTTGAGGAATTGAATCATCTAGTCCCTATAAACAATCCGCATGACCTTCATATTCACCCATAAGAGAAAATTACTAGAAAGCATTTATATCTACATAAGATAGTGTACAGACTTAGAACTATTTAAGTAACATGTACCTAAAATAACACATGAAGAGGTCAGCAGCTCTGGTCTGATTCAGTAACTCTGTTTAGTGAAATAGAAGTATTTCAAACACATTTGGTTAAATTTGGATTGTATTCACATATCAAACCAGGAATAGGTTAAGCCAAACTATTTAGACTTCGTATAAGGAGCATGATGTTGAGAGATACTTATATTGGCAGTCTATTAAGGCTAGTTTTCTGTGTATTATGCAAGAGCAGTAAAAAAAAAAAAAATTAGTCCACAATGGCTGTCTACTGCTGCCACTTGCACCTATCATCTTTTCTTCACTTCTTATTTCAGCAGAAGTGTCAGTGTGACCATGAGGTGAAGCAAAGCATGGATATTAGAAATAACTTAAAGGAATAAATAAGTAATTAGAACCCCTCCAAAAATAAGTGAAGCTTTATTAGCCTATGGCATGTGGATGAGATTTTCAGTGATTTTTAAAATTAATTACTGTGATAATTCTTTGTTTCCTGGGAAATATTTCATTTTTTAGACATTTAATTGGTCGCCCTCTCTGACTAGTACAAAATTACCTAATGCCTGATTTCTGTGAAGATATTCTGGTGAGCAAGTGGTGAAAGTGAGAACAATTCCATTCATTTTAGCAACTAAACAACCAGGCAAAAGTTTATAAGTAAGCATAAAATTAGAAAAGTTCAGAATAAGTTAACTCTACAGATGTGATTTTTTAAAACGTCATGGCACAAATTATAGTAAAAGAAAACACTTGCTACTGATGACATAATACGGGGTTTTTTTTTGGATGGTTGGTTGGTTTTTTTGCCTGTTCAGCAATTATATCTCTATCTGCTGAACTCTTCTTTGGCAAGAAGACACAAAGACGTCGATTTGTGGGCTGTTCCCTGCATATGATGGCAATTTGGCACAGGTAGCTATTGTGAACTTTGTAGAGAAGACAGTGTACTTTTGTCATCCCGTAAGCTGTTGCTAAAATTGTGGGTTCTCAAGAAGGAAAGTGAAGATTTTAAAAAGCCATTTGACTTTGAGAAAGTGGTTTCTTTTTTTTCTTTGTGAACAAGAGGGATAGTATCTCACGTAATGTTTCAAAGCAAAACAATGATTAGTGTGTGTTTTTAATGCATTCTGAATTATTTAAAATTATCTAAGAAAGTTACAACATGGTAAAAGTACCACAATCATTAGCAACTAAAAATTCAGTCAGCATAGTGTTATCTTCAAACAGGCTGATTTTTTTGTGTGTGTGTGTCCTGAATAAATATTTCCAATTCATGTGTAAATTAACTTCTCTGATTAAGTAAAACAAGAAACTGTATATTTGGTAAGATATTATAATTCCCAGTAACGTAAGTCACAGTCATATTAAATACTGTATTTACTTAGATTTTAAGTTCTAGAACAGTCATTCATTTTGTACTTTTTGTTTGTTTTTAATTAAATTTATAACTCCAGTGTTTCACAGTGAAAAAATTAGGGTCATTCAATACTGAAGTTCATTTATACTGAAGGATTACGGAGGAAACTGTAGAGCAGAAAGATGGTCTTGAAATTTCAACAGGGAGATCAGCTGAAACAACTGTCATTTGGGATGGTGGAGAGAATAGGATAAGGATCTTCAACTGAGAGACTCCAGACATCATAACTCCTTCCTGAGAATTTTCACTAGAATTTTATAATATAACATTAGACCGAATTTCATATCAGAAACTGATTTATTTCATGCTGAGGTAATACAATAACATGGTGGCACACAGCTGGAGGTGTCACAGCTTCTAGAGACACACCTACTGTAGCACTATTCCTGCCTTCAGGAAAGTTGTACCACAAAATTACACAAAATTCTGCAAAACACATGAAACTGAGTCTTCCTCTCACTCAATCAGGCAGAAGTGAGAGATTTATCAGAATTCTTTTCCTGACCTGAGATGGAACAAAGGGAGAAAAAAAGGTATCAATTGTGATGAACCTAAAACATTTCAGAACAATCAGCATATTTAACCTAATTGTATGATTAGTATATATATGTATGTATGTATGTATATATATAAAATACCATGCTCATTTCTAAAAAAAAAAGATTGACCAAAACATTGCTGCCAGCTCTGTTGGGAGCATCCATGAGATGAGAGTCTGTTTATCATATGTAATATTAAATATATTTTTCCCCTTTTTTAAAAAAGAAAAAAATAAAACATTTGCAACTAAAGGCTGCTCTAAGGTAGTTATCACTAGATTGGAGAAACTGCAGTTCATACACACTGCTTTTCCTGTGTAACTGAATTTCTACAGAATTTTAATTTTACTGTAATATTACACAGAGACTTGCAACACTAGACAGGCAGTTCAGCCCCCAGAAAGCCTTTTATGTTGAATGACAACCTTTTGGCCTTTCAGCGGACCTCTTGAAAAGATGATTACTTTGAAGAAGATAACAGAGGACACGACTTGTCTGCTCAGAGAAGAAAATGTGCTTGATAAGTGTGGCAATGCAACAGAACCTAGATGCTCCAAGAAAGGGGTACCATGGCCCTGATTTTTCTTCTGCATTTTTGATGCTAACATAGACTGTATCTGAGTTTTAGAGACAGGGATGGTTCTGAGAAGATTATGAGTTCTGCTGCCTGTGGCAAATGAGAGAACTATATGGATTCTGGCAACAATTTAGGGCTTCCGTCACCAAACATTTCAGCAGACAACTTTGAGCTGACCTGCAAGCGAGTGACACTTGCCATGGGCTGAAGGTTCTGAGATAAGAGGGGATTTAGAGTGGATGGCTAAAAAACAAATTACTCAGAAGATGCATGTTTTGACTAGAATCAGACTGTAGTAATGCCTTGCAGTGGGACAGAGGGGCACTCAGAAGGTCTATGAAGCTGTAAAGATGAAAAGGGGGGCAGGGCATTGTGAGGTTAAATAATTCTACAAAATTATTAAGAGGGTTTGAACCTTTGGGGAATGGTATAAACCCCAAGGGGCTGTATCAGGAAGAACTGGACCAGCTGCCAGGAGCTACTGGCCCACCTGGGCACCCTCATCCAGAACACTGCTGAGGGAGCCAGGGCACATGTTGTTCCCTTGAACCTGTTTGCTGACAGAAGTGCAGTTGCTACCATATAGATTAGCCCTCATTGCTAGTCCTCTAAAGTTTGGTTTCCTAAACAGTTAAGCAATGAGTAAGAAGTAGACATAGTGTTTTAACAACTTGTTTCTAAACAAGACTTACTATCATAAATCCAATGTTTTTTACAGTCATCCTTCTCTTACTTTTCAAGGGCTGGAAGTAGGTGTCACAATGGTTTGTTGAAGTCATTTCATTTCGAGTTTACTCTAAGGTGCTAGAGAGTGAGGAATGAAGAATGTATGTTGATATTATAAAAAGGTGAATTGCAAAGTTTAAAGGCAGCCATTAGAAATGTGTGCTGGCTAGTATGTGTGTCATATTTCAAAGGCATATTTCAAAGCCACAATGAATGAAATAAGAGTTCCTAGATTTCAGTGCCACTGATGATAGGTTTAGGGTTTCCATACATGTGCACGTGTAAGACAGAAAGGGTTCCTTGCCAATAACAGACTGGGAAAAGAATCCTGTTTTTTTTTGCACTTGCCTGTCAGTATGGATTGCAGCTTGCTTCAAAGGGTGGAGTAGTCTAGAAATCTAGTAGTGACACATTGGCCACAGAAGAAAAATTTTACACGTTCGTAAATACATATGTGAACATAGACAATAATGTTTTATCTACTTGGTAGGGTTTTCTCATTTACTTCATTTCATTTACACTTCGGAAGTGGAAAATATGTTTAAAAACATCCTGCATTTTTGCTATTTTTTTCTGTCATATTTAGCATACTGGAGAATTGTCCCACAGCAGATGTTTATAGAAACACTGCTCAAATAAGAACAAACACCTAGGACAACCCAACTGTATTTCATACTACTCCAGATCTACTATATAGTTTATATATACATAGGTTATGCATTGAAACATGTTAACTGTTAAACTGTTAAATCTTCATCAGTGGTTTTTTTCCCCCACTTCCTCTGAGTAGAAGAACATGCACGCCCATGTGGTGCTACAAGACATCAACACTGCTGAAGTGCTTCTGGAAGCACAGCCTGCACTGAATTAAACCTGCAGCAGAATTTCCCCTTTGGAATTTATAGAATTTCAGCCCTTATTCTCCAGTCTACTACAGTGTTATTCAAAAGTAGCATTTTGAATTATTACTGCCTATTTCTAAATTTGAATACAAGCCCCTATGAGTCAGATTCAGTATTTCCACTTTATTGACTGGGATTTATTTCAAAAGCATAAAATTTTCTGTTCCACACCAAGTTTCAGGTTCTCATTACATTTTATTCTGATACCAAGAGCTTGCATACTTTCATTGGAAATACATCAGTTTCTTCTACTAATGCTGCTCCAGCAAGAATTGCCTTTGACATAAGGTATATATTATAAATGGTAGAACTGGTAAACAAAATCACAGAAAAGCTGCTTGATAGCATAAATCTGCATTAATCTGTAGAAGCTTTACTATGGGACTTTCAACTAATTCAATTTGTGGATATAATATTGAATATTAAAATGAAGTAAAGCATCGTTCTGGTGTATGCTATATCTTTTTCTATTCAAAAAGCTCCCAAATATTCAAGCAAAACCAAATCAAACTGTCACTCTGTAACATATAGCTGAATCTTATCCATAATGAAATGAACTGTGGCAAATATATTAAATAAAAGGCATTCATTTCTCTATTGTCAGCACTGAAATTAACTTGGGGGAAGAGAGAAATAGTATTTATATGCAGCTGTAGTAGCGATTTTGCTTTCCATTTGCATATTAAAACTTGCATTCCAGCAAAGCAAATGACTTTGATAAATTGCCTTACACGTAATTATTGAATCTTCTTATGAGTCTTCATACAATTCAAATAACTTTTAATATGAATCTGAAATTTCATAGAGATAATCTTTATACCCTTTAAATTTTTAAAGTACTTTTATTTTCTTAGTAAGAATTCATAGTGAACATTGTCATATATTTTAAAACTTTTTGAAATTAAAATGTGGTAATTTTTTTTTTTTTTTTTTTTTTTGCGCTATTGACTGATACCTTTTTAACATTTCAGTACTGGATTTATTGCCTTGTACATAACCGCTTATGCATATACTGTCCTTGGGATTACCCAGCTTCATTTCATGAGAGTATTTCTGGTATCACCATGCAAGCTTTATTCCATGTTCTCTTGACTGTTTCATTTTATAAACCAAGATGTCATATATCTGCCTTCACATGACTTATATGAATTTTTTTATCATATTTTCTGTCTTTCTTTACCAGCAACAAAATCCTAGTCAAAATACCCATGCTTCTTAAAGAAGCTGTTCCTCATGTCTGATAATCCCCTTTGTCATTTCTGTCATAGCAGTTCTGAATGGTGACAGCAGAACTTCAGAACCTCAGAATGAGGGCACCACAGCTTTGTATAGCATCAGATCTGCATTTGTTCTCTATTCCTCCAAATCTTAGCAATTCCTAGTACTTATTCTCTTTTCTTGAACCCTACTGAGAGTGAGAACAGATTCACTAGCTTCCCGAAGCGTTACTAAAATCACCACACATGTTCTTCATTATTAACTTTCCCTATCCTAACCCCCTTTAGAGATTCAGTGGTGACAGAATAGATCACAGCTTGCTCTGGTATGCAAAAACAGGGAATTGTTCTGCTGTTGCTGCATTAATTGCCTTCAGAAGCAAAAAAAGAAAAGTATGTGAACATACATAAATCTTATGAATGATACACTCACAAAAACTGTGTCTGCTGTTTCTCAAATATGAAAATCCTTCAAATCCTCTTATGAAGTTCTGCGAAAATTCCTCCTCAGAAAGCAGGAATTCTTCTTTCACCTGTTCTCTCTACATGATGCAAATGAACGAGAGCTGTGACAGTCGTGCAATAGTTGACAATCCTTGATGTTTTATTTTGATATTCTTTCTAGTAGAATGACAGTATCTCAATGCTGTATCAACATCCCAAATCTGGTATTGTAAAGAATGATATATTTATTCAGTTAAGAATTAAAGCAACTGGTTTATATCATACTCAAGGATATTTTACCATTCTACATGTCTGAAACAGGGAAGGGGAAAAAATATAATATTGAAATGTATTCCCTGAATATTTTGAAATTATGACATTCTGAATAGAGGTGAAAAAAATAGTAATTATACACAGGACTGAAGAGCTTTGACTTGAAATCAAGTCTAAATGAAACAGAAAGAGGTTTTTAAGCTTTCTTACAAATCTAAATTTGGAAAAATATCATAAAACACTATTAGATCAGTATCAGTGAAGATTAACAGCTCTTCATTCAGAAACTGTAATTACAGACAGGTTTTCCCCACACTACTCTCTGTGTTGAGTATGAGCACTATCTGTCTTCAGAGGGAAAGTTCAAGCATCACCTCTATGCAGATCTTGTTGCCGCTACTGAATTTTCCAAGAAGAGTGCTCACAGGACAAAATTGTCATAGGATATGTATTTTGAATGACTACCAATGGGAAATACGTGGTCTTGTTCAGAGAAGTTTCCTATGCAACAAACATAATCACTAATTTATTTTAAACGGCCTAGAAATTACGGGCTTTCATGTAAATTCTAATGAATATATATGTCATATGAATGATTTTTTTTTTTAAATGACAGGATTCAACATCAAGTACTGTCTCCATCTGAGATAATCAAGCACTGCTTCCACATAGTGGTTATATTAATGACTTTTCGTATTAGCTGTGATACCAAAGGGCAGAGCTTCATAATTCTGTAGAACGACTTTTCTCACACAAGATGGAACCATATTCAGAATGAGCATTCATATATGAGGAGCACAATAGTGCAAGTAAAGGAAGAGGGTGGCTGACTTCCACCTCTTTCATGGTTTCTTGGGGCAGGGAGCAGAACTGCTTGCAAACTTGTGTTTCTGGGACAATCACCAAACCTGTGCTGAGGAAAGCAGAGTGGTGGACCTGAGGGGCAGCCCCTCTCCACAACTGTGTCAGTGAAATATTTTGTAATACAGAAGAAGAGAACAGTTGGTATTATCAGCACTGCCTCAAGGAAGGGGCACAATTTGCTCACGATAATGATTTCTCTCATTGTCTTTGAGACCCTTTCTTACTGTTATCTTCATGGTCAGAACTGAACTACAAACTCATCAAACATTATAAATAATGATTCCTTGTCAAGATATAATATAAGCTACCTATTAATTTCTTGCTTTATGTATATGTGTAAATATGTGTAATTGTTGGTTGCATTCTGTATTCTACCTCCTTTGTAGTCAGTACTATTTATGCAAAATATGGGTTTATGTCAATGGAAAGTATTTTTGCACAGAAGAAAGTAGACTTACTGAAATGTAAATCAAAACCACAAAGATAAAACGGAATTCACATTCTCTTGAGATTTTCTACAGAAATATACAGTGGAAGCACAATGATGGCTAGATTTGTTACTGTTGTTTATTTCTCTGTAACTAGTACCTTACTTTTGTAAGGAATGTATGTGCCAGGGTAGCACACAGAAGTAAACATTCAGTGCCTGAATTTAGAGCACAAAATTAAAGAAAAAAAATCTAGTAGTTTATTATTAGATAGAAGGTGCAAAGTGTTTTTCAGATCTCCCTTAAGATAAGAGAGAGACCTATTTCACCAGAGAAATGTATAAATAGAAGGAAAAAGAAACAAGAAAATATTATATTTGAAGATTGTATGTGACAACAAAAATAACTTTTTTCTTCTCTGCTGGGAGAGTTCCTTTGAATTCCTTAATAATCTGACCCATATTTGCCACAAATATTATCTGTAGACTGTTCCTTATGGAAACAAGGAATAAGGAACACAGCCTAACTAGGAAAAAAAGAAAGAAAGAAAGAAAGAAAGAAAGAAAGAAAGAAAGAAAGAAAGAAAGAAAGAAAGAAAGAAAGAAAGAAAGAAAGAAAGAAAGAAAGAAAGAAAGAAAGGAAGAAAGGAAGGAAGAAAGGAAGGAAGGAAGGAAGGAAGGAAGGAAGGAAGGAAGGAAGGAAGGAAGGAAGGAAGGAAGGAAGGAAGGAAGGAAGGAAGGAAGGAAGAAAGAAAGAAAATTAATTGTTGAGATGTCTATATTTTTAACAAAATAGATTACAAATAGGCCATGGGTGTTCAACATTTTGGCTTTCCTGGGCTACACTGAGTGAAGAAGAAGAATTGCCTTGAGCTGCATATAAAATTTATTACATAGTTAATGTATACAAGCAACAAAAGTCTTTTTTAAAACATATTTTTTATTAAATATTTTTAAAAGAGCAAGAGACATTAAAGTAGTGGGATATTTGACCATGTTTTTGTGAAACTAAATGCATCAATCTGGTTCAATGACAGTGGTTGCAATTCTTAGTGAATTTTAAAGGTGTTCATTTGAGATTTTTGATGAAATTTTACTCTTCCTGCACTTCATCTTTGAAAATAGTTCACAAATGTATGTATTGAGATAACCAGGTGTGATTGTAAAGTGAGGGACATCTTTCTCTGCTAAGATAGGGCTTATAAAATTCCAGCTGAGAGACATGATCAGATTTTTTAGTTGAATATCTGACTGCAACTCTACAAATACCATTTGAAAATTTGCAAGTCCTGTATTTATGTCAACTGAAAATGGAGTCACAAAAAACTGAAATTTTTTTCAGCAATCTCAAAAAATATTCTCAAACTCCTTCATCAAAACAGAAAGCAAGGCAGCTGCATATTTTTTTTGCTGTTCACACGACTGTGTTTAGCCACTGTATCAAAATGCATAACATTATTTAACCATGACTTGAATTAGCACTGCACTGTGCACTCCTCTTGTCACGGTTTCAAGCCAAAGTGTGCTGATCACACACCAAAGTTTGGTTTTGTTGAACGATGGGTGGGCCCCTTGGGTCAGGCTGGGCTACTTGGTGGAGAACCGGCACTGCAATGAGGGTGTGGGGCAGGGGGCAGCTGCAATATGAGCTGTGCTGGTGTATGTGCAAGCCATGGGATGTGGGTTGGATGTGTCTGATTTAGGCCACAGGTAAAGATCCTACCTTGCTTACCTCCCAGAAAACTAGATGTCTTACTGGATGGCTTTTCTCCAATACTGATGCTGATTATACATTTATATGTAGGTCTTGGAGGAATTTCTGATATTTTGACTTTCTTTTCATTTGAAAATCAGCAAGAAGGGATATATATATTTATATTTGTAATGAAAGCTGGGATTCCATGGTTTCTTGTAGCCCCCACTTATTTTCTGGGCTATGATATAGCTGGAGGCAAGTTTCTGAGATTAATTGTGTATTCTTCAAGAAAACAATGATTTTGTTGATGAAACATGATACTGGAAAGTACAATTGCATTCAATAAATAGTCCAACAAAAGCAGCTTTTGATGAGCTCTGAGTTCCCCCCCTCCTTTTTTTTTTTTTTTGTCTGCTATTTCTTTGTTCCTCCCTGCTGTATTTTCTGTGAAATCATGCCTGAAAGCTATAAATGTAATACACTTACCAGTCATGCAATTTTAAATACAGTTGTACTAGCTAACAGCTTTGAGAACTTCAAGTATGTCCATGAGATAAGCAGTGAGAGAGACCTACCTTCCCTTTCTCTTTCTATGACTGTTACTTCTTCTTAAGGTATGTTCAAAAATAAAAATAATCTGGAGTTACTTTTGAAATTTGTTTCTCGTGTTAGTAAATCATATATCCACTGATAGTTTACCATTTCATTACATGGCATGTGAACGGAATTTTTTTTTCGGAAAATGATTTTAAAACTTTCTTCTTTTTCACTGAAATCTTAAAACAACCAAACCAATCTCAGCAGTCACAGAGCATTTTACCTGTCACAGTGGGTGAATTTAGTTGCTTTAATTAAAGCTGGAAATCAAACACAGATCTGACCATATAAGGGAAACAACACCAATATCTTTAAAACTGACTAAGTGTGAAGGTCACAACTTACATATTAATATATTCTTCCATATGTCCTTCTGTTATAAACAAAGAATATTAAATGCCATTATTCATCTTCTTCTAATGAACATATATTACTCTGGAGCCTAATGAACAGATAAAACATCTTTGTTCATCAAATATTTATTAAAGTATTATTTTCTATGCTTACCAATTAGAAGGGTATTTTATTACAAATTTAGAGCATGCCAATCCTTGGAGACTAGGTTCCTGAGAATGCCTAGAAACAAAGCATGGTCTTCAGCTCGTTATCTTCACATGGCCATTTCCAATATACAAATATGAGTACATAATAACAAAACCAATATTTGGCCATGGAAATAACCAATGGGATTACTTTTTTTTTTTTTTTTTTTTTTTTTCAATCATTGGTTTCACAATAACCAATTACCTCAGGATTCTCTGAAAGTGCGCAGAAGTAGCCTGTGTCAGTAATATTTCCATAGATTTTGATCATGCTGTTGTACCATTACAGCCATAATCCAAATAAATGTAATATGGTGCAACTGTGTGGCTCAGTAAATATATATAAATATATTTGCACCTATAAGTAATACACAGTGTCATAAAAGCATGTGATATAAACTCTATGTGTTATACATGAAAAACATTCATATGCATACTCAGCTTGTGTAGTCCTTACTGCTGACCATTTGTACCTGACAACAGATAAATTTTGTAAGGGAACAAGGTTTCACATCACTACAGAAAGCTAAAATACTGGTGGTAGGCACTGTCTGGTTGTACATGCATGTTAATATGAAGGAAATGCAAAAAATATTCTTTGTCTATAGTCTTAGCTGTTGCAATCTTGTCAGCTTCAGGTGTTTTTTTTTTTTTGGGGGGGGGGGTGTTGTTTTTTTTGTTTTGGTTTTGGTTTTGGTTTTTTTTGGAAATGCCAGTAACTTGCATAGGTTTCAGCAACTAAAATGTGGGTTTTTTTTGTTTGTTTTTTTTTTCCCCCGGTATTTTTGTTAGTTTTTGAGAAAATAACTGTCATACAAATCACAATTAGATTTTCCCTATTGATTCTTTAAAAGTTTTTGACAACAATTAATTTAGAACATAAAATATTTTACATGTAGAATAAATACTTTTTTTGAGAAGGAACGAGCTAAAAACAAATAAGAAACAAACCCTTATAGATAGAATACTTTTAGCAAATGTCTGAGCAATATATTTTGATAAACAACAGTTTTGACCCTTTTTTTTTATGGTGACAGATGCTGTAAACTACATTTACATAAAAAGCACTTACCTGAAATGCCCAAAAAGTCAACCTTAAAAAGCTGTTAAAATAGACATATTTTTTTTTTGTCTTTCTTGCATTAAGCTGATAAGGGGAAACAGGGATTTACTGTGCTATTTACGTAAAGGAAAAAAGTAATTTTTTTCTCCAATGCAGGACACTGGTGCCCTCTGCTGTCTGTTTGCTGAGTATCATAGGCTTTTTTTTTTTTTTTTTTTTTTTTTTCCCCCCCCCAACACCAGCAAAAAAATGGCTTTTAAATTGCTATTAGGGTGTCACAATTATGCTTGGAAATTGCAGTGCAAATGTAAAAATAAGTGGTTTTCTTTTTTCTTCTCCCAGCTTTTACTGACTCCATCAAGGGATAAATGTTCCAGGCAGAGACCTTTGTAATTTATATGCCCTCTCTAAACAGTTATCAATCGTGACATGCAAAGTTAATGCATGGCAGATATCTAAACAAACAATCCATATTTCTTCCGACTGTTCAAAATTTCTTTGCAATCATAATCATGTAGTTGATGATATGTGAATTTGAAACCATTGTTATGGAAGGATAATGTTTAAAACGTTCTCAAGCCAAAGTCCTGATAATTCACTGAAAGTATTTCCAATGATGTTAACATATTTGAGATGCTTCAGAAGCCATTGCTGTAATATGCTGCAACCTCCAAGGGATTTGTCTGCTTGTCAGCTCACATAGTTAAGGGTAAAACACCTTCTTTCAAATTTCAGGGCAGCCCTGCTACTGTCCAATTCCTTGGGAGGACTGGTTTAAAGTAAAAGGTAGGATGTAGCTGGCTATATGAGTGAAAGTTTTCATACAGAATAGTTGAATATGAGAAGAAATGTAATTAAACCACCACATCTGCTTCAAAATGCATAGACAGAGAGTAGGCCACAGCTGCTCCTTCCCTAACAGCTTCTCTCAGAAAAAAAGAGATTATTTTAGAGTTTCTATATGAGTTTATCTATGGTGCTCAGACACAATGATGATGAATGTGGCAATGGCTGCACATGCAGCTCGTGTCCCCAGTAGCTGTTGCAATTGTTATCCAAGCAGTGTGTTATATTTTCCTTGTTCCGGTACCAACTGAGTTTTTGAAGGCTTGAAAGTGGAAATAATGTAAAAGTTTGGGAATCAACAAGATGTTCTGAGACAGGACTGTAGGTTTGAATTCTAGCCCAGGTGCAAAATACATGCAGATTTTTCAAGAACAGTGGACATCAGCAGGGGAGATTATTCACTTCTAAAATGCAATATTGTTATTACAATAAGAGGTTTTATTAGTCACTGTTCAGATGGTGGAGTTGTCCTGTCCTTTGTTTTATATTTTTGTACGCTTATTATTATTCAAGACCTACCCTCTCTCACCTCATCTCCACAGGATTCCCACTTTATACAGACATATGCAGTATGTCTTGATATATGAGTACACTACGATCTTGAAATCAAAATGCATGATATGAGAGGTAAGCTAGGCAAAACTCATTTAAATTCCCTAACATAACAAAACAGCTGTGAACCTACCTCCTGGAGGTACTCTGTGGCACACTCAATACACTGCCAAACAGATGCCCCTGATAGGCTCACAGAGAAGCAAAGGTTGTTATTGTGTACCACACTGCTACCTTTGGTGCCTCAGGAAATTGTTATTAAACATTCTCAAAAAAGCCAAAGCTGTTTAGGTATTCAAACGAGTAATGAAATTTTAGATATTCCAACCACGAGTAAACAATTTACTTTTCTTAGCATTCTCCTGTTTTGTGAGGTCTTAACTCACCCCATATTTTCATAGATGTAGTACCCTGCCCTGTTTGGGTATTTCAGATGGCCAGTGCCAGTAACATCCAGAACTTAATGTTTCCTGAGATGTGTTTGGAAGAATCCTCACTGGTAGGTTCTCTGGTGTCAATTTAGGAAGACCTCTGTGGTGCTGTAGTCTCCCTATTGGAAGAAGTCTCAGACAAAGCTTTTCAGAGAACATAAAATACAATTCTACTCTGGTGGAAACTAAGAAAAGTAGAGTTTTACTCATAGCATGAGAGAGTAATTATTTTTTATTGCTCAGTCAATATGAAAGGTAGCTTTCCTTTTAAAGGAAGGTTCAAGGGCAATCCAGTTCAACAGAATGGGCTTTGTCTGCAAACTCAATAGGATCTTTTCATATTTAGTGAATCTGTAAGCAATGTGGCCATATAAACCTGCAAGAAATATTTGTAGCTACTTCGTCCATGTACAGTTATTCTCTGTTGTGCACACACACACACACACACACACACAAACCCCAATATATAATTTGATATTGTGAAAGAAAATTCAGGCCTTTCACTCAATAAAACACTGCCCACCTTTATCTGAATCATTTTTACATATATATATATATATTTTTTTTTTTTTTTCAGAAAACAACCCTTTCTTTAAATATACCTTCCAGGTCTGTATCTATAGTTCACATTTATTATTCTGTTAACTCTTATGGAATGTTAGGTCATTCGAACTGAAACATTTTACTCTTTCAGAGTGAAATATGTTACTTTGCACTATTCTTATTCTCCAAAGCTCCTGTTGTTGGACTTGGGTGTTTGTTTGGAGGAATTATTGATAATTTTATTAGCTTGGGATAAAATCTATAAACTTTCTGTAATGCTCATGTTTCTCTCACTGCTCAGACTGCTAGAATACATCAGGCAATCCATGATGCAAGCAAAAGAGGAATGTGAAGAATCAGAATTAGAAATCTCATTAGGTGTCTTTGTAGCTCAGGAATGTAACACACAGATTATCATTCATTTCAGAACACAGAAGTCAAGATATAGTATTTCAGCATTTCTGTATATAAATTAAGTGCTCCAGAAATGTAAAGTTGTGGGTTTTTTTGTTTTTGTTTTTTGTTTTTTGTTTTTTTTTTTCTTTTTGCAAAACAACATAAGTTGATTTCAGTCTATTTGATCTTTAATATGGAAGAAAGTCAAACAATTTTAGATCATTATAAACCAAGAAACATTATGCACTTTTCTTATATATATTTTTCTTCCCTAGCTCATTAAATTGATGAAAAAAATAACCTATCCAAAGGAAAAAAAAACAACATTTTTTTTCTCCAGTACTCGCTCACATAGGGATCAGATAATAACTAGAATCAGTAAAAGACTGGAAATGAGACCTGGGGGGTGAAATGGTCTCTGTTAGCATTAGTTAATCAGCTCAGCTAAACTGTGAAGCCTGATGGTGGGGGGTGAGAAGAAGTTGTTCTGCAAGGAAACAATGGATAAAGAAGAAGGTAAATTTCAAACTTTTCATTTGAATCTGTCATAACCAACTCTTTCAGGTCATCTCCATTAAAAGCAACTACAACAACATTTCCATCCTTTATAGATTAAAAACCTTTTGGTATACTTTGCTGTTTTCACATAAAAGAAAATATCCAATTCCCAACAGCAAGAAATCCATCACATCCTTCACTTTATTATAAATTTTCATTCAATAATGAAATTTCAAAAACCACCACAAAAAGCACTAGAGATTTTTGGAAAATGGACACTGAAGTCTTGTGGATATTTCCTTAATCAATACAATAACATTATCAGAAAATGTATCCAAACAAGCAGAATTATATTTACAATCAATTTATAGAGTCATTTCATAAACTGAATTTAAAGGAATTTCCATGATTTGATTTATTTTGTTACTAATTGGTTGGAAATACTTGCTACTATCATTTTATTGTGTGAATTTAAACTTTTGTAATTTCTGTTCACAACTTATAAAGATCTTTCAATATACATGCAGATCATCTCTTTCTTATCAACAGAGCAAGGTGAATGCTGGAAATCTGCTGCTACTTCTCAAACAGCGGCTTTTGTTAGAGGAATACAGCTTTTAAAACAAAGCTCTTCTACTCTAAGGAATTTTCATTAGCTTCTTCAGCATCCTTAAAATGAATTGCTGTTTTTTTTTGTTCTTTTTTTTTTTTATTATTATTATTAAATAGTAAATATCTCTAAAATGTTATGTCATGTGGAAGTGCAATAAAGATTGCATAAGTGGACGGCTTTGCTAGTTCATGGCTGAACATATCTAACATTGTACATTTAGCTTTTCATGTGTTCAGCAGCTCAGTTATACACTGCACTCACTGATACAAAAGTGCACCTCACTTTTCCAGAAACAAGTGCTAAATTTCTCTTCTTATTATGGGATAGATACTCACAAACCACTGAAAGCACTTGATGGGGAAAAAACAGTTTGCAAAAGCACCTCCAAGGCAGAGGTTCCTCTGAAGTTCAGGCTGAAGCTTATATGTACTGGTGTAATGGCAAGTATCACACTCTTTGAAATCTCTGTAGACCTGGCCATATAGGTTTCATTACATTTGAGTATGGCTGAGTGCTTCAAAAAAGACAAATTATGTTTGCAATGCAATACAGTGTGCAAACTGCTATAGAGTGTGGTGGTAAAATCTTTTGGCTTCATTGCTCACAAGTGTTCTCTTGGCAGTAAAGCTATTTCCAGCTCTCCTGCTGTGAAATGTACTGCTATTAAATCTTTCAAATGAAAATCAAAGAAAAACAAACAAATAGCCGTTATTTTTCTTTGGTAGTATTAAAGTTTTGAGTCGGTTATAGCTTCTCCTTCTTCCTAGCTATCACTCAAAACTGTTATATAAACTTTCTAATTTTCAAAACAAATTAAAGCACTTAGCTGCCTGCTCTTAGTCCTCTTGAATGACTAACAACCACTCAGCCAGCATGCCCTTGTCTCTCCTCTAATGAAACAGCGATAATACTTCTTTCTTGCACAGAGTTGTTCCTTTATGCAGATGGAAAAAGAACTCAGAGAATTTCACTTATTCTAGGCTTCACCTATTATCCTTATCATTTTTTTTCTCTTTCTTCTGAGATCCAATTGAGATGTTTGAATCCAATAAGCAATATGACACTGTGGGACGTGGGATGAGTAATACTTTTGGCAGGTGACATACACAGGCCAATTAAAGTTTTTTATGTCTTAAAAATAGTCTCCACCTTAGAATATAAAAATTGTTTTTAAGAGAAGTTATATAAAAGTTTCTACTATTATTTACCTATTATTCTTCTGCTGTGATAAAAATATAAAAAGCGATGTAATTTTTGCAGCAGTCAGAAAGTGAGAAAAAATGAAAATGTTTACATGGTAATACAAACACTGAAGGGGAATAAGAAAGTTTTGAGAATATTCCCAAAATTTACTGAAAAAGCTTGAGGTAAGTAAATGACCAAAAAACAATGATTAGATTATCCATGAGAATGGGAATTTTGAAGTGAAAAGAATATACAAAAACCTCCATAACAGCGTGATCAGAAACCTGATTTTAGTTACAAATCAGGGTTTGTAAGCTCAGCATGAAATGTTGGGATACAAATCAGTTTGGAGGAATATGATTTGACACCCTACAGCTGAGCTGATGATGTAAGTGTTGCAAACACTGTATTGCATTACAAACACAATTTGTCTTTTTTGAGGCACTCAGCCATACTCAAATGTAATGAAACCTGTAGAGCTGGGTCTACAGAATTTTCAAAGGGTGTGATACTTGCCATTACACCAATTTATATAAGCTTCAACTTGAACTTCAGAGGAACTTCTGCCTTGGAGGTGCTTCAGCAGACAGTTTTTCCTCATCAAATGCTCCTAGTTAACAGTGGTGTTTTGAAAGCATGTATCTCATGGTAAGAAGGGAAATTTAGCACTTGTTTCTGAAAGAGCACGTAAGTATTAGTACTCTGTGTGATATTCCTGATATTGTGTACTTTGAAAGGAATTAGCTGTTCTTTAATTTTATAAAATCAAGCAAGCAAAATATCCAGTAAATGTTTCTTCTCTTTCTCCCGAATCCAATTCTTATGAAAAAGAAATTATAGGTACATTACTTAGTGCACAGAAAACAATATATACTTTATAGTATGACTGTTTTTATCTTTTGTTGCAACCACAGCTAACATTAGACAAAAGAAAATTGCCAGCATGCATCATAGCTTACCCCAGTTCATCCCATAATCACCTCTAAGCAAGTGACTGAACATTTAATCCTAATAAACTGTGGTGGTAAAATCTTTGGCTTCATTGCTCACAAGTGTTCTCTTGGCAGTAAAGCTATTTCCAGCTCTCCTGCTGTGAAATGTACTGCTATTAAATCTTTCAAATGAAAATCAAAGAAAAACAAAACAAATAGCTGTTATTTTTCTTTGATAGTATTAAAGTTTTGAGTCGGTTATAGCTTCTCCTTCTTCCTAGCTATCACTCAAAACTGTTATATAAACTTTCTAATTTTCAAAACAAATTAAAGCACTTAGCTGCCTGCTCTGTCTTAGTCCTCCTGAATGACCAACAACCACTCAGCCAGCGTGCCCTTGTCTCTCCTCTAATGAAACAGGGAAAATACTTTCTCACACAGAGTTGTTCCTTTATGTTTATGCAGAAGGAAAAGGAATTCAGAGAAGCTTACCTATTCCAGATTTTGCAGATTATCTTTATTGGTTTTTTTTTTTTTTTTTTTTTCTTCTGAGATCCAATTCAGATGTTCAAATAAAATAAGCAATATGACACTGTGGGACATGGAATAAGTAATACTTTCAGCAGGTGCAATACCCAATAGAGCCTTGTATACCATGACAAACATTACCTACTCAGAAACTGATGCATGTCAAGTACTGCAGATTGTGGAACACTGATTTCAGGTGGAAGATATACTAAATATGTTTTGCATTCTATATTTGAAAAAGAAGCTCTCTCAGCTTCTCCTCAAACCTCCTGTGCTGCAGCCAGCTTTCACTTTCAAAGGAGGAACCTCTTTGAAATTATTCTATTCCAGAGGTAAGAGACAGTCTTGACCTAGTGGTGTCGTATGCAACCAAGGGAAAATGTTCTGCATGTATAGAAAGAAACTGATACTAAGAACATTATGTTTCTGTTGTGGTATCATTATCTTTAATAGAAGTGGCTTTTGAATTACCTCTTGAACTACTTAGAGCTGAGAGATCTGCTGATAAGTTGAAGTACAGTACAGTCCCTGTATAAGGGTTATAAAGCTGCAGATTGAAAGAAGAACCACAAATCATTTCCTGCGGTCTGGAAGGGACCTCTGGAGACCTTTCCTCCAATCCATGCCTCAACACAGGACAAGTTAAAGCAGGTTATTCAGGCTGTGTCCAGTAACAATTTGAGTATATCCAGGGACGGAGAACCCATAACCTCTCTAGGCAACCAGGGTTGACCACCCGCTATGTTAAATAAATCTAAAAAAACTCTTATATCAAGTTGTAATTTCCCATATTGTCACTTACGTTCATTCAATCTCCATGATCTATCTCCATCAGAATTACTCAGGTGGAGATAGAAACATGACCTCTCTCAAGTCTTTTCTTTCTCAGTATGACCAAACCCAGCTGTCCGTGCTTCTCCTCAAGCCTCCTATACTACTACTATACTATCCCAGTTATCTTGGTGGTTTGGCACAGGTTTTATTTCAGTGTGTTTCTATTCATGTTTTACCAGAAATGCCAAAACTGAATGTAGCATTCCAGACACAGTTCTACAAGTGTAAAATGAAAAACAAACAAACAAAATGAATTGCTTCCCTCTATTTATTGGCTGAAATCTTGTTGGTACCATCCCAAATATGTTTGATCTTCACTTTAAGGGTATGCTTCTGACTTGTCCTACAGGTCTTTTCAGAAAATCATCTTCCTAGACTTTTGAACTCAGCTGTACTATTACCAGGAACTAGTCCATTCCAGATGCAGGATTTCATCCTCTGTTGAGCTTCAGGAGACTCTTGCCAACCCATTCCCACAGCCTGTCAATTTTCTCTGCTTTGTGGCATACTTAGTACTGCTCTCAATTTGATGCGATCCACAAACCAGTGAAGAATGGGATGAAATTACATCAGGGGAGGTTTAGGTTTGGTATTAGGAAAAGATTCCTCATTGAGACTTCCCAGGGCTGTAGTAATTGCATGAAGCTTGCTGGAATTGAAGAAGCATCTGGGCAACAATCTTAGAAACACTGCTTGATTTTTTGATGGCCCTGTGTAGAGCGAGGAGTAGGCTTTCATAGTGTTTGTGAGTCCCTTCCAGCTTGGGATATTCAGTATTCAGTGATTCTACATTTCTCTACATTTTCTTGGAGGCACAAGTCCAAGTTGGACTTGTGCCTCCAAGACTGATCTAGCCAGTTTACTGCCTACCTTATCATCCACTCTTCCAGTCCATATCTCACCACTTTATCTAGAATGTATGAAGTGAAAGTAGGAAACAATGAAACCACTGGGAACCAGGAGAAAACTCTCTGTCAGGATCTGTACAATGGCTACAGGTAAGCGAATCCTGTCATTTAAAAGAAACATTTCAGTACTTCAGAAATGAATCTGAAATTTGGCCTATGACTGGAATGGGTAGACAATAACAGAAAAAAAAAAAACAACATTGAGGGTTCTGTTATTTTCTGGTTCATTTGGAAGAAAATTCTGCAAGCATTTCATTTGCTTTTCCATTATTTCTGCATCTGTAATATGATGTATTCTCAGAAGTCTGCAAAAATGTCCTCTGATACTGATGTGTTATTAATGAGGAAAGCAGAAATCCAAGGCATACAGAATTCAATGAAAAAGCTAACTTTAAACCAGCACTCCTTCAGAAAGGAAAACTTTAGGTCTTACTGTATTTCAGATAAAGACTTATAAGTGGTTCATTTTTATTCAAACTGCTTCACGCATTGCTGAGAAAAGCTGCTTGGATTCAAGCATTTTATGACATGTCTACCGTAGGGTAGGAAGTGAAAAAACATTGAAATTTATTTATTTATTATTTTTTTCCCAAATCTTCAGTTTTAGTTACTTTACTTCTCAGGCTTCCCATGTTTTGAAGTCAGCATCAGCTTATTCACTTGTCAAAAGTTCTCCTGAACATTTGAAAAAAGAAGATAAGATGGTCTAGTGTTTGGCACTATGCAGCTATTTTATATAATCTGACAATATTCCAGCTCAGGCTTTCTGCTAGATACAGATATAACAGGTACTTCAGAAGAATATGTCTTACCAAAAAAAAGGAATGATTTGCCATAAATAGTTAATTTCTGCTGAGTGATTTCACTTTGATAGTCCTCCCAGCTGCCCCACAATAAGTCAGAAACAAGTCTCCTGAAATTCCCATCTTTTAGCAGCAAGAAGAGAATGAGGTCCACACAGTAATTGGAGAGATTCTGAAAACACAAAAATCAATTGGTTAAGCTTAAAGAAAACAAAACAAAACAAGAAATTCACAACAATAAGTACAACAATGAAAGTTTGGCCATAGTAAAATTAGATTCTGGCTATGTAAAATGAGGTGATTTACATAATCAGTGAATATGTTTCAGTTGTTTCTTTTACAATATTTGCAGAACAAAGACCAATACTAGCAAAATACTAGCATATTATATAGATTTCCCTTCCTGAAATGCCCCTGATGTAATTAGAAACTGAAAATTCTTGGAGGATATGCATGGAAGAGGCAGAGTGAAAGAACTGAAGCAGCATGAAGAAAGGATGTGCACGTGTGAAAAAGGCAAATCATTCCTTCCATCAGAGGAAGCTTGGTGATCCCCAGATCTGGAGCTTCTTGCTAAAATAAAGCAGCATCCACCTGCAGGGTGGAGGCAGAACTTGGCTACCAAATCTACAGAGTCACTGTTCATAATTGCATACGTGTTATTACTGGTGGCTATGTGTAAGATTTGTCTCAAATTTGGAAAAGTAATGTCAAATTAGCTCTTTGTTAATCTCCTTTGGTACAGGTACGCCAGCAGTGGGGCAGTGTTTTCAGGACACAGAGCCCTCTCTCAAGGCACAGCTGAGCACTGCAGCCAATTTGCTCTACTGCCTTTTCACATCCAAAATAGCAAGTCCTGCTTCATCTTAACACTTCTCCTTCCTTCTCTTCTTCATTATCCTGTACCAAACAATCTCACCACATATGTTACTTGCATCATCTTTGGTGTCTGTCTAATGCCACAATAAGGCAGGGGAACTAATTTTTTTTCTACCAGGCAAATGAATTGAAACATATCAGCTCATGATAAAATATAGGTTTATGCCAGAGGTGGCAAAAGGTGCAGGTGGCGTGACTTGAAATACAGGGATGAAACGACATCACCCTTTTTTGTCATGGTGAGATCAGAAATTGCAGTTGAAATTGCACCTGTGAATTAGAAACACCTAATGTATTTTTCTGACTCCTAGAGGCTGAGCAGAAAGTGGGTGTCACTAATGGGTTCCTATAAAGGCCAGCTCTGTAAAAGCCAACAATGGGCATACTCTCACACATATCTTTGTTCCATTAAGGGCTTTTTATATAATGACTTCTGCAACCAATTATCCGCGGCACTGTGTATTTGATATGTACTTAAAAGATACTGTTAAAAATCCACTATCATACAAAATAAGTTCACAGATTTTGTAGTTATTTAAGCAGAATGAGAATTAAATAGAACTGCTTAAAAAGATTTTCATGAAAAGAAAACCGTTGGAAAGTTTTACTGCCTCCAAGTGCCAAAGATCACAGGAATTACACATATAAATATATATATTATATATTGTATCTCTCTCTCTCACATACTCTCTCTCTCTATATATATATACATACATATCAGAGTCCATTTTTAAATATCAGTGTGTGTAATCAGTTCCAGTTGTATTTGGTTGATAGTGTATTGAAGGAAAACAAAGTCCAGCAAGATTCTGCAATTCTATATGTACTTCAAAAGGAGATAACTCTTCAAGAGGACAATTTATCATGGACAGAATTTTCAGAAGCATTAGTAGCCAAAGAAGGACTTTCTTCCTAACCTATGGTAAAAATGACCACTGTGAACTTGAAAATATTAGAAAAAGTGATACTCGGTGAAATTACAATGCCAACTTCCTCTTTATTCTTTACAAATCATACAACTGTGTAATGATATTCACAGTAATTCATGAGAAAATGAAAATAAAATAATATATCTTACAGTCAGTATAATTCCAAGGGAAAAAAACAAAGAAACAAACAAACATCTTATGAAATACAGAAAAAAGACTGGGATAGTAGAGGTGCATGGAAGAGGAAGTAAGAGAAAGAGACATGGAAATAATGAAAACATTGTCCAAGATAATAAGGCCTGGAATATATTGGTTACAAAATTATCCACAAAAATGATAGACGAACTTAATGATGAACTAAGAGAGACACGAGCTTGTTTTTTTTTGGAGGGCTCCAATCAATAGGTTTAAATTCACTCTTTAACAAACTATAGCCTGCCCAAAGCAGCTGAACAAATACATACTAGGAAATAATTCAGCAATTTGTGTTATTACAAATAAATTCCACAAATTTATTTTGCTGATAATTGTGACTGCTCTTACTGACTTCTCTGAGAAAATTATACCAAGGATCTGTTTTTAGCAGTAATTATTACTCATTAAATGCACTAAAGAGTTCTCAAAAGTTCAAAATAATGAACAACCTTATCCTAAAATGTCTCCTGACTAAAGGACTGTTTGCAAGAGAGAAAAAAAAAAAAAAAAAAAAAAAAGATTCTGTGGGTTTGTTTGTTAGTCATGACATTAGTCCCCATTTTGCTTCAGTCCTCTCCAGGGAGTCAAGTGTATGAGCAGAGCTAAACAGGCTGTATCTGCAGAACTATATCTGAAACTTTTCTACAAGAGACATAAAATAGAATAGACAGAAAATGAACAAATCAGCAAAATTTGCTGACTTCTGCAATCTGCAGAAATTTACTTACTTTCCTTCTTCCTTCTTCTATATAAAATAAATGGACCAGGATAGAAAGAAAATCCTATTATCACATCATATACACATTCGATCTCTAGTCTTCTCTTAAGTTAAAGACACATCTAAAGTCAACAAAAGTGTTCAGACACTATTTTTCAACATTTTGGCAGTTATCTGGGAGTATCTCAGTCTCACATAAAATGCTCACTTCATCTTTTGTCTGTACACAGATAATGAAATTCCTTACAATTCTCCCCAAATAGTTCTCCGGTTTAAAAAGTTTAGATGATTCAGTGAAAGAAGAGAAGCGTGCCAGGTGATTCAGGTGACAAATCATCCATACTGAACACTGGAACATTGGAACAACTGTGTGTCTACCTCTTCAGACAGCAGAAAAGGAGTTTTAGTGACAGCTGTCAAAAAAGAAGGCAAGCTGAATGAAGCCAAATCAGATTTTATCTTTCTTCTCTGAACAATTCCTGCTTAGAAGGGCACACTTTCCAGCTAGCTCCTTCAGAACAAATTCCATGTAATGCTGCTCTTAAGAACTCACTGTATAGAAAAAAAATAGATTTCAATCCTCTACATGAATTTATTTCAATTCAACGGGCAGCTGAATAGGACTCCTTCATATTATAATATTCATCTTTTTATTTCATACAAAACGTATACAATGACTTTTTGTTTTCCCTTAAGGCTTTTTAACAGAAATAAGAAGAATTGTAAGATTTGGTTTTGCGTTCCTTAGTTAAGGAAAAAGCTTCCTATGTAGAAATAAGAAAACATTAAGACATATATAAGAAATAAGTGTGTGATTGTTGGACATAATTAGTAACACCTCAGCATTGGAAAAGATGACACTGAAAACTTCATGCAGTACAATACCTTTTTATCTAACTTGCACAGTGAGCCATTTGGGGGAGAAAAAATAACGTGTAATTTTCACTTTTAATTAGTAACATTTTGAATGGGGAAAATATCAAAGGATCAGGTACTTAAAGTCATGCTGTTGAGTGCCTAATTCAATTTTCGGCTTCAGTCCTGAAGCTTTCCCTCCTCCAGGTCACAAAGATGCTTAAACATTAGAAGTGAGTAACTGATGGATTAAATTAATTTTGTATTACATTAAATATTAGAAACCAAACTATCCTGGCAATAAGAAATCTAGTATTTTTCTCTTCCTCGTTGAATCCTTAACTAAAGAAGTCTGAATTATTACCATAAAGTTATGATTCATCTTTAGAGAGACTATGAGCACTGTCTAATGGAGAGGGAAGATCCTAAAAGACACAGCCTTTGTCCCTTCCAGCTGGAAAGTTGTTTGTCTTTTGTCTACCTTGTGGAAAGGAGGCTCCACTCTGTAAAGGTTCTTCAGGCAGGAAAGTACTGTTATCCTGATCAGGCATAAGTCACAACTTGCTGTTCTGAGCCAGGCCACCAGCCCTGGGAAGCACAAGATTTATAGCAGTCTGTTTATCACCTCTTTATATGCATCAGCAATAGGAAGCTATACGGTGTGACATCACCTAAACGAGTGAATACAGAAATAACAGTAGCAGCACAGTGGTGCTAATGTACACACTTCAACAGCCTGAACATCCGGCAGCTTGAATGCAGATGCAGTCTAGTTCAGTGCTGTAGTTCTCCTATTAGTGTGTGAGATGTGCTAAATCATTTTGCATCACAGATTTCTCACTCTGAAATTATTGGTTCTTCCACTGCCTGGCTAGGGAAGAATCCCCATCCCCTTGCTGAAGGCAGGTGGCTGAACCTTGGCTGGTGTCACCTTGATGGCTCATCTCAGACCAAGCCAGCACTCACCTAGTATGGCACATACTAGCTATGAGCTATCATGTGAACGTTTTGTGAAGAGTTCAAGAACAGGACATCTCCACAGTGACATGATTCTAGCTTCCAATCATCTGAATATCAAGCCCTTAAAAGATGCATAATTCAGGAGTGCCAGAAAACATCCTTATTTAGCACCCCACTGAAGAGCTTCCCTAAGCTTCCGTCAGTGTTAGTATCATACATAAAATATTTTTACAACTGAAAGAAACAGGAGCAAGATGTGTTGGCACACTGCCTAATTAAATAACTTTGAAGGAATCATCTGTAATTGCAATTAACATCCATATTAGCTTGTCCAGAATGTCTGCTTGAGTTGCCAGCATATTTGGCTTATTGAACAAGGACTTTTTGAAATCTGATACTAAAGTCAAACAAGTTATTGTGTGTTCTTCTAGATCTTTGTTGCAGCCAGGTTTTCAGAGCTTTCAGACACGTGAAAACTCAGGAAGTATAAATGGGACAGGTAGGTGTTCAACACACTGGAAAACTGGGTTGCTACATTTTAGGTCAAAATTAGAAACATAAATGTTACTACAGAGAAAGGATTCCTTCCTTGTAACTTCTTCTAAATGCAGAAAATTGGTCAATTGATGTAAGGCCCTTTAGTTGTCCTACATCACAGTCAGAATGCAGGAACATTTTAACCATTGCTCATCTTAAAGATTCTTAGAAGAAAAAAAAAATCTGACTTCAAAATAGGTTTTTACCTACCTGGCTCTAACTGTTTGGATAGAACAAAATGCTGCTGTGTTTGGAAACATCTGGGAAAATAAGACTCAGCATCTATGTGCTCTGAAGAGATCATTTGGTGGGATCCTAGTCCTAAAGAATGTACATATTTTGTAGAATTAGTCTTTTTAATCAGGACTTGTAGAATATATTAAATTACTTCTTCATGTTCAGACCAATGAGAATGATGTTAATCTAACCAGAACTGATACATAGATACAAATAAAGTCAGCAAACTCAGTCTGATTGCTAGACCACACTACAGTCTGTATGAGCAGAAAAATAGATTCATATTCATTAGAATGAGAAGAAAGCACTAAATGAAAAAGATGTAACCTTACTTGGCTTCCTTACTGCGGGTTATATTATGCATTTAATTCTATATGTATTTTTTACTCTAATGACAAGAAAGGAGGTAAGAAGGTAGGAACTAGACAACAAGTTGCAAACGAGAAAGGAAAATACACCTTGTATAGATGAGATGTATCTGTAAATACAAAGTGATAGCATCCGAGCCTAATTGACTATGGAAAACACATTTGCATCAATAATATTATCTAAAGAATATGTATCCCTTTTCTGCAGCTTACTTTATCAAACTATTTTACATGCCTTCTTTTTCTGAAGCAATTAATGATATGTTTTGACTATCTATTACTGGAAAAACGGGAGAAATAAGTAATTGATTGTCAAATTATTAAGGAAGCAATTCTATATTTCTATTCTTATTTCATTAATACAAAAAGTTTAGGTTAAAAATAAGCATGAAATGTAGCCATTTTTTAAGCTAATAGATAACGTAAGTGAAACTGCAATTGTTATTTTGTCATGCAGTGTTTTTCAATTTAAGTCTTTTCAAATTATGATGCTTTCAGATCAGTGCAATGCAGTTAATGAAAATTTCATCAGAAGGGTATAAATGCCCAGTATCTCAGTTTAAAGAACAGTATTTCTTCAAACATCTTGTAAGGGAGGTTCTAATTCTTGTATGACATTACTAAGCAACATATAGGTGTATAAATATAACACTGGCTCTACTACTAATATTTGTGATAATGACTTGACTCCTTGAGAATATTTTAAAATATATCTCTTTGTATTTTAAAGTTTGTCAAAGAATTTGGTATTTGTTTTCTCAGCTCAGGCCATATTCTATTACTTTTAGTTTAATTCAGATGTTGACATATTATTTTCATTACATGTTTTCTGAAGACAACCAACAATGACTATGACTCCAACCTTGACATTTTACAGTTAAAATAATCTAATGCCTAATTGCCTTTGAAAAGGTCTTTTTTTGGTCTGGTATTTCTGCTATTCCTATATCACCAGAGTTGGCCCCAAGATGGCATGACTCAGAAAATCAGTGCAGTGTGCACTTTTCATCCCTTTCTTGTAAGACTGATTTTTGACTTGTTTAACTCCTTGGCTCAGTTCATCGGAGTGTCAGAGAAACACTAAGGGTGTTAAAATGTTGAGGGTTGTAACATGAAACTGTATTCTAAATGAAACTTAAAGATTAAAAACAATTTTAAAAAAATTAGATCAGTTTTAAACCAAACCACAGAAAGAAGAAGGTATTAGCAACATTTCTTCATGAAAACAGATTCTTTTAGTCAAACATTTACTGTAACAACTATCAAAGGAGACAGAGTGGTAAGAAAAGTGTAACTTGCACAGAAAATTTTGTATCTTCTAACAATTCATTGTAGGAATGGTTTCTCAACTGAAGTGTTTCTTAGGATTGTTCCATAAAAAAAGTTTTTCACGATTGAATGGCACATATGTAGGTTGTTGTGATACCAATGCTTCCTATTTATTCCCATGGATACGACAACAGAAAAAAGAGTACAATAACACTATGTGATAGAGCACATTCTCAGCTACAAAATGCTATTTTTCAACATAGTCATCACCATGAGCTATGCGTTTTTGTCAGCCATGAACAAGAGCCTGCATGTAAAAATCCACATGGCTTTCTGAAATGTGGCTTGCCTTTCACATTGCTATCACTGCAGCTGAAATGCACCAACCACTACCTCACTGTTGTCACATTCACTGTTTGGTGACCAGAAACATCCAGCAAGTGTTGACGAATGTCAATGAATGTCATTTTTTTTCTGCATGGAAAAATTCAGTGACACATCTTTGCTTAATTCTCACTGCCATGTCAGACGCCATACTGTCAGACTGCCCCGCTGCTGCCATCTGTCACATGGCAACAACATATAACATAATATTGGCAGGAATGTTCAATCTCTACTGCCATACCACAAACATCTGCCTATGGCATCATGGGCCAACATAATAAAATAAGAGACATTACTTTTGGAGCATCTATCTTAAATTTTTCTATTTTTTCCTGGTCTTTATTTTAGTTTAAAATGAAGTTTGAATCCCACTGAGTTATGTGTGGTTTTGTCTAACTGAAAACTGCATGGTAAAATAACCAGAAACAATTTGAAACTGATCTATACTATTTAGAATCTTTTTACAAGTCTGAGTTTACCTTTTGTCAGCTTTTTTCTGTGCCTGATACACACCATATGTTTTTCATTATGAGAGCAACTTCACACATATAAGCATATGGAACAATTCAGTAGAGACAAGGGTTCATATGTGAAGTATATAAAGAAGGGAACTAGCACTTCTAAGAACATGTTGGGGAATGAAGTGAATTCAGCTGTGTATGCCAACATTTTGCCATGCCCCTCATATCACCTGCTTAGATTTATTCATTTATTTATTTATTTATTTATTTATTTATTTATTTATTGTCATTTCAGAAATAATCGAAAATATTTTGCTAGGGGTAAAGTTTTAGAATACATCCTCACTAAGCAATCTGAATCACTATCATAACACAAAAAACATCTCACACAAAATCATCTGTGCTATGTTAAATTCTGATGAACAAATAAAAATCTAATGCCTATGAAAGAAAATATAGGATTTCTTTGAATTATTTTAATAAATCTCATCATAACAATGGCAAGAATTAAAAGTTAGATTCAGAAGTTTTAAAGTGAAGGAGTAGTTTTGACGGAATATGACCCTGTAGTCACAAAGAAATAATTTGATGTTTCTGTGATTCTCTGATTCTATGAGAGAAGCCATTGCATACAGAGAAAAATCACAAAGCTCAAAGTCACTTGTGGAAGGTATGCACTCATTTTATGTTTTCTTACAGTACTGTTTTAGCTCAGGTCACTCCTTGTCAATGGTCGTACCTTGATTGGGCTGAAAACCAGTCTTAGCCATCTCCATGTTTTTCTCTTAGGGGGATCTGCAGGCCTGACTTCTCTCAATATCAGTATAATGTGAAGTCAATCTCAACTGAATGATTAGGAATTCTGTAAAATCAGAAGTGCCTTGTTTCCAGGCTGAAACACAAATAAACGTATAACTGCACACTGTTGCATTCTATCCTTTACCCTGCCAGTTGGAGCACCCAAGTAAAATTTTTTAAGAAAGGTAAAAGACATTTTAACAGAAAACTTTTTATGTTTACCAAGAAAGGCTTAGGCTCTTTAATACAAAACCAGAAGTCTTTCATCTGAGCTTACTACTTCTCTATGTGTCTTCCCACATCATGAGAAATCAGCTTTGGTTTTCTCCATATGAAGGATCTCCTTATGTTCCAAATTATATTCAGATGTTACACTGTGACAACAGCAGAAATTTCTCAAAAGTGTTACCCAAACATAAGCCATTATGAAGTGAGAATTTTTCAATGGATATAGATGGCATAATAGAAACTTCCAGTGGGATATCGTGCCTATATTTATTTAAAAGAAAACAATAACAACAATAAAACCAAAAACAAATAAACAAAAAAACATTTGAAGACTCAAGACTCTTAGCGCCTCCCTGAAGTGGTCCTGTGTAATCATCAGTTAAAAAAAATTAACTCACCTATTTATGTTACATTAATAAGCAAAGAAACAGTATTCAGCCATGCTACCTTCTGAAGGGTTTCTGATGTTTTTCTTCTTCTGTAAAAGATGTTTTTCTTCTTCTGAAACCCTTCTAGAATATTATCTCCCTGCTAAGAACATATGCTTACAACTTCAGAATTGAATCAGATCAGAAAATCACCATGAATGTAGAAGTAGATTTTAACACAAAATTGAAGAGGTGTATAATGTTATTTTGTAGGATTTATTTCCATAGCAATAGTTCAATTCAACAACAGTGTATTACTCTCAGTCTCTGTAATTGTCTAGAGACTATATTGTTCCTAGTTAAATTGATTTTGAATTATTTTCTAGCCACTGTTTATTCTGCCAGCGTCCAGAAATTACCATGGAAATTGTGACATTAGCTCTGGCATAAAATTCAGAGGCTGTCTAGTCTTCTTGCAATTTTGTCTTTGGTCTTCTCTGGACTAAGCCTTTCACTTCCCCTAGTAGTATTTACGAAAGCACCATTTCCAATCTGAGTGATATATTTATTTTATATATACATATATACATATATATATATATTTAACCATCTCATTTATAGACGTCAGCATAGTTTACATTTGTTAATTTCTGTTATAATATGTCCTTTGAATATGTCTATATTATGGGGTAAGTCAAATTTAGGCAAGGCTTATTACAGTCTCAGCTGGGTAGATATGAGCTAGATTTGACCTGGAAGCCTTATAACAACATCAAGTCTACTTTGCAGCTGAGTTGTTAAGACATAGAAAAGATAGGAAAGAATTACATGAGAGAAGGCGGTCCATTACGGCATGTAGTTACACAGCTATCCTGCATGGTCCATTCTGGATAATATCTCTGAATGAAATTCCAACTGAAGGACAGTAGTTCTGTAATCATATTTTGGAAGATGATTAGAAAATTTGTCTCAGTTACAGAACTTTTCAGAGTGCAAAGGCATATTATCTGTGATCTCAGCTGGATCCTAAAAACATACTTTCTTCCTTTTAACTAGGACTTGCAAAGGACCATGTCTAGTACAGTGCCATGTCTAGTCTCAGCACATATTAATTTTCCACAATAAACAAAACGCTCCTTCAAGGCCAGTTAGTAGGGACCCATTTAAGCAATAGGGAGACTTTTCTAGTTGCTAAGGAAATAAGATTATTTTTTTTTTCCCCAAAACTAATATTAATTAAAAAATAACAATAAAAAAATCTGTCCTAAAAGGTTGGCTTGTAAGCCAACGTGCATGATTACACTTTATAATTACATTTGTAGGAATCAAAGGATAGCAACATGTTAATGTACTAAATTAATCTTAATGCAGTAAATAGTTGCTGTTTTAATCCTCTCTAGCAGACAAGTCTTGGATATTACAGAGCTTTCTTATATCCTCAAAGAACAACAGACAATATGTAACATTTGAATGAGGCTTTTGAACAAACAGAGCACTTTGTTTTTCAGAAGGGCGCTTTGAACACATCTAGTTTGAAGTATAACAGCTTTGAACGGTAGTTTGTTGCAGTTTTTAATGGATATAACAGTTGATGTTTCTGAAGATGATGCTATTCAACCTAGGAATACAAAAGCATTGCAGCTGTTTAGAAAGGTAGAAGCAAGGCTTTTTTGTCTCTGGAGACTATAGAAACTGCAAGCTATATGTTCTGCTCCTGATGAGATATGGCTTTTTCAATTCTCCTTCCCAAGCCATGGTGCAATATTGGTATGCATGCTAGTATATAGTGTGTCTGCATTTCAAGAACAAAGGAAGAATTCACCACAATCATTTATTTATCAATTTATTTCACATCCCTATATTGTTTTGTCATGGCTGTAATACAAAATCACTATAGAGACATATATGTTGACATACATTTTAATTCCTTGTAAGCTTCATAGATGGTTTGGTTTACCCGCTGATGGTGTTCAGTGGATGTTCATGAGCGTGGGAACAGAGATTTAGCATTGCAGAGTGAATGAAATGCCAGCATAGAGGTTGCTGATGCAGACTCTACAAAAAGTACTCTACAAAAGCTTGGCACATCTGATCCTATTTTGGAAGCAAATATAGGAAATTGAGATTCAATGTGATGAACATAGCTGAATATAGCATGTCCTATATCCAATATTTTATTGACGGATTCAAAAAACCATACAGTAGGGAAAAAAAATCAATTCTGCAACTATTCTGCTTTTCAGTTTTCTTTCTGAGTTTATGATGAAAAGCTGACTTATGGCCATAAATCAGATGTAAGATGAGGTATTACTTTTACCTATGTTATTGTAAAACTCCTCATTGATTCTTTTCCTTTCTGCAGATTAATTTTATGTTTTAAGTTCAAATTTCAGAGTGTGTCCTTTACTTACCATATAGATCAAAGTACACTGAAAAGCCTAAGACAGAGTGGTATTCTGCTCAACCTAAAGTTCATGAAGGACAATTTAGAGGCATAGGCTCTAGCAGGATACTGGTAACAAAGAGAACGTCTTTTTTATTATTCCTATTTGAGGGGGTTTAGGAGAGCCCTGCACTTGTGAGAACTGGAGGACAAAAAGAAGACAGAATTCATGGACTGGTATGTAAAGGCAAAGAACCCACCTTGCAAGCAAAGACTGTCTTTAACTAGATAAAAAGTTTGTTTCTTTGTCCCTGGATACCCCTGTGGCCTATTTTTGTTTCTTTCATTGGTTATAAAAGCTGCTTTCATGGTAGTTCATTTTCTCTCTCTCCAGACCACATAGCTGTCAGATGAACAATTACATTGTATACTGGTTTCATGTTTTGACATTATTATTCCACTGACTGTCTCCTGGCCTGCGATTATCTACCAGCTACAGCAATGAAGAGGAATGCCCAAAATGAAAAATCGCACCACTCCTCTGCAACAAAAACATAAAACAAAACAAACAAACAAAAACCAACAACAAAACAACAAAAAGCAGGAAGAGAAAAAAATCCACTCGTCTTCAAGCAGGAGGAAACAAAGACAAAACTATTGCACAACACCTATGAAAACAAGCATGCACATATGAAAATAAATAAATAAACCCAGTGCCAGGAGGTTGTGCCACTCCAAGGGCAAGAAATGAGCTAATATGCATAACAATGAATCCCTTCCCATTACATTTCAAAGAAGAGAATAAAAGTAGCTTTACATATGGCAGTGGTCACTGAAACAACAGCAGCCTTTCACTATCCAAAAGAAAAGGCTGAAGTTGTATTGTAAATCGTCCATCAGAAAGGGCAGGGTGGTAGAAAATGCAGAAAAGAAGAAAAAAGTTGAACCACTGAGGGGATGGGGTGTTGGAGGAGGACAGAGGGAAGTGTGACTATTTAATAAGCAACATTAGTGATTGCCATCAATTACTGCTTGGAGTTACTGTACTTTTCCAAACATATTTACCACTTCATATATTTACATTCATATATGTATATTTATAAAACTCAAACAGACTCAAATATTTATGGATCATTCTTCTGTTTAATAAAATGAAATCTTGCTATAATGACTGTAGCATTTTCAGGAAGTTTGGATAATCATTTATTGGCAAAGCCAAAGATATTTGTATTTCCTTTTGCTGTACCCTCCATTAATTCTGATGTAGCCTCAAAATTGAATCAAGCTACAACTTTGATCCAGCCTACTTCATCAGTATGAATTATATTGCCTAGATTGAGCAGAACTTAATTGCCAGTGTTACTCTTTTAAGAGCAGCTTTCCTAATGTATTTATACAATAGTTATAACTTAAATTTCTCCCATTATTAAAAAAAAAAGAAGTTTGAAAGATTCTCCCACCACTCCCTAAACACTTCCAGTGGTCACTAGGGAAAAACTGCTGAAACTCATTGTTTTGCAAGACAAGAACTGTCACTGAAAAATCTCCATAGTGTACATACTCTTCTATTAACAATGACTTTCCAAAAAAATGATGTAGCTGAATGAATAAATAATACAAAAAGCAAAAGAGCATACTTTTGAATTAAAGTTCATTCACTCAACCAAGGTTTTAGGATCTAGATTACATTTTGCAGATCCTGTTTCACAGGCATAGGATATATCCATGCCCAGACAAAGGCCTGTTTCAGCATACCTGCTCCAGCAGTATTCTAATCAGGGTGCATGTGAAGAAGACATGAGGGCAAGACATGATATTGTCATGAGAAAGAACGGGTGTATGTCAGACAAAGTAGCTTTTCAGGTAAGGTGAATGTATGTAAAACCAATCTCTTTATTAATTCATCAAAGTCTAGGTTTTTATTTTTTCTAGGTTATGTATTGTCTGTCCCTGGCTGATGTATTGCACTACCTTTGTAAAATCCCATCCCCAAAACAGTAGCAAATCCAACTTGTGAGACATTCAAATTACAAATTAGACAACTAGTTTAGAGATTCTGCAACTTAAATATGTCACCCTTGGTGGTCTAACATCCAATATTATCTTAAACAACTATATCCTACTTATTGATACATCCACTCTGGGACAAAACTGGTGATGAAAGACGTACTTCCACTTTTACTTATCAGTACAAAACTAAAAGAAATTTTCTTCCAATGACTCGAGTCCTATTATTCCATGTTATACCATCACACTATGTTACACTGAAAGCTTGCATTAAAAACAAAAACAAACAAACAAACAAAAAACCTGAAGGAAGAGGCCACTGAAAATACAAAGCACATCTCCAACCAATTCACAAAACACTATCAGGTGTTTATCATCAGAGAAATACCAGTTATAATATAAGTGCTGTAAACTTCAAGCACATTAGTGCTTGCTAGTTCTATTCCTTTTCACAGCTCATAACATCTCTTCAGCACAGCAAACATTGAAGGAGCCTGTGTTGTGTCTTCTTACAATGTGCAGGGCAAGGTAAACCAGAGATTTAAGTGTGCATAGGCAACAAACTTCTGTAGAGGGGAGAATAGTCAGTATAAGAACAAAGCAGGAAAACCACAAAAAGGTATTTATTCCTCAAAATACATGCTAGTATTATTATTACAGACTGAGATAAGAGTTATCTGGATTTCATAGTACAAAAAATGTGTCTTTGAATTTGCAGGCAGACAGTGTGAAAGGAAGTATATCTTAACAAATGTTCTCCATATCAATACATCTCCTTGAACAGCAACTGAAGATATTATTCTTTTAATAATAATAATTATATATCTATATATATATTCCCTTCTCTTTCTCAGGGAAAACATAGGGTTTTCAGCAGAAGGGGGTGCAAAAGCAAGGAGAATGGATGGTAATATTTCTGTTTCTTATACACACACATATTTAAAAACCCTCAATCTTGAGTAAGAGAAGAGTGCTGGCCAGCATTGTATTTTTGCTTTTTGCAAAATGCTTTAGCTGTTGAGTTTTATTTTATTTTAAATGATGAACTGGAACAACAAAAGTTATTTAATTCTTCATTCATAAGAACAATGAACCCTGAAGCACTTCTGTCCAACATCAATATCCACTACTGGCATTTTTTTCTGAACTGATCAATAGGGGAGTAGTCAACAATGTTGAAATTTACAGTATTAATATCAAAACAGTAAGTTGATAGCAGCAAATTGTTCCCTTCCAGATTTTTTTCTACCTGAAGAATTAGACTTAAATGTCTGACATCCATTTACATTCTTTTAATAGTCAGAAAGAAATCTTGCAAAAATAACTAAAACTAAACCAATGGTCATTTTATTTTCGAAGGGGGAATCTCATATCTGGAAGCACAATTACACAGTTCATAGAGCACACTACACAAAATACATTATGTGTTGCTCTGATATCCTTTTTCAGAACAAAATATAAGTTTGTTTCTGTGATGTCTCATGATTTTTGCAAAGGGTAGAATCACATAGCATGCCAATTTGCTACACACCAGGAAAAATCTCCTTGGACAAAGAACAAAGCGGATCAGTCTGCACAGGAAATGCAATAAAACAGAATTTGTATTTATCTCAATACAAGATACCTTTTTTTTTTCCATACTATGATTTAAATCCAAAGTCTTTGATTTACTTTATTGAGCAGGTGCAAAGTAAAGGATAAAAGTGTATCTTATCATGTAATAACAAGCTGCTGCACCTCGTCTATGCCACACTAAATGCTTTGTATACATTCTTATCCTGTGATAAATGTGAGATTGGTGAGTTCACCAATCTGAATTCTTGTTTTATAAATTTACAATATCTTTCCAGAAACAGCAATGAGCTTATATCTAAAACTGATAGTCATTTTCTGATATGCTCTTAGCATGTGTGAGACAACAAATAACCAGCTTAAATATTGTTTGAGTTGTTGGGAGGTGAGAGCAAGGATGTACTGTGCTTTGATACCACTGCTTTAGGGTATTATTCCTACCTGCAGCCTAAGACCATTATGCATCATTGAGCAGACTTCATTTGGCATCTGTTCCAAGTCCAGAAAATACAGCAATAAAGCAACAATGCTTTAAAATACATATTTTTACTATTATATTTCAGATGATTAGTCATCCTTTATGATGAAGTTTTTCAAAAAGGAAATAAGTGATTGAAACAGGTCATTTACTACGTTGCAATACTGCAGTAAAAACTATGCAGCTTTTATTTTGATTTGTTTAGGTTAGTTGGATGATGACAAGGCTCCTTGGGAATTAAAAAGGGAGACAAAGAGAGAGAGAGAGAGAGAGAGAGAGGAAGAGAGGATCGGATAAACGTTTGTTATAAAGCCAATGACAAACCATTTAGATACTATTCAGTTTACATATACGATTTATACCAGTAATGTACCTACTGTCATCATGGCAACTGAAGCTGTAGAACATAAATCTTCAGCTCAGTTATCCAGAAAAGGATCTGAAGAAAATAAGTTTGGCATCAAACTCAAATGTGAAATAACAAGACTAAGTTCTGCCTGGTTGTTTCCATTTGCGTCAGTCAACCTGAAGTGTTGTTTAGAATAATAAAGAATACCAGATTTAACTATATTTTATTTAGCTTCCTACTGGCTAATGCTGGGCAAAAGTAAAAATTCAGTTGTTTTTTACAGTTTCTGTCTTCTTCCACTGAAATTTATATGAACTATAATCAATATTTGACATCTGAAAACAAACAAAAAAAAAAATTCCAGTTTTCATACTTGAGAGGAAAAAAAAAAAAGAGAGATAAAGGATTGAGTTATGGGATTTCTCTGTAGTTTAGTAATAAAAGTGTCACTCTCATTTCATAGGGTGGTTTACAGGTTAACCTGGGACTTTGAATTTCTATAAGACATCATTCTAGCAAGGGTATTAACATTAGAAAGAGAAAACGTGGCATAGAGTTGCACTGGATGAAAAAGACATTCTTTAGCTCAGTATTTTTTTCCCTGCAAGATCATCTAGACTTGTAAAGCTTTTGAGATTCTACCAGGGAAAAGAACCCACATACTGTATATGGGCTGTTTTGATAGCAATAATTCTAGAATTAGTCCTTGTAAAGACCTACAAATACGTGTGCAAACAATTCAACAAACAGCTGCACAAAAGCTGTGAAGTCTGTGGCTTGTTTGCCACAGGACTTGTTTATTTAATCACCCAAGTTAGAGCTCACTCAGCTAAAATAACATTAAAAGTATGTCCAAAGTTCCTCTGAACAAAATATACCGAAAAGTCCTTCTTGTGTGGATCATTTATAACCTAATGAAAGTTGATGTATTTGAATATGCCTACTTTAAGCACATCATTTGATTCTATTAATTTTTAGTAGGACTACCCTAATGATTAAAGCGATAAATATGAGAGTAGCATTTGCAAGACTGATGCTTCAGTAAGCAAGGTTTAGAAAAACTGCAAACCCATGCAATACACTAATAAGGCACCACCTGCTTGACTCCCATGGGTCAGCTGCATGCTCCAGTAATTTTCCAAGGTGGATATGATGTTAACTGCATGGCAGAGAGCATGCTGGGGCCATCACACAGAGAGGAAAGCAGTGATCCATGTCTTTGTTGTAGCAGAAAGAAAACAAAATAAGAAAAATGAAGTTTCAAGTCTATGTGACTACCCATTCTCACCCTTGACATAGTGCTCAGCACGTTATATTATTCTAGAGCTAATGGAGTTCTCTGAATTCTATTTGCAAATCAGATTTAAGAAAGAAAGATTGCAGGAGCCTGGGCATAGCCAGATGAGTGGGACAAACCAGTACAACATTCAGATAGCATTTTAATGCTTGAATTTCATGCTTTTGAAGCTCTGAGACACCTGCTGCTGTATCAGCATTTTAAAATGTGAAGGGAGGGGAAATAGCATTTTTTCTTATCCTGCCAAGTAGCTGCTCATGTTCACCTTAGTGACAATTTCTCCATTTGCATCAGTAGAAAATTATTTGAGGGAATATCTTTCTCAGCATTCTCTTCTTTTAAAGCCAAGGCAAGGCATTGAATTTTCAAACAGGAAACAAATTACTTTGTGTTCTGCAGTTCAGCTTAGGTCTTACAGAGAATTTAATTTGCATTAGAAGCAGGTTCTTACAAGTAGTTTCTTTTGGAAATGAGCTTTGGAAAACATCTGTATACAGTGAATCTTTTTACCAGACAATGAAGAACTGTGGTCTGCTCACAGACTGATGGAGGTTTCAGTGAAAGCATCCGAGAGACAGAGGCTACCATAATAACTAGGCTCTGTGACAGTTAGTAGGCACGCAGACAGAATGTCTGTCCTTTCACAGGGCTCTGGAGACCCTTCTCTCAACTACCACGCTGGTTAATGTCCCTGTCACTCCATCAGATTCCTTGTAACCTTGCCACACAGACTACTGTAGCAGCAGGATACAATATAGAGGAATTGTCCAGTAGCTGAAGTAGTTGTGTTACATCACTGAAAGGTTGACTAAGTCTTTTCAGGAGGGTGCTTGTTGAGTGTCCTTATCTTCTCCTGGCACATGGGACCTTTATTAAGCTTGAAAATCTGGCCAGCACTCATTCACATAGTAATAGGATGACTATTTAAAAATGAAAATGCCAATGGGATTGCTGAACTACAAGAATAAATTAGCTATCCTTACAGGAAAAGACTTACCAAAGAAAAACTGTTACCTATCATCTTCAGTTACTAACAAACTGGAAATATACTTGGTTCCTCATTTGGCGTAGAAAATATTGGTTCTCTTTAAAATAAAAATAATTAAATAAAATAAAGAAGTAACATGCAGAACATCATCTTTTCTCTTGTCTTTAAAAATCAAAGGACCTTTGGAATGGAAGTATCAATCATTTTTTTTTCAGTTGAACTTGATTGCTTTTTGAAAGTTTGTCCAAATTTAAGAACTTGGTGCTATATTACAAGACAAAGATAATTCTCTATTATGGGAGAGATGTAGATCAGTAACCTGCCTTCATTCAACATATCATTTTAAAAAAATCTTGAAAACTGAACTGGACAGAAGACTGATCTGTATTTTACACCTTAGCTTACAAAGAAGCAAACATACATGCACTTACATATACAGGAGTGCATACACAGGACATGTACCCTTCCCTTCCCCCCACTGATTCCACTGTCCCACTTGGCTTGTCCTTTATATAAAGGATCAAGTATTTTTATTAAATGAATCTAGTGATCTCAGTCAAGATCTACATCCAATTTCATCCCAAGGCGTTTTGTCCTTGTTTATATAGAAGAAAAATGTTTTTCTATTCTCTTCTCATAGAATAAACTGACAGACATTAATTAAAAAAAAAAAAAAAAAATAAAGTAAATATCTCACTTTACAGACAGGCAGCTGAGATATAAGGAGAGTGATATACTTCATAATTATTGTGGTATCTGTACAGGAAGTAGACAAAACCCCATGTGTTTCAATCCAGTTTTTATAACATGCAGTATCAACTTCCTATTTATGTAGGCTACATAATATACATATACATACCATATTCATACACACACAATTCATATTCCCACATGAACATAATCAGTCATGCACCTTTCTGCTAAAATCATGTGTATATTTGATTTCCAGGAGTGAGGAGAACTAAGCCAACTGCTGAAGCTGAATTTCATTACACAAGGAAACTCCAAAGATTTAATGTGATATTTGCAAAGATGCAAGCTTTTATACCAATTAGCCTGACATTCAACTCCGCATAAAATAGGACAATGCAGTTCATGACACTCAATAACGTGAAATTAAAAGCTAAAGTATAATTGATGTTCTTCAACATAATTTAATGGAAAATAACCTTGCCTAACAAGGTTCTTCAGAACAAAAGGAAAATATAAAACACAAGAAATTTGAACACAGTGCTGTTGTAACCAATTCTGAAGTCTAAGCTTAAAAAAAAAGAAAAAGAAACAAACAAACAAACAAAAACCCACATGCTAAAGACTGCTCAGAGAATTCTGCAAATGAAATAAAAGCAGAACTGCAATATCATGTTAAGTTTTACACTGTCCAGTGTTATGTTCATGGAGTTTAAAGGAAAATTGAAAAGTAATTCAGAACTTCGGTATGTCAGCCTTGAAGTGAGATGGTAGAGGCAAGAGAAAGACATACTGGACACAACAGTAGTGTCTTTAAGAAAAGAATTGACATTTTCCTAAAAGAGTGAAACTGAAAGTTCACACTTACAATTTGAAAATATTCTAATTCTATTTCACACTGCATATATAAACCCTAGCACTCCACAGCATTTGTTGCTGTAAAGTCAGAAGGCATCCAAAATCTCAAGTTTCAGTCTTCAGTCAGCTGGTTATACTTCTGTTTTTTTTGTGGTTTTTGTTTTGTTTTGTTTTGTTTTGTTTTTGGTGTGTGTGTGATTGCTCGGAAGTGGATTCTGTTGAAAACTGATAATAATACAAGAAAACAGTCCATTTGCCACTTAAACAAGATACCTTGGATATCATCAGAATATGAAATACTCAGATAGCAGGTCAGTGTAGCTAGTCTTTAATGACCATGACATTTTGGACTCAGCAGGAATCTTACCCCATGGTAATGGTACAAATTTGAAAGGAGAAGGAGAATGAGGGAAAGGAAGAGGATAAAAAGATCCATTATCTGAGGCATGGGAGAGAGGCTGGCTGCCAGGTCATTCGTACTAATAACCCCTTGCTGTTGCTAGATATGACATATAGTGCCATCTCAACCTCAAAGACTGAAATGCATTAAACTGAGAAGGGTCATTTGGCTTGTACAGATAAAATTTAAAGGGCTATGGCATACATGAGGTTATATTAAATGATCCAAAGACCCCTTAAGCTCCATTAGATCTAACAAACAATTTGGATATTATAAAAAATATACTGGAAAAAATCAAAGTAAATACATCTTTAATCATTTTAAAAATTATGATTTTGTGATAGACAAGCTTGTGACTGACAGTAAAATTAAGAACCCGAGTGATATGTTTCACCACATCTTTAAATTGCACTCATGGATAAACCGCATTTAAAAAATCAATGTGCTAAATTATTAATTAATAGATTACATTAATACAATAGCTGCAGAAATTTGGATGTTAAATGTACTATAGCAGAAGACTGTCACAGCAATAATGAGGGGTAACTGATTGAAACCATTTTGTAAATCTTGGTTAATAGCTTTCCTTTCAGGTCTGTTTCAGGTCTAGATATCACTGGTTTACTGACCAGTCATCTGCCCAAACTCCACGTCATATAGTAAATGTTAGAGATCAAAGATTCATTCATTAAGCTTTTTCCTCCAAGGGATATAGGCAATTTCTATAATCTCCCAGGAGAGCTCGGTGATGATATTTTGTAAATATGTGATAAGTTAGGGTCAAACTGCTTTTCTCACTGCTGCTTTTCAGTGTATATCTGCTTAAACTGATACCTAAAGGGTTATATTACTCAGACTTGGAAACAGAGCCACAGATAAATCCATCATTCCCAAGCCAAAGGCTGAGAGACACAAGAAGTATTTGTATAATTTTCAGGGGTTAAAAGAATGAAAGCATGCACAGAGTTTGTTCTAATCATGATATGAAATTGCTTATGAAGCTTCACCCAAGATCTGTAAGAACAGACATTTGAAATTGCATGTCATTTAATCTGAAATGGGGTGTAATTCATATTAGCACATGCTGATTGTCAACCACAAGTGAAATGAACTCTACATTTTAATACGCAGGGAAAAAAGACAAAAGAATTTGCTCTCTGAAAAAGAGCCAACATGGTCTAGCCTACAGTTTAGTAACATCACAGAGATGCACAGCATAGGACAGTTTGCCTATGACACTATTTGCTTTGACTCTTCTACACAGAATAGAGGGATTTTTTTTCAGAGAAAAAAACACATTCCAATTGGATTCAAGAATAACAATGAATGTAAGTCACTGATTTTTATTTTTAATACGTACAAGAAAACATTATAGACTTGGGACAAAGAGTAATGTCTTCATATGCTGACACTAGTTTTGTTGATGTAAACTGCTGTAGAGTTCAAACCAAAATATATATGACAATGTGCAGCAGAATTCTCCTATTAGAAAAGTAGCAAACAATTGATTTAGCTTTCTATGAGTTTTCATTCTTACCGAGAAAATGAAGAAAATTAATAAAATTCATGAAACTACTCATGTTCTGTACAAAAAGATATGAAGAGGTGGCCTTAGCAGATGTGAAAATGGAGTACTTTGTAATAAAACCCATAAAATTTAAATATAAACATGCTCCTCATTTAATAGATGAGGAAAAAAATATGAATGTTATGTATTTTAGCACAAAGTAAGGAGATATGATCACCAAAAGGAACATAAACCCTGCTGAGAGTGTTTGAGAACTGATGTCATGGATCACAGTGCAGTAGCTCAATTATGATTCTATTATACAAATGTCTTTATGCAATCTTTTAAAATGTGTATGACAAACACATATTTGATGATTCATTGTACATAAAGATGAATTCTTGACTTTGTGCAACACTGGTGACATCTGTATGGATCCATTATGTGGATAAAATTATATATTGAGAAAAAAAAAAAAAAAGAAAAAAGAGAAAAAGAAAAAAAAAACTATTTGTGAAAATGGAAGAGACAAAACAGTGAACAGAGTTGAACACTAACAACAGAGTTCATTCTACAACTTTTCATTCTTGTTCGCATAAATAAATACAAAACCAGTAGTACGTAAAGCAGAAATGGAAATTCCAAAATGACTTTTGTTTAGGACTGAAAAGTAACTCAAGGCAATCTCATGGTCAGCAAAGACCATTTGACAAAATGAACCATATAACTCAACAAAGAACTCAGGTCTCCCCCAGACCTGACGGTGCACTCTTGGGAAAAGAGTAGACAAGCACATTAGCATGGTCAGCAAGACCTTAGCAGGAAACAAAGTTGTGTTATACCTGGTTTTTATGATTAGTTCTTTTCTATCAGCTAAGTTTGAGCATATCATGTCTAGTGTGAAAACTTGTAGTGTGCTAAGCTCATTTGATACATAAATTTGAAAGACATATCCACAACATTTTTGATTAAAATAAAGGAAGAAAAACTCTATGGTTGAATACTGAACAGAACTGATCAAAAGTTTCTCAAAAATTGAGGAACTGTTGAAGATCAAAGTGACAAAACTGAACCACTTCCTCCAAATAGCTGCAGCTCTACTTAGGCCCTTGTGAGCAATTGTGTAAGCACAACAATCAAACTTTTTACTTGCATTCTGAAGCCTTATCATGACTTAAACCCCTTATCATATGAAGGAGAATGTTTTCTATGCTCAGGACCAAAATTAACTCACAACTGACATTGCTCAGTTCCCAGATATTTAGGAATTCAGACTTTAACTGAAAAAGTAAACAGGACATCTTAATTAATTAATATAAAATTAGACGTTTGATAATGCTCCAAGGACTGTATTTAGTCCCTGTTTTTGAACTTCTGTGTATGGAAGGAAGAAAAGACAAAGAAAACTGCCTCACTCCAAATACTTGCACTTATTCACAATAGAGTTGGTCATGAGTTTTCTGTCACTAACAACCTGAAATAGATTTAAACAGCCAAAAGAGTTCATATTCTATTACAAAGTCTTCCAGTCTTTTCAAAAAAGCAATCTGCTATGTACTAAATTGAAAGCGCTTCTGATTTGCTGACACATCAAAACTTCATGATTCCAAAAAGTTTGTAGAGTGACAGCTGTGATGAGCTGTTTGCTGCAGTGGCACATTGTCATACAGAGGAGAGCAAGAAACAGGGAAAACAAGACAAAAGGAAGGTCACCAAGCCAGGAGCTAAAGTAACACTGAAAATAAGAGAAATTTGCTTTTAAACCGCAGTTTACTGACACCATCTGTGGCAGCAAATATTTAACAAGACATACCCATGATGCATTTGGTGAGTTCTTCTTTGCTCAGGTGGCATGTGCATAGGAATGTGCTGCCCTAAGCTGTGACATATAATTTAATCTAAAAATCATGATTATCTGACCAGCAAATGTATCAAAATAGCTGTATCTAAGACATGTATTCAAAAACTTTGTGGGTTTTTTTGTTTTTTTTCATATAGAGATGAACATTTTAGACAGTGAACATGTAAATGAACATAAATTTGCTACACCTATTTGCATTTTTACAACTTTTAATTGCAGTTATAGTAGACAGAGAAGGGAAATATCAGAATGTGTGAAGCTTGATTAACTAGTGAACAAGGAAAATGAGAAAAATGTGTTCTCTGTGAAGGGCAGGAGTGCACAGAATATGGTCAGATATGCTGAAACAAAAAATAAGCTTCAGAGACTTAGAGGAAGTATTCTGTACAGGTGCTTTAAAATCTCCAGGGATAAGAACAAGATTAGTTATACATCTTCACATAGTATATTGGTGTATATTCCTATTTTCTCCCCCCTGTCCTTAGTAAGGAATTTGGGTTTCTATTCTTCTCCAGTAAAATAAGAACTCTAAAAATTAGAAAGGACTTGCATGAAAGGATAGCCTTTGTCCCTGCTATGCCTTTCATTTTAATAACAAGGCTAAACTAAAATTTTGCAACTTGAAAATTTTGCAGTTATGCTGACATCCAAGACTGCTGTCCTAGCAATACAGCATAATGATAATGGTGAAGAAAGAAGCCATCCTGCTCAGCCTCAGTGAGTTTAGCTGCTCCCCATGGGTTCTGGACTCCTCACCAGCTGCTTATTCACAGCTAGTGGATCCACTATACTTGCTATCTTTGCTTTGTTTGGGACCACACTGTCAGCAAGAGAATAAAAGGAGGTATTCCTGTCTGAATAAAGGTTACTATAGTCTATACCATTCGTTTTGTAAATAAGTACCTCTCTACAGAAAACAGGAAGGAGGACTTTTTTTTAATTATTTTAAATTTTACTGTGCCCTGATCACAAACAACTTCTTCTACCACTTTAGTTGCAGTCTGTCTTTCTCCAAACTTCAATTTTTCTTTCTTTTTGTTTTTTTGCTTTCAAAGGGAGGTAAATGTCTGGAAAGTCTTCAGAATTTTTACTGTGTTAGACAGTGCAACACTATGTTAGACAATTTATTACCTCATACAGTAAAATAGGCATATATTTCCTTTTTCCATGCTGCTACATGAAGTAAAAAAATAGGCACACATTCTTTTAGAGATGCCTCTGGAGGGAGACACAGCCCAAAAAGTAACTTGTGCCTGTTATAATATGAAGAATAGAATTAGAATGTTCTCAAAAATCTAGAGATGTCTATTTTAAATCACGTATTGAAATATGTACAGTCTGGTTAGATATGTCTGGATTTGAATTCTGCTGAATTCCTTTAACCCTTCATTTATCTTACACCAAAAATTTGCTCTATCGTGTTACTAAAAAGCTGCATTTAAAACTTACCAAAATACTGTGATTTCTTTTTTTTTTTTTTTCTTTTTAATTTTAACAGTAACGACAACCAGTATGACTAACAAGAGGTACTGTAAACCAAAAATGCTTTTTCTTCCTGAGATTACTAAGGTGTTCCTTAACATCTGTGTGAATTAAATCACACAGGGTTAATCATCTGCATTTTAATGTTAATGCACCACCCTTAAGCTACAAGAACTTTAAACAGTATTACAAAATTTCATTTTACATGAAGGGATGGAGATTAAAAAACCCACAGCTGAATTAATGCATCAAAGAGAATCTCACTACAGGTTGAGAATGACAATAAACTACAGTTAGGAACAAATCCAAGAGGAGAATTTTTTTTTTTTTTAAATCTATAAATAGTATTTTTACCATGAAATGGGACCATGGTACAAAGTTTTGCTGCCAAATATAGGGTCTAACTCTGGTTTCTCTGAAATTAAATATATATATATAAATATATACATATATATACACAGACATATACATATATATATATGTATATGTCTGTGTATATATCTATATCTTCCTTACATATCAATAGACACAGAAGAGATTCTTCGATACTACACAGTCCTGGGAAGTCATTGACATATTTTTACTTTGTGTTTAGCAGAAATACCAGCTAATGAAGCTCCCTTCTACTGCCTCACACCACACTTCACTACCGCAAATGTCAGCAATTTGCATTTTGCTGCCACTTTCTCCGGCTGACAATGGGAACTGTCTGTTTTGTGTTTGTTGTGGTTGGTGGTGGCTCTACTATTTTTTAATCAAATATTCTGTACAGGAAGGAGGCTAATTTTTCTCCTCCTTCCTTTTTGCGTTTGGAAGGCTCCTTGCTGCCCATTCGAAATACAAGCCAGATATACTGGCACAACAAAGCTATATTGTAGCTAATAAAAATGCTGTACTACCCTACCTCAACGCTTCTCAGCGTAGCTCTCAATTCATACATGTATAGCATTCTCTGAGGATGCTTAGAGATTGGTTGACTTCCTGTTCTATTCCCATCAATAAAATACTAACTAAAAATCAATAATAATAAAAATAAAGTGGTCACAGGAAAACACCTAGGGAACAGAAAGAACAGGCAAGTATGAACAACAGTTCTTTCTAACTAATCTTTTTCTCATCTTCTTATCATGTTTACTTCTCCTCCACTGAACTTACTGCAGTTTGTCTAAACAATTTTTCTTCAAGGCATTTGTCTAGTCTCCTCCTGAGATCTGACTTCCTTTATGAATGACTTCCATCCTGAATGACTTCCTTTAGCCAAGGTCATCCACAGATATTTTGCTTACTGTATGGACAATTCTCTCTTCTTCTTCCCTTTGAATCTGATTGTCACTGATTTCCTTAGAAAATGGGAACATCAATCCTCACTCACCTTCTCCACAGCAGTAACGACCTCAGATGACTATCATATACCTTTGCTGAGCTGAAGATACACAGCTTATCCAAGCATTTCTCATGAGGAACTGCTCATATTTTCTGACCTTCACTGGTGCTTCTAGAATCACAGAATAATTTGGGACGGAATGGGCCTTGTTAGTCAACCCTTTCTTCTCAAAGAAGGTCCAATTAGATTAGGTTGCCTGGAGTAGTTGTCATGACTCAGCTAGGCAAGACCCTGAGTAACCTGATCTAATTCAAATAGCTTTGAGAGGGGGACTGGACTAGTGACCTCTGGATATCCTTTCCAATCCAAATTACTCTATGATTCCTCTGTATCATTTTTTTGAGATGTTGAGACCAGACCCTCATACAATATTCAATATTCCAGCAAATCATTAACTCAGACAGAAATACAGTCATGTTCTCTACCTTGCCTCCAGTTCTTTTCTAATAATTTCTTTCATCACAGTTGAGCTTTTGTATAATGGGATGGGAGCTGATTTTTTGTGAAGTTTTCAATCATGGCCACAAAAGTTTTGCTCCAGTAGCAGTGGCCAGCAGAGAGTTCATTTTATATATGAAGCTAGGATTTTTTTTCCCTGTATGTACTTTACATTTTTCATCACTTCATGTGTCCGTTCAAACTTCTTGTAGTTGAACTGAAGCTAAAAAAATTATGATCTAAACAGACTGAATGTAACAGCTACAGTTATACTGACTATATACAACTATTTTTGTGTTTTTCAGAAAGAAAGAAAATATCCAGATTTTTTTTTTTTTTTTAATGCTTTGCTCATAGTTTGCATTCTCCTTACATGGTAATTTTCCTTTGGTTTGAAGTTCTGATAACTTTAAGAGTTTTTCCACAGTAAGTAAATAAATAAAATTAAAACAACAACAAAATAGCTAAAACATTTGTTTAACATTCAAGTCAAGTCTGCTTTGCTGTGGATCTCTCCACAGGCTGCATGCAATCTCTGCTCAGGTGCCTGGAGCCCTTCTCCTGCTCTCCCCTGAGTGCTAGAGGGTGACTCCTCACCCCACTCCCCTCACCCCTTGCTGCTGCATGCTGTGTACCCTGCCCTCCCCAGGTGCCCCAGGGTGGCTGCTGCGCCCGGCTCTGCCCTGTTCTGATTGGAGCTCACTGGAACTGTGCCCAGCACGGAGCAGCCCCAGCCTCACCTTGCACAGCAGCTCCCTGACACAACAAGGCACCAGAGCTCAGTATGTCAGATCTCAAGTTTTCTCAGGGCCTTGAAAAACAACCCAAATCATCTCTTTTTCTAAATTAGCTTTACTTTTTTCAAGCAATTGATGGAAAAGCCAGTATGTTACTAAGATAGAAATATATAATGTTCATATTACAAGCTATAAAGGCAAAGCATTCCTGAAAACTCAAGACATTCACCCAGAAAGGAAAGGTGTTCTTGTCCAATGCACCTGAATTTATACTTTCATACAAAGGTGCCCTGGAGAACAATGAGATGAAAAAACTGTGGGTGAGGAGTTAGTGGAACATATAATGACTCTCTAAGTACAAATACAGGACTCAAAATAGGACTCCAGCCTTATTAGCCTACTAGTTTCTGTCAAACGACTAAGCTTTCCCAAATCTACATGGCTGAGGAATACCTGGTGCAGGAAAATGCTGTTTTCTGGGTGCTCATCAGACTACCGGGCTCTAAAGAAAGGAGTAAACAGCTCACATGAACTAGAAGTTCCTAGAAGCTTCCTGAACTTGCTCCTTTTGAAGAGTCTGAGGAACAAAGACTATGGAAAGTTGCAGAGGCCTCTGGACCAAACTAGTCATCAAAAAGACGTGTGTGCCAACACTGGGGGTGATGCCAATATCCATACACCATCAAGAAATTCTACAAGGTGTCAGCTTCCAGTCAGTGTTTGGAGAGGCCATGGTAACAAGAGGAAGTCAGTGGGCTACACAGTGAACAAACCCAATAAATAACCAAATAGTTCTATTTATTACATTGTACTATGCTTCTTTTAAAAGGATTAATTCCTGAATTTCTCCTTGAAAAGTAAAGAATTGTGTGGAACTAGTTAGCCTTGAACAAAAGAAAAGTGGGCATTTTTAGTCAACTGCAAAATAAAAACTGTGTGGATTCTACCTGATGCAAAGCAGAGGGCTACTGGTTCTTTAATGTCATGATTTGTAAAGCAGGAATAAAACACTAACCACTTTTGCAATACTTCATTACACTTTCTTTGCAAAAATGAAATGACTTCAAAATGTGTAAACTGGTGTAAAAAAATGAAGATCTAAGATCAAAGAGGCTGATTCCTCACTGTATATAAATATTTAATCTGTTTATATTAGAATGGAGATAAAAATAATATTTTCAAACCCCAGGACTAATGCATCACTACTGGTCTGCACGAATTTCTCAGAATAAGAAAACGCAAAGTGAAAAACAGCAGAGAATAAGATTTATTCAGAAAATAAAAACAAACAGAGAAGTTGAATTCTGGACTTCTTTCAGCTTTACACTAGTGAATTTACTCTAAATTCCCTAGGATCCTGCTTAGAAAATAACCACATTTTACTACAATGCTCTGTCTAGCTTTTTCCAATTATTGTTAGAACATAACTTCCCACACTATCAAAAGTCTAGTACCTATAAGAGGCAGAATTTTCAGAGAATCTCCTTTTTCTCCATTCTGAGAAGTTTCCCAAGTAAGAATAACAGCATCACAATGTCTGAAAGAATGATGCTTTTTGGGAAAGTCACGTTCATGAGGGAAAGTAGGTAAATGCAAGCTACAACCAACTCAATTAGCTAATGAAATTATTTCTAGTGGCACCACACACTAGTGGCAGCACACTTGTTGCATAATGGCACCCTTGAAGCTGTGACATTGAGTATGCACCATGCCAAGCAGGCATAACCACCCCTCTGGCTAAGAATCTGTGATACTGAAGCCTATCAACATGATTTTTTGGAAAAGATAAATATACTAATATCATTCACCTAATTGCAACCTAATGTACTTAGATTTCACATGATCTGCTACTCATATAGATAAATTAGAGACATATCTGTGTGATGGATTCTGAAGATTAAAGCCAGGCGAGATGGAAGGTTATCAACAGCTAAACTAACCAGCATTATTTCAATCTGTTAAATTGTTGGATATATTTCTGCAGATTTGCTTCAGATCGATAAGAACAGGCCAGAGTACATTCATCAGCTGTCAAAGAGCCGCATGAGGCTATGCAGATATATTATTGATCCTAGTGGAGAAGCTGCTGTAGTAACGAGTTACAACACTCTGATCCCAAATCGCAATCCATGCATACTGCAACCTTCACAAAATTCTTTTTTTGTTTTTCTCCACTACACAGTATTAGAAAGTATTAATACTGGAGGCCTCACTTGCTAATACATTGGAAATTCCATAAATACATATAATGCTTATATCCTAATCACATTACAGAAATAAATTAATTATGGGGAGGAACAGAAAAAGAAAGCCACAAAAGGATACTGGGAAAGAAATGTACAGGAACTGCAGCAATATAGTAGCATTGTAAGAAATATACGTAAGAAATATAACCCAATTTCTTACTCTACAACTCTGCTTGTTATGCTAAAAGAATGTAATCAACAAGACTACAGCTCTGATAAATTAAACAAATCTTTAAGAAACGTGCATTCATTCTCTTAACCCTTTGATCATGACTGGAATTACTTGCCAGTGAAAGAGAAACACTGAAGCTTCTCACTCTAATACACTCTATGTGTATATGCATTACACAATGTGCCTGCAATAACTTCTGAATTTATTTTTCTGTTTCTGAATCTTTATTTCCATTTCTTACTCAGTGTAGGAATCTACCCTTTCTTTTCCTATTCTGATCTCATCCTGTCCTCAAATACATCAGCTAACAGATAAAATCCTCATACACATTTCCACTGCAGGAAGAGCAACTCGGCAGTTATTTTGAGAGGAATGCAATATCTATGGAGAATGAAAATTTCAAAAGGATGAATGAGAATTTGTACCTCAAATTGCATTTCCTATTAAATACTGAATTTCCTAAAAATAGAACGACCCTGAAAATAAGATGACCTCTGATTTTTTGTGCATGTATTTTAGTGCTGGAAGATTATTTCTTACCTCCTGTCCCCCCACCCAATTCTCCTCACTCACATACCTCCTACATGTAGCATCCCACAATCAAGTTTTCCATCTCACATTTCCTGACCTTTCCTCCCTCCTATTGCTCATCTCCACTCATCTCATTTCATCTAAAATGTATTTTGCTTCTCACATGCCTTATGTCTTAAAATAGAGAGCTTTACTTAACTCTTTTACCTCCATTAATTTCTGAATGTGTTGCAGAGGAGGTACTGGAATCGTTGCCTATCACTGCTGAAAGATTTGTCAGATGAATTCTTTGCTCATGAATCATCATCTCCTAAATCATCTTCTCCTGACTCTCAGTGAAAATATAAAGTGGCACTTAATTATAATGTGAAGTGTGAGCTTTTAAAAATGTGTTTTGGGGCAAGGAGCAGAGAAGAGGAAACAAACTGAGCCAAGCAAGTTGTCTCATACTTCAAGCAAACTGAAATTCACTGACCTATCAGCCTCCCGGCCATTTAGCAATAGAATCTGCTGCATTGTTCTTCTTTTCTCATAAATCATTATAGACTATAGGAATGAAGGAGTCCAATCTCAGACTTACCTTGCTGAATAAAGTCAATATTTTTTGTTTTGTGCTAGACTATACAAAGTTGCATCCAAAACTACATACTGATTTTGGTTATAAAAGAAGATGTGAGACTATTCTTAGCCTGTGCATTGCTCAGACAGCACATGGATTGTCTCGGGGCATACCCAGAAGTAGCTACTCGGTATGGTCAGATGACTCAAGTTATCAGCAGAAAATATGACCTGAACCTGACATATTTGATCCACTGCTGAAGACCAAAGTTAATGTTTAAAGAGATGTGGACAGAGAATTTAGCCATTCCCGTAGCAGGGATCATTATTGTCTATTAGCTTTAGACAGGGATTAATGGTTAGGTACCAGCACAACCATGGTGATGCCTACATGTCATGAATCTGTTTTATAATATCTCATAGTAGCAGCATTGCCCTGACTAGAGGGCTGTGGATATCTAATGGCTCAGGCTGTAAGTGGCAGTTCTAACTTTTACAAATTTTAAAATTTTACTGCACCTTTGCTCTGCAGATCTATGTCTATTGAGATTGATAATAATGAGAATGGTTAGGCTTATTACAATCTCTAAATAATACATCAGCTATGACTAACAAATAGCTTCACTGTAGACTACTAGCTATTTATTAACATAACTATAATAAATTTGGAGGTAGCTTATTTATGCACTGGAAAAAAATAGCAGCTAGAATGAGAAAGATGAATGGAATTTCTGATTTACCTATTTTGCTGAGAGATAAACAGATATATCATCACAATTAATGTTTCTGTTACTAATTAAAAACAATGTTCTCAGTGATAATTTCTGATGTTATTTTACATTTGGGTACCTCATGCTAGTCTAGGGAAGCTTTCAAATTTTCAAATCGTTTTCTTTGCTTTTCTCTCCTTTGTTTTTATGATTCCTATCATCACCACTACTATTATCTATTTCCCATGCAGCATTACTTTGTACAATACAAGGACATACTTTTTAAAAGCACTTTCTTATAAAAGTACTCTGCTCCACATTATATACTAATTTCACTCAACAAAAACTATGCAGCTTGAATGAAGGAAAATATTGAATTAAGGTATTTTCTGTGGATGACTGAAGAAGTTGAAACATTAGGATGGAGGCCAAGAAAAAATAAAGACAGATTAAGGAGAGAAGACCTGCTTTCAGATACACTGCTGTGTAGCACATCATAAAAATTAAAGAGCAAATGTGGGAGTAGGCTCTTAGAAAGGGTAATGTCTAATTCATATCAGGCAAATTATGACAAAGTACTTAAGCTGAAAACTTGTTCCTCCTAAGTTTGTGTAATTTGCACTACCTCCTGTATAAAACGCCTCTGGTTTTGCTTATTCAAAGGCTGATCTGAGGGTCTATGGTATCAAGAGAGTCTGAGCTGCAGATTAGCAGACCTAATCAGTATGGACTTGTTTCCTAAATAACATTAGTCCTACTTAGGCCTCAAATTATCTTGGGAGACTAAGTCAGGAGCAGAAAAGCATGAGGATTAGGCTGAGATCTTCTGGGAAATGGAAAATGCAATTGAATTCTCAAACAAACAACAAGGACAGCAGAAAGCTGACAGTTCCAGGAAGTTTTCCAATCACTGATTTTTTTCTGGTACAGTTTGAGGGCAAATGGATTCTGTTTAGGTCTGTTTGTATGTCAGTTCAGCCAGTGGGACAAATTATATTTTACAGATGCTAAGGATGTAAAAGTTATTGGGAGTTTTCCTATTGATTCTAATTGGTTTCAATAAACCTCCTAAAAGCTTAGTGATACTTCCCAACTGACAAGCAAATTGCATATTATCCTTCACCAATGGCACTGTCTCTCAGTTTAGCTTTCTCATTTTATTTTTCCGTAAAGATATTTGCTTTTGAAGATCAAATCATTAAACTCTCACTACACCAAATTAGGGAGAGGGAGAGAACTCTTCTGCACAGTTCTGCCAGTCAGTCTTTCTGTGAAACACATAACAACTTTGCTAACACCCATGTTGGGTAGAAACTCTATTGTGTAAATCTGTAGAGGGTATATTATAACATTGCCTGAAATCCACTAAATACAGGTCTAAATTGATATTCACTTGTAAAATATAGTACATTTGCTCTCAAAAATCAAGAACTGAATTAATTGAAGTTGCTTGGGATTCCCTGGTTCTGATGTTTAAAATTGTTTTTACTATTTCATACCGTGCAATTTTGAGATATGAAGAAAACTATACTGATACCATATAAAACCAATTCTCACAGACATGTTTGGTTCTCTTTTACTTATCAAATTGGCCAGTTGCAGAGAACACGAATACTTAAAATGTGTATCTGGACCTAGTTCAATCTTCATCTATTTGAGTATTTTTAAAGACAATGGTATGGATCAAGTGGTCTAACAGGAAATGACATTTGTCTGAAAGTAGTGTTTGCTGTAAGAAGTCATTAGCTGGGAAAAATTTATATGTTGAGATGGAAGAAAGGGAATTAGCAGTAAGACAGACAAAAAAAGCCTAAACCTTTTTCTTCAAGGAAAACAAAAGATACAAATAAAAAATCCTTTCTTATTCATTCCCAATCACCTGCCCCCCAAAGAAACCAAAGCCAGAAAAGAACCTCACTACCTTTGCTAACACTTATAGATTTATATTTTCTGCAATAACAATAATTTACCAAGTCCTACAGTACATCTGAGCAGGGAGCTTAAGGCTATGGCATGCCAGAATTACAAATAACTTCCCTTCTCATTTTTTTTTGGTTTGTACAAAACAAGTAAAACAAACAAATAAATAAAGTGAATGAAGAATAACAAGTATCTCTGGAGCAGTGTTGATTTTTAGATTCAAAAGAGTTATTCCTTGGGAATGCAGGCTGTTGGGAAAAAAAAATATATATAAAAAAAAAATATATATATATATAATATATATAAATAAAATCTCCTGCAAAAGTACCATCTTCTTCTCTGACGCTTAGAGCCCTGTTTTCAGTTTTTATTGTTTTATTTATTAAATTTCCTTTGGTTCCCAGTGAGGTTGATGATGCTCTGTCCCTGGAGGTATTGAGGGCCAGGTTGGATTGGGCCCTGGGCAACCTGGTCTAGTACAGGATCTGGAGGTTGGCAGATAATCCTTGGGGTCCCTTCCAACCCAAGCCATTCTATGAGACTACAATTCTATGATTCCCTTTTAAGTAAACTTTCTGATTATCCAAGTTCTTCAAGTGCTCTCAACTTTGGCATATATTATGAATGCTGCCAGAGCACTTAAACTCCAGCAGCCTGAGAGTGACCAGGATATGGAGCTTTAATGGGGGATAACTGACTTTGATGCAATTTCATCAATGAGACAGAGATAAACTGCTCTCTACTCTTGCAGGTACCCCTTTTAAGAAAAATATATTGATTTTTTTTTCATCAGATAGACATATTAACTAGCAAGACAATGCATTCTTCTGTCTGCATGTGCATTTTGTGCAGCAATTGATTTTTTTACTCAGTGGGAAAACAGTCACTATTGAGTGATAAACTACCAAAAAATTGTGCTTTCCTACCTGCTGCCAGAGGCACAGAATTAGCATTCACAAAACATAATTTATGAAATAGAACCTAAAAAAAAAAATGTTTTTTCCCTATAAAACTTTCACTTTGTGACCACAGGAACCCATAGTAGGAGACTAGACACATTTCTAAAATTAAAAACAGAAGTATACTTGATTTCTGTAATCTTCCTTTAATTAGTACACCTGTATAGTAACTGGTCGATACAGCCAATTCAGGTTCTTTTGTGATTGATCATTAAGAATCCCATGACACTTTTTTCACAAGGCTAGAGTTAACTTCAGTGTCCTTGCCAAACTCAATCATAAGTGATAATTTTCTTCTGCCTATCTATATTTTCCCTGTAGTTTTATCTGGATAAGACTTTGCTTTTCATTTCCTGGACAAAAATTGTTGTATAATATTTCTGTGTGCTATTAAATAGCTTCAGTTTTCTATCCTGAAGATTACAGTATCAGATGAAATGATTTCTGTATTACAGATATGACAACGTTATCATAGTTTTCTGAAAGTCCATGGTAATTTGCTCTATAAGCATAGGCCAATTTAGTGGATTGGGTTCTCAGCTGAAGAGTAGGACTGTGGCAGCACAACTTCTTTTTCCTGTTTTGATTACTCCAATTTTACAAGCCTTGCCACTAATAGTAGAATTGGTCCTGCAGAATCAGCACTACTTGAGAAGGTGCTTAAGCAGGGAGGAAAAAAAATAACTGCACTGGAATTGCAGTGCTGCCAACCAATGTGAGCATCACAGGTTTTTGTTGCTGTCATTTCTGTTTCTAAATGCACCTGTACACATCTGAAAAGGCATTATTATAAATATTATATATATTATTAATGAGACTATACGTTTTACACGAAATCACAATTATTTCTTTACATGAAGAGTTAATCATGTTAGACGAAGTTCTGTTCCATGCAATGGTATTTTCTAATGCATGCTGTATAGTCTCCATGAAGGAAGCCTGGGAATGAAACTTAAGCTCGGACTCACATTACAGTCAGGTTATGAAGTTATTGACTTCAGCACAACATCACAAAATGTATAATTTAAGTCTTATCAAAGGCACAGTATATTCAAGTAACTGATTTCAGTTTGAAGACAGCACTGTAATCGACTTGGAGGGGTAGTGGCTGTGGCAGTGTCACCCACCTGAAAGAAGTAAACTGCATGTAATTCCTAAAGTAGTATAAAACCCTTTAGAACACGTTTAATAAACGTGCATTTATTTCCTTTTACAAAGGAAGAATCTTTTGGTAAAAACAAATCTGTATTACAAAAAATTTAATGTTTAGAATATTTATCCTTCCATGTTTTCAGGATATTTTGATTTACTTTCTTTAGGGCAAATTTTCCCCACAACTTCTATCAGGTCTTTTATTCTTGTGGGAGCTTTGACTGTGCACCCTCTTACTAATCTGTATACATCTATAAATTATGGATTCTGTTTTGAGATCACCGTAGTTCTGTGGCAATTACATTAATGTATCAAAACCTTATCCCTTTTGTGAAATAGTACCCTATGAATTGCTATATGAGCCAGCCAGTTCAGAAAATAAGAGCAGAACAAGCTTGGGAGAGCATTTCCAAAATTTCAAATGAAACGCTGCCAGCTCTTGTGCCAAGTTTAAGGCTAGTTCTGAACAGGTGCTTTTGAAGAACATAAGGATGCAGGCTGCTGAAGAGGAAAGACATCTCAAGAAAGCAGAGGTTCTTTTGTGGTTTTGCAGTATTTTGCATTACTGGAAAGGAAGGCATGTTCAAAAGACAGTCTAAGAAACACTGAAGGCTGTTTGACATGTTCCTCAGCATTAGTAAATACAACAGAAAGCAAGTTTTCTATTTGCTTCCTGCCCTAACTCAGCAGCTACTTTCTGTGAGTGACGCTAGTTATAATAAATTGCTTTAATGGGCACAACTGAATGAAATGACAGAGGGTTGGGAGGTAGAAAGCAAGCCCTCTCTGAGCCCCCTTTTCAATGCTTTGGAGAGATTTTGAGAGACAAAGTTCCCTTTTACTTTAATCAGATCATTCCATAATAAGTCTGTAGCAAGAGCTTCTTTCCATCATAAATGGAGATTTAGTAACAGCTTAAGAGATGATCACTGAAAGTTTATTTCTGCAAATCAGAAAAATGACTGATGTAGTAATTACCTTAGTACTTCAGAGATCAACTTAAGTTGCTTCTTTGGATCTTGCACACCACATGTCATTAGACACCTTTCCAACCCTGCCCACCCCCCGCCCCAAGGAAAAAAAAAAGAAAAAGGCTTTTCCAATAGTTTTTCCTCTTTTTACTGGCAGGATTAACAACAACATCAAAAAAATAAAGCAAGCATTTTAGCAAAAAAAAAAAAAAAAAGAAAGAAAAGATTTATGATTACAAAAATAAAAAATTGTAAGTTCAAGTCTGCTCATACCTCAGGAGGTTATTCAACTAATTAGGATATCATTTAAGTCATTAACAAGAGAAATGTTCTGATTAACGTGGAAAATCACTTATGTTTACACAATGAAGTTTTAATAGTAAAGGTTATTAGAATTCAAATAACTAAATTCCCACTTGAAAAAATGTATTCTGTTTTGTTAGAGTATGATGACAGTTTTCTAATTTCTTGAAGATTATGCAAGTTTAATCAAATTCTGACCTTATTAAAATGCAATGAGATCATATTTCAAATACTAAACTAAAAATGTATGTTTGCAAAGTAGGCAAAGAATTTTCTGTCTCAAGTTTTGTTCTCCAAGCACTGATTTAAATGAAATGATGCCTAATTCTTTCATTTTTAGTCCATAACTGAAAGCAAAATTTAATAAGTGAGTTTCAAGCTCGGGGGATTTCTTCATATCAAACTATATAAACCAAGGTTTTTTATGTATTTACACTGAGATAGACAGTTTCTGAAGTAATCACCCAAAGATCTTTCTGTTATGCAATATTATATTCAGAAAAGAGCTTAGGATTTTTCATGGTCACACTTCCCCCCACTCCCATTATATTTCTTTCTGTAGTTTAACATTTTTAACTGTAGTTCACACTAGTATTTTGTTTGAATTTAAACTTAACACTTGTGAACAATTTATAGTATGATGGTTTAAGTTATATCTCATCTATCTTAGCACAGAGCATGTCAATTGTGTGATCATATTGAAAGTGATCAAAAGACACAGTTGACAAATAACAGAAAGATGCTGTGTTTCAGGTGAGTATTGCTAAATTATTTTCTTCTTCTTCAATTATTTTCTTTTTCTTCAAAAAATTAATTTCAGGAAACAAGTTCTTAAATATTCATCAACCTGCCAGAAATACTCTCCCTATCACTCCAATCCTTGATATTATATATTCCTAGAAAAATAAAATAGAGCAATTTTTACCTTCTCAGGACTATCAATTATAGGAATCCCATTATTCAGTGATATATACCATGTTATAGTAACTCATGCTATGAACTGTAAGAATTGGACTCTGGAAGAGTATCCAAGTAGAAATTTTATCACATACTTATTTCATTCATACCTGAGACTCTGTTTTTCATTGCTGCTGAGGAGAGAATACTGGACTATACAGATTTTTGTCCAAACAGTATTTTAACTTGTCTCAGAGCTCGTACTAATACTGCAAAAGCAGGTCAGAGCTGCCCTGGATTATTCTGGGGTACGGACAAGCATGGGCTGCTTCTACAGGTTGTGGATGCTCCGTCCCTGATGCATCTTAGGCTAGGCTGGATGTGGCTCTGTGCAATCTTGTCTATGGTTGGTGACCCTGCCAATGGCAGAGGGGTTCAAACTAGATGATCATTATGGTCCTTTTCAACTCAGGCCATTCTATGATTCATCTATGATTCTACAGATAAGAGATTTACAAAGTATTGTTTGTAAAGCACCTTATTCAGAGGAAAAACAAAAGCTATAAGGAAAGATTGACCCAGATATGCTTAAAATAATGTTAGCTAGTAATATGTAACCCTAGGGGATCATTCCCAAACTTTAATGCAACCTATGGATAGCAGACTTTTGTGATATTTAATATTTTAACTTTCATAAGCTGTGGAATTCAACACTAGTACAGTGTTGTATCATGAACTGAGCAATGGCCATGATATGTAGTGAAATCGCTGTGACATATGTATGTATATACATAGTACTAGAGAAATAATCAGTAAAAATCTAGACTAATTGGATAATAGATGCTTTGGCATCATGACATTAAAGGACCAGTTACAGAAGTTTCATCAATAAAAAGAACAAAATGATTTCCACTGCATTTATTGTCATTTTATTAATATTGAGAGAAAAGATTTCTTAAAATATCTCTTGAACTGTTAGCAAGAGTAGCTTCTCAACCTGTTTTGTTTACTTTTGTTAACAAAAGTGATATTCACACTTTGTATACTTTATAGACTTCTGATGTTCATACTCTGCGTTTCCTATTTTGTAGATCATAAGTTGTTTTTCTCCATGGATTGACTGGGGTGGAGAAAGGTAATTAAATGCCTCACTCAGAATCATATGTATGGAAATGTTAAGCTTGAATTTATAGTGTGAGTTTGTTTTGTGTGTGTGTTTTGTTTTGTTACTAAAAAAAAAAACTGTGCACAAGACTATGTAACTTCTTGATTTACTCTGTTTGGATGCTGCAGTAGCTTGATAAGAAACATTAATGTGTGAAAGTAAACAAGACAAATTTATGCATACAGACCTTCCTACTTGTTCTGCAGTGCTCTGATATACTACACTTATCAACGGAAAGACATTAAGTAGTTCAGTAATCGGGTTTTTACTTAGGATCATTATTATTACTTATATTGTATCAAAAACAGGTAGGACACCCTGCCAATGGAATCTGCCAGATATTGTACCAAAGGTTTTGGGTCAGGCATCATTTTGAATTTAAGTAGTTAAAAGATGCTGAGATTGAAGTTGCCCAGCTCCTTGCAAATGAGACCAAGAAAGGTACTCTCTACCTTTATAATAGACTTCTGTGCCTAGGGGGTTCATTTTATATGAATTTACTGGACATAAAATGTTTAAGTCTCCAAATCATTTCTGAAAACATCTATATAGTGGCCTTTAAATGCTACTGTGGCTGTCTTTATGAGAATGTTAATGCTTGAAGCTCACTGGCTCACTCAGTGTCTACAACAGCACACACAAGAGTCTATGTAGCTGGCATATATAACTTGTTTCTTGGTATTCCAGTATAATCTTCCTTGCTTCTAATATATAAACCGTGCTAAGCTCTTCTAAACATTGTCAAAGAGGACATAAGGGAGTAGAAACAATGCAATATATTCCTTAAAAAAAAAAAAAAAAAAAAAAAAAAAAAAACTCCAATTCAAAACGACTTTGAAAAAAAGAAAAAACAAACACCAAGGAATTTACAATCATGCTCTAGCATTTTGAGCCAACGGTTAAGAACCGGTGAAGGCCGGCAAAATGCAGGGTTTCACCCATTTGCTCCATCTCCTATTTGGAAGTCTTTTTTTTACGTATGACTAAAAAGCTTAGGAGATAATGTAATGTTGATCAAAATATGTGGGTTACTGTTGCTTATAAATTCATGTTGAATTAAACACAAATCCAAAACAACTGCTGTGAACAATGCTGCTTTGCCCTTAGCCATAGAGACACTTATTTGTTTATACATTTGAATCCAGCTATCTCTCAATAATGGCTACTGTAAAAAGAATATGCTAACATGTTAAAGCAATTATCACAACAATAAGAGCAAAAGAGTAAGACCAAAATACTGATGGCCTCTTAACCTTACAAATCTCTGACTTTCAAAAAATCAACAAATGATTTTGTAAAGCCCAGGACTGCAAAGGAAACATTTAGAAAAATTAAACAGTACCTAGAGAATCTGGAACAAACAAACAAACACAACACAACACAAAATAAAGCAAAACAAACCAGCGACCTCCCCCATCCCGCCTCCCCCCCCAAAAAAATAGAACACCACCAAATCAAAACTTTAGACTTACATTTTCTTTGCACAAGGCCACTGCAACTCTGCTTGATTGTTGTTTTGCCCTTCTAACAATGGCAGAAATTAAAGATTCCTCAGACACTTTGAAGCTCCGGCCTTTCCAGCAGTAACTTAAGGCATCGTTGAACTTCACTTCCGCTACAGGTGGGCTGAGCAATGTTTTGATGCAGATGATTTCAATAATATTCCAACCTGAATGAAGTCCATAGGAGTTTCATCATTCATTTCAGCAGAGCCAAAACTTCAAGCAATGAGTTAATGCAATGTAGATTAGTCTTGCAGCTTCCTCAAAAGCTGCTTCAAAATACAGTTCAAAGGGAGATATATTGAATATATTGAAGTTTAATTCAATTAATTAACTGTATTTAATGGTGTTTAATTAATTTAAAGGAAATTAATCATATTTTTAAAATGCTTTCTAGGAAGTAAAAACTGCTTCACTCTTAATGCAATGCCGAGTTTGATGATACTAAGAGATACTTTTAAGCTCTTCTTGTACATATGTTTTCAGTAAGGGTTAGTTTTATGAAGTAGTACTTTCATTTTCCATGAAAAGAAAAAAAAAGAATTTCCAAGATTTTTGCCTTCCTACATTAATGAAGCTAGCTGAAGCAAAACTTTATATATTCTTCCAACATTGGTATTTATTAGAGCGGAATGTCCCTTACAGGTTTAATAGACATTTTATTAAAGCTTGTTTGTTAGACTGGCAGTAAGTAACAGTAAATAGTAGTTGTGTTCAGATAATGTACTTTTCAGTTATTTGACTAGAAGAGATACTAGATACTACTCTAAATTCTCCATTGTACACATATGCATAGCACTTTTTTTTTTTTTTCTTTTTTTTGAGCCACCAAGTATTAAATTTTTCGGTTAATAGTGTCAGAAAGCCGAATATTCTAAAGATTTTCTAAAAGCACGTCACTGCGATTTTGTTGCTATAGAAATCACACTACAAACTGAGTTGAAACACTTTTCATTTAAAACCACCCGACACTAACGTAGTCTCAGCAAGAAAGAAAATAATTTGAAGCTATATTCCATATTCCACAGAAATTGCAATAGACTTAGCTTATATGAGCAGCCTTGCAAGAGCGTTTAAGAGACAACAGCTTAATACCTTTGGTGTACAGTTCGTGAAGACCAGAATGTAACACACCCAAATCAGAAATACACTCTTGATTTCTATGCCTCTTCCTGTGCAAGTCCAGAATATGAATTAATCATTCAGGGGACAACAAAACTGATGATCTGTAGACAATCTGTGCAGTTTCATTCAGAAATCCTCTGTGGCTTTGTTCACATCACTAGAAATATGACTAAAAATGCAGAGATTTCTATTCCATCCTGTGAGTCTGGGGACTAGACCTTAACAGATATAAATTGCTTCCTGAATGACAGGACTAATGAGGAATAATTCTGTATTGATTTGAGACATATTTCACCCAATCTTTCTCCCTCTACACAATAAACTCATGTAGCATCAAATCTCATTGCTTCATCTTTCTTCGTATTTTTAGTTCCACTGCCACTTCCCTAGCTTAGGAAGATATGCATGCCATAGTTCATGGGTGCAGGCAATGCTGTGTGATTTGGTCAGCTGCTTCTCAGGAGCCAGCCACCCTGGAGGTAACACCATATGGACCGGGCTGGTGCCCAATGCATAGACAAGGTTTTTCCCTTACTCCCCGGGGAGTAGGAGGTAGAGTCACGACAGCCTTTTCCTCTGACTAGCTACAGATATTGAGAAATTGCTGTAAAATCTTAATATCTCTGACATCTTTACTTTCCTGGCAGCCATAGCTGAAATTTGGTAGGATGTTTACATCTTAAAGGGGTTCGTAAGGACAGCATAAAATCAAATAAGAATGTTAAACAACTGCAAACCACATAATCAAAATTTAAAGAGTGGCTCTACTAGAGCAGGTCCAAATACATATATTTGTATTTGTCAGAACTCCAGAACTAATCTTTTTAGTCAGCTTCAGAGTGATTCTCATTAACTTTTGTTAAACCATAATTTGATTATTAATTGAAGTTACTGAATTTCACATGTAAGTATTCAGTGAAATTTCTAAATAGAGTGGGATTAAACATAGCATCTCATCTCATGCCAGATGCTCTGAGGCATTCCGCTTGACTTCTGGACATTGCTACTAAAAGACACAGGTCTCCTGTTAGGTAGGTAGGACACCATCCCCATCTGAAGTGGCTCCAGATACCTATGATTAGACATTGTAAATGCAGCCTAAGTTATCAGAAATATGCATGTGTATTTAGATAATTCCACCTCCCCACCAGTTATCTGTAATACTCATTATGTACCTTTTTCCCTAGCCTTCTTTTATCTATAAAACTTTTTCCCTTTGCTTACATTCCTAGCTCTTCCCAGAACAGCATGTCCTTCAGGTCTCTCTCACTCAATTATGGTAAGATCCAGGAAAAAACAAACATGACAGACTGGAAGGAGCAGTCCTTGGGAGTAGCCCTGAGTCCCTGAGAAGGACCTGGGGGTCCTGGTGGATGAAAAACTTAACGTGAGCCAGCAGTGTGCTCTTGCAGCAGAAAGCAAATGATATCCTGGGCTCTATCAGAAAACGAATGGCCAGCAGGGACAGAGAGGTGATTGTCCCTCTCTGCTCTGCTCTCATGAGGCCCCATCTGGTGTACTGTGTCCAGGTCTGGGGCCACTAATACAAGAAAGCCAAGAAGCTGTTGGAGGGGATCCAGAGGAGGGCCACAAAGACGACCAGAGGGCTGGAGCACCTCCCTTACAAAGACAGGTTGAGGGAGCTGGGCTTGTTCAGCATGGAGAAGAGAAGGCTGTGGAGTGACCTCATTGCAGCCTTTCAGTAACTAAAGGGAATATAGATTAAACAGGAGATGAATCAACTCTTCGAAAGGGTAGATAATATCAGGAGTAGGAGAAATGCTTTTGAGTTGATGGAGGAAAGATTTAGGTTGGATGTCAGGGGGAAATTCTTTACAGAGAGTGTGGTGAGGTGCTGGAACAGGCTGCCCAGAGAGGTTGTGGATGCCTCGTCCCTAGAGGTGTTCAAGGCCAGATTGGACGGGTCCCTAGGCAACCTGCTCTAGTATTAAATGGGGCGGTTGGTGGCCCTGCCTGTGGCAGGAGGGTTGGAGCTTCATGAACCTTGAGATCCTTTCCAACCTGGGCCATTGTGTGATTCTGTAATGACTATCAATGAATTTATAAGTTGAGGTCACCTTAGTATATGCATCATTTTATGAAAACTGTGGTTACGGTTCCTTTGCATTCTCTTCAGTTCTCTTACTCTTTTAACATCCCATTAAGAGTGGGTAACATCATAAGTGGATAGATAACACACAATAATATATACAAATATTATAAATGAAACCACAAATAACTAATTTGCACTATTTCCTCTCTCCAAGTGAAAAATAGATGAAGTAGCCTGAGCATGTAGTTTGATTCACAATGGAAAGACTGCATAAAATTCACCTACAAGTCACTTAGAGTAAAAGTAGAGCACATCCTAAATAAAGAAAATGCTAAGATTCATGGTTTAAATACCTTCACGTCTTTACCCAAATAATTCATTTGTCTGAAGTAGAAAAAAAAATTGGACCAAGTTTATCACTTTTGAATAACATATATACATTATGTATTAACTTTGGCTATTGTACTTGCTAAAAGAAGCAGAATACATCAGAGAGATATCTACTAAAGTTAAAGAATTTTATCCATTTACCACATTTTTTTTTATTAATATATTTCAGATATAAGATTGCTTTTTAAAAACCCAAGGATTAAAATACCATCCAGTCAATACAAAAATAGTTATAGTAATGACATGCAATATATTTTACTTTTCTGCATTCACTTTTTCATTAGAAGATGTTCCATAGCTTTTATAAAACATAAGAGGAAGAAACAATTGGACGGTTAGTAATTGCTAGAGTTTTTTCTTTTTTCTTTCTTTCTTTTTTTTTTTTTTTTTTTTTTTTTTAACCAAATGCAGGCTTGTTTTTGAAGTTTAAAATAGCTTGATAATTTGGGTATGTACAAACAGAGACTTTATTCACAATTACTTTCAAAAAGTGGACAGGAAGTTTAAATGTTGTATATGGAGTACATGCAGTATTTTGTTACATATGTTAACAATTATATGATTACAGTCTTAATTTGATAAAGCAGGTTTAGTAAGAACATGATCAAATCTGATTAAAATTGTTGCAAATTAACTGCAATCATGTGTCTGGTAAGTACTGTAACATATATTAGTTGTACTCCTGGCATCTACTTATTTACTTCAATTAATTTGTTAGATTCCTATTAGTATAATGATATGTAGGCACATTTCACCAATAATACAGTGGAAACAACAGCAATTCACAGTAATTAAAGTTTTGAATTCCACTATTTATAAAGCATTTATTTATGAACAATTTTCATAATATGTAAGCATTACATCGATTCATTAATCATGGGAATGAAGAAGCAGGAAAAAAATATTGGCATTATACAAGACAAAAAGCAAAGTTTCTTGAAAGATTTACTTCAGTAAGGCCTGCCATAGACTTCACTTGTAATCTTTATACGGTAATTAGATCTAAATCTCAGAAATTACTCAGGCAGCTAGCTGTCAGTGAAATTAACATGATGTAGTAGCCTAAGAGTAGGAGCTGAAAGTTTAAATACCATCATGCCTCTGACCCTTAATCTATGTGAGAAGGTTCATCTAAAAGTCATCTAAAAACTGCACATGCAATTGAACTTGATTTCCAAATCTGCTTTTTTAGCAGAAGTAAAGAGGTAGATGAAATGGTACCCTCACTGGAATTTTTATCCGTTGACCTCACAAAAAAGAAAATTGAAGAAATCTAACTAAACATTGTGGATCAGATCACCATCTTTAAACATATCTGCTTAAAGGTGAGATTAATTTCACCCTCAGATTTTGTTTGTTTTAACTAAGCAGAGTTAAATTCCCCTACTTTACTACAGTACTCTTAGACATATATCACAAATGGAGATGCGTTAAAAAAAGTATGTTTCAAACAGGAAAAAGCTTAAACAGCTCCAGCACATCACTATAAAAATTTCTACCTGTAGAGAACCAAAATAAAAACATTAATCTCCAGAATACTAAGAGACAGATATCTAGCCAGGTTCCCCTGTCAAGAACAAACCTTTAATTCTCTTTGAACTGAGTTCACTCTCAAGAAGTAATCACAGCTATGGGAGCATGACTCTTATAAATGCTTTAAGTCTCCATAATGCTCTTCTTACAAGAACCAGAGGCTGAGACCATTCTTAGTGGATTACATGCCACTTATCAGAAATCTATGTATGATGTTTCATAGATTCTGACAATTTTGAGTCTGATTTATTCATTCAGGAGGAAGAAATTCTTCCTTTCTTAAATCCAAAACATTCTTAAAGCCAAAACTTCCGGTTAGCTACCAGACAGAATCTCTTAATAGGTATACTAACAGACAGGTGCAACAATGGAAATCCAATTAGATATTAGAACAAAATAAATTCACTGTGAAGGAGATCAATCACTGCAACAAGTTGATCAAAGTAGTCAGGAAATCTCCATCCTGGGAAAGAGAGTGCTTAACTTGCTCTGAGCAACCTGATATAACTTAATAATTGTATTTATATTTGAAACTGCCTCTAGTTTGAGTGGGACTTTGAGCCAGATGACCTCCAGAAACCCCTCCACTCTATATGCTTTATTTTTATGTTTGTCAATCTTAGTCAATTTTATCAAATTCAATTAACATCTTAATTTATCAATTTAAATAAATAAATAAATAAATAAATAAATAAATAAATAGATAGATAGATAGATAGATAGATAGATAAATAAAGAGGTTAGTGACCCTTAAAATCAGTCCAGAAACAATTAATGCAAGCATCACTGCTTGACACTAGTACATAGATAGAAGCCTTATGCATATGATCCTGGTTGTGTTTCAGAAAGGAAAATACAATTCCTTCTTTTTCCCCAGTGCCACTACATATAAATATTCAGACCTCTGGTGACTCAGAGTAATGCAGGCTTTGTGCCAGCTATCCAGTCAGATATTTCAAACTTTTGCTCCCAAATGTAAAATGACTCCCAGTTTCCTAACTCTATATCAGACATATCAAAACAGTTGCTTTATTTTTTTTTTCCTAGGAATTTTGAAAGATTTTTATCTTTAAAGAAACGAAGAAGAAGAAGAAAGAAGAAGAAGAAGAGGAGAAGAAGAAGAAGAAAAGAAGAAATAAAAATTGAAATGTACTTTTAAATTAGAGTTTGTTTTATTCTGTTTCCTGGCTTAAGAATGCCTAAAATGAAAGAACAATAAAATAGCCTTTTCGTTTTAACAAAGATAGAACAATTGCCTTTGAGGAACTGCCAATCAACATCCACTTTAAATCTGTTTACTGGCTCCAGTTTTTCAAGTACTTGAGGATTCTGAGGTTTTCAAAAACCTTCGAGGTTAATGATTAGAAATATTAATAGGCTTCTGCTTATAAGAGGATTTTGTTTCAGATGAAATTGTTGCTAAATCATAACAACATGAGTTACACACAAAAAAGCCTAATTTCCACTTTGCAAAATCAGTACACAGGCAAAAAGAACTGAATTTAATCCAAGAAAATTGAGATTTCTTTCATGTTGAACAATGATTAGACATCACCTCAAACTATCGAAGGTTTTACTCCTGGCCATTAAATAATGACAAAGAAATGCTAAGTTTCATGATTGGTTGTTTTTTTCTCTGTTTTTATTGTTTCAGATACATGAACTTGAAGAACTTTTATTTCTTTCCTAGCATTATATTTCAGAATTTATAGCTAACTAGAATGTGTATTTTTTAAAAAAAGGTCTTTTTATTTTCCTTTCACCTGTCATATACATTTGGGTATCTTCATACCTTCAACATTCTAGGTAAAATACAATAAGGCCATTAATTCAGCACTCCACACAGAAGGGTTCCTTTTACTTTCCATTATAACACATACATAGCACATTTATTTCCTTTAGAATTTGAAAGATCCCAGTACGAAGAGATGATTCTAGAGATAAGATTGTTTGAAAGCAAGTTCTCATAAGGATAATATCCAAAGAAATAGATGGTTTCCTTCTACAAAACACTTGAGGTTCTATTGAGATGCACTAGTGTAAGATTGAAGAACTAAGAAAAATGATATTGAAAATTAAAAGTTCTTTCAAAAAGGAACTAATTAGATATAGTCACAATCTGAAGAAAAATACAATGGACAAAACTAAAACCACATCTTCGTCTAACAGTAGAATTGACAAATAAGTAGCAGCAAAGAAACAGGACCAAGAATCTGGTCTGTATTTATTTTTGCCTATAAAGTACCTAACTATGCTCAGAAAAGTCAAAAGCATGGAAAGATATACTAATGACAGTCCAATAGAGACATATGAATGAAAGTTCTCAAAATTGTACATACCAGCAACTAGGTGGAAATAAAACATTTACGGAGGGGTTACAAGAATGGCAGAAGTTTTAAATAGACATATATTTACTGTACTCACACCGAGGATACTTTAATACTTTCCAGCTCATTAGTAGCTGAAGAGAATATTAAATAATATATCATGGGGCAAAAGAAGGTAATATTACTCCTACTGGGATATAAGCATTATGGAGCAATAGATGATGACAAAGAAAAACTAGCTCACTCCTTCTGACAACCAGTACCAGCTTGAGAATAATCTCTAGATACCACTCCCTCAACTTCTAACCCTTATACAAGTGTGAGGATGATCACTCCTCACCTTCCAGTTACTTAGGTGCATTGCTTGCACCTGGACTCTCTGGTTTAGCCATGCCTTTTCACCTGGTGCTCAACCACTGTTTCAGGCCATGACTTGATAGCTCCCATGCACTCCACCCCTTGGCAGAATGAGTGAGGTGTCCTTGCCCATAATTTGTAACCTAAGCAAGAAGACTCAGGCCGTCTGCAGAATTCTTAAAGTGGTGGGTCTACCATCCCTTGGTGTCTTGTTCAAGTTCCGTGGGGTTTCACAGAGTCTCTTGATCCTGCAAGGACTGTGAATCTGCCTTCAGAGTAGCCTGTTATATATTTCTTTTAGGCCTGCTCCCGCTGGACTGTATGTCAGATGAAACTGCCAATCAGCGTTGTTGTCTTTGGACCACTTCTGCACAGTTGCACCCATAAAATGCATTCCTTGGTCACTTTTGATGACCTGAGGAGTTCCATATGATGTCATCAGCCTAGTTACTGCTTTAATAGTATAGGCTTTGTTTTTCTTTGTTACAGAACAGGATTACATCAGTCCACTCACAGTATTGACACGTTAGGGCATATCTGGCCCCCTCAGACTGAGGAAGTGGACTTATATAATTGATCTGCCACCACTGTAATGGATTGTGTCCTCTAGCAACATGGACTGTTGTTTGCAGCAGAGGTCTTGGTCTTACTCATGTTCAAATGACACATTCCTGACATGCTTGGACAATGCCGAGTAACTGTATTTGGCAGCCCCCATACTTTAGCTACTGCCCACACGGTCTTCTGTACTGCATGTCATAGTTTTTGACATAGCCAGTGTCGTCTGCTGATGTATTTTCCAGCCATCTAACTCGAGCTAGCGTGTCAGCTTCATCATTGCCCAGTGACTGCAAAGGTTGATGTCTGGGCAGATGGTATACTCGTACAGTCTTGTGTCTAACCACATTCCATATATCAACCTACATGTCTTTGCCCCAGTAGGTCAGGGGTGGACTGTCCAACCCTGAGTGGCCCACTCTGCTATACAGAGCATAAGCCCTCAATAGACTGCCCAACTATCTTTGCAGATGTTCAACACACTGTCACCTGTCTCTTGAGTTATAACTATCCACAAGATTCTTAGCTCAGCCTACTGGCTGCTTCATCCATCCCCTTCTTAGAACCTTATTTTTTTGGTTGAGTGATAATATGCAACAGCTTGCCATTTACTTGGGTTCCTTCTGCTGGATCCATCTGTGTACCAGGTGCCTTCTGGAATAGGATATTTCTTTTCCTATGTGATTTCCTTCTCTGGACAAGTGACTGCCATTTTCTAAAGAGTCTCAGTGTAATACATTACCCAGCTGAGTATCTTTTGCAATTCTTCCTTTAATGGAGATCATTACAGGTGTCTTCTTTGACTAAGGCAGGCCACCCAGTGCACCACTGTGATTGGGCCACCCCCAACTTAGGAATGTGGGTTAGACCTTTTATCCACCCTTGCACTGGTAAAGTCATTTTAACCGTGATAACCTCTGCAGTCTGAGTTATTGGTTCTGCCACAGTAGTGCAGCGTAGGTAATCAATAGTCACTTCTCAACCATACTGTATCCTTCTTCTGCTCCATGTCAGCCCTGCAACCAGAACCTAACAAGGGTTCAAACAAAACTCTGGTGCTGCCACAACTATCAACTGAATCCTTCTGGAGTCCCATGTACATCTAGTTTGGCTGAAAGTGTTGGATTGAATACACGCAATGCCTGCGCCTCCCTGTTTAATGGCTATTTTTGCCTGTTGGAAGGTTTCTTTTTTCCATTCTATCCCAGTCCCATACTTGGCCTTTTTTTTTGTTAGCCAGTATGGAGGTTTTATCAGTTGTGCTAAGGGAGGTATAAAGGATCGCAAGTACCCTAACATACCCCAGAATTCCTGCAACTGCTTTGGTATTGTGGGAATTGGGAACGCTTGGACCTTACCTATAACTGTACTGCATAAGACCTTGGTCTTACCTGACCAGATAACACCCACAAATTTGACTGATAATCTTGGTCTTTGTACTTTCCATGGGTTTATAGCCCACTTTTTTTCTTGTAAGTGGACAGTTAGTGAAGTTACTGCCTTTTCTGATGCTTCCATCAAGTCAGACGTTAATATTAGGTCATCGATCTAGTGGTACATTTTGATGGTAGACAGTTTGTCTCAATTTGCCAAGTCACATGTCACCAGATTATGACAAAATATAGGTGAATGCACATACCTCTGAGGCAGGACTTGAAAAGTCCGCTGTCTGCCCTCCCATGTCTTGTGATCTCTTAGCAACTGGAATGCTGAAAAATGCATCTTACAGATCCAGACACAATTATATATTTCTATTTCTCTACTCAATGTATCTGCAAGGAAGACAATGTTAGGTACTGCCAAATGGATTGGCAGCATGACTTTATTTAGTCCTCTGTAGTCTACCATCATTCACTATGAACCATCTGACTTCCTGACTGTCCATATGGGGGAGTTAGAGGGGCTGTGCGTAGGCCTTATAATCTCTACTTTTTTCAACTTCTGTACAGACTTGGTGATCTCCTCTTGCCCACCCAGGAGTCTACATCGTTTTGTATTTGTGATCCAGTGCAGCTGTGGCAAACAAACGGGCTCAGTTTTCACACAGCCCCTTAAAAGTTCCTGCACCACCTGAATGTAACACATCTTTCTCTCAATCTGAACTCTCCAACATTGGTCTGGATAGCCAGTCCCCACAGAACGTATAACCCAATGTATATTCTGGAACTGGGGAAATAGACACCCCATATTCCTGGGATGGGAGACAGCCAAACCCTAGTTTTAACCACATGTGGGTTATGGAGATCATCTATTTCCTGAACTCCAACTATCATCACTTTAGCACTGAAAAATTTATTTGAATCTCCATACACGATCCAGGTTTCTGCTTTGATATCCACTAATGCCATAACCCACCATATATTCTTTTGGGACCAATTAATTGTTATTTTGACATAGGGCCTCTGGACCCCTCCAGAGAAGTTTTTTTTCCCTCCAATTCTGTGTTTCTCATTGAATCACTTCCATGATTCAAATTCCTTCCCTTTTTGGAGAGGATTGGAATCTTTGTTTGATAGTTAATTGTCTCCCTAATAATAGCAATAATTGCAATAGGACCTGATTAGGCTATCTGTCCATCTTTTTAAATTGAAATTCTGCCCTAATCAGGTCATTGAGCATCTGTATTCTTGAGACTTTTATGGGTCCAGATTGGATTACTTTAAGTGCTAATCTCCCAGATCATGGTCGCAAATGGACTTCCAGAATCTCTACCACCTTTCAGACATTGTGCCTGGCCCGTAGGCACTCTGTCTCCCCCAGATCTGCCACCAACTGGGCAGCCTGTTGTTTTACAGCCTCTGTGACCACTAGGGGATTCAGTACGTGTACCAAAGTACCGTACTGATGTGGTGGAACTTGCTGCAGGATGAGATCCCTTATTCCTGCCAGACATTTTTTCAGGTTTGGGCTCTCAAAGGCAGTCTCATAGATTGCCTCTTTCACGTCTAATGCTCTGATGTAGTTTTAAAAGTCTCCCATAGATGACCATAAACCCATATTTTAAGGGAATATTGTTTTTATTTGGCCATGTTATTCAGCATCCAGCCATAAGCCACTGAATGATTTTTCTCATTATGTTGAACCATTATGCATAATCTTTTCCTGAGGACAGACTGAGTAATAACAAATGCCAGTTTTGAAATTTCTGGTCCATTTACTATAACGCTTTCTACTCCCATGTCCTATAACCAGAGCAGCCACATGGATATACTTTGTCTTCCCCCCTCTCCTCCCTACCCCCCTAAATTGCTGTGGGAGATCCATAAGCTGCTATGTATGGTCATACTGTTGCATGTAATGTGGTCTGAGTGTGGGGCCATCAGCCAAGGGGCACCCCCACTGGTTTAACTTGCTATTTTTTATTTTTTATTTTTTATTTTTTATTTTTTATTTTTTATTTTTTATTTTTTATTTTTTATTTTTTATTTTTTGAGTTACAATCAGTCAGATCTCAAAGGGATTTGGCTCAAGTGTTGCAGGAGAATAATCAGATGTAATTTTTCCCTCATCAGTATTTCAACCTGTTGCTCAAGTTTTTCAGCTTAATCACATAGTAATTGATTTTCATTGGCCAAAGCTTCTTCAGATATATTTAACCAATTTAAAGCAATTAACAGTGGACATGCCATTGTGGATGGTATTAGCTGTCATTCTCTGGTAATCAGTATGCCTTTGCTGAGGCCATAAAGATACTCTGCTATATTGGCTAGAGACTTATGGATATTTCTTTCATCCCACATGGAGCCCTATTTTTCAATTACAGTAGTAACTGGCAAGATCACATGCAAAGGGGTAGTCTTTCCCCATCCAAACTACCCTATTATATTACTTAGAAATGCCATTTTACTATTTTAGGCATCTTGTGACAAATGCCTTTAAAGGGTTAGACTCTTGCCTGGCATGCCACTAACATGGGGCAAAAGAAGATAATAACAGTGCCTTCTACTGGGATATGAGTGCTATGGAGCAATAGAAGATGACAGAGAAAAAAAAAATAACTCACCCCTTCCAAAAACCAGTAACAGCTCAAGAAAAGTATAACCTTTAGAAAGATAGTGCTTTTTTAGCTGCTAATCCTCAAATGAGGATGAGAAGTGGTGGACTCTGGGTCCACCAGTCACTCAAGTGCACGGCTTGCACCTAGACTCTCTGGTTTAGCCACAGCTTCTCACGTGGTGGTCAGCCATTAGTTCAGGCTGTGACTTGGCAATTCCCACATGTAAGAAAAAAATATTTTTTATATAAAAAATGTTAATGAATAAATATAAGTAATTTTCTTTCAGAAGCTCTAAAGTACCATTTAAAATCTCAGAGTTAGTGCACTCTTTCTTTCTCAGAAATACCAGGGAAATTTTTGTAGACTGGAACTATATATTTTTTTGCTACTTAAAAGAGGCAAGAAGGATGAATTTCTAATTATAAATGAAAATACTGATGTTTGATGAATTTGATTACTCCCAGTCATAACAATGAAATATAGATTTTGTTTTTTATGCTGCATTTTGTGGCAAAGTCAGCATGAAAAAAATGCACTTTTTTCTGTCCAGTTTCCTGTTCCAGCTTACTCTGTTCCTTCTATCTTTTTTTTAACCATTTCTCCTTTCATTTCTTTTGGTGAGGCCTCCTTGTAAACTATATCATTATATAAAGGAAGTTTAGAAATCTCTGGTTTTATGGAAGACAGCATGTAATGAAAAGAATTATCTCAATGTCACTTGGGGCTCCATTTAGCAGCACTAAAATAGCATTAAAGTCCATGTTAAAGAATTAGGAATTGATCGACAGATCACATAAAAAGCCTTTAAATGGAGAAGTCAAATGTAGCAATGCCTCCTTCACCTCCCCACATTTTTATTTGAGCTTTCTGGATCTTATATGTTTTTCTTAATTTAGTGATCTGGAAGTATATGATTAATAACCAATAAAAGCTGTCTATAACAAAGGGAAATTGGAAATAATTAAGAGGATATGGCAGATCTATATGATGTAGCAACACAGAGAGAGAGATGCTATCCTGGGAACCAATTACACTGGAAAGGATTTAAGGGCTGGAAGGTTAGGCAGTAACTAACAAGAATTCCCAGTGGAACCAGGCTGAACAAGGGCTGGAGATAGACGGGTATATGAACTGAGTAATGAGAGGGATGGGAGATTGGTTTTACCTCGGTGTGTCATTCTAAGACGGGTGCTGTAACACTACATAGCACTCTTTGAGCCCTGTAAATAGCGACTATTGAGTAACAAACACAAGAACAACTTGCGTCTGGAGGAAAAATGTCTGTTCAATGAGTGACTGAAGGAACTCAGTTTAATTTCTACAAAAAAGAGTCATAATATTATTGTATTAGTGTACAGGCACACACAGAAACAAAATTAGTAAATATTAACAAGCCAAAATATAAACAATTACAGTAACTAACCAGTGAAAGGTCTGGAGCCTTCATCTTTTAAAAGGTTCAAAATCAGACAGGATCTTCCTGAACTGGATGCTTTAATAAAACATATACTATTGGATTTCAGATAAAGCTGACATTCAATGGCTTGCAACATTAAAGAGTAAAGGCGTTTAGATCATCTCATACTCTTTTCTATCCTTAACCTCTATGAAGCTGAGCACCTTTATACACTCAGAATGTGTTAGCAGATAAAGTAGAATTTCTTATCAAATCCCTGCCTTAAAACAGAAAAAAAGGGGGAGAAGGGTAACATATATGTCATATTCCAGTGTAAGTCAGCATGAGACTCATAACGACGGATCTAGGAGTTATTTTCTGTTTCTTTTCAGTGGAAAGGGTGGGCATCAGTGAAGGATATGCATTCATAATTGCAAAAAATTCTTTAGCAGTGTGGGGAGTGACCCACTGGGGGGGTAAACTTCTTCCTTGGAGATCCCCCAGGCCACAGGAGATTGAGTTGTACAGGCCATATGGGTCTATTGCCCTCCACAAGGAAGGAAATTCCCTAAGCTTTGTGTCCCATCTCTCACATCTGCCTCCCTCTGGCACTCATGCAACATACAAGGAAAAACATACCTCCAAGAGTTGAATCTCACTGCTGTCAATCTTTTTTCCTCCTTTTTTTATTTAATGTATACTGGAAGTGAAGCACAAGCAATCTATAGACAACAAATTCAGGCATCTGGAAAAGGCTCCATCTTGAAATTATTCTTTATCATAAATTCTCTTTTTTTCCTGTATTTCTTGTAGTTCTTGTAATTCTTCTCAAAGAAGCTCAAAAGCTTCTCTGGTACTGCAAACTACGATGCAGCCTCTTTTTCCCCAACACAGAGACCTGCTACAGCAGCTTTCTGCACCAAGCTGTGAACCTAAATGCTGAACAACACTGATGTAAAAACAATTGCTCAGCAACAGTTAAACCATCCTTGAACTATTAATGCTGCATTGACAGAAAGCAGGACATAGGAAAGGCAGTGTTGTGCACTGCTGACTCTAGAAATGGCCAAACACAGTGTTTTGAACAGTGAAAAATACACAGCCATACTTTCTGCTTTGATAAAGGAATTTGAAAATAGAATCATAGAATCATAGAATCCTTAGAGTTGAAAGGGACATTTAAAGATCATCTAGTCCAACTCCCTGCAATGAAAAGGAATATCCACAGCAAGATCAGGTTGCCCAGAGATGTGGAGGATGCCTTGTCCCTGGAGGTAGGCTGGACCAAGCTCTGGTTCTGTTCCAGTGCCTCACCACCCTTACTGTAAAAGATATTTTGCCTATATCCAATCTAAATCTCCCTTCTTTTAATTTGAAACCATTTCCCCTTGTTTTATCACAACAGACCATGCTGAAGGTCTATATCTCTTTTGCGGTAGTCCAAGTGAGGCCTCACCAATACAGGGTAGACAGTCAGGATCACCTCTCTTCACATGCTGTCTGCACTTCTTTTGATGCATCCCAGGATACAGTTGGCTTTCTGGGCTGCAAGGGCACATTGCTGGCTCAGTTTGTACCCACCAGGACCCCCAAGACCTTGTCAGCAGGGCTGAGCTCAATCCTTTCATCCTCCAGCTTGTTTTGGTAGCGGGAATTGCCTCGACCAAGGTGCAAGGCCTTGCACTTGGATTTTTTGAACCTCATGAGGTTCTCCTGGTCCCACTGCTCAGCCTGTCTAGGTCCCTCTGAATGGCATCCCATCCCTCTCATCTGTCAACTATATCCCACAGCTTGGGGTTTCAAGACTGCCAAAGAAAAATCATCAGTTTATGTTTGTGAGACCATTTTCAGTTGATATAAATACATGACCTGCAAATTTTCAAATGGAAAATATAGAATTGCAATTGTATTTTTACTGGACTTTCATAATCCTTATCGTAACAGAAAAAACATTTCTTCATAATCACACATTTTTCATGTAATCAGTTTTTGACAGTACACATCGTTTGAACAATTATTGTCAAGATGAAGTAGAGGAAGAGTAAAATTTCAACAAAAATCTCTGATGAATGCCTTGATACCTTGCTAAGATGACAACCACTGCCATCGAACGAGAGTTCTGTGTTAATTTCATAAAACTAACTTTCTTTCTTTCTTTCTTTCTTTCTTTCTTTCTTTCTTTCTTTCTTTCTTTCTTTCTTTCTTTCTTTCTTTCTTTCTTTCTTTCTTTCTTTTCTCTTTCTCTCCTTTCTTTCTTTGCTTCCTTCTCTTTCTTTCTTTCCTTCTTTCCTTCTTTCTCTCTCTCTCTTTTTTTTTTTTTAATGTTTTAAGAAAAATATTTAAAATTAAGATGTTCTGTTACTTTTACATTAATGGTATTGCATATTTTTTGAGGGCTGCTCCAAAAGTAGTGCCTCCTATTTAATTATGTAGGCCCAGAACATCAGAGATGAATGTTAGTAGTATACTAGTAGAGACTGAATCTCCCCACCAATATTCCATTGGCAGTCTGACAAAATGTCAGCTGACATGGAAGTGAGTATGCAGCAAAGATGTGTTACTGAATACCACCATGCGGAAAAAAACTGCATCCACTGTCATTCACCAATGCTTGCAGAATGTTTATGGAGACCAAACAGTGAATGTGTGCACAGTGAAGCGGTGGGGTGATGTGCATCAGCAGTGGTGACAGTGGGTCACCTTCACTGGTGCAGATTGCTTTGAGCACAGCATACAGGCTCTTGGTCATCACTGGAAAAAAAAAAAAAGGAATAACTAACGGTAGTGTGTATGTTGAAAAATAGTGTTTTGTAGCTGAGAATCTGCTCTATCAAATAGTGTTATTGTACTCTGTGTAGCTGTTGTCATTTCCATGGAAATAAATAGGAGGCATTACTTTTGGAGAAACCTATGTGTATGCAGCCCATGACAATTTCTATTCACCAAATGTCACCCAGGCAAGCTGAAAGGTTGGACTTCCATGATCACCTCCGTTAAATAGATACAACTACTTATTAAATCACAAAATGAGAAATAGATCTGCATTAAAAATAGTCCTGCATAAATTTAGAAAATTACTACTTTTAATCTAAATTCTGTTCTTTGTTAAGGAAGAGAAGTGTCACTGATAAAGAATCTGTAATAAAATGAAAATGAAGGTGCCTGAAATAGATCTGCATCATTGTAGCCCTTCTAATATTGATTATACTTAAGCTTCACACTTCCTGCACTGATCTCAGTGGTTTCTGAAAGACTTGGTGAAGCAGAGGTGGCCAAAGCTGAATTTTGCCATTTTAGTAATGAAGATAAGATTAGAGCTTTCATGTCATATATTCTTTCGTTGTTATTAAAAGTCCTTGGTTTGCTTCTTATAATTAGAGATTGATAACTAAAGTATTTTTTATGATATTTGTCATAAAAAATTAAAAAAAATAGAAAAGTAAACATGGAGCTGAGACTGTTATTTTTTCCCAAATTTTGGTTGTAACTGTATGTATGCATGTAGATATTGGTTTACACAAGGAGAGACTCATATACAGTCACTTTACATTATTCTGTGATCTGTGAAATGATATTTCCTTCTGAAGCTTAGTGCTTTATATTTGTGTGAGACCTTTAGCAAACCAAGACAACACTATAAAACTGAAAGATGTCTCTTATCAACTGCCCATTCATTTTCAATTGCTAGTCTTTGCTTTCAATTTATTTTAAAAAAGGCTAATTTTATCTTAAAATCAAAGTTAATTTACCCTACTTAGAACAAACAGAAACCTGAAAACCTGATGATCACATTAGGAACCCTGTTATTTGGCAGGCTGCAAAAGAAAGAAGAAAACAACAACAACAACAAAAAAAAACCAGTTTTGCTTCATCTGAACAATAAAAATAATGAATGATAATTATGAAGTCTGACAGTTAAAAACAATAAAAAGTGGAAAGTAATAAAATTTTCACAAGGAAAAGACAAGAAGAAGTAATGAGGCAGAATGGACAAGTAAATAAATTATTTATTTGAAGTCTCCTTCCAGACATGACGTGTTTCACTCTCATTAAGCCTTGCAGTCGTGCATAGGTCTGACCTGCTGCACTGGATGTCCTTACTCTCCCCTTTCCCTCCCTAATTATTGCAGAATAATAATGAATAATTCTTTTGCTGATAATTTATTTTCTTCATAGTGTTGGCCAATACTGTTAGACTCATCCTCTGCCCAAGAAATGAATACCTGGTGAAAAGCCGTTTTATGAAGAAGGACAAAAGGATTATTTTCTGGAGATCAGAGATCTTCAGAAGTCTTGGTTCAACTGATGAGCACACAGTCAGGAGATATGAAACTACGTTTCTACTATTTTCATCCCAATTATTTACTTTTGGTTAAAAAATACATTTAGCAATATTTCAGAAGCTCTAAGAGCTGAGGCAAAGAAACATAAAATATAAACAACAAAAATGTAAACACGGGTTCCTGGAAAGATTCAGAATACACATGTACTTGGCCTTCTTGGATGACAGGATAGACAGAGACTGATAGTGTAGTTGCAGTGACAGCAGTAGTCTGGACTCTGCTTCCATTCCATTTGGTTCAGACACATGATGGGCAGCCATTCAGTAGCAAAAGACTGAGGTATTGAGCTGGACATTCTTCTGACCAAAGAACTAACTATTTAGCATTATATTTCCAAGAAATAGCCTGCCTTTTTTTTTTTTTTTTTTTTTTTTTTTTTTCATTTAGCCTACTGAAATATCAGAAAGAAAATGTGGTAAATATTTTTACAGACAGGAAATCATTTAAATGAGTTAAGGTTTATTGCATGCTGTTGTCAAGATGGAGGGGCAAGCCAGAAAGAAATTTGTTGCCTTCATTCTATTTCACTTGATGAGTGCCTGACTTTTTCCCAGCTCCAGGAGCTACATCAGTTATATATTTTTGTGCGGTTTGAAGGAAAGTTGGGAGCATGAAATCTGCTGAAAAAGCTGAATCCCTTTTTCTAGTACTGGATGGAAAACTACTGACCATTTTACATCTGCAGTGCTTCATGTAACAATGATTTTGCCTAGTACACCTTTATGAATTAAAGCAATTCTAAGTAATTTCTTTAGCCCAGGAGCATGGTGAACTGCCAGCACAGAATACATCACACATTTTACATAGCATGTTGCTAGTCTTTAGTGAACTAACTCTCAAATCAATTATGTCTGCTGGCAAAGAAGCCTTAACACTCTAAATAATTTAAAGTGCTAACTGTGTGGCATACAATTCCTTTCATCAGCAGCAAGATTGATTTTACCTTGTAGCATCTCTAGCTTTTTTCAGTTAATTTTTCAAAGTTATCACAATAAACAGTAAAGTCTGCAAGATACATCTGTTCTTTTTGGATCTTATAGACAATCATCAGTCAACATAGAACATTACTGAAAAGGCAATATTAAAAATACTTTTCTACTGTAGACTTGCAAGACCAGTTGGTAGAAAATACGTTATTTTAAACACTGATAAATTATAGCTTTTCATTCAGGATCAAATGCAGAATGAAAAGTCAGTGATTCCAGAGTACATGTAGAACTTGGTTGCAATAATTTCAGTTCATTTCATTCTGTTATGCCACATGTCATACAGATCTGTATGGACTTGCTGTGTAGACCTACTTCCCTTTAAACTTTAAACTCAGGTGAGGACTGACAGTTCTTTATCTGAACCCAGTGACTGGAGAGCTGAGAATGGTTTAACTTTTAATGGTTTTGAAAACATTCTATCTCCTCCTGAGATGGGAAAATCTGTCAGATTAAGAATGCCTTTGCCAATGTGGTTTTCTGATTTTAGTGCCTGGCATTCAGGTGTGAGGACAGAAAAGTTCCAGAGCTAGAGCTCCCTGAGGAAGCACAGAGGGAGGTGCTGAGCTGAGCTCTGCTACCAGGAACCAAAGGCAGAATGGGAATGGCACAGAGCTGTGCCAGGGGAGAGTCAGACTGGGCAGCCTGAAACATTTCTTTACCATGAGGGTGGTTGAACTCTGGAACAGACTTCTGAGAGAGTTGGCTGATCCCCCATGCCTGTCAGTGTTCAAGAGACATTTGGGCAATACCCTCATTAATGTTTTTTAACTTTTGGTTAACCCTGAAGTGGTCAGGCAGTTAGAATCAATGGTCATTGAAGGACTCTTCCAAATTAACTATTCTATTCTATGCTATGCTATGCTATGCTATGCTATGCTATGCTGCATCCTTTAGTCCAAAGTCAGCTTTCTGTGGCTGACTTCAAAGCACATTGCCTTAGTAAGAAATATGCTTTCTACAACTATGGTTACAACTAATCTAAGCAGATTTGATGAAAAATCACATTCTTCTTTAATATGTACTGCTTTTCATTAAGCTCATAAAAACTGAACTAGCTTTTCAATTATAGAATATGTAATTGGCTTCGGGAAATAAAGAACAAATTTAAAGAAAAAAAAGAAAATGATAATTTACCTGTCTGACTTCAGCATTATCGTCAAGGGCACTCTAACAAAGTACACATTTCTCTGTTTATGGCTTCAGCCTTTGAACGCTGAATGGTGAATATATTTTGCTAACACTTTCCTGGAAGTCCAGAAATAAATACATTTCATTAAAATTGGAGCTGTATGGCTACCTATTCTGTTACTAGATCAGAAGAGCTGATATATTGTGTATGCATAGACTTTTTTAAAAAATTAGGGGATTTTGCAAACCTTATAGACATAAAAGGATGTCCTTGTACAAAGTCAGAAAGGAATTTCAGCAGAGAGAATCTCATTTCCACTATGTACAACAGGTTTTATTTCAGGACTAGCTTGTCTGCACAATACCAGCATTAGAATCAAATCTGAGGTATCCCATTGTACATGATAATCTTTCCATTGACTTTAGTCCTTGAATCTGTGCCTTTTTCAGGTACTTAACAGTAGTTCAAAAAGAAGAAAGCCTGAATGTCTCAAAAACCCTAAAACCAAAACAAAGGATTATTCAGTTACTTTCATTAGGCTTTCTATTTTCTTTTTCTACTTGCCTTTTGTTTTATTTTCCTACTTTCTGATCCCACGCTCAGCATACACAGTACCCTTTCAGGCTTAAAGCGCTTGAAAAAATGAAATGAGACAGAACAAAGCTGATTGTTGTTTTTTTGTTTGTTTGGTTTGTTGGTTGTTTTTTTTTAAGAACTGGCATGAAACTCTTCTGTCCTTGAACCGAAAGTCCAAAATCAAATGCTATACAAAATCTAAATAAAAAAAATATATGAGAATTCCGCAAAATTATGACATTTTATGTACAGGCGAATACATCCATGTAGCCATGTACACAAAAGCCATGCTTCTTGTCTTCCAGCTCTTCATTCTGAGTTAGCCCCATCTGGCATCTATTTATTCATCATAACTATACAGACCTTCCTTTTATTATTCTGCATTAATAGCCAAAACAGAGCATTGTTCAACAGCTGCAGAAAAAACATTCTACCCCTCTGTATTTTTACTTTTGCATAGAACATTCTGATTCACGTTCTAATCTTGCTTATAGCAATATAGAGAATAAATCAAATTTCTTGTTCTAAAATATGTTGTTAATCATATATGTCATTGGTATTGCAGAAGCAAGAGATGTTCACATTTGGCTTGAAGGTGAAACTTCATAAAATTACTCCCCCTGTCGTTTGTTTTTCTGAGCAAATGAAGAGAGAAGAAGTATAAAATAAGCCCACTGGGCTTCCTGCCCAGTTCTGGGTGCTCTGTTTTAAATGAAATACGTGTCATTATCTTTGTCAATGTGAAAGGTGACTACGCTATCCCAAAGAAGACTTCATGTGTTCAGTAAACTTGAGGACCTTATTAATTTCAGTGAGTTCTCATTGAAATATTGATCATTACAATCATGGCTTGGAGGGATTGATACACACTCAAATATTTCCTCAAAATATTTCTCAAAAGTTAGTGCAAAGATTGTGATCTTGGTAAAGGCTGCAATGCCAAATCTCAGTTTTAGAGAGAATCACAGAATTGCAGAATGGACAAGTTTGGAACGGACCTTAAGGATCATGAATGTCCAACCTTCCTGCCACAGGCAGGGCCACCAACCTTGCAAATGTCCACTCCTTGTGAATCTCACTAAACTTCTGTGATTAGCTTTCTCTCACAGAAGCAAACTTGAAAGACTAATTAAATGTTTTCCAAAATGCATCTTTTTCTCTAATTTGAAATTCATCGTGCTTCAGTTCCATCAACTATTTTGACAGTGTAAAAGATTTATCTTTTTTACCTCATCATCCATTAAAATTCTGTTTGTGTAAAGCTTCACTAGTTGCAGGAATTATCAGGAATTGGATTTTCAAAATCATATCGATTAAACAAACTCAAGAAAAACAACAGATTTAGAATTTCTTATTTTCAAATAATGTTTTGTCTTAATTCCACATCATGAGCCTTATTTGGGGTTTGAACTCTTGAGGCACCATCACAATCTATAGGAAGATGACATTATGTCATTTCATCAACTTTTACAACCAGTGAGCTTCTCAAAATGCCAGTCAAATTGTGCTTGTTTGCTTTCAGAGTAAATAGCATTGCTATTTATATTTCTATGACCATAACATATGACATAGTAGATACTGTTCTCTTAATCTATTTTTCTAATTAAAAAAAGTGTCTGTATTTCTTTTTAAATCTACTGCTTAACTACATGGTTTATGTAACAATGAGAGCCACTGTCTTACTCAAAAATGCAAGAAAATGTCAGGTGCAACAGTCAGTAGGGGAAGTAAATGCTTATTTGAAAAGGTAACACTAAAATAACAACAACACACAAAAAAACTGTTGTGTAAATTATTAATCATTTGTTTCTGAGCTTTGCCATTTTTACATATATAGCCTATGCTTTTCTCACACGGGAATTCACCTGAGCCTGTCAGAAGAAACCTGTAAATGCAAACTGACCAATTACATGTTATCTGACCTCAGACGTATTAGTAAAATTAGACTTCATGGGGATAAGTCCACTTTTAAATGAGAACTGTCTGTATCTTTTAAGTCAATAAACTCCCTCAGGCTAATACCGCCTCTGCTGCTCAACCTTCAATTCTTCACTTGAACTTCAGAGACAAGAGATGTGAATTACTCTGCAGATGAATAATCATTATTCACCACATCCATCTCTCCTAAAAAACAAGTTGTCTCACTGGACAGGACATAAATATTAATAAAAGCCATCATTGCAGGAATCAGTGGCAAGATCAGAGAAGTGAGAAGTACCCACCACCTCTGTAGTAGAGCTTGCCTTAAAGGGAAATGATGCCACCTTGGCCATGACGAATCCGTGTCTATAATAAAGGCAGAGAATAAATCTCAGTATTCAAAAAGGGAGAAAATTATAAAGGTTATCAATACTGTCTGGTGTAGCATGTATGTGTGGGGGAATCATTTACCTTACCATATCCTCCATAGAACTAAAATGGGATTTTAAATAGAAAATTCAACAAGTCCCTCATTCAGCTATTTAGAGGGGAATGAGGAATTCCACTTGAAAGGCCAGTCTGTGTTTGAAAAGTGCCTCTGGTTTTAGCATAGCAAGGCACACGCTGTTCCTTGTGCCTACTGCACACTGTCCACTGTCCACTTCCCTTACTCTTCTTCCATCATCTTCATCCATTCATCCCTCCTTTAGCCTCTGGACTCTAAGAACAATTTGGAGCCTTTCTGAAGCTGAAATACAAGTTATGAATTCCCCCACCTCACCACTACATCAGATGTCTCTCCTCCTTATCCTCCTAAAATCTCGCTAACTCAAGGGTAGGTCAGAGTCCTACAGGTTTCCTCACAGGAAAATAAAATGCATCAAAAGGAGCTGTAACTGAATATTTTAAAAACTGACCTAATAATCTTCTGGGAAGTGGAAAGCCTAAGTTTATATCTTCTCTGTTTTATCTATTCCAGGTATTCAGAACCAAACTTTGCAGCCTGGATTATTTCTGGAACAAATTCTTCCTTTCCTTACTGTGTCATGTATTTGATACACATTTGGACATAACTGATGCAGTTCTGAATAATTTTGGAAACACTGAAATGCTAGTTATAAAAAGATTTACAAGTAGCCTTAAAAAAATTCTACCACTAATCACAGTTAGAATCGTGCTAAGTGTACATGCCATTGTTTAACTCCCTTGGCCTTTGGCCCACAAGCTAATCATATATTGTAAAAAAAAAAAAAAAAAAAAATTCACAGAATCACAGAATCACAGAATGGCCTGGGTTGGAAGGGACCTCAAGGATCATGAATCTCCAACCCTCCTGCCACATGCAGAGCCATCAACCTCCCCATTTAATACTAGACCAGGCTGCCCAGGGCCTCATCCAATCTGGCCTTGAACACCTCCGGGGATGGGGCATCCACCACCTCTCTGGGCAGCCTGTTCCAGCACCTCACCACTCTCTCTGTAAAGAACTTCCCCCTGACATCCAACCTAAATCTTCCCTCCCTCAACTTAAAACCATTTTCCCTGCTACTTCAAGGCTCATTTTTTGCTAAATCTGGAGAAATAAATGACGTTTTGTCTTTATGTCATTACTAGCTACAGAAGAAAACTGACTTTTCTGTTCTGTCTATACTGATGACAATGCAGATATTTTTATCCTGGATGCTATGATGGTTTGGAAAGTAAAGTTAGAAAGGTAATGCATACCATTATATGCACAAGGTAGCTCTACAGGGAGGAGAGATTTCAACAGAGATGGTAACAGAAAGTTACTGGCATCCCTAAGAATCAGAAAGACATCTTAACAAGAGTAAAAGTACCGTGAAATGGAATGTTAGTAAAGATCAAGTATATGTGGATTGTAATAACCCCAACTGAAAAGTATGTGTGAGCCTGTATAAGGTTTAGGACAGCTGGAATATCGGCCATATTTAGCAGCACGATATCAGGCAAGGTAGTGAGCAAAACAAACCATTATTTCTTTTCCAGAAACAGCTTGACAGCATCATAGAAGCCAGTATGCTCTGATAGTAGCAGATCTGTATTTCAAGGGCACCGACATCTCATCTTCCTTGTATCTCAAAGTCTTTTGTTAGTTTGAATTAATTTCATGTCTGTTACTAAGTTGGCTTTAAGCTCTGGTGTGCTGCTCATTCAGCTGTATAATTGTAAGAAACATCTGATATCAGTCAGACTGCCTCAGTGTTACAACCCAGTAATGACACTGTGTCAGCTGTGTGAAGATATTGGAAAACATAATGCTTTCAATTTTGCTGATGATGATCCTTCTCTACAGAATTACCTTTCTATCCTAAATTTTGTTGCAAAAAACCTTTTTGTTTCTGCTTCTAAACACTAAACAAACTTATATCAATTGGAGTAACATATAGTTATCAGGAGTTCAGAGGGGAAGGAGGAGAAAGGATTTCTGTCACATAATTGAACTTGACATCGATAGGGAATACTAAAATACTTGGTATGTCAAAGGGGAAAAAAAATACAGAACAGAGAGCTTTAGAACCTGAAATTTCACTATAGCAGTCAATAATTTTCCATAGACAGAATCAAAGGCTTTAGGGTGCAGACCTGCAGTTTACCAACAGCTTGTTCAGGAGAAATCTTTCTATTTGCCAAGTGGAGACTGAAGTAGGAAAAACAAGCTTTAAAAGGAAAAACAGAACAATGGGAGGTAAGGTGCAGTATTGAGAAGGTAGATGTAACTGTAAGAATTTGAAAGAGTAGATACTGAAGTATCTAAGGCATTTTGAATAGAAATAAGGGTAGGAACAAACTAATATCAAACTAGTACAATTATACTTTCCTGAAAATGTTTGTTTACCAATTCCTTTTCTTCAGATTTGTCATTTTGATTTGTTGTAAAATGATGAATATTGTGAAGACAGTTAACCTTGTTAATGAATTTTAACTTCTGTAGTTAAACTTTAGCTCTGTCTTTCTTAGTTTATAATGGGAAATGGTATATTTTTATTTTTATTATTCTTAATTGTATTTTATATGATACTGTAATAAAGTGATTTGCATAAATTTAATGCATGAGATGCATTTCCATCTTAGTATTTGTCAGATGTTTATGTGAGGTAGGATATAAAACAACAGATAGATGCATAACTATGCATCTGCATAAATATGTGTGTCAATACATGAAGTTGCATTGAGCAAATAAGAGCTTGACTGAAATGTTTTGCATTTGCCTTGAATTTCCCAAAAATTCAAAGAAACCCTCTGATTGACCCACCTGGGTTCATCATTACTATTTCTTAATGTTATTATTTAAAACGAAGAGACATTACTGAACGTTCTTGTATTTCTCATCTCCTAGCAACAATGTTTCTTTTTAAATAATTCTTATTGTTTTCCATAGATTATGCAAAACTCACATAGCATTTTCACAGAATTCCAATGTATCTTAGCACTGTCTCAATTTTTGCTTTAATTTCTAGCAAAATATTATTTTCTGAGTTGACCAAGTAACCATATTACTAGATAAAGTAAAAAATAAAATTTAAATCAAAAAGTGACAAAAAAGGATATTATTTCAAAAGTTTGCTAAAATATAATTTTGCTAATATAACTTTTCAGCATTATTCTGAATATCTATTTACAAAATGGTAGAAATTATTGTTTCTTTGCAGTTACACATATAGCCATGTCAGCATAATTTAAAACCCTAAATCATGGCCTAGAATAACATCTTGCTAATATATCAATGTAAATACCACTAATGTCTACAAATGCCGTAAGATACATGTTGTAACCAGAAAAACCCTGAGAGACCCTGTTGCCAGTCATTGTGGAGCAACTTCACAGATGTCTTGATCTCAAAGAATCCCAAAGATATAGTTTGTGACCTAAGTAGAGCTCTGATCCTTTGTTGTACAAAATGTTATGTTTAATATGATCAAAGTTATAGAAAATTAAGATGATGAGCAACTGATTTGATATGAATAAATAAAAGTAATAAAACATATTTCTTCTAACTATATTTTAACTGTGCTTAAAATGAATACTTTGTTTGTTTTAATCATATCCTAATGTTAGAACACATTTCACAAATTCCATCCAATAACTTACAAATCCTAAATTAACTGACAATCTCAATATTCAGCTTTGTGTTCTTGTATCAGTGTCACTGCCTCAGACACAAAAATGAATAGAAAATTCTTCAGGACAGGACTGATATGCTAAAAGGCCCAGGAACAATTTCAGAAGACAAATGTATTGGAATTCCTCTGTCATCATTCTGTTGCCTTGTTTTTTTGTTTGTTTGTTTGTTTGTTTGTTTGTTTGTTTTTTGTTTGTTTTTTGTTTTTTGTTTTTTGTTTTTTGTTTCCCCATATAAGAACTATCAAGAGAAGCTATACACTTCATTATTTGAGTTATTTAGCCCAGGGCTTTCCTGGTGAAGGAGTCAGTACAAATCAGTCCTAAAAAATCTGCGTCTGACTTTGCTTAAGCTATGAGAATCAGGGAGTAAGTTTGTAGCTCTCTCTACATTGCAAAGATGAAGTATATTTGAAAAAATATGTAATACGTAGTGCATTGAAAGGAAGTAAGGAAGAGACATCGCACACTTGGTGATTTTGCAGTGCTACAGGCTTGGGGCAGAGTGGCTAGAAGACTATCTAGAGGAAAAAGATGGGGAGGGTAAGGGAGAGGAGGGGGAAGTGTTGGTTGATGCTCAGCTGAACATGAGTCAGCAGTGTGCCCATGTGGCCAGGAAGGCCAATAGTATCCTGGCTTGTATCAGAAATAGTGTTGCCAGCAGGAACAGGGAGGTGATCCTCTGTACTCAGCTCTGGTAAGGCTGCACCTTGAGTACTGTATTCAGTTTTGGGCCCCTCACTACATTAAAAACATCAAGGCCCTGCAGCATGTCCTGGAAGGGCAACAAAGCTGGTGAGGAAACTAGAGTATGGGTCTTATGAGGAATGGCTGAGGAAAAAGGCATTGCTTATTCTGGAGAAGAGGAGGCTCAGGGGAGATCCTACTGCCCTCTATATCAACCTGAAATTAGGTTGTGGTGAGTTGAGTCTCTTTTGCCAGGTAACAGTGATTGGACAAGAGGGAATGGCCTCAAGATGTGCCAGAGAAGGTTCAGGTTGGATATTAGGAAAAATTTCTTCTCTGAAAGTGTGGTTTGGCACTGAAATGCACTGCCCAGGGAGGTGGTTGAGTCTTTGTCCCTGCAGGTGTTCAAGAAACATGCAGATGTGGTACTAAGGGACATGGTTTAGTGGGAAAATATTGGTGGTAGTTGGACGGTTGGACTGGATGATCTTAGAGATCTTTTCCAACCTCAATGATTCTATGATTGTATGATTGTTGACATATGTTGGCATTGTATCAGTCTTGTCAAATGATGATGTGGCAGTGTTTTCTGTAGCCATAATGAACTTTGTATTCTGATCATACTATAGGAAAGTAACGTAAACAACAGTGGAACAACTTATTTCTAGAAAGATGCACGAAGTGGTGATTTCCCAACTCACATGCTGGACCGTGAACAGAGCTGTTAACTATCATTTGGAATAAAGGTAATTCCTGTGGAATAAAGTTTAAGTAAAAAAACTCAAGAGTATGACTTTTTCTTTAAGAGGTATTGCTATACTTCCAGAGGATCCAGTCTTCTTTAACTACAATATAATACCCAGGAGGCTTTATTTTATCCAGTTGGGAGGCCATTCAATTTATGCATATGTGCCTTCTCTTTCACATAGCTTTGAAGTTTGATTTAAAAAAAAAAAAAAAAAGGGTAACAGAGATCATATTTTCTATAAAGTTCCTCATAACCAGACAGTTTTAAACAACAAGCCACCAAATGGTTTGTCTTGTGGCTCCAGCCTGAGAAATAGACTGAAAATGATACAGTTCCAGTTTTGATGTGCAGCTATTTTCAAATACATTAAAAAAGTGTATAAGTGAAAGAAAAAAATCAAGTTTTTTTTTTTTTTTTTTTTTTTAATCAAGCCTTTTTATTTTGTTGTTCACTAAGTCTTATGCTGTGCAAGTCTCCTTAAAAGGCAACATTAATGTTTTGACAGAGAAACTGGAAAGAATGAGATGAAATACAATTTAGGTGTTGACTTAAATTAAATTTATTAAATTAAGTAATTTAGGCTTTGACCTTTGTTGTCATTTTTTTTTTTCCACCATCTAATAATCCCACACATGTGCAATATCATGTAGATACAACAGAGATATAACATGGATATAATTAATGTTATCCATTGTCATGGTTTTGGTTTTTGCTTATTTGATTTTCAGTATTCAACATCAAAACATCATGTACTGGAAGTGTTAATGTTCTAATTCTACGTACCTATCCCTATACATTGCGGAAGTCACGGGATCTGACCCTTCCGGGGGGGGCGGTCTCTTAGTTTTTCCTTTTGCCTTTCTTGATGTTGGTGGTTTCGAGGAGGGCCCCTCACCTGGATCTTCCTCCACCTCCTCCTCCTCCTCTTCTTCTTTTTTCCGTTCTAGACGCGAGGACACTCGTTTCCATTTCTTGCCCTCCACAGGGGCAACTGATATTGTTACTGGTGTCTCCTGTAATTGATCAGATTTGACTTCCCCTTTGGCTTGAATCTCAGCTCGGAAACTCTCTCTCTCCAAAACAGTATTATATATGGCACGGTAAGCACAAGCCAAACCCCAAATAAGTTGTACCTCCTTAGATTTACCTAAGCCGCACTGCCCCTGTTCCAAATACTGGCTAAGTTTCTGGGGATCCCACAGGTGCTCAAGAGTGAAATCCCATGACATTGCAGGTCCCCATGCTTCTAAGATTTTTCCTAAACCTCTCCATATTCCCTGCCAGTCAGCATTCTCTGGTTCTGGAGGAGACTCCTTCTGCTTACTATTCCTGTATTGGAATACATTCAGGGAGAGTGATATGAACAGGACTGTTACGACCACAAGCATGAGAGTTAACTCAGCATTGGAAAAACGTCTGATAAACCAAAAGGAAAACCTGAAAACTGGTTTGAACATCGTGTGGTTTGTAAAATTAGCTATTCCATCTGGGATGTAGTTGCTTGTGAAATTAGCCATTCCATCCGGGATGCAAGTGTCAAAAGGACATATATCATGTGCCACAGTTTGTTAAATTTTGCCCATTTTCTTCGTTAATGGGCAATTCAGATTGATCAAAAAGATCCAAAGCTGCCAAGAAAGCTGATATGGGAAAGTAAATGCTTTAATACTTTAATTTGACAACATGGCTACCATTATTACTTATCCTATATTCTCTTAGAAATATCTTCCATATTTTCAGGGATGGGTCAATACTCAATACTTTTGCTTCAGCATAGTCTTCAATCTCAGTTTAATTTCAAAGACGTAACTAGATGCCGTTCTCTTAGTTTACTTTTTTGTCTACTGTAAACAAGTTGCATAGCTTTGTTTTTTGTCTTTGAACAGAAGTGGTGAACATTTGCAGGATTACTGATGAATAAACTTGTATTTTAAAAAAACCTTAACGAAGACTATATGCTTCAAAAGTATTCATAACCCATTTGTATTCAGTAAGCTTTCCTAGCAGCATGCTTGTCTGAACTACTGTGCTCAGAATACACTAATGATTCAGTTCAATTGATTTCTGGAATTAAAAAAAAATAATAATAAAAAAAAAGCCTAGGAAAAAGAAGTATCATTTGCAAAAGTTTTGGAATCTCAATTAGTCAGATCACAGAATCACAGATCACAGAATTGCCAGGGTTGGAAGGGACCTCAAGGATCATGAATATCCAACCCCCCTGCCACACGCAGGGCCACCAACCATTCCACCTAATGCTAGACCAGACTGCCCAGGGCCCATCCAATCTGGCCTTGAACACCTACAGGGACGGGGCATCCACAACCTCCCTGGGCATCCTGTTCCAGTACCTCACCACTCTCTCCGTAAAGAATTTCCCCCTGACGTCCAACCTAAATCTCCCTTCCCTCAGCTTAAAACCATTTCCCCTTGTCCTGCTGTCACTCACCCTTTCAAAGAGTTGATTCCCCTCCTGTATGTAGTCAGGAGCTGTGTAGCAAGAAGTGGCCTACTTGCAAATTCATTTAAACTAACTAGCCTTGGATCTTTTCTGAAAACAAAACAAAACAAAACAAAAAATAACAAAAACAACAATTAAAAAAAATATATATAAAAAAACCACGTAAGATGTTCTTCTGGTTAAAAATAGATATGTTTTATAAACATGTCTTTTACTTCATCAGTGAGCACACATTGCCTTAATAATTTTGCTAAAGAGAGAGTAGCTGACTGGAGAGTGTCCAGTGCAAATCCAGGTCATGTGAAAGTGACCTGATAGCTCTGCTGACAGAGATGGCTATCTTCTTACCTAGGGCCTCTGAGGATTGTATGGTGAGCTCAGCCAAAACCTCCTCAATGAAGTTTAATTGGCAAGACAAAGAAAACTTGATGGGTGCAGAACAAAGAAACTGGGAAAAATGAACTAGCCTTCAAGGAAAACAGGTCAGCCAACTCCCTTACAGGAGCAGGTGTTGTACTCCCACTCACATATAAAAAAGATATTAAGAGTAACCAGCTGTGCTTACAAAATGAGCTCTCTGCAACAGCCTCTTATGCATGAGGATCGTCTTTACAGATCCTCTTTGGGGATATCTGGATGACTCTGAACTCTGTGCCATTGATGAAAATTTTTTTTCCATTGTCAATTAGCTCCACTCCTGGCAGAACTTTAGTGAGTTTTGTACTAGGAAAAGCTCACATTATATATCTATATATCACATTATATACATTTTATAATACATATATATGATATTGTATGTATGTCTCTCTATCAAATGTACACATCTACATAAATGATTGTAAGTGCACAGAATATGCTAGAACTTACTTGCTCTACAGGTGGCAATTTCTGTAGACTAATGGACCAGGTGACCAAAGAAGCTGTACATTTTCCCCCTGTGGAGATTTTCACAATGCAACCAGACTCTAGCTTGGCTACACTCCAACTTTAGTGAAGAATCAGAATAGCAGACTTGACCAAATGACCTACCAAAGGCTCCTTCCAAACAAATTTATGCAATGATTCTGTTCAAAGGTTTTAAATATAGAGCAAAATCATTTGATATAAAGTAAGTTAGACAGATCAGGGAATTGAATTTCATTTCACATATGCCAGATAACAACCTTACACCACTGAGAACAGAGTTGTTCAAGGTAATTATGTGTAAATTAATTTTTAACCATCCAGAATTATCCACTTTTACTGCTCAGCCTGGAAAAATCAACAAGTGATATAAGACATTTTTCTTCATACTTTTTTTTGCTATCCCAGCAAGTGAAGTTAGGTTTTCCCTCTTTTTCTGAAAAGACTAACCTAAGTCATAGCAGAGCTCATCTCTTCCAGATGTTCAGTCCCATCATATTAGACCTTTGATTTTGTAAGAACAGCTGTTTCCACTGTGGTTACAATGGAGCCCTACCTCTTCGCTGTGGGAGCATAGCTGCTAACATTTTTTGTGTGAAGACACCACCTGAATGCCTAAAAAGCATGAAGAAGAGTTATATCTAGATTTCAATAAACATTTGATCCAATCTACAATAAGATTAGTGATTGGACTTTTTGGACTGGGAACAGCATAATAATGTTAAATCTAAGTATTCCCAATACACAAGGTTGAATAAATACCAAAATTTCCCACCAATGCGTCTCATGCTACAGCATTTATCAATAAGTGGTCTCTTTGCCAAGTTTCTTTACACATCTCTTTGCCAAACAAGTTCATTGTTCACAAAACAAACAAACAAACAAACAAACAAACAAACAAACCCCCCCCCAAAAAAAAAACAATAAATTAAAACGTGATGTAGGAAGGAAAAGGATTTAATTCAAGTTAACACTCTGAAATACCAAAATATGAGTTTAGTATGTTTATATTATTACAAATTGCACTATTTTAATACTTTTTAATAAATATAGTAGTATAAAATTATTATATTCAAAATATTTATATTATTTAACACTATTAAATTAATCACAGTAATTCTCTGTTCACAATGCCTGCACTTCCAGCAAAGATAATGATGGGAGGTTAGAAAATGTGGTCATAAATGCTATTGCCAGTGCACAATTTACATGGAGATTATGGAGATTTTACATTTTCCTTGTTAAATGTGCCTGAAAATAGCATGCTACTACCCTTCTACTGTGTGGATTTCAAAATAGGTTTGTATTTTTCTTCTTATTCTCTTTATTTGAAAGGAGTATGTAAGTACAATAGAGGTTATGATGAAAATGGGAGCTTTTTTTTTTTTTTTTTCATCAAGAGCAGTCATCTTTTACTGTGAAGCAGATGACTTTTTTATGTGTTAAAAACTTAGATTATGGCATCAAAGCTTTGTTATTGCTGTGCCTCATTTCTGCTAGTTTATTTCATAGTAGCAATTCTCAGGCCAATTGTGCGTTGAACATTTCCAGAGAAAAACAAACAAACAAGACGACTAGTCTTTGATCCAAATAGGAAAGATTTGTAGAGATTCACAGAACATGATTACGTCCTTACTTACTCTTTGCCTTCTCAGTTAATGTCAGATGGATTAATAAGTTATCTTTCCTGTGTAGGACCAAAAAGTACTGAATTACAGTCCAGGGCTCTGATCCATCAAACCAGTTTACACCATCAATTTATGTTCAAATTTGGGCTCATTGCTCAGACTGCAGTTATGAGAAATTACAGGCATATTAAAAAGCGTGCATATTTAAGACATTTTCAGTTGTCTATTAAATGTCACTAATGTCTGATTACAATGGTATGTAATGTTAGCCAGCCTCTTCTCTTTCTGCTTAACCAGTAGTTGGACTAAGACTCTTCTGGTTGAGCTCAGAGAATCAGCAGTGTGGGGAATGGAGACTACAAGGTATATGGCCAGTCTAAATAGAAGAACGCTCAGGTGCATTCTGCTGAGGATTCGATATTCAGTGTGAATTTGTTATAAATTAATCTTCTGAGAGTCTCTTTCTTTATTATTAGAACATTGAATTTCCCACATAAGTGTTATTAGAATCCCAAGGTTTTGCTTTCTATTCTTCCATTAATTTAATAATTTTGTTTCAAAAGCTCATACCTTTGTAATAGGTTTTCCACATAGAATTGATTTGTGTCTATTTATAGGATGCTTTCTAAATAAATTTTGTACACAGAGTTAAGCAAAATGCAGTTCTTTGCATCAGTTACCAATTTAAAGTTAAGCGAGTTTAAGGCAGTCTCCCTAGAAATGATAAAACCACAAATTCTGCATTTCCTCCCTTCTCTTCCTACCTTTATGTAGACATTCAAATGTAATCACACTTGCTTATTCTGAGATTGTCTTATATTTCATGAAGGCAAGTTTCTGCCAGCCTTAGTCATACTGGTAAGCATTTATTTAAGAATATTTGGAGGAAAATTTTTAGCCCCACTGGAAAGCAGCCTATTTCTTAATCTGTTTGTTAGTTCCCTTAGTTATCAATACAGATTCCTTAGTTTTACAGACATCTCAGAGCACTGTAATCTCATGTACCAGAGACACAGAAATGCTGTTTTGTAATCACTGAAATATGAATTTAATGGTTCTTTCACATTTCACCTTCTATACTAGATGTAAGAAGCTGATAATTTTTACAGAGTTTAAAATTGTTTCAGAGGCAATTTATTTCAGAAAACTAACTTTTTTCTTTCTTTTTATCTTCCTCTTTCTTTTATTTCTTTCTCTCTTTCTTTCTCTGTATTAGTCTTTTCATTTTTTATCTTTTCTTTTTATTATTTTTTAACGTTTAAAAGTGGTTTGAACTTCCCAGTTCAAATGTGACGCAGAAGAACAAGTACTATTTGTAGACTCTTTGCTGTAATTAACATCTACTGAAAAATGGTGAGGAAAAATTTTAAATCTGTAAAAACTGCTTGCAGTAATTTATCATGAAATGGAAAAAAAAAAATCCAAACAGTTTAAGTAGAAAGTTTGTTGTGTTTAAGTTCTGTTTCTGATAGTAAAATACCTGTTTTACTGTATATTAATCAAAATCTAACAGAAGTGTTTAATTTCACTGAGTTCTTTGCTCATAAATTGGGTTTTAAGGCTATAAATATGCTTAATTTATTAGACATTTAACTTCTATCATTTTTAAATAATATTAATCAAGGCAGTTAACTCATACAGAAGCTTTCCTTCTGCAAGGCAATTTGAAGGACTGATATTCCTCACATCACTAGTTCTTTTTTTCTCTCCCTAAGTTGATGTGAGAATTTTAGGTAAAGGGCTATTTTTTGTCTACCTGTTTGTTTCCTAGATTCAGTTTAGATATCATCAGTGTGTACCCAACTGAAAACAGCATGTTTCTGCATTGCCTTCTAGGTTGTATGTTTAGGTTATCTTCCATTTTGATTGATTGAGTAAATGGGAAACCACTTATTGTCTCTCTACAGAGGTAATAAAAAAATACTATGATACACAACCATTGCTTCACTAAGAAAGAGCTGTACGTGGATTTTATCTTGTAAATGTCATCAGGCACATTTGTATACAGTCTTCTAATAAATTTACACAATTATTAGAACAAAAAAATAATATTTTTTGTCCTTAATGATCACCCAAATACCAAATAGATTATGTAATAATGAGAAATTGTTCACTTTCCATTATTGCTCACCTTCCAGCATGTCTCAGGTAGTATGTTAGCAGATTAAGACACTAGATAAAAAAACTATGAAAGGCTTGCCCCAGATACTTTCCTTTCTCCATCACTTAGTGCTCAGTATTTTGAGAGTCAAACTCAGCTGTGAGTATTGGGCTCATTTGCTCCTGCTCCCAGGTTTTGATAGCACATCTTTTCTCTAGTGCATAGATACTATACTTTTATAAGCATGTGTTCTCTGCTGTGCCAAGCAAAATTCAAATAAAGTAAAAATATTTCCACCCTGTTTTTTAAATTCTGACAGTGTTTGTTAGATTTTCTATTGTTGCAGCAATATTTTGGTATCTGTCTTCCAAAATGTCTTTTTAACCTTTGTCCAGTGTGGTCTTTAAATTCCCACAAAATTACTAGATGTACTCAATAATGCACTCAATTGCCAGTCTTTTTTTTTTTTTTTTTTTTTTTTCATTAAAAACATTAGCTAACTTATTTATCATACATATTGGCTAAACTCTTGTCTTGTGTCTTATGTGATTTGATAACTTATTCTGAAAATCTCAGTGTAGCAGGAGACCATAACTTCTCTACCAGAAGTACTGGGATGATAGAGAAGCAAATTGGGGCTGATCTGTTAGCCACAGAATTAACATTTCCTAAAGAACAGATATATGTAATTTCTTATTAAAACAGAATAGCAAGGCTGAAGTCCACTGACGTATATGGTGCCATTTTTACTTCTGTCATTATTTTGGCTGGGATAGTTTTCTCTGTAGAGGCTTGTATTATGCTGTGTTTGGATTTGTGATCAGAATGGTGGTGATCACACACAGATGTTTTAGTTATTGCAGAGCAGTGCTGCACAGAGCCAGGGGTTTTCCTGCTCCTCGTGCTGCCCTGTTAGCCAGAAGCTGAGGGTGCACAGGGAGATGGGAGGGGACACAGTCAGAACAGCTGATCCAGCTGACCAAAGGGGTGTCCTATACCATGTGGTGTCATGCTCAGCAATAAAAGCCAAGATAAAGGAAAAAGTCTGAGAGGCACCATCAGAGCGATGGCTCTTGCCTTCCTCAGAAACCTCTGTTATATTTGACTAACCCTGCTTTCCTGGGAGTGGCTGAACATCTTTTTGCAAATGAGAAGTAGCAAATGAATTCCTTGTTTTGCTTTACTTTGCTTACACACATGGCTATTTTTGTATTTATCTAAACATGTGAGATCTTACAGTTTTACCATTCCCACTCACTCCCTCATCCCACCTGGGAAGAACTGCTATGTGGTGCTGAGCTATTGGGGTTAAACCACAACAATCTCTAATAAGTTGAATCAAAAAGATTCATTCTTTAAATGTGATTACATTTGCTAAAAAATGGTCTTATCTGGTTCTCTTCTCAGTAGCTTACACAGCAAATACAAAACCTCAAGTGTCATAGAATTTAAATTCTTCATCTGGTTTAGGAAACCACTATCTGACTCAATTGACAGTAAGGATTTGTTCAATGTCTGTGCAGTTTCCTCTCTCAGAGCTTTCTTTCTTCTCTTTCTTTTTCTTTTCTATGAAAAAATTCCTCATTGTTAAAGATGTGAAGGAAATATTTTTTGCAGAAAATATAGTAGAATGTAATTAGAACTCTTTTTATTAAAAAAATGCATTTTAATGTAAGTCTTTAAGATTATCTTATGTGCCTCATCATATTATTTTCCATAATTAAATTAATGCAGTATTTTGAAAATAACACAGAAGACTTTCTCTTCATAAATTTCAGGTAAAAGTATTATTGCAATTTTAAAAAATCTGATATTATTTTTAAAAGGAAGAAATTAGCTCATCTATATTTATGAAATTCTTATTAATGTACACTTACAAGTATAATGCATATAATAAAACTCAAACATGATTGATTACTTACGTATCTTTGAAGACAAAGCATGTGTTTAGCTGTGTCAAATTATTCCTCTAAGTCTTGATAACTTTCCATTGACTTCTATGTGTATTGCATCAGGCTTTAAATGAGTAAAAGAAAAGAATTTATTGCTTCCAAAACAATAACCTCAAGGTTGTGTGTGATTACTTGAATATACCTGTAAAAACAAATATTCCTTGAATTCATTATCTCCCTTAAGACAAAGAGCATAAAAGCAGGAAAAAAAAAAAAAAAAATTACTTCAACACAACTTGTTTTAACAATGTATTAGAACAACACACACAAAAATGTGGCTTTAGGCCACATACAGAATTTGCGATACAAAATAATCCTTACAAATGGACACAGAAAGGTGCAAGAGAATTATTTATAAGTATCTTAGTGGTTTTTCTCTCTCCTGAAAGAAAAAGGATGCATTATTTTAGCTGAAGATTCAGCCTTCACCTATATATTAGGCTGATCTGAATGTAATAACACCTATTTTATTATGTTGGTCCATGACATCAGAGGCAGATGTGGTGGTATGGAAGTAGAAGCTGAACCTTTCAGTCAATATTCCATTACGTTTTGTTGCTGTGTGACAGATGGTAGCAGAGGGGCAGTCTGAGAAAATGGTGTCTGATATGGAAGTGCTTGTGAAGCAAAGCTGTGTTTTTGAATTTCTCCATGCAGAAAAAATTTCACCCGTTGACATTCAAATGGCAACAGCAACATGAAAGACAAACCATGTTCTGGACAACTGTGCAGATTTCTCTGAGCACACCATGCAGGCTCTTGCTCAATGCTAGTGATAAACTACAGTTAATGGTTGTATCTGTGTTGACAAATAGTGTTTTACAGCTGAGAATTTGCTCTATCATATACTGTTATATTTTCCATGGAAGTAAATGGGAGGTACTACTTTCAGAGGGACCTATGCTACATGACGCTACTGATATTTAGGAGAGCCATTTCCTGTGGTCATTTCACTTAAGTTCTGAAATAAGAGCGTTAATCCTTTTGTGTTAGTTTATTAAAATACATGTCTCAAATTAAAATTCTTTTCAATTTTGTAACACACGTTGGGCACCAAAACTCTGTTTTCCTGGGGGCCTTTCATGAGTTTCATGAGTCGTTTTAATTGTCTCTTAAGTCCCTAAAGCCAATGATACAGCTAAGTCATTTACTACAAATTCCAGATCAATTAAACAATGATCATTGTTGCTTATTTTAATTAAAATTCCTCAAAATTTTGTATGGAGAAATATTTTTTTAAAGCAAAGAAAAAAATCCATTCTAGAATAGCTACTTAGCTTTCAAAATCATATTATAAAATATTCTCCTGATACTACAGAGTATAATTATACATATGGCAGTGTCCTCTCCTCTCCATATTGCCCTGCATTTTGTCCCTTTTCACTGACAAGCTTCAGCTACCTCATCTGGCATGAGCCCTAACAAACTTTTGTTAAGGTGCAAAGGAGTAAGCATGATCTAAGCACGTGAAGTGGGCAGAGTGGCAGGATTGAGGGAAGGATGTATGCTGAGGAAGGTTTTCTTTTGTTTTGATTTTGTTTGCTTTGATTGTTGCTGTTTTCAGTTGAAAACCTGCACTATACTTAACAAACTTAAGACTGAGATATTATCCTGAGATATTAACTGTGAATTTATTAGGTTGAATTAATGGTGTTTTCAGCTATGACAAATATCTTCAGCATACATATGTATATCACTGTGTGCAATCAATCAAACAACTGTCAGCTACAGTCTCTTGAAAGTGGCCTTGCAAGAAATGCTATCTGCAAAGTGACTAAGTGTAAGTATGATCCCTGAGCACCTCAAATTGACTCAAAGATGACGTAGACTCAGAGGAAGAACCATTTTTATCAATTCTCAGAGTTTACAGATATGAAGTCCTACAAGTCAGTTGTCAGACTGCTGAAAAAGTCTTGAAGGAAACTGTGAGTGATCTTCAGAACAGAAGTTCTTGTTTTAGCTTCATCTGATGACTTGAGTGTTATGTATTAGAATATTGCTCAAATATCAAAGTCAAGGTTAAGTAAAGCACTGTGTTGTGTTCTCTCTCAATGTGTCTTCTGCTAAAGTCCATATGCCTTACGGATATCAAAACCTTTCACTGCAACAAATAAAACCAGATACCAGCCACTGAAAGATCATTGGAAAAATGGTATCTCTCGCAAGTCTGGCTCACAAAATAAACATTAAAATTAAGTCAAAATATTTTTCAGAGAAACAGTGTTTTACTTTGAAGAGCTGCCAAAAAGTGAATACTGGGCTAATTGTTTGCAACAGTAATTGCCAGCAAAGCGGATTTGTTAGTAAACACTCACACATTCCAGAGGGGCTAGACTGCTGTTCAAGCATGGAAAATCTGTACACATAACTGCTCTTTATGCTAAATCTTAAACATATTAAAACTGAGTTTCTTCCACTTTAATGATATTTGTAAAATGTCAGATGGCATATAGTAGCAATAATACAATAAAATACCTCTGCAATATTCATTTGCTATCTACAAGAGGGATCATTTGCTATCTACAAGTGTTTCATCTTACCGTGAGTTCTATGCAAAGATAACTTTTAATTCCCAAGGAAAAGCAAATGTATCAGAAGGGAGAGTAGCTGCTTGCAAAACAACTCTTCCCTAGCAGTTCTTTATAATGATGTGAAATTTTATCTCTAACCATTTTGAGGTGGTCAGTTTTAAGGCATGATCCATATGGGTCATTTTTCACCTGTGGTTGAAAAAGACTACGTTTAGGTGTAGGGTGAGATAATTGCATTTCATAGCTTTGAATAGAGATTAATCCATACGAAAGCCGTTTACAAGATATAGTAGGAAGAGATGTCATCAGTTTAGGCTATGTTTAATGTGTATTGAGAGGGGAAATTGTCATCACACTCAGAAGCCAAACAAAATGAAATCTAACTGAAAATGTTGGTATTTAAAATAGAGGTTTCCTCAAAAAATTTAAATTCTGAATTTTTCAAGATAATTTTCAAGATTCTCAGCAATCTGGTGGGAAGTCTTTTATTAACAAATCATAATAGCATTTTCAGAGGATTTCCTCTCACACAGGAAATTTTCTGTCAGCTGCTTCAGAGTGCACAGTGGCATCACTGGCTTGTGAAGTCCATGTAACAACTGAATTTATTTTGTTGAATTCAAGCTGAACATTGTCATATTTCACAAGTTTATTTTTGGTTTGTTTTTAAGAAATAATGAAGAACTTATATAATTCATTTTCCATGTTCTAATCTCTTCTTGCACATGATATAGCTGTGTGGGAGAAAGACAGGATCTGCACCCTAAAGATGTTGCTTTAAGGTTAAGTATCATTTGGAAAGTAATTACTAACGCTTAAGGTGGAATATTAATGACATTCAGATCATTAAGATAATGTATGAACATTAACACTATTCATACTTGCAAGACCACTACAACATACTGCATTAAGGAAAAATCATGAAAACATACTCACTCAATAGCTTGGTGACCACAAATTTATTCCTCGTATCTTAAAGTGTAGTCTTTTACGAAAGTGGAGAGGTTAAAGAGAAACACTGGAAGAGAAGATTTGTGTTGCTTATGGAAAACCATGTATACTAAAGCTAAATAACATGCAAAGTCATTTGAAAGATTCTCTCAATCTAATTTCCTCCGTTTCCATACATCAAAAGTAGATTACAATTTTAAGATGCACACTACAATTACTCACGGCGCTTATCTGTAAATGAAATTCAAGAACATGACACGAACATAATGTGCTGCCAGAAGACACTGAGACACAGCTAATCTGCCTCATATCACACTTTATGTCACTGTTCCTATTCACAAGGGAGACTTCACTTGATTGAAGATATCTTGTGAGCACATTTATGCTTTCACTGAGATTCCTGAAAAAATCTCTCTTCCTGAAAAAAAAAATGCAGCATAAAGCTGCATTTGTACATGAACTATTATCTTGTGTGTTAGAATTAAAACAAAATAAAATGTGTCTGGAAAACATTTTTGTATTCTGCTTATATCTGAAAGGAATTGGCAAGGAAATGCAAACCAAAATGGCCTCTGCAGGTTCTCAAGTCCTTTGTTATTCATTAAAAAGCACATCTTGGTACCATTAAGCATTGTTTAAATACAAACTCTACCAAAAACTTTGTAAAGAAAGATTTCTAGATGCATTTTCACAGAAAATTGAAGATATTAATACAAACTGTGTCTGCGTATCTGTTTGCACAATAAGCAGGAGATAAAAAAAGAAAGTCGGAGATCTGAATTTCCTGGAGAATTTGCATTGTTCTGTAGAAAAAATGAAGTCCCAAGCCAATGCAATTTCATTGCAGTCATTATCTATATTACAAAGACCATGATTAGGCTTTTTAAAAAATATTTTTTCTAAATGTCATCAGAATAGAGTCCTTCTAAAATTAAAGCAAGCAAAAAAAATGTTCAAGTGAGCTCCTTTCAATCAATTTCAATTTAGGCTGATTCCAGCCTCTGTGAGTATTCTGCTGGTCTCAGCACAAGGGTTGGTCATAAGAACACAGGAAGGATTTTTTTGATAGAGACTTTCTGTTGCAAAACCTCAGGAATACTTCATCTCCATATTTTGGAGCATGTCCAGAAAATGGAATTACTACAAAATACGTCAATATGGTGTACATATACAAAAATATTCTAACTTTTCTATAAAATTTAGAATATAATAAAAAATAAGAAACAGTTTTTCACAACTTTTGTGTGTGCACTGGAAGTTATCATGCAGTAAGTACTGCATTCATGATATATTTCTTTTGTAAAACATAGCCTGGTACTGCAAATAATTAATAATTTCCTTTTTTTTTTTTTTTTTTTTTTTTCCCTAATGCTAGAAGAAATGTTTTGGTGACATTAAAGGATATATGATGTTACCCACACCAAGATTACACAGTAATGATGAATAGTAGAAAAAAATAGATGAAAGTACATGAATTGTCATAGACATTCAAAAATATTTCTACAGCTATTATATAACAAATAATCCCAGAAAGAGATTATAAACTAGGTCTCTGTCATTAATCACAGAATTACGGGGGTTCCTTGTCCTATCACTACACTCCACCAAAAAGAACCTGGCCACATCCATTTGCCTCCCACCTCCCTTTAGATATTTATAAACATAGATCATTTTTCCGTCTTCCATCAATTATCTTATCTATGTATTGTCACAGCTCTTTCATAAAAGCAGTTAACAGTAAGTCTCAGCTGTCCTCTTTTTGGTCTCAAATTCTAAATCCATTTCCCATTTATAAGGAAAAAAATCAAAGGGAGGAGGGGGAGGAAAGCACCCTTGTCTTTTCCATTTTCTTGGGCAAATATAGACCAGTTCATTTTTTGCTTTTTTAACCTTCCCTCAATCCAACATTAGTTTTAGAAGAGGAGAGAGAGGAACTCTGGAAGCTGCAAGAGCACAGCTGAGGTTGGGAAATATACAATAAATGGGTTTTGAATAGTCTGTAGAAATGCCAAATTAATTAATTTGAATGTTCAGTCTTTGGGAAAAAAAAAAAAAAAAAAAAAAAAAAAAAAAAAAAAAACTGGAAAAAGTATTCCCATGTCATCAGAGAGAAAGAACTTCTGAAGTAGGGCAAAAAAATCAACTAACTCAACAGGCATGAATGTAATAAAAAGGTTTTTTTACATACCTTAGAATCACAGAATGACCAAGGTTAGAAAGGACCTCCAAGATCATCCAGTCCAACCGTCCACCAATATTTTCCCACTAAACCATGTCCCTTAGTACCACATCTAAATGTTTCCTGAACACTTCCAGGGACAATGACTCAACCAGCTACCTGGGCAAGTGCATTCCAGAGCCTGACCACTGCTTATATGGCAGATACTTTTGAATGTTCTAATGAATTAATTTGCTTGCCAGGAATTATAATATAGTTTTAAATAGGTATTTATTTCCATCTGCTTCCTGCTTCTCATTCAGGCTTTAATTATTATGAGTATTTGAGTACTACTAGGAGACTATAATGACATTTTTGCTGAAGTGAAAAAGCAGCAGTTCTTCCCTTCACCTACAGCTCACTTGAGGTTTGGATAACTATATTTTCTTAAACATTGAAAAAATTAATCATCTAAACATTCAGTAAATTTTCTTGTTTGTTCTAAATACAAATTGCAATAATGGCAAATAGTGAATTCTACCCTGCCTTCTCTGAATTAACAGTATCTACTTCAAGTTCGTTCTCTTTGCTCTCAGATTGTGTAACAGAGCATTATGAGGGAATTAGTCCCTTCAGAATTGCTAACTCCTCTGTCACTGTGTCAGTTCAGAGTACTTAAAGAACTTTATTCTAATACTACAAATGTCTTCTTTCAACTCTTCTTTTCCATACATTGAATCACTTCAGCTCCTGTAATGGTCATGGGCATGCCAAATTAAAGATATACCAAAACCAGAATACATTCTTCAGACAGCAGATAAAAAATGGTGCAAAGCAGTAGCATCTCTTTGGAACAGCCTCCAGCTTTGTCAACAGGAGAAATGGAGCATGTATGGGTAACACAGCAAGTACCAAATGCATTCACAGTCTCTAAGCTGAAATTATCTTCAAGCAATTTTCAATTCCCCTGTTTGAACAAACAGACTTTCTAACACCTATACCAAAAATACCAGGACATTTTTCTCAGTAAATACAAAATGCAGATATTCTGCTGAATGTGCTAGCAGGGCTTCTGAATTCAATTGTGTCTCCTGAGAAAAACTTATTACCTGTTTTTTGACTGAGGATTACAAACCCATGCTGCTTGACATAATGGTCATTCCTATATAGATAACAGGATTTTAATTGCCAGGGCAATGAAGTATGTTAGTTTAGTACAGATGAATATAATTCATCTTGACTAGTCTCTCAGCTATTCCTCTAAATTGCCTCTAATTTCTTTAGAATTAATTGTACAGAAGTATAATGTAAATTGAGTTGTTTTTGTCATAGCTCACCATTCCTAGAAATCCTCCCATGGCTGACAAGTGGTTTTTAATGAAGCACCTGACCTTTCACTAAGTCATCTCCAAGCTTGTTAGCTCTCATGTTAATGATGGAGTTTGAATAGACATTATGTGTTCAGAGACGTGAACACACAGTGCCATATTAAAAAAAAAAAAAATAATCAGTATGTAAAATAAAATATTCCTTAACTGGGAAGTTATAGAACTGTAGTTTCAAGGCAACTTTATTTTAATGTACAGACACAAAAAGAGGTGAATTGCAATTTTGTTGCTGCATTACTCTTCATTCTTCCCCACAGAATTGAAGGCATGTACTCATAACAGTAAGAATTTTATTATAATCCACAATTACTGTACAGCATTCAACAGCACATATTTTTCATACTCTAATTTAAAAACAGAGCTATTTATTTCCTCAGATTTTTTGCATATTTTAGTACTATGTAACTATTTGTACAATATATCTGCAAAATGAAGGTTGACTTTTTCAATTTTTTATATCAGAAATTGAAACATCAATGATTTACTATTTCATAAAAGATTTTCTTAAGATGGATTTTTTCATTTGCTTGTTTTAAAGTAAGAAATATTGTAAAAATATACTTTCAAATATTCACTGAATTCATTAGCACATCTATATGTTGGTCTCCAAAGTACTGACATAGTATTAAAAACAAAAACAGCGACTGTCCATTGAATATTTACAGACTACTTGCAGTTATGGATCATCTGGGGAAAGATTCAAGTGTTAACTAGCAGCATATAAAATATGTCTTTGCTTCCACCCCAGCTTCTAGTGCCCTCAGTCTGCCTTATTTCCTATATCAAGCTCTGTAGAAGGCTCCTTCCCACCTTATTCTTTCCCCTGTTAAACATTCTCCAGCTTCCTACAGCTTGCTCCTAAAGCACCCATGTACAGGCATTTCTTGGCCAGATCCATCTCCCTACCTGTACTTGAACTGCATGGTTCTCTTTGTTTTACTCAGAGTCATGAAACGCAAACTCAAGAGACTCTCTGTGCTCAGCCTTGGTCATGGCCTGAAGCTGAGTATGGCTAAGCTAGTCATGTTGCCCAGCATGAACTGCTTTCTTTGAGACTGTACTGAACCAATTGCGCAAGAACTGCAAGCTTTTGAGAAACTTAACAGATTTGTACATAATTTAAAAATAAATAAATAAATAAAAATAAAAGCTTGTGAAGACTGTTTGTCCACTGACATACAGGATCTTTTGTTTCTCAAAAGAAGATATCAACAATTCTGTTTTACAATTTGAGAAATAATTCTGCATTCATAGGTATACATGAGCTCCTTTGGCTGAGGTTTTCTTGGCAGAGTTCAATCTGAGGCAGAGATCAATGTAAGAAATTTAAAGAACCAATAAAGGGCTCTTATTTTAAAAAGAATTTATGCATTATCAACTGCACGTAATTATAAGTCACCTTCTTTGTTTGTTTGGGAAGTCTGACTGCGTCTTTTTCATACTGTAGAGTAGCTTAGTAGGTCAGGACAAGGGGAAATGACCATAAAGTTGAGCATAAGAAGTTTTGCACCAATATGTGAAGAACTTCGTCACAATGAAGGTGACAGAGCACTGGAACACGCTTCCTAGGGAGTTGTGGAGTCTTCTCTGGAGGTATTTAAGACCTGCCAAGATGCCTCTCTGTGCAGCCTGCTATAGGAGGTCTGCTTTGCAGGGGGGTTGGAGTGGATGGTCTCTAGAAATCCCTTCCAACCCCTACAATTCTGTGATTCTGTGATCTCAAAAGATTGTGGATGATATTTTTAAAGTACTTAAATAACATCAGTTATTTAAAAGGTTGATTTTTTATTTATTATTATTATTATTATTATTATTATTATTATTATTTGAATGATCTATCTTCCTTTCCTGTTTTTTTTGTTTGTTTGTTCGTTTGTTTGTTTTGTTTTTAATAATTATTTTGTTTAGATTCTCTTTGCTAACCAAGGTAGTTTTTGACAGTAACAAATGATAGAAAGTGATGAAACTCAAATATATTCTTATTATACATAACAGTCAAAAAGAATGGAATAATGTGGCAGTGTTCACATTGTCATTTCTCAGTGGAATCACATGGCTAAATTGTAGTATAAGAACTCTTTCTCTTAAATCATTGAAAAACTTGATTAACAAGGGATAAAATTCACATTCAGTGTTTTTTTTTAATACCTGAGAATATTCATTTGGTATGAAGATTCTCAAAATCAGGAGAACAATATATATGTATGTATGTATGTAAATATATACATATACGAGATAGTTTGGAACTAGTGTTGAAAATCAAACTGTGTTTAACTGAATGAAGGAAAAAAGAACTTCAAACAAAGGGAATTATGGAAATATGTTAACAAAATAGAACTAGAATGATATTTTTCAAAGCTGTCATCCTGGTCAATATTAATTATACAACATTCCTAAAATATCACCAGCCCTATTTTTTTTTATTTCTTTATTGATTCACTTTTGGCTATAGATGCCAGGATAATTATGTAAATTTAGATTATTATTGAACATAAGTCATGTTCCTTTTTCTTCATTTTACAAAATTTAAATTTCTAAGTTGCATCAGGTTAAAAGTAACTAAATAAACACATATATCAATTTATGCTCACTTTTCCCTTTTAGTCCTCATCTGGTATTACATTTGAAATATGCAAAATGAGTGATGTGAACTTGAGAAACTAGTAAAATTTGTATAAGTATTTTACAACTTGCTAGGTCATTATAGCCATTAAGAAATGGAGGATTTAGTATAATGTTCTTCTAAAGCACACTCTGTAACAAACGTCTTTCTCCCTTATCCAACAGAAAATTGAAACATCTACTGTGTATCATAGTATTATTTCATCCTGATAAGGTCAGAAATAACATGGAAGGTAGATATTTAAATACAAGTGTGACAGACATTCATTATGCTTTGTGGACTGCACATCCAAGCATAATCTCAGATCTCAGGTCTACCCTTAGCTGTGATGCCAACCTACAGGAAGGTCATTCTCATCTCTTTTTTTGCCCCACTTGAGTAACTGGACTTCTCTAGTTAAATGGTTAAGATTCTTTAGCCTAGGCTGTCCTTCACAGAATGTATGTATTACTGAAATCAGGAGAACACAGGTAAATATTAACAGTTCTGTGTAATACTGAAATACATATGATAACCCAGCAGATGTATAACTCTTAATTAGACTCTTAACTCTCAATTAGTTGCTGAATTGGAAAATGAATAACAAGTTCATTGAAGTTATTTTTCCAATCATCCTCAAAGAACTTACATGACGCATACCTATGGTGGTACTCTGAAATATATTTTTATTTCAGTAGTTCTTAATGATCTCATACACTTGATTTATTACATAAGAATGTAATATGCCATTTACAGGAGTAATATATTTGCCACTAAGTTTGGTTGCACTCCTTTTGAGTATAATAGAATTGAAAAGAAAATGGCACCTCCTGATCATACGGCACTTTGCTGTCCTGAATCTTAGAATAAACTTGGCATGTCTCTATGATTCTATGTGCTCCACTGAGAGGAAACTGAAACTGTGAAATGGAAGTTTTTGAAGCCTATTTATTTTTTACAATGTTACTTGAAACAGGTATATAAATTATAAGTATGAAATGGTGATTTTTAGAACCACAAAAATGTAGTATATGTGCATAAACTTAAAAAAATCAATACAATTTATATATATATATATATATATATATATATATATATATGCATTCTTACACACTGCTGCACACACACATAAATATAAATGCAAAATCCAGGTAGCAACCAGACTATTAACTTGAGTTTTCTTCTCTTAACAGTAGGGTAGCTCGCAAATCATATTTCTGTTGGAAATGAAAGGTGCACCACTGCCAGCATTTTGTAAGAAATAATGACACACTTTACTACCTGTAAGTGCTGACTGAATGCTTCTGCTTTTCCTCTCCAAGGTGACTGTAACACAGATTGATGAAAGATTCTGTTGGACTACAAAGGTTAAAGATGCAGACCCAGAGCTAGAAGGCAGCTCTGACACTGATGGAATACAGTACAATGAGAATGCCCACATTATTGTCCTATCCTCTGATAACCAGTGTAATATGAAAACAGACTACAGGAGAAGGGAACAAATTAAATCCATTAATCAAGCATATCTGTACTAAACAGTTGTTCTGAAGAGATGAACAAATGAAAAATTTAGTGTTTGTTTCTATGCTTGCTAGCACCGGAGAAGAAAATTAATTATAAGGCTGTAGCTAAACTATTAGTTAAGTTTTTTCTTAAGAAAACTATTTATGGCTTTGTCAAAGAACAAATGAACCTCATTAGTAGATTAGTTTCAGCTGATCATTTTGCATTAGGACAGACTAATAACATACCCTTTAAAGGTATATTGGAGGATATAATTCTAACGAACCAGAATACATTTTATACCTCTTGTTATATTAGAGTGTTAAATTGGAAATATATGATTTGCCACCAAACTAAAAATCAACTCTATTTTATTTACTTTCCTCTGGTAAAGTTAAGTAGGTAGTTGTTAGGTTAACTATAATCAGCTGTTGGTTAGGGATTCACAGAGGGATCTCTAGTCCCTCATACTTCACTTTTGAAGTATGTCATCCAAGTCTTAGCTAATTATTAAAAGAAAAAGAAAAGAAAATGAAATGACAGTCTGATCCAAACTCAATGAAATTTTTCCAGAAGCTTATATTGATAGAAGCAAGATGTACGAAAGTTCTCTAATCTACTGAGAAAAGAGGTACCAGCTGTGTTTTTATACTACTTTATCATCCTTCTTAAAACTACTATTAAAATAGTCACTGCCTTTTAGAATGAATGGAAACTAGCTTTCTATGAACTATAAGCCTTCATAGCAAACTATTACATACTCTAGGTAAGGGAAATTAAATATCTTTCCAGTACAGCATTTATGATGAAGTTTCTATTCTCTTTTTTTCTTTCCACAACAAAGCCTCTGGTAGAGAACAGGCTACAGTAGTGGATTTCTCATGTTGCAATGCATGGGGAATTGAACTGAAATCATGCAGATGAGACAGTCAGACATCAAACAGTAATTAGTTTGTCACTACTCAATTGACCTGGTTCCCACTGGAAGTCTAGAGGCAAAGAAGTGGTTGTCAAACACCTTAGCTAATGAAGTCTGTTTCCATTAGCTTTGTGTCTCATGAGTGCCAGCTGTGCTGGGTAAACCTAAGGGAAGACTTTGCAAACCCTGGGACATTTGAGAAAAGCTTTCTCCTATGTTGCCTCCTCATACTGCATAGTAATCTATTATTCTTCTTCGTATTTACAGCACTGATATCTTATTTTCATAAGCCTTGAATTCTTTTGCCTGAAACAGCTGGAACTGATAAACGGATTAAAATGTTACTGACCAGAAAGAGAAGAAAGTGTTGTAACAGCACTTGGAAACATATAAACCTGAGTCCTGCCCTAGAAGACTAAGAATTACTCTATTCCGTGATTAGTCATCTCTTCATCCATCTGACTGCATAACTTGGATTCTTTGCCATGGAAAAAACTGTATTTAAAGTGATGTTTCAGTGCTAATATAAACATTTTCCCTACATTTAAATAAAAGAAAAAAAAATGCAATTAACAGATTAAAGCCTTTCACTTTTAATATAGCTTGTTTACCTGTAAGAAAAACATCAAACAGGATTGAAAATCTGACTTACTGTCTCCATTTTCTGCAGCTGAAGTGATTTAGCTGGCTCACTATTTCTAGAGTGCATTGTGAAATGCAATAACAGTTAATCCAACAAAGCAGCTGCTAAGATATTCCTGATAGCCACTCTTGAAACTTCAGTGGCAAAAAGGCTTTTGGTGCAGTAGGGGTAATGTTAAAAATTACCTAGAAGATTTAACTGTAGGACTTGTGCTTTTATCGTATGTACATACATACATTCTTGTAGCCTGTCTTTACGTTATTTCAACTCCATTTAGGCAATAAATCCATCCAAACTAAAGCTATTTTAGCAGAAAATAGTGTATTCAATACAAGTCTCACATGGTGTTTTGGTGTTTGTCTTTCATAATCTGGATACATGATGGGTGTCCAGAGGTTATCTTTAACCATATTTCTCTTTTCAGTATATGACAAGATAAAATCTTTGACACTATGTCCTTAGTAGTATATGACTGCATTAGCCCATATTCCCCAGAGTAACATTTGATAGATTAAAGTGTGAATGGTCCTATCTGGAAGGAAATGTGATGTGAGCATCAAAGACTGTGATTCAAAACCTCCCTTCTTGTTTCTCCACTGCTGGAGCTCTTAGCCCCTCTGAGAACTGAAGTCATCCATTGTAGAAATTGCACTTTAAAGATTAGCTGGAAGAACCTTTTCCTTTACTACAGATTCAGACACTACTATGCTCTTGTGAATAATGGGCAAGTGGCTACCATAACATGAGAATCTTTTCTACAGTCTGATGATTCAGGTCTATAGCTGCACTTGTGATTTTTAATTATAAAAGTAGTTTCTACTTTTTGAACAAAGGATGTGCTATATTTTGCATAGTTAGTCTAAACTGTAAATGAAAATGGCACATTAAAAAACTATATGAAATCTCTTTTACTGTGAGAGAAATTTGTAAGAAATGCAATAAAGGCAACAGATAATTATTTGTAAAACATGGTGAAAATTGTATTTTAGGCTACTGATGCTTAGACACAAATAATAAAAAGCACATTTGGATTTCATAAATGATATAAGTGAGTCTAAATAAATGAACTAGAAAACAGCACGTTATTATATCTACAGTATTTCATAGTATCAAATGATGGATTAACAGAAGATATATTATTAAAATGGAAATTATATATGTTCTTTACTCAGATTTCTTAATGAAATTAAGGGATTAATGAATAATTGAGAATATGTATGCATAAGATATTTGAAGAATCTCCATGGATTACCAAAATGATATAGGGTTGTTTTAAGTTGATCTTGAAAAGGACAAATTCAAAATTAACCCCTCACTAATAGTTCCACTGCTTGTAATGTGAAAGGTTTGAATTACTGACCTGAAACAGGCAAACCTTAAAACTCAATGTCCCATTTTAGAAAGTAATTGCTTTATTGTTTAGTGAGATTGAGTATTTCCTTCTGCTGTTTCTGATGAAATGCTTCAGAAGATTTCTCACTCTTTTTTCTCTTTATTTTTTTCCCCAAGACAGAGTAAGGGGAAAAAAACTTACAATATTTTATGCATAGAAAAAGTATTTATTGACACATTTTTTTTGGGGGGGACACAACTTCATATGAATAACAGAATACTAGTTGTGCTAGATGAGACTTCGGACTCCCTAAAACATTAAAATTGTTGTCCCCTACTTTACCACATTAATCTATTATACTCTTATTTCAGAAAATTATCATAAGCTCTTTTGTCATGGTTTTATGATTTTTCGTTATCAGTATTCCACATCATAACATCATGTAGTGCACCGGGCGTTTAACTGTTAATGCTCAAGTTCTGGGTACCTGTCCGGAAGAGAAGAAGAACTACATTCCCCAGGGGACTTTGCGGTCAGAGAGGAGATACAGCTCCTGGCAAGGTCACCTGATGCACTCTTCTTCGTCTGCTCTTCTTCGTCTCCCTGCTGCTCAACCAGACTGCGCATCTCACCTCAACGTTGTGGTGAGGCCTATCCACCTTTCGGACATTCTCTCATTGTATTTGATTTATTAGCTTCAATTCTAATTATATTGTATTATGGTGTGTTATCTTGCATTCCAATACTATATTTAGTAAATTAGTTTGTTTCTCCTCAGATCGTTGCTGCTGTTTTTCATTATTTTGGGGTCCCCTGTTCCCTTTTTTGGGAGGTGCGGATTTTGCAAAATCCCTCTGCCCTACTAGTCACGGAACTGGGCCGAACCAGCACGTAAACCGTTGACATCTTCTTATGTTTGTTCACTAGAAACCCAAGTGTGGGTGGCTTTTTTGTTTGTTCTTTGTTTTTTGTTTAACTTGTCTTTTTTTTTTTTTTTTTTTTTTTTTCCTTCTAAAGTTATATTTGATTCTAAAGAACGGCCTCTGGTGGGAGGGAGGCTTTCTTTTTTGTTCTGTGTTTTTTAAAGTGATACTCTGACCTTCAGTCATTTTGGCTGCTTGCTTGTCTAACATGGAATTTTCAAAAACAGTTTAAGACTAAACTTTTGTGACTATTATTTAATAAATGTGCTTTCAATTGCATTTCATGAAAGAGCTTAAGTGGCATCAAGTAACATAACTATCCTAAGTTCAGAGATGCATTGTTTGGAGGAAAGACAGAAAAAATAAAAAGTAAAAATCCTCCAACAACTAACAAGCAAACAAAAACCACTTCTCTATCAAAAAGACCAAGTGCCAGGTCCTGCACTTTGGCCACAACAACCACATACAACACTACAGGCTTGGGGCAGAGTGGCTGGAAGACTGCGTAGAAGAAACTGACCTGGGGGCATTGGTCACTGTTGGCTGAATGTAAGCCAGCAGCGTGCACAGGTGGCCAGAAGGCCAGTGGCGTCCTGGCTTATATCAGAAACAGTGTTGTTAGCAGGAGCAGGGAAGTGATTGTTCCTCTGCACAAAGCACTGAGACTGCATATTGAGTATTGTGCTCAGAGCCCCTCATTATAAAAAAGACATTGAGGCTCTGGAGTGTGTCCAGAGAAGGGCAATGAAGCTGATGAGAGGTCTGGAGCACTAGTCTTATGAGGAGCAGCTGAGGAAATTGAAGTTATTTAGTTTGGAGAAGAGGAGGCTCAAGGGAGACCTCACTGATCTCTACAACTACCTGAAAGGAGGTTGTGGTGAAGTGTGGGTCTGTCTCTTCTTGCATATAACTAGCGATAAGACTAGAGGAAATGGCTTCAAGTTGTGCTGGGGGGGGGGGAGATTGAGGTTGAAAGTAAAGAAAAAAATACTATGAAAGAGAAACTATTCTAGTTTGTTCAACATTTTCAGACAGTTTTTATTTAGGTTGTTTCTCACTTTGATAACTTAAGAAGGACTATCTCATATATTAAAAGTTTATTACCAAAGAAAATGTGAAGTTAATGTATTCTCATCTGCAACACTAACAAAACTTTCCGCCAAAGTTATCAAACATCTGACAGTTTCAAAGAACATGTAAAGTTCAAAATTAGCCAAACTAGAGTTATATCAGTAGGTTTTTTGTAAGCTAGATCTGTTACATATAAAGCAGGTAACAGAGAGAGGAAAAACGAAACCAGATTTTTTTCCATTAGAGCTTTATGTCAGAAAGCATAACTCCCCATATGAGGAGAAAGGAATAGAATTCAGAAAGAAAGTTCAGATAAGATCTTTCTTCATTGCTAACTATCAATACCTGCTCTGCTTCAAAAAGTTCTTCCTACAAACAGAAGTATTGTTCTCTGGTTAAGTTAAATTATGGATGAGAATTTGGTTGCAGTTATCAATAGAATCATAGAATCAGTCAGGTTGGAAAAGACCTTAAAGATCATCAAGTCCAACACACCCTAACTAACAACCCTCTGCTAAATCATGTCCTTGAGCACCACGTCCAAATGGTTTTTAAACACATTCAGGGATGGTGACTCAACCACCTCCCTGGGGAGCTTATTCCAGTGCTTAACAACCCTTTCTGTAAAGAAGTGTTTCCTGATACCCAGCCTAGACTACTCCTGGTGCAACCTGAGGCCATTTCCCCTCATCCTGTCACCTGTCACCAGTGAGAAGTGACCAACCCCACTCTCACTGTAATCACCTTTCAGATGTTGAAAGAGAGCAATAAGATCTCCCCTCAGCCTCCTTTTCCCCAAACTAAACAGCCCCAGTTCCTTCAGTCACTACTTGTAGGGCATGTTCTCCAAGCCCTTCAGAAACCTTGTTGCCCTACAGTTTAAATCAGCAGAGCACATGATGATTTACACTGAAGAAAATCAGGCTGTACCACCCAGTCAACTAGTCAAAACAAATTAACAAACAAAACACTCTCATTTGTAAAATGATGTCTTATAAAAAGAAAGCTATTCTTGTGGAAAAATCTATTCTCTCAAATAACCTCCAAAAATATGTCTGATACTACCCAGTCAAAAGGCTCAGTCTTGCCATTTCTATCTATCATCTTTTGAGCTCCAGTTCACAGATCTCATTAACTTTATATAATATTAAAAATTTAGGAAATCAATGTTCTTTTATTCATTAGCTGTAAGTAACAGATGGACCAGTTTGGGGCTAAATTCTTAATCAGCAGACAGGCTTAAGATATATTTGTTTGTCTGATTCATTTTTAATTTTAAGACCTGTTCAAGTTTCCATGTTTCATTGTTTTGTACTGCAACTAAGTGAATTTGCAAATCGTATAACCTGTTTTAAAAAAAGAAAACATCAGAAGAGCAGGTCTCTGAGATAAATGGAAGCTAGCAGGAGCTCAGCATTTGCAGACTTGGGCAGGTGCCTAGCTACAGGTGTCTGAAAATCTTAATCACAGGATTTATTTCTCTGCTCTAAGATGTAATAGAATAAATGAGATTATGAAAACCATAAACTATTTCATTTTCACTTGGTTGGATTTTTAGACAGGTAAAATAAAGATAAATGCTCTCCAAATAAGGCTTTGCGTTTTGACATTCCTATTACAAATAATATAAATTGTATATGAAGCACTCCCTCAGATGTGAGGGAAAAGGCTTTCACATAAGAATTTGCAAATTTATGATCAGCACTGTTGCTCTGTGTTTGGAATGGTAGTATTTCAAAGATTTTTTACTGGAGATAAAGATTCTCTATTTCTCTGTGGGAAAATTAATTCTTCCTCAAAGTTTTACCACCAAAAACTCCCTAACAAGTTAATGTTATTCCCTGTATAACCCATGACTAATGTTTTACTAGGTATGCCTAAGTTTGACAGGTTTTCCCGTATCTGATATTGTTCGTACATTACATCTTTGTTGTCTGCTAGACTACAATAGTATAATGTGATTTAGCTACCACAATGACAGTAGTATCAGATGGGGCAAAGTCAGTAACTATATCTGCTTTCTGCTGTATCATGTACCTTACTCTAAGAAGTCAGCACCTCATACATTAGAATCTTTCAGAACAATCTAGATTGATTACAATCACTCTCATAAATGCATAAATGCAAGAAAGATAGCAAACATCAAAACTGTAGAATCATAGAATCTTTTGAGTTGGAAGGGACCCTTAAAGGTCATCTGGTCCAACCCACCTGCACTGAACAGGGACACCTGGGCAGCTAGATCAGGGTGCTCAGAGCCCCAGCCCCATCCAGCCTGACCTTGGGTGCCTCTGGGGAAGGGGCATCTACCACCTCTCAGGGCAATCTGTCCCAGTGCCTCACAACCCTTATTGTAAAAAACAGTTTTCTTATATCCAGTCTAAATCTCCCCCTCTTTTATTTTGTGACAGGAAAAGGGGAAACAGTTTCAATTGTCCCTGTTAAAGAGCCTGTCCCCTTCCTTCTTGTACCTCCTCTTGATCTGCTGGCTACACTTCTTTTGGTGCAGCCTAGGATACAGCTGGCTTTCCGGGCTATAATGACACACTTCTAGCTCATGGATCATGCCCAGATTGCCATCCATCACTACCCCCAAATCAGCAAATATTCATCAAATCTATATCAATATCTCAGACAAAAAGCAAAAGTTTCTCAAGCACTTGAAATGAGAACTTACACTGGCAGAATTCAGGCTCCTTCACTAGTGTTTGCCAACATAACATTTGGAGCAACCTACATACATTTACAGAAGACCTTCACCAACAAATGCTGAATAGAATAGTGCCTTTTCGCTTTCCAAGCAGGCAGGATGGCTTCTGAAAGTATGCTGTACCTTTTAAGGGCTCTTACAAGCTTCTCTATCACTTCTCTGCATCATTTTCCCTTTAATAGCTGGTCTGACTTTCATGTTGATAAACTGTGATTTTCTACTAAGTTGCCAGTTCATATTATGTGTATGTGGCTGTCTACTTGTTCAGTAGAGTCAACACCTCCAGTAAGAGAACTGCAATCATAAGCACAGTAGAGGCCACTAAAAACTGATTATCCCTGCAAAGTTTGCAGGGATCTACAGGGAAATCATGGAAGCAAAATTACAGCATACTGTTCATTTTGGAAAGGAATATTGCAAAATGTTGCAGGAACCCCTTAGAACAGGGAAGTGTTGATAAGCATCATAAAAAAAAAATGTGTTCATACAAAAACCATAAGATATATATTTTTTTAAACTCACACTCATGCAAAAAAAAAAAAAAAAAACCCAAAAAAAAAAAACAAACACTACCTCTTGGAAAATAAATGTCTGTATGGAAAGAATGAAATATTCAGATAAAGTTATGGGATAAAACCTCTGAGTATAAAGGAACTCTAAAAGTTCCTAAAAATAATTTTATTTTATATGTATTACAACATTATGTAGTAAATAGACAGGAATATAAAGATTGTCATCTCTTCATTAGAGCAACATTAATGATTTTGGTAGACAAAATTGTGAAATAATACAATTCAAAGTTCAGGTATGAAAAAAAATTAAAAATAAAAAAAAAACATTTGAAGTTACTCTGCACAGTATTAGAATAACATGCTAAAAATGTTCCCTACTTTTGGAAGTAGCCATTATGAGAACAAGTTTAGTTTTGTCCTTATACTAGTTGATATAGCCTTCTCAAAGATGTACAGGAACAGAAGTTTCCCCTTGGATAAAACAAACCAAAACAAAATAACAACACATTCAAGTGTTTTGAAATATAGAGGAAATAATTTGAGTAAATAATTTGTTGAGTAAATATATTTCTGTATAATTCCAAGAACTTCATATATCTGTGCACATATGCAGAGCTTGGGAGCTGTTTAGAAGTCTATGAGTCCGTTCCACAAATATTCAGGCTTAGGTTGTCCACCTGACACCCTAAGCCTGAAAAGAATATAATAATGAACTTCTGTCATGTGAGGAAGGAAGGAGTAGTTATATGCATTAGCTATCTTAACAGAAATATATATTCTGGAATATAAATACTCTTTTCTCTCATTAGGAAAAGACTTGAATCTTGAGGAATAATTAGGAACAGCAGGAACTTCTGCTGAAATTGCCTGGTCTGTGAGATGGCAGAGAATTGCATATCAACCTACAAAATCTGTGCTTATCTAGTGCACACGCAGGTTTGTATTTAGATTGTATGGATGAATACTCAGTGAAAACCACTGGCAGGGCTGGCACATTGCTTCAGTACCTGGTATGTAGAATTGATAAGTGCTGTTTTGGGAAGTACTATCTTGGTTGTCAGTAAAGGAAAAATATATTTTCATTGCTTGTGTTCAGCCTGATGCTCTGCCCTTGAACCTGAACCACGGTTTTTATTTTAGAAGCAATAGCGAAGCAGTAGCAGCAAGCAGTACAAGACGGATTATTGTCTCTGTTTCATACCATTGGAAGTTTGGGGGACTTTATCTCCAGGTTTTGATTCGTAGATAAAGACAAAAGATATTGAGAATTTAATAAGGCAGATAATGAAAACAGAACAGAACTGCATCAGCACTGACTTTCACTGGATGTATTACTGCAATCTCTACCTCCTACATTTCTAACTTTTCAAACAGATTAAAACAGTTCTTCACTTTGAATACTGGTTGGATTTTAGCACTAAAAAAATAACAAGATTGCCATATATTCTGGATAACATTAAATCCTTCCACCAAGTTTTATTTTGATGCCTGTGATTGCCTGATGAACTTAACTTCTGTTATAAATAGGTAAGAGTTTGCATGACCTCATGCTTGATTAACGCTCCTTAATGCTGAAGGCTGCTATGGCTATTTCATCCTCAGTTCACATTGAATCACTATAGCCTCTTGTGGTTTCAAAGTCAAAAAAGTCCAATATAGAGGTTTTTAATCTTCAATATTAATCTTCAAACAATTTTCTGTCTTCATCAGCATGAGCTCAGTGACAAGCAGTATCTTCATCAACATTGATAATTTCTTCTGAGTGAATCTCTATGTTGTACAACAAAGAGAACTGAAAAATAAAAAGCATCTACTTGGGTAGGAGGCAAAAACATGAGTTTAGGGAACAGCAAGGTGCACGGTTAGTGTCATCTATTTTGGATTACACAGAACAGGTGGGAAAAGAGTTATTTTTCTGTAGAACCTTGTAGAGAATCATGCCAGACTTCAGACTTCTGGCCTGGGTCCTGATAATGAAGAATTGTTCATTATATATTTCACTCTCTTCTCCATCAATATAAAAAGCTCTACAGGGGATTTGATCATATCTCATTTTGGAAACTATGAAAAGGTTATTTACCAAGAAGCTGGTTAGGCACAGGAACCCCACAGGTTCCCCAGGGCAGTGGCTGCGGCCCCAAGCTGCCCAAGTTCAAAAAAAACATTTAGACAACACTCTCAGATACAAAGTTTGATATTCAGGTGGTCCTGTGTGGAGCCAGGATTTGATCTCACTGATTCTTGTGGTTCTCTTCCAATTCAAAACATTCTATGATTTTATGATATGTTCTAGTACGATTAATTAGCAGAGGACGCATTACAAACTAAAGGAATATTTTCCTCCTAATCACTTTGAAAGTTTTGTCTCTTCTAGTCATAAATTTTTCTTCTTATCCTGAGTGATGTCTGATGATACCTTTCTCTCTTTTAAAGATGGAAGAATGTCTACAAATTTTTAAAAGCCTTTTGGCCCTCTCTCTGTTAATCATTGCTGGCATTTCCAATAGCTTTATTTACTTTTGTATACTCAGATTAATTGGCCTTTCCATACAAGCAAATTAAGAAATAGGTAAAGAGAGGAGATGGTTTTGAAGAGAAAGAGAAAGGAGATCTTATTCAAGAGCAGTTTTAGAATGGAATTCTCTTAATTCCTCTGCTCTCACCAGGTTAACTGCTTTGCATACTGCATGAAAACATGACAGTCACCCAGAATGCATGCTAGAGGCTCCACAGCCTCTGCATCACATTGCTTCTTCCTACCGTAAGAACAATTATGTTGTTCCACCACTACCCCAGTTTTATTTGAAATTACTTTTTAAAATGTGGGATCCACAACAGATTTTGTCAAAGAACCTGAAAAAGTCAGTGAGTACCCAAAGAGATTTCTTTCTGAGTACCAATATTAGCAAGATCAATCTTTATATAAATAATCCTCCCTTTTAATTGAGATGTATTAAGAAATTTTTCACGTAAACGTGAGATTTTTGGAAATCATCCTTTAGGAGACTAAACGTTTTTGTTTGTTTGTTTGTTTGTTTGTTTTTTAATCACACATCTGTGTAATCAGAATTTGGAGAAAAGTAAGAACAATTTGTTGTTGCATAGATATTTTATAATGTTGAGATTGGATACTGAAAGAACTGCAGCATTCTTTTATGAGAATTGTAGCAAAAATTTGAAATATTTCATTTCTACTTTTCAAAACCTCTTTTTCCTTTATCAAATTTTAGGTACTGATTAATTTTTTAAATCCTCAAGAAAAAGGATTTTTTTCCCCAGGGGAAAAAAAAAAAAAAAAAAAAAAAAAAGGAGCAAATCATGGGAAGCAAACTACTGATATCTTTCCTGTCATCCTGAATTTTCTTCAGCTTTGTGTTCATATAAATAGACATAACTAGATTAGAGACCTTCAATGCTGAGATACAAATCATATGAGTAGATGGCAAAAATTCTCCCTCTTGTCAATAAAAGACAATTTGCTAAGCTTCATATCTAGAAATGAATGGATGGAAAGATGACAATTGCTCTCCATTTTGGATTAAAACAAACTAAAACTGTTTGGAACCAAAATAAAGGTTGCCACCTAAAATATTAGTGTATAATTAAATATAACATACTTTTCCATAGTATATTAAAAAATATTTTAATACCTGTAGACATAATACTGCTCGTATAAAGATGACAGTTATTTAATATCTATAAATCAATGTGCATTATATTGTATTTTTCTGAAACCTTGAATCTATTATTTTTTGAAGAATAAGAGAATTTGGTCATCTTATAACCATATGAAACATCAGTAATAATCCAACTAGCAAAATCCAGTGTTAGCATATGTAAAGTCCTTTACACATACACAAAAAAAAGAACATAGGAAAATTATTATAACATTTCTTAGCAAACATGCATTTAGTAGTCCTGGAATATTGCAAATAGTATTTGAAGTATAACCTTTAAATTAAACATGCTAGAAAAGAGGGCTGCTTTATCCAAGGTCTTCTCACTCAGATCTGAAAGCTCTCTACCTTGTAAGAACAATAGAAAGTCCTGTCTGCCAAGAAAATATTCTAATGGGCTAAACAATGTCCTAGTGAAGGAAACCTCAACAAGCTCTCAAAACCATACCTGAAAGTGACCTGAACTTTGCTCTTAATTTCAGATGCTTGACAAAGTTCTCATATATGAAAGTACACAGTTAGCAGAGGTAGAGGAAGAACATCTCCACAGTTAGAAGTTTTTAAACTACTAAGAACAAGCTGGTCATTTAATGGCTTCAAAGGCAAAAATTAACTCTCAGCACTGTGTCTTTACCCAAGCTGTTTTCAAGAAAGAAAAGAAGGAGCACTGTTTAATGGGACTCATAGCTTCACAACATACACATAGGAAAGTGAACTGGCACAGCAAAGATCAGTATTGCTGTACTGAAAGCTTCTCTGTTGTTCAACACAATACTCAGTCATACAGTGTTTGTTATATATGTACAATACACTGCTGAGCACAATCATACATGCTCTTGTAAAGGGGTGAGTTGTGAGGACACGGCCAAGAGGGAAAACAATACAAGCTCACAGAAGTGTAATGCCACAATGAATTATTAAATATACACTTACATACAGCCATCCGTGGGTCAGGCAGTCCCTGAGCAGCAAACTGGTGGAGACCAGGAAAGTGTTCAGGGAAGTAATGCTGTGTCTGCTCCTTTTTTGTCCTTGTCCATAGGCAGATAATGAAGGCAGTCTACTTTGTTCATTCTCTAAGACAGGACATTAGAGAAACTGGATCCATCCAATGGATATCAGCAGAACAGTTCAAAACATATTACTAATGTCCAGTTTTATTTTATATGTTGTAAGGCTTCTTCAGAAATGTAATCCCTTTATTTTAGGGCCACTAATAGGGTATAACTTGTTCTTTAAATATGCATGGAGTATCACTATATAATCTTGGAAGGATAGTTGCACTAACTAAATAGCATGTATTTTATAGGTCAGATTCTTGAGAAATTGAAGTTGTCATTACTTACAGCTTATGTTTACTAATCATGTATTACCTGATATACCATATTATGGTATATTTGATTACAAGCATGAGGTTTACACTTTTAATTTTATCACACAAAATAATTTATTCCGTGGACATTAGTATCCTTGATAAGCGTTCCTATGAAAGTGAGATCCAAAGAAATATGTAGGCCAGCAGAAGACAGAGCACTCAAACTACACAGCTCCTAGTTTTCTATAGATTATAGGCTTTCTGAGACAAATTAAATATCACTACATAGGATTTATAAATATCCTTTTACTTTATATACTTATGTTTAACATTCTTTGATTTCATTTTCTTTCAGTGTTTGCATTCACTTTAGAACCAGTCTGATGCTACAGCTTTTTATGGCAATAGTATCCATTATGTGAATAAGGGTTTACTTCATTACTTCAATCAACCCCTCTTTATGAGGAATAACGTAATTCATCTTCTTCATCATTGTTCTGATTTTATTGTCTTCTATTACATCTTCCTTTTGTGCTTTGTCTTTCTGCATAGAGTTCTTGACTAAAAACATTATTCTTTGTATGGAAAATATTCCACAATTTTGATTATATCTATTGATTTTCCTTTTATCTCTTTATCTCTTGAGAACAAGAGATAATCTTATGGATATGGTATTCGACTAGGGTTCAGGAAAAAAAGGTATTTTATCTCTGTTTGTGTCACAGATTTTATGAGCTACTCACTTTTCTTGTTGGCTTAATTTCAAGTCAATATTTATTGCTAAGTGTATATATTCTTCTGAATCAGAGAACATTCCTACTTCCAGCACGTGGTATATCATCAGTGTGAGATAAACTGATTTGAAATTAATACTTAAAAAAACTGTAGCATACAGCTAATCTTAATTTCTTTTAAGTTGAGACACTCATATCTGCTTTTAGATCAGATCTCCCAAAGTCTCAAAGATAACCCTGAGTACCTCGATTCTCTGACAGCTTGCTTTATAAAAGCTAATGAGAATAGAACAGTTCACAATAGTTTTGCAGTTAGCTCAGAAAGTTAGACATCCCGGATCACTGACATGTTTACAGATAATTACTCTTCTGCTTAACCTGCAGTCATGCCTACTGTGCCAGACACAGAAACACACTGCTGACAATACTGTATCTTTCAGGAGCTGTACTTCAGTGACTCTGTGTTTTCATTTGATCTGTGTAAACAGAATTGTCATCGGTTCTAAGTTATTTTAGAGGAAGAAAAATACACTGGGTTGTCCTTCAGATTTTTGTTTTGTTTTAACACCAGCTTTTCAGAAGCTCAGCTTCCAAACTATAACCAATTCCAAACTATGAATAAACTTGTTGTAATGCTATAACATGAAAGAAAGTACAGTGATGACAGCAGGGTGGTGTCTCACTCCAATTTATAGGAGGGAGAGGAGGTTCTTTGATATCTGTATATCTGGTGTGAGATTAAGAAGCAATGGTTCAAATATTGGGGCAACCAGTTTATTATAAATCCTAATTAGGGAGATGAGGAAGGGGATGACGGTGACTATTACGAATTAGGGTGATGGGAAAGGGAAGGAGGGCGATAGAAAAGACAAGAAAGAAACAAGAATTGTATAAAGCGGGGCTGGTCACCACCAGGATCCAGCAGTGGTCCTGTTGCATGCTGCTCCGATGGTCCAAGGGAAAAGCGCAGGGGGAGACCAGCAGCAGCATGGCCGGCCTTGGACAGCAAGCAGGAAGCAAGAAGAAGCCGCAGGGTAAGTACAGGAGGAAGCAGCAGGGCTCAGGTAGCAGGCCCAGGAGAGTCCGTCAGCATGCAGGCATTCTGTAGTGAGGGATCTGATGGCAGACACCGTTGTTCTTCTTCAGCATGGAGGTCTCAGGTCGTGAGGAATCTGTTGCAGAAACCTTTTGGGGGAGAGCAGCAGCAGCATGTCCAGTTTTAGGCAGCAGAAGGTGTAGTGACAGAATAGGTTCAGGAGGGAGAGAGGCAGGACGTGAGGCTTCTCATGCCCGAAAAACTCCCTTCTTCTTCATGAGGAATCTGTTGCCAGAAAACCTAACTTCATGGTTGTGTGTCCCTCTTTTGACCTCTTTTCTTTCCTGCCTAAGTCATCCCTGGGTGCTTGAGCCATGTGAGTACACCCTGAGATGGCTATCTTCCTCGAGATAAGCCCAACAAAAGACCGCTTCAAAGCCATTAAGCTGCGGCTTCTCTCTCTCTCATTGCCCCTGCCTTGTCCATCTGTGTCCTCCAGACAAAGGATTTCTCAACCCTTGCCCAGGACTTGCTTGGATTTCTTCAACTGTGTACCCAGCAAGCTTTGAGGTAATGGCATAAAAGAATAATTTCTTACAGGTGGCAAAGTCTTTGGCTACTGCAAATGAATACAAGCCCAAGTACAGCAGCTTTGGACACAGAAATGGAGGGAAAAAAACTTACCTTTAGAAGGCCTCAGGTAGACAGAGATCTACATCAAGATAGCCTTATCTCCACTGCCAACCTTTAAATGAAGTCTAGGAAGAGGTGAATCCTTGCTCCACCCCTTCTGGTCACTCAGGTACATTGCTTGACCTGAGCTCCCCTGGGTAGGCCCTACCTTCCCACCAGGTGCTCAATCACTGCTTCAGGCTGTGACTTAGCATTTCTGCTACACTTGTGATCAAAAGTCACTTATCTGGATGATTATTAAGTTGAAACAACTCGCCTTGTTTTCCATTTAGTTCATATACTTGAGTATTATGAAGGTATAAGAAACAGACAGGCAAATAAGCAGTCTTCAATTTACCACGTTGCAGGTGAATTTGTTTTATAAATAAAAAAGAAGTCTTTCCCTAATACTGATCGATGATTTTTTTTATGCCCCCAAAATTGATAATGCTGAAGAATCTAGAGAGAACATTGGATTTTGTTTTTGCCAGCACATGTTGACTTTTCCAGTGATAGCCACTGATTTCTGAAGTGCTATCATCCAAACAGCATCTATTGTGTCACTTTTCATTGCCAATCTGTCATTTATAAACAGTACAAGGTTTTTTTTTTTCTTCCCCTAGATTTATCTCTAGTGTGTAAAGAGAGAGAAGCTTCAGCATAACTCATGCAACAGCATGCCAGAAAAGCAAATGAAGAGCATGTCAAACTAAATGAAAAAGTAGTTGAACTCCATACACCATATTAAAACATTGCTTTCTAATCAGTGTATAATCTCTGAATTTCTGCACCTTGCTGTAGAGCCTTAGGCATCTCAGCTGGAGTCCATCAAGCCCTAAGGTCTTATTCACAGATCCAAGCCTAATTCACATGCAAAATATTAAAAAATCCACTACAGGAATCAAAAATGTTATGAATTTTGTGGGGAATATGCAATTATTTTTTTTTTCAGTGCACAACATTCACTGTGGTTAGAAAAGACAACAAAATACCACAAAACTCGCTTATCTTTCTTCTTTAGTATTTTTTTTATTTAACAGGTAGTGATGTAGTTTATATTAATTTGCTTCATCTGTGTATATATAATTTGAGAAATTATTTGTTGTTTTTTTTTTTTCACTCAATGAACACAAAATGTTTTCAGAATTCCCAGTGCAAATCAGCACATTCATTCTGATGTCTCACCATCACGTCTATCCCTTTCTTTCTAGATGACATGAAAATAAAAAGGGATTTCCTTTTGTGCTAAGAGATTTCTTGCATCACTCTAAAGAGACACATTGCCTTTCCAAGCAGGTTTCAACAAAATACTCTAATTACTCTTTTATGGGGGAAAATAAGGCAGCTCTATCTATGACAGCAACACAATGTTAACTGACAAAAGTCATCAGTATTCTGGTCATCAAATAATATAGAAAAAAGAAAAGAGCCCAGTAGGACTCTCCAGGGATAACTGCCCTTCTTGTGTACTCACTGCAGCTTCACAGAGGGCCATAGTTTAATTCTTCTATTTTCCTGGTTCACATTTAATTTGATTTTGCACTTAAGGAATGCCTGCATTAATAGATCCATATAAGATCATCCCCATGGAAAAAAGTGAAGCCTCCAAATTTCATTAGGGAAAAGCTAACAAACTTATTAGATGCAAGACAGCCCAGTAAAGTTTAATTTCATTTTATATTGAAAGACGCTGAAGTAAAGACTACTGTAGGGAAGTCATACGTAAATAAATGTTGTGGATGATCTGTTAAAAAACTACAGAAAATAGTAATGAAATCAACCTGAGTGTAGTTTAATGTAAGGTTAAATCTTGCAATGCATAATACGTTATAAACAGATTGCACCACAAGAGTAATACTGATATCCACTGATTTTATATAATAAAGCAAAACATACTCTGTACATGAATAACTGCTGACCTAATTCCTGTATCTTCCAGATGTTCTCTACAATGATCCAGCCTGCGAAGTTTTCAAGGTCATTTCATGCGAAAATCTTGAAGACACTATTCACAATTTCCAGGTGTGATAAAGCACAACAGCCATCATCAACAGTCAAATAATTTATTAGGACACCTGTATCGGATTGTTTTGGTGGTTTTTTTTTTTTTTTTTTTTTTTTTTTGCAGGCTTGTAGTTTTGAAAACAAATGGGTTTAGACATGGAAAAGATAATGCATATATTAAGAGGAATCTTTTTTACTTAGTATTCATGAACAATATATGCAGAAACTATGCTCAAACAAATTCACCACATTCCTGAACTCCTGTCCATAAATACCTTCATGCATGTTAAAATTTGCTTTTTGTCAGTGTTCTGTATGTTCAGGTGTGAGTAGTCTTTAAGAATTTTTCCTGTTAAAAAGTAACTGTAAACTTTTGCGTATATTTTTCTCTCACTATGACTGTATACAGAAGTTTGCAGACAACTGTTTTTGTCCTGTAAGATTATACACAAAGAGTGGAGTGCCACCTTTTCAAACACTGCCTTTCACTACAAAATTTAGCTGAAGTTACTTTAGTCTATCGTGACTGTTATGTATGGTTTTAACTGGCTGAGTCTGATCTGCTTCCAAACGCATACCAAATTGAATGACAACATAAACACTTTTAAACATCCTTCATGAAAGAAGACAAAGATCATATGATGAAAACCTAAACTGGAAAAAACCTCACAACCTTACTACCTGTCATGGTTTTCTGTTTTTTGATTTTCAGTATTCCACATCAAAACATCATGTACTGGAATTAAAGTGTTAATGCTCTAATTCTACATACCTATCCCTATACATTACGGAAGTCATGGGATCTGACCCTTCTGGCCGGGGCGGTCTCTTACTGCCTGGCAGTGGGTGCTGGAGGGTGCTTTCCTAGCCGTTCCAAGCTTTTCAGGTTTGACTCGGTCTCAGGAACTCTCTCTCCTATCTTATTTGATTTATTAGTCTCAATTTCAATTAGATTGTATTTTATTGTGTTATTTTGCATTCCGATATCATAGTTAGTAAAATAAGTTTACCTCCATAGATTGTTGCCGCTGTTTTTATTTTTCCTCCCTTCCTTCCCATTTTGTGGGGCCAGGCGGGGGGGTGGGGAGAGCAGGGGCCTACTGCCCCCTGTCATGGGCATAAATTGATCTAGTTAACTCTGTGACACTAACACATACGCATTTTGCACAGACTTTCATCTCCACTGATTGCCAGACTCTAATAAGCAGTCAAGTTCATGGGTTTATCTTCTAATTCTCGAATATTCACAGCTTCCTAGATTTAACATCCTATGCAATAATCAAAAGATTCTGGGGCTAGATGCTTACGGAATCTATTTCATAGGAGATCCTCAAGTAGACTGAGACCATCTCCATTACTCATCTATCAAAGGCTGGTAGCCTTTATCCCATAAGGCCGTACAGCTTACTCACAAACCAAATTCTGGTATCTGTCAAGGTGCTGTATCACATTGTGATTATGCTACTAATTCTTTTTCATATCTGCAGCACATATGTTAGCATCACATGTCTGACTTCTCATGAGTTGGACTTACAAAGCCACCTCCCAAATCATTTGCTCTACTAGGCTTCTAATATACATTAGCATTGATTATCTATATTAATAGCAATATTATTAATGGTATCATTAGGAATATGATGTTAGACAGTTAATTAGATAATTAGATGATGAAGTCTAGAGATGAAACATCTCTAGAGTATTATTTGTGTGTCTTTCTTTTGATTCAAAATCTTCTGGAATAATACCTTTCATTTTTGTTTCTCTAGATGAAGAATGCCTTGAAAATTAATCATTCTTCATTGTATCTTAATTTCAATTCATCTTATTTCATTTATATAATAACTTCAAATCTTATCCAATGTCTGTTTGTCATTTAAAATAAGCAACCTTTCCATATGGCCATGTAGTGGTTAACCAGAGAACAACAAAATTTTCAGATTCATCTACAGACTAATAAAGTCCAGAATAAGAAAAGCAGCAAGTTACTTACTAAGTTATCTATTTTCATTTATCTGCCACTGGCAACATTTGCTGCATTAGCACAAACAGTAGTTCCTGCACATGATTTTAATGGGGATTGATGTTTATAATCAGGAAAAACAGAATCAAAACATACTCAGGTGCATATCACTAAACCCTTTACCAGACTGATGAAAAAATATTATTTTTCTGAAAGATTTAGTTGCTTACCAGATCAGTTATGCTGAAATTTCTATGATAAAAGAGATGTGACATATGTCTTAGACCAAATTGATATCTGCCACTGATTTTTTTTTTTTTTTTAAGAGATTTCATAAATAATTATTTGTGTTACAATTCACTTGTTTAAAAACATACATTCAGTTCATGGGGCATGTTGTGTTAATTCATTTGTGACTATATCATATACTAAAATTGGTCTTCATAAAATTATTTAAATCTCAAACACTGAAGGAAAAAGTACTGGACTTTGAATCAGATTCTATGAGACCAGATCTCAGACCTTACTCAGTCTTCCTTCTTGTCTTTGTAGAGGAAAAACATTGAAATAAATATCTCTCCATATATGTTTTAACACCTAGAATATTAATAGACAAGGATAATGCCATGGATTTTCTTGCCTCTGCATTTTCCAGATAAATATTTACTTATTTACACTGTTGTGTATGTTTGCTCACTTATTTAAATTTTGGTTTGCCAGCTCTTCCTTTATCTTCCTTATTCGCAGTACTTCACTTGTACAGTGTAAGTACTTTATGCTTTTAATTTGTTCAGCCTTTCATTCAATATTTGCTTGTGTTAGCTCTGTGGAAACAAGTTGTTGCAACACTTCACATTTATCCATAGAATTTAGATTTTTTCTGTGATGTGGTTGATCCATTTAAGGTTTTCATTCTCTTTGTTTTAAATGAGAGGAACAGAAATACCTGTGGAAGATATGATATTAAAATGAATTTGCTATTATATTTATTTTTCCCCTTGAAAGGTATTTAACCTGGACATATGCACCTAACAAGAAACCCAATGTGAAAAAATAGTGCAACAAGGTAACAAGGATTATGCCCACATTGAGAAGTAATTTGGCACAGATCAAACCAGCTGGTACTGAGACTCCTCATTTTACAAAGTTTGGAAAAATGTCTTTAGTCTAGCAGTGTACCTTCCACCTTCCCACCACCTGACCAAAAATCTTGTCCTTCAAGGCTTGCTTAAACAATCCCACAAAACTTTCCTTCCCCAACTGCAGATCTTTCTGTGAGGATCTTCAGAAATGAGAATCATAGAATCACAAGGTTGGAAAAGACCTCCGACATCATCCAAAACAACCATCCACCTATCACCAATATTTCTTCTCTAAACCACGTCCCTTATTACATTTATACATTTATTGAACACCTCCGGGGCAATGGCTCAGTCACCTCCCTGGGCAGCCCCCAACTGCTCTTTTGGAGAAGAAATTTTTGCTAACATCCAAACTGAACATTCCCTAGTGAAAAATGAGGCCATTCCCTCTCATCCTATTGCTTGTCACAGTGGAGAAGAGGCCAACCCCCACCTCACTGCAACCTAATTTCAGGGAGATATAGAGAGCAATAAGGTCTCCCCTCTAACCTAAACAATCCCAGTTCCCTTAGCCACTCACCAGCTTTGTTGCTCTTCTGTGGACATGTTCCAGGGCCTTGATATCTTTCTTATAGTGAGGGGCCCAACACTGAACACAGTACTCAATATGCAGTCTCACCAATGCTGAGTATGGAGGGATGATCACATCCCTGCTCCTGCTGGCAACAATATTTCTGATACAAGCCAGGATGCCATTGGCCTTCTTGGCCACCTGGGCACACTGCTGGATCATGTTCAGCCAAGTGTTGACCAACACCCCCAGGTCAATTTCTTCTACACAGTCTTCCAGCCACTCTGCTTCCAGCCTGTAGCGTTGCCTGGGGTTGTTGTGGCCAAAGTGAAGGACCTGGCATTTGGTCTTGTTGAACCTCATCCCATTGGCTTCAGCCCAGCTATTCAGCTTGTCCAGATCCCTCTGTAGGACCTTCCTACTCCCAGGCAGATCAACACTTCCTCCCAACTTGGTATCGTCTGCAAACTTACTGAGGGTGTGCTCAATCCCTTCATCCAGGTCATCAATAAAGATACTGAAGAGGACAGGCCCCAGCACCAACCCCTGGGGAACCCCACTTGTGACCAGTCGCCAGCTGGATTTAACTCCATTCACCAGCCCTCCAAGTTCTTTACCCAGCAAAGTGTGTCCCTGTTTGGCCATGGTCTGCCAACTTTTCCAGGAGAGTACTGTGGGAGACTTGCTGAAGTCTAGGTAGACTATGTCAGTCACCTTTCCCTCATCCACCGGGTGGATAACTAAATCATAGAAAACTAGGTTGGTCAAGCAGGACCAGCCTTTCATGAAGTTATGTTTCCTAGGCCTAATCCTCTGGTTGTCCTGCACATGCTATCATGTTATACTTTTCTTTGGTTCAATAAATGATCTTAATACACTACCATTCTTCTCATATCACCACTGCTTGTATAAAGCCTCAGCCAAAGCACTGACTTTCCTCAGTAACTATCTAATGAAGCTGTGACTTTACAGACGACAAAAGTACTTGCTACTTGGCCTCACTTTCAACATGTTGTTTTGCACTACTGCCTACCATGAATTGCAAGGAGAATAGGCTGCCACATATATGGCAGAAGAACACCTTGCGTGGCTTGACATCTGTGAGCCAGGACTTTTTTTTCTCATTGGGCAAAAGGAGAACAAAATGCCTGTTCAGGTATCCTTGCCTGTGACTGCTTTGACCAAATTTGAGCACAGATTGCGGGACTGAGGCAGGACCACTTCATATTTGGCACACAGGAATGATGATCCACAAATGCAAAACCTAAAGGACAAATATGTACTGAAGTTCCTGTACCGTTAATGGTGCTGTGAGTTCATTGACTTCTCACACAGCATCAGAAGATGGTTACTGAAGGGAAGCACAGCCTGCCTCAGAGCTGAAAGTTCAGAAATGCAGCTGGCTTACTACTACTCTGATGCCTGAATAGCACCTAAAAGTCTCCACAGTATCTGCACGTTTGTCAAGCCACCCCCAAGCTCTTCTAGATCCGTGCACTACTTTTCTTGAATGTAAAGCAGCATTGTTTCTTTGTGTTCTCATGTGCAGCAACTGTCATGTAGGCTACATCCTCTGGGTATGCCCTTGGTTTACCATGTCACCTGAGCAATGCCCTCCAGCTGCCCAGCATTTTGAAAGATGAGGAAATTTCTTCAAGTGCTCTAGTTGTTCCTCTCTGAATTTTCTGAGAAGTGAAGAAGGACTGCAATCAGCAGAGTAGACAGAAGTAGAGTGGATGCTGTAGATAGTAGGTAGATAGATGGTGCAGAAAGAGATAAGAAAATGAAAAGTTTACTGAAAAGAAATAAATGGTTGAATAAAGGGAAATAGGAACAGAAAGAAAGGAAAAGAAGAGAAAGGGTCTCAAAGGTACAGAAATAAATCCAAACAACTCTGTTTAGATTAAGCTACAACTAATATTATATTTTAGATTCACTCAACATTTTTATTTTGATAATATCAAGGAATCTGAAGAAAGTAAGATACAAGAAGTTTCACAGACTGCCTGTATCCATGACCTATTATTCATCCTCAGAGAAAGCCTGCATCTCAGTTAAATCTCAATTCTGGGGCTTAATTAAACAAATTTTGAATGGATAGAGAAGATGTTTTGGAAAAATTCTTCCGTAGCTTCTTTAACTTTAATTGCAGATAAGTATCCATCTGAAAACTTTACATCAGAATTTATGTTTATTAATAATATTACTCTGTCACTTCCTAATATAAATAACTTGCTATTAGACTAGATATTAATAATAGAATATAGTGTATAGTATATATAGTATATATGTATAGAATATATACACCTTTATTTAGCTAAGACCCTATGACATACATTTTGTTTTTCCTGATCAACTCTTTTTTCATGAACAAGAAAAAAAATATGCAATTTTTTTGGCATGTTACAAAACTGCATGCATAGAAAGGTATAGGGTGCACTTCAGCAATCAGCTTGTGTGACAAAAAGGTGTCAATATCTGATGAACAGCTATTAGAAGCACAGAAGGTAAACTCAAATTTATACTCATAAATTTAGTTTCTTAACAATCCCCAAAGATACATTTTAATAAATAAGCATAATATGTAATGTATGGCCTCTTAACTTTTATAAGGCTTCCTGAAAACCAGATTAAGGTACAGTAGAAAACCTTGCAGGAATCTGAAATTATAACAATTAATTAATAGTGGAACTATTAAAAAGTCCAATCAAATACTCTTCTAAAAATACTCTCTTTGCGTCATGATCCCTATCAGTCTTTCTTTTAAATAAATCTCAGGTTAAAAAATAATAAAAAGAAGGAAATGTACAAGTGTACTCCTGAAATGACTTCACAAATTGATTAATTTTTGAAACTTTTGACTGATAAATGAGAAAAAGACATCTGAAATATGTGAAGATATAAATACACTCTAGCTATTCACATTGTCATTTTTCAAGCTGTCTTTTCTGTGGATTATTTAAAATTAACTATCATATACTACTCATGGAATCTGGCCATTCAACAATTTATTTGTTTATTTATTTTAATATTTCCAGGCCCTTTTGATAGTGGCTTTCTGAGATATAGGAACTGGTGAATTTGTGATTTATGTCATACTACCTATATATCAGTCCACATCTGAAATTACAAAATTATTTCAGAACCACATCACTAACACTGGTGTAGATCTTGAACTTACAGTGGTCCACCAGAGGTGAATCACTTCATTTATACTCTAAGGGAACGGAGCTCTGTTGAACAACTCCATGAAGGCACCAAAGGAACACAGTTTCTTTATCCACAGCTCATTATAGAATAAGGGTATTAGTTATGCTACACATTTCTGCACTACTGTCACTGTGCAAGAGCACTGCAAATTCAAAGAATCACATCAAAAGATATAACAAGAACATAGCCTAGGTAGTTATAAAAAAGATAGTTGAGTCCATTTCCAGGGGCTTACTTTAAATATATAATATCTGTTCTGACTCTAAAAAATATTTAATATTTAAAATTAAAGTAGAAAGCTTGATTTCTGAGATTTCTTTTTCTGTAGGTAACAAATGTCTTTTTTTTTTTCTTTCTTTTTTTTTCTTTCTCAGATAAGAATAATCCAGCAATTACTTCAAGCATAGCTTTATCTTTAAGGTTTCTGTTGCAGAGCAACAACGATATGAATAGACACCTGCATGCGCTTCTTTGTCATGAAAGCTGGGGAAAAGATTTTAGCAAAATTCTACAGTTTTACTGCTCTTTGGTATATTATTTCTTTTTTTCTTGTTTTTCTGCATATGGCATCTCTACAGTTCATATTTTATAAATTCTATTGATAAAATTATTCTAAACTGTGATATAGATTGAGAAAATAAGTGTATACTGAATTTGATGGAGATTCTGTGTACATGAAAGCTACAGGATACAGCTGCTTATATTTGGCAACTTTAAACCTAATTTCATTTTCTGTATAATTGTAACAAAGTAAAATTCTTGTGTAAGGAGTATTTAAATTCTAGGGAATTCTGAAGTCTGGTAACAGTGGCTGAGGCTTGAGATGAAAGAAGGAAAGAAGGAAAGAAGGAAAGAAAAGAAAGAAAGAAAGAAAGAAAGAAAGAAAGAAAGAAAGAAAGAAAGAAAGAAAGAAAGAAAGAAAGAAAGAAAGAAAGAAAGAAAGAAAGAAAGAAAGAGAAAGAAAGAAAGAAAGAAAGAAAGAAAGAAAGAAAGAAAGAAAGAAAGAAAGAAAGAAAGAGAAAAAAAGAAAAAGAAAAAAAAAGAAAGAAAGAAAGAGAAAAAAAGAAAAAGAAAAAAAAAGAAAAAGAAAGAAAGAAAGAAAGAAAGAAAGAAAGAAAGAAAGAAAGAAAGAAAGAAAGAAAGAAAGAAAGAAAGAAAAAGAAAAAAAGAAATGAAAGATTTTTTAAGAAGAAACAGTAGTTTGTGTTTCAGCCTTAAATGATCCCAATATCTGATGCAACAGAAAAGCTGAAGAAAAGATCAGCCATTTGAAAAATGAACATTTCAAAGCTGTTCATTGATTTCTTAAAGGTCTACTCACTAAAAATACATTTAAAGCATAAATAGCTAAGTTCTTACTCATTACTTTGAGTCAAGCAGCTTGTACTCCACTGCTTCAGAACAGTATAAAATATCAGTACCCTAGTAATGAGTTAGTTATGATTGTGGGTGCCAACTTGTGACCTGAAGGAAAAAATGCGCTGCAGACAGGACTCAGTATGCAGGCCTCAGATCATGTTACATCCTCTAGTCATTTTGATACTGAAGATGCCTCGTGGATGGTAGATGAGGTTTGATTCTTCAGAAGGATTGTATTCTGTGCAAGGGAAGTAAGGATGTATTCACAGATCCAGCAGCCAGGGACACATGTTCACAGCCATAGTGTCAATACTGGATTCAGTGGCATAGGTAAGCAAATACAGTGAAGACAGAGAAGACAGAAATACAGCACATGACCTACTGCTGATATATTACTATGTCAGGATCAGATCACCATTTATGACATGCCGTTATTCAGAATATTGAAATGTTGACAATAGAGAATGTTTTAGAAGAAAAAAAAAAGAAAAAAGAAACAAATTAAAAGTTGAAATAGTTTCAGGGGAAAAAAAAAGAAAGGAAGGAAGGAAGAAAAAAAAATTAACAAACAAAACATGGGCCAGGGAACTAAGACCAGAAAGCTTAACTTCGTTGCTAGTAATACTGGGAATAAGGAAGGTATTATTAATAGGATAAGAAGACAAGGAACTGCAATTAGAATAAGTAGCCTTTCCCTTGCATTTAATACTGAGAAGGCCTCAGGTGGGCTACTTTGCGCAGGACTGAGCCAGAACAGACTCAGTAACAGGTAGAGTGTGGAAGGCTATTGGAAAGAGGAAATACATACCCCCACATTCACAAAGTTTATTCTATAACATGTAAGACTGTAGAAGGCAACGACATGAACAAAGAAGATCTGTAGCATGTTGGGGATCATGTAATCTTATCAGTGGAATCAGTTAAGCACCTACTTCTCTGGAACCACAACTGACTTTACCTATGCATTGAAAACTGAGCAAGACGACATCCTGTGGCTCAGTCAGGTTGTTTTTTCTCTGTGGATTATGTTGCTCTGCTTTCCTAGGATAGTTTTCACAGTGTTTCTGACACATTCAAAATTGCTCCTCAAACAAATATCCAGAGCACAAGAAATAGTGATACTAATGATACTGACCAAGTTCTGTTTTGCAATGACTTCTTTGTTGTAAGTGATGAATGTAGCACATTATCCCCAAAATTACTACGCAGTCTGCAAGAACAATTAATTTTTCTGAGAAATTGCAAGGTAGTTAATTAATCTGACTTAAAGTTAATTAAAATTGTACTCCTTTAAGAAAAGAGTTGGTCCATTTAACATATGTCAGTCTTTTTCCACTAATGACCTCAAAAAGAAAATATTATAAATTCTTGAACTTTGTTTTAAAAGGCTGTAGAATCCCTGCATATATTCCTCAGGAAAACTGAAGGTTAATGATTTATTTTTATATGTTAATTTTTACTTAATCACAGTAAGTCTAAACACTGTCATTGTGACATAAAAGCTAATTAGCAACCAAATTTGCACACAAATCTTCTGTTGTTTCTGATTTCTTGAGAGTCTGAGGGACACGAGCTAAAGGCAACAGAAATGCAATGTAAGGATGCAGTTCCTTTCTCATGAAATTCATAAGTCACACGGCCACATACTTCTCGGGCAGTGGTTCCTTAAACACTCCTTATAATGCTGTTTGCACTGTTCAGGGAAGGAGCGCTATCAAGAAAAATGCATCTATATCTGCCCATAGACGTTGTATAAATGTGACACAGAGACAGAGCTCTCCCTTTTGACTTTATACAACAGATTGTTGTCAGTAACATTTCAAATTAAGGATCTTATGCTCAATCAACATTCTATGGAGATGCTAAACTGCCATAAACAGCCAGCTCAACTGGCTAGTGTGCATTACTTGCTTTAGTGTATTGGTAAGTCTAGTCTGCTGTTCAAAGTTGAAATAAAATACAATTTAAGATACTAGCTCAAAAAATCAAAAGATACAGTAATGCTACATTCTTCTTCTGCATTTAAATAGAGTAAAAACATATTCCTTAGACTATACATGAAATGATTTTTCACGTACATTATAATATATAACAAAAGGATGTGATCATCCTCTTGACATGCATTATTAAGGGACAAAAATATGTCTAAACTGCACTCAAAAATCAGTAAACAATTTTAAACTTAATGTGTAGTCCTACTGTGAGAAAAAATACTCTTGAGATATGAAAAGTAAAGAACAAATCAAATTAATTCTTGAACACATTGTTTAAAAATATATATTTTTGAATATCTAACAGATGCCAATCATCTTGTAACCTATCATATGCTAATACTGGAGGAATACAAAGCTTTTTTTTTTTTTTTTTTTTTTTTTTTAGATATTCATGAGCATAATACTCAAACTTATAAATACAATTTATGAGAAATCTATGAATAAACATATTCTGGCATCAACACCCTTCCATATTTTGTCTTAATGCATCTTTATCCTTTCTTGTTGCATCAGTTTATTTAAAGAATTTGTATACACTGAAGGAAAAGCTGTGATTTAAATTACACAATAAGAAGTGGAAAGAGGACTTTTGCTGTGAGCTTAGGTAGTCAGGTTTTGTTCTTATTTTACTGGACAGGAAAGCAGAAAGAAACTAATCTTTTTTTTTTTTTTTTTTTCTTTTTTTTTTTCTTTTTTTTTTCAGAGTAGATTGGAAACAAGAATTAGATGAAATACACAAGCCATTATTACTTTCAGAGATATCTGGGTAACTTTGAAGAGACAGTTAGACTGATGGTGAATATTTAGGGTAGTTTTTAATATATAGTAGTGCTAATATGTAGTAGTGTTAATATGTGTCACGTCTAGAGATCAAAACACAAAACTGATCAACAGTCTTTGCTAAAAAAATGTGTTAATATTTAATTCAAAATTATTCTAGAAGCATTATGAAGATAACAGTTCTTCATGAGAAAAAAAAACCACTATGACATTTGCCATTTTGACTAAATAATCTTTTGCTGAATAAATTGATAACTGTAGCCAACTGCAGGGACTGCAGACAAATGAAAATGTGCTTCAGATATGCTCCTCATTTCTCCAATTCCTTCTCCAGCCCCTACTCCACTGCCAGGATCTTCTCCTTTCATCATCAGTGAGTCTTGCAGACACTCACCTGCACTTGCAATAGGAAGAGATTGTCCTGTTAATACCAGACTGGCCATATTCAGGGTTTTGAGTGAAAGTAGTAAGTGAAGTCTGCACTGTGATCTGATTTTAAATACTTCTAAAGCATATGACATTTTTAGGCAAAATTTTATACAGAAAATTATTATGAATAATGACCTTGAGCATACTCAAGGTCCTGCAGCTGATTGTTAGTAATCTAAACTCAATTTAAAATCTAGAGGAGTAGGTATGATTTAGTTTAGAGTTTAGTTTCAGTGCAAACAACAGTTCAAGATCTAAAGTGCTTATGACTTGAAACAAGTTTAGTTAATTGTTAATCAGTACTTTGAATCATGAGATAGACTGTATTTAATGGGATATGAATAACAGTAAAACTAATATGCAGTCTTCAGAAAGTTAAAACATATTGTCCAAAACGATAAAATAAATCCAAGAAGATTGTAATTCGTGAACCATATTTAGGCTATGTAAATTTAATTCCTAAACGTCATAGAGCAATACCATTTTCTACTTGACATATTTAGTAACATATTTAGAAATACATAACAATAATGTAATGAAACATGAGTGTATTGTATGAGATGTTTTGATGCAGCTTACAGAATGTGTATGAAGTTATAATGCCTTATAAAGGAAAAAATTGCCTTTTTGGTCTTTTAATGAATCTAGATGATACAGTACAAGCAAGAGCCAGCAGACAGGAATTAGAAATGACACAGGGAAGGTGAATTTGAATATTGATTTGATAATACAGATAGAAATTAAGGTGTATATAATCAGGCACTTTATACTAGCATTATTGATTACCTGAAGGGTGTTGGCTGTTACAGACAAATGTCAAATGCTCTAATTAGATTACTGTACAACTTGTATAAGAATTAACTGCACAAGGGATTGCAGTGAATGTGCCTTTGTTTTTCACACTTCTTTTTTCCTCAACAGATCTTTCACATCTGCTGGATGATGACACTAAGAAATACAGCTTCTGCATGCAGATTTGTTTTGGGATGTTCAGTAACTTCATGTATGCAGACAGTGTGATTCCTATCTCTGGTTCACTAACAGATCTACAAAGCCTCTCAAAAAGATTAATTACAGCTCACATCAATTTTGGCCTCTAGATGTCATGTAAGGAACATAGCACCAAAGAAGCAGCAAAAGAATTTTGATTATGTCCATCAGAGAAAGCAGGGAGAATAACAGGTAAGTGCTGGGATTTTAATAAGGGTTAGGTTTTTCTGTTTGCATCTTTGTAAATATCTGAAGTTTTTAAAAGTAAGTTGGAAGTAGGAAGAAATAAATTCATTGGAAGAAACTGTACTGATTGAAGAACTTCTGTAAATCAGCAAGATGTGAGGAAATACTAAACAAGGTTCAAGAACTCAGAGATGTCATATAACTGGTATTCAGGGTTAAAATGGTACATAAAATACAATAGCTGTCAAGGATGTTACAGAAATGCAGTTATACATCTGACCTTTTGAATCAAATTCTGCCTGTAGTTCCAAGTATATCTCAGAATACTCATGAAAACAATTTTCCAAACATTTTACTTGCAGTTTTAAGCTGCACAGTGCAAACAGTATAAAAACACTTTGCTCCATAACAACATTTATCCATGGATCTTAAAATGCATTAGTCTAGCAAGTGTCATATAAAATAAGTAAACAGAATTATATTCATTTTTGCAGATCAGTGAATAGGAAGAAAGTTATTGAAATACAGGTCACAACTGTAGCAAAACCAGAAGAGGAACCTCAAAATCTTTTCCCCAGCAAATTAAACTTCCATTATCAAATATTAATAAAAAATATGACAGGAAATCAATTTGGATTCTACAAGGAATCTTGCATGATGAGTTTCTAAGGGAGCATGTTTTTCTGTTTAGTAATATACTGGAAAACTGTTAGGCATCTGCAGGCTTAGATGCCATCAGTGAACAACATCTCATCTTTATGCAGACACTGGGCATTCTGGCAATACGAAATACCCATGTTTAGTAGAGACTCAGAGGAAGTCTGTGTCCTAAATGTTGAGTCCTGCACAGTACATGTAGGACAGGCAGTAACATTAACCATTATCCTTGAAAGCCACAAAACAGTATTTCCAACTTACGGAACACTAGGCCTCACCACAGCTTCTTCACTATTTGGCTCTATTGGCCATAAATCCTTCAACTATCTAAAGCTGTGTGCTTTTTTCTGTCCTATATACTTCTCCTAAGGCTATCAATGGGATTATCAAACGGCAACATAAAAGCTTTATCTCAGATTCTGTTCCTTCTCACTATCAGTGGCTTCCAAGCACAGAATTACAAAATGAAGATCAAGTTTAAGCCAGTTGTTCACTTCTTGGTAATGGCCATTTCAAAATGACATTATTAAGTTACCAAATGACAATACATAGAGTATGACAGTACTTTCATACTTCTTTAGATGTCCATTTTTATTTTCTGTTTTCTTCCACTAAAATATTTTTCTCTTCTAAGTATTCTTATTAAACAAAAATAGCTGCAACAGACTGACCTTGTTTATCACACTCAATAGATGTAATCCTTTAAGTATGGCATTTTCAGGACATAAAGAATAATGAGATTAGACTCCACTTAAAACCAATACATTGAAATTTACATGTGCCTCAAATGCATAAATGTTGTCAGCCTTGATACACAATACTGAGTGTTTTTAATAATGTTTTGGTATGTTTACACTCTTATAGCTTTATTTCACTTTTGCAAGTAGTCAAAACTCAAAGAGAAGCATTTCAACAGAAAATAATGGTTAACCCACAAAATTGGACCCCATTCCTCACTTTGCCTTTCTCCTATGTTTTTCTCAGATTCTTAGGAACATTAAACCTTAATTGAAGAACCTTTTAGAAAATGACTTCTTGCTTCAGCTTCATGCAGTGACGACCCCAGCTAGGTCAGCCAGTTTGTAACAGTCAATTCAAATTGCCAGTAAGGAGTGGAGTGGAATTTTGTGCTTACTACACAAACTGAAAATGGTGAATGATTTTATTCTCATGCAGACCATTTCTCCCCAAAATGGAAATCCTATTTCTCAATCTCTTTGTAAGTAGTGATCTATAACAAAAAGCCAGTCTGTTGAGTAAACATAACATGACACTAGCTTTTAACAAAAAGTAAATGAAACTGTGTATGACTAAATGGTAACAGAGTCACAGAATGACAGAATTTCAGGGATTGTAAGGGATCTCAAGAGGACTGAGTCCAAACCTCCTGCAAAATTTGCACAGCTAGGCATTCAGAATGGTCTTAAATATCACCACAGAACGAGACTTTACAACCTCTCTGGTGAGCCTATTCCAGTGCTCTGTCACTCTTAACCATAAAAAAGTTCTTCTGCGTGGTAATAAGGAACTTCCTGTGTTCAGTTTAGACCACTTCTTCTAGCTCTATTGCTACACACGACTAAGAAGAGCCCGATCTCACCCATTTACCTCCCATCTCCTTATAGATATTTGTAAACATTCTCTCTGTCTACTTTTCCCCAGGCTGAACAGACACAGTTTACTCAGCCTTTGCTCATAAGGGAAATGCTCCAGGCCCTTTATCATCTTTTTGTCCTTCTAGGAGTTCCCTGTCTTTTTTGAACTGAGAAGCCCAGAACTGGACACAATATTCTAAATGTAGTCTCACCAGGGTAAAGTAAAGGAAGAGGATCATTTCCCTTGACCTGCTGACCACACTCTTTTTAATGCACCCTAGGATACCACTGGCCTTCTTGATCACAAAGGCACACTTCTGGCTCATGGCCAACACTTCTGAAATACTTCTGAAAATCCAACAGTTAAGCAATAACAATTTGAAGTCTCGTGGTGAGACTTTGGAATAATAGTTCATGAATTTGTACAAACAGAAACAGTATAGAAAAGAAGTGAAAAGATTAAGCAGGAAATTATTTTAAAAGCATGTTTTTTCCTTTTCTAAAACGTCCTAACCTCGAGAAAGAAATTGTTTCTACAGATTAAACAGTGAAATACAAATGAATTTTTAAAATACTATTTAATATTTTGTGTATTTAAATTAATTAAATTAAAATATATTCCAGGAATACAAAGTGCCTTTTACTCAATTTAATCACTGGTTAATTTGATCCTCCATTTAATTTGATCTAAACCCCAGGAATCAAATCAGCTGTATTAAAAATAGCAAAACTTTCACTCCTTATTTTGATTAATTTTGATCGCCTTAGGCATGTAATATTGGATAATTCAATCACTGGTTATAGAACATTGCCATTTTAATTAATTATGAAAATGAAAAAAATTGAGTGAGAACAGAGATAAAAGCTCAAGGAAGAAAATGTATTTATAACTAAAGGACAATTACAACTCCATGTTGTGTTATTAAGACATTATTACTACAAACTGTAGTTCTACCATTTGTCATTGTAACCTACTTACTTACTGTTCAAACTTGATAAGCACCTTAACCTCTGATTACACTGGAAGCATAGAAGCTAAAAATCCAGTGTGGACATCTGCCTCCTCTTGAGATTTACTTGCAAGGACAGGCCACTCATAATTAATGTGCATTTTAGTATTTTACTAATTTCAATCCTGCCTCAAGGTAAATCTCCTTGGATATGTTATTTTTCCTTTATTTCCCACCTTTTCAGGGAAAAAAATGCTGTAAGAATAGTCTCAGAAAGCAAATGTAACTATTTAAACACCAGTGAGGAGAGAAGGAGATAAAAGTATCTAGCAAGTCTCTTCATTACTTTCCATTCCTCTTATTCTGTTCTCCTTTCCTTCACACTACCCACCGTGTCTCGTTGAAGAAGCAGAAAATGAAATTTTGGTGGCTCAGAAGAGAAATGCAGGTTCCCTGAAGATGTGCTGAGGTAGCACTCAGAAAAATGTAGATTGGTGCCATAATTTAGTGCTGACCAAGCAGACTAGCATCATGTAGATAAATTATATTGCAACTTTCCTTTGTAAATATGGCAGGAATTCTGGTGTAAATTATACACATAAATGATTCCTGACGCAAGGAACCAAGATGATGATAATTAAATACAAATGTAGCAGTTAAGTAAAAAAAAAAAAAAAAAAAAAGGGATCTCATTTTCTGTTTTGTTTGGTTTTTTTATGTTCATTTCATTTTCTCTTTGCTTTTTTGTATGACTGGTTTCTTTTAGAATTAATGTATTGACTCACTGGTCCATGAATATGAATGCACTTGTTCCAAAGTACTGGAATTCTGAAATAGAATTTGCTACCAATCAGGCACCAGTCAAAGTTTTAAAGAGAGTGGTTTTGCTTCTTGTTTTGTTTTGCTTTGCTTATTTGCTTTTTTTTTTTTTTTTTTTTTTTTTAGCAAATTATGATATGTTGAGATCTATCCTTCAGGCTCCTCCCCACTGGCCCCAGATTTCATCAATTCATGGAAGTACATTGAATAACTAAAGATCTGATCAGTACAAATATAAGGTTAATTTAAAATAGAATAATCAAATTAGTGAAAAATATCTACTTCCCATTATCCATCATTCCCTGGGTCACAACTGGCCTCCATTTTCTTGATTAAATTTGAGATATATATGATATATATCCAATTTTGTAGACTGTCATGGTTTTGTGATTTTTGGTTTTTGGTATTCCACATCATAACATCATGTGGGTCACTGGGAGTTTAACTGTTAATGGTCAAGTTCTGGGTACCTGTCGGAAGAGAAGAAGAACTACACTCCCCAGGGGACTTTGCAGTCACAGAGAGGAGATATAACTCCTGGCAAGGTCACCTGATGCGCTCTTCTTCATCCGCTCTTCTTCGCCTGCTCTTCTTCATCCGCTCTTCTTTGTTGGCTCTCCTCCTGTCTCCCTGCTGCTCAACTGGACTGCACATCTCACCTCAGCATTTTGATGAGGCCTATCCACCTTTCGGACATTCTCTCTCTCATTATATTTGATTTATTAGCTTCAATTCTAATTATATTGTATTAAGGTGTGTTATCTTGCATTCCGATACTATATTTAGTAAATTAGTTTGTTTCTCCTCAGATCATTGCCGCTGTTTTTAATTATTTTGGAGTCCCCTGTTCCTTTTTTTCCAGAGGCGTGGATTTTGCAAAATCCCTCTACCCTGCTAGTCACGGAAGTGGGCCGAACCAGCCCGTAAACCGTTGACAGTAGACATAAATTTTTAGGATGATTTTACCTATAGCAAGATCCAGGCCAACAGATAGTAAAGGAGTTACCATTGTTCAGCTTCCCTGAAAAAAGGAAGTGTTCTGGAAGCATATTTTTAGACTGAATAAAACAGTAAGATTTTTCACAGCTAATTATATTTTCATCTCTTTTTCTGACCTTTTAAAGTCCGTTGTTCAATTCAGATTGTAATGCAACAGAACTCTAAATTATTGGACAGTCACTCAGACAGGAATTTCAGAACCAGAAAAAGTCTTGGGCTGGCAGCAGTGGACAAAGCATACATAGACTTGTAGCAGATTCTGTTCTGCTGCATAATGTGCACTTTTGGTCTGGCTGGAAAATTGACCTCTCACATGAAATATAGTTCTTTAGCAGATACTTTACCCTATTTAAATTACCATCACAGCTACTCCTTGTCTATCCTAAAGAACTCCTATTTGTTGAGATGGTTTGCTTTCTACATTCCCATTCCAACACTTAGTAATTAAGATTAATTTTTCCAGCACAAAATCCATTGTTTGTGAAACATTTTCTATTAATAATTAAGATTAATTTTTCCAGCACAAAATCCATTGTTTGTGAAACATTTTCTATTGTTGATTATTTTCATAATCTAAACAGATTGCACTTATTACTTTATGATTGGATAAAATTGCTGAGAGATTCCTACAAAGGAAACAATCCTTCTTAGTGACCTTACAGATTTGCTCTGCATATTCGGACATTTTAAGAGTAAAACCTTGAGAGAAGAAGGAAATTTTCTCAAGAAGTTTGTCCATACATCTAGTTGCATCTATTGTGAATTGTACTTACTTTGGGCTCAGGGCTAATCTCCAAAATTGCATATACTGTTTTTCAGCAGGTAACATTAATCACTGTGATAATTTCTACAGACAGTTCATACTGAAAGACAATTTCAGGCCCTGAATATGTATTAAAAAAAAAAAAAAAAAAAAAAAAAAAACAACTTGCTAACAGTAATATTCAGAAGAACACTACCACAGTATTGCAGTACTCTTTCCTTCAAATCTGCAATCTACCAAGACAGCTTAAAATAAATAAATAAATAAATAAATGGTTTATTCTTATTACTCTTTTGAATTAGAAAACATCGATAGTGATTAAAAACTTGTGTGTGAATGTAAAAGACATGCTAAGAAACAGAAGCAACAATGAGATAGAACTTTGAATCATTTTGAAAAACAAAGAAAAATAATCCATCCATATTAAGATTTGTTTTCATTTCTACATGTTTTCTCATACCAGCAGACACTGTAGAACAAATAAAATAAAAGTACCTTATTTCCTATTCCCTAGAGTGTCAGTTGTTCCATGTCTTAAGCACCTGCAGTATTTTTAATTTTCCATGTTTAAAAGCAAACTGTTGATATTGATTATTTTGAGAAACCACGAGATAATTTTAAGCAGTGTTTTGCAATTTTTTTTTGTGCAAACGCAAAAAAAAAAAAAAAAAAAAAAAAGAGAGAGAAAGAAAGAAAAGAAAAGAAAAAAGAATTTAAGTCATTTTCAAATGTACTTTTATTACTTTTCAAATTTAATTATTATAAGAACAGTATCACTATATTAAAACCTAATTACCTTATACTCTTTCTGGCTTTATGACAATGCTCACAAAATGCTTAATATTCATGTAACATGCTACCTCACCCTGTAATATCACCATATTTATGGAAAGAAATTGTAATCCTCTTTACTGGCTCAGGTTAATTCCAATAAAATATTAAATCCATTTTCTAATCTAAATGAGTTCATTAGGAGAGGCATGGTACTGAGAATACCAAACTCTCTATAGAGTTCAGCTTCATTACATTTCAGCACTGTGCATTTCCAGAGCTGTTGTACTACATTTATGAGGATTTATCTGTACTGTTCCAAAAACATTCATCCTAATTCTGCTCCTTCTGTGCATGCTAATCATGAATATGTTAAGTGGAAATACTAAGCGAGCAGCCAATCTCATCCCCAGATGGGTTCAAGTTATGATTACAGAAGCAAATTTGCCATAAGCGCTCTTAAAGCAGTGCCAGAGAAGAGGAAATGAAGGTGTGTTTCTTTCTTTCTTTCTTTCTTTCTTTCTTTTTCCCCTTTTTTCCTTTTTTCCTTTAATTTTGTATAGGTGAAGTAAAAAAAGAAAATTTGCAAGATGTATAGAAGGCTGGTATTTACAGGCTGATGTAAACTATTGACCTTGCATTAAACATTTAAATGTTATGCATGAAACAATTCTAAACAATATACAACAAACTCCTCTGGGCTAAATTCTGGCATCTTCCAAGGGTTCAAGGGCACTTCTCCATAGAAGTAATCCCATTGATACTGCAAGAACTGTTGATGAAGTATAGTTTGCTCAAACTTCAGTCTAAATGAAACAATACATATTTCATGAAGTTACATTAAACTGAACAGCAGTAGATACAATTACTTTTACCCTGGGTAAAAAACATCACCAACAGGAATTTTCATCGACAAAATCTGTATTTTAGATGAAGAAATCATAAACTAAAATGCATACAACAAAAGATATTCTCAAATTATTTACAGTCAAGTGCCAAATATATTATCTGCATTAATGATAATGAGTAGAAAAGTATGACCTTTTTCTTCAAACTCACTCCATTTCTCTTATAATAACTAAACCATGATTCCTTTGCATAGTTAATGATCCCCATGTGCTATCCCACCAGCAAGTCACTGAATCCTTTAATGGCCATACATACTTTCATATGCTACTGCAATATGGACAATGTGGATCAGATTTTTTTTATCTAAATACAGCAGCTCTATGGCTCTGAATTTCTAGAGCACAATTGCTCTTAATTAGACATTGCACTTTTTTATTTTACACTCCTCATCAGAGTTAAGATAGATAAAAGGAAATAAATTAGATCTGTCTTTTACCTTTGAAGAATGGATACGGCTGGCTAGTAATCTGAAGGACGTCCACTCTGAATAGCTTGGCCAATATTAGTTAAATGGCCGCTGGTTGTCACTGTTGCTCCACAAAACAGGAGCTGCAAATGTGAACTAGTCCTTACAGTCCAAAGTTGCAGATTTTAGGTGGATCTCTTTACGTGGCCTGAGATAAAGGCATCCACTGAATTTTAATATTTTTCAGAAGTGGACTAGTATGTTAAAAAGGGCAGCTTATGAAAGACAAAGAGATCAGATAATTGGACCTATGACCAAAAAACAAAAAACAGAAGGCCCAACAGAACAAAATATAAGTGCTAAAAACAAGCAAACAACAACAGCAATAAATAAACATATTTTAATCAGAATTCATTATTTCTTTCTGAAGTCCAATATGCAATTTAAAGCTGTCATTTGTATAATGATTTAGAGCCCAATCATGCAAATACTCTATATGCAGTGCAAATAGTTGTTCTTACTTCCTTACTTTACAGAAACTGTTAAGTCTCTTTCTACAATCCCTGTGTATTACAGAACTGGACTCCAACTGTGCAACCATCAGTGTTTACTTCTTTGAGTAGTATCAGTGGGAAATTGGCTTAGCATCCTCAGATTCTAGCTGCTTAGACAAACCAACCAGTGGTGCAATTCACAGTGGCAAGCAATGAATTCCACAGTTTGCAAGAACAATTAATTAGCACATAATTGTCACAAAATTAAATCAAATTCTTGTGAAGTTGGTCTTCCTCTGTTTCTTGAATTTTTCTGAATAATTTTCTTGCTAACTGATAATTCTATTTAAGCAGAAAGCATTTTTATGATCAGTAGGGATTCTGAGCAAAGTGTCACACTTTATTCTGTTAGGAGTTTAATTTTGGCTCTAATATAGGGAAGTTATGCTACAAAAAGGGCCAAGTTTCAGAATTTTCTTTAGATTTTCTTTTATTCAGTTAAAAAACAACAAGAAAAAAGACAAAAAGCAAGAAACCCAAAAAGCCAAACCAAAAGAAGAAAAAAAAAAACAACAGGGGAAAAATATTCATATTTAAATCAGAGTATTAATTCTAGGTTTGCAATTTTGGGCTCCTCTTTAGTCAGAAAGGAAGCATATTAGTTTGATCATCCTTTATGCAAGAAAAAAGTAAGTATTTAAGGTTAAGGAACTTTGGCTAGACTGCTTTTTTTAAAAAGTATCCCTGAAAATATGAATACAAATTTCTATCAAAAATAAAGATAATTTATTAACTCTCACCTTTCTAAGAAGAAATACCTGCTTAATTGGTGAAAATATACTTTCCACTCTATTATATTTAATTTCAGTGACCAATAAATAGATAAATAATAACCTATGAATTATACTTAAAGGGTATTTTCAGTGCTATTGAGAACACATTTTTCAGATAGTTCTTCTGGCAAGTTCAATTTTCTTGAATATTTTAAGCTTTTCTCTTAGTTTCTCTGTTTAAGTAAATATTTATTCATATGCTCGTAGTTAAATCAGACTTCATTTACCATATTTATATTTTTGAAATAATCAGTACTAATTTCCTTCATAGATCACATATTTCTGTGTACCTAGACAATGACTACAGCGAATAGCATTTCCACCTGTATAAAAAAGCATCAATTAACTGTGCAAAAACTCCCAAGTTCTAAATATTCAGTCATTATTGAGTTCAAAAGGTCACAAAGCACAAAATAAATTAAAAACAGAAAGCCAGGAACAAAAGCGGTAAGTGATGGAATCCCCACAGTGACTGAGAACAGAAGGATCCTTTAACTATGCTTTGCTTTCCAACACACAAAGATTTCTGCCTTAAGACATGTCAGCTCCTGTTTATCAAAGGAGCAGGTCTCACCCAGCAATCCGATGCTTGGACTTGAGTTAATGCCTTGTTAGAAAGAAATCTTCAGTTGAATAGTGGTGTGAAATAATTCTTGTGTTCGGAGCTGATTATCTGTCCCACATCTAGGTAGAGGGTTCCTTTTTTACATTTCAGTTCTGTGCCCTACATCTCTGAATTTGTAATACTTCATTTCCTTAACTTCTTCACCACAAAAGAGTTAGTGAAGCTGCAGAGCACTATCAAACTTTGCATTGGCTTTCAAATGTGTCTGAGTATCCAAAGTATCCAATTTATTGCATAAATTGGAGTCTTTTGCAGCCTACTAAGATCATAGAATCTCCATTCCTTCAATTAAAAAAAAAAAAAAAGTAAAATGATATTTTATTTGTAAGTATAATAATAAGAGAAAAATTACTTCAGCCCCAGAAAGCTATTTTAAAAACCTTTGTAAAATATGTGAATTATAGGTTATTCACAACCTGACTACATTTCACTATATTCAGTAGTAATTAGTTTTCTTCTGATACTATGGAGTTTCTAAAATTGTCCTTTTAAACATTTACAAAATAGAAATTCTGAATTTCTATCATCATAGTACTTTGAGAAAGGAACATACTGTAGCATAAGGATAAGTCAACTTTTTTTTTTTTTTTTTTTAAGTGATAACCTTGTAAAGGTTTATAAACACCTTTACCAGCATCTCCCTGAGGAGAACGTACATCAAAACCAAGCTGTGACATCAAATTGAGAGATAAATCCACACAGGGCTGGATTTTAGAGCTGAAGAACACACTCCCGACAGGGAACTGATGAAGGGAAGCAGTATCCAGTTAAGCTGAACACCGTGAAGCTAGGCTGCCTGTCTTGGAGGGGCTCACAAAGGAATTTTCCTGTCCAGAAACCAAAAGCAGAAACCCTTGCAACAACAGCAACAACAAAAAAGCTACTGTGGTCATATTGTGGGCATACAGATGCTTTCATTCTAAGCATATAAGGATTTCAGTAACATGAAATCTCAAAAGAATATGTGGCTAGTCTTTTTCCAAAAAATACACAGAGAGGACAGGAAAAAAAAGGCCCTACGACACCAAATGTCACTTTAGTTTTGGCTACGCCTTCTTTTTGCATTTTTGTCCATGGATGCACTAAGCTTGATATTATTCAATATGGCTATGGACTTCCAAAGGCTGATTAATTATTAGTTTTTAAGATCTTTTTAAAAAGAAAACATATAAAATCTTAATCTCTACTTCACTGCAGTCATTAAGCAAATGCTTAACTATACCATTGTACTCGGAGCAGAGCTGGACAGATGAAATATATGTTAAATCTTAGCTGGCAATTCAAGTGTGAGGCCAAAATGAGCATAAAAGCATTTCCTAATAAGATGTTTCTAAGAACTGCTGTCTTTAAAGGACAATAAGAAATTACAGCTAGCAGGCAGGCATTTCTGTTCAAAAAAACCTACAGTCAAAAATAACCACCAAAGACAGTTAAGATCGATTGCAATCTTTTTATCAATTCAGTTTTGACACTGAGCTCCCACATTGCTGATCTGCCCCTCAGACACTGCATAGAACTAAATGGAGAGACAAAGCTGTAATCTCATGACCTTAAGCATATATCCACCCAATTTTTCAGATGCACCTCACTACTCTGGGAAGCAGGCTGTCCTGTATCATCAGACATGCAGCTGTTTGTATTTTGCACCCACAGAATGAAGAGGGGAGGAGGGTATTTACACCTGCTCTTTGTTTCTGATTGAGTTCCTTACAGATCCTACAAAAAGAAAAAAAAATCCTGCAGTGATTTCTCAATTTTCCTCTCTCTATAAAACCTACATGTAATTTTAAAATCCCAGGTCACTGCTGAATGTCTTTAAATGCTCTTTTGCATTTCTGCAACAATAATTCCTTTGTATAGTGGTAAACTGTCATAGAAAGGGCATTTGCCTTTATCCCTACATATTAGAAATGAAGAAATGAGGGGAAAAAAAAAAAAAAAAAAAAAGCTGTTTTTTCTATTATTTTACTTATCCACTGCCTGCCAACCAGCTAGAACTAGAACATCAAAGCTTTTAACTTTTTTTTTTTTTTTTTTTTTTTTAAGGCAGCAAACTACTAGCTTCTTAAAAGCATTTGACCTGAGGAGAGGATTCATTTCAGTCAGCATATTGAATGGTATCTGCTGAGTCCACTCCAGATAAGTTGAGCAACGAAAATGTAAGTGAAGAAAGCAATGCAGCAGGATGTTGGAGAAGGAGAGCAGGTAGTGATGGAATAAGACTGCCTGGTGCAAAAAGAGGAGGCATATATTTTATCCTGGAAGGAATGATTTCCTAAATAGGACTAATCAGTTATGCCATCAATTAAAGATGAGCCTTCAGTGAAGTCACTGATGAGGAAGAAAAAAAAGTATCTGCATGAGTTTTCAATCTATTACTATTTGTTTTCCATAAAACAAAACAAAACAAAACAAAAACATACTTAGTCCCAAACAGCAGAATAGAGAATAAAGAAAAGAGACTGGAAGTATATATGTGAGACTGTACAAAAAGGATGTAAAACATGTAGAAAAGGGTACTGTTGGCTACATGTTTCATTATGCTGTTATTGCTATTTCTAAAAATGCTTTATTTTTTACTTTCTGAATGTTCCCCATTTTTTAAGAACAAGAATATGACAGTAAAGCTCTTGGGGAAACAAGTGCATATGAAGCAAAGGTGTGTCATTTAGTTCCTCTGTGTGGAAAATATTGCACCCATTTACATTCATCAGCACTTCATGGAGACCATGTAGGTTCATGTACAATATTTTTCTTGCCTAGCAAAATATGTAGCAGGAAGTTATAAATGAAAAAAAAAAAAAAAAAAAAAATTAGAATTTGAGATAGAGAGGCTAGGAGTTGCTCGCTATAGTTGTCAAAAATGAGAAATATTTTGGCACAAAAATGTAAAGACTTTTCAATACACCAAAAATACAAAAAAAAAAAACGAGAAGAAAGAAATGTAAGTTAAATTCCAAATAGTAATTGTAAATTGTAAAGCTCTGAGAGGAAATCAGAATCCAATACTTTTATTATTCTTTATGACAATCTAGGTTTAGGAGCAATATTTTTCTTGAAATATTTTGCAAGTAAATAAATTTATTTAAAGGCAACTTCACTGAAGGAATGCAAGACTCATTCTGAATGCTGTTCTTGATAATGTTTCAGCTTTTCCCTGCTGCATGGGCTTGGCAAGTCATTTCACTTTGGATCACTTCTGGCTTCAGACCAGTCTTTTTCTCTGTTCTATACACAACAAGCTCTTCAGAAGCTTATTGCTTAATAGCCAATATGAACACAAGATCAGGTACCAATTCAGCTTCAGTTTCTAGGCACTGCTATAATGCCATTAAAAACAAAAGCAACTGAAAAAAAATCTTTTTGCCTACTATTTGGCAGTACTGTGAAAGCAAACTAGTCCAATTGAACAAATCTACACAGTTATTTCAAAGATTAACTATATTAAATTAACTATATGAAATCATAGGCTTGTTTTTATTTTAATGATGAATTTTTAAGTGATTAACACTAAAATAACAGCATTAATTCAAAATATTGACCTTCTTAAAGCAATAGTTGGCTAAAAAAAATGTATCAAAAACTGTATGTGATGTATTACACAAGCATCACAGTGAAACATCTCACTATGCAGAAAGATACATACCAGAAAAAGCTAGAGAAACCTAGACAAAAATGTAACTTGAGCATTCCTCAGTCTGAACTCATAAGTTTTTTTTCTAAAAATCAGAAGCCTGACTTAGTGGCAAGCTTCTGAAAACTTGCACAGCTCTGATAAGAAAGGACATCTCTCATAAATATTCATTAAAAATTACCTTTTCTGGATCATGAATTTTTCAAGCAGACACTGGTTTGACCTCTGCAAGGAACAAAACTGAGCCCATACCAGAATGTCTCCATTTTCTGAAAAAAATATATATATATATATTAAAAAGGGGTTTTTCTGGGTGAGCATCTACTTTGTACACTACATGAGGCTTCAGGTCAATTACCTCTGCAATCCAAGCATCCGAGCAATAATACCAAATTCAAATTACAGTCTTTAAATCCTGAATTATTATCTTATTTTCTTGAAAAACTGATTGTGAGGAACGATTTGCATTTTAAACAGTTTTCTAAATTGGCAGCCCCATTTCTCAGTCATCTTTTAGTTCAAACAACAGTTTTAATTGGTAATCCATTAACACCTCCTGAGCTGGGAAGCCTGGAATATGCTTGCAAGTCTTCTCAAGCTGTTCTGTCCTGCTAGCTGTCTGGAAAATAGGGAGTCCTTTTGCATACTTGTTACCACAAAGGATAAAATACATAGGTTGCTCAGCATCACCAGCTACTAGCAAAGGATATATAAATGGGTGCTCTGAGAGCTACACCCAAAATGTGTTGCACTGAAGAAGCCCTCACTATATATGCTGTCTCCATTATGTCTGTTTCACACAGGCAATTCAATCTCACTTTTGCTAAGGCCTGTGATGGCCATTTTAAACAACTTTATGTTTTAAACCGTCATCATAACCTCAGCAGCTTCAACTTTTTCTGGTCATCTTTACCTTAACATCTACTTGATGTACAGATAAAAATACCATCACTCAATGAAGACATGAACTGTAGGCTTTATATCTCAACTCTACAACTCTACACACAAAGGAGTGGCTCAGGGAAGATCAGGGAACTATTCTCTACAACTGTATTTCAAATTTGCCAGTACAGAAGATAGAAACATTGTGCTTTTTGTGGATTAACATATACATACTATAATAATTTTTCTTTAGAATCTTATGATTTTAAGGCTATTTGAACATCAAGTATGGAAATGAGATATCTGTTCTAATTATTTCTCTTAGTTGTAGGTATCCCTGTAGGAGATGTGTTAAGCAAAAGATAGGTATTTTTTTTTCTATTCAATTTCCTCTCTTCTGCTTCTGTGCAGGCAATCCTTATAAATGGAGTTCTAAATGTAACAGGACTGTAGCTAACAGGGAAAAAATTGGCAGGCTGGAAATTTTAGATTTTGGCATGCTTTTATAAAATTCAGCTTAGCACACTGCTCTCAGACAAGATAATTCATTTAAGCAAAACTGCATGATTTGCTGCTTGTGCTGAACATAAAATCCTTCTAGTGCAGAAACTTAACAGGACATGTTAGGAGGATTTAAGCTATGTATGTATACAATTTTAGCAACAACAAAAAAAGTTATGTTGGAAGACTATGAATTGTATCTCTGCAAGCATGGTAGAGACAGACATCTGTCTGCATCAGCATAATAAAACTTTGGCAGAGTAATAACTACATTCTAAAAATGCCTGAAAATTGTTCAGCACTGAAGGGTACTTTTAGAAACTTTATTCTTTTAAGTTGTCTCTTTGTCTTTGCATGTGTTTATTTAATTTGTTTATGACTAAAATAAATGTGCACTTTGAGTGCTGAAATAGAATGATATGTTTGATACAGAAGACAGATATCCATCAATGACTTTTATTGTACTTCACATTTCCACAATTATGTACAGAGTTGAGGAAGGAGAGAGAGGAAATGAAGCCAAAGATACAAGATGTGGCAAATTATGTATGCTCCCCTTTTCAAAGGCAAGGTGCATATATACATATAGGCTATTCATTATGAATAACAAAATTGCTATTTGCCTATTTCAAATGGAATCCAAACGTGTTCAAGCACAGCAAGAATACCGAGAGTGAAAAGTGCTTAATATTCTAACCCAGCTCACTGAAAAAAGCACTGAATTGACAGAGCAGTGTTCTGTAGAGCAACATGATGTGTCTGCTTTAAATGGAGAATAATGGATTTAAGTTTAGTGCAGAACTAAAGGGCTCAATTACTATTCATGAATTCTGAGATGTTCTACTACAGAAACTCCTTTTGCATGAAATGTTCATCAGAATCAATATGCAGAACTACAAAAAGTAAACCTTGCCCCCTCACACAATACAGTACTTACCTAGATTTGTGCATTTACAAAGAGCATTGCTATGGCATTTATCTAAAACCATCCAGACTACTATTTAAAATAAATATTCTTTGTATAGTTGTAGGAAAAGCTACTCTACTAGAGCCATTTTCTTTAGCTCTTAGACATCCACATTTAAATTTGACCAGCCTGAGGTGTGTTCTGTGCTTCGAGAAAACAGTTTTTGTGATGTCTGAGTGTAGGCTTTTAGCCAGTAATGCAGGAAGGCTGATTTCCAGGCCCTTTGAATGGTTTCTGCCATGTAACTGTGCTTTTGTTGGAAATCGTATCAACACTGAATGTACAGAAGTCCAGAAATCTGTTTTATGTATAATTATTTAAAAACATATTCCTTATTCAGCCTTTACAGTTCTCATGCTTCATGTAAAGTCAGAATCATTACTTACAGTAAATACAGTTCAGCATTTCACTTGAAATACAGGCTTTACTCACAATTCATGTCTCATCAGTCTCTATAGTTATACCTTGTAAGCTTGCTATAAAAAATGGGTTTTAATCAGTCACTAAAATGCAAGCAGGGAATTCCTCTTCTATCTTGCACCACACATACAGGCATGTAATGATATCTCATGGAATTATTCTTGAAATTCAGGCTCATCAATGTTCAAATGTAACTTTCGTTTGCAGTCTGCAGTATTCAGTTTAACAAGGACTAATCAGAGCAGAAATTTTTACACCGAATGAAAGAAAGGTGATTCAAAATTACTTTAAAATATGAAGTTTTTTTTTTTCTGTAGATCCTTTATTACCTTCAAATAACATTTAATCTTACAAACACATATCTTTTGTATTTTTTTTTGTAATTACTTAGGGTCAAATTAGTCAGCTATCTACTTAGAAAACAGATGCCATTCAATATTTATTATCATATAAATATTGCTAATTCTTCAAACATCAGTGTTTCCTGCATTATATTTGAGATTTGAACAGCTATATATATATATTTTTCATTTACATTATTATTTTAAGAGTCAACAAATCTGTTTGTTTGTTTCCTGTTTATACAGATGACGGCGTCAGTTCTGAAGGCAGCTTCTAGAGGCTTTGTGTTAACAAGCTACTTCAGTTTGCATATTCCATCTTTCAAAGTAACATATGCATAATTTTATCATCGTTGTGTGCCATCTGGAGCATACTGATTGAACTGCAGTTTTAAAGTGAAGTCTATAGAGTATTTTGATTGCTTTTATCTGGAAGAATTACACACTTCAAAGCTTCTCTCATATAATGTGCATGGAGTTTGGTTAGGACTTTGCACGTATTTGCATTAGTATATGAACTTCAGTTTGAAATTAAGCTTTTTTTTTTTCTTTTTTTTTTTTTTTCATTCTTTCTCTTTTATTTTTCTCTACAATGAGCAAGACTCCTGTAAAGTAAAAAACAAATCTTATGCTTATCACACAAGTGATTTTCCCATCATGATTCCTCAACCAAGTGGCACAAGATAAGAGCAACAAAACAGCTGTGTTTACTGCCTTATACTTCTAAATCTGAAGAATTAATGGAAAGGTTAAGCCACAAACCTCCTGCAAAGAAAATGTAATAAACTGATGACACCGATCCAGGGTCATTTGACAAGGAAACTTGAAAGCTATTAGTTCTCACTAAAGCTTTTCAGAGAAATAGGTGGGAAGTCATATTTTTGTGAAAGAAGGTTAAGAGCAGATCTGGAAAGTAGTAAATATAAGATCAGAAATGTCTTTATCAGTGTTAAGTTCATCTGAATAAGAACGAATTCATAGGAGAGAAGGATTCCATGACCAGGAAATGCAACAGAGAACAAAACCCAGAAATAATAAGTTCATGTGTTCGTTTCATAAATGAGAATTTCATTTCCTTGCAGTAAAAAGGAACTTTGTTGTTGTTGTTGTTGTTTTTCCTTTTAAATCATAAAAATCTACGATTGCCTCCATTTTGCTCAAGACCATATATTCCTAAAAATTGAAACTACAATAATTGCATTGCTGGCACACTAGAAAAGGTTGAGTTGAAGCCTTTGATGGTGGATCTGGGGATCTAGAGGAGCTAGACACAAGATCCTGTTTTCCTAAGGGGCTCACAGATGCAAGGCAGTGAGAAGAAAACTTAGATTTGTGAAGGTGTCTTCCTATGTGAACTTCATTAAGCTTATGTGGCAAAGTGGTTTGATTAAAATTTGAATTTCTATAGAGATTATCTTTCAAAATGCATCACTTGATGATGATCACACAAAAGGTAGGTTGATTTGACATTGTTAATTCGGTAGCTAAGAAAACATAATTTAGATGAAGTAGTATTTGCATCTCACAGTGTAGTACCAACTAAGGCTCCTATGTCATCTTACTCAAGTTCTTTAATGCATCTTGGTTAAATGGTGACAAAGACTAGGCTCAGACAATTCATTTCATGCAATCTAATGTCACTAGAACTACAGTTGAGATTACTTTAGGTAGAAAAATTTATCAGAGTTCATCCAGTTGAAACAGTATAGATTAACTGTTGCCATAGAAACACATGATTTTGGCATCCCAAACACAAGAACACTACATCTATCCTAGTATTTCACTTCCAACTAAGAACTATCAGATTCTTCAAGGGATGATTAGAATAAAACACAGATCAGATGTACAGTTCTATAAATTTGAGACTCTCAAAACACACAATGTTCACAGAATTATCTAAAGCTGGTGTAAAACTATATCATATTCTCTTTCCCATAGAGATAAAAACATAAGAATTCCAATCACAAAATGTATACGAGTAAATTAACTTCCTGTAGGATAAGACCAGATCTGTCTTTTGCTCCTGGGAGCTAATTTTATTTATTTGGGGCATCATTCAGACATTCTCAAGTATAATTTACCAAAACAACTTTATCTGCTTGCAAACAAAATAAATTACATGTTAAATAATATTATTATAGCAATAAGTTTTCCCTTTGTATTTGGTTAAACCTCTGATTGGTGTTTGAGTTTGCTGATTTCCAACAATTTAATATATTTAACTTTTTTTTTTTTCCCTAATATCTGTTTGTTTGTGAGACTTTTTTCAGCATATACTTTTATTCTGTCTCTTTACACGTGCACAGAACACAAATAAACTCACAGATATTTAAATCAGAATCAGCCATTTTGTGAAGGGGTTCAATATTATTGCCAAAGAAGAAATAGCATTTATTTCAGTAATTCTTGAGTCAAATTCAGCTCATGGTTGAACTGCAGAAAGATATTCATGCTCAATTTAAAGACTCTGCACTGAAGAGGTTTTAAGAAATGTCTCCCCAACCCGTTCTACTGGTTAACTGCTACAACTGACGATGTTATGAGTCTCACAATTAGTTTCAACTCAGCTGCCTAGATTTCTACCAGTGCATTTTCTTATGTGTTCATCTAGTGAAATTTAGATACATAGAAATTGTTCTTCATGGATAATGTGTTACTAACTCAGAACAACTTTCTTATTAACCTGCTTTACAAATAAATTTTTCAAATATGTTATTAAATATATGCATAAAATTTAAGCTACTTAGTTTTTCACTTCACAGATTGCTATTTAAAGACTGCAAGCAAAAGTTTTACATATATGTACTGGAAAGAATAAGATACTGGTAGCAATAACTCAGTGGAATGAGAGTCTGTTTTATTTCTGTAATGTCTTTGCTTTAAGGTGGTATTTATTCTACCATGAAATGTAACTCAGAAACTGCAAAATATCAAGACAATCTTCACTGAACTAAATGTACTCTTTCACCCCATATTAGATGTCACTTTCTCTTCCCCATGGATATACCATATCGGTATTAAACACAGATGGAATCTTAGAAGTGAGGAGAATTCCCCCGTTCCCATTTTTGAGCGCAGCCTTTTATTACTGTTCTGATACAGCAGTTCTGGTCAGAAAGCTCTTATGTATTATACTACATTCCTCATTGTAAATAGAGGCTGACGAACTGTTTCAAAATGTGCTACACTTTTAACGCAAGATAATCCAGGTGTTTAACTAAAATATCAGTTCCAGCTGAAATCAATGTTCTTATTAAAGAGGTATTCTGAATAATTCTATTGTTATTTGGGGTGATAACTGCTCTGTGAAAAATACATTAAAGATCTTCTAGATGTACCCTGCCTTAGTATGTGAATAGAAATATACATCATTCAGGAAGATATACAGGAAGATTTTTGATAGGAAACAATCTCTCTGCTCTAAAGAATATTTATTACTATTTGAACATTATTCTCAATATTGCGGGATTCCTATAAATCCTTTATGTTTCCACAGGGAGCTGTACTATGGTGGGTTGACTTCAGCTGGCTGCCAGTTGCCCACTCAGATTCCCTCTCATATCCTATTTTCAGTGAAACCAAGGGGGAAAAATAAAGTGAAAAAACTTGTGGGTTGGAGTAGACTAGGAGAACACTTACTGTTTACTTACAGGTTTAAGAAAAAAACAATTTAATCTACTGCCAGTAAAAACAGAATTGAGTAGTAAGAAACATAGACAAAATCTTAAAATGATATCTTTCCTCCTCTTGTCCAGATTCAGCGTCACTTCTATTCCCAGTGCTTATTTGTTCCCCAAGTAGCACAGGGAATGGGGAATAGAGGCTCTGGCTGTAATACTCTTCTCTGACACAGCATGGGATCTTCACAGGCTGAGGCTCCTTCAGGAAATACTCACTTGCTCCTGCTTGGAGTCCTCCACAGGCTGCCGTGGACAGTGGTCCCCTATATGCTGCAGAAAAATACCTTCTTCACCTAAGCATACGTTTCTTGGATTTGGTTCCAAGTTTCCAGAGTTGTAAAATTTTGAGTCCCTCACCACCTCCCCTCACCTGCAGTATGCAAGAGTGCAGAAAAGTTGTCCCAGACTTGAAGAAATTTCTCTCCTAGTATTAAGCACAAGTTAGAGTGAAAATCTGTGTATAAAGATTTATTTTAAGATTGATCCCCCAATTCCTCATTCTGCTTTTTACTCGAGATTGGGAGGGCTAATTATTTCTGCTTGGGACCAGAGGAAGGATGGCAGGAGACAGAAGGTGTGGAAGACTGGAGGCATTAAAGACCAGGCTCCATATCTTTCTAATTAGCAAGTGGTTTTGGTATGAACTTATCTTGCAGTGTATGTGTTAAACTGCTATATGTAGGTATTGTGAAACTTCATTCTTGACTACAGAGTGCAAATGTCTTTATTTTTAAAGATTATTAGGCTGGAAGGGTGCTTAAAAGAATTTGTTGCATTCCAACGATGCAAAAAAAGATATGACAACATCTTACTTTATGATAAATATTTATATTGTCTTATGATTAGCATTTATGATTTTCTGATTTAGCAATGTTTTGTTCAAGTTTGATTTGCTCAGTCCTAGAATTCTGCTTCTTCAGCATCACTGTCCAAAATTAGTTATGCTTTCACACACAAATTTAATATATAAATTTTATTCCCTCATGTTTCTTCCAATACCTCTTTTTAGCACAACAACTATTTTGATAAGCCATTACATATACTGTTCAGTGATCATGTAAACAAATTCTATAATATAAGCACAAATGAGAAATATTTTTTCTGCAATCATTCACCTTATTAAGGTGAAATATAAGTAGAATTAGCCAAGTGCACAAAGCAGTATAGACATGTATAAGACAATTATGTTAATTTCAGTCCATTTTAAGTCAAAAGGAATTTTCCCCTTGACTGAATAGGAAAGCGCTTTCATTATTGCTTTAATTCTGCTCGTTTATTAGAAATAGCACATAGAACTGTATGTTCTGTTGATTCTAAGTACTTGAACACATGTGCTTTTACTTTTAAGGATATTCAGATTGGTATTCAGGAGTTTCTAACATTTGTTTATGCATGATACCCACTTTTACAAAGTAAACCTCTATAAACTTCCATGGTAAAATGGTATTTATTTTTATTTTTATTTTTTTACTTTTCCTAGATAAAATGCAGTGCTGGGAGTTTGTAATTTGACAAAAATATGAATACCCTTTTTTATAGTTGACTTTCTGTAAAACATGATGCTGTATACATCCAGCCTAGATAGGAGTAAAAACTGCTACTTCAGAAGAAAGGCATGAGCAGTACTGATGATGAAAAAAAAACTGCCAAGGGTAAGCTTGTTTTGGATGGCTTCCAGAAGTTTAGAACTTTATACAAAAATTTTCAGCAATTTTACTCTACCATTTTAGAAATTGGGAAACTATAATTACTTAATGAAATTCTAATACTTTTTTTTCCTAAGTCAAACAGGATATGCCACCATATTTGCCACCAGCAACAGTATTTCTACTGTACATCCATCTATTAATTCATATACATCTCATTTTTTCATTTTTGCTAACCAGCAGGAGCTCAGCCTCATTCTGGTTTGATTTCAACTAGCTGCTGACAGTTATGAGAAGTAAGTGGGCTTGCTTGGCAGCAATGTTTTTGTGCTCTATGAAGGACAAGCAAACAAAATTATATCTGCATATTAATGATATTATTGATACTGATGTCAAAACTCAAAATATCTCACTGGTTTCTATAATGTTATGAACTGTTGCTAAGAACAGAACAACAAAAATAATCAATCTAAAACCAGACTGTTTTAGCACCTGTCTTCTGTGTCTTGTAATCTCCATCAGGTAGGACATTATATCACTGCAGGCAGTGCCAGAAGCAAAGGATAGGTCCAAGCTAATTTGAATGGAGGAATGGTCCTCTATTTATTAACGGCAAGTAAGCAGAGCTAAGTTCTACTAAGCCTGATGCAAATCCATGACATCCAGACTGTTTCAAGCTGTCAGCGGTTTACGGGCTGGTTTGGCCTAGTTCTATGACTATCGGGGTGGAGGGATTCGCAAATCTGTGCCTCCGGAAAGGTGGAACAGGGGACTCTGAATAATGAAAAACAGCGGCAACGATTTGAGGAGAAACAAACTAATTTGCTAAATATGGTATCGGAATGCAAGATAACACACTATAATACAGTATAATTAGAATCAAAGCTAATAAATTAAATATAATGAGAAAGAGTGTCCAAAAGTTGGAAAGGCCTCACCATAATGCTGAGGTGAGATGTGCAGTCAGGTCAAGCAGCAGGGAGGAGAGCTGAAAAAGGGAAAGGAAGGTCAGATGGTCTACATAAGCTTATATCCACTCTCTGAACACAAAGTCTTCTGGGGTATGTAGTTCTGTTTCGGACAGGTGCCTAGAACTGGAGCATTAACCCTTTAACTCCCAGTGCACTATGTGATGTTATGACGTGGAATATTGATAGCCAAAAATCATAAAACCTTAACACAAGTCTAGGATGTTAGCATAATCTGAGATGATGTCAGAGGTTGCTATTTTGCTTCTCAGTAGAGTGGACCATTTGACACTCAATGAAAGTAGCAGGTAAAATCTTCACAATTTTTAGGAACTAAAACATTGATGTCCTGCACAATATTGGCATTATCATCTCCAATTATTTTGATGTGGGGAGACAGAACTTGAGACTGGGATATATGTCTCATGTATTAAGATAAATAACTGACCTCTGTTGAGTCAAGTAGTGGCCAAATCTTTACCCACCATAGATACTATCCAGCAGTGATGGATAGTACTCTTCAAAGCATCTTATTGTTCAATTGACTTGAATCAGATCAAAGAATTTCAGTAAGCCAAGTCTTCAGAATTAACACATCCTTTTAAACATAAAAAAAAAGAAGAAACGTCAGATTCATTCAAAGGCCACATTGGACTGTAGGCACAGTATCGAAGACAAGTGACATAATTCCATATCTCATGCAGTCCAGTATGACTTTAGAGCCTGCGCTAACATGCAAATTTCTACCTATATGTGAAACTACATTTGATATATTCAAGGATCCAAAATTTAAAAATATTTTCACATATCAAAGATTTTCTTCCTAAGGAAATCCCAAACTCATACTCTCCAGCAGTTTTATTGCATCTGTATCCACAGTGCTTTCCTCAGAAAAGTAAACAACTCCATCATGTCTCCTCCTAATCTTTCATAAAGACTACAGGCCTAATTTTTCCTTTCTTCACAATGCAAGCATTTGTCATCCTAATGACAGTATTCTTCTACATGCCTGAAATATTGCACCTAAAATATATAATTACTTTAGACATGCTTTCACATGTTTTTGGGGGGTTCTCTTTTTTTGTTTTATTTATTTATTTATTTATTGCTAAAAATAGCAATCTTCATTTTCTTCTGTCTATTTAGACCAAAGAAATTTTATTATTTTTTTCTCTCAATTTTCCTGGACATTTTTAACCCCACTCTTTTTTAAAAACAGACACACTCGAAAATAAAATAAAATAAAATAAAATGAAATAAGGACTGAAATTTGATCAATTCCAGATTTAAAAATCTTATGATCCTTTATAAATATTTCAGCAAACCTGTCAGAAGGTCACTCAGGCATTTATTTAGAGCCATGTTCTGTATTTGTATGCATTTACTTACCTTACAATTGTTCACCATCTAGATATGCTAAATCTTTCAATTCAGTGAGGCATCATTTAAACTAAATTGAACTAAATTATTCATGATCATTCATAGGCTATAATCTTCAAGCATGCTACCAAATGGCATGACACTTTTTAAAATCTGAAAGATAACCCTGATAATATATTTTGGTATTTGACCAGAAATAACATCACAGCTATTTTAATCACAGAACAAAACAGATTACTTTGATACAGAAAAACCTTTCATTGAAGGTAAGGACTGACTGTTCAAAAAGAAACAAGCAAGGCAGGCATCTACAAAATGGACAGTGCCATTATTTAACAATCAGAACTGTGAGGAGGTAAATGATTTATTCTTATTAAATGTTATGTTCTTGTAGGCAGTTTAGTAGTCAGTGACAGGCATTCCTCAAGTGTTTGTTAGTTTCCTGCTTTTCTTTGAAATATAAAAATGAATCTCTAGAATAAATAATTGTATTTTTCTGCAGATTTCTAGCCTATTTCTCCTCGTCTTTACAAAAACACTGATAATCAGATTGGTTTAATACCCACCCATTTGCTTCTATCTCTCACTTCCTCATTTCTAGGCATGAAAAAAACTCTCAAGAAATTGCCCTTTGTCTGAATGAACCAACTTCCCCTCTTGCTTTTTTTCATCTTAAAGACTAGAATTGTGTAAAAGAGATGGTTTGTCTGTGGTTGCTCTGATACCAAAATCCTCAGCCAGGTCTGATTGCTGTCTCTATTTAGGACTGAGGAAGGAGTTGTGCACCCCTGCTGCACTGGGTTCCCAGTGCAGTTGTGCTCACAGGCACTTTAAAGCCTGAGAGCCTCTTCAAATAGGCCTCATTGGCAAAAGGACAATTGACAGGCACAAATGGAGTAATAAGAGGAAATCTGTTACACAAGAGACAATTACCAGAGGTTGGAATGGAATACCTGTAGATTTCCTGGCAGAGCAGCTCCATCAGTCAGGGACAGATGAAGAAGCATCCAGGCATCTCTGAGTATGATCAGTTCCAGGAACATTTGGGGCTCTGTCTAAATAAAATATGTTCCTAATGCTACTACTGGTAGTAGCATTTAAAATTCCATAGGGATTTTGAAGAGAGATGCTACCTCATTTTCCTATTCCTGAAGAGCAAAAGACACCATCAAAACTGCTGTAGTCAAATTCAGTAGTCTGAAAAGGGACTTACGATTTGTTAAAGGTATCACATTTTGTCACTCATTTTCTTCACTGCTCACTCACACACCTCACCACCACAGCTTGTGAGTCTAGGTATTTAAAAGCTTATGTAAATACATAAGTTTTCTAACAGTCATGTAGTCATATGCCTGTCAGCTTCATGCTCTCTTGAATTCACTTGCCATAGTTACAGAAAATGTACCATGTAAATTTCCTAAGAGCCACTTATAACAAAGAATGCATTCCTTTCTCTCTTCACTGTTTCCCAAATCCCTTCTCTAAGTGCAGTGAATTTGGAGCCATGGTATTTTATATCTTGTGAGGACTTCTGCCATAGGACTTCCAATACACTGGTTTCTGTCCTCTTTAAAGGTCAAAACACTGAACAACAAAGTTTTGAATTCCAGCTAGATACTTCCTGTATGTTGCAACAACCAGGAATATAGATTGCTGTAGAATAAACACATTTAAACTGATAACCTGAGCCAAAATGATGTTAGTCCACATGGAAACATTGTGCATTTCCAGCAGCAGAGATTATCTATAATATTGTCTTATATATATTTTTTTTTTTTCAAGCATTCCCTAGTAAACATAAGAAAGAATAAAACTGACCTATTATCACCAATACAACTCTATTAACCCTGGTTAATCTGTAAAAATGACCCTTCTTTTCGATGTCACAGAGCTAACAGCAGTATCTACATTGTTCATACGGTGACAAAGTACTAGAATCCATGCCACATTTTTTGAAACAGTATTACAGTTTGCCATGGCAAGAGCCAGTAAACAAACTGAATAGATCATTCTGGAAAAGTCTGGGATGATTTTCAATCTGCAACCAAATTCAATGCAATCTGCAACAAAAACACAGCTGATATCTGAGTATTACTGGAAATTAAAATTCTGACATTTTTTCAAAGATTCTGGAAGGAATCGTTTTGTGCAGTAATTTTCCCTATCATTTCCTCTTGCAAGAAACACCTTGAGAAATTATTTTCAATAAATGTTAAATCATATACTAAGTGCTGTGAATATGAAAAAATCCACAAGTTCTTAATTTCCAAAGGAACAATTCTGTTGGTGTACCTCACAGCACAACAGGCAGAACTCAGAATGAGGAGATATAGAGTCATAGAGTCACTTTCATTGGATAAGACTTTCATGATCAAAATTCCAGACATCAACCTAACATTAAAAATGTCCACCACTAAACCAAGTTTCTAAATGCCACACCCATACAGCTCTTAAATACCTCTTGTGATGGTGTCTCCATCACTTCTCTGGACAGCCTGTTCCAATGCCTAACCACCATTTCCTTGAAGAAACTCTTCTTGGTAACCAGTCTGACTCTACTTTGGTGCAGTTTGAAGCTTTTGCTTTGTATCCTTTCATTTGTCACCTGAGAATAGAGACTCATTTCCTCCTCACCACAACGTCCCTAGAGGTAGTTAATGGCAGATTAACTAATGCAATACACATTAATTATAATGGCAGATGATCTGAGTCAGTTTAAACAGAATCTACACATAAATATACAAACATGTACAAAAGTGTTTTTGCCATTTCAATACCTACTCTGATTAAAATTTGTACTTTTTTGAAGGAAAAGAACATTCTTGGTAAACGTAAGACTTGTCAAACTTTAAAATCCCCTAAATTTGATCTCATTTATGTGTCCTTCCCCTGGGCAATGTTTACTTTTAGACTCTGCTATGCAGCTCTGACATCTATTGAGCTGGGCAAAAAGTCATTAAACTAAAAGATACATGGCTTCTAATGCTGGTCCTGCAATAGTCTTACTGTAAAACACATTAGGCCTCCATGTCTAGCTCCAGCTCTATTCTTTTAGACACCTAAACATCTTCTCCAGGTATATGACGGGGAACAATGCTCTGCTAAAGAATTTTAGATTTGAGCAGGACAATACACTCAGACCAAGAAAGAAGGTGCTCTTCCCACAGTCATATCCTCAAGGAGAAATCTAAATTTTTTTTGGACAAAAATGAGGAGAATTCCACAGAAACTATTATAACAAGGTGATTGTGGCTTCTTACACAAGCATCCTAAGTGAATTATTTTTGAGTGACAAAAATGTAATTAAAGTCCAGAAGTCGTGTACTTTATCTGAAACTTGATAGAAATATAAATTTAAGGACATTTTGCAGGCTCTCTTTTATTTCACATAGTGTTTATCTCAAAGGGTGTTCATTACAGCAGTGCTTCCTGTTCTGGCCCCAGGTCCCTGAGGAACTCATCAGTAGTCCTTCAGGGATCAATAGGAAACTTTTGCTTGACCATGAAACTGAGATACAAATTATAAACTGGGGTCCTTGCAGGACAGTGGAGGTCATTTCTGGGGAGGTTTGAAGTGGAAAAAAGGAAATCAATATGTAGTTTTAAAAATAATTCTGTTCAGAGAAGAAAGATAGCAGTCATATAATGGAGAATTTTGTAATTGTTTACTTCTGCAGTACGTCCAAAGGCATAGAAGATTTTTTTTTCCCAGTTGGAACTACATAGGTTGCTCATTTCTGTGAAAATACAGAGAGTACAATAACACTATTTAATAAAGCAAATTCTCAGCTACAAAACACTACTTTTCAAGACAGTCACACTAACTAGCTATGTATTTTCATCAGTGATTAACAAGAGCCTGCATGATGCGCTCATAAATATCTGAACCAGCGGAGGTGACTCACTGTCACTATCACCACTGCTGAAATGCACCTCCCACTGCCTCACTGTACTCACATCCAGTGTTCGGTCTTCATAAACATTCAGCAAGTGTTGATGAATATCAGTAGGTGCCTTTTTTTTTTCCACCCAGAGAAATTCAGTGACACATCTTTTCTTCATATGCACTTTCATGTCAGACACCATTCTGTCAGATTGCCCCTCTGCTGCCATCTATTGCATGGCAACAACATGTAATGGTATATTGGTGGAAAAGGTGCAATTTCTACTCCATAGCACCAAAAACCACTGTGGGCCACCATAATAAAACAGGAGTCATTACTTTTGGAACAGTCTTTATAATACTTATAATTGCTATACTGATTTATAATATATTTCAGAAACAATATACTTTTTAAGTGAAAAAGAAGCATCTAACAAACATGGAAAAGAAATTCTAAAAGACATGTAATTACAAGTTCTGGTTTCAAACACTGATCCTTCTAATGAGTTCTCTTATAACTACTTTTCTTCATTGAACAGTGGACTGCCTCACAAGCTTACACTAAACTGTTAGTTTTTAGCTGGGAGAAAAGCGTGTCCTACAACAAGACTGCAGCAATTAACACCAGATTTTCACAGATGAACCACCTCTCACTTGGTTGTGCAAGTTTTGACAAGTGTTTAATACTTCACAGCTCTCATTTTGGAAAATAAAGTCCTCTCCACTTCCAGTTCCTTGAAATTTAAAAATCCACTGCTAGATGCTAATCAGCCCCAAAGCTCTTTTGAAAATCTGCCCAGACCATTGCTCAAATCACAGTAGTATACCTACAATCTGTTACACAGACATTCACAGGCAGAGCATTTATTAAAAAACTAATTTACTTTTGAGATCTTTGCAGAGAGTAGTGCTTGCAGGGGAGAGGGGGGATCAAATCTCGTGAACTGTGTGGCCAGTGGAAGCCTCTGTTACAATGATCCTTGCAATGACACCTTCATCTAGGCTGGGCAAAGGTCTCTGAACAATTGTTTAGCTCAACTCTTATAATCCAGCTGGTCTATAGTCTTAATGTTACCAGACTAGCACATTCACAATCCATGGAAATTGGCTGTGTTAAACTACATTAAAAACACCTCTAACACACAAAATTCCTACATGACCTTTTCTGTATCTGCAAGAACTGTTTCTATTAAGATGCAAAATTTCATCAATTTTGCATCAGGAACCACCTGGGGAGATTTTCTAGAAAGAAGATGCACATTCTCCACCATGGATGTTAATCATATTTAAGCACACAAAGTGGACCAGTGGACAGTATGAATAGTTTATTTTTTTTTCCCAGCTCTTCATTATATTTAATTATTTGAAACATTTGTTTTGTCAAAAAATTACGCAGTCAAGAATTCAGGGAAGCATATTTAGGCATGTATAAACTCAACTTATGCACTACATCAAACAGCTTCAAATCACCTCATCATGCAAATTACACTTATGCATTAATATTGTTTAGCAACAGCTATTATTATAGAGTCATAGAATGGCTTGGGTTGGCAGAGACCTCAAGAATCATCAATTTCCAAACTCCCTGTCACAGGCAGGGTTGCTGGCCACTAGATCAAGCACTAGACCAGGTTGCCCAAGGCCCCATCCAACCTGGTTTTGAACACCTCCAGGGACAGGGCATCCATAACTTCTATAAGCAGCCTGTTCCAGCACCTCATCACTCCTTCACTAAAAAACTTCCCCTGATATTTAATCTGAATCTCCCCTCCTTTAATTTAAAACCATTCCTCCCTGTCCTACCATTATCTACCTATGTAAAAAGTTGATTTCCTTCATGCTTATAAATTCCTTTTAAATATTGGAAGCCTTCAATAAGGTCTCCCCACAGCCTTCTCTTTTCCAGGCTGAACAAGCCCTCCTCTGGACCCTCTCCAGCAGATCCACATCTTTATTGTATTAGGTGCCCCAGACTTGGATGCAGTACTCTAGCTGGCACCTCAGAGTAGAGAGGAACAATTGCCTCCCTTGCCTGTCTGGACACGGTATACCATGATAGAGCAACTGTATGAGTTTTTAGGTTGGATAATGCTTGCACTCAGTTGAAGGGGACAGGAGTAGACACTCTCTGTGAACACTGGAAAAAGTCATTCTTAAGGCTAAATTCAGTAAGCTTTGTGCCTCTGAACTGGGATGAATTTTCACAAGTAATTTATGCTAATCTAGTCTATGTCTCTAGAGAAAATAAAAACAAAAAACTTTTGCCTAGGTATGTTTCAATCCTTTCTACTTTGTCACCACTGCCCCTGTGTGCATCCAGGTTGTGGGCAGGATTGAGTATAAATACTCATCTAACGGATCCAATTCTGCTTTAAGTAATGGCCTATTGGGATTTTTGACATATCTACAAAAGAGGTATAAATATCACTTGTCTTTCAGATTTCTGATTTTTTTTTCAGATACCAGAAAATGAGAAGGGATATAGACAGGAGAGGTTTTCCTTAACATCAGCAATCAAACTGTAGAAATACAGTTTCAGAACCAAATCATACTTTCAACTACTATGAAAGTTACATGTGTATCATGGTTAACCTGGTTGTACAGTTAATTGTAATGGAGAGACTGGAAAGGTTAGTTTGAGAGAGCTGCTGTAATCACTGATGTTTATTAGCAGTCAGAGGCAAGCTTCTGCCTCTGTAATAACTACTTCTCTGTTTCTCTTGCTCTGGATCTGTTTATTTTGTTATTTTAAGACAAATGGAATGACTGAGTCAGGTCAACCTTCCTGGTGGAAAGAAACCATCAAGTTTCCTGCAGGTATTGGAAGAAAAGGGACACAGAAAGGAGCAAGAAGACTGTAAATGAATATGAAATTTAGAAAATGCTAGGAAAAGCAGGCTGTGAAAAGTCTAGCATTAGAAATAACTACTTGGTCTCTCACAGGGAGCTCAGCAGGGTTTGCTACAATCCAGGAAGCCAGAAGTTGGCTACAACCCATTGTAGAAGCCTGTCCTTCTACAAGTACAGTGAGACTGGAGAAAGAGTTGGTTATATGACCTTTATAAGTTGGCTTGTCTGTTTTTTTCTCTTTTAAAACTTGTATCAACAAATCTCTAGTTGTTTGTTTTTTTAAGGAAAACAAAAAAAAGATTTTATTTTATTTTATTTTTAACATAAATGTCTTTTTATCTTCCTTGGAAAGCTCACTATCCAGGAAAAAAAAAAAAAAAAAAGTCTTGACAGCTCTGCCTGCTCGTTCGAAGCCTCATCAGAGTTATCTCACTCCTATATTACAAGATACCTTAGCAGTTGTTAAGTGGTGACCTTCTGTCCCTGAAAAACCTGTCAGGCAATATATGGTATAAGGAAGAACAAATCTAAAAACAAAACAGAAGAAAAAGATAAGGATAGAAAGAAATAAATATGGACAAATGCAGCATAGAAGTGCAGCAGAAAACTGGAAGAAATTATAGTACGAGTTTGGCTTCTCATGAAGCCAGGTGGAAATACAGTTTTTGGCTTTTTAAAAAGATCTTTTGGAGAAACAGAATCTGTTTAGCAGCCTACTGCAAAATGAAAGATATCAAAATCAGTTATAAGTTTAGTCTGTAAGTTTCAAAGATATGACTTTCCTGGAGAGAAGTTTTTTTGAAAGCGAACAATTTCGTCTGGGAACACCAAGATGGGAAATAACGTGGAAAAAACATATGAAGTCTTTACAACAAATCTGAAGCTCAATCCAACTCCTGTTGAATAGAAATTCCTATGACATCTTTAATCTGAACTTAAACAGTAATGGCCTTAGAAATCCAGGCCGCTGAGTAAGATTATTAGAAGATTTTAACTGAGAATTATTATTAAATTGCACAAACAATTAATTACATAATAAAATAAGGCAGTATCAGAAAGAATAAAATGAAAACTGACCAAACTAACTGATGGACAGAAAACAAAGCAGTGTCCCTAGTTAGTAAATATGAAGGCTTAAGGAGCATGAAAAAGGAAAACAGCTGAAGGCTAAAAGGACATATTTGCAAAGTTCTATTAAAATTAATTGATGTAAGATGGCACAAAAGGGAACTTAAAATCCTGAAGATGACACAAAACCCTTAGCAGTATTTTGTACTTGAACAAGGTCATTATATGTGAAATGTAAACATTTTGCAGAAGCCTGCATTCAAAGAACTGAAGCTACCTAAAGAGAAACAAAATATGAATCAAATACACATTGAACAAAGATCTAAATTTTTTTTATAGGAGTTGCGCAAGATAAGGCCACATTGAGAGGCTTTGTATATCACCTTGAATATGAAAGATTCTTTATGATTTACAATTTAGACATTGATACATAATTTAATATGATCTCTTGTATTTCATTAAATCACGTTGGTAAAAAGACAGTCATGTTGAACATGGAGAGATAAAACTCAGATTGCACAGTGGTAAAAACACTACTACTGTGAATGAACTGTGAATGCTTGTTGTAAAACAAAATCTATTCAAAAAGTGGTTTGTATTGTTTCAGGAAAAAGTATATATCCCTGGGTAGAAAACATGGCAAAGTCCACAGCTCACTGAAAGAAATACTTCGGAAGCAAAATGGCAGACAATGAAGATTTTAAAAGTAGCCACAAATGCATAAGTAGAGAAATGCTACCAGAAAACCAAATGGTGGAAAGACAAAAAGTAGAAATGATGAAAATAAAGAGATAAAGACAAAAGCAGAAAGTAGTGCTATGTGTGTGAATGCACTCAAAGGCATTTTAGATGAATGATAATAAGATTCCCTTATGTGGTGAATCTTCTCTTATAAAACAGTGAATAGGTACAGGTTCAAGGTTATTTCCTTTGTTATCTAAAAGTTGAAGAATTTAAAAATACAGATATCTAGCATGCAGGATCATGCATAACGTATTGGAGTTGACAGCTTGGCTGGGGTAAAAAACACACAACAGATGACAACTTGATCATTATGCATTTTTAAATGTTTTTAATTAATATGATTTTTAGTGCATTTAAGAACTCAGGCTTCAGTTACATATATTCTACAAATCTGTAGAAATCAAAGAAACACCTTATTTGGAAAAGACCTTCAGGAACATCTAATCCAACTGTCAGTCTGACCTACAAAGTCGTATGACTAAACCACATGCCTGCCTACCACCAGTATTAGTATGGCAAAGCTCAGACTTTGTTTGGCACCATGTAATTGGCATCCTCAAGATGAGAGTACCTTCTTGGTATTGAGTAACTATTCAATAGAATGCTTAGAAGGAGACAGTCTGATTATACAATAGCTTATATTTTTAGAAATGCTATCCCCACAAAAAGAGCAGAAAAAAGTACTGTTGATAACCTGAGATAGATTTTGCAGCCACAAGAAAATTCACACAATACATTCAGAGCAGCTAAAATGGAAATAACTGGAAAGACTACTTCTTGTCAAGTTGTACCTGACTTCCACACAGAAGAGAGAAACAACTTTCAGCTCCTTCAGAGGAAAAAGATGGAAAAAGAAATGGGCATTTAGAACTGATGCTGAGTAGTCAGGGGAGGAGACACTGCAGAAAACAGCCAGGAGAGAGCTTTAGCACCTGAGGTAGTTTGTACACTGCATTACGGGTCACCTTACATACTGGCTGTGACACCTCCATGTGAGGATACCAGACCTTGCTGACTTTTCTCTTTTACGTGCCACCCTTAGATGCAGACTCCCATGTGTCCAACCTCATCCACTGAAGATCAGACAGTATCACTGTCTCCCTCCAACTCTTGCTTCTTTCTGACTGCTCTCCTGCCTTGCCTCAGGTGTAGAAGTTTGGCTTTCCCCAGGGAGGAAGATCTGCCAGAAAATATGTTGCCTGAGTCTGTTTGTTTACTATCAAACCAAGGAGCCAGCTGGGAAATCTCAGGCCTGCAGGACTCTACAGTTTAGTTAATCTGATCCATTCATTAAAGAGCCATCTTCTTAGTTTTGACAACATTATATGATGTGATTTTAGAATGATTTCCATATGTGCATAAGTGCCTTACTGCTTTTGGACTCAGACTATATCACTGGAATATCTATAACAAGGTCTATATCTAGAGGGAAAAATATATAGTCCCCTGCCAAGAAGGAAGAAGAGGTAGAGGAGAATAAAAGAAAACTAAAAACATCAGGAAGCACAAGTCTGTTGTCTGAAATGTCAATCACTGATTTCGATGGCTGAGATTTCTTAAAGAGTTCAGCACTGGCATAGCTCCTTTCTTCACTAAAATCTCCTCTCAGGGCACTTGATGAGTAAAATTTACCCTGGCACAAGAAAAGGTGAGCAGTAATAAGTAAGCAGCATGTATATTTTGGAGAAATTGAGAATAAGCATACCAACGCACAGTTTATTAGAAATTGGTTTATCCAAAGGCAGTCACCTAAGCAACCTAATTATGCTGTGCCTGCAATCTGCTTCCACTGAATGTTCAATACTGATCATTTTATGCAATCACTGTAAACAGAGACATAGACAATACCTGGTGTCTGGATGTGTGCCGTGTCTTTCTAAGATAGATGAGGTTTACTATTATTCTATGCAGGAGAATAAAAAATTATGAGTAACTCACATTCTCATTTACCACTTTGATCCTGTATACTTTCTTCCCAATGGCTATGTAGAGAATATAATTACAACCTGTCATATTATTTTTTTTTCAGCTACAAAAAATGCAATTTGGTTGAAGCAAAATGTTTTGTGAAAATGAATCAATTTCAATTATACATTTGCTAGGAATAATTCTTATGCAGAGAAGTCTTCAAGGGAGAGCTAGGAAAGGCGAGGCTGTGGAAAAAATCTGTCAGATCCAAAATAACAATTGTTCGAATGCAAATGGGGAAAAATAACAAAAACCCTTTTATTTCTAAAAAACAACAAAGAATCTAGTCCAGACATCCCCCGGCTGGACTCCATGCTCTAAATCTCAGTAGTAGATTTTTCTGTGAAAACTCAGTCTCACAACCATTATAAAACAAATATAATGTAAAATTAAATAAACTTTAAACCTTCAATATTTCATAAAATGCATTTGCTTTTCCACTTTAATAGTGCCTTACTTAGAACGCTGGCCAGCTTTGTGTCACCACAGAACCACATTTTAATGGTGCTTCTCCCCGTATGCTAATTGGAAAGATGTAGCCCTCAATAAACCTCCATCAAGTCAATCAACAAAAGAGTATAATGCACAGTAACATTTCTGCTTGCAGTGACATTCCTAATATTTTATTTATTTGAAGAAATGACTGTTCAAAGAATAATGATGAACTCTGTAGATGAGCAAAGAAGTTCCTAAAGAAAGGAAAGGTAGAATGGTGAATAAATCAGGTGAGACAGAAATCTCCTCCAGTGAGCTAGAATATATCTATCTTTCTTTTTTAAGACACAAGGACCCAGTTCTGTACTGTTTCAGCTAGCTAGTAGCTACTTTAACACCCACCAGGTCAGATAAAAATCTAATTAGCATCAGTCCACTGCTTGATATGACTGTGACTAAAGTCCTGTAGTCCAAAGTAGGAACCCCAACCTAGAAATGTCAATGTAGCTGATAACATCTATTAACACTTGCTCTGTACACATTTACAGTAAATTCCAGTTCTTACCACAGTTGTGAAGTTAAAAGAAAAGATAAATGAATCTAAATCAATGCTTTCTCTAACTCAATCCTCTCAGTATTTATCAGAAAAATACTATTTTGACTGACTTTGCTTTATAAAATCATACACACAGAAAAAGCAGCTGCATAATCCTACTCGCTAGTAGTACAATACCTACTGGTATTGTAAAAGGATCTATGAAACATTCAAATATTTAATACAAAAATTTCTGCAATAATATGTTTTAAAAATAAAATAAATTTAGTAGTATGAATAAATAATTTCACTTCTCTTTGAAAGTCAGTGCCAGGCAAATGTTTTGGTCTAACATGAGTGCTGTAAAGGGTGGTGGAGAGACAGAAAGAACCATTCATTTGAATACTTATTAAAATGTGGGAATGATTTTGTCCTTCCACTGATGACACTTCAACAAACTTTTGCATGTGACCTTCACTGTTAGCCCATATGAGCTATGAATTCACATAGCACATTTCATTATCAGATTGATCACATAGTAAAATCTGTGTGGTTGCACTCTGTAAATGACACAGCATACATCTACGAGTGTAATTCCTCACTGTGCCAGCTCAGTGTACTATAGTACAGACAGTGCACATCCTGCTATTCACTCTTAGTTGAATGTTTGAATATACTCATGCACATAACCATGTATATAAACACACACACATATATGTACATGTTCACACAGCTCCTCAAATAATACAAAAAAGCATTGCTTAATTGTTCTCTCTCCTGAAAGAGGAGCAGAAGAAACATTATCAAAGAGGCCCACAAATAATCCTGAGTCCTCTGTGTCCCTGGGGACAGAAGTAAGCTCTCCAGCCCTGGTGCAGCAGTGGCACTCATTAAGTGGTGGCAGTACCTCAAGCCTTCCCACCACTCTTTCTGTGTAGCGCTCCTCCTCACCCTGCTCATCACCAGCCCCATTGCCTCTTTTTATCACTAAGCCCATAATACATGCCCATATACTGAAGGCAAGGTAGATGGCACATCTCATTTATTCAAGAGAATATCAAGCTGTTTCCCATGATCAATCCTTTTTATCAAATCTATGAGTTTTAGCAAAATGTATAAACTATGCAAGACAAATGTATATTCACCCTGTTTCCACCATGGGTGAAGATGTTTCATCCCTCTTTTCTGCAACATGCTGATGTTTCTAAGTGATGTTTCGATGTTTCCAATTTCTGGATGATGCTCTGTTCATATGTGAAACAGTAATCATGAAGTGAAGCATGTGCTGTGTCCTGATTGAGAGAGTGGAAATGTTAGTAAAACTTGCAGTTATACATGCATCTGGGAAATAAATGAAGAGAGTTATGCATGAAATACAAATAAAGCATCATAATAGCTTCATACTAAGTCAAACCTAATCAAAGATCCATATGGCTTAGTATTCTGCCTCAAGATAGGACAAAAATAAGGTAGTCAACCCAAGACCAAAACAAGCGCACCGCAATGCCTACCCATGGCATGATTATGGATCAGGTTAGAAATCTATACTGTTTGTTTAGACCCAGATATCTGGTGATTTAATTTTATGACCCCATGTGGTGGATGTCCAGTCCTTGGGGACAGTCAAGGTCAATTTGGACAGGGCTCTGAGAACTGTGAACTAGTCTGTGTTCATTGCAGGGGAATTGGGCTAGATGACCTTTAAGTATCCTTTCCCAGTCAAATGATTCTATGATTCTATATTGCCACACTAAAGAAGGTGGCAAACAATTTCACTCATCTCCATCCATTCATCACACATGTTGCCATATTCTGGCATGCCCTTCACTGTATGTTTCCCAGAATGAAGAAAAGATACTTTTTCATGCCATCTGTTGGAGTTCTGTAAATAGCTGGGACTTTATACATGGCTTTTAATAGCAGATTCCTAATGAGCTTCATACTTTCCAAAAGTGGGTCAAAGCTCCTCAATATTTTCTTGAATGGATGCTTGGCTTTAGCCAAGATATATCATAAAAACAAGTACACTGACAAGAATTCACTGAATGCAAATTTCTCAGTGTTCCAGAATGAAGAAAAGTCATTGGATAGCAGTTCGGTAGCACAGTCATTTTGTTGAGGAGAGATATTACCTAAGTCATCTGAGTACTCACATGCATTTGGTAAAATTAGAAAACTTAAAAAAGAAACAATAGAAATGTAATGTTAATTGTCATAAATAGCACTTGGCAAGTATTAGAAATTGAACTCCAAGATGCTTGAGTCAACAATATGCCATTAAAAAAGACTGAAGAGGTCAAAATATTGCTATCAACTACCTGTTTTTCCTAGCATTATGCAAATAGTAAAAAAAAAAATGATTAAGAAATAAAAGATGTTAGACTCCAATCTTTATCTGATATTAGTGGAATTTAGGCATCTAAATATTTTTTACAGATCTGCCTACAAGTGCTTATATTAAGTATTTTAAAAACTTAAATAAAGATCTTGATTAGTTTTCACAGCTTTGAGGCTATTTTGTCTGCTATCTAGAAACTCTCTTTTTTTAATATATAGAAAGAAAATATATGTCATAATTTGCTTTACCTTTGAGTTATAAAAAACATTTTGTTTCAAAGACATTTTAAGTCATGAGGAGATCTAAAATGATTGGCAAAGATATCAATCTTTTCACTGTCACTAGTGAGTGATATCAGGGCAGCAAAATAAGGAGAAAATTGCATGATAATTGAAATGAAATGTCAACCAGAGCATTTTTAGAGGAGACTATTTTATTTCTGACTAAGACTTTAAAAGGAAAACATTTCCTTTCTTGAACTTATAAATCAGAATATACTAATGTATATAAAGTAAGTAAGCCATGCCATGAATTATCTTCTCTGTGATCAAATAGATAATCTCCTCAGAGACTTCCTTCCTTGCTAGCTCTAGTTCTGGTCACTAAAATCATGAGATTCAAAACCATATCTTCATGATGATGAGGTAATAGAAGAGAAAACAAACAAAGGTTGGTGTTTGCCTCCACCCAGACACAAATGATCACAGGCATCTGGTCTTTCCATTTTCAACTTGTTCTAAGAAGGGTATAAACTGCAGTACAATAAGCTTTACTAGATGACTCCAGGTCATGATGAATCAGGAGATCAAAATAATACAACATTCCAGTTAAATCATAAGTCTTCATGGATAAAGAACATAATATTATATATATACATGAGTTATTAATAAATATAAATATCTTACGACTGAGAAATGCTCAATACTTTGATTACAAATTGGCAAAAAAAAAAAAAAAGTGTTTCAGAAAACAAGACAGTGGCAGTTTCAGGCAAATGTAACTTTCCAGTGTTTTACAGGCTGATTCAGCCCAGTTCCATGACTAGCAGGGCAGAGGGATCAGCAGATCCATGCCCCCGGAAAGAGGAAATGGGGGACCCTGAATAATGGAAAACAGCAGTAACGATTTGAGGAGAAACAAACTAATTTGCTAAATATGGTATTGGAATGCAAGATAACACACTATAATACAGTATAATTAGAATCGAAGCTAATAGATCAAATATAATGAGAAAGAGTGTCCAAAAGTTGGAAAGGCCTCACCATACAGCTGAGGTGAGATGTGCAGTCAGGTCGAGCAGCAGGGAGGAGAGCTGAAAAAGGGAAAGGAAGGTCAGATGGTCTACATAAGCTTATATCCGCTCTCTGAACACAAAGTCTTCTGGGGTATGTAGTTCTTCTTCTCTTCTGGACAGGTGCCTGGAACTGGAGCATTAATTCTTTAACTCCCAGTGCACTACATGATTTATGATGTGGAATACTGACAACCAAAAATCATAAAATCATAACACCAGTATTGAATTCTGCACAGGACAGAAAAAATAATCACTTAACCCCTATTTCTCAAAGGTATGAGAGATTTTTATTTTTTTTAAATAAAATGGATAAAAGCATTAATATAAACTGTAGCTTTACATTAATGCTTTCTGCTCAAAAAGTAATGACTTCTAACATTATTTCTAAGCCATGCAGAGGTTCAGGAGTGACCTAAATGATATAGTTCTTTGCTACTGTAATGCACCAAAATATTTTGTAGGAGATCCATACCCAAATTCTTCTCAGGCCCCTCTTCTGCTAAAGGTCTCATTTCTCATGAGATCACTCACTTCATGAAGTATGACAAAGAATGGTATGGATTTCTCTCTGAGCTTCTCTTCAAACTGTGGGTTGTCAATCTCTGAAAGGAAGAGCAAGCAAGGGAGGGAGATAGAAGGCAAAAGGGGAAAAAGGCATGCATGTTCGCACACTTGAAGGAGATAGAAGGCATTACTGATGATGGATACATAAGACACTGCATTCTGAAATCAAATCCCCAAATTCACCCTCCCCCTTTTCATCTGTCTTTTATTTATGTACAGTTTGTCATATTCTGTTTTCCCATCTGGTGGCAGTTATGTGTGTCTGATGAATCCTCCAAAAGTTTCAACTTAATATTCTTCTTTGGTTTCTTAGTGCATTTATGGATAACTTCTTGAAAGCTTTTCTCAAAAGCAGTCACTTGGGTAACATGCTTCTACTTTGCAGGTATTACTGCTACCCTGTGTGTTGCTTGCCTTGTTCTGAAGACCATTTTTATAGCTTTGTGATTGCAACAATAGGTATACATTATATGAAATAATATTCACAAATGACCACATTGTTCAGTATACTGCATCCCATACGTTTACTTGTGGCAATAAATCCAATCACATTACTTCAGCTACAGAAGATTTATATCTGCTTCCTTTCAGTCAATGCATTGACTTTAAAATTTTGTTGTGAGTTTTTCATTACCTGTCTGAAACATCCCTTTCACACCTATCAAAACTGATCTCCATTTATACATACCCTCAGTCCTTACTTTCTAATAATAAATCTCAAATTCATCAGCCCGCTTGTCAGGTCTCTCATCTGTGGGTAGCAGAGCATTCGCCTGTTACGCCCCTGAGCTGTGGGATTCACTGAACTGGTCTCATCTCCAAGTCCCCTGAGCTCTTCTAATCCCTCTTTGATTTCCACTTATTAAAAATTACTTTTAATATTTGATCCACTACTGACACATGCTGTAGGCTTTACTGACAAGAAAATATTTCTGTGTTCTTTACAGAAAATGCAGTGACACTTTCTAGACTAAAAATGCAATTATTTTTTTTGCATTCCACATGGATTACAAGTCTTGCCTTTCTCTGCCTCTCATTTCTGAAATTAAACATCAGTTCATCTACTTAGGCTGTGGTCTCCAAACCCCAAATCTAAAACAAACAAACAAATGAACAAAGTGCTGTTGCTTTTAGTAACATACCAGGAATGAAATACTGAGTAGGCACATTGCCAAAGCTCTCTTAATTTGTAGTAAGGATGCTTTACGAAATATCTTCTAATGAAATCCAAGTATTTTTCTGGCCTAATCAAGTACTATACTCAAAGAAACTGAAGCAAAGGGGACATGTCAAAAACCACAACAGACCTTTGGTGGAAGATCCCTGATGCTCCAGTGTCCAAACTCTGCTTTTTCAGCAGCACACAACTGTGTCTTTCCTGCCTGTGTTCACTTTGTCTCAGTCTGCATTTCATCATGTGTGGAAAGACTTTTTATTTCTGGAGCATTATGTGGGAACAATAAAGTGAAGTATGCACAGCTCTAAAGCATATTAGGACCGTAATTCCTGAAGGCAGATACACAGAATCCCAGTGACCTAAGCTTCATCTCACCCCTTCAGGGTATAATAAGTGATAGCTTCAAAACCCAGCACAAGCAAGAAAGTAAGCGCATCTATAGTTTGGGTATTTGTTGTTTGTTTTCTTTCAATCCTTCCAGTATGTCTAATCCCACATATAAATTTGTATACATAATCACACACACACTAATGCTGTAGAACTGATGCTGTATCACTAAAAGCCCATTTTAGAATTGCTTGGGGAAGCCAGTAGGGCATTGGCTGACAGTTTCGGTAAACCCTGTGGGGATCAAGGACAAAAGAACATTTGTGGTAAGAGAACATAAGAAGGGGATTTATTTTCTGATCACAAGAAATGGCTGCACTTCTGATTACACCTGTCCCCTGACCAAGTTTCATAGAAATCTTAATAAAATGCAAGGATGTCTCCTGCTTTGCACACTCTACTGAACATCATGCACCGGGGCATTTTTGAGCTCTGGCTACACTGAGCGCAAGCTGGAGATTCTCTCCCTGCAGCCCCACAGAAGAGCCATGACTTGTGGGAAGCATTGTCCTGTACTGCTTGTTTGCTGTCTTAACAGCAGCACTGAACAGCTCCAGGCCAGGAAAGAACCCAGGCAGAACAAAGCACCAAATGGTGATGATTTCACGTGTACATTTACATCCCCCATATACAGTTAAACAGTTTATCACAGCAGGCTACATATATTTACAGATTTTATTTCCAAATCAGCCTTTCTGAGTTTTGGCTCAAGATTAATGTCAGGTTGCCAACTCAACTTATTGCAATATATTTTAACTCATAAATTATTGGTACATTGAATTTGTTTTAGTACTCTGGAACTTCTTCATTCTTCTATGGTTTATTTAAAATCAACATTAATGGTTCAGAGAATTTCACAGTGAGCTCTTCTATTACTCTTGGGTGCAAGTTATCTGGCCCTGTCAATTAAAAAAAAATATTTAGCTCTGACAGTTGCTGTTTAACGCCCTCACAATTTATTGATTGAATAGGAAGTAGTTCTTATCACTGTCAGATATGAGTATATCAAGATGCTTTGTTCCAAATCGGAGTAGAAAAATATATAGTGAGTTCTTCTGTCTTTTGATGGTTGATACTTTTACCATCCTTATCTAGTATCAGCTGTACACCATTGTTAGAATTCCATCTTTCTGCAATACTGAAATTATTTCTTCCTCTTCATCCCACACTGTTATCTTTAACTTTTCATATGCATCTGTAGTTCCTAATTAACAATGTACACTCCTCCAACAGTTTTCTGGCTTTCCAAATGTATTACACAAGCTTTAGTGAGGACTGATTTTCCCTTCCTAACACCATTTTGGAGTAAGAAGCTTTTGAAGCTTTGTTAGACCATTTTGGAAATATATGCGTGTTGCTCTGAAAGTAATGCCTCCTATTTATTTCCATAGAAACTACAACAGAAACAAAGAGCACAATAACTCTGATGGAAAAAAATCTCAGCTACAAAACACTATTTTCCAAGCTACGCATTTTCATCAGGAATGAACAGGTGTCTACATATATCTCTTGTAGAAATCTGCACCAGCAGAGGTGATCCACTGCTACTATTACCATTGCTGAAACACACCACCCACTGCCTCACTGTGATCAAATCCACTGTTTGGTCTTCATCAACACTCAGCAAGCATTGATAAATGTCAATGGGTGCTGGTCACACTCTTCTGGAGCAAGTCTATTTAAATACTTTCAGAAATAAAAAATGTCTTCTGATGAGTATTTTTAGTTAGGAAAATGATGTGATTAGAAAATAACTAACTTTGAAACAAACTTTACTTTTTTCTTTATTAAAGAGTGAAGCGTGCTAATTTTACCACCTCTCCCCTCCCCTTTCAGCCCTTCCTATCCCCTACCCTTCCATCTCCTCTCCATCTTCTTCTCCCTTTCCTCTTTCCATCTTTTCCCAAATTTAACAGAGCTCTTTTGTATCTTGGTAGAGAATATGGTTAAAGACTTCCTCTGTGCCTGCTCTGAAAGCACTTTAAGGGAGGATAGCCCTTAGTAAGTAGCTTGGCTCTTCCTGCCCCAGCTTCAGCAGCACTCTCACCTGGCACTTGCTTAAAAAACAGATGGGAATTGCAGGCTTTTAATTTCCTGAAGTTATTTGGTGTCACCTCACCTTACCCACCTTAGAGAGAACACTGATAGGCAAAACTGTCCAGAGAAAGGTGTCAGTTTTACAAGGCTAGGCAGGATTTTAATCAACATGAGATGTCATGTGCTTATCTTTCCTCTGCCTCTTCTTCACAGAGTCCACTCCTCTCCCCTTCCTTTCTATTTGTTGCTCATTAAACTTACTCTTTGTTTTTTTTTTCCTAAATCTTCCTGAAATGCCTTGAATTCAGAAACCATCTTGCTGTTCACTACTTCGGCAAGTAATTTTCTTCTTTTTCTGTTGTGTTTATTTAAAATGTACACTAGGGAGCTGCCTCTATCTTTTCTCTTTATTACATCTACCAAAATAAGCCAATATTTAGTTTTCTTTTCACTTGGGTCAATTAGAAGTTATAATACAGAAGGAAAAAGAGGCAACAGATCTATTTTCCTCCTTTTTTCTTGATGAAAGGCAGTAAAGCATTGCTCAGGTTCATACCACTCTTCACAATAGCCTGTTGAATAAACTCCTTTATGCACTGAGCAGAGATACCTGCTTTAAATTGATGGTACAGTGTGCCATAAGATGATTAGTAATTTATCATAGTGGACTCCTCAGTTACCCACAGCACCAGTCCTCAGGGTTTTGTATGTTAAATGCCCACCATGAGTTACAGAGCTTCAGGGAGCTAGTTACTTATGCTGGGGACAGTAAGCAAGGGACGACAACAACATTTTGGGCTTTGAACTCAGAGTTTAGAAAGAGGAAGAGTGGAAAGTGCCTGTTTAGTTTAAGTTTTTGGCTGGAGAAGCTCCTCCAAGCATGACAGGCAGCACAGGAGTACATACACAAGTGGCTGTTTAAAAATTTAACAAGTAGGCAGTGGAGGCTGTTATAATAGGTTGATCAAAGGCAAGAGTCAGCATCTTGACAGTGAATGAGTAGTAATAGCTACAGCAAGGTTGGACTCTAAAGAACCTGGAAGGCAAAAGCAGTTATTTCTGATGCATTATAGAAAAAGGAAAGCTGTGAGAGAGGGATACCAAAAGAAAGTGATCTTTTCAGCAGTATTCTTCATGGCTACAAGTGGAGCAGAACGCTATTTGTCAAGGCCAGGGTGAAGGATGTTGTTGTAGCTGAGATAAAAGAAGAGACTGAATGAGCTGGATAGAAAATCTTCTGTATGGAAATGTTTTCAGAAGTGCTGAAGAAGAAGAAATGGTGAGGCTGAGACACTGTCCAGAAGCCTCACTAGTCAAAATGAGCAGACCATAGGCCAGACTGACGGGTACAAGCGGACAGTGAGCAATGAGCTCTTCAGATGCACTGAGCTTGCCTGATGGCTACCTCTATGAATACAGTAAAGGCAGTAAAAAAGGCTAGTCAAAGGAAAATATATTACTAAGTAGATGAGAGAAAAGGGAACTAAGTTAATGTTTGTAGAACGCATTATTCAGAGAAATGGAGATAGAAAGATGAGAGACATGAGATCTTCTGGTAACCAGCTTCAGAAAACAGGAAGGGGTTAGTAGGATAGGTCTGTTTGTCAGTTTGATCCTGATTATTGAAAGCCTCATCAGTTCAATTACTTAGTTCCTTTGGCATTCACTCTTATACTATACAGGTCTGCAGTGGAACAGTCATCTCATGGCAGGGAGCACCAGGATATTTTTCTGCCAGGCTCAAGTGGGACTGCCAGAGCAGGCAAGAAACAACACACTAGAAGAACTAAGTACATCACCTGCATTCATTTGGCCAAGTAGTCACCATAACTTAGAAAAAACAATCTGCAAATTGTAGACAATCTGGAAGTCTTCTCTGAAATGTAACATATTGACTTTTGTTTTTAATGCACCATTTTTCTTCTCATATTTTGCTTAGTCATTCTAAAATGTTCCCCATCTGTTTAGTTATAAACCACATGGCACAGTGGGAGTACTGTCTGGTTAGAGACTAATTCTAAAAGCAATTTAAATCAATGTGAGTGTAATTTACCATGTATAACTCTCTGACATTCCCTTGTCAATTTTACCCTTTATTGCAATCAGGGAAGCATTCAGTTGCAGTTCCCTGTTTTTCCACAAATTACTGTTTTAAAATAATATCCTTATCCTCTGAATACATACTAGAAGTATGTATGATTCTTTCAGAAAACTAATCCATTTACATCTCTAAGATTCATCCTGTGAATATGATAAGCTTAACTTAGCTTAAGTTTTTGGCTCTAGTCATTCTTACTTGCAGTTACTGCAAAAATTATAGTGTCAAGAGGGAAGATGAGAAAAATTATTCCCTATATTTTTTTGTACTTTGAAAGAAAAAGTCGGCGAACAATCTATTTAGAACCAAAGAAAGAAAGCCAGTGAAAGAAGAAATCCCAGGACAAGTATGGATGAAAGCATGAAAGGCAATTAGTAGTTCAAGCTTTGGCTGGGAAACAAAATCAAAAGTTTGAGAATCCTTGTGAAAAACAGGCTGCAAGGGATTGAAACTAAATTTTAGAAGAGCTAGAATGGAAACACAGTCAATATACACCAGACAGAGTCAAATGAGACACCTTCATTATTTTAGAACTGGAAGAAATGAACCAAAGGAGAGTGAGGATGAAATACCAACGAATGAATCAAGAAAAACAAAGCAAAACAAAAAGTCAAGAAAACAACAACAACAACAAAGAAGCAAACCAATGAAACAACCAAAAACAGTGAAGTAGAACAAAACAGAAGGACCAGTTCAGTAAGGTCACTTCTACACAGTCTCTACATACAATAAATTTTCAAGAACCTTTGAAAAGAGAGAGAAGGAAACTTTTGAGATTGCAGCTGCAAATTACTACCCTACCACTGAATTAGAAATTTTGGCAGAAATGGGAAAGTAATGTGAGAAAACAGTTTGATGCTGGAAGAGGGGTGCTACCTGTGAATGCTGTAGAACTAGACAGTACTGAATTATTTAAATAACGTCTCTCCAGTTTTTTTCTGAAATTATTAACAAATTTAACAGAAAAAATACCAGGTATTTACAGAAAGAGAGGGAAAGCTGCAGAACAGTATCTAAAAATATTTCACTCTTCTTTTGTATAGACGATACAAAGTGTTCTTGGGACACTTTTACAATTTCTCAAATAAAGTTGTGCTTCATTTGCATAATATCCATTCATTTTTACTGCACTTAATTCACAGTTAAAATTAAAGACAAAAACACTATATATTTCTCCCACCTCAAATGTACATAATATACTTAGAAAGAACATCCCCAGGTCCTCATTTCTCTAGCCTTAGCTTTAGCTTTCATTGCTCCTTCTGTCCCTCCGGAAGTAGTCTGACCTCCAGATCCTGTTGGTAATTAGAAGGTAGGACTAGGAATTATTTTCAGATATGCGGTTCCTTCTTATCAGTGGGAAAAGAATGGGCTAAATTTATCCTCTCTTATATCTTCACTGAAGGTCAATGAAGTGCCACACAATGGAACAGAGCAATGCATAGTGATCCACTTGAAGCCAACCAACAGAAGAACAGTTTTTTGTTCTAACCTGGAAGTTTAGAAAGGACAGGAAAAGCATTTCCTGAAATACTGCAAGCAACTAACAGTGTTTCAGTATCAGGCACTGTAGTGAAAAAGAAAAGGAATGTACAGAAGTTAAATGAGGCATTTATCTCAAGAGGCCCCACATTTGTTTCTCTCACTTTGTCTATCATAAAATATCAGATCACGCCTTTCATTACCACTTCCAAGAACTATTACGGAACAAAGTTGCACAGAATGTGGATTGGTGCTTTGGATTGCTAGTTTTTAACAAAATAGTTTCTAACAGAAAACATTAAAGAATTTCATAGAGGGATTGAATTCCTAGTCAGAAGAGAGCATAAGCCCAGTGCTGAGTTTTGTGACCAGAGCTCACTACAGGATGGCAGATATGGGATCTGAGCCCAGTTCAGAGCAGAAATCTGAATGTGCTCATTTCATCTGCAACCTCTAACTAGCAGGAGATCTACATACAGCAGGGCAAAACAGAAGAGGAGGAAAGAGTGATTCTGTCTTTTGCAGCTTGTCTCTACTATGCACACCACGCCAGCACCTCAAAAAGCAAAACCCCTGAAAGTCAAACCTCCTCATTCAAGTATACAGGCTCACAAGCACATTAAACAACAGTAAGCTCTGTCTTTTGATCACAGGTCACCACAAAGTGCCTATAAGCTTCTCCTTTTGTAGTCGATCCTGATATTCCATTCTTTAAACTTTTCAAAGCTTTCTCAAAAATTGCCAGCCAGAAACAAAACCAGAGGAAAGCGCAGAGTCTTCTTTTAACCAGGAAAATCCTGCTGTCCTTTGTTATATGCATACTTAAAAACAGTGCTGATTCTTTTGCTCAGTTGCAGGTATTACCCAGCGTACAGAAATATGTTCCACATTTTTCATTAATGTAAATTATATAGCAGCAAATTTTCCCACTAGGTACAGGCATTTGATCTTACTTGCAGGAATGCACACATAAAGACAGCTTCATCAGTTCAAGTGCACTTCTAGAAAGACCTGAGCTCGTGTCCTCAAACATCACTGAAAAGAGCAGACAAATAATAGCATGATTGCAGAGGTTATCCAATTTGAACGCAATGGGTATGTCACCCGGCATCACTTATATAAAGCACAGGAAGCATTTATTTCCCACAAACCTGTTTTCAAAATGTGCCTGTGGCACAAGATTAAAAGAAAAAAAAAAATCAGAGTAAGAACTCAATAAGGCATGAGAAATGGTACTAAGAAGTTAAACAGAAAGGGAGATTTTGTGTGATTCAGACAACATTTTATTATTTTTTTAACCAAGATCCTATTCATTATTTGCCACAGAGGTGTAAGGAGTACAGCTTTCACAGAAATTGTTTCCAATTTCCTGTCTTCTCTTCCAAAGGAGATGCCAACGTTTTATGTCAAGAAAGCAACCAAGCTTTTTGTTTCACTGAAAGAAAGTTGTAGATAAAATGGAGCACAGTGAGAATCAGAGAAACAGCTATTTCCAGTTCTAGCACTGAGAGTGCCAGTGCAATCCTACTGTCCTCTTTCCATACTCTCAAAGAAAGCCTCTTGATCACAGTCATTTCAAGCAGGGAGCTGAAAATAAGCAAAGAAATCCAGGATATTTAAGAAGAAAAGAGTAGGTTATAGTAAAGCCACAGAAATGTTTCAGCCAGTCTTTTGCTATCAAGCAGTAATGATATTTCCTCATCTCTGAGTGGTAGTGCAACTCTCTGTAACAAGTGGTACAATACAGAACAAGCAGCCAGTGTGTGCCAGATCAAGAAATACCTCCAGAGCTGACATTCATACACAGAAGATGAGGCAGTGCTCACTTGGGTGACACACACCAGCCTCCAAGAATTTAAGCTGATGTTTGTTCATCAAACAATTTGAATAATGCTTCTTTAGACTTGTAGATTGCTTCTCAAAAAGGAGTTGCCATATCCTTTTTTTCCATTTTCACACAAGAAGTGAAAGAGCAATTTAATATCTGATTTCAACTATTTTCTTAGTTTAGTTACAGCAAGCAAATAGATAGCATCCTAAATTATCCAAACCTTTATCATTGCTTTGTAAGGAAAAACTTTTTCAAGCTATCCCAGTTCATCCATCATCTTTATATTTCTGAAGAAATACTGGGATTTTGGGGGGCTCTTTTTTACCTCTTGTTTCTTTCCCTTAGAATGAACAACAGCCTAAAAACAAACATGCCAGCAAACAAGCATTTCCACAACTATCAACACAGAATGAAAATATCACATTTCTATAGAGAGATACTGAAAAATTGTCTGTTTATCTGTATACACAGCAATATAATTAACAAAAGACAACATACCTGACAAGATGATTACCCTGTTTTGGTTTCACATGCCTCCTGGAACTTACACCTTTAAAAGATGTCTTTGAATCACCATCAAATGCTGAAGTAGCTGTCCTTTCTCATTTCTAGAGAAGAACTTCTAGCTGAAAGAATAATAATTAAAAAAAAAAAGATAAAAATCTTGATTAAAAAAAATGAATTCTGGAAACTTTGTGTCCTTATGGCTATTTTAATAATTTATCTGGAGAGACAATGATCTCCTTGCATGTGTGTTAATTACTGGAAAGAACATTAAGTCAGTATAAAATAAATTTGTATGGTAGGAATCCACACCCTTTGTATGCTTTCAAGCCTACTGAAATAGAAGGGAAAAATGTCTTATAAACAACTGAGTAGTGCAAGGCCACAACGTTGAAAGTGCAGATAGAAAACATTGCTTGTTTCCATTAGAATTAGCATTGTCTTTAAGCTTCAAAATTATCATTACCTATATTATTTCCAACTATAAAATGGAAAGCTGTAGGGTTTTTACAGGAAACTAAAAGTGTTGCAGAAATTTAAATGTCCTTAAGCTCATGTAGGGGTTTCAAAAAGTCCTTGATTTGAAGTGGTTCTTTCATACTAGCTAATTAAACTACCTGTTCTCAAGGTTTAGCTAATTACTAGCCATGTACTAATTTTTTGTGCAGCTCAGATAACTTTGGAGGTTGTTGAATTTAGTCCAACTTCCCTCTCTTGAGAAGTCTGAAAGAAGAACTGAAATTAGAACTTAATTTTGCTAAGTATGAGCATCAAAGTGAAACTTTGAATTTACACACGTATCAACTGAAAATAATTAGGACCTCTACTAGAACTGTATAGGGCAATAAAGGATGAAAAAGTAAAAACAAAAATAAAAAATAAATGAAAAACAAAGTAACAACTGTAGAACAAACAGAAAATAATTAGGACCTCTACTAGAACTGTATAGGACAATAAAGGATGAAAAAGTAAAAATAAAAATAAAAAATAAATGAAAAACAAAGTAACAACTGTAGAACAAACAGGAAGAAAATCACTGTAGGCCCAGTAAGGAACACATTAAATGATGTGAAATTCCTCTACACCCATGGATCATAACCCACCATCACTACCTTTGTTTCCTATGCACAGCTGCAGTGAGCTCCTGCAGTTCTTCCTGCTCCCTTGCTACAGCAGCCCAGCACACGGCTCCTTCTTTCACATCTGAGTTATGGACAGGACAGGAGCCAGAACATGGCACCCTCAGTGCCAGAGGTGCTTTTTGCTTGGGTAGCCAAGCAGAGCAGGTACTCTCTGAGCCACAGTGCAGCATTTCTGTCATAGGGGATGTGAAATGCAAGTCACCAAGGTGACTTTTAACCATGTGTATAGGAACATGGTTCTCCCGAACCTGTTGCCTGAATGCAAAGATCTATCGCAAATGGAGAGGTGGAGAGACTGATACAGAAAAACTGTACATTTTGTTGTCATGAGGAAAGACAGCTTTAGAGAGGAAAATTATCAAGTTCCTCACATTTTTCAGTCTTATAATACATTTTTGTCTACTTTCAGCTATCAGTTCATTATTTCAGTTCCAGTACTACCTGCCATGTTATTCAAGTACCACACAGTAAATTCGTGCTGGGTAGTTTCTCTGTACTCTGTTATTCATATTTCCTAAGGAGACAGCACAGTTCTTGCAAGAACAGGTATTTAATTCACAGCCCTGCCATGGGCTCCCTGCCTGACCACAGACAAGCCACTTAACCTTTCAGTGTTGTGGTTTTCTCAGCTCTAAAAAGGGAAGAGTAACGATGCATTTTTTGCTTTTCATTCATTTTGTCTGCTTAGACTGTATGCTCTTTAGGGTGGAGGTTATCTGCATGAAGTTATAGTACTGCAGTATTTATCAGTATAAAGATATCAATCGCCCACATAAAACAGTTCAGTATTTATTCTTTTTATGTGAATTGAAGTTCATCACTATCAGAGGGAGCACAAAAAGTTCAAACGCTTTTAAAAAGCAAGCAAATTGCTTCATATTGCCTGTATTTATAGATACTGTGCTGTCAGCCTCTGAAGTTAAAGCAGCCTTGCACATGTACCCTTGGTTTCTGACAGCTGGGAATCCTGCAGCTGGAAAAGGGATTACAGTCTGCCTTGCCACAGAGCTCCCCAGCTTTCTTGTTCAGCACATAGTTACTGCAGTTTTAATGTAGATTTACCACTATTTTGTTCCTACTTGTTACAGTGGTGATAATATGCATAGTGTCCAAGACACACAATATTCCCTTTTTCAGCCCAAAATGGGTAATAATATTATCATTTATACTGTTAGATTGCTAACTTGTTAATCTAGCCAGCTACTTCTGTATGGCAAAGAAAAATACAAAGCATGCTTGCAGAGATTCCTAATTCTGTATTAAGAAAAATCTAGAAACAAGCTACATCTTACATTGATACTACATCTTCAGTAAGATAATTTATGATACTTTTTTGAGGGTGAATAAAATGGACACATATTGAGACATGGCATGGAAGACAGAAGAATTCCCTGATAACCTTGTGGCAAAGGAAGTGTACTGGTTTCTATACCATCAATGATATAGTTTGCCCTACAGGCTTTATTTACTTAAGATGTCATAGATAGTGTAGTTTTGTTCATCACTGGAAAGCCCCCTCCCTCCATTTAATGGAATTCAGCAAGGCTGATTCACTCTTTCTAGTAAATTAACACAAAGATCCTGTGGAAAGCAAGGGGAGAAAATGAGTGTGGAGGCTGTGATGAAGAAAGGAATTTCCTCAAACCACCTACACTATTACTAATGTGCTTCCAAAGACTATAATGTGTTTGACAAAAGCACTACTAATTTGCTACGTCACTGCTACAAAAACTTTTTTTTGCCTATTCTTAGGGCGTCTGGGACCTTCTTAACGTTGAAGTTTAAAAAAAAAAGATTTCAGAATATCCTGAGATATTTTCCTGATTATTATTATTATTTTTTTTAACCTGCATGTTCAGATGTACTCAAAATACAAATTTACTGGTACAATCTGAAATCTGTGTCTAAAGTTGTGTCTTACATTTGTAGAAAAAACAAAGTTCCAAATCACAGTTTAGATTTATCTTTATACTGCTGATGGCACAGGCATGTTAGGTGCCTTTTTGTCAGACTGCCCTTCTGCTGCCATCTGTCGCATGACAACAAAATGTAACAGTGTTAGTGGGAAGGTTCGATTTTTACTGCCATGCCACCAACATCTGCCTCTGACATTGTAGGTCAACATAATGAAATAGAAGGCAGTACTTTGGGAACATCCCTCATATGTATGCATATATTTATATATGTATATAACCACATAGTGTGATGGTTTTATATACTAATTATAGCAGAGGTTTGCTACCTGCTAAAAAGCTGAAAAAACAAACATTTTGTAGAGTGAGTACATGCACGCATTCACACATTATGTATTTCCACCACAAAAATGCATTACTCAGTATTGCAGATGATGTTAGCCCGATGTCCTGCCTTTGTGATATATCCTAGAAGCTGTAGACATAACAGAAAGATCCTTTTCTGTTAACTGGGAAAATGAATAAGCCATCAGTTTTCTTCTCAATGAAATAGCATCATTAATGTCATGTTACTTCAGGCATAATTCCTAAAGAAACCCTTGTGGTTCACATGCACCAGAACCACAACCAAGGCCATTTGCTATCAAAACAAAACAAGAACAAGAACAAACATAAGGCATACACATATTTCTGAATATTTTATTGAAACCACAAATTATCAAAGGAAAACTACTTGAGCAGTAAGAGAAAAGCTGTTCATTTAGTAAACAACTGTAGATGGTAAAATGTAATTATCACAAAAGCAAACTTTGCTAAGGGGATAACTGTGAAAGCTGTTACAATAAAAGGTCTCTTTATATTCCTATATTAGCAGCATGAGATCTCTCTGGAGAAAACAATTCTTAATAAAACCACACATGCCGAAGACCTTCTCAGTCCTTGCTCTCCACTGCATCTTTGCTTATAAAATAAATTAAGTTCATTTGTTTGCAGTAATGACCACATGCGGAAAATGAACAAAAGACTTTCTCAGTATTTCTTGGCAAAATAATGTAATCAAATTTTAGATACTAAATCACTCTTGACTCACAGGATGAATGACTAATCTGAGCTCCAATTTTAGTTTCAAGTTTTCACTGATAATTCTCTAAACTCATTTTTTGGAACTAATCAAGAGGAAAAGTTAAAACCAGGTTTCTTTTGAGATCAGTTTTCTAATCTTAAAAGTATGGTATAATCTTAAGTATGGTATAATTAGATAAAGGCGACAACAGACTCTAATAGCAACCATACACATACAGTTTCTTGTTATATTGTCCCTTTAGAGTCATATTCTAAGAAGTATATTCAATACTTCAAATAACATAAGTGTTACATTTTAACAGGGAAAATTAGTCTTCAAATTCTATTTTTAATATATTTTTAATTATTGTTAATTTAATGATGCTCACCTCCAGCTTTGACATACCACTTTCTAAACTAATTTCGAAAGACGCTAATTGGCTTTTTTACTCCTTGGTCTTCAAAAATATATAATATGTAAAATTTCATCCAATAAAGAGATGAATGGTGAACAAAAATCCCCATCTAGGGTGCTCTTGGCTTCTGTCCTTTGCCTTAGAATGAAGGTCTTTTGAAAACTGTGAGGAAACTCACACATATGTGAAGGAACAGAACTACAGATCGCAAAAAGACAAAAAAAAAAAAAAAAAAACAGTTGGTAAGAAACATTAAAGACACTTGTTTGTTTTTAGCTTGCCCAAAAGAATCAAAGTACAATATTTGAGGACTAGGATGTTTGGAATAACAAGAAGTAATCTGTACTTCCACTTCCTCACTTCCCAGGGGAATAATTCTGTAAATCCCTGCCATGCATGTCAAAGCCCAGTCAGCTTTTTGAAGGTCTAAAAGGTCTTTTGAGAAAGACTGGTTATCTTTTCATCGTTTAGTCTGTCCTTTCGTGAACATACAGCCTGATGCTCTGAACATTCATTCATTGGTTTCCCAGTCCCAAAGGACCAGAAGCTCTCTGAACCAAGAAATCAGTGATGTTGCCTGTGTAGTTTATTTAAAGACCAATCTTCTCTTGGTGAGTGACCTTAGTTCAGCACAAATGTTTGATTAATAATTCTGATGACATTGTTACACATTTTTGTACTTGATTCTACTGTACTTTTTCAGGCAGAGCTCACACTGAAATCAAAAGGAATTACACTCTGGTAAAGACAGTTGTTTTCAAAGTAGCACGTGCCTTCTTGCATGCAGATTAGTAGTTTGTTTGTGATATCTTAATCACCTCTCTCCATATGATTAAGGAGCATCCGTTGTCTTATGTTTCAGGGCTACACCATCCCATTGATTTTTAAGCAAACTCCTCATTGATTTCAGTAGGAAGTTCTGCCTTGAAAAGAAAAAAGAAAAAAAAAAAAAAGAAGAAAGAAAAAAAGAAAAAATCAATGATATATTATGTCTCTTAGAAGGTAAACAGTATAAGAGAAATCATTTGAAGATGTTTCAGGAATTACAAAGGGAGTTTGTTTCAAAACATGAGGAAATAAAACTGGTGCATTGTCTGAATATTCTTATTGATCCGTAAGAACAGAGAATTTGTAAAGAACACATACTCAGTGTTCATACCTGTCTCAGGAAAAAATACATTCAATCTACAAAAATTATGGTGCTAACCATGTCCTGAGCATGACTATAAAAACAGCTGCTTGATGATGAGCTCTGCAAGAGAAAAAACTGACTGTAGTTTCCTTCAGATAAGTTATTTCTCAGCTAGACTTAAACAAACAAATGTCTTTCTTCTAACCTACAACCACTGAACCACTGGAATTTAAACTTGGTTGTTTTTCTGTTTGTTTGTTTGTTTGTTTTTTTGTTGTTGTTGTTTTAATTTAATAGATTAAAAAGATCGCCACTGTACAAAAATTTAAGTCCAGAACACATTTATTCTACCAAAATTATGAAAGTAAATATACAAAATACAGAGAAAATATTCTGCTTGTATCATTACAAGACTTTTCTGGAGGAAATTAAAAAAAAAAAAATAACAAAAAGAACAGAAAAAAATATATAAAAAAATCCAGTGATTCACTGAAAAGTTCTCACAAGGTCTTCTGCAATTTCGTCTCTTCCTGGACCCTTGAGAGAGCAGTGAGACTCTGGAAGAAGCTGTTTCTGTTCTACAACAGCATCTCCAATGCTTTCTCTCTAAACACCCAACAAAACTTCATGGCACATTAGTCTGTCAAAAAAATCTCTGAAAAAAAAATATCTCCTTCATTCCTCGTTCGTGTAGTGCTTAGCTTCACTACAAAATAGCTGTCCTCATCAGGTTATTCTTCATTCCAGTGTAGGTAATTTATTGTGATCACTTGTCCTCTAAAACTATCAGAGCCAAATGGATGATAACTATCTATACTACCCAGGAATAGCATAGTTGTACCTAAGCAAGCACACAGAATGAGGAGAAGCAGCTTGAGTTCACCTGCAGCCAGCCATGCATGCTGTATCAAATAGCAAGCATGTCTTGATACCTGCTTCCTCCATTTGCTGCTATTTCTGTTAGAACAAAGAGCAAAAATAGGGCTGTAGTTGAGCAATAAGCAAGTCCTTTTCTCAGTCTACAGCATGAACAAACACATTTAATCCCTTGCATATAGACTGAGGTCACAGCTGTCAAAATACAGCTGTATCTGTAAAGCTGAAAATTTCAATTGCTACTGTCCAAAACAAAGAAATAAGTTCTCTAGATGAGACTGTAATAGACACACTCTCTGTATATTTACATAGGTAGGTCTCTAACATATGCTCAGCAGTAGGTTACGTGTTACCACTGACGATGTCAAACAAAATTTCTCCACTTCCCCTTCTTTATTTGTGTTTGGATAGAAGATATTTGATCTTCCTTCCTTAGGAAGATCTTCCTTCCTTATGAAGATCAAATTCACATTCAAATTACAGCAAAAGGAAACTCTTTTGGTATGGTAGTAGCAGTCAGAACCAGGAAGGAAGAAAAGATTTATCTTTCTACAGAATTTCCTAATTATCCTTCACCTCTGTGCTTGTAGCAGAAAGTTACAGAAATTTAAAAACTGTGCAAAATAAAATTTTAAATAATATATAAATATTTATAACGTATTTAAATATATATAAATATATAAAGCTATTAGTTATTTTGTCAACAATTCAACAAATAAATTAAGATATATATATATATATATATTTAATGTATTAACATAGAGGAACAATAAATGAACATAAATAAATGGCCAACTGGTTAAAAAGAAAGATCTGTGCAATCAACTCCACCCTATGCAAATATTTGAATACACTTGCGATCATTTTTCTCCCCGTCCCAAGGGAGAAATCATTGCTTACAATATCAAACTTTCTCTCCCTTCTAGCCAGCTGCTCTGACTCTCCTAGCTGCCAAACATGAGGCAGTCCCCACACACACATTCACAACTTCCATGGGCCAGCTTTTGTAAGAAAGAATACGAGCTCCAAAATGGGAGAGAGGCAGAAACTACTTTGCTAACACAATGGCGGTAAAGCTACCTGAACAGACCTTTCTTCAAATGCTATGTACTGACTATTCAAGGGGAAAAATAAAAATGAGATGTTATTTTGTCTCAAAGTGAGGTTGAAAATACAGTACCATCTCCTATAAAACTCTCAAGGGGATTTTCAGCTTGCAGTCTTAGCACACGTTCATGATAGATGAATAATCAGTGGCTCCCAAGGTCTGTACAAATCCATGGACACGCTACTCCAGCGCTTCTAAAAAAAATAAAAAATAAAAAATAAAAAAAGAAAGTCTTATAATGGACCTTTTGACTGATCTTTTAACGACAGATATACATAACAGATTATAACAGTTCCTAAAATGCAGGTTAGTCAGACAAGTAAAGGGAATACACATAATACATATTTTAAGACTTTCATATCAGTTTTGCATTTACCTGAGAAATTCAAATGGTTCCTACAGAGCAATTACGGCCATCTAGAAACATAGCACAGTCTGGGACAACGCTACGCTAAGAAAAAATGTAAATATTCAGAGCACTGTCCACACCACAAGAACCTAATTCAGAATTCAGGTTGAAGCTGTGTCCTGAATGAATTGCATTGGGAGATTGGCCTTTCCTGCTGGTCAGAGACCAGCTGGAAGAAAATCATAGCATTTCATCCTAGGGGAAGAGGAAATTTTATATGTATTTGTTATTCAAAACAGAGTTCCTCTGAAACTATTGCTGTAAAGTGACCCCTTGAAATTCTTTAAATTTCAAATGCATCTCCTTTCTTGAGTAGTAACTTAGTACTTAATAAGAGGGAGAAAATAGTGATTCTATTTTTAAAAACACTTATGGTATAGGTGGGGAATTTCAAAGCACTCTATATTTTTCTACTATTACCTAGAGTGCAAATGTCACAGAATAATTCTGCTGTTATTTTCCCACATTATTTCTTGAGTTAAAAGACCTGACTGCTATACAGTCCAGGGTTGCTGATTTCCATTGCATTTCCTCTACTTTCAAGTTTACATAATTTATTCTGTTTTGTTTGCCACATTCATACTCAGCTGCTGTCTTCTTAAGTATTTAAGGAATATAAGTAACATTTAGGCTTACTTTATACTAAAAACAATGCAGTATGGCAGAAAAAAAGACTTCATGTTGTCAAAAAAACTGAAAATCAATCCTTTTTCTTATTTCATTTCAGTTTGGCTCTAAGCTACAGTACCCTGTCATATATTCTATTGTACTGTTTGCATTTGAAAATCAGAGAAGTATTATCAAATGTCTCTGTAGTCACACAAGATGATCTAACTGAAAGAGAGATCATGTAAGCTATTGTTAGAAGCAAAGGACAGGTTAGCTGAGCATGATAAAACAAATGAACAAGCGAGGCAGCAAATGAATCAGAAGAATTACTCCATCATGGAGTGTCTGTCACTGAACTAAGGTTACATAGCAACAACAAAACTGTCTTCAGATAATCCACCTTGCTAACATCATTGATCCTTCAGTTCAAAAAGATGCTGCTCTTTGGGGACTATCTATAAATGGTGGTGTTTAGAGCATCAAAACAGTTTTCTTCAGAAAGGAAAGCTCATGTGGATTAAACAATTCCAAGACCTTCTCAAAAGACCTTTTGGCTTGTTAAGGAGCTGGATGGTATTTGCTGTGCAGTACAGGGATTTGAAAAGGAATCTCTCTTGAGACTGACAAAACAGGAGCTTTTGACTGATGATAAACCTGGCTGTGGCCTGGCACTTAGGTACAGGAAAGAATAAGGAATCTTTGCAATGCAGAAAGTTAGTTGGCACCAAAGACAGATAAAACGGCGAAGAGATTCTTGCAACAAGAAAGAGACCACATAGTATGAGGCCACATTTCTAAAGGAGCGGTGGCAGTTCTCCTGCTCTCATAAAGGCTCTGTCCATTTAAAAACAAGTTCTGGCTGAAAAAAGAGATCGTGTTTACTCTGCTCCAGCTTCTCTAATTCATGATGGGCATTACTCGAATTTGAAAGTGTGTTAGCCTTTTTTTAGTTACAGTTTAAACAAAGTTTTATTTTGATTTCAGTATCTCTGGAATAGAAAAATCTACACAAAACAATTCACTCCCAAAGAAAATTAGACACAGAGTGGAAAGTTCATTGGAACCTTTCTTCGAAAAGGGTGATCCTCTAAGAGTTGTATGTTTGCCTTTGATACATGTGCAACGAATAATAAGCAAAGCTTACCATTTCTTGGATCTCACATAAGAATACCTCTGATTTTTCTAAAAGACAGTTTGGTATTGTAGAAATAGAAATCTTGATTTTTTTAGTTGTTTTTTGTTACAAGAGTGGGGGAAGGATTTTCAGTCAGTTTCTCTGGATTGCAAATAGCACAGAAGAGAAAGTTGAGATCTGTTGGCTGATTTATACCAATGTCTATTACTTGCTTTAATTTCTGTTTAGTTGATAATTAGAAGAAAACACATTCAAGTCTTATCCACAATGTCTATAGGTAAAGACTAACATAAAACATATATCAATTACTTATAACAGATGGAAAAAAATCTGATTTTCCATATAGACTCCTATACTATAAATCAAATGAATTATTAATAGTTACATTCCTCTTCCCTGCCTGTTCAATGTCTAACCATTACTGTGCATATACACAGAGATGGAAATGGAGATAGATGGTATAAACATCGTATGGAGGGCATTTATTTTTATTTTTAATTAGTATGTCCATCAGTGAACAGGACCAAAGGAAAATTATTTTTATAGCAGCCTTCTAGTTCAAGATTTAATGGAGGGAGAGGAGCAGAAAAACTATTTTTCTTCGGAAGGAAAGAAATGTTCACCTGGGACGGTCATGTTTCCTAACACAAACAAGCAATAAGCATTCAGATTTTATTATGGCATAATATCACTTTTAATAGGAATGGATTGCATTTTAAGTCTGCAATACTGCTGATGGGATTAGCCTCTTCTTTCAAAACAAATTCTAAAACAAGTGAAGAAAGTGGCATATTTTCAAATGTTAGCTATTTCATAAAAGAAAAGCTGCACTGAATATCTGTGGCAAGAATAACTTTTCACATACAGCATCACAAAGCCCCTTGGGACACTGATTCCATTATATTTTATTGTTCCTGAGTTCAGTGAAATTCTTTACAGAAATCATTTTAGTAATCAAGCTAACAGCAATTCTGAAAATGTTGCAGTAATCTGTATTCTTTATTAAGCATATATTTGCTGACTAAACAAATGACTCTTGTTTACTTCCATGAGATAATAGTTCTGATGTTATATTTTCCTGCAAGTCTAATACGTGATTTGCTGTCACATAGAAAGAAGAATTTTAGTAATGAACATGATCCAACTGCAGAACCCAAACTTATTTTTGTAAAACTCACCTGCTCACACCAATAAAATGGTACTATTCTGCTGCTCTGTATTAAAAAGACTGAGTATTTAAGTCTATCATCATGCATTTCATTATGTCTGCCAAATGCAAATGACTTTCAACCTTTTCACAGCAGTAAAGATTTATTGTACAGTTTAAAGAATGATTGTGCCTTTCTTCTTATACAAACAGGATTTGTTTTCATGAGTACATTCCCAGCAATTTAGTAACTATAATTCATTGAGCATGATATACTTCTGTAAATATTTGTTAAGGAATTTGAGTAAAAGACCTGGCATATCCACATTGATTTATCGAGAGAAACTTGCAGGAATTCTGCCACGAATCACAGTATGGTTAATGTTGTCACTAGTGGGATAATTACTCAGTTATCAATACCACACAATGTAGAGATTAATACAGTCTGCAATTCATCTTAGAAATATTCCTCTTAGAAATAAGATATACTTTTTATGACAGGACATAGGATGAGGGGTATGGTAGAAGGTAATCTTTATGAGTACATTTTCCACCTCAGCATTTGATGTTTATACATCACAATAAGTAGGTTATAGAATTAATAAGCTTAGTGTAAACATATGAATATGGCCTATCATATGTAGATTAGGAAGGAAATGAAAGTTCCTGTTCAACCAAGTTCAGCATACATAAAAGTATTTGTAGGACTTTGGCCTGAAATGTTTATTTCCACATTTAAGTGAAAAATTGTGTGTACTATTAAGGCAACAAAACTTCCCCCAAAACCCCGAAAATACCACAGTGCTATAATCAGTTCTTCTGCTCAATACCTTCTGTTCCTTGTTCTCCCACACGCCATTATGGTGGCAAGCATCACAATGCTTCAGTTGCAGCTTCTTCCATCCATCACCTCACCCTCACTGCCAACCAACTGGATAGATGAATAAAAACTCAAGTACAAAATGGCTACTTATTACCAAACACTGACACAGGTGTTCCTCAGTTACTACTTGGGTGAGTGAGTAGTAATCCATGATGATATAACAATGTGATGCTGATCTAACATGTTCAGTATTTCCACTTGTAATTGCCCAAAATGTTACTAAGCCTTTAGTAATTCTTCAAAAAGGAAATTCTTTTGGTATTAAAATATAGCCCAGAACTAGAGTGTATAATTGTCTAATCTTCTGAACTACACCTTTTATTTTTTGTCGGCCTCAACTCAGAACCATATGTGAAGTCCTATACAAGCAGTCTTTTGAAATGAATAAGGTTGTGCCTCTCTTGAAAAATAATCATTTTGACATAAAGGTCTCTGACTAGATTTGAAGCAGTAATATTAAGTAATATGGAGGTATATGAGTAATATGGAGAAATACCTGGAGGTACTTCTACTTGTCAACAGCCTGTCAAAGTTGTTAATCCACTTCTTTTCCTGGATCATAAAATCATACAATTGCTCAGGTATGAAAAGGTCTTTGAGATCATCAAGTCCAATGGCAACCTAACCATACTACCCTAAATCTAACAACCCACCACTAAGTCATGACCCTGAGCACCACATCCAGATGGTTTTTAAAAATTCAGGGATGATGACTCAACTAGAAGAGCTAAGAACACAGTTTGCAAGCCTAGAGGACAGACTGAGCAATGTGATCTTAATTACTCTGAAACTTCTAAAAGATGTCATCATGGGAATTATTTGAAGTTAATTGCACAAAAGAAAGAGGAATTGGGCAGTAAAAGTGAGTTAGACCAACATTTCAGCACCAGGAAGACTACAATTACTAAGTATGGTTTGGGAAAAATCTGTTTTTTTAATATCAACTTTCTAGAATTGTTGTGGCAAAATTCCACTTGAAAATAAATCTGATCACCCACTTATAATCCAGCTCACTAATAGGAGGGCTGTGGACTCAGAAGGCATACAGTTTTAATACATAAGAGTTAGGTACATTGACAGTTAAGTCAATAATTACTTCCCTAAGTGGTTCTCCTGGCTTCAGTTTAATTTTTCCAAAATTCCTTCAGCTCTTTTTTTTTTTTTTTTTTTGGCTATAATGAGGTGCCTGGGGCAAAAACATATTGCTTAGTTTGAAAAGCAAATGGCAGCATAGATCTGTCTGGTTTTCAGGAGGATCCAGGAGGTTTGGGTCATCAAAAAGTAACCTGGCCTATTTCCACTAAAATGAAGGATAAGGCAAAACCTCTTTCAGGTTTTCATCCTCTCTGGTGGATCATTCACATTTGGTATCCTTCTGGAAAGACCTGCAGTTACTCCGGGTCCTGAGCAACACCCAAAACTGGCCACATTTAGAGGCACAGAACGACCCTGCAGACACGCTCCACATCCTTTCTTGTGCTCTGCCTTTTGACTGCAGATAAAACCATCAGTTGGCAGGGGATATTCTGAGTCCTCAGCTCACCGGTAGGAAACAAATTCTCCTTCCACTGAGAGGAAAGCTTTCATGTATTGGTAGAAACCTGATTTTCAGAGAGTTTAAGTTTCTACTGGTGTAACTGTACTACCAGTTAGTGTACCTCTGAGAAGATCAGTCAGTAAAGCTTTCTGGGAACCCCACAGCCACCTCTGCCAATGAGATCTGAAGCAGAGACTTCAAGATATGCTTCTGATATAATCTAGCCAGAACATAAAACTGTCGATAAATGGTACACAGTTAACATGTGGAACTGTGCAATGATAAGGAAAATATAGATTTCTTGAACAAATGACAATGACAAATCTTGGACAAAAAACAATGAACTTGCAAAATAGTGAACAGTAGGCTTTCTCCATGGATTTACAATCTTTTAACCTAAATTCCATTACAATTTTTAGAAGAAAAACCGATATAACTCACTGTCTCTATGAAGCCATCTTTTACTGGATCAGACTGCAATAATTACCAGGTACACTACGCTTGAGTAGCAATTATAGGAATAGAAATTCAGGCTATTAAGGGAAATGCTCACAATAGAGAATTCCACAAGAGAGCACTAATTGTATGTCCAGCCACCTTCATTATGTTCCAGCTTTAACTTGAAAGTGATATTCTTTCCTGGAATTAATATTTTTCTTTCTTTTTGCTAATGAAAGATACTCTTTTGCTGTCATGCATTTCTTTCTGTACTTGATATATGAAGTATGCTTTACACAGTGAAATTAAACAGGCAAATATAAAATACACATTTTGACAATGAGATATACAAAAGTTTTGAATAATCTCTCTTTTAGATAAAAGGATTCTAGGACAAAATGAACTCGAGTGAAAAATTCTGAACACTATACCTTGTTAAAATGAAAAATTTTACATGCTGTTTGAAAGTGGACATAAATACATGTAATCAATTTTTCCCCTTGTGCTATTTGAGACACTCTTCTTCTGGCTATTCAAATTATTGTTCTATTTTTGTATTACTATCTACCTGGAATTTATAACTGTACAATACTTTTTATAATAAAATAATCTACAGACACTAATAATATAAATACTATTACAACTTGAGATGTGTGTGCACGAGACATCACAAGTCACAAAAGGAAAGGGAAAGGGACAGGGAAAGGAAAGATGAAAATGAATGAAATTTACAAGTTCAGCATCACTTCACAAGGTTTCCTAAGTCTTGTAATTACATCAAAACAAGCTGTGGTAGAGATAAAGCAGCTCATATTAAATTCTGTAATATAAACACTCACCTCAAGTGTGTCTTCTACCCTGCAGTCTCATTCTCATCCTAGAAGCATATTTTTGAAGTTCAGTAATAATTTTCTGGAACAGTACAGAAGCTTACAGAGATCTACTTTAACTCACCATATACTTCCAGAGTAGACAATGTATTATTATTATTGTTATTTAAACAAAAATCATGTTCATAATCAAAAAGACTGTTTTACACTCTGCCCCTAGAGAGTTTGAAGGGTTGACATCAGATTTATGTAATTCCCTATGAATTTACAAATTTCAAAATACTTACAAGTAGGAACAGTTAAGTCCAAGTTAAACAGAGATTTTTGGTTTGTACTACACGTACAATGTGAAAGCTAAAGTGAATTTGTGAAACTATATCTCATATTCTATAAAAATCAGAATCAGAATGTAAGATTTAAAACATACAGGTTAATAATCTTAGCTATAGCTTTTACATTGTAGGCAACAGAACTGGCCAGTAGGTATCAATGCATATTGCCAGATGGAGATTTTTACATATCTGCATAAAAGCACTGGAAAGACATACAGTTCTCCATCCAAGCTGTTCCACACAGTGAATCCAGCATAAACTTTTACTGAGAAAAATATAAGAGGTTGTGAAAATGAGGTGCTTGAATCTCTTAAAGGGAGCCAGAGTTAGTATGGAGACCTGCAGCATGTCAGAGGTGTAAAGTTTCACTCCTAGAAAAATGGGGCATGAAACTCATTTCTTGATCATCAGAAGGACGTTTGGCTAGATTATGATCAGAATGTAAGAGCAGAAGTGTAATTTACTGACAAAATAAGAATCCAAAGTTTTCTAATTTGTTAGTAATGTAACATTATTTCTAGCCCTGCTCCTAGGTATCCACAAATGAAAAATGTAAAACAGTTTTATTTTCAAATTAAAGTAGATTATTCATTATCAAATTATCAAAACACAGATAACATACTGTATTTCATGTATTTCATGACAGATACCTGGATTAGATATTTCCTCATGTAACCATACTAATTCTTCTGGCATATCTCCAGAAATAGAACAAACTGAATCCCATTACTTCAGCAGTTATTCAAAACCATGCAAACTAGATTCTGTCTTCTGAATCCAGAAAGCACAAATGGTGCTACAAAGGTGCATTTGGACAGAACAAGGTTGTATCTTTTAATTTTGGAAAACATAGATTCTAATAGGTATCTCAATAAGTAAATTCTTGTATAATATTCAGATAAATAGCGTGAGGTACCCATCAGTTCAGTGTAATCTGTTTTCTATTTGAGGGAAACAGACTACATACCCTCACAAAATTAAAGTGTTAAAAAAACTTGGCTAATATTCAGAAAGATAGGCTTTGGGAAAAAAAAAAAAAGCAAAACAAACAAACAAACAACAACAATAAAACACAAAATACAACCATAGCCTTAGTTCAGTCAAACACTTCATTATAAAGATATAATAAAATTCAGAATGTGTATGTATTTATGGAAATAGATTGATGGTTAGCAAAACTCTTCTGAACCAAGAAGCTTGACACAACAAAACACTGTGATTTTTCCAACAAGAATGTAATTAGATTGATCAGGAGAGGAGAAAAAAAGGAAGAAGGTAAGTAAAGTGCAATTTCCTAGTAAAGCATTCAAAACAAAGACACTGTTATCATGTATCTATGATTTACATTTTAATACAGGAAATATAGTTCTTAGTTTGCAGCTACTAAATTTAGTTAATTATCACTTCACTATCATAAAAGAACTAAAATGAATGCTTAAAAACTTTTATGCAGACTGATTAACATTAATCTAGTTCAATGAGCTCATAAAGGAAATTCCTACCTTTTCCAACTCAGTTCTGACTGAGCCAATTGGAGAATATCACTCCGAAAACACTGGAGAAAACAGGAATCCCAAGCAGCCATAATCCAATCAAAACTTTCTCTCAAAGTTTCTATATCATGGTTCCACACAAGGTAAAATAATAAGATATCAAAATTTTCTGCTATACTACAGAAAATCAGAAAGGATACTAGGATGATAATATAATACAACAGTCCATGGATTTTTTTTTTTTTTTTTTTTAACTTTTCATAAGGCAGCATTTCTTATACATTTTTCTTACACCACATTCTGTTCCTTTTCTACCTGCCTGTTACAGAGCTTCTGACATAAGTTCCATATTCCTCTGAGACATGTGGTGTTTGTGATGCACCAGCCTTGCCGTGCTGGGCAAACATGGCTCAGTGATGGGACTTCTTCAGACTCAGGATCTCAGCATCCCCTGATTTGGCCTTCTGTTTTCAGATAGGTACTTGTGCTTGGACCATGCCAGTGCTGTCGCTACTCCCATGCTGTTGCAAGGGCCAGAAAAGTAAAGTCAAGGGTTCCCTCTGCTTCTGCTTTGTATCGTCCACATACTTTCTGCCAAAGCTCTACCAGCACTACCTCACTTTCTAACCCCGGCCTATCCACATCAACAAAACCATGATCAAGAGGTCCTCAGCAAAATAAAGAGAGATTTTTCTTCTTTCACACATATGTTGTCATTTAAAAGCCGCTAACTTAAAACTTTAATTTAGGAATACTGTCATAATGGAATTTAGCAGAAACTGCTTTAGAAGAATTTAGCAGTACTGATGGATCCTGAACTAGACCTGTTTCTGAGATGTCTGGACTGCCTAGTTGCATAAAGGAAATAATTACTTATTGCCATTAAAAGGCTTTGCTGACAAAACCTTAAAAATAATATATTGTGTCAGACAAACGTATCAGAGCAGATCTGGTCATACCTGCATACAACGTCCTTATTGAAATATTTTCATATTTTCATATTTGCAATATATGCATTGATTTATTGTTCATTTGTTAATTTTTTTTTAAATTTGTTCCATGTTTGTGTCTTTATTCTTCTTTTCCTACAAAGCCTTAGAAAGCATATTTTGTCTGGTTGCTACATTATGATATAAAAACTGTTGCTGAAGATTTAAAATATATCATTTCATTTATCACAAACACTATCATCCACTGGCAATACCATCCACATTATTGGACTCTGCAGGGCATAGGGCAGATCTTCCTGTTTTTCATCAAATGTTCTGCCAACATGGAGCTGATGGCAACTGGTCTGATGTTGTAGTTCCTGTGACAGCCAGAACCAGTCCCCCAGCAAGAGTTCTCCCCACTACACCTACAAAACATTCCAAGCCTACGATCATAAGCTTAGGGAAAGCTGAAGGACACAATTCTCTGTGAGCAGCCAATACTTTGCAAATTCATTTTCCAGTGAAATTATTCAAGATACATGGCAGAGCTAAGAAGCTTGTCCATCTCAGACCCCACCAAAGATGCAAAGATTGCTTTTCTACCACAAAGAAAGCTAATTCTCTTCCCACCCCATGTCCAAATACCTTTGTAGTTATATTAATAATATATGTAAGCCAGTGTGGCTTAGAGAAGGACTTAGGGTATCGAGTCCTATCATTTATGTTCATAACAAAGCTTCAATCAATGAATAAATGCTCAATTTTCCTTTATCATTAAAAGATAGTGGAATACAGAGACTGAATTACTTTAATCCTGTAGGAATTCTTCCAAGTATGGCTATCTAGCTTATCATACAATGATTTTTAACCCAAAGAACCCTCTTTCCCTGCTGTTTTGGGATTCTTTTTCCTTTGCCAAAAAACAACTCTTGGTAACTGTCAAATTCCTGATGTAACTGAACATATGATACTGCGTGTGACCCAGATACGTAGCTTACTGCTTTGCAAAGCACATTCTCCTGTACTGACAGATAAATCAGTTCCTTGTGGCTGCTTAAAAATAGCATCTAGCTGTTGGAGAAGTTCTCAGCAAGTACAGCTGAAAGAAGAAATTGCACAAGTAATCTACCACACACTTGACAAGCCCAAGGAGAGCCTTATTCATGCTATCGCGAGCCCCACATGCAACCCCACTGGCAAAGCGACAAAGCTGAAAAACCCTCACGGTACAGTGAAGACTGTCAACAGAGTTAATATGATTAGTTCGGGGGATCTATTTGTTTTCCTCACACAGATGTGATGTGCTAATGTGGTTAAACTTAGGCACTCTTGTTAACTAGGTCATCCCTGCTGTAGGCCCTAAGTAGACATAAAAGCCATCAATTCATGCTGACACTGTCAAAGCTAGGCTGTCATTTTTTCTCAGGTGTCTGAGCTTGACCAAGAGGTAACTCAACTACCTGTGCATATCCATAACTTTTAGCCAAGGGTACTTCATCATTATGTCATCTTCCATTATAGACAAGCTCCCAAATTAGACCTGAATGGCAAAAACAAACAAACAAACAAGCTTGTCTAAATAATATTTTTCCACACTTGGAACATTAAAGACCAAACAAAATGCTAGACAGGCAAGAAGAAAAGAATATCCTCCTCCCTAATCTGACTGAATATAGTAGTATTTCCCTACAGATGTTCCCTAAAATGTTTTTCAGATAGGAAATTCTAAAATATAATAATCTAGATAAAATTTGAAAAGAACTACTAGTAGTAGAATTGGCTTCAGAAATGGATCAAGTGAGAGGATCTCAGCTGCAGTCCATTATCTAGTCAATATATTTCATCCATGTTACCTCTAAATTTATTCTTCTCCACTTGATTTTGCTTTCAGGAAACAAGAAGGAAAAAGTACAGGAAAGAAATTGGTAATAATGACTCCCTCACCCTCTTTTCATGCCAAAAATTTGTATTTGGTTATGCATTTTATGCATGAAGGCAGCTCCAAAAGTAATGTCTCTTATTTTCTTATGTTAGCCTGTGATGTCAGAGGCAGATGGTTGTATGGTACCAGAGGTTGAACCTTTCCACCAATATTCCATTATATTTTGTTTCTATGTGACAGATAGCAGAAAGGGGCAGTCTGACAAAAAGGCATCTGACATGGATGTCTCATTGATATGTCATTGAATTCAGAAAAAATAGCACCCACTGACATTCATCGACACTTACTGAATGTTTCTGGAGACTGGAGACTAAACAGTGGATGTGGACACAGTGAGGCAATATGTGGTGCTTTACAGCAGTGGTGACAGCAGTATGAATGGCAAGCCATGTTCTAGACACTCATGCACATTTTTGTAAGTGTGGCACACAGGCAATTGTTCATTGCAAGCAAAAATGCTTAGCTAATGGTGGTAACTACAATGAAAAATAACATTTTTTTGGTAGAGAAAATTCTCAACTACGAGTGTTATTATGTTCTTTTAATCTGTTGTAGTTTCCATGGAAATAAATAGAAGGCACTAATTCAGAACTACCTATATAGATTTCATGTCTTTGAAGGGAACATAAGGCTCATGATAGATGTGTTTGACCTGTACAAATCTCAAGTGAAAAACCCAAGATATGCAAAATAAACATATTTGGAAAGATTAATTTGTCTACTGTAGTAATTAGGCGAGGACAGTCTGTGAGAAGGTAGAGAAGGTAGGCCATTCTCAATACATTCTTAAACACATAGCATGGGTTAGAAGCATATGTACTAAAGGAGAACAATGCTATGTTGATTGATTCTACTGAAAATATCACATTAGACTCAGACTAATTAACCATCTGACTTGACTTGGTTTCTAAACTACAGAATATTTTTCTGCAGCCTCACAGATCTTGAATATTCACATTAATAAGGTCAAGGTGCTCTAAATACAGCAAGATGAAAAAATAATCTTCTAGTTTTGTGATACATGATGTAGACAGGAGATCAAGCTCTGATCAGGATGGCTTACTCTGACCTTACAAGCCTTCTTACACACATCAGAAAATACTGGCATGCCTAGATTTTTATCCAAACTGAATGCTGTCCATGATAAAAACTTTCATATGGCTGTCCAACTATCATGAGCAAGATTTTTAGCTACTTGCCTTTCCAGTCTTTTTTTTTTTTTTTAATAAGAAATGATTAAAACATGAGTTAAAAAAAAATGAAATTCATGTTATCCAATTTACTTCACAAAACAGAAAAAAGAAAAAAAAATATCTCAGTTACAGCATATTCAATTTTACGAAAAATGACAATAGAAGATAAATATTTCTTTTCTTCTAGTTTTCACTGAAAACACCCTTGTTCTTTAATTGCTATGTATATTTTACACTGTGCATTATTTTACTCTGACCAATGAGATCAGTCAGCAGAACTCATTTCCCCATGGGAACTAATTCTAACAGTATATTTTCCAAATCAATTAGATGCGAGCCAACTCTGGTCAGGAAGCCGCAGCGGTGTGAAGTTTGATCCAAACTGAAATGTGCTGTTTCTCATCCAGTTTGTGGCAAGGCCACTCCTGAACACATAGAACAGAACAGAGACTGATCTTCTCCGAGCATGAACGGATGCATGACTGCCTCTGCACAGGGATATGAACTCACTGAAAATGATGCTGAAGCTATACAAAGGCTGAATATTTGTAGCCTCCTTATAAGTCAGTTTTGTTCAACAGGACTGGATCTTTAGATGTCTCTGCAAATACTCCTTTCAGCAGCTCTAGCCTTAAAAATCTCCCTCTCTTCTATCATCTTCATATAACTTTCTTGCTCCAGTAGTTTCCCCGCGTCAATAATCAGTTGGTTTGTGGGAGTCACACAGTAAGCTTCTAATTAAACTGATACTGCTACTGCAACACTGGTGCAAAGGTGGCCTTAGTGGTATCCAAGCAATAAACTAAAAAGGAGGAAGAGTAATTGCTGAAATTAATTGGTGCTTTAAAATGAGAAAGAAGGGGAGGGGGGGGGGGAGGGTTATAAATGTGTACTCACTCCAGCTATTCTGCAAATACCAACTAATGTTACCAGCTAACTTCGACCCTTTTCAGAGCTGCCTCTGAACTCAATAAAAGCAGGTATAGACCCTTTGAATGCATGCAATCACTTTCATGATGAGAATCGTCATCTCCAGTATCATCATTAGGATGATTAATGGGAATAGATCTGTTGCTAACATTGCACTTCATTTGTGGCAGCATCCACAGCACAGTGATGCTTAAGATAACTCCCCTGTTTGGTCACTGCATGATGGGATTTGCCTTTAACTTGCTGTCCTGATTTCAGCTGAGACAGTGCTAATAGCACACTGATGTTTCGGATGTTGCTGAGAAATAGGAGCAGGGCCATTTTGTTTTCCTGTCTTAGTAAATAGTTTTTATCTCAACCCACAGGTTCTATTTTGTTTCCAATTCTCTTCCTCATCCCACTGTGTTGGGACTGAGCAGCCATGTAGTGCTGAGCTGCTGCCAGGTTATACCACAACCCCAGCCATTATAACTAACCAGCAAGCATCAAGTAATAGCTATTTACAGTTCTTTTATACTTGAGAGTCTCAGGAACCTACAAAATATTAACAAAAAGAAAACCTCAAATTTTTATTAGAGGCTATTAAGAATCCCTTCAATAAAACGTTTTGTCACTATTGACTTCAAGTCAACTTCTAGCTTTTAGCTAACATATGCTTCATTGATAAAATTTAGTTTCACTTCTGGAAAGAACAACATTTAATTAATTAAGTCTTACAATATCTTTTTGGAGTTAAAAAGCATTCTCTTTATACTCCAGGTGAAAAAAACAAGGCAAGGAATTTATGTAACTCAATGACTTGTCTGTTATTACTATGCAGCATGACTACAACAGGAACTCACATTGGTCTCATGCTCCATCATTAATTCTCAAAGATTTCTATTCTAGTAACTATTTTCATCCAAACTTAGAGCACTTCAGGAAAGAAGAGAGTATTCAAAAAAAATTTCAGCACACAGACAAAGTGCGCAACTTACTTACAAATCTTAAAGGCTGTGACAAATTAGGCTAATTTTATCTCTGAGATTTGTATCTAATAGAAAATGTAGTAGCCATATCAGTCAGTTTAAAACTAATCTCCTTAGGAAATGATCGTATATTTTATTTTTTCTGCAGCTCTGGAAATACACATTAACTTCACAACTCCGTTGATTGCACAATTTTTTTTTTTTCTTTCCTTTAAATTATTACTTTTAAAGTGCTTTCTTTTTTGGTTACATAAAATTTAAGTTGATGCAGTACATAAAAACCTGCACTATATCAACTGGCAATAAATACGTTTCTCAAGATTTGTTTCTTTACTAGCCATATGTTCTTCCCCAGTTACACTCCAAGGTTTATTGTAATACATCTGGCTAAACAATCTTGGTTTATTTTTCAGTAAAAACATGGATTCTTGCTGACAGCGAAATTTTATTGCAGAACTATTGGAAAGTGATATCTGTTCACTATAACAAGATCCCCTGAATCCGTGCTATCAACCAGAAACCTGTTATGGGCCATTTGTTCTGTCTTTTTACTTCCCCTCTCTCTTAAGCAAGTGTAATTGGAGCAGGAACAAAAAATGTAACATTGAAGGACAGATCTCAGATGGTCAACCTTTAAAAGCATTAGCAGTATACATTGCCTCTTTGGATGCTATCAGTCTGTGCACCTCAATTCCCTCTTATATGAGAAGACTGCCTGTCTTGCATTTCTATTGCATTTTGACAGCTAGAGTTTCCTTTTAGGTTTGTGAAATGAGAATATTCCATGAACCAATACACCTGCTTGCATTAACAAACTGACACACACAGGAAAAAAACAAACAAACAAACAAACAAAAAAAAAAAAAAAAAAAACCCACACACACTAAAAACACAATATATTTGAGCAAGAAATTCTTGTTTACCAACACAAGTCATCCTGAGCTCAGCAAACATAGTCTGGATAGAACTAACTTGAAGTAAGCATCAAATCTTAGAGACACTGGTTCAAATTCTTACACGTGACAAGTTTTATATGAAAGGGATGTATATTCCTTATTGAGCATACTGAAATACATATTTAACTGATCTAAACTACCATCACAGTAAGAGTTGGAAGGCAAAGGAAAAAGTGAGTGAGGTAAGTCAAGGATGGAGGAGCAAGTACATCCACTCACTGTATTTAACGAACTGTAGCAGTACTTAAAAGAGCAGCAGCAGAGATTTAAATAGGAAAGTTCTGTCATAAACAATTTAGCTGCTTAACATCTAACATCAATAAGATAAATTTGCCCCAAGAACCTCTGCAGAGATGATCTTTGCTCTTAATTGGAATAATAAATAGCAGTATGAGTTGGCATCTGGCTTGTGTTGTCTGGGAACAGGAAGAGCAGAACTTTCTCCATCAAAAAACATACAGACAAACAAACAGGGAAACAAACAAACAAACAAAACCAGCAAACCTGCACATCCCTGCTCCCCCCAACACACATACAAGAAGTAAGACCAACAAGGTTTTCAGACCAGGTAAAGCCAGCAGCAATTGAATAAATGAGGAGAAACGGAGTGGCCCACTGGACTGACATTACTTTGTACATACCTGACTAACCACGCTAGGTCAGCTAAGCATTAGTCCTTAATCTGATTCAACAATACACTCAAATGCATTCCTTTTTTTTCTTACATAAATGACAAAGTGAGAGAAACAATAAGATGAAAAAGAAGATGCCAGTGAGCTTATGGAGAATATTCAGGAAGAAATCACATAAGATTTAAATAGCTTCTTAGACCTTAACAATGATTCTTATTGGTTATATTTTTATGCTCCAAGACAAATCTGTCTTAGTATTCATTTTACAACTCCTCTGCCCCACTGGCAGGGCTGATAGGGGTTGAGGTTTAATAATGTTACAGTGACTGGCATTTTTCCTACACAGATATTGTTCTTTTTGACACATTAAGCTATTTTACTTCCCTTGTATCTTTTAAATGCATACGATTACCATAAGAGATAAAAGCTCATTCTTAGACAGTTCATCAGCAAATTCAGAAGTTGCAATCCTTTCCACTCAAAGTGGTTGACAGTTGCACTGGTTGTTATGAAAGTTTAAAATACATCTTTAGAGTGTGCCAAGGAAACAAAACATGAAAAAGTACTACTGGGGAGAAAGTTGCCTGTTTGCCATCATCTACTTATAAGCAGTACTTCAGTGTTTTCCAGACACTTTCCTCCTTTAAGTATTCAAAATATTAACGTGCTGTTACAATGTCAACAAGTAAGCGTGAAAGCTGTCTTCCCTTTTCACACTCGTTTAGAAATAAGAGGAGTTACAGTGATGCCTTCACTCCAGCAAATAAATCAGACATGAGTACATTGGCAGGGGCCCATGAGCTCAGTTCTGAGTGGCCCTCAGATGTCCATCTGACCTTGACAGTCATCCTAAAACAGATCCACAAAGCTGTTTAGGCACTTTCCTCCTAATGGTAAGTATAAAATGGGATTTTATGTTTATGAAATTGCATGAATGGCATGCATTTGTCCAATACCTACCATGCCTGAACTCATCAAGGCCTTCGGTCATGATCTGAATACAAATAAAATAACTGCAGTATATGCTGCAGAAACTTGACTGCTCTTACAGCTTGGGTAATTATAGCCCTCTGTACTTAGCAGCACTTCACCTCACCATATTCTAACTATTCAGCCTTGTCTTCTTTGAGACTTTCTCTTTGTCACTCATTTTGGTCCCCCAGGTTGGCTGCTCTCCACCCACTTAATGTTTCATATAGGAAGGATGGAAGACACTCCAGCAACACGGTGCTTCTTAGATATTTTGGTCAGATGCAAATTACTACAATTCAAAAAAAATCCAGATATTCTGCAAATATCTGCAGTAGTGACTGAGGATGTGTTATACAATGATGATATATGGCATGTATACATACTCATGAAACACATGTATTCATCTGTCAGAGATAACTTTTTCTTCAAAGAAATATAGATGTGACAAGTTGATCATGACAACTCTTGAGTCAAAGAGAAAAACTGAAAATGATAAAGAATAAATTTCTATGTACTTTGTCTCCAAACTTATTGTAGCATAACAGATAAGCATCCCTGTGAGTATAGATACAGAGCCTCTTTGTCTGTAGTTACAGATATTAATCAGACAGACTATTAAAGCAAATTTATGTTGTTCTTGACATGCTTGCATCAGTTTGAATACATAACTGTCATGAGTTGCTTCAGAATCCTAGGACTATTTTCTCCATGTTTAAGGTCAGTATACCAAAGTAAGAACTTATTATGAAGAGTCTCCTTTTTGTCAAATATTTCACATTAGAGGAGATGATGAATCCAGAGTAACACTGATAGATTCCTTAAAGCCTTCAGAAGCATCTAGCATATGGAGCTCAGGACAAAGATCCACATAGAAAAGTGAAAGTAGTGACAAGACCAGAACAGTAATCTTGATACAGCAGGGGTAAAGAACCTCATGCAGATTTTAAAATACCAAAAGACACATCTTCAATTTTGAATAAGAGGAGAGACAATTGATCAACACCCAAAGTTGATCTGGAGAATGATAGCTATCACTTTAAACTGTAATATCTGTAAAGTTTATTGTGCTAGTACCTCCTTACGTATCTGTTCAGCATCAAGCTTCAGCATCATGTTCTGTTGAAATTATTTCAGATGCACTGTGAATACTCTGAATTATAATCATGTGCCATTCAGATAACAGTTTAAGAACACATTTTAAATAAAATTGAAAGCAAGCTTACTTTTTAACTAAGGAAAAAACAACATATCAAGAAAATAGGTTGATATTTGAAACTAAAAGGAGATTCCCAACTATTAACATGATTATGCAAAAAAGCCAAGTTATTTTTTCATAAGATATGAAAAAAACAAAGTGATTCAGGTATCTCCTTGAATTAGTTTTTATACCTGAGAATATAGAACATGTAGAGGTCAAAATGTCACTGACATCCTCATCCCCATTTGTTTAATTTTGCTTGGGAATTTCATGATGAGCTTCTAATTGACTTCAACCTGACATAGCTAAAATGTTAAAGATTTGGCTTAATATATATTTTAGCCTGTACAAATCTGAAAGGTAAATGTACTGTATTATGAGTGTCAGAACAGTCAGACTAAATCCAGAATACCTTCTACACTATAACAAACACAGGATATGCCATTGACCCTTTTCTCTCATGCTTTACTCTGCAGTCAAAGGAGAGCAGCACACTTGAAGATCAGTTTCACCAGATTCAGAATGCTGGCTATTAAAGCAGAGTCACATCCGGGAAATCCACCTTTAAACCAGGATCGATTTATCAATACATATCAATACATACAAAAATATGTATTTTTAAGTCGTAAATATCTACTTACTAGACAAGCCTAGGATGGATCTGATGTTTGACTGTAGTACACCTTAAGCTTCCACTCATTCTAACGCAGGAGAATTTAAGGCACTGGAAACCTGGTTCTTATTCACTCGTTTGGATCTACTTGTTAAGGGAAAATTCCAGTGCATCCCTGCAAATATAACTGGAAAATCAGGCTGATAAATTTTTCCTGTATGAATGCTAACTCATACTAACAGGACAGGAAGCATTGAATTCTTTTGAACTGAATCCTAAATGCTGTTGACTAAATCTGAATTCTGAAGAGGATTGTAAAAGGTGGTAATTTATTTCCAAGTTGCTTAAGAGACCCTTAGTTTCAAAGATTCGAAACAAAATCGCTGGAGTGTTTCTTGCTGATACTGTACACACTCCAGATTATGACACCAAAACAAAACAAAACAAAACAAAACAAAAAAAAAACCTTCATACATATCTATAAGATTTATTAACTCTAAGATTGATCTATGCTCAGACTCAGACAGCTAAAGGCATACCATTCATCCTCCTTAAGCCTTGGAAAACATCTGTGTCTCCATATCTCTTAGCATAGGTAAAGAATTGCCCTCTTCTAAATACTCCCAATTTGTAAAAATAATCTATGAGTTAATTGAATATGTGAAGGAAAGGTATTTGCTCTTTAATAGCAGAATGTTTGTACACAATACAGTGGACATTACTTAGGTAAAACTTAGGTCCAGACAAAGTAACTGTTTCCTCTTATCACAGTGGGAATATCTGAAAGTTCCTCTCTAAAGACAATACCAGTATTATCCAATGGTCCAAGCTTTTCTGAGAAGCGGCCCTTCATCCTCTCCAGCCTTTCAATATAAGTCTATTTCAAAGTCTCAAGGCTTGCAGTCTTACACATTCAAATATTATTTTACACATCAAGAAGTGCTTCGCATGGGAAAAAAAATACACATGGAAAATAATTTGCAGCCTGTCTGCTGTCAACATTCTTTTTTTAACATTAAAAAGAGAAAAGAAAGGTGGCGTGACTTTAATGTCATAACTGTTTGAAACATTCACTTTTCATAGATGGCAAGGTATTGCTGTTAATAATTTTACAGCATGATTAATAACTTACATTAAATTTGACCTAAATGACTAAATCAATGCTCTTTAAAATCAGGGTGATGCCTTGATCTAGCACTGTATGAAGTCACACACTTAATATCATAGTGGTGACTCATCCTCTCCTGAGCAGTGAGGCTGTGTCTACAAAGAGCACTGCGGCAGTATGGTTGAGACACTGAGCTCATTGCTAGCACAGAACACACCTGCATAGAGCTCTTGCATGTCAAAATCATTGCAGCTGTGTTAGAAAGGTATCACACTTTGCTGAACGGATGCACTGCTTCTAGATCTCAAAGGAGAATACCAAATGCTGCTGTAGGGATCTGATGCATTTTTCTGGGGCATGTATTAGGAGACCTAAGTAACACAAATCTGATGTCCACATTTTCACTTAAAAGCCCTGTCTGAGATGGAAAATGACATCACACTAGTATATGACTTGAGGAGTACTAGTAATTAGGAGAGTTTTAAATGAACCAGTTCAAAAAGGATTGCTAAATTTAGCAGCATTTCAGATGGTCATGCTTAATTCAAGGTTAGTCTTTGCTAACACTAAGCATAATCTCATAAGAGATTGTTTTTTTTTTTTTTCAAAAGAAAGGAGCTTACTGCCTTAACAAGTAGTAACTAACCCAAAATATATTCCTAGCAAAAACAAATAAGTGCTTGTATGACTATAGGTCATTTGGCCAAAGCACACTGTAGTCTTCATCCCAGTGTTTACCTCAGCCTAATACTAAAATGCCAGCTTTTACCAAGATTTCTCTTGTGTTATTTACTCTATTATATAAGGTCTATAAAAGCCTTTTTTTCCGCTGTGAGTTTTCTCTCTGTGTGTTCAGTCACAACTAATACTGTCTTTATTTACTCAACCCAAGGGTTGCTCCAGCATTAAGTGATTTTCACTAAAGGGACAGCATTGGGCAGGTTCCACACACTGCCTACTCCTCCAACTCTGTAAGAAATGCAGAAGGCAAAGCCTCTGCAATGGCAAGCAGATAAAAAGCTGCATAAAATTCTGTATAGGGTTGTAGATTTCATGCTATTCACAAGGCATGGAAACTAAACAACAAAAAATTTATTCCAAGTAAGAAAGAATAGAATAAACTAACAAACAAAAAATCCTTTAAATTTTTAGCCCCATTTATTCATTCTATATGTAAAACCATCTGTAGACCTAACACCTGTAAGTCCAGCTTTAGGAGTGCTTTGTGTTCAGCTTTCCAGAATATGACAATGTGCTGTGATTTATATGTAGATTCCATAGCAGTGAAAATCAGGACAAGATGCTGCTATTCAAATGTCTGACAGAGCCAGCCCAGTAATTATAAATAGAATTAGGAAGAGTCATCTACTTCTTCCCATTTATTCTGGGATTTTATTAGGGTATAAAAAATGGTAAGGAAGGTAACAAGCATGGTCTTTTACACTGCAACCTATTTTAAAGATTTTCTTTCAAAACTGACTGCCTGAAAGAACTTATTCTCTTAAAAAACAACTGCATATAGTTAGGACCTGAAGGGGTAGAAAAGTCAAAGCATAAATTATAGAGAAATGAGCTATTTACTACAACGTAGTAATGAGTAGACTGAGATTTCTCAACACTGCTGCTTCATGAACGTATGATGATCCCAAAAGAACAGCCTATATTTTCAAACACCACACAGAGCGAATTTCCAGCAGGGCTACAAAAAGATTGGAAAAAATCACCTTGCAACACAGTTCACTTTATTTTTAAAAGCTCGCCAAGGTCAAAGCCCAAGGAAAGCTTAATTAAAGTCGATGGAAGATGCAGAAGTGAGTCGGAAAGAATAAGGTGGCTAGAAAAATCATTTTTTAAAACATATTAGATTATGTGAAGCCAGAGAGGCTTGACACCATCGATTTCAGAAATGGGTTAAAGATAAGGAACTGAGTATTGTAGGAATTACAATGAGGCAAAGCAGGCTCGGTACATCTGCTACACACATCCGCTTTCTAATTCCAAAAGATAAAATGAAGGCTAAGACTTAAGGGTGCCTAAACCCAGCAGGCTTTCATTAGGAGCTGCGCACTTACCTCCTTAGAATCAAACAAGCAAAAAAAAAAAACCCCCAAAAAAAGAAATATATATGTACAAAAAACACAAACTAGACCATGACAGACCAGTCATTAGGTTTTCAGTCTTTCTTGTTGCTAACTGTTAGTGAAGGTATTATACTGTTAGTGAAGTATAATATAAAATATTTTCCCTCCATAGACCATGCTATCTCAGCATTTTATCCTGTCCCACCCCATTCCTAAGTCCTGCAAAAGATGTAAGTAAAATTATTTCCTGTCCAAGAAAACTAATAAAGTTTCCCAGCAAGGCAGGTTGTTCTGGAGAGAATAGAAAATGAATCAACCCACAAGCTGAACTAGCACTTATTATGCATAAAAATGTTGGCAATACATAACACTTTCATAAAGCCTCTTCTTCTCATCAGTGTGCAGTATTAAAAAAAAAAAAAAAAAAAAAAAAACAACGCAGGTAATACAGAGATATAGAGTTATGTTTAAAACTGTCTTTTTTTACAGCTGCATCTTAAGCTGACTTAGATGAATATCTCATTCATAAAGCCAATGTTCAAAGGTGTGCACCTCTTCAACAGAGAGATTTTCATTACCTGAGTGAAGATTTTGTATCTTAACCTTAAGCCACTCTGCCCCTCTCAGCACTCATCTGCTTGCACATTCTACAGCAGTCAGCAGCAAAGAAAAAGGGGAAAAAAGCAGATTACAAAACAAAAAAAATGGAAATACCTAAAGTGCTGCCTGCCAGCTAGGGTTAGGAAGGCCCACCACAAACTCTGGAAATGAGTTCAAAGGTGCAAAAACATGGAATTTTGGAGCCCATGCATTGCTGATATTTATGGCTGGGTGCATATGAAGAGCTGAGATTGAGAGAGGCTCTCACCGAAGGAACTCCAGAAAAATTCTCAGGAATTTTTCAGATTAAATATGAATAGGACTATTCCTTTGGTCTTCCACACAGCATAACACTAATAGTTTACTTTTGCAAAGCATTTAAAAATGCACTTCAGTATTTCACAAGACAGAGCTAGAGATGCTGGAGGAAGCAGAAGAGCTGTCTGATTCTAACACTTTAACTGTTTTTTACTTTGAGGCAGTGCTGACTACAGGAATATTAGACTTGCAATCAATTTGGCTAGCCCCTCTGTTGTTTTCCAGATGTGCATATTAAATGTTATTTGAAAAAGAAACAGTTTGAATAATGTAGATGTAGTTAAGAGTTATACAGACTTTTAATTACTTTGGGTTTGTTTATTTTGAATGTGGATTATCTAAAGTATTTTAGGTATATCGAAATCTATTACACCTGTTACAATGTCATTTGCCTGCAGGAGACTGCAAGATTTGCTGGATAGCCCCATGAAGTAAAAACAATAGAAAAATTACACCCAACTGAATGTATTGGAGGACTTTCAAATGACCTGAACTCATAGTTATATGTCTGATTATTGGCATCAAGGAAAGAATTCAGTCAAATACTAATATTGTATTAGGTGTAGAATTTAGCAAAATATTAGTATTTTAATAAATATAATTTGTTAAGTGTTAAATTTATGAAAAAAATATTCTCATGGTTAATTTAGGCACACTGTTTTTTCATGTTCACCACCACTCAAGGTATTCTCATTACTACTGAAAGCATCATCCACTCCTAAGTAACAAGAGCTATACATTTCCTACTACCATTTGTCCCACATATAGGCTATGTGAAGCGAACAATTAAGAAAATGAATTGTTCACAAACATACTTTTAATTTTATGAATCTGACTGCAGCTTATAATTATTTGGTGATCTTATGTCAGTAACATTTGGCCTATGACATGGTTGCAAATCGTGTTTAGAAATTAATGTGGCTGTTTGTATTGGGTCACCTTGGGATATTTTTCTGCTCTTCCTTTTCTCAGGAATATATAATACATTTCATTATATTTAAGTGCATTCACAGAGGAAAGAAAGTGAAGAAAAGGCAATTAAGGGACTGAGGTTAATGAATTACAAAGTTATGGGGGGGAGGAGAAGGTGAAGGGGAGTGTGTTCTCTTTTCAAAATGTTCCCAAGGTATATCTTTCTGGTTTTTTTTTTTGTTTTTTTTTTTTTAAATATCAATTGACAGAAAATTTGGATTATTGTAAATAAATCCTTAAAGGAAACACTTGGCTTTCTCTTGTTGCAAGAGTATGTGGTTATGTCACTTGGAGTCCTGTCTCCCTCAGAGCTTTCTACTCCAGCTTCTGAGAAGGTAAAGGAAAGCATCCATAGGTATTACAAGAATATCTTCTTACAGAACTTCTGGTAGAGTTCATTTCAATTATGCTTTGCTTGGTTCCAAGCAGAACTGTTTTTCTTGATATCTCTAAGTCACTGGCACACAGATATCATCTGCATGCAAATGACAGGAAGCAGGAAGGACAGGGAAATGTGTGGCAAATACAGAAGAATTTCTTTAAACAGATCATTCTAGACCTTTTCTAAATATTCAAGGTCAAGGTTCAAATTGTAATCAACACCATGTCTCTCTCCGCCCAACAAGATAGCTGGGAAGAAGCATATCAATGACAGTCTGAAAGAAACAGAGATACTGCGGATTGAACACAATCAAGGTAGACCACAATCACCCTAGAAAGGGATACCAAAGACTTTTTACAATGAGACTGTTAAAAAAAAAAATCTGAGTTAGATGGAGTTTTCTGTAATTATTCTAAAAAGAAAAATATTATAGATATTGTTCATTACTGAAAACATATAATTGTTATATGGAGTATTGAATAAGTGGGTACTCATTCTAAGTATATGGAAGTATATGATGGCAGTGGTTGGGAAAGCAAGAAACTGGGCTTCATGGACCTTATCTACTCTGTATGCTACCTAAGGAAGAGTGAGAGGGAGCAAGGGAAGACAGAAAAGAGCCTTCTGACAAACTGAATCAGAAAATCATAAAATCTTTTAATTCCATTTCATCCAAAATGGATTTGGTTTACTGTGAAACAGATTTCAACATCCATTTCTCATAAACATTTGTACAAACAAAATTTTACTCACTGAAACACAAATATTTGAGAAGAGATGAACACGAAAAGAAAGAAAACATAGCCAGCTGTTTCACTTTCTGGATTATCCCAAACATTCATTAATTAGTTTGTTATTATTCACCCAGTTTTAAGTTGTACTTAAAGTCTAACTGTTCACCTTTAGGGGAAAACACAAAAATTCTTCTTCCGGGTGGGCTACAGCAAAGCCCTTAGTCTACTTCACAACAAAGAAGCTTTACTGTTTAATTGGCTGAGCTCTATAATTGCCTACTGAAGTCTGAATACTGGATCTTGATTAAAAATTATAAACTTTTAATGACACTGGAGTTTAGCTTATAAATATTAGGCTGCCACAGAAGAGAGATAACCTTGCTTCTTATGCTTCTCACATGACACTTTATATAAAATCTCCCATGTCAAGCTCAGGCAGTTCTTGCAGTACTGTGTAATGTGAAGATTTGCCACTGGGCACTGCCCTTATAACTATGACTCTTATCAGTGATGATTAAATAAGAGAGGAGAAAAGACACATTTACTTGGTCTCAGTTTTGATAGGGTAATGGATACAGTATAATCTTAGTGAAAACCAGAGATGCAAAACCAGGTTTGATCCTGAAAGTCATTTCAGTGCTGGAAACAGATGCTTTTTGGAATAATGCCCAGTGAACTGCAACTTTCACAAAGCCGAGTCTGTCCTATTAAATCTAAAAGGTTTGTTTGGCTGGTACGCAGTAGATATTAAACTAGCTACAAAAGTCAGGTTGACTTATTGAGACATTTATCTGCTGGAATGATTGTTCACCTTTCACTTGCTTCTGCTGATCTTCCTTGCTTCTAATCAGATCCTATGAAAGTACAAGAGTGACACGAGGCAACATAGACCCCAAGGTGCATGAGAGAATTATTACATTTATTTTTCCCCATCTAGTAACTAAAAATACATATGGTGTTTAAACATTTGACAGGACTGTTCCTTTCTTTTCAGGACTTACTTTTTATGCTGTGTGACCATGTGATCAATTCCTCTCTCTGACACAAAGTTTCCTGCTTGGTTATCCACACTGAATCATGGGGAAGTAAGCAGAAAACAAGATATGCTTTCACAGAGGAAAGGAGTTGCTATGAGGCGAGTTACTTTGTGTCTGTGTGCACATCTGTACAGAACTGAGCCCATCACAGAACGCTGTTTCCTTGGCTCTCCCCAAACAGAATTTTATACTCTATAACATCCTAATCCTTTTCTGAAATGTAGAAGAACACATACATCAACTTCTTTCTCCAGTCCTCTCCTATTTCTACAGAAAAGAAATCTTGCAAATCATACAAGAGACATATAACAGCCAAAGTGGTGATAGAGGTTCCAGGTTGCACTGTGGAGTGCACTCAAAGTTCATATTTGACAAAAATTATTGGACTTGGTCCCTCTGTGCCAGACACAAAGACGTATTATTTGTCTTCCTAGGCTAGCAACTCACAAAAATGATTGTTGCAGAGCCAGGTATTGCCCTTACTTAGTAGTCAGCAGAAAATACTGAAATTCATTTGATTTCACAGATATTGGAGATGCCACTTGATCCTCTCCATCCTTACTTTCCTTCAGTCTCAGACTGAAAATGAGAATGAAACTAACAGAGAAAATTAGCCCTTTGATCACATGTATGGACATGTGAATGGAATCTGCACCACCAGTGCAAACAGTTTATTTTAGCTCTGTCTTAAAAGCGGTCAAGAAAAGTAGCCCCACATTCATAAAACTTGTTCTTAGTTTTAATGAGTAAGAGAGAATAACACTGAAAGGACTTGTACATTTCAAATCGCAAAACATCAGGCTGTCAAAAACATTGTAATGTTACATACCCTAATCTTTTTCACTCACCATAACACAGTCAGTACAATCATTGTGATGCAGCAAAATAAGGAAAAAAATATCAAGAGTAAATTAGTGTATCAGAGGTATAAAATCTACATTACAGGTTGTTCCATTTCCTATTAAAATTAAAGGATTATTATGGAAGAATTAAATAAGGATGTGATTTTTTTATTATATCTTAATAAGCTTATTTCTTTTTTCTTGCAGCAGTACAAATACTTTAGCACACTCATGACCACATGCAATACTATCAGTGACAGGGAAAAAATACATATGAACTTAGGTGAGACCTGTAATTTTAAAACCAAATATAATAACAAATAAATCTGATGGAAAAAGCAATGAATACTGACTTTTGCTTGTAATAGATATGAAGGTCAGAAAAAAAAAAAAAAAAAAAAAACACTGGATACAATTAAAAAGATGAAAATACATATGTGAAGAAAAAAAGCCACTGTCGTCCAAGCAGATATCTTTCTCAGTCAGTGTAATATTTTATTTTATGCATCTCTTAAGTGCTGATTGTACCCATGACTAAAAATAATGAACAGTAGATAATTCGAAAAATCTTACCTCCTTCCAGTTTTCTGGTGTTTATGACACTTTTCAAAACTACCAGGCTGAATTCATCTGCTTCAACCTGATCGCAGTGGCTCAAATGTCCCATGCAGTTTTTGGATATTCCATCACCAACAGCTCTCTGTCATGCAAACCTAAAGGAACGTGTTAAAATACAGAAGTAAAAGAGTAAGACCCTATTTGTCCTCATCATTACTGTCAAGAGGAGGATAGTAAGAAGAAAATATTAGAAAAACAGGCAGAGATGAAATATTTGGAGGTTTTGCTACAATTAATCAATTGAGAAATAATATAGTTTTTGTCAAAGATGGAACATGTATCTTTGAATCAGAACATAACATCTTTTTATCTGTAGGCTTTTCACTCTTTTGGAAGCTGTGAGGTGGGGCATTGGTGGAGGGTGAAGTCCTAACCACAGTTTACAGTTCACAAATACTGCTCCTAATGACTGATGTAATATATAGGCATAGACACAACATTTTTAAAAATATAAGCAAAAACAACAACAATAATCAAAACCAAACTTATTTCTGTCAAGGTAATCAAATAAATTATTCCTAAATTCATTTGTCCAAAGTTTAAATCTAAGATAAATTTTGAATTTTTTGTTTTCATTTTGCTCCTGAAGGATTTTGCAATGAGTAATGAGTTCTGATCTGTTGACCATTCCTCATGGCTGCACTCTCCTGCAGCTCTGGAACACATCAAGTAATTACTTAATCACTGGAAACATATTACTGTTTTAAGTGTTGGTTCGGTTTGGAGTGTGATCCCCCTTATAGTCAGTCTAATGGATTCAGTGTGAATTCACGTAAATGCATACAACTGCAAAAACTTACCTTCTGCTAGTACTTTTGTAGCTCCTGGTGATTTAAATATGCAAGCAAGACAAAGCTTTTAAGATTGATGTTATCTTTTATTAGGCTAGTATTTATCTATATATCATTCTCTCCAGACACCATTATCCACAATAAATTGGTGTTAGATTCAAATCAACAACTCAGTGCTTATCCTGTTGGTATATAATTGGAGGACTTTCTCTTGGGTAAATCAAAAACACCTTTTTCCTAGAACTTGAACAAAGCTAGAATTAGCTATTATATACAAACACAAACATTGACTGACTGTAAGGAGACTTGTTCTTTGCTACCATAAACAATGAACTAATTGCATGCAGTTGTGCGTCTCCATTCCTGGAGGTGAAGACATGAAGTAGTTCACCTGACTCCCCACAAGCTTTTATCTCATCATGGTTCAATCACCACAAAAATACTTGGAGTATAGGAAGGCTTGTGCAAAGTGTCACCCTTCAAAGACTTGGCATGTGAGACTGAGGCACATAAATCAGGAGCTGAGATCTTCTGGGTGCCACACCATGGTTGAATCTGTTTCCATGTGTAACAATTTCCAAACTGAATTGAATGAATATAATTTGCTTGCATGGATAAAATCTGCACAGAGAAACATTTGTGTGCTACTGTAATGGAAGCCACAGAAGAGCTAAAAACAGTGGCTCATTTAATTAAACCATATATCTCAGGAGAATTAAAAAAAAAAAAAGTGCAAACCGACATTTGAAAAATGAATAAAAATTAAATGGTAAATAAACATTTCTAAAAAAAAAATTAACAATACAGTTTAAATGAATTTTACCTTAATAGATTGAATATCTTGTTTTAAAAAAAAATCACGAATGCTGGAGTTATTCATTCAGTACTCACTTGGTTTATTCAGACTAGAAGACTATGTAGTTTGGGTATTAAAATACAAATTTAATGCTCATTGTATGTCTTTTGGCGATTCATGATTTTCTTAAATGATTATTGATTGGTTGTTTTCAATCATGTGAAGATCCAGAAACAGGTGAATGATAACTGGCCATTTAATAATTGGACATACAGGGGCATTATTCACATGGGTATAAAATAAAGGAGTCATAGCTTTTGTACTTTTCCTTTTAGGAAGTTTAAAATGGCTTTTGTTAACTCTGTCTAATACCCTCCTGTTTGAAAACATATATCCCAGTTAGATAAAGTATTTGTTTCTGTGCAATTACATCCCCACCCAGGATAGTGAAGGCATTGGTGAACTCCTTTCAATGAGCTGCCTTCAGCATCACATTTGATCAATTTTATAGACACAAACAATGCTTGAAAAACACATTCAGTCTGAAGTGCCTCTTTTTTTGTAGATCCTTCTAACTCCAGCATTCCATTCCAACTAGGAAAGATAATATTCTTTCTGAAGTATTTTTCTCCTCTCTTTTTGGGTGATTAGCTATAGATTGAAGTAAAGTGCATGATGTGCCATAATAAGAAGAACGCTAAGCGGTTTACAAGTCTTAGTAATTAATGAGTATTTTTATCACAGAGAATATAGACTACCTTCTTATATCTATCTGAACCTCAATATAAGCCTCTATAAGCTTCCAGGCTGCATAATTGGTGCAATAAGGCTGAAAATCAGATGAAGGATATAAAACAGCTCAAGTAATCCTGTATTTAGCTGAAATGGAACAGTGAAGGCTCTAAGCATCCAGAAATGTTGTTTCCATGAAGATTTAAAGCCAGTCAGCTGTTACTTTCTTTAGTGTACTTTAATATTTAAAGTAACACAAATGTATATATATGGGCATTTTTTTTTATCTCTAGTAAATGAAGTAACTTCCACACTTTTTTTTTTTTTTTTTTTTGTTAGGTTACAGATGAGTGTATATTTTTCATAAAAGTTCACTCCAGAAATTACCTCAGTTTACAACACTCTGGAAATGAAGAAATTGGTTATACCTTCTCTATGCAGTTGTAAGAAATAAATTCTTTTGAAAATCCTAATGGGTTTATAAAGGATTTAGAGAACAGGAACACTGAAAAAGTTTATGCAGCAGTGACATTTTAAGATTGTAAGACAGTGCTTGTTATACAGAGACATGATGAAATCTGTCTGGTTGGGATTTACTACCCAACACTTTTACCTCAGTTTTTAAAAAAATCTAAAAATCAAAAAATGGGTAAAATGAAAGTAAAATATCAATCTCATCTCTTTTCTTTACACTTTCTGTTGCAGACAAGACCAGAGCAGACTGATAAGGACAACGTCAAAAATATTAACCTACCTTATTGTATTTCTTTATGTCAGTTATTGGTAGACAATACACATTGCATAATGTGTACACTTTATCATTGGAAACAAAGTGTTCTGGCTGAAATATGGACATTTATTCTGCTTTTCCTTAATTTTTATTTTTTTTTCCTGGCTTCTCATAGATTTGCAATAGATGAAGTGCAGACTGTTACCCATGCTTTTGGATAATGATTATCTTTTTTTTTTTTTTTAATTGTGTGAAAGGAGCCTAGCAGAGATGAACCCTGTGACACCACTGTAAAATAGTCACTGAAAATTAATTTTTTGGCAAGGAAGAAGAAATCCAAGTAATCATGGTACATCTTGTATCCTGGATTCATTTTCAACCTACAGTCCAGGTCTTGGTCTGTTGGAACTCCATCTTCTGATTACAACAGAAAAATATCATTAATGTTTCTGCCATTGTCACAGACCTATTGCATTTGTTCTTGGGACAGTTACATTAACATGTTCTCCTTCATTATCTGCATCTTCAAAATAAGAACACGGATTTTCTATATCAGAGAAATGTTATATGCTTTTACTAATAACAGTTATACATTTTGACACTGTTGGACTGTGGAACAATAGAGCATTTTTATTACTCTTTAACGTAGTTGAACAATACTTACTACCTTCTTTTTTTTCATGACTCCTATTCTGAAAGCACAATCACTTCTTATAAGTGGGGCTGGTAGGCAATTTTTAGGCAGTGTTCTTCATCCAAACAGGCAATAAACTCTCACAACCCATTGGCCACAATGAACCTTCTTCTAAGGAAACTGCTCCCATGCTCCAAAACATCCTCCGTTATCACCTGCAAAGACCCTGACATTTTGTGTACTTTTGATTTTGGCCTAGGCAAAACATCAGTCAAATTGAGAAGAATTTAGTTTCAAAATATCAAATATGGTGAGACATCTCAACTTTTGTCAATGAACAGAATGGTCTGTCTTTGGTATCTGAATGTGCTTCCACTCATGACTAAACATGGATCTTGAAAGGACATTTATGCTCTTATATTCATCTCTTCTTTGTATTCTATTTTTTATGTCTTATTTAGAAGAGATTCAAGGGTCATCCGATCTAACTGCCTGACTACTTCAGTGTTAGCCAGAAATTAAAGTACACTAATAATGACATTATCCAGATGACTTCAGTACTGACAGGGATGGGACAACAGCCACCTTTCTAGGAAGAGTGTTCCAGTATTTGAACACTCTCATGGCAAACAAATACTTCCTAATGTCCACTCTGAACTTCCCTGGCACAGCTTTATGCTGTTCCTGCATCTCCTGTTATCAGTGACCAGGGAGAAGACATCAGCTTCTCCCTTTAAACTTGTCCTCCTCAGGAAGTCATGGAGAGCAGTGAGGCTGCCTCTCAGCTTCCTCTTCTCCACACCAGGACAACCAAAGTGTCCTCAGCCTCTCCTCTCAGGACACACTGGAGGCTCATGTTGAGATTCTGTGAGCTACTCCATCCCAGTCTGTACCTTTTTCCCGAATTGTTCCATCTCAGGTTCAGAACTTAGTACACTTCTTCATTGATTTTCACATCATTGATTGCCCCAGTGCTTCAATTGATCTAGGACTCTCAGCAAGACCTCTTTTCACCCCAGTGAAAAAACAGTATCTTCCAGTTTAGTATCATCAAACTTGCAAAGCATGCATTTTACTCCTACCTCTAGATCACTGACAAAAATGTTGAACAGAACTGGCCATAGAAATGGGAACAGCAATTGTGACTGGCCACCAAAAGGATTCCCTGCAATCCTTTGAGCTCTACTGTTGAGCCACTTCATTGCCCAGCAAAGCATGAAGATGTTTATCTCAGGGGTGGACAATTTTTCCAGAAGGGATCTATGAGGGATGGTACCAAAGGCCTTACTAAAATCTAGGAAGATTATGTCCACACTCCTTCATTCACTAAGAGAATCTTATTATCTTATAATCTTATCTTATTAGTGAATTATATCAAATTACTAAGACAGGACTTGCACTGGATGAAGCCACTTTGACTGTACCTGTTAATGGCTTTTTTCTTTAATCACAGAATCACAGAATCACTGAATCACAGAAGCACCAAGGTTGGAAAAGACCTACAAGTTCATCCAGTCCAACCATCCACCTATACCACCAATAGTTCTCACTAAACCATGTTCCTCAACACAACATCCAAATGTTCCTTGAACACCTCCAGGGTTGGTGATTCCATCACCTCCCTGGGCAGCCCATTCCAATGCTTGACCACTCTTTCAGAGAAGTAGTATTTCCTAACGTCCAGCCTAAATCTCCCCTGGCATAGCTTGAAGCCATTCCCTCTAGTCCTATCACCTGTTACATGAGAGAAGAAGCCAACCCCCAGCGCACTACAACCTCCCTTCAGGTAGTTAAAGAGAGCAATAAGGTCTCCCCTGAGACTCCTCTTCTCCAGACTGAACAATCCCAGCTCCTTCAGCCACTCTTCACAAGGCCTGTGCTCCAGACCCCTCACCAGCTTTGTCGCCCTTCGTTGAACACACTCCAGGGCCTCAATGTCTTTCTTGCAGTGAGGAGCCCAAAACTAACACAGTACTCGAAGTACAGCCTCACCAGAGCTGAGTACAGGGAGACAATCACTTCCCTGTTCCTGCTGGCAACACTGTTTCTGATGCAAACCAGGATGCCATTCACCTTCTTGGCCACCTGAGCACACTGCTGACTCATGTTCAGTTGAGCATCAATCAATAACCCCAGGTCCATTTCCTCTACACAGTCTTCCAGTCACTCTGCCCAAGCCTGTAGCGTTTCCTGGGGTTGTTGTGGCCAAAGCGCAGAACCCAGTATTTGGTTTTGTTGAACCGCATCCCATTGGCTTCAGCCAAGCTATCCAGCCTGTCCAGATCCCTCTGTGGGGTCTCGCTACCCCCAGGCAGATCGACGCTTCCAGCAATCTTGGTGTCATCTGCAAACTTAGTGAGGGTGCACTCAGTGCCCTCATCCAGGTCATCAATAAAGATATTGAAGAGGACAGGCCCCAGCACCAACCCCTGGGGAACACCACTTGTGACCAGCCGCCAACTGGATTTAGCTCCATTCACCACCACTCTCTGGGCCCAGCCTTCCAGCCAGTTCCTTACCCGTATAAGAGTATACCTGTCCAAGGCAACTTCTGCAGGAGAATACTGCGGGAGACAGTGTCAAACGCTTTGCTGCTAGATAGACTACATCAATAGTCTTTCCCTGATCTACCAGACACGTCAGTATATCATAGAAGGAGATCAGGTTGGTCAAGCAGGACCTGCCCTTTGTGAACCCATGCTGGCTAGACCTGACTACCCGGTTGCCCTGCACACGCTGTGTGATCTCCCTCAAGACAATCTGCTCCATAAACTTCCCTGGACCGAGGTCAGGCTAACAGGCCTGTAGTTCCCCGGATCCTCCTTACAGCCGTTCTTCTTTAACTGCCTTTCAGTATCACCCAGGACAATCTTCTCCCTAACTTCTCCAGGGACTGAGGCTAGATTAACAAGTATAGCTTCCTGGATCTTCTAACATGCAGATTTGTATAACATTGGCTAGCTTCCAGTCAGCACAAATCTCCACCATACTCTCACAACCTTTGATATATAAAGTGTTGATAGGTGTCCAATTAGAATGTCTGCTAATTCCATAAGGTCCCACGGACTTATAAAGGTTGAGCAGATAAATATTTTCCCTTCTCCCAGTGGTCCTCCAACTCTAATGTCTGGGCAGCTTAAAATCTGTCATTATTCTTGAAAACTGAGGGAAAAAAAAAAAAAAAAAGGCACTAAATGCTCATCTTGTTCTTGTTAGGCTTATTTTGCCTTTGTAAATTATACTACCGAAGAACTGCGACATAGTATGCAAAGAGATAATATGGAATGTTTTGCTAAAACTAGTTTATCACATTTAATCAGTGGCACTGAATATCATTTGAACATAAATAACTGCTTTTCCTTTTTATGTTAAAATTTTACATTTGTCCACCATCAGTTTAAAACTGCTTTCTTCAAACCTCAGATAAAGTAGGAGTAGGGGAAATTTTATTAAGATGGAGATTTTCTGAACCTCAAATTAGTTTATTTGATACACAAAGCCCATTTGACCATATGAAGCATTTCCTCTAGAAATTTCAGACCACTGTTCTTGTGAGGAAACTCTCTTTGTAAGAAACAAGTTTGTGAGTTACAGAAAGTTTTAATGATATTTCAGAAGCTATAGGTAACCAAGGGAATAGAGATTTGGTTAAAGAGAATACAATATTGCCACAGAAAGTCTTCAATTATAAATAAATAAATAGATAGATAGATAGGAAGAAGGATTTAACAATCACTAACAGGAAGAGTGATAGATCTGCTCTTAATCTCTTTAAATTACTCATCAGAATTTTTATTTTATTGTTAAAGTCACCTCTATTTGGCTCTGTATTTCTTTATATGCTTTGAATTTATATATTTGAATATTATCCTTCCTCTTCTGATCTTTCTTCAGATCTCTTGTCAAAATCGTCCTCTCCATATCACATAATTTATTTTTCCTTTTCATTCTCAGTATTTTCATTTTGTTTTCTCTTTATTTTAAATGTTTTCAAGATCAGATTCTCCTACAGTGAGATCATTATAGGGTTTTTTTGTTTGTTTGTTTGTTGTTTTTTGTTTGTTTTTGTTTTTTTTTCACGTCAACCTGTTGGAAGAAGAAGCACAAGCACTTTTATCACAGTCATTTTGATACTGACTATACATGATGATATTTCTGCCTGCTTATATATACATGAAGCTAATGGTTTTTAACATGTCCCACACTCTTATGTGGAATGCTGGCCCATTATTCGTATCTGATAGCATACAGAAAATATGTTTATTCCATCCAAAGAGGAGGAGAAATAGCCTTTTAAAGCATTTTTCTTAAGTCTATTTTATAGACTGGAGCTCACAGTTAAATGTAGAGTTCATAAACCTTAATAATACAGAATCCTGCAGCAGGTTATCCATTTCTTAATGTTATGCTACATTTTGGAAATTGTGCCACCTGCCCGCAAGATAATGTGTACCTGCAGTTTTAAAGCAGACTGCTTGTAGACCTGTGTCACCAAGATGTGTTTCTCACATCAGGGTGGAGTTATGGAGAAGAAAAATACAGGGAAAAACATAAAAGATTTGCAATCAGGAAGTAGTTATGGAAGGATAGATGTTATTAAAGCCATAGTAGTGGTATCTGATAATGTCTGAAGATGTGCCAGCATGTGAATCTGATTAGATCTGTGCTTGAAACTGACCTTAGAGGCACAAAAAGAGGGATACTCAGGGGAAATCAACAAATTTGTTTTCTAGCTTAGTGCATTCAGTCTCCTGCAATCTTATAAACTTCCTCTGTCATACTGCAGGATAATGAGGACTCAAGCTGTAACTACTTTAACATTAGTATGTCCATGATATAAAACCTGGCCTGCAGAAGTGGCAATCCAAGTGGGCGTTAATAAACCTGCCATTGTTTATTACCATATGTGCTGTTCTGTGGCAGGAAAAGCAAGGAACCGCTATGCTACATGCCCCTAAGGAGCCAACAGTCCTGTGCTTAGCAGGAGTGATGCAGAAACCAGTAGGGAGCTAGTGCACTCTGACCAGAAAGAAGGCAACTTAATTTCCTTTGGGGAGGCTGTAGCTTTATGAAATCATGCAATCATTGACGTTGAAAAAGACCACCAAGATCACCAAGTCCAACCATCAAACTGACCAAATCCCTCACTAAATCATGTCCCTTACTGCCATGTCCAAGCCTCTCTTAAATTCCTCCTCCAGAGATTTAGACTCTTTTTTTTTTTTCCCCTGGACAGCCCCTTCCAATGCTTTATCATCATCTCGATGAAATAATTATTCCTACTTTCCAATCTAATCATCTACTTATACAGCTCAAGAAGGTTTCCTCATCTCCTGTCACTTTCTCACCTGAGAAAAGCGACCAACACTCTGGTCACTGCACCTTCCATTCATTCAGGTGTTCGAGTTGTTGTAGAGAGTGATGAGGCCTCCCCTCAGACTCTTCCTTCCCATACTAACCTGTACATGTGTCCTCAGCCACTCCTCATAAATCTTGCTTACTAGTCACATCACCAGCTTCATTGCTCTTTTTTGCACATGCTTGAGCAACTCAGTATCCTTATGCATTGAGACATTCTTCTTATTTCGGCTGTTTTGCCCAAGAATGGCACTTCTGAATAGCCTGAAACGGAAAAACTGACTTCTTTTGTGATATCAGTGTTTCAAACCAGAGAGAACAGATCTTCAATTGGAAGGAGGATGGAATCAGGAAGCCAGAAATAGAGCGACCATCACCTGGAAGACAAAGGGCAGTGGCTTTCCCTCCTACAGTGAGTGCTGTGAGGAAGCCCTGCACACTGCTGGGCAGCAGGTCTGTTTACCGCATGCAAACTGGCAGAGAAAAAGTGGGTAAAAAATAAAGTAAACAACCAGTATTTATTTGTGTAATTAAAGGAGGCTAAAATGCAATAGAAATATCTAATCTCCACAAGAAATCCCATAACCAATTTCCAACATGATTAAACTCTCATTGTTGCAAAATGAAACAATCTAATCAACCTTCTGTGTTCTAATTATGTCTACCTGATCTTGAAATATTTCTGAGCTTGTTTATCCCCAGGCCCTTTTATCTTGACGTATTGTAAAATCATTTCTAAAATGAATGGAGTAGAGCGTTTTTCTTTCTGTGGCAGGTGCCACATGGTGAGTGCAGGGAAGTTCAGAGCCTGCTGCTATGAGATGATTGAAAATCTCAGGCAAGGAGGGAACAGTGGAGAGAGAAAGGGAAGAGCTCAAGGGGAAGAAATGTGTTTAGCACTGGTACAGAAGAAAAAAAAACCACTGTATACAAATGAGGGTATAGTGGACCGTTAGAATGAGTAGGAGCTGTGCAGTGCAGAATGAGAAAAGAGAGCAAGAAGATGAAGGCAGTGCAGTCAGAGGCACCTGTAAATAGAATAGATGTGATAGAGAGTTCATAGCTCTTTTCAAATTACTCTCAATTAAGCTTCAAAAAGTCTCATTTCTTACTCTTCCTCACACTCTACTATTTTATTCCCTTGCGTACTTCCCCAAACCTGATTTTTGCTCTCATAACCGTAAGAGTTCAAGAAGTAAATGACAGTTGTTAGAAGGAGAGATGAATGAGAGGTGATATATGAAAACAGTAATATTGTTAATTCTGTAAAACATAAATTACATTACCTCTAAAAGATAGTGAAGGACAGAAACTCTGGAGAGTGGGAAGAGAAAAAACATGTCTTTTTATTTCACCATGTAGCAAAGAGCATTACAAGCATTTGATCCTGATACAGGCTTCTGGAGGCCACTGCAACATAAAAAATTCACAGAGTCGTTATGGCAGTAGGAAAAGAGAACACTCCTTAAATTAGAAAGACTGGAGTTTGTAGCCCTAATATTTTTATATTTATATTTATATTAGTATTATATTTATATTAGTATAATATAAAAATATTAGTATAATATAGTATATATAGAGTATATATATATATATTATACTATAGTATAATATAGTATAATATAAAAATATTAGTATAATATATTAGTATAATATAAAAATATTATATTTATATAATATTATATATTATATAATACCAGTAGATTAACCACACAAATGATGAGAGGGAAAAAGAAATGCAAACTTTCAAGTTGTCATTGCATTTCTTTTCATTAAAAATTCTTATCAAAATCAAACTTCCTAAAAAACATCTCCCCGCACGCATCCATATTTTATTTCCAAGGTGATGATTTAAATTAAGGTTTCTTCCTGGATTTCTGAAAATCAAGTAGATGGGCAGGATCCCAATTAGAAAAGCTCCCAACAGAACGCTATACACCCATGTCCATCATTTCTCTAGTAACAGGGGCTTATCTCAGGTAAGAAAACAGTTTGTTACTTTTAATCAACATGACAACAGCAAGACCATTTGGACAGGGGTAAAAGGCATTGAAGGTATGTTTCCACTAATGAATAAGAAATGTTCTGCCCCTCATGTGAAAGGGAGCACTCCTATGTTTTCAAAACAGACATAAATACTTCAGAGGTGCTTTGTGAAACACCTCTGGCTTCTTGTTTTTCTGGGTTCTCAGAAGCAGATACTGTGGGAGATTTTTTCTTTAACATTTGTGGAATAAAATTCACTGCATTAAATGTTTCTATCTTTAGAGCCTCAAGATTTAATGTCAGTAGTCATTGATAATGATAGCAAGACTTTATTATTAAGATCAATACCTAGGAGAGTGGTCTACCCTCAAGGAGAAGATGCAGACATTTTGGCAGGCTTCCTCTGAAACACATCTAGTGTTCTCCCAGTGCAAAGGTATTCAAAGAAGCAGCACCACCTGGAAAACTGAAAACACAACAAAGGAATAAAGAGAAGAAAAAAAAAAAGAAGAAATCCAACACCAGTTCTCTCTCTCTGAGCTGTCACAGAAAGACCTCATGCAAGCAGCTTCAGAAGTAGAACAGAGGAAAGGCCTAGTTCAGCCCTCCACATTTACTTTACCCCAATCAGAGCCATGTAGTAAGACTAAAGCAACTTTCTGCATAAACTAATTAGCTGCATTATGAAGACACTGAATTTGGAATGCACTGTATGACACATAAGTTCCACAGGAGATTTTCCTAAGGAATGAAATATCCAGGGTACCTGATCCAAGGGCAAGGGCAGGAAGGGAATTGGAGAACATGTCCTTATGGGGGAATGTGAGCAGGGGTGGGACAAAGGTGTTCTCATGAACAGTTGAAAGAGAGAAATAAAATGTATACAACACCAATAATGGAACAACAACAACAACAACAAAAGGTTAAAAAAACAAACTGCAGTTCTGGAACAAGCTTAGCAATTTCCAAAAGTGCTTACATGACCTACATATCTTATACATTTCATTAAATATACTGCTGTCCATAATACAGTGCAGAGATCAGAATACCTTTGTAATACAATATGTCTGATCACAGGTAAAACCCTAATTGTGACTACACAGAGCTCAACACCTAGCTTTTTCTTTTCCACATCTTCTTCTCTGACTGCAATGTATATATTACTTGAAGTGTCAAAATCTCATTTATTACTGTCCTCCATCTTTAAGAAGCTTTCTGAGCTTACAAGGCTTTGCAGTTTCTGGAAACAGAGAGAGAAGAAACATGCTGATTATAAACTACCAATTATGCAAAAAGTTGGTATGGTAGCTGATGATTTATATGTTGCTTCATCTTTTATAGGTCATCTTATAAGTTAACATTTAAATTATTTCAGAAATTCTGACTCTTAAATTGACTGTTTTAATAACATCATTGCCGCTGACTCCCTTGAGTGTTTCTGCTCTTACTTTCCTGATTTTAATTATTAATTCACCACTGCATGTTGCATTTCTCTGAAGCAACAGAAAAGTTAATATTCATAACTGATATTCTAGGTTATTTTTAAAGGTAGGTGAGGAAGAGTGGAGGGGAAGGTGGAGAGAGGGGGAGAGGGAATCAATTTTTAATTACTGGTTAATATCACTATCTAGGTTATGGAGCTGATTGCAGCTCTGCTTCTTTCCAGCTCCTTATGTGCACACAAGAAGTGCAATTCCAACAGAGGCTTAACATAGCTCTCTGCTATTTGCACATCACCTCTGCACCAGCTGCTCCTACAGACTTGTGACCAGCAGTTTTTGTAAGACCAGTCTGCTGAAGTGATAAATGAAGCAAAACATCAGAGAATGATTTCATAAAGGAAGCCCACACATACATACATACGTGCAATCTCATCTTATGTTTCATCACAACATAAACAAGGCTGACTGGCTTCCTTCTTAATTTGGAAGGACTAAATCCAGTTTCCATTTCCAGAAAGCCACAGAGCTTCCTGGAGACCCAGTCTTCTCTCTGATTTATTCATTAGTGTCTCTCAAAATGATTTGTTATCCTGAGCCAAATCTAGACTTAACAACAACAAAGCACACAATTTCTTCCTAACGTCTATTTGTCTGATTGTCCAGAAAGTGCTAAGGTTGGTGTGTTGTTGTTTAGTTTTTTTCTTCTACGAAGCCAAACTGACAATATCTTCCTTTCTCTCAGCTAGGACTTCCAGCACAGACTCTGCATTACATCAGAATGTAGTATTTAGCCCTTTCTCATTATAAGGTGTACACTCTTACAGCTATAGTGAAGTCAGAAAGTGACAAATACAGGAAGGAATTGAGAAAAATCTTTCTATAGCACTCTAGCAATCTTCCATTTAGGTTTTTCCTAAAAAAAAAAAAAAAAAAAAAAAAATCTCATAATTAACCACATTTAGAACTGGAATCAAAGTTCAGAGTTGCTGGAGACAAACCTCTGCATGCCTCTGCACTTCTCTGCATTGAAATGATGATTTTCCTGTTGGGACTTCTTGCTTCCAGGCTACTCTGAAAATAAAGATGTCAATGGAAAAAGCCCATGCCTTCGTATCCTTTAAAGTTATACTAAAAATTCAGATGTGCACATTTTTTTGTCATTTTAAATGCTCAGCCCATGCAAAAGAAAAATAGAAGCTGCTGCTTTCACTTTTTGTTGTCACTGATCTCAGAAATTCACCAGTAAGAACTAAGGGGAAATCAAGTTTTGCCTTGGAAATTGAGGTCAAAAATTGTACCCTAAAAGATACCCCAACAAATAATATTTATGAGAGACACAACAGGATATTTACTTTCATTTTTCCTGATTATATCCAAATGTTCAGGAGCAATCTTTCTAACATAAAGCACTGGATAACAAGCATTATTCAATTCAAATTCAAAATTGAATGTTTACAGTACACTCCTGCAATATCCTAGTAATGCAGAATGCATTCTAAAGCTCTCAGGTTTTAATGTAATATAACTATAGTTCTGCCACATAAATACAACATACATGGTCACCTTGACAAAAATCCCACATGCTTAATGATGAAGTGGACAACTAAGGGTTACAACTTTTTTTTTCTGCTGGAGATATTTGTAAAAATTCTGTTAGGAGATCTGTTATTATTATCTGACAAGATTGTTACAAAATTCCTTTCTGCCAAATGAACTTCATGAACAGCCTTTGCTGCTACTCCAGTTTATTTTACTGTATTTTCAAGAAGTTTCCTTGCTTGCAGTATTATCTGCTAAGATAATACAGCCCCTAGTAACACACATCATTACCGTACACTCATTCCTCTTGTTTAGATAGTTTTAATCACCTCTATTCACAACAGGACATTTACTTTAGACTCATTTATTTTTCTTTACTGCAAAAATGATGTTAGTATTTGCCATATACCTGCATTCAAAAAGTCCTTTTTCTCTATGTTCTACATCAAAAAGATGAAGTGAATAAAAGCTGAAAGTCTTGTAATATATATAGAAGGTAACAATTCTGAACTATAAACTGCAAGTTCATTTTAAATTGCTTTTTCAGAGCAGAAAAAAAGATGAAACTAACCTCAGCTTGTGCCCTGCCACCAGTCAAAACATACACGTGTCCAGTTTCATGCAGAAAGGTGAGTTTTAACTAGGATCACGTACAGCTAAGACAAAAGGCAGTGTGATGCTATTGTGGCATTTCTCTGAAGACCCTGAACTGTTATTTTTGCTCTGTCAAAGACCTCTAGATGGCATACTTTAGTAAACTTTAATGGTCACAGGCATTTTGGCCTCAGTAAACTGTTTACAGTGTTCTCTCCAATGTTTTTGAATTAATCTACTGTAATGAATGTCAGTTTAATGAGTTATTAAAAGATATTCATGCTTTTGTAGTGCAAAGTGTAGAGAAAATAGAATAAATAACATTTCATTTATTACAAAAGTTCCTAGAATAAAATATATTTCTCGGTCTGAACTGCACTGAAGACTCTAGGGGGAATAAAAGCAACAGTATTTTCAGACAATAAAATATTTTTCTAGAACAGGACATGGGCTTGCAGAAGTTATTGTAATCAAATTTCCCCTTGAAGTAATTAAAATTTTTCAGTACTTTAATAAATTTGAGTGGCTTATCTAGTAGAGATTTGAATGGTTTTATAAGCAGAACCACAAATAAGGGAAATGGAAACTTACTTCTAGGATCCCTGCACATTATTCCACCAGAATATTGCATTAATTTCTAGTAGATTCCCAAATATAGGTATAATTAAATCAGAAGATACACATTTCTGTGTAATACAAGCTGTCACTGCTACATGGAGCCCATTAATTTGCATGTAGATATAACCTACCTTTCAGTGCTATGCATTTTACAGAATCGGATCCTAGCAGTAAGGCTGTCTGTCTTGACAAAGAGAAGTCAATATGATACTGACTGCCATGGCCATCAGACGAGTGACAATCTTGCACTGCAAGTTCTTGAATGTATACGTGAACCAAGACATTTCTGTGCTAATTCAGCATGAGAACTGGACACAGTGTGATTACTGCATGGTTCTTCACCCTTTCATCCTACATTATGGCTGAAGCTTTCCGAGTCAAAGAAAACCAATGCTAGCACAAGAACTCTAGGGCACATGATTTGGCACATGGAGTCAGCTTATGCCAATCCTGATCTCTTACTGAATGCTCTGGGCTGGTTCCTGTATGCCTGCATTGCTTTCAGGCCCTAACTTGTACAAATGGACTGAAGAGGCTGCACATGATCTCCACCTGTTTCCAGACCATAAGCACACAACTTGCCTTTTCTGCAGGTCTGCAACTCTAAACGCTTTTTTAAGGAATACAGTTGTGAGATTGGTAGATTTGAAAACCAGCCTCAAAAGACTGAATCACTGGTTAATTATCTTTGATCCAGTATGTACATAGGTGTTATGTTTTTTTAACTGCCTCATATTGAGCCATGTATGTTCTCTCTTTATATACTCTAGTGGGTGGATGATACTGCATACTTTATTCAGAATACTATTGGAGAAGGGAGAAGAACAAATGCTATTCAAAACAAGAACAAGCCAAAAGTACCCTGGGGTTATTGTAAACTCCAGCAGATTTTTTGCAGGTGTTCTAGTCTTCAGCAGCACAGTGAGGCTTTTTCATTCATGTTTTGCCTGCTTCCTGGAAAACCATGCTGATGTGAATATCCAAGCTAAAGAAAACAAAGCCCAATGTAAATTTCAAAAAAAGAACTGGCTTTATATCCCACGGATTATTATATAGCTGTGTTCACAAGCTGTGCCCAGGCATCTCAGGCATGTTGAACTATTCAAGCATAAGCAGAGCCAAGATTATTTATAGTTCTTTTGTGTCATACTGGATGAGGCTGTTTTGCAATCGGATAAATAATAGGGCCCGAGGTGACACATACTCTAGTATTGGTAGAGGGAAAGAGGGGGAAATCATAAAATTGAAATGCTTGAAAGTCTACAAACTATAGCAAGAGCAACCAATGTCATGAGAAAGTCATTCCTCTCTCACAACACGTGGTTTTGGGTTCCTTTTAATCATTTTGTCTAGCTGTGTACTCTGTTTTATGATGGTTTAATTGTAGCTGTACTTCAAATGTGGTACGCTGATGGGGGACAGCAGGGGAGCATTAGGCATAAAATTTAACTGCAAAGCTCAATGCAATCCTAATTATGGTGCTGCTATGACACCTCCATAATTACTCTTTCTTATCCACTGGCTCTACTAAAATAATTCACAAGACAAAAAGCAAGCTGAGAATGCCAGCATTGTCACTGCAGTCCAAATCTAGACAGGACTAAAGTATGGTGATGGCTGGCTTTTTGACATGCACATCCCTCCACAGAATTTACAAAAGACTTATTTTAAGCAGTCAGTTTCCATATAATCCAAAAGACATCTAAACCAGCTGGAAGGAAATGTGGATGAGAAGTGCTTAAAATCGTGTCTTTCTGAGGCTACTCTATGCAATTTGAGGTAGTAGTTTTTCTGAAATCAGGATCTACAGTCCTGCAGGATGTAGGAACTTTCTGAGCATATGCAGGCTGCTTTCACTTTTCCTCTTAAAAACAGCAAGAAATAGGAGTGGAACTTGTACCATTATTTTTCTTTCTTATAGCAACCTAGAAGCAGTGCATTTTGTTCATGGACAAAATGAATAAGTATCACCATGCCTTACTCCCTCTCTAGATCAGGAGCGCAGTGACAGGGCTGGCATTCTCAGCTTGCTCCTTGTCTTGTGAAACACTCAGGGGAGACAGCGCATGGGGATGATTAATGACAAATGTGTCATAGCGGCACAGTAATTAGGATTGCCCTGGGCTTTGAACTTGATTTGGGAAGCATAAATCAATCTTCAGTCCTCCCTTTGCCTTATTGCGGGACTACGGAGGCAAATTCCTCTTGCAGACTCTTCTTTTGGACCCATTAATTCACCATTTTTAAAGACTATCCAATCTAGCCCCTCACTTTTCAGTTCAGATGCTTTAATGAGAAAGGACGAATGAGAGTCTGCATTCTTGGGCAGAGAATCAGGTCAAGCTCTGACCTTTTTATTATAATGCAATGGATACCAGGCCTGGAGAACCCTCTTAGTACTTCTTCCCCCTCTTCCTCTGACCCCCATTATGATACAAAGAAATCTAATCAAGCCTAGATAACTAAATACTTTTACCAAGAAAGCAGTAAGTTTGGCCATGCCCAGTGACAAAACCTGCAGCTATCTTGAATAGTCCACTATGAAAATGCAGGTGCACATTCACAGGCCTTTCAGTACCAACACTGTCATTTTGTGTTCATCACTCCTGTATTTGGGCTCCATTTTGCCTGTCTTTGTGTCTTACAGTTTATATTTCAGAGTGTAACCAGAGCTGAAAGATTAAAGTGACTCCAAATACCTGTAATACACTGGTGGTACAATGGTAGCCATCACATTATCATAGTAAGATTAAACAACTTTTGCTTTTTGGCTCTACTCAAGAGGTTGAGGAAAACTGCCAAAATTATCATTGATGTACTTCTGCCTTTCGGTCCTTCTAATTTGAGAGCAGTTTAGGTAGAATACAAAACCATTCAGTGAACTGTGAAAACAGGGATCCTTACATTTGGGAAGGATATCAACAGTGATACAGTTTTCCTCTAGTACAGATAATTCCAAGTCACCTCAAACTCATAGAGGTTGGTTTGAAATAATAAGCTTTGAAAATATCCTGAATATGATGCAAATGTTTTAATGTTATTCCTCTTTAAGAGCAAAGAATACAGATCAAAAAACAAAAAACAAAACAAACAAACAAAAAACCCCAAAAAAACCACCTTACATAAAGATTCTTAAGCACTAACATGCAACTATGAAACTGGAATGAGACACCACATGCTGCAGGAATTTAAAATAATTGAGTCTGCAACGTTGCCGCGGCTCAGCTAATGTATTTCCAGACTGTGGGGTTGGGTGACAGATACTGACAGCAAAGGTTAGATCAACTTCCCAATCTGCTTAGGAGGGTGCTTAAAGGATTACTGCTGAGGGACTTAATACTATTGGAAGTACTCGATTCTCTTCGCTACTTCTAGCTTATTACGTGGAACTTCTTTCCTCTGCCTACACAACAGCAAAATATCTTATCAAAGCTGAAATCAGGTACAGTTATTTCATTTCCAGATACCTTCATGGTTCATTTCTGAAAACTGAGACCCATTTCCCTTAGTCAAATCTACAAATCAATCTGGATGCATAGTATGCAACTGCCAATCAACATGTTGGAACCCGAGGCCAACTAACACATTAGAAAAGGAATTGTTGACTCTAAATGTGGTTATATTGAAACAAATGCACATGTACTTATATAGTAAAAATGTTTAAAAAAAAATCTGCTTAAAAACATCTAGACCCATACATGTGCTATGTAGACGTGTACTTATATACACATTACTATACATACACACATGCATATATATATACAAACACTTAGTGTTGACTGAAGTTGTGTTGGGCTTATGTGGCAAGGTTTTTGTAGCTGGGGAGCTGCAGGGGTGATCTCTGTGAGCAGTGACCAGCACTGCCACATTTCAGAGGAGTATAGCTTCAACTGGTCCGACAGGGACTTGCTGCTGACAGATCTGAGCCAAAAACAGTGCTGGGTATGCTCATGGCACACCTAGAAAGGCAACTGATGCAATCTGCCTGGACTTCTGCAAAGCCTTTGACAAGGTCCTCCACCACATCCTTATCTCTAAATTGGAGAGAGATGGATCTGAACACTGGAATATTCAGTGGATAAGGAATTGGTTGGAAGGTCACAGCCAGAGGGTTGTGATCAATGGCTCTATGTCCAAGTGAAGGCTGGTGACAACTGGTGTCTCCCAGGGATCTGTCTTGGGACTGGTACTCTTTAATAGCTGATGGGATCAGGTGCAGGCAACTTCGCTGATGACACCAAGTTGAGTGGTGCAATTGATTCAACAGAAGGAAGGGATACCATCCAGAGGGACCTCTATAAACTCAAAAGGCGGCCCACGTGAATCTAATGAGATTCAGCAAAGTGCAAGATTTCACGCTTAGATCAAGGTAATCCCAGGTATGTACACAAGCTGGAAAAAGAAGAACTTGAAAGTAGCCCTCCTGAGAAGGATTTAGGAGTCCTGGTAGATGAAAAACTTAACGTGAGCCAGCAGAGTGCACAACTGCAGGCTAGAAGATCAGTGGTATTCTGGGCTGCATTAGAAGAGGGGTGGACCAGCAGGCTGAGGGAGGTGCTTGCCCCTCTCTACTCTATCCTTGTGAGGTCCCCCCTGGAGTATTATGTCCAGGTTTCGGGTGCTCAACACAGGAAGAATGTTGAGCTTTTGGAGAGAGTACAGAGCAGGGTCACAAAGATAATGAGAGGGCTGAAACACCTCTTCTAAGAAGACACGCTGAAGGAACTGGGCTTGTTTAGCCTGGAGAAGAGAAGGTTGCGGGAAAGCTTCATGGTGACCTTCCATTATTTAAAGGGAGATTATAATAAACAGGAGGAAAATCAACTTTTTTTACATGGGTAGATAGTGATAGGACAAGCAGAAATGCCTTTAAGCTAAAGGAGAGGAGGACTACATGTCAGTAGTATCACTCCTAGGATGGTGAGGTGCTGAAACAGGTTGCTCAGAGGCTACAAATGCCCCATCCCTGGAGGTGTTTAAGGCCAGCTGAGCGGGGCCCTGGGCAACCTGATCTAGTACTAGATCCATTGCTTGGCAACCCTGCTTGTGGCAGGGCTGTTGGATCCTTGAGGTCCCTTCCAACCCAAGATACTGTATGGTGCCTTTATTAAGGAACAGAGTTAAGGAAGTGAAAACTGCTGTGCAACAGCAGCTAGGAGAGAAGACTGAGAACTGTGAGAGAAACAGCCCTCCAAACGCCAAGGTCAGTGCAGAAGGAGGGCAGAAGATGCTCCAGGTGCAGAGCAGAAGCTCCCTGGAGCCCAGAAGAGGTTCATGGAGGAGCAAGCTGTTCCCAGAGTAGATCTTCATGCGCAGTCATGGAAGAGCCTGTGGTGAAGCAGTGGCTGGAGCCTGAAGGAGCTGCCGGAGCTGCAGCTTAGGGAGAAGAACCCAAGGTAGGGCAGAAGGTCCTTACTTCAATCCACGATTCCTTTTTCACTGTATTTTCTCTTTCCTGTTCTTTTGAGGAGCATGAGTGAGGGAGTAGTATGGTGGAGCTGAGCTAGCTGTTGGTATAAAACAACCAGAAGTATTTTCCAAACATGAACTCAAATGCAAAGATTTTTTTTTTAATGCATATTGACAAAGTGAGGCACAGGCAGCTCCAGTGCTTCTTTCCCTGAAGTCAGACTAAGAATCATCTGATCATTTAGACATCTATGTCTTCGTCAACTAGACTTTTATTATAGTCAGCACTGCAATTTAGGTTTATTCAGAATGTGATTGATCTCAGTTGAAGGGAAAGGTCTACATTAAAAATCAGGTAAGAAAAATATTCTTCTAGCCCACTTAAAGTTTCATTTCACAATACGAAAAAATAGCAGCAAGTTTGCATTAAGAAACAAAAAAAAAACAAGTGAAAAACAAGTGCGTTCAAAACTTTAAAGCTATGAAATTCAAATCTCATTTGCTTTTTCTTAAGATCTAAAAATTGGATACTAAGTCATCTATTAAGTGACATCTTGACAGCTCTCCGGATTTAAAACATATGGAGAAATCCAAAAAAGTTGACTGACTAAATTTTATTTACTCTCAGAAATGTCACTTCTGATCTGAAACCAACCATGGAATACATTAAAGAGAAAGAGATCTGGCAGAGGAAGTTGTGGACAATTGAGGTGAAAATGGTTAATGGAACATAGACTTGAATATGTTTATTCTGCATCAGCAAAAATAGAATAAAACTTATAATAAAGAAAGCCTTCTAAAAGTATAAAATGGAAAAAAAAAAATCCTAAAGAAACATGCTGTTCATCTTTTTTTTTTTTTTCCTCTCCTCTCTGAGACTATGTAAAATACCCATTTAGTGACTCTTATCTCTTGCAAGTATAACAGGGCAGCACTGGATGACTTGAACATTCTTGTAGCAAAGAGGATGACAATGAAGAGGTTACAGATTCACATAGAGACCTTCAGGAAAAGACAATGCAGAAATACAACAAAATAAGAATTATGTTTTTTTCTGCAAAATAAGTTATATGACATCCATGGTTTGTTAAGTGTGTTTTATTTCATTAATAGTTTATCAGATAAAAGGTAAAGTGCACAGAAGAAAAAAGTTTTGGTAACATAGAACAGAAGTACATGTCTAAGTCTCCATATGTCATTTATTTAGTGGAGAAAGGTTTCATGTCTAATGTAAAAATATTTATATATACATGGGGGGAAGTAACAATTATTTTGGTGACCTCTCCTATTCATCTAAAAGGAAAAATTGAATGCACAATAAACATATAATTTTTGTCTCTTCTATAGGAACAAATTATTCTACTTGCCCTTTAACAATACATTGTGACTCTTTCACCATCAGCTTATGCAAACAGCTGAGGGAATTCTGCTAATTAACTACAAGTTATGAACTACACAATTCAGCTGTCAGCTTGCTTCTTTAAAACAAACAAAAAATACATCAGAACATTCAAATCCTCCTGTTGCCTTTATCTTGTATTTCTTGAGGAAAACTGAGATATTTAAGATCCAGAATAAATATTGATAGTACTAGCTTCTAAAAGCTAATGATTGATGCAGACCCCATGATGCTGGAAGTGAATGCCAGAATACTCCAGCAAACTAAGCCATTTGATTTCCTATCCTCTATACTGCCAATAACGCAAATACAATGATTTCATTTATATAAATAACTGCTGCTGTTCAAAGATAATGGAAGCTTAAGCTACTCAGTGTGCAGTAGGCCACTTGAAGAAGCAAAATAAAAATAAATCATGCTGTAGAAGTACGGAAGAGCTGTGCAATCACATGGTTACCCTTACAAAGAGAGGGACTGTGATTTCTGGCTACTGGAGCAAGCACAAAGATGAACAGATAACTACATGGATAAACAAATGTTCTTATATAATTAGGACACAGGCAACTAGCCCATAGAATAGATCTGCACAACCTTGAATGTAACAGGTTTTCTTTTTCAGTTATTTTTTTTAATTTTATTTTACTTTCAATGGCTGCATGTACTAGATAAACTCATGCTACTCACAGGCAGTGACTAGAACAAACGAGCTGGTTCAAAGGGCCATTGTGAGACTCTCAGTTATTTATATAGGAGTACCATTTTTCCTTTGTATGCTGAATTCCATCTCTAATCCAAAGCAATTGCTCTGAGGTGCCAGACTTACATGCAGCATGACAGCCAGCAACAGCAAATAACAGCAGTGCCTGCTTCCTCCAGATACTAAATGCTGCTGGACAGAAAGCTCACAGTGTATTCTGCCTGTGGTCCACCATTCCAGCAGCAGTCATAACCTCAGACTCTGTTCCTCAAAGAAGCATAGTGATTCTAAGAAAAAGAGCAGTAAGGAAATAAAAGTAATGCAGATTAATTCAATACAGAAAACAGTAGGGAGTTTATGTCTACAGTTTTGGACAGTTCTGAATGCTGATTTTTTTTTCCCTGCCATCACATCAAAGATGTAACAGACAATCACCAAGCTGTCTGTGAACCACTGCAGTTTGCAGCACAGAGTAAATGGCATCAGATGATGATTTGTACTGAGGTTATTCACACTCTGCAGCTAAGGGTGGTTAATTCCTCAGCCATCTCACACTACTCATGCTCTAGTAAAAATCCAGGGGACAGCATGAATGGAAGCACGTACTGGTAACATTTTTAGAATCTTCTGTTTGTCAGGGACTCATAGGATATATCACACTCTTAAAGTAACCAAAATACTAAGAAAATGGTGAATGAATCATATTGTTTCCCATGACTACATGCCTGTAGCATCACTAGCTCTTACCCAACATTAGAAGTATTAAATATTGGAAGCCATTTAAGAGCGATAAAAGTTCAAAACTTTGTGGGGGAAAAATAGCCATGCTGGCACCCACCTTTCACCAGTAGATACCTCAGCCTCTGAAAGACCAGTGCAAGGTGGACATCCTCTTGAAAATTCTTACACAGAACTCTGCTGTTGGCTCTCATCTGCCTGTGGGAGGAATAGCTTATTGCAGTACCACAAATGAAGCAACCCCTAGGAGCTTGTAAAGAGAGCCCAAATTTAGGATTATCAGTACTCTCATAACATAAAACATAGAAAGACAAAAGTGAGTTATGAAATTATCGATAACTGTTCAATACTGCCAGCAAACTACTATTTCATGGGAAGACATTACCAAATAAGAATAATGAAGTGTTCTTGAGCTCTTGAAATTTGATCACTTTCTCCCAACATCAAATATACAAAGACACTTTAGATTAATCAGACCTCAGAGACTTCTTCCACATAAATATAATTAAGAAAGGATTGTCCATTTCCAGGCAGAGGTGGAGATGAGCACAAGGACATGTTGCAGCACCTCCTTTTTAGAGGAATCAGGGGCACTGGGGCAGCTGCTTGCACAGTCCAACCTGGGCATCTCTCTAAGGGTTGGAAAAAACTTTCCTTGCTAATGCACAACTCTGGAGCCTGAGTCAAGCTGGTTGGAAATTAGCACAGCAGCACCAGGTATGCTGCAGTTATCTTAGTAAAGGTGCTCTTCCCAAATCTTGAACACTTTTTGACTAGCAGAGGTCACAACCAGCCATGCCATTATGCCAGTTAAAGCAGTAAGAAACAGTTGGGCTCACATGTGCTTAACATGGGAGGGAGAGTAAGATACCAGAAGTCAGCATCAGTGATCAAAGCACAACTGCTTATTTGTTCAGTAAAAGTTCTTGGGTTTTGGTCATTTATTTGAAGCATTGCCATCAGCTGTGACCTAGGAAAAGTCACTTCTTTGCTTCATGCCTTTGTCTTCCCACCTGTGAAACATCTTGAGAGCTGCTGCTTATCTCCAACTGCTATCTAAAGCCTACATATCATTACTGTCTCCTTCTGTCTTTTGTAATTAAATGTGGCGAATGTAAATTTGATTTAAGACTCTGTATTTTAAGTCAAGCACATATTTCAACAGAAGCATAACATTTATTTTTAAAGAAACACTTGAGTTCTTTCCTGCTAATCATACAAGACGTAACTGCTCCCCATTAATGTCTCTGTGATGTGGAACATACTTTCCACCATTTTCCTTTTAGTTATCGCAAGACTTCCACACAATAAACTGAGGCAAAGTATTGATGGGACAAGCCCTTTAAATGATGAGACATAAGAAATATTAATCACACTTAAAAGTCCCCAGCAGAACTTATTTGCTATAAATACTGACTGACTTCAAAAGCTGAACAAAGGCCAGTATTATGAAACAGTCAATTAATTACACATATACACAGATATCGTTGTTAATGAATTTGCCTATGAATAGAGCAACTCTCAGATTGAAATACTGACTCAAGTGTTAGCATTCATGTATTTTTCCAGGGATGAATATATTAGCTCATACAAGCCACCTAATTACATCACAAATTATTATTTTCTCTGATATAGCATTGTGTACTTTATATATGGAGTTCTCATTTTTACACTTTTACAAACTGTGCTTAGCTATGTGGCAAAACTTTAAATCCTCCATAAAAGCAAATATCTTTTCTCTGTTTTCTACAGAACATGACAAATTTTATTGTTAGCTTGAACAGGACTGTAAAATAGCATGCCTGTCACAAGTAAATCAACAGTGTGCCCTTCTTAAAACATGCTATGAAAATGTTCAGCAAACCTCTGTCTTAATTTCAAGTGCTTTTGGGAACAAGTAATTCATTTTCCAAAGAAATGATTCCACAGGTAAAGAAGTTTTTTGCCAGTTTTGTGAAAGAGATTTTAATTACCTTCCTTTAATCAATTCTTGTACGTACACACTGCAAAGCAATTTACGAGGTTTACAGAGTTTGCAGCACAGCTCACAAAATAAATCATCCCTTTTGCAAGGTACTTACCTTACCTACTACTGACTTGGAACAACGATTTCTTGTATTGTTTTTATTTATTTATTTAAAAGAAAAATGAAAAGCACAGAGATATGGTCTTCTGGTACCAATGACAGCAGCGTGGTTCAAGGTTTAGGGCATATGGTCAGAAGAGGATAACTGGGTTTTCTTCCCAGCTGCACCAGGTAAGCAGCAGGAGACAGACCAGTCTCATTATCTGCCTTTCAGAATTTGCACTGATGTGTAAACAAGTCCTTTTCCATTATTATTATTAGAACAGGAAAAACAAAAACTTCCAGTTAGGAACAAAATGTTAGGTGACTGCTTCGTAGAGGGCCAGACACTGCCCTGTGTTATGACAATATATCTGTACATCAGAATGAGTAAAATCCAGCAGTTTCCAACCATGGTCATAACTTTTTGTGGAGAGAATGGGAAGAAAAGACAAGTGACTAAATCTATGTGAAAAAATGCATATGTTTGAATTACAGTAGCACCTATATCTCTCTGGAAATGTCAGTAGAAAACTGCCTGTGTTCTGATGCGTTACTCAGATGGACAGGATTAGGAAAAAAAGAGCAATCCTAGGACTATTTAGCCTATCACTGCTCTTAGCTGACTTTTTTTTTTTTTTTTTTTTAAACCAGACATGAAGGCCATTTTGTGGACAATCAGAGCACAGAATACAGTAACAGAAAGCATTAATCATAATGAAGAACTGGCTGCTCTTGGGGGATCCTAAAATTTCATGTCCTAGAGGGATGACACAGTAGTGAGGAGTTTGTTTTTTTTTTTTTTTTAAATCATGTTGTTACCTCACTTAAAGTGTACCAGAAGAAATACAACTAGGAACATATGCAATACTAACTAAAACAAACTGATGATTTCTAGCACTGCAAGAAAAACAATGGAAGACACTGACTATATGTCCTTGGCACACGTATGTCCTCCTGATACTCAGCTCATGACCCTGTGAAATTCCTGTACAAGTGAAGATTAGAATAGGCATAAATATAACAAGTGAGAGGAAAAACATCAACAAAGCTGGTACAAGAGTGTGGTATGAACTGTACAGCTATGCACATCTCCCAAAGAATAGTATATTAAGAATGGTGTTAACTCTTCCTGAAAACTTCAAGGCATTCCCATTGAAAAAAAATGAATTCAGAGACAGAGACTCCTAATGACATTTCATAGCATTAGAGAATCACCAAGGTTGGAAAAGACCCACACGATCATCCAGTCCAACCACCTACCAATAGCTCAGACTAAACCATGTCCCTCAACACAACATACAAACACCTACAGGGTCAGTGATACCATCACCTCCCTGGGCAGCCCATTCCAATGCCTGACCACTCTTTCAGAGAAGTAGTATTTACTAACGTCCAGCCTAAATCTCCCCTGGCATAGCTTGAAGCCATTCCCTCCAGTCCTATCACCTGTTACATGAGAGAAGAAGCCAACCCCCAGCGCACTACAACCTCCCTTCAGGTAGTTAAAGAGAGCAATAAGGTCTCCCCTGAGACTCCTCTTCTCCAGACTGAACAATCCCAGTTTCTTCAGCTGTTCCTCATAAGGCCTGTGCTACAGACCCCTCACCAGCTTTGTTGCCCTTCTTTGAACATGCTCTAGGGCCTCAACGTCTTTCTTGCAGTGAGGAGCCCAAAACTGAACACAGTACTCAAAGTGCAGCCTCACCAGTGCTGAGTACAGGGAGACAATCACTTCCCTGTTCCTGCTGGCAACACTGTTTCTGATGCAAACCAGGATGCCATTCGCCTTCTTGGCCACCTGAGCACACTGCTGGTTCACCTTCAGCCAAGTATCAATCAATACCTCTACACAATCTTCCAGTCACTCTGCCCCAAGCCCGTAGCGTTTCCTGGGGTTGTTGTGGCCAAAGTGCAGAACCCAGTATTTGATCTTGTTGAACCTCATCCCATTGGCTTCAGCCAAGCTATCCAGCCTGTCCAGATCCCTCTGTAGGATCTCACTACCCCCAGGCAGATCAACGCTTCCAGCCAACTTGGTGTCATCTGCAAACTTAGTCATCTGCACTCAATGCCCTCATCCAGGTCATCAATAAAGATACTGAAGAGGACAGGCCCCAGCACCAACCCCTGGGGAACACCACTTGTGACCAGTCGCCAACTGGATTTAGCTCCATTCACCACCACTCTCTGGGCCCAGCTCTCCAGCCAGTTCTTTACTCAGCCAAAAATGTACCTGTGCAAGCCACAGGCTGCCAGCTTCTGCAGAAGAATTTCGTCATAGTTCTTCACCGTGGCACTAATTAGTTGGGGATGTTTGCATTGAAACAATCCTTTTTTCTTCTTCATTCGTTTGATCAGCTGCTTATCCCTCACCTGGAGCTGTAATCTCTTGTCTGTTGCTTCATAATCTTCTGCATTGCTAACAGGATTAGATATCCAGGTGAAGCATAAACAGCAGGAACAGATGATCACATAGGACACAAAAACTATTCTGACTTTTCATATGCCAATTTCCCCAGTGTAATTAAAAATTAAGTAAAAAGGAGCCCTAACCTCCATCACCCTCAGGAACTTAAGCAGCAACCCTGTAAACTTACACAAGAAAACAATGCAAGAAAAAAAAAAAACAAAACCCCTTTAGGATACAACTTTTTAACTAACTCTCACTAGAATTAAAGCCGCATGAAACTACAAAATTAGTAGTAGAATGTACAAGAAGATTAAAAAAAAAAGAGAAAAATGATTCTAAAGTTCTATCAAAACTGCTGCAAACATTTACATTACAAATACTCTCTATCCTTAAAGTAGTTTTTTTTTTTTTTTCGGTCTTAGCTTTCTAAAAGAGAATGGTAAAGCTGACCTATAGTTTTGAGAAGATTTACACTGTTAGTTTTCAGTGGGCAAAATTGAAACTGGCTATTTACAAACTATACTTTTTTCTTTCATAAAATTATACAGTGTTCCATACAGACAAATTTCTTTTTCAAGTCAGTACACCTATTGAATAGTTCACCATAACTTTCCACTGCAATTGAAAAGGACTCTGATTAGTTGTGCTCATGAAAAATGCAGAGAGAAATATTTCTAAAACTCAATTTGCTTTTCAAAAGATTGGGGTCTAAATCTAGCCAATTCACACTCTTTCAACCCACCCACTTTAATATGTAAGTCTTTTGTTTTGTTTTTTTCCTATTATTTGTTTTCCTTCTACTAGACTTTTGACATTAAGCTCAAGCAGGGCCACTGCTAAGACACTGCCCAACTGGGAATCTTTCAAGAATTGAATTGCCTACAATTGTGAGAAAATATTAAATATTTTTATTAAATATAAATTAAATATTTTGAAATGCATTACACTTTTTTTTTTTTTTTTTTTTAAAGCATAGGTATACAATGACTTCCTCAAAAGATGAAACATTGACAGATGAATATGTCTTATATGGCTTTCTGATTATTCAGTTGTTCTTTGTTGCGACGAAGGAGAAATCTCCCTCCTAAGCAGACAGATTCAGCCAGTAGACACAGCCACTGGAGAAGAAAAAGGAAAGTCAAGCTGCTCAAAAACACATACATCTTCATATCTTCCTTCTTCCCTTCAAGTTACCACCAAGCTCTGTTTATTTATCTACCGATATTGTTTTAGGGTTCACAAAGTGTTGGTTCATTCCCTGTCAGCTTAGTGGGCAATAGATCTACTTTTCTCCATTACTAATGTATGGAGATTTACAGTAAGTAAAGCAATAATACAAAAATCTACTCCCAAGAAGTTTACCTTCCCTTCCATCAATTAAAGTAGATTTTAGTAAGTGAATAGATGTAATAGATAGCATAACATTAAAGAGGTTTTAAAGGTCTGCAAAAATTCCAGTCAAACATATATCAAATTTATGGTGGTTTTTGTTTTTTTTTTTCCTGTGGACAATGTGCAGGCAGCATCTAGAGAGCTGCCAACAGGCTCTGACAGACACAGGTGAATCCCTGAGCCAAGGAAGCTAATGTACGTCTATATTTATTTTTAACGGTTTGCTAAAAACCTACTATTTAGCAAACCCCACAGGGACAGAAAACTCAAAATGAAGGGAATTCAAACTTTATCTGGCACTGCCCTTTACTATACTGTTGCAGACAAGTTCAATCACTCATGTTCAAGTGTGGATATACCAGGACGTGAAATTGGTAGCAAAAGTTCAAAATGAACATTTTAGCAAAAGTTCAGGCAAGATGGAAGTTATACATTGAAGATTCAGTAAGGACCGCACCCAGTACTTCCATTTAAGGGTAAGCAGATTTCAACACAGTAAATCTGCAACAAAATAAATTGTATTGAATGAGGAAGATAATGCAAGATGACATCCATTGAGGGAAATTTTTAGGCTGTAAAAATGACACCAGGCTTCCAGGAGACACAATCTTAGAGGTGTACAAGTTACCCTACCAAGGCCATTTTTTGGCATCTAAAATATCCTCCAACTACAGGTGCAACTCCCCCTGAATTTGGGGAAAGCTGTGAATAGTGTTTGTCACATGGGCAGCTCCAGTTCTGGGCTCATCACCCCTCCTTCTCTGGAGCAACCTCAGGTCACTGACTTCAGGATTAAGCTGAAAAGATTGTCTTTTCCCCTGAGCAGCAGAAATGGCCAAATGGTACAAAATGCAAGAGCTGAGACTGAAAAAGCTGTGATATATAATGGGCTACTTATTTCTCTTTTTACATTTATATTCATTACTTTAATTGCAGGGTGTATCAGAAAAGCCAAGTATCTAGGACAGGTGCATTGAATATCATATATAACTCCAGCCAAATAAATATTTCAGAAAATTGGAACATCAACAGTGATTGTTCAGGAAGTAATTAACAAGGAAGGACAAAAATGATTGAAAATGTGCTATTTGGACAAGAATCCACTGAAAAGAAAGGCATAGAGAAAATAGTAGATGTGTGTTAATGGGATAACCAACAGACATTTCTAGGGAACAAGTATCTAGGAAGACAATTATACTTTCTCAGATTGCCTTAAATAACAGTGGAGGTGACAAGTTTAGAGATCATTATTAATTAAAAACTCTTTTGTTTTTGAGCAGTAAAGCTTTGAGATATTTCTCTATAAACACCAAAGAGCTAAGATATGAAAGCATAGAAAAGAACTTTTTATAAATTGAGATTTATATTAATTAGTTCAAAACCAAATGCACTGACCATGCTATGAAGCCAAGAAGATGTTAGAAATGGATATGCTATATCTAAGATTTGAAAAGTGTTGTTGCCCAAGCACTTTCAATATGCTGAAAATAAGGATCTTTTAAATGATTACACATCATTACAATATCCTGAGTACAGATGCAATTCTCTCAGTGCCAGTTTATCACATTTTACAGCCACGTAAGTTTTAAGATCCAAGAAAAGGGAACACATTATTAAATGGTAAAACAGAACAGAGTTCCTAAAAAAAGTTTCATAATTTATTACTTAAAATACAACAGAGAAAAAGAATTAAAATGCACAAAAAGCCTTTGATATAGACCCACAAAAATTAAAGTCTTTGATATGTCATCCTTTTCTCTAAGGTTGAGAGATATGGATTTTAAGACTGGACCATACAGAGGATAAGGAACTGACTAGATGACTACTGCCAGAGGGTTGTGGTCAATAGCTGAATGTCCAGGTGGAGACAAGTGAGGAGTGGTGTCCTTCAGGGTGTGATCTTAGAACTGGCGCCATTTAACATATTTGTTAATGACATAGACAATGGGATCAAGAGCACCCTTAACATTTTTGCAGACAACATCAAGCTGAGTGGTAAAGCTGATATGACAGAAGGAGGGGATGCCACTCAAAGTTACCTGGACAAGTTTCAAAAGAGGACCCATAGGAAGATAATAAAGTTCAACAAGGTCAGGTGCAAGATCTGGGCTAGGGCAGATCCTTCCTCGGGGGAGATTTGGGGGTCTTGGTAGACAAAAAGCTGACCATTAACCAGTAGTGTGCTCTTACAGCCCAGGCCAGTCATATCCTGGGCTGCATCAAAAGAAAGGTGGCCAACAGGATGAAGGAGTGGGGAATTGCCCCCACCTGTTTCTGTTCCTGCGAGGCTTCATCTGGAGTATTGTGTCCAGGTCTGGGGTCCCCAGCAAGCTATTGAACTGATAGAGGCGGGCTCCAGAGGAGGATCACTAGGATGATCAGTGGGCTGTAGCATATCTCCTATGAATAAAGGTTGAGCACGTTAGGGTTGTTCAGCTTGGAAAAGAGATGGCTCTGGAAACACCTCATTGCAGCCTCCTAGTACTTGATGAGAGCTTATAATCAAAAAGATGAGTGACTTTTTACACAGGCAGATAGTGTAAGGACAATAGGGAATGGTTTTAAACTAAAAACAGGCAAGATTTAGATTAGACATTATGAAGAAGATATGTACTCAGACAGCTGAGGCATGGACACAGGCTGCCCAGAGAAGCTGTGAGTGCCCCATCCTGAAGGTGTTCAAGGCCAGGTTGAATGGGGACCTGGGCAGCCTGAGCTGGAGGGGGCAGCCTTGCCCATGGAAGGGGGTTGGAACTAAATGGCCTTAAAAGCCCCTTCCAACCTGAACCATTCTGTGGTAAAAGAAGAAATTGGAGTTATAGCAAAACCATTTGACTTTAATATTCAACACTTGCACAAGATAAATAGAATTTATCATATTTATGTTGCTAGAGAGTAGATATTCAGTATTCTCAAGCATCAAGAGATCTTAGTAAAGAACAAACAGTGTCCTTATTAAATCTCAACTGACTTGTGCTATTTCACTGCCAACACAGACACAAACAACAGATTAGTAAAAGGAAGAATGCTTCTTATATATATTTTAGGATAAAATGTGATCCATCATCCATGAACACATACTCTGCATCTTAGTTAAGATTGCCTCTTGCAACCATCTGGTAGAAAACATTTCCTTTTTTTGTGCCTCACTGGACATCCTGACACCTATTAGTGCTGTCTGGGCTTTTCTTTGTGCACAGTAAAGAAAATTTGGCTCAGCTTTAAGTGAAAATAGAGAAAAGCACATGCACAGAGATGTATAAGAAATTAATAGTGGATGGATGAAAATGATGGAAGAAAAAAATGGGACATGCAGTGTATGGAGTTATGCTCTTGAATCCTTCTTGTTTGCTTTTCACCTTGACAAATGTTATGATAGAAGATTTTACGATTTAATTCAGAGAGGTTTGATTTCTGACGTTACCTGCATGTTCAGCTGACTCAGAAATTATCCTACTTTCATACATCAGTCACAGTCCTAAATGAGCAGTCCATGGTTTCATAAGAATGTCTAGGTTGCACTGAAGCACTAACCTACTGTCATGGTTTTGTGATTTTTGGTTTTCGGTATTCCACATCATAACATCGTGTGGGGCAGTGGGAGTTTAACTGTTAATGCTCAAGCTATGGGTACCTGCCTGGAAGAGAAGAAGAACTACATTCCCCAGGGGACTTTGCGGTCACAGAGAGTCTCGAGATACAACTCCTGGCAAGGTCACCTGATGCACTCTTCTTAGCCTGCTCTTCGTCTGCTCTCCTCCCTTTTTTCTCCCTGCTGCTCAACTGGACTGCGCATCTCACCTCAGCTCTCTGCGTTGTGGTGAGGCCTACCCACCTTTCGGACATTCTCTCTCATTATATTTGATTTATTAGCTTCAAAGTTAATTATATTGTATTATAGTGTGTTATCTTGCATTCTGATAGTATATTTAGTAAATTAGTTTGTTTCTCCTCAGATCGTTGCCGCTGTTTTTAATTATTTTGGGGTCCCCTGTTCCCTTTTCCGGAGGCGCGGATCTGCGGATCCCTCCGCCCCGCTAGTCACGGAACTGGGCCGAACCAGCCCGTAAACCGTTGACACCTACCAAGCCAAGGCACTCAGGCATGGTCGTGGCACCAGGGAAATGATTAGTTGTCAGTTACTCTGTTTCATAAAGTCATTAAAATAATAGAAGTACTACCTTGACTATGTATTAAATAATTAACATTATATAAAATACTTAATATTAAACAACAAATGTCTACCCTTGAAGAATTACTAATTCTGACCAGTATAGCTTATTTTGAGAGTACACTAACATGCTGAAAATAAGAACGTATACAGAGAATGCATTGATAGCTTGAAATAATAGTGACAACTTCACATACAGAGTCTTTTGCCAAGGATTTAAGAATATGTATTGTTAATGTTCGAGGAAAGAACTAAACAATTCCAAAAACTATCCCAGAAGCTGACATAGCAAGAAGCCTTAAAGTCGACAGTACGTGTCAGCCTATAAATTGTATCTCCAAGGAAATAATGAAAAATACAAAAAAGTACAAACTTAATCCAGTCTAAAGAGCCAGCAAATAAAAAAAAAAAAAAACTTCTACATTTTGAAACTATACTGGCTTAGTAGGGGCATGGAGCAGATGAAGTAAATCTATTTCCAACATCTTAGATCAAGGCACTAGAAAGCTGATTTTCTAGTTTGTTATATGAAATTATCACTTGCTAGCTCAAATATTTAAGCTTTTTTCCTTTCAGTTCAGAAATGTTAAGTTTTGTAGTCCATCAGGCCAACCATTTCAGAGTTGCTACAGAAGCTAGAGGACCTCAGAAAGGAAGGGGAAAAAATTAAAATGAAATTAATGCAGGAAGAGGAGATAATTTACTCTTGACTTTGCCACTTGATTTATCGTAAGATCTTTTATCAAAAATGAATAATTTTTTCTACTTCAAGAGGACCCTATTAATTTTATTCCTCCGTACCCCATTCCTTGCCATGACCGTAGTTCTAGCAGCATAATATGAAAATAGACTTATTAAGATTTGAAATATGTTTAACTCATCATAAGCACTGCAGTGCTTCAAAACTTAATTTAAAATTATATATAAATCAGGAGAACATAAAAGAGTTTGCACTTGGCAGTATTTAAGGGGAAAAAAATTAAGTAAAATGGAATCAGGAAGTAAATGGTATGGGCTGGATTTGACAATCACGGACAGCACTGCAGCTGCTTTCATTGAATTTAAATGAGGCTTGGGGGTGTTCCCTATAGAGTAATTCTATGTTTTTCAGAAGACAAGATATAGGAGGTCCAGCATGATTTAACACAAGTCAAGAAGAGAGATTCTTTGAATATCCATACCCCAATTCTGTATGAAAGTGAACTCTCCAGTCCTGGTTAAAAAGGAAAATAAAATGAGAAACATGTAGCATATATTAAAGTTTAAGGCTTTTATCTCACTAGCATCCCTCATTTACTACAGATTAAGCTTTATAGCTTAATTAAGCTATAATTGCTTTCTAGATTTGCCAAGGTGAAGTCATGGGACATGGAACCACCTACTGGTGGTACATAGTACATAAATCATTTTATAGTGGCTTGTACCACAAGTAGACTTCTTCAATTTTGTTATTTACTGAAACACCACTCTGTGTTACAATCTCCCCCTCTTTCTTTTCTGAACCAATTCCTAGATGAGAGGCCAATTAAAATTTCCTTGGAATAAGGCTGTGTCTTCCTAGAAAGTAGAACATGCAGCAGCCCTTAGGATGAAACAGCAGATGCAAAGGCAGCACAGGTGCAGGGCCTACAAGTGCAGTACTGGAGGTGGCAGGACAAAATGGGTGCTTTAGTAACCCATGCATTACAAGTGCTAGACCATGGACATGAATTAGAGACCCATGTGAATCAAACTGTTGCACCTGGAAGCCAAGCAGATGACCGAGGCTGACAAAGGGCAAAGAACCCACTATTATTCAGTGCCTCATCTGTCCATTTCTCAGGCAGGTGCCCACACAAGAGACACCTTGGATTCAGACAAGGACACTAAGTTAAAAGCATCATCAGGACACATGATCAACAGTAGGTCCTGGATGAGATATTGTACCCCACATCTATCACCTGCCCTGTGAGTCTATGGATCACTAGGGCAGAGATTCACAACATTTTTCTGAGCGAATCCAAATTTGATTATTTCATATCATCCTCATCAGACCGGGGCCTGTACCACATTAACACCAACATCTCTAGCTGAAAAACCCTTCTTTTCCAAACACATTTCAGATCTGACCCTTGGCAGAACTCATCCATCAGTTCTCTTTTATCCTTCATCTGTTTCCAAATTAATCTTGTTATTTTAGGTCAAAGGAAGTGTTTTTAGTATTACAAAACATTGTGATTTACTTCAATAACAAGTGATAAAAACTGCTAATATAATCTTTAAACATTTGTACTTTATTGGTGTGCTGAATGAGGCAATAAATTCAATTATTCACCCAGAGAGGAGGCACTGAGCTCTACTTAGACAGAACAAATCCATTTTAGTTATTGCAGGATTTTTATGAAAACTGAAGGATGACTTTTCCTGGAGGACTAGAATGAGAATGACAGCTTTAATACATTTGCTTAACCCTCTTAAAGTTTTTCCAAGATAAATGTTTTAAGCTTTAATGGAAGTTAAAATTTATTTATAAATAATATTCTTTCTGTTGTATCAACTGACTACATAAACAGGGATTACTGTATAAGCAACAAATATATTTAAAATCAGTATTTCCTAACTATTATGTTGCAATCTGTACTCAGCAAGGTCAGAACCTGTTACTGTGCTGGGGAAGTTTGTGTCTCAGATTCTTTATAATAACAGTAAGTGTGAATTACTGGACTGCTGTTATTCAGTCAACATACCTCTAAAAAAATTCAAATTAATGGGACTACTTCAACTGTCAAAGTATTGGATTCTATGTGAGATTTTCCAGTAAAAAAGAACAAAGTTTCCTCTCTAAACTCTTCTATAATGTTATACTTACTACATGGTATGGTGTGCCAACAATGTACATGAGCTTTGGATTAACAAGTAAATTTTCACTTAGATTACTCAGACATTTAAATGAAATTAAATTTTTGCTTATGTTGACTAATATTGGTCACACAGGTATATTTGGTTTCAGTACAGTGCATAGATATCTACAGTAGCTATATTTGGTCTATTTACACAGGAAAAAAAAAGGAGTTAATGCTGCAAAAGTCAATCAAGGTCTCATACAAACAATGCTAGAGAGAACACTATCTGCATAACCCTGTATATACAAGTTATGCATATTTGAATAGAAAGTTTAGTTTTATGTTTAGTGATATGCATCACAACATCCTTGATGTTAATGAAGATCCTACACGTCAGTAAAATAGAAATTTGCACCAGTTGCTTCAATTACAGACTGTGCAACAGCAGGCAGAAAACTTATTTGCATGATGCTACACTCACCCACTCTTCTGCGGGGACACATCTGCACCTGGGACAGAGGGACAGCATTGCTCATGCATCCTTGTTGTATAGGGACAAGACAGCTATAGGGCTCAGCTGAATCCCATGGACATAAGATTCATCCTGTACATGGCTTTTACACCTGAGCTCTGCATTGATGACACTATCTTCCTCTCAAGCACTTAAAATCTGACAGGATATCACAGCACAATAAAGCATATCCACATTTAATCTCCTCAAGTGTAAGGCAGCAGCTCCAGCAAGTCTGAAGGAGAATATCTGTTACTCCCATGAATCCACAGCAGTTATCCCACACACTTTCTAGGATGACCCCCATCCGTTAGCCCCCTGGTGCCTAGGTGATGTATGCTGCCATGGAATGAGCATGGGGAATACCAAGAAGTCTCACTTTTCTGCTCATATCTATGGGCAGTATGGGCTCCAAGAGAGGTTGTGCATGACAGAAAAAAAAAAAAAACTGGGTCCAAAACTCCACTGAGAAGTTGCGGGGAAGCTGCAAGAAGGGTTGACACGGTAAGTACCACAGCATAATCATTTACATACATCAAATGTAGAAACTGGTATCTCTTTAATACTCTCCTTTATTACTGCATTTTCTAGAGCAATGATAAAAGTACAGGATAACATACACAATATAAAACAGAAGAGCACCAAGGGCACCTCAGAGCAATTAAGTAAGGAAGAACTTAGTAAGAGAACAGCATGGCAAGATCTGGAAGCAGTGAATCTTTCTATTGGCAAAGCACCACAAAGTATGTCATGACGTATGAACTCCAAGTGATAGATTCTTGACTATAAAATGGGACATACCACTTCTACTTCCTCGTGCTATACCTTGTGTGAACATTTGGTGCTTCCTTGTGCTACAAAGCAATCTCAAACAGGGCTGAGATTAAGTATCAGATATCAGATTTTGAGTTAACATATGTACAAATGGAGGATGGAGGAATAAGTTGACCTCCACTATGTGCTTCTAAATTTAGAAAAAAAACTATATAAGTTCTTAAGTTAAAAGTCTTCTGGTGCATGAAGACAAGTTAGGGTCAGTTAGAAAAAAGAAACAGAACTACTGGCAACTGCCATCCAAATGTCTTATTGGTAATAACTGTGTACTGAAATATTACATTGCTACAATTTATAAATCTTCATTTCAGATGAAAAAGTACAAAATAAGGTTTAGCAAATTAAAGATTTTGCTGTTCACTGTGGTTTCTGTTATATTAGACAAGAACATTGTTTGCCTTACTGGGCTGAAGAGCAATGACTAAAGGCTTCTGTTATGCCAAAACGGCTGCATTAGGATAAGTGTAGAAATAACTGTAGATTCACATCATCAGTTCTGTGTAAGCATTTTCTGAAATGTTTCTGTGTCTTTGTTTTGCAGTGTTACATAAAGAACAGCACTTAAGCCAAGGAATATGGATTGACAATAGTAAAGTCTGGTAGCTTAATAGAAACAACAGTATTGGCCTAAGTTTACATCTGTGTTAGCAAATATTTTAGGAACAGAAGATAAGCAGCTGACGCCGAGCTCTTTGCATTGCTACTCTTATAGTATTCCACATGTAGTCTGAAGCCTTTTGGCAGGGACACATAGGAGATGTCTCTGCCTCCTGCAAAGACTACCCAAAGACTGTGCATGGGCATATTAGGGTCTCAACAAATCACACATCCGATAGACATTTGGAGTGCTTTTGGAGAATAAACTGCTGTTTAGTTCAATTTCTAAGGAACAAACACTGTTTGCCCCAAAACAGCTCTTGGAACTGAGTTAGCACACAGTAACTGGGGTTTCTCAGGGTACTCACTGCAGAATTATTACCTCTCTGATTCAAATCATAGTATAGACTCAGCCTTACAAATCCACACCAAATCATTTGTAGCACAGTTCAGAAAAATAAATATGTTATCACATTTTCGTTATTGTTTCTAAGAAGTTCAGGTCTTTCAGGATGTACATTTAGAAGGGTGTCATGTAGTATTATTACATATCACTTGATTAAGCAGTATCGCTTGTGGAAATACTATGCAGCAGTGTGCTGCTGGTGCTGATGATGTGACCTACAGATGTAGAAAAGATACAAAGATAATACAAAATATTGCTGAATGAGTGTTTAAACAATACAGTCCAACTTTTCAAGTTTCTGTAATGAAGAGACATATCAACAGAATATATAAAAGCAAGAACAGCTTCACTGCAGATATCTGATATATTTGGATACTTACTTCCTCTCTGCAGTCCCTTCACCGTACAGATCCATCATGTCCATCCCCAAGAAAGCCTGGTTTTTCCTTTATGCAGGATTATCACTTAAATACCTACTACTGCCTCCTTGCATTTTCTGCCAGCACAGATCACTGTGAAAGGATGAGCACCTGATCAATCTTAGTAAGAACCATCTGTGTGATGTGCTTTAGGTTGTGTATCCTTATTCACATTGGCCCTTCTGTTGGCTGAGTTCCTGCCGCTGCACTTGCAATTCCCTGAGCATATAAAGCATCTGTGTACTGATATGGATACAACAGAACTTCCTTGGATGGTAAGACGGTTTATACGATTATCACAATCCACTAGGCATGAAACTAACCTTAGAAGGTGATGTGTCTTCACAGACCCTTCACACCTTCGTGCTTGATTTGCTTCCCCAGTATCCTACTACAAAAAGCAGCACATAGTGACCTGTGATGTGAGATTCTCTCATCCTGAGCAAGTCACCTGCCACATCTGCTTTTCAGAGCAGAGGTGTATGGGACACAAAAAGGAGTCAGACTCCCCTTAATATATGCAAGAACATGCTTACACTTAGAATTTTTGTTCACGGGGAAGAGTCCCTATCAGCAACATGCAAGTATTACTCAGCAGATGACACAGACAAGTTTAAGAAATTGAAGAAATGGTTCATTTGCACATCTCTTATTGAAGCTTACATCTGTGCTGTTATAACAATCAGTGCGAGCACAATAGCAGAAACACTGCAGAAAGCTGCTTTTCAGCTCAAGCAGACCTGAGAGGAGGGTCACCAAACAGAATTCATAGGACCTGGGAAAAGTTCAGAGTTAGGAGTTGGGCCCCTCATGACCTTTACAGAAGGGTGAAATAGGGGCCAGTGCATTTATCTCTGCTGTAATCCCCTCTGACTCTGAGCACCAGAGAGATATGGCTTTAGCAGAACTTTCAATGGGCCTTGCAAGTACTTCTACCAACACAGCCTTCCTAGGCAGTGGGGAGTAGGGACAGGACACAAATGCTGCTCAGCACACAGCTAAAAGCTTCCAGGACTAAACCAGGAAAAGTCTTGCAGGGTCACAAGCCCACTAGGCACCTACCCACATCAGCCAAAATAAACAGGAGGGACCACAAGCTCTAGTCTGAAAAAAAATCAAATGCAAAAAAGACAGCTTGAAAGCTGTATCTAGCATCAAAGTATGTCTTGGCTTGACACCCATCAAGGCTGTTAATACAAAAGGTCAGTGAATTTAGTTATTCATAGGAATGAATACCTATGAATTACCTCCAACAAAACATCAACAACTATCTTTCATGTTTAAATATCCTCGTACAGTGTTCTACATAACATGCTGTGTATCACCATTCAAGTTTAAATTGGGCTATTACAATCAGCCTGCGTAAAAAGTACACACTGAAAGACAAGAATTTCCTGAAGAGAGTTTCTGTAACAGTACTAGATGTATAACTCAGGGATATTTGCTCCTGTCATATTTCACACAATAACATGAAGACTTCTGAAAAAAGTAACCCTGTTTGTGTAGTGATGGAAGATTAGGACTCTCCTCCACTCTACCAGTACTTCAATCCAATAGTGAACTGCTTAATTTGATATGAGAATAGCTTTCCTTCCTTAATTTCTAGTTGTACGTCAATATAGCTTTATATTCCTTTTAATATGCGTGCTCAGTGATAACATTTCTAGGGATGCACTAACCACTGATATCCTGTGCCAATTCCATCCAGAGGAAGAGTGAGAAGAAAGAGGAAAAAAAAAATTTCTCCATTATCACTTCCAACCAGGTATCCCTATCTGAGCAGCTCGAGCTCAATTTGCTTAAAAATACTTAATTATACTACTAAATGATTCCTTGAGGTCATTGCTATGAAGGACACACAGTTACTGTGTTAATCCATGCATTATATACTGCATTACACTAGCCCAGTAAGTCTGAGGAACAAGGACATGTTTCTTTAGGTTACTGAAAATTGGAAGGAAGCTAGTTCTGTTTCAAAGCAGTTAGTTACACAGGACAACTAGGAAAAAAAAAAACACACACACAGGATAACACATTGCCTCCCCCCCTTGCAAGCAGCAAGATGACTGAGACACCTATAGCAAGGAGCCCATTTTCAAGCTTTAGTTACGTAAAATAACAGCTAGCCCCAACTCTTAGAAATAATCAAAAAAAGCCCAAGAAAAACAACAACCACACAATTTCACAGATTTCACAGATTTCACAGAATTGTACAGATTTCACAGAATTGCCTGAAAAACTAACATTTAGATAGGATGTGGAATATAGAAACAAAGTGTTGCGTTTTGTTCATTGCAGCAGTTTTCAACCAAGCAAGAATACACCACAGTGAAAGCAACAGCCAAAACATGAAAGGAACTTTCTACAAAAATAGCGATTAGAATTCAGGCACTCTACAGAACAGGCTCTCACTTTAGTTAATTTTCCATATCCCTACAAAGTATAGTCATTTGATATAATATTTATGTTTAACAGAGAATATACTTTTATGAAGTATAATTTACATTAAAAACAACTTTTTTTTTGTTTGTTTGTTTTTTGAGCAGAGAAGTTTTTCTATACTTTTTTAAACAAACCTCTTCCACAGGAATAGTCACGTGCCAGCAAGTTGAAACTTACACAAAGAACTAGTCCAATAATTTTTACCATGAAATAGTTCAGATACATCAGCTTTATCTGGTCATTCACAAAGATGTTACTTTAACAGCAGGATAACTAAAGTACCCCAGTTATCTTGCACTATAACTCAAGTTAACACAGGACACACCGAATGCTTTTTGAAAGGCAGATAAGGTTGAGTTTCACCCCCTCCATTTTCCTTCAATGAATTTCAAGTGACTTCACCTAATTTCATGTTGCCAACCAGCTTAACAGGCAAAGAAAAAGCTGTATGCACAAGGAAAATGGAAAAAGCAATTTATTCATGACTTGACATCAGGAAGACATCCAGCCACTTCCTGGCATGCCTTTGGGCAGCTTTGTGTCAGCTCTTCTGGCCATCCTCCCACTTGCTGGGGTGGATAAAGGCAGGGAAGAAAACAAAGGCTTGACATTGTGCAAGCACTGCTCTGTAGTAGCCAAAGCAGTGATATGATATAAACACCATTTTAGCCTCAAATCCAAAACACAGTACTACACGGCTGCTATGAAGAAAGTGAACACCATCCCAGCCACATCCAGTACAGTAAGACAGCTAGCTTCACATGCCCAATTCGTTCTCAACCGTAAAAAAAGTAGGAAGTATACCAAAGCCATTTCCTTCACTACAAAAAAAAACTGAAGCAGACTACTGGGAAGTGGAATAATACAAAACCACTGTGGAGAAAACAGTATAACATCATAGCATTTGCCGTTTAGTTTTTTCAGTGTTTACAGACATAACTATTTATCTGAAATGCACTCTATTTTCTTTCATAAACATCATACTTATCCTGAACAAAGACTGAATTAAAACAGTTAGATTTATATAATCTTATAGACTATGCTCACTCTATACATTTAAACTGTGTTTTGTGAGGCATAGTCAGAAAAAGACAGGTAAGCTTAGAGGGAGTTTCCTAAGTTTTTAACAACACTGAGAATCACCTTGAAGGCAAATGGCATGAGCAATTAGTGTTGCATGAATTTTAATACTCTCCTAATACTCCAAGAAATGATTGTCTTTCGAAGACAGATTTCAGAAAAAGTTCAATTAAACTTGGACCAATTCCAGGGTTCAGAATAGCTTTATAAAAATGCAGAATAATACCTAAGCTAAGACCTATTATTTCAACGCCTGTGAGTTCTAACATTTTCTCTTAATTCATTTTAAGCTTTAATTTACCATGAACATCCATGAGTTATTTATATTTACAGGGTACATATTGTACTCACAGGCATGAAAAACATAATTTGTCTCATCTAATGAGTCATAATTAACTTTTGTTTTTACCTTTCCAAAAGCAGAATATTTTTAACTTGTTCAACTGGAGTTATTTTTATGCCAAGATTTATATAGTTCTTTTTAATAAGAGCAGTCATATGTCAGACTCTCATTATTACTTCAACTTGTTTTCAGATAAAGCAGAAATGAAAGAGCCCACATAAAGGAAATACTGCATGAAGGGAAAAGTATTCCTCTAAACCAACTAAATAAGACCAAGAGTTCTAGATTTTTAAAATTTAATTAAATGCTTATGAAACTTTTGGAAAGGTATAGTTTCTTCCCTCAAGAACTTTAGTAATGCTCTAAGTAACCTGGAAACTCAAAGAACAAAAAATTTTTCTCCATCATAAGAGAAGACAATTCCCTATTAAAGCAAATAACCCCAGTCCTCCTTTCAAAATGCTTGCAGCATATACTATGAGGTCTGAAAACATATTCGTGCACAAAGATAGCCTTGGCAGAAAACTTTTTGTTAACCACAACAAAGGTGCCACTTCAAGACTGACTTTATAAAATTGAGATCCTACTTAAGGGACTGTGAGAATAGGCAATGGCAGATATAGATGCTTTAAGCCAGTTTTAGGTCACCTAAAAAAGGCAGAGGCCGCAATCCAATAATAAAGAAGGAATCACTTACCCCTTTCCAAGGATCAGGGCTCACCAAATACGCCAGCGAAATCAACCTTGGAGTACAGATGCACTGTAAGGGCTTGCACCTGCCAGCCCTTAAATGAGGTTAGGATGGACCCAGTATCCTCCCCTCCTTGTCGCACAGGTGAATTACTTCCACCTACGCTCCCAGTGCTGGCTGCATCCCTTCACCAGGTGCTCAATGACTGTTTTTTTATGTGACCTAACAGTTCCCATACATGGACTAAGTAAGAAAATATGTAAAACTGATTTGGCTTTTTAAGCAGTTGACCTAGAACTGCAAGAGTTAGGAAACATTAGTCAATGAAGAAACTTTTAAACACTACATTTTTAAATTAATCAAAATCAAATTATGGAGGAGGACAATCACAGACCTCTATGTGTCTGGAACAGAATAGCTACATTTTATTAGGTTGAAGGAAAGGTTTCCGTTCATTCAGATAACTCTCCCTTTTCACTACTTAATTAATAAAGTTATTCCTGCACATGAGAATCAAGGCTTTTAAATGAATAGGAACTTTATTTGTTTATCCATTGATGTGCAGTTGAAAATAACTTGGAGTCATGAAAAAAAATGAGGCAACTACAACTTATTCAGCTGCTTAAATCATCTTCATTTGAAAGCAGAATTGTGATTGACATAGTGATACAGAAAGTATCACCTTACATTACATTCAAGTACCACACAACAATTTACCTACTGTTTTCTTACTGTTTATATAGCTGGTCTCCCATTTTCAGAGGTTTAGCTACAACACATTCCTGTCTTTCAGAAAACTTGGTTAACAAACTCTTTACTAAATCGAATATAACGTGCAAGACAAATTTCATAGGAGAAAAACAGAAAGGTCAAACGGATTTTTCACTATAGTCTGTTTTTCAGGAATACCGACCAACTTGATAAAACTACTCCATTCCTTATCTTCAAAATAAACTTCAGGACAACAAGGCTTGAGTTTGTCAAAGGAGGAGGAAAAATAAATTTAAAAAAGAAAAAGGAAATTTAAAGTTACTGCTCTGAGAATATACCAGCCAAGTGGACACGTTCCTGTCATCACCTGAGTTAAAGAAGACCTTTAATTATTTGCTACAAAGAGCCAGTTAGCACGAAGGATGCAAGATAGAGGTAGGGTCCTTAAGCATCAGCCTGCATCTCTAAGTGACAAAAAACTTATTGAGTTCTTATTAACTGCTAGAGAGACCATAGTAAAACTTCTGAAGCCAAAACTACCAAGAAGGACCAGCATTCTTCCAGATCATAGGGAAGTAGAAAGACTCTCTTCGAAGGAATACAGATTCTTATCAGTCTTCCACCCTATGAGAGGTTATCTTTAAAGGTAGTTCCTCCGCAATGCCTACATCTCTGTGGAAAGCTATTTGCCCTCAGATGAATGACCATAGACACTTAATTTATTTCTGTGACAGAGATAAGCTAACAAATTTGATAGAAGAGTGCTGATTAGAGCTGTACTCTCAAGGGAAAATTTCTAGCATCTTAAAATAGGCAGGAGAACATCCACTAAGAGAATCATAATGGTTGGAAATGGTCGGAAAAGACCTCAAAAATAATCCAGTCCACATCGACATGGTTCTTGAACACCTCCAGGGATGGTAACTTCACCACCTTCCTGGGCAGCCTGTTCCAGTGAACATCACTCTTTCTGAGAAGAAATTTTTCCTAATGTCCAACCAGAACTTCTGGTGGTGCAACTTAAGACCATTCCCATTAATCCTATTGCTGTTTCCTGGGAGAAGAGGCCAACCTTCACCTCGACACAACCTCCTTTCAAGTCATTTGAGAGAGCAATAAAGTCTCCCAAATCTCTTCCAGATTAAACAGTCACAGTTTCCTCAGCCACTCCTTCTAAAACTTGTGCTCCAGATCCCTCACCAGCTTCGTTGCCCTTCTCTGAACACACTCCAGGGCCTCAATGTCTTTCTTGTAGTGAGGGGCCCAAAACTGAACACAGTACTTGAGGAGCAGCCTCACCAGGGCTGAGTACAGGGGGACGATTACTTCCCTGCTCCTGATGGCTGTGCTATTTCACATACAAGCCAGGATGCCATTAGCCTTCTTGGACCCCTGGGCACACTGCTGGCTCGTGTTTAGCTGAACATTGACCAACATCTCCAGATACTTCTGTGCAGCTTTCCAGTCACTCTGCCCCAAGCCTGTAGTGTTGCCCGGGGTTACTGCAACGAAAGTGCAGGACTTGGTCTTGTTGAACTTCATCTCACTGGCCTCAGCCCAGCTACCCAGCCTGTCCTGATCCCTCTGTACAGACTTTTGACACTCAAGCAGATCAACACTTCCTCACTGCTTTTTGTCATCTGCAAACCTACTGAGGGTACACTCAATCCTCTCATCCAGATCATCAGTAAAGATATTAAAGGGGACCAGCACCAGTACAGATTCCTGAGGAACACCGCTCATGACTGGTTGCCAGCTGGATTTTACTCCATTAACCACAATTTCCTGAGCTCAGCCATCCAGCTTGTTGTTTAACTCAGGAGGAGGACACCTGTGGAAGCCATGGCCTGCCAGCTTCTCCATGAGAATACTATGGGAGACAGAGTCAAAGGCTTTACTAAAGTCTAAGTAGATATATCCTCCTCCAACAGGCAGGTCAACTGCTCATGGAAGGATATCAGGCTGGTCAAGCAACATGTGTTTCATTAACCCATGTTGACTGGGCCTGATCACCTGGTTGTCTTGCACATGGCATGCGATCACACTCATGAATTTTTGCTTCATAACCTTTCCCAATACTGACAGACCTGCAGTTACTCCCTCCAACTCTTCTTGTAGATGAGTATTACATTAGCAAATTTCCAGTCATCTGGGACCTCCCTGGTTGACCAGGACAGCAGATAAATGATGGAAATCAGGTTAGTAATCATTTCTGCTAGCACCCTCAGCAATCTTGGGTGGATCTTGTTCCATGGACTTATGACAGTCCAGGTGAAGTAGCATGTCACTAACTGGTTCCTCCGGAATTAGGAGGGAGGGGGGTTATTCCTTTCTCATATATTGGGGGGTGGAATGTACACAAGAACTCCAAAAATTTCCTAATTATTATGCTTCTCATATTTACATGCTTACCTTGCAAATCTTGTAGTTTGCTTTTATTAGTCTATTACTGCAGAAGAGTAATACGTGTGTGTCAAACAATCCACCATTCTCCCTAGATCGTTTCTGACCAAGACAAGTTACTGATTCCAAGACAGTATTTGATATTGGTCTATCCAGTGTTAAGACTACCACACAATCTTTTCACAGTACAAGCAATGAAACCATATATGCATTTATTTTATTCTCCTCAGTTTATTTGCATGTAATTTTACAGTTTTTTCCTTCATGTCACACATTTATTCTTTCTCTTACAAAAAGTTTTGACAAGGGGATTTGCCTTCCATTACTTTTGGAAACCTGGAGCTGGTATCAATAAAAACAATAAAGCAAAACCCCACCTACTGAACACCTACTAAATAAAATAATGTAAATGTAGCATACATATTAGAAGTTCCTCATCATTTCAATACAAGGAAAACAATTTGGAAAAGAAAAAAGATAATCAGTTCCAGTTGCTAGAATAGTTCAGTGTATTCTCTTTCAAAGACTTTATTTCAAAGTTTCAGTATAGAAATGCTTTTATTAGCTCACTACCAAGCAGTGATCAAACTGGTATAGCAGAAAATGAAGCATGATAGTAGACAATATTGCAGTACTCCACCACAATACAGAATTCCCTGTCACAATGAATATAGCAGACTAGGGATGTTCATAAAATCCCTTCATTGTAAACACTACCAAAAGACTGTTTTCCATCATGCTGCAAAATTCCATCATGTACCTTATTTAGCTTAAGAAGTAAGCTATATAGAAGTACAAGTAAGCATTTCAAGAACAGTGAACAGACTTTCAGTGCTGGCACAATTTTTCAGTAATTTACAAATGGTTTATGTGGGAAGCTGGGTAAAAAACAAGAAACAAAGAAAAAAGAACTTTCTGAAATGGTTACAGGCATCTTCCTTTTTGGCTAATTTAAAGTCACAAAATTCAGACTTGTATAAAAGAGACATTTCCTTCATACTCCATTCTAATATGCCTCTGAACAAGTGAAACAAAATAAAATCCATTTCATTAATTTGGTATTAATTTTTCATAGTATTCCTCAATACATTTTCAAATATAAAGAATCTTAATCCTTACAAAAAGAAAAGTTATATTTATTAAAGAATTCTCTTGAATAATCTTAGCAGCATTCTAATAATTAACTATCTTGATTTTATCGGAAAAAAAAAAAAACAAAAAACAAAAAACAAAAAAGCTTGATTATTGTAGTTTGAGACAGCTTTTTCCCAAAACATAAACATTTTAGAAGTTACAAAAGTGCAAGAAGCAGCTCACATTCCAAGCTGAAAGGCAGCTTCTGGAAATGGTGGAATCAGTATTACAAAGTCCTAACATCACTGAAATTAAAGCATTAAGATGAATTATGTATTTAAAACATTCTCCAGTGTAACATTCTTAGTGAAGACCTTAGCAGTGTAAATAAAACAGTTAAGTATCTTTTTTTTTTTTTTTCTTTCAGCTGTAGCAAGTGAAGTGCACAGACCAAGTGATTTGATGGAGAGCAAGTAAGCAACCTAGTGGCATCAGCACATTGGCAGTGAGTTGTGTGCCCACTTGGTTCTTAAGCACTTTTTAGCAATTTTAATCAAATTAAAAAATGGCAGAGTACAACACTCTTAAGGATCTTCTCATTAATTTGGGTAAATGTCTTAAACTGCATGTTAGAACTCATTGCAGAAGAGGAGCCTTCAATTAGGTTCCACAAATCATTAAGGCTGCCTTTCAGCCAAAAACTTTTGTTTCCTTTAAGCAAACCACTATTAATAAGCAGCATTTACATATAATGAGCATTTTAATTCACTTTTTGAAAAAGAAGATTTCAAGAACTTACAAACATTGGAGCAGGATCACTTTTGGTAAGAATGTTATTCCTCATAAAATTCTGTAAACAACATTTTAATTGAGAATACCTGCTGTTTTGAAGTATTGTTAGTGAAAATTTTTATTACCAAAAAGATAACATTCTTCTTTCTCTTCCTTAACATTTCTTCAAAATAGTTTCTAACAAGCACAGACCTCTGCATTTGCATGTGAATATTAATCTTGCATTTTAAAAATGTTAATATTACTAGATTCAGCTTCAGAAAGATTCAATAGAGCTAGTTTTGTTACACTTAGTAGTAAGTGTATCAGCACTTCTATCACTTGCTTCTTCAGTGATAGGTACAGAGATCTTCAATGTGGGACATCCGTATTCTGAAGCACAATAGCCACTCTGCTTGGAATGTACACCTAGTAAAAAAATGGTAAGAACAAGGAAAAATCCATGAACATCACAGGATTCATTTTCTAAAAAACAAACAAACAAACCAGTATATGAAACAACATATGTAATACTTAGCCATTCAATATTTCTCATTTTTGTGATCTTGTAGGTTATTCTAATTGTATTTTAAATGACTGGCTGCTTAGTTCCAGTACTTGAGTTATACAAGATAATATAAAAGTTTAAAAGACATCTTAATTGCAATCTCTCCTCTTTTCTCTTTTTATACATATTGCTTTGAAAGATTTAAAATGGCTACCAGTAGAGGGCCTCATATGACTTTCAAAGTCCAATTTATAATATTTGAGGACATCTAGGTCAATAGACTATACAATGATAAATGAGAAAGTTTTACAGCAGCATTTGAACACTCCTCTGCTGTGAAGTAAAGTGGCCTCAAGGCATATGATATCATTTCATACAGGTAAGTAACAGCATTATGACACAGCATTGCATTCTTCTCTATCTTGCCATCTATGGAATTTCAGTGCCAGTTGCTAAAAATCACTCTAAAAACTAGATAGAGATTCATATTAACCATTACACTATTGTATTTTGCTTTACCCTTTTTTATCTGATTACCACGAGAAAGATATGCATATAATCAAAAGACTTCTCATAGATCACAAAAGAGCTTGTGGCAATATATTTTACATGACATTCCTTCTGAGCAAAGTAGAATCACAATCTGAAAACGAGACTGATATGCAGTACCTACCAATTACCTTGATATATGGTACTCCATCAATTGTCAAGTGTATGAATGTGTTTGCTGAACAAGTCAATAAAAATGCAATTATAAAAGGTAACACAAGATTGAAGATTATCGGCTTCATTCTGACAACATCCTCCTGTAGACTACTCTCCATCCCTGTGGAATATCTAATATCCCACAATTTCAACTATGTTATCTGCAAACTAGAGCTTGATGGCATGAAAGGCTTTCATAGCTTTCAAAATAGAATGAAGGAACAGAGCAAAGAGCTTTAAGAAAAGGAGAAAAAAGAAAAGAACAGCTGATCTTCATTGAATCAGACAGAGCCATGTCCAATGCTTCTTGAAAGGCAGTGAACATAATGATTTCCCCTAAGGTTTCAGTGATAAATAGCTCCACTGTTCAGGGGAGGAAATACTTAATGAACTAGCTCAAAATGTATAGATAATGCCAAGATTTTTAAATTGTGTATTGAGAAATTTAGCACTCTGAATTGATATGATGAAAATGGAAAGGAGCTAAAGGGAATAATTTTTCTAAGAAAATATTCATAAGAAGTTACTTTGGTTAAGGCAACAAAGATTGACATTAATAGAGGATATATCAGTTCCGCTATAGCCAAGTAAATAATATATCACATCTTAGGAGAAATGTATCTCAGCTCCCATAAAGCCAACTTGCACCAACTGAGAATCTAAGAGCACTGTGGAAGCACTCCACCAGTACAATGTCAATCAAAATTTTAGAACTGGTTTTAGGTGCAATTTTAGAATTTGAGTAATATATTTAGATTGATAAGAATTTTCTGCTTGTTTTTCTGCTTGTCAGGAAGAGATTCAATTGCAAGATTATTACTTTAGTCACGCATTTCTTTCCATACCTTGGAAAATTAAACATAGGTTCTAGTGTTTATTGACTTGGTGGTCTTTTTACTAAAACAGAAAAATCAGCTATGACATTACTTCCTAATCTGATCAACTTATGTCATTTATCAGTGTAACTACCTCCAAGGCCTACATAAAACTACAAGAAATAACAAAACCCCTAGGGCATAAGCAAGGAATACTCTCAATTGTACGTTAAATATTCATTCCACTGGTAGGAATACAATTTTTTTAAAATAGCAATATTACACAAGCATTAGATAATTCCTGTTACGTTGTTTAAAAAGAATTCAGAACATCTGGGTGAAGGAAATGTTAGAAAAAATGTGACCAAAAAGGTTGGAAAGATTGCCCATCCTTCATGAGGTGAGATCGGGAAGATTATTCACCCAGAATCCAGCAAAACTTTCAGCCTTCCCAGTCCAGATTTCTAACTTTTTACTCTTCCCACTTCTGGCACTCAAACTCCAAAAGCTTCCCCAGACTCTTCTTTTGTCACATTTAACTACCACTTGTGTAAAAACACATCCCCACATATTTCAGTTTATTTTCTCTATTATTTTCCTGATTTCCTCCTAGTCATATACACTCCTCTGTCCAGACTAAGAGCCATCATACTTGTAATTAATGAACTCCTTTGGCAGCCTGGCAGTAGTGATGTACTGGTTAGATTACACACCACCTGTGTTTTGAAGAAAAAAACCCAAAAAATTAAAAAAACAAAACAAAACAAAACAAAACAACAAAAAAAACCCTGAAGCCAAATTTTTAGAGTGGCCTTTAAAAATTCTGAAATTACATCTCATCTGTTGCAACTAGTAAATCCAGAAACAACAAGAGCAACAAACAGTAGGTATTCAATCTTCTCCAAGCAATTTTTAATCATATTGAAAACATGTGACCAGCATAAAGCTGTGTTACAGGAAGATATGCCCTCTCAGAAATTGATTATACTAAATTTATTACACTAAAACCCCAACATCAAGAGATAAAATTTAAGGTGGCTTTAATTGAAGCTGCATCTGTATGAACTGCTCCCTTGCACTTCAAGTTGACCAGACTAGTCAATACTGTTTTATCGAGCTAACATGCTTTTGTTTGAACATGCGCTTCAAGGGGTGTGAACTCATCTAGGATGGTCACAATCAGCATATTATAAATTTATTTTTGGCTAGATGCAAATCCTTTAGGCACCTGATTATTTGATACAGTATTCCCTTCTGTTTGCACTACTGCAATGCAATACTCTTGAGCATATAGTTATTGTTGTTTAGAAAATAGGTTAGTAGAGAAGGCAGCTATTAAAACATAGAACAACATGAAAGTACAATATGACCTCAATTCACATACTATCTTCCAACACTTAATATGTTTATGTCTTCAGATTGTTCAATGGTTTACTGGAATAAATCACAATATTTTCTGAATTTACTGGAAAATCTTGACTGCTTTGTCAAAACTATAAAATTACTCAGAATATGATTTGGATCTCTCCTTTGAAGAAGGGAAGTGGAAGAGAAAATTCCAAATGAAGTATTATTTCTGTTTTGAAAGACTCATTCATGAAGGGTAAGAATTTTAAACATACAATCAAGTTAGTCTATCTTTCACACCTACCTCCAAGTGGATTACAGCATCCTGCCTAATTAATAGCTTATAAAAGTTCTTGAACCTTAAATAATTCTATAAAGTCAGGATGTAAATTAAAAAAAAAACATAAGAAGTATGGTAGAAATAGTGATATATGTGAATTAAAAAAAAAAAAAAATCAGTGCATTGGAAAAGCTGACAAGAAACTTAAATTATCTGTATTATTGGTCTCTTAGTAATTTACTACAACCCTGCTCCCTCTTGAACTTGTAATTCATATAATTCAATAATATTTAATAGGAGATAGCATTTTGCATATTTTCTGCCCATGCTAGAATTTGCCATCAAGTGGTACAGTTAAAAAATAAAAAATAAAAAAAAAAGAAAGAAATCCATTACTGACAGGATAAATTGAAATGCAAGCATCTGATTGTATTTAAGTCTAGATATATTTTAACATATAAAGAATAGATAAATCCTACCTAAAAGCAAATAAAAGCATGCCTTAATTAGAGACAATATATACATTTTAATTTCTCTATCCAATTTAGATTAAGAACTGTTTGCTTACTGTGTTTTAATCCATTGTTCTGATCATATCAAAACACATACATATAGTATTCAATATTGTAGAAAAATAAATTTGCAATAGCATACAATAAAAGGCCATCATCCCCAGACACACACATCCATGCTTCTCCTGTACTACTCAATTCTATCTTCTTTAAATACTGAAAAAAATGGCAACCTTCATTCTTTCTGTATTTCCTAGGTAAGCCATTATGCATATTTTTTTATTTTGTTCAGTTGTTTTTAAGACAGTCCAAATTATATTAAAGTATTTTAACAACTACTCCAACACACTGAAATCATTAATGAAGATGAATTCTGGCATTTTATGGTATGTGTCTGTGACAAACTCCAATCAGTTCAATCTGATATCCAGCTTAACCACCAGTTCTTATGAGGTCTCCTTCTCAGCATACTGGCTTTCTAATCTTTACTAGTACATGCAAGTCTTCTCCTGATTTTTTCCTCATTGATTTTTCTATTGGCTAAATCCTCAGATTTATTAAGACACATCTGGATTGGACCTCTAACATTCAATTTATCCATGGCTGACCCTAATTCAGTGTCATCTACAAATCTGCTGGAGATGTGCTTTGTTACTGCTAAAGACTGCATCAAACAGCATCAGCCCTGGCAGTAATTGCTACAGCAGTCTACTTCATATCAGTCAATACCTGGACACTGAACCTCCGACTACTAAAAGTGCAGCAGCCCAACCAGATTTCAATGTGCGTAACAATCTTCCCTTCCAGCTTGTTCTTCCACTTGTAGGAGACAAAGCTTGAACATCACAATATTAATTGTAGTTATCTCATGCACGTAGCTAGATATTTCATCAGAGAAAGCAACCAGGTTATCAGATATGTTTTGTATTTACTAAATCTGAGTTGTCTTTCTGATCAACTCATATCTATCCCCTTCCAAGGGGATATGGTCCATGATCTCCCAAAAGACTGAGCAGGTAAGGCTCACAGACCTCCAGATCCCTCAGGTTTCTTTTGTTGCTTTTACTACAACTTTTCTTCAGTTTCTAAAAATTTCCCCTGGACACTATGATTTTTTACAGATGATTTCAGCCTTGCAACCATGCCAATGAAATCTTTCCTAATCTTTGGATATATCCCATTTATCCAGCTTCTTTAAGGTGTCCCTAACCTATTGCTCTGCTACTGCTACATTCTTTTTGATAGTGTATTGGTACAAAAAGAGTTGGAAAGCAGGCTTTGTTCACAGAAGCTGAGGTTTAAAAACAAACAAAGAAAAAAAACCCATGTATAACTCCTTCTTTTCTCAAGGATCTTGCAGTTTTTCTTGATCTCTTCTGATATTTGTACACTTTCTGCACACGTGTAGAACTCTTTTCTTTCCATCTTTTATATCTCTAATTAGTTTTTAACTCAAACTAGGTTTTGACCTCTCTGATTTTGCTCTTAATAGTCTACACCTTGCTTTAATTTTCCTTCATTACCTGCCTTATTCCCTTATTATTTTAATTAAGTTGGCCAAGTAGCTCCTCATTTTTTATTTGCTGTGTTCAGCATATGTGTTCTTGTCATTTACAACTTTACATAGAACAGTTACTGAGTTGCTGACGCCCAGTTAACAATTATGAAAACAAAAGTCACTTACAAACTGATAACTGACTTATCCTTAAGGGATGTTCTAAGAAGAAAAACCTCAAGACAGACAATTTAATGTAACGTGTTACTACATTACACTAGCTTACATCCTTAACCTTCATTTAGCTATAGAAATAATGATAAAAGAAGATTTAAAAACAACTGTTTTTTTTTCCATTTTAGCTCACTACAAATATCTTAGCAGCAACATCCATGGTTTCTCTCTCATATGCTTACTTATATTATTCTTCATGATGCTGGTCACAACAGTTAAAAACTTGATCTCCTTTTCCGAGGCTTTCTTACCCTAAGTGCATCTCTTAAAAGCCAGGAGATGTGGACACTGAGAAATGACTTCTGGAAGTCTTTCTTAAGATGTTCACCTCCTTGTGCCCCAGTTGCTGACTTCAAAATGTCTGTCTAGCTCAGATCATGTAACAGTATATAAAAGCATCTTGATTCAAAGCATAACAGGAAATCCACAAATTTATCATAAAAAGAAATCATAGAGAAATGCCACTTTTCTTGTTTTTCTATACACCAATGAGGAGAGGTACAGAAGTATTTTCTAGTACTGCTTTTCCTTTCATATACTGTTGCTGAATTCTATAGTTTCAATTAACAGCTTCAGTTTGGTTTACATCCTTATATCTTATATCCTGCCTTTCTGATAACAGCTTTTATTTCATTCATGTCTTCTTCACCATTTCACAAGGCTTGATGAACATGGATATAAATGAAAACTCTAAGTATAGAATATTAAGGAGAATACATTCATAGCTAATCAAATTCTTGACTATCTTTCAACCGTATCATCCTCTGAATGTTGTTCCAAGCATTCTGTGCTGATCTTACATGCCCTTCTAAGTCCTTCCTCCCCTTCAGGATTACAGTCTCATTCACACTGGAAGGGGCCTCAAGAGGCTGGGCCAGCTACGAGGTCAAAGGCCAGTCAAGGTTTTAGATATCTCAATGAACTGAACCTTTGCTTTTTATACCAATTGCTTACTTATGACCTCGTACCCTCTGTGCTGTCACACTAACTCTGCTATTTTAGGAAGCCATCAAAAAACATATCAGGAGATTCATAAGGCCTTCACTAATGGAGGGAGTGGAATACGCAGAAAGGAGAACATCAGATCTTCTGGGGACAGTTAGGGTGACTCAGCTGTGAAAAAAAGTTTTTGACAAAGTTAATTTTCAGATGTTTAGTCATCAAGTTATTGAAAGTCTTTTTACTCCCAGTGGAGTATTCAGTGGGAATAAAGTGGAATAGTTGTGGTTGACTTCACAGGTAGAATTGCTAACAAAGACGATAATTGAGGACAGAAATGTTTGTAAGTCAAATATATACAATGTGTTTTTTATTACCTCCTCTTTGACCTTTTCATACCACTTGTCAATTTAAAATGTAAGGCAGTCACAATGTTTGCAATTAGGCAAATTTCACAGAGATCAGAGTTTCTAGCACTAATGCAGTATAGCCAATATAATACACACATGAAAATATTTCTTACAAGCAATCTGTTTTCCACCTGCATACATGGTGTTCTATCAAGATCATATTCTGTTTATGTGGGCTATCACGGAAACAGGGAAAAGAAACTGGTCTTGCAACCATTTGACAGGAATACATAAAATGCTTTTCAGTATTCAAATACTTATTTCTTACACCTTTTTTTTTTTTTCCTTTTTTTTTTTCTCTAAAATAATTTCAAGAAACAAGAGACCAGAAAAATTAAGAATACAGAAATAGAAAATACAAGAAGTATTTGTGAATAGCAGCAGTTCTAAGTATAAAGTTCACTTTAGATATTTTAGGAGGGTTGCAATATATAGCAATCTCTAAATATATATTAAACAAACAAACTAACTAAAAAAACTTAAACACATGAGCAAGAAATTCTACAAACTACACTTCTACTTTCAGATCCATCAGAGTAGATTCTGTACCAGGTGCAAGCACAACTGAAATTGGCTGGAACCGTAATGAACTACTCTTCATCCCACTTTGAGGGTTGGAAAACATCAAGTCCTAAAAATCATTTCAAGGTCATTTTGCAGCAGATGGGAGAATTACTGGAACTCAGAGCTAGATCAGGCACTGCAGAAAAATATTTGATAGTGCACATTGCAGCTGGTGGATGCAGAAGGCAATATCACAGGAGTCTGTGCCAACATTTTCCCAAACTTTTAATTAAAATGAGGGCCTTGGACAATCTCATGTCTCTGTATCACTACTAATTGTCAGATGCTGACACTATTCTGAGAATATAATTAACCATCAATGAATAAGGTACATGATAGCTTTTCCTTTCTGACTGTAACTTGTTATAAAGAACTTTATATTTTAGATTTTATTTTGCTAGATATTGCATATGAAAAAGAAGGTATGCTTAAAATAATGTGAAGCACTGCCTTCCAATCTGTTTTTCAATTTACAACTGTAAAGCATGAATATGCAGAAAACCATTTCTCTGTCTTGCTTCATTTACGCAAAAGATCTCCAGGCTCTATCTCAAAATTTCTATTATCTTTTGCACTCTTCCTTAAGAAAGGTTACTTCAAAAAGACAACTAAATCCTGACAAACTGAAACACGCAGTCCAAAAAAATAAGAGTGAATGAAAGTGGATAACAGATTAACTTTGGAATCATTATACTTGTTTCTGAGTTTTTGTTTGTTGAAGAATTGAAATGATCAATGAATATGAGCAAACTAATTTATCAATTTATTGTTGATTTATCTTAATCATGAAGAGGCAAGATTTTGCTGCTATCTGATCTTCCTGATTAGAACAGTCAATTTTCTAATAACAAATATTCTTTCATATATTCTGTATATCTGTGCATGTTAAGGGAGAAAATAGTTAGAGATTACATCATTCTTTTAAAATTCAATACATAAACCCTTATCATGAAAGTTTTTCAAATTACTACTTTCAAAGCTAAGGTCACTAAAAGCTTTTAGATCATTTCAGTCTATGTGTATATTTTTAATTTGTCAATAGACTCATGGAGACACGAAGTTGCACTTTGACACTGAATATTATATATTAAGGTCAAGGTTAAAAAGCCCAACCTACCAATAAGGATATTCTTAGAATAAACTACACAATTTCTAGTTGATATAATGAAAGGGAGAAGGAGTATTTCAGCTTCCACTTATAGTTTAGCTAATTGAACTGCAGGAAAAGTGAATCTATAAAAACTGAAATATGTTAAACAATTACACTTCTCACTAAACTGCATACTGTTTTGCCAATGACATAACATATTCCGCAACTTTACATTTAGACTACTTATTACTCTGTTGGTGCAACAAGTATAAAACCCAGTACATCCATACAAAACCTTACTTCTTACTTACTTACTACTTTTATTAAAAAAAAAAATACTTAAGTTGCTACAACACACGTTGATATCTAATTACATTTTCAATAAAAATCAATCAAGTCAGATGCCTGATAAAACATTTGGAATGATGAATGTTATTAGAAACAGATTTTTTTCTTCCCCCACCCTCTCCTTGCCCCAGATCTAAATTTCATGTCCAGCTACAACAATCAGGTAAGGTACAAATGTAATGGGGCAGTAGGATCTTACAGGAGTTGAAACACGTCTGCAGCAGTTAATTTGAAATGTGAAGACAATATAAAATTAGAAGGTAATGCAAGCAATGAAAAAGCACACATCTTTCATAAAACATAGAATGGCTTGGGTTGGAAGGGACCTCAAAGACCACCTAGTGCAAAGCCCCTGCCACGGGCTGGGTTGCAACACATGAGATCAGGCTGCCCAGGGCTTCATCCAATCTGATCTAAAACACTTTCAGAAATGAGGCATCCACAACAAACATAGCTCAAAGAAGACTATTAAAGCCTTTTTTCCATGGCAGCAATACAAACAAAAATATGATGGTTTAAAATTTCTTTTGTACAATGACAAATAGGTTAACAGCTTGTTTTAAGAAGGTTTGATCACATGAAAAGTTATGTACATTTCATGTATTTGTTAACAACCTGCAGCAGAGCAAGCAGTGAAACAAAAATGAGATTATTTACAAAGAATACTTTTGATATATTTTCCTGTGGAATTTTCAAGGCATGCATGATGATCTTGAAATCTGGCCTTATACAGAACTTGAATTACCATATATTCATCAGCAAAATTTCACAGTGCTGAGTCGTGCTTACAAAGTTTACTCTTCACCCAGTTTTCTTCACTCCAGGTATTTCACATTTCTTTTCTTCTCATTTTGCAATGTCACTTTGAATATTTCTTTTATTAGGTGATGTTTCTAGAATGAATTATGTCATGTCTAATCTCCTACTTCTATAATGTGTTTGTGCACTATTTAAGGTTGACTTGAGCAGCAGAATTATTGCATGTAATTTCATTTTGTCATAGTCCTGTGGGTATGTTTTACTGACAGTGCTTATCTAGCACACCTTAAGGGAAGTGCATCTTTCACTATAAAATAATGTGTTTGTGGCAAAGGGAGAACGAAAATTTTTGAAACTAGACACTTATGTCACATGCACTATGTAGATACAATAAGATAATTACTAAAGTACAAGAAAAAAACATTTTTCTTTTTTTTTCTGAGTTCATTGGGGTGGTGCCATCAAAAAGAAAAATTGAGGGGAAGATATCTGCTTAGACTTTTTAATTGTAAACTAGGATTAAAACAATTCTCAAGGATGACGGATTATCTAAGAACTGGGATCTAAATTTCTATTTATGATAAAACATTTGTTTCTTTTGTAAAATACCAACTAGTGGTATTCACTGTAACTTTTGTTCTTTCTTACTTGGTGTTATATCTTGCTGGATTTGGTCTGATTTTCCACATTTTTTTTCCCCAATTACTTTTGCTTTGTGTCTTGTTACTACCATTTTACCTTTATGAGGTGCTTGTGGCATCTTCTGGAGTGTTGGCTGAAGCTGGTCTGTGAATTGGACTGCTGAAGGACATAAAGGAAAGTTGTCATGACCCACTCTGATGGGTTTCTAACTGACTCAGAAGTGCCATTGCCATGCCACAGCTTATGCTGCAAAAATGCATTTGCTGCTTTGCTTGTCACATGCTTTATCTTTCACATGCTCCTAGTTAAGATGCACCTTCAAGTTTTGTTGTATTTTTTCTGTCTTGAATGATTTGCACTTGTCATCTAAAAGCCCTAATGTGAAATACACACTCTAAATTACAGTTAATTGGCTTGCAAAAGTTAAGTTAGTGGCAGCTAATTAAAATGCTCTCTAATCACTAAAGCATCATACTTGAATTCGACACAGGAAGCAAGAATTCTGGGAGCATTAATTTGATATGTAACCTGCAGGACTGGACTTTTAGATCCTCAGTTTCTTAGTATGCTTATGATAACAGATACTTACCTAAGGGTATCTAAGGGCACTGTCACATAAAAACTCTTAAAAAAATAGCATGTTCCCAAGATCCTCTAGGCCAAGCAGAATAAAAGCACAACGTAACAAAACTGTTTTAAAACATGCCAACAAAAGAATTGTCAATACTCTGAATGTAACAAAAGAGGCTAAAAGAAAGCATGAGAGGCAGAGATTAAAACGTACAATAATTCTCAGGAATTGGGATCTCATAAGAAATGTGACACCAGATGATCATTTATCCATTCTGTCATGGAAGAAGACTGTCACACACATACCAGTATAGATACTCCGTATCTGTAGTCTGTTACATTTCAAAAATAATACACTTTCAGTGTTTCTGTATACAGATATACCTGTGTATAGAGATACATTTTCACACACACAGATGGTTTAGATATAAAAATGTGGCCAACAACATAAGCATTCTCAGAACTTTTCCAGTGAAGCCTGACCAATTCACGACCTTTTTGAATCTTATTATCTGTTGAACTAGTGAAAATACATACAAGTGTGTTATATATATATATATATACACACACATACATATATATATATATTATATGCATACATGTATATGTATACATATAAAAAGAATGGGAAATGGTAGATTTATAAATTAATTGTGGTAAGGGATTATGATTTCAAGAGTAATGACAATAGGCACTATTTTGGTTTTGATTAGTCACCACCTCAGCTAACAGAAATTGTATATACAACTATACAAGCAAAGTGATTAGAAGTTGATCTGAAGTGATTTGAGGGAAACTCTTTGTTCACTGTTCAGAACAATTAGGACTAAACATTTTTGATGCAAATAGAGATGGTCTGTTCTATGTTTTTCTGTAAACTGAGGAGGATAAAGCCAGTTGGCTTTGTCAAGTTCGGCAAATGATTTTAAGAAAGCAATGAAAAATTAGTTTCTACAGCTTTATTCACAAAGAAAGCATGAAGAAGGAGTTTTTCAGACATGAAAATAAAGTAAATGCTTATATTAAAAAAGGCAATTCAAAAGTACATTAGAAGGTTTTCATGCATATCGTGTGGCAAGACAGTGCAAGATGACATGCAAATGAAAAGGAAATGACCAAAGAAAATCAGATAATATTATTAGCCATGATAAAACTGTAATATCACCTCTGATGTATTCATACGCAGGCTGATTTCAGAATGTTAAAAAGCAAACAAACCCACCACAGAAATATTCCTAGAATAGTCTCCGTATTTGTCTGAAGACTTTTAAAATCATTCAATTATTCAGATTAGAAATAGAACATCTTTCTTACCATAACTGAATTAGGTCGATAATTGTGAGGATATTCTTCAGAGAAGTACTCTGTATTGTGGTCCAACCTTTGATGCCCTCCATATTCTGAAGCATCAGAATCCATAATGATTTTATACTTAAAAAGACTGTTAAGGTATTATGTCAAAATTATGTTAAATGGAAAAAAATCAAAGTGGAAATTCGGAAAGAACTGCTACAACATATTTAATGCTAATATACTCAATATATAGGAAATTTAAGTATATATACATAAGTAGACATACATGTGAGTGAGAAAAGACACAGAACCTATAAAAACTGTATGACATTTTCTCTTGAAAATTTTTTCTTAGCACTAAACTCTAGTAAACAAAGTAGCTTCCCATCTTTTCTGAAATTTTCAGTAAATGATAAATTTACAGCATTACAGTAGATATACACGGCAATTTGTGCAAAGATATAGACTAAGGATACACCAGTAAACAAAGTAAGTGACTTTGATGTGAATTGCACTTATAAGAAATAACACAATTATGAACAATCACCAAAATAAAAATTAGTGTTTAACTGCCAAAGAGTGATCAAGTGTTAAAGCAAAAATTGTATATATTTGTAGGAATAAAACCTTATAATTCCTTTTAAAGTTCATAGAAGAACAAAAGAAAAGTTATATTTAATAGAAAGCAAGAATTATTCTGTCTGCAGTTACTAAAATGGGGGTGTTACTTCACATTTTAGCAATGAGTTGAAATAATTGTATGGATACATGTAAGAACTTAAAACAAAACAAAAACAATAGTGATAAAATAATTTTGAAAGGAGAAAACAAACAAAAAAGGGAGGAAATAAAGAGCTAATTGTAAAGTTTAGTTCTTATTTGGGACAAGAATAAATGGAGTACTTTATTATTTTCTGGCATCACTTCAGCTGTAGAAGTTTATTACACAAGCTATTTAGAACCCTTGTGTTTCAATGGATTTTAATTTCTTGTTCTGGTACAAACAGAAAATCTTTTACCTCTTGAAGTTACAACAAAATGCCTCAGTCTATACCCTTATCTCCCTCTAACATAAAACAAACAAACAAACAAACAAAAAGAAAACATAAACCAAACACATACATAGAAGGAAATGAATGTTCTATAATCACTAACTGCCTTCTTAATTTAAAATTACACAAGAACCTTATTTTGATAAAGTGCGTATTTATTAGGATTAGGGAAGAATGAAGCAACAAGTTATGCACTCAGGGGTTCTTTAACTGCTCTTGGACTTCTGTATTTGCTCACCCTTTTGAAAATAGGATTAAAATCTGGGGATTTTGGTATTGGCAGAATTGTTTTTATTCAAGTCTTCTTACATTTCTCTATTTCTAAGAGGCACTGATGAACTTAGAAAATTTTCCAACTGTCACAGTCCTACCAGTTTAAATCCCCAACAACAAGAATGACTACCCATTTGAAGTCTGACATAACACAAAAAAAATGTCTAAACTAAAAGTAAGTGCAAATTTATTCTGTGATAGTTCAGAAGACCAGCAGATTGCACAGGTTTTGGGACAGAAGGTAGGAAAAAAGAAATACAGGTACAGATGAGGAAAGAAAACCAAAGCTGTCAATTAGCTACTGAATGACTAATGTGAAGTAATGTCTTCCCCAGAAGTATTTGCAGCAAAAGAAACCTATTTCCTAACTACCACGCTATGCTAGCTTTTGATTTCTAGACGGTAGGCATTTAAGAGAGAAACACAACATCATCTAGCAATATTCTTGTTTGTTGCTTTTCTTGTTTGTCTTTTAATAAATGTTAGAAAAATTATACTTCATCATCAGCTTTAATTCTCAATGCCTTGTATGATCACTATATACTCCCTCTCCTTTATTTTATAAACATGCCCAAATCGTCAGTCATTTCTTGCCCTGCACAACATATCTACAAACTACACGTCTGACTTTGCAGTATCCTTCCAAAGCCAGTATCAACAAGGACTGCTACTATTCCATTGTAGATTTTATGAACATAGCAGGGGAACATCTCCCTCAAGCATTTCACTCATTGCTACTATGATCTACATTACACATTAAATGTAATAATTTATCAACGTTGCTGAGAGGCCTGACATCTCTAATGATTCCTTTAAAACTACTTACAGCAAATGCAATTGTTATGGCTGTACTAATTTGAAACAAATTATCCAATGTCCTTAATCTACACTATCAAAGTATGTCTAGCAGTTCTCTCTAGCAATCTACTGCCTGTCCACCCCTCACAACACAGCTTATTTGGCAGAACTACTGTTAATCACATCCTGAAAAATGGGGACAGAAGCATTCTAAGATCTTCATAAATTGGAAAGAAGACGACTTAGTTTGATAAACAAGACCATTTCCCTTCCAACTTAAACCTCATAAAGAAGTTGCATTCACGTTTCAGAATTTTGAAAATTAATTAATTAAATGAGCACTTAAGTCTTAGAATGCTATCTTCATAGACACATTAAACAACAGTTTTGCAATTTAATTAAGCACATAATAGAAGCATTTTATTTTGCAGTGAAGTTTCTTGTTTCAGTGACAGAATGCTGGAAATACTACCCTGATTCAAAAAAGCCCAATTTCTCTTCAATTTGATTCTCTAACTGTAAATTTCCTAACTACAACAGTGAAGTAGAGCAGTAAAAGCAATGAACTCTTGTACAGATCGAGCTGGAAATGGAAAGTCTGTCATTATATACCACATTAATTACTGAATTACCATGCTTTTATGATATTTTGAAATACATATTTTAACACAGATTTTTAATTTAATCTTTTGCGTGCTTAATGACACATAAAGCACCACGAAGTAAAGGCATAACATAAAAAGAAATAATTTGTATTTTGTTCCTCAACCTTTAGTATTGAAAAAAGAATACCAGTGTTAATTGTGGGGATGATGGCTCCTCATAATTAGTAACTTTGCAGAAGAGCAGAAAGGAATTTCTAGTGATCAGCTGGAAAATGATGTGAGATTTACTGAATATTTATAAAGAAACTATTTTTCTCTGTATAGTGTAGTTCGATTCACATAATTTTATTTGAATGTGTGTGATCTTTGATAGATGTTTAAGTAAAGTTGAGTCCTCTGTATTGTACTCAGCAGTCTTATTAGAGAGATTATTTACACGACAGGTTACCTGACCTATCAAGTTAGAAAGTCTGAACATGACTGATTAAGACTGAAACTGTAGTCATTTGTCTTTGTATTTGTTTTCATATTAAACGTATGAAAAGACTATGTCATCCTGACTGTTTTGCCTCCACCTTTCGTGATGTGTTTTAAAATTAGGATCAGGCACTGTTATAATTTTGATTTTATTATACAATTAAATGTTTAAGCATCCATACTTCTGTTTCTGCAGTGTTTTCCAGACAAATAACTAGAGTTTAAATGTGTATATAAATATTTATTTTCTTTTCTGCTCAAATATAAATAAGCTCCCACCTTCTTGCTGTCCTTCTCAAAATATAAACAAAATATCTTAACAAGATTTCATTTTTATCCCTTGCTACCATTTTCTAGCTAAAAACAAAAGGATGTGGTTCTGGCAATACAGGTGGGACAAAGCTGAAGTACAGATAAAAAAGGAACAAAAACTGTGCTGAAACACTTATTTCATGGTCATATATAGAAACTTTCAGAAAATGAATTTAGGCTAGAAAGAAAGAAGGTTATGGACAACAAACATGGGAATGATTTGAAGAAGCTTTTATCCTTTAAACAGTCCTGGGATTAACTGAGTCAGTTATAGAGGCAACAACAGTAACACTGGCATGTCTGTATACTTAATTAATCTGGAAATTATAACCTTATTAGAAGATTAAATTTACTCATTCTCATTACATCCATATGGATTAGAAGATTTACTCAAAAGAAACAGCTAAAGTACACTCTCCTATTTGGGATGTCCAAAGAAAAATTGGGGTGCTTTCTTTTTCTTGTTTCTATAAAACAAACAACTTTCCCAAAAAGACTCTTTCAACATTTCTGAAAGGAAATCCTTTACAGAAATAGCTGTGTATATGCTCCCATAGTTGTATATCATGTACAAAAGACCAACTCTTCTCAAGAACCCTATATCTTATTAAACAGTTTCATATATTTAATTATTTCTTCTAAATATATTAGCAAAAGCTGTACAAAAGCAAGACATATTTAACTATAGAATTTGGCAAAACACAATGGAATTCAGGAAAACAAAACAAAAGAAAAGAAAACAAACAAACACACCTTTCCCTGCTCCCTCAAATTCATTGTCATGAAGAAAAAGATGCTCAAGCACTGTTATAACTGTTCTCCACATGTGATTCTGTGCTGTGCATGACAAGAAAAAGAAAGCCTTATAAGCACGGAATAGTGAAGAGGGAAAATAAATTTTCTTACGGAAAAGTCAGATTCTGGATCAGTCTTGACTTGGAGTTCTAATCCAGAAACAGATATTAAAGGATGGTTTGCTTCTTTCAAAGAAGTTATATCACAGTAGATTAAAAGAAAAAAAGGTTTTCCTCAATCATTAATGGTGCAATGCAACACCAAAGTACAGAAAAATTGTGTCTTTACTAAATAAAAGTTACATTGTCACTGTCAAATAAAGACTTATAAAAGTTGCTTCCAAACCTCAGAAAAATAAGCCAAACTTAAAATGAACTAGTAAGTTTTAAAATTAACAGATCTTCCTAGATAATAATGCTGGTGAAAGCAGCATGTTTACAGATGTTACCATGTGCAAGGACATTAAGAAGTAGTGGTGGGAAGGAGAACACAAAAATAAAATGCTGAGACTTCCAGGGACTGTCATTTTTATATTAAAGAAATGCTAGTAATATTGGACACTGTAGTACTCTCTCCTCATAGGCAGCAATAAGTTGACACAGTTTCTATACACATTTATCTAATGCTCTCATCTGAAAAGACAGAGAATTTGGGTGTTATTCAAGTTGGATGTACTGAACTTCTTTATGAAGGTATGTTTAGCAACTTAAAAATCATCCTTAAGTGTAGCAGATGAAAATTGAGGCTGACTCTGTCTGATGCAAAGCTTTTAACTGCTTTTTAGTATAATTAGTTTTAGCTATGTACACAGTATTGCAAGATAAAAGCATCCAAATAAAAATCTTTAAAAAGTCAAAAATATTACAACCAATCTAACCTTCAGACTATGGTAAAATATTTTTGCCCATCTGAAATAAGAATCAAAAGCCACCTCCAAGCATTGTACCAGCATTTCTCTTTCGTCTTGTTTTAGCAACTAGCATATAAGCGGCCTACATCTAACTAAATTCAATATTATAATAAGTGGATGCTTAGAGGTCAGACTGAATATACTAACAAAGCAGTAGGATGACTCATATCAGCATTTAAAAACTGAATATATATGTCTTTCCAACTTTGCTCATTAAAAAAGAAGTCACTCTAAGCTAACAGCACAGAAATAAATAAGAGGCAACCCTTGTAAATTGGATTATAAATCTGTCGTGAATGCACCAAAATTTCCTTTTACTATTTTAATTTAAACACAAAAATAGCTTATCCTGGATTTTCAACTTTTCTCTATTCAAAATTGAAAACTTCAAGAGACAAAATATTAAGTTCACAGATTTCACATTTCATTTGAAGCCTTCACAGATACCAATCACTACCAGAAGTTCATATGTCCTTAAATGCACCATTATCTGAAATAGCTTTTTTACTTACTTTGGCACATTTTTCTCTTCTTTAGATATAGCCAGTTGTTCAGATATGTAAGACACTATGCTAATTTTCTCTACTTAAATCTACTTCTCTCTCAAAAGACAGAAGAGAAACACTCAGTGGTTTTATTGTGAGAACAGGTAGTGCTGTATGTACCTGTTTACTCACCCTGAAGATACAACCCAGGGTTATTCTAAGAAAAAATGAAAATAGAATGGCTTCAATTCCCAGTTCTTAGAGCAAGTTGCTACCTCTTTCTTCAAAACCAAAACTGGTTACACAAAGAATTAGAGAGGTCCTGTATTAAAAAACTGAAGTGCAATGCTTTAGAAGTGCCTTTTTGTTTACCACAAATAACTTATATCTTGTATGTTTATACGTACTCATTGTAAGTGGACAGATTCTCACTATCATCATGAGATGTAGGGGAATGAGAAGGTACATCAACCTTAACATTTCAGAAGTTTTGGAAGTACACTTTGGAGTAAATCTCATCCATCAACCCTTACTGTGCTTCGATTTACAGTTCTACACCATTTTGGTGCTCAAAGAATGCCACCTGTAAATCTGTTTTTTTTTCTGTCTTTTATTTGTTTGTTTTTAAATCAGTTTAACAGAATTTGAAACTGAGTATACATTCTTAAGTTAGTAAGACAATATTAGAAGCATACACAAAACTTTCCCTTGAGAAGAAAACCAATTAACAGGAAAATACTTCAGTATTCTTTCCATGACATCTGAATATTAAAGTTATGTCTATAAAGGTTGAAGATGTGAAATACAGAATTTGACTCAGAAGCTTGTGAAAGAAGAAAAACATCCCAGATTCAACAGAGCCCTTCTGAAAGCAATGTGTTTTTTGTTAATCGAAGTCTTGAAAAATCAAGAAATCTACCATAAACACAAGCACCTTTCCATGTTGAATTATAGACTGGCCTGGGTTGGAAGGGATCTCAAGGATCCTCAAGTTCCAAGTCCCCTGACTGTGGGTAGGGTTGCCAACCATTGGGTCAAGCACTAGATCAGGCTGCCCAGGGCCCCATTCAACTTGGCCTTAAACACCTCCAGAGATGGGATATCCACAACCTCCCTGGGCAGCCTGTGCCAGTACCTCATCACCCTCTGTGAAAAAACTTCTGCCTGACATCTAATAAAAATATTTCCTCCTTTAGTTTGAAACCAGTCCCCTTTGTCCTATCACTATCTACCCCTGAAAAAAGTTGATTTCATTTCTGTTTGTAATTTCAGTTTGAGTTCCATTTAGATATTTCACTACTTCAATCTGTTTAAAATCAACTCTGAGAGTGCTCTGGCATGATCAAGAGTGCATTTCCCAAATTTAAGTTGGTTCCAATTATTTACTTATGTTTACTCACCTTTAAGAACTCTGCTGACAGAAATAACACAAAGCTGCTATTTAGGGAAACTACTGCTAAATAGATGCAAGTTAATTAAAAAAAAAAAACAGCTCATCTAGGTAAGAGACATGTCCCCACTTACCACAGGACTTTACACTCACACAAGAGAGTAGAAAACAGTATCATAAAACAGCCTAAAGGAAAACTGGGGTCATCAAACATGTAGGTTTGGAATCTCTGGAAGTCAGCTACTGGGTTAGACCAAGTTGCTCAGGGCTTTATCTAGTAAGTTATGAAAAAAAGTTACTCTAAAGATTGAGCCTGCCCAACCTGTTTCAGCACTTGCTTGCCTGTGTGCACTGTGGAAAGTTTCTATTTGGAAAAGCAACATCTCTGCAATTAGACTTGTAGCTAATAAAGTTGAACCATGGTTGTAACCTCCTCCAGCTTAGATTTTAGACTGGATTTACTGGAACCATGCCCCATTCTAGAGCAAAAGATATCTGGGAAGACAATATCATTCTGTTTTTCAAAATTATGCAGAAAAGCTGTTGGAAGAAGCACTGATTTATAGAAATCATGAGGATGATAATGAAGATGATACCTGACTATTACGCACAAAGGTATAAGCTAGTTTGAGCAGTCAAAGCCAACAGTAATGAACAAGGGCTAAAGGAAAATACTTACAGAAAGCAAGAACAGATAAGCTGTCTTGGCAACAATTTTCATTGCCAAAATGTTACCATCTGAAGAAAACACCCTGCCAAAGAGCAAAGATAAGAAATAAAATGAAAAAGGAAAGAAAAGCAGCTGTAGAACTGAAAATCATTATTATAACATTGAATTGATTTTGTAAAAGAAAAACTATGGCCACAATCATAATTTATAAATTACTAAAATGCACAACAAAACCAATAAATACAGTCACAGATCATTATTACTAAACAATGAACTTTTTAATCACCTCAAATCCTAAAAAGCAGAAAGCAGATTTTCAAGCTAGATCAAGAATATCCAGGTAATAATAAGGATGTTAAAGGGACAAAATTATACGCTGGTAAGACACACTAAGTAAAATTCATTTTTTAAATGCAACATGTATGGAGGAAAGATGAAGATAAGAGAAGCTTCCAGAAGAACTGTAAAAAGCCCATAGTTGTTAGGATCCCTTTTTGTTTGTTTGTTTTTAATGGTTCTTGAATTTCAATAACAAACCAGGTACTTAGCATAATTTCAAGGTAAAGGGTACCTGTTTTCCTTCTCTAAACACACTTAAAATTTTTGAGAGGGCTAAGGTGTCAACTTTGAGAAAGAGCATATTAAAGAGTTTTTCGATGAGTTTTCAAATCAAATTAAACATCTTGGCTTGATAATCTTCAGAATATTTACAGGATAGCTGAAGCCATCTGTGAGTTAACTAATGATGCAGCACTGAAGGGGAAGAGGACAAGTACTATATCTTTTTGCTTCAATCAAATGTACATGTGGATGTACATAAAGTCATATCAGCTGATAATCATGAAGACAAACTGCTGATTTACTTTTGTTGCAAGATAACAAGCCTTGTAAAAAAAAAAAAGGAAAATAAATACAGTGTAATTTTAAAGACACTTCTGACATTAACAAAAGTCAGCATGAAATCTAATGGAAGGAAAAAGGGTTATTTATGAAATCTTTAAGAAAGTTTCTTTTAGCCACATTCATTCTGTCACAATTTTTTCTCACTCTCATACCAAATCACATGTGTCCGAGTGTACACTACAAGTGTACAACATTTAAAACAAAGAAATGTCATTACTAACACTTCATTCTAACTCTTAGGTTCTTCCTGATTCATAATGAGGATGAAGCTATTGGACAAGTCTTTCACATTCTCTGGACGATTACAGTTGTTCTGAGTTGTTATTCTTTGCTTTGGAATTTTCCTCACTGCAGTCTCTGTAAGCATTAGAAAAGATTGCTGTTCACTGTCTGCTTATCCTTGTTTACTTGCAATGTGTCTGCTTTCCTACTGTGCTAATGGGAAAAGGAATAGCATATGTTAAATCTTGTTGCCATCCCACTGCTGTTAGGATGCAGGGCTGTCTGACAAGTCAGCTGTGCCACAACAGAGATGGTGACACTTATCTACCCTGCTGTCTTGATCAGAAAACTGATTCCTTTGTTCTGCTGCTGGGAACAACAATCTCCATTATCAATACAGATCATTCTTTTAACTCTTATTTTGTTGTTTCAGGCAGTCTCTCACAAACATGTTTCCATTCACACATTTTGTTCATATTCACACAAATATTCACATCTGTTACAAATCTACTATTATTTTGGAGATGGTGAAATATATTCAATTTCGTCATAGGGCTGCAGTAAATTTGAGAACGGTCCAGGGTGAAAGGAGGGAAGTTCAGTTGGCATAAATGCAAAAAGCTACATAGGAATAAGAATTATTTAACTGTAGGGAATAGTACAAAATGAGAGGAAGTAAACGGTTGAAAAACATTGGCATAAACATCACACAATTTAATTTTTCAAGACCACGAATCTTTATAGCTCTGTGGATTTGGTGAACTGTCAGAAATATGACTCAGTTTTGACAATGAAGTTCAAGAAAGCTGATTCCAGAGGAACGGTTGAAAAATTTTAACAAGAGAAGATCAAAAAAATGACAGTAGTATCATCTGAACAGAAAGAATCTCTACTTCATAAAAATGGGACCAAGAATAAACAGTGTTTAAAATGTATTTGAACAGAACTCATTTAAACAGTAAGGAAACCATTCTAGCAGTAGAGACAGTAACACACTGGAATAGATCTTACTACAGAAGTAGGGAAGTTATTTTCAAATTACTATTATTAACTTAATGGAAACCAAAGCTCCTTTCCTTTTCCTTTTCTGCCTCATTTCAGCCACCATCTTTTTCAACAGAGGTAAGTTTTACTGTAGATAAGCCTTTGAATCAAATTAACCACCACACCACAGAAAGGTCTTGGCAAAATTAGAAAAAAAATAAACAGAGGAAATTTATGAATGGTTTCCTGTTAACATTCAAAATTTTACCTACAATCAGAACTAGAGACAGATGATCTAGATGTTTACTATTCTTCTATTTCCAAACTGAAGCAAATTAGGCAGAAATAATTTTTTAACTCAAGCTGCCTGTTTCTCATGAAGAGGCTTCTGAAAGAGCATAATTTATGAGGTAAAATTCCAGTATCAGCATAGAAATGTTTTCTTCTTTGCTTCACATAAAAAATAGAAATTGAGAAATAGCATGTGCAGCCCTAATAATTACACAGATTCATGGTGCTGTAAACCCATGGCTTTTCCTACTCAGATCAAACTTTTTCAAGATGCATTAGTAGGCTATATTTCTTATTCACACATATTAACCTTAACGTATGAACTACCTTGATAGAATTTGGCATTTGGCTGATCCTAAATTAAGTTCTTTGTCTTCATTTGGTGTATATACACTGAATTCTAATAGGCAGGGACAGTTACATAACTGCACTTCAAAGCAGCCTGCAAAGCAGCATCTTTGCCTTCAGCAATCACACTCCAGTGACTCATTCAAGTGACCTTATTTCTCATTAGAAGCTCCCGGTGCAGGTTGCAAATGTCAGAGAGCCTGAGTTAACTTTTTTTTTTTTTTTTTTTTTTTTTAAGAATATTTCTGCAGCATTTCAGTGGCAATATTTGTGATATTTCAGGCCTCATCTAGCTACTTGCATATAGATAACTCTGACTTTCAGTATATTAACTGCCAACAATAACTGTATGACTTTTTGATATTCATTCACCCTAGCTTCAAAATGCTTTGGTATATTATTTTATATTAAAAATGGCAATGTCTGTAATGAGGTAACCATTTCTTTCCACAACATTTTTTATCTCCTTCTATTTTAGTAGTGTAGTGGATGGCAATATAAATTATCAAGACAAATAGATATAAGCAAGTTGAGACTCAGTACTGCTTAACAACACAGACTTTCATGCCCACATCCACTATTAAAGTCTCAGTCTTTGAACATCTTACACTAGGATAGATGATAATAGGCAAACAAGATGTAGAACTGAGCAACTCACTTTCAAGGGAAATACATCGATAGAGAAGACAGTGGTATAAAAGGGAAGAAAAACTGACTTCAAGCTAGCTGTGAGTCTTCATTAAGACTTTCTTTGCCTGTTCAGAAGAAGACTGTCCAAACTAAGCAATATCAGAAGGACTGTAAAGTCTACTATGACTTTTGTTACAAAAGTATAAGTGAAGTTTGCTATGCCAATAGCCTACAAAGAACTGCTGACAGAAGGATGACATCTTCAGTGAGATAAGAACAGCCAAAGGACTACAAAAACATTGGCCAGAGAGGCAGGAAACTCTGTATCCTTTATATAGCTTGTTAGTTACGTTAAAGGATACAGAGTTTCCGATATAGCTTGTTAGTATAGCTGACAAGCTATAAATAGCAACAGTGTTGTTGTTACATATACATTTATTTGAGTATGTGTCACAGCCATCCACTTAATACAGATAAATTTAAAACACAAATCTGATTAATCCAATCCATTAAACAAATTGAAACCCAGGTATGGGTAAGTGGAATGATCATCACTACATTTCCTACAATTCTCAGTGTCATTCAGATAAACCTTTTATTAAAAAAGAATTTAATCAGTGCATTATAGTACTTGCCTCTTAAGGCTTACTCAGCAAACTGCCTCTCAGAGTACCAAGCAAAAAATCCACTCATTTCTAAAAATAAGAACAACACAGAATAACAATAAGCTTTTGTCTTTTAGTTCTGCTTTATGTTTAAGTTCCAAAGGGAGAGGAAAGAACTGCTTTCAGAAGTGGAGAAGTTGTTCCGATGTTTTAAGGTCCCATGTGACAACATTTCCTATTTATAAGATACACACTTCATAAAATCTCAGGTTAAAAGTTACAAGACTACACGGAAAATTCATTACTCTAATTGCAGGACAAGAGTTAGAAAGAAAAAAAAAAAAAAAAAAAAAAGGTTCAGTATGAAAAACACCCCAGCATCTCTAAAGAAAATAGATACTAATCATTGGTCAGCTGACTGTTGGCAGGCAGAAGAGAAGATGCTGAAAGTAGAATAAGAGAGTAATAGCAGTTGCTAACTTTGGGGTACATTCCATTTAAAAACTGTTATAATAAACAGTTTTGCACTGTTTCTATACTACAAATGTTTGAACACTATAAAAGACTGAGTTGCAAGAATAAACCTTCATGATTTTTTTGTTGTCTATAAGCTGATGCAAAATATTATTCAAGGAAGCTGTTTTTGATGAGTAGTTTAGAAAACCCCATCAAGAAGGACTTCCAACATGCTCAAAAGAAATGAAGACACAATTTTTAGCTCTCCTGGTTAAATGGGGTACAGAGAGGACTTTCTATGATCTTGTATTGTTGATAACCACCTCTAACTTTCAGTTCTAAAAATAAACGCAAATCCTTCCTGAAGAACATGATTCTGCTTTGGAGCTCAGATTCAGGGAAGTGTTACCAATTACACACATCACATACCAGCTATTACTAAGATTTCAGCAGCTCCCTAATATGCTGCTCAAGCACTACTGGTCATGGCAGTTCCACAATTCCAGGGCTTTCCTTGGAGCAGTAGAAAAGCAAACTTTTTACACATAGCAATGGGATATTGGAGTGCTTTCACATTTATTTACCAATGAAAAGAACATAAATAATGTAACTGTTAGATCTAATATTGCTTGGCTTTTACCTATACAGAACAAAAAACTTAGGTATGTTCAAGGTATTTATGAACAACTCATTGCCCACAGACTTTACTAGCAACACGCATGTTGGAAACCACAGCTTGTAGATAGATATATCGCAAGAGATAGCACACGTATTATTTGGAATGATTCACATCTTTAAAATCCTAGATACTGGAAAGAAGAGAAGGTTCCTGTTTTCTGATGTAAAAATACAACATTAATCAGGCTGTGATTAAGTTGGCAATAGATAATTCCCAAAGTTCACTTACCTTGTTCATACACTAAACTGACTTAGAATAAAACTACCAGGAGAAGGATTGTTGAGAAGGTGACTTGAAGGGAAGAATCAATATTTGGAATTCTCAAATAAGACTACTACTTTACAAAAAGCTCACTAGTTCCACTCAATGTTTTGAACAGTAGAGTAAAACAAGACAACACTTTCTTAATCAAACGAACAAAGCCCTCAGGTAAAGGTGTACGTTTGATAGAAAAGTAGTAGAGTGACTGCACCGAGAACCCTCAGCTCTACCAGAGGAAGCAGCTAATGCAGAACACTGAGGACACAGAACTAAAAATTTCACTATTTGATTGGTGTGGGAGGGGTTAGTACAACAAAACAGCTCTAATAAATGCAGATGAAGTGTTTATAATTGGCTGTTCCACTAGCCGTAGAAACTTCAGCTCAGTGAATGGAAAAGTTAGTATGCATCTTTATGCCTTAACAAAGGCCTTTTACATTTAAACTACCTGCAATATATTTTGTAATTAAAATTATATATTGCATTCACTTAAAAAAAAAAAGAAAAAAGAAAAAGTGTACTGAGACTAACATATTAAAATAAATATATAATGTAAACTGTAAATATGAAACACCACAGAATCATAGAATCATAGAATGGTTTGAGTTGGAAGGGACCTTTAAGATCATCTAGTTCCAACCCCCTGCTATAAATTATCTTTATGATTTTTTATAACATGTTTGTTTTATATAAATGTTTGTTTTATATATACTTAAGCTGCTAAATTTCTCATATGATTGTCAGCATCTGAAAAAATGTGGTCAGCTACCACTAGGTGAAAAACAAACATTTCCCAGTAAATTTCCACTTGCTTAATAAAAATAAAAAAGTCAATCTGCATTGACTGTTCTGCTCACCAAGAAACAGTCAGGAAGCTGTTTAATGACCAGAGTGAACTAGTCTCAGACCAGCTTACTGAAATCCAACTGGGCTTTGTGATCTGCAATGGAAAAGCAGTGAAGACCTGATTTTCCAATTTGCTTCTCAACAACTACTACAGAGCAGTCTCAGCTGAAACAGGAGCAACGCATTCAGAATTCTACACAAACAACAAACGCCTAAGGACAAAGGAGATTCTGGTGCTGTAAAATAGATTCATGAAATGCTTCCAAAATGACTGAAAAATTTAGAGCACTGGTAAAAAAACCCAGAAGACTGCTTATATAAAATATTTAGTCAATAGACTAATCATAAAAATAGTTTCATAAACATAAAGAAAGATCAAACAGTTTAAAAAGTGCCTGAGCACAGCTTAGTGCCATCTTTGTTGTATGTGATACAGAGCAAAATTTTTGAAAAACTGTACATAGCACATTTAAATACACATGCAAAAACAAAGCTGGGGTATTTGATTCACTTAGTACAGAACAGAAAATGAAGCTGGGGAAACAGACTCATATGAAATTGCACTTAAACCCAGCCTCATCAGCCTTAATAGAAGAAAGAAAATAAATGATATGAAGATCTTGAGAGTGAGTTTTCTTGAAATATTTCTCAAGCATTTCTGAGAACTGAAACTCTAGTATGTTTGAGAAAGAAAGTGAACAACAAAATGTGTTTGGGGTTTAATTGCATCTGTATATGTATCATAGAAAAGTCAAGCCAAATCTATTGTTATGTGTTGTAGTCCTTAAAATTGATTTTACAATTTTTACATCTGCAAACTCAAAGCGTTTCATACAAGACAGAACTATGGTAGCAGCCATAACAGGTGGATATCTGATGCCTGTGACAGTGAAGTGTTGGTATATCTCACAGCATCAGGTAAAGATTGTACTAATCCAATTTACTACTCCATTCTATCTTTATTAGGAGCTCAGGTAGGACCATACAGGCAGCATAGGACAGCAATGAAGAAGGATTTGACCTGATGTTTCTAAACCAGAATCCTGCAATGGTTTTGAGCTCCTGTCAGTAAATTCAAGCAGTACTCAAGTAATAACGTGCTACACTGCACAAAGGCAACTCAAATACAGCAACAGTTTGCTGAAACTGCTAATTAAAAAAATAAAAAATAAAAAATAAAAAAATCAGGAGCTTTAAACTGACACAGCAAGATTCATTAGACTTACTTGTCAATACACTTGAAAAACTGGATTTGGACACAAGCAAAACCAGCCAATTACTTGAAATTAATCATTTACTGTTTCTCAGCTGAGCTAAGAGCACATTCTCAGTCCACCCAATTATAAAACAGAAATTGCACAATCTTCCTGGAGGTTTAAACTAATGCATTTCCTTGTGCAAGTGTGTGCATCTTACTGTGGTCAGCTTCTGTAATTTAAGAAGCAGGAGTTCCTTGATTTCTATGCAACATTTTGGCATGTGGCAGGGAAATTCACAAAGAAATTTTCAAATGGAGCCTTTAAAGCTTTTACTTGTGTTCTACAAAATGATCTCATGAAGACAGTAAACGTCTAGTAGTTGCTTTTGTTGTACACTAAGAATTAAAGCAAGACTCTACTGATGAGGAGTAAGTGATGTCTGACTTTCTAGTTACAGTTTGCATTAATATTAGAAAACATATATACATTTTTATATATATATACACACCCACTAATTAAGTTTCTTTGTAGAAATGAAAGAGTAAGAAAAGGATATTTTCCTGGAACTTCAACACCCACTCTGTAGTCCACGTAACTTTCATATGGGTGGAAATTGAAAATAAAAAGGAGACCAGCTCTCTCAAATGCAATGACCTTGTTGGATTCATGCTTTTCAGTCACATAAGCCTAAGAAGGAAAAAAAAAAAAAAAAAAAAAAAAGGTAAATCCAATGCTAAGAAATATTTTCCTTCATAGAATCAATCATAAAGTAATAGAATGGCTTGGACTGAAAGAGACCTCAAGTTCCAAATCCCTGCCATAGGCAAGGTTGCCAGCCTTAGATCAAGCACTAGATTAGGTTGCCCAGGGCCCCATCCAACCTGGCCTTGAACATCTCCAGGGATGGGGCATTCACAGCCTCTCTGGGCAGCCTGTTCCAGCACCTCAACATCTTATCAGAGAAAAACATTCCCCTGATTTAGATTACTAAATCTCCCTTCCTCTAGTTTAAAACCATTACCCCGTCCCATCGCTATCCAGTACTGTAGAAAGTTGACCACCCTATAATCTCCCTGTAAATACTAGAAGGCTGCAATGAGGTCATCTCATAGCCTTCTCTTTTCCAGATTGAACAAGCCCAGACCCTTCAGCCTGTCTTTCTAGGAGAGGTGCTCCAGTCCTCTGCTCATCTTTGTAGCTCTCCTGTAGACCTTCTCCAAAAGCTCAACATCTTTCCTATACTGGAGATCCCAGATCTGGATTGACTATCCCAGGTGGGTCCTCATGAAGGCGGAGTAGAGGGGGACAATAACCTCTCTTGTCCTTCTGGCTGCCCCTCTTCTGATGCAGTTCAGGTTACCACTGGCCTTCTGGGCTGCAAGAGCACATTGCTAGTTCATGTTAAGTTTTTCCATCTACCAGTACTCCCAAGTCCTTATCAGTAGGGCTATTCTCAAGGAGTTAGTCTGTATACATACCTGAGATTACCTCGACGCAAGTGCAAAACCTTGCACTTCACTGTGCTGATCGATCCTCATTAGGTTGACAAGGACTCAGCTTTTGAGTTAATCAAAGTCCCTCTGGATGGCATCCCTGCCTTCTGTTCTATCAACTGCATCACTAAGCTTCACGTCATCAGCAAACTTTCTGAGGGTGCATTTGATCCTGTCTCTATGTCACTGATAAAGATGCTAAAAAGTACTGATGCCAGGACAGACCCTTCTGGGACATACTGCTTGTCACTGGCCTCCACCTGGACATAGAACCATTAACCACAACCCACTGGCTGCAAATAGTCCAGCTTTCAAATCCATCTCTCTCCAATTTAGAGATAAGAATGTCATGGGGGACCAAGCCTAGTGGAGGTCCAGGTAGATGACATCAGTTGACTTCCCTTTGTCTACTGATGCCGTTAACCCACCATACAAAGCCAGTGGATTAGTCAAGAATGACTCTGTCTTAGTGAAGTTATGCTGGTTGTCTTTTATCATCTGCTCACCCCCCATGTGACTTAACATGTCTTCAAGGAGGATTTGTTCCATGATCTCAGGCACAGAGATGAGGACCACCGGCCTGTAGTTCCCTGGGTCCTCCTTCCACACTTCCTGATAAATGAATGTGATTTTTCCCCTTTTCCAGCCACCAGAGATTTCACCTGACACAAAAGTCACAACTTTTCTAGTCATGGAACACTTTCCTCTAGATCATGAACTCAATCAATCATCTTTAATGATTTTTTCTGCATTAGTGAACACCAGGTCCACAACATTTCACCTCCAGTTGGTCTGTCCAATACTTGAACCAGAATCTTATCACTGATGGACTCCAGGAGTCTGCTGGATTGCTTGCAACAAACTGCATTGCTTTCCCAGCAGGTATTTGAGTGATTGAAATCCCCTGTAGGCCTCGTCAACAGATTCCTCCTGATCAAGTGACCTATAGTAGACCCCAACGACCAGCAGTCCTCTACTGGTCTCATACCTAATCTTAACCCACAGCCTCTCAACCTGTTGCAGACTTCTTTAATTGAATTAACAAAAATAAGAAAAAAAAAAAACAAACTTCTGCAATACCTCATTTCAAGTAAAACAATAAAAGATTGAAGCAATACAGATATGAACATTACATGTAAACTGTAACTCTCATGCCTACATAATGCCATAGAAAATTTATGAACAATGAACTGTAGCTTACTTTTTAAAAGGATATGTAAAATTAAAGAGGAAAAAGCACATTTTCCTTTTATAAATTCAATTTTTCCATTTCCATGGGGTGATGATCAGCGTCAGTTCTTGGTGGGTTTTTGTGTGTTTTTTTTTTTATTTTGTGCCCAAATAGCTCTGATAAACTAAATAAAACATCAAACATCTTTGCTGAATTTACTAAAGCTATTAATAACTAGAAGCACATTTCAAAAAATATATATATCTTTGAAATAGATTATGACTAGACTATGAAATAATTTAAACACTGAGAAATTATAATTCAGTTGCTTTAATAAGTACAGTGCGATATTTAGGGAAAAAAAAGGCAAATAAAGAAGTGACAAGTTGAAGACTAGGAAAATACACCTTGCATTACAGCCGATCAAAAGTATTTCCTCAGAAATAATTATATATGTAAAAGTAACTTGTCAGAGCAATTTACACTTTCCCAAAGCAATCCTTGGATTGGATTACGCACAATTTCATAGTCTGCTTTATCCAATCTGCAGTTACTTAAAAAAAATAGCAAAAATAATACAAATAGCAAAAATAATACAAAAAGAGCTTGTTATGAAGCTAGAAGGAGACTGTTTCATATTTCCATTATCTGTGGAAGATATTTCAGAGACAAGTTTTGACAACTTGAAATATATAGAGAGACATTACACAGCGCATAATAAAGTGCTGTTTAAAATTTCTGCATGCAAATTTTGTATTGTTGTTATTCTGAACACGTACACAACTGGTGACTAAAAACTTATCATTTACTATATACAGCTTACCGGAGGAGATGCAAGCCAGCCAAATTTTTCTTCCAATTTATTCATATCTCTGTCAAACTCATTTAGGAATTTATAGCGAAGAAGATGATCATCAGTAAGATTGAACTGTCTTCTGGCATAGTGAAAGCTCTCATTATTCCCTTTTCTGGGGAAGTCAAGCCATTCTGGATGTCCAAATTCATTACCTGTATTTAAAAATATCAAGGAGCTGTGAAATCATGTGATAAAAATAATAATAAAATCTTAGAAATAAAATACATTAGAAGGTATTTCCTTTCTACAAGTTTTAAATTTCAAAGAATTCATACATGAATTGGTCCTTTTATTATTAAAATCATTTTTAGAACACTCATGCTTGGTAACAGGTTTGTTTGGTCAATAAAACTAGCAGAGTAAAATATCCATGAACCCAAAGGGAAATCTGAATTGATGGATGCATTTTAACCTCTACACTATCATACCATGATCATTTCTCATTGCAATTCTTTAAAATAAGGGCAACAGGATTTCAGTCAGCCATGATACAAGCTTCACAGTTGCTATAAAACCATCACCATAGTAAGTCCATTACCTAAGAGAACTTATCAGAAATCAGCACTGACAGTTTCTGTAACCATAGAGGCAGAACTTTCCCCCCAAAAATGCCATAAGACAGGGACCCACTTTGACCATCCTTTTGATTTTTTTTAACAGTGGCCATAAATACTGTCATCACTGTTTCCAGTGGTATAAAAATAACAATTAGAAAAGTGACCAGAATCACTGTTCCTCATTTCCCAGGAAAATTCAGAAAGATATCCTCGTTAAAGGAGTAGGCTAGATCATATAGAATAAAGCACAGTGCTTTAAAATGACAAAGTCTTGATGGATGAAAAACTTAATATGAGCCAGCAGTGTGCCCTTGCAGCTCGGAAGGCAAATGGTATCCTGGGCTCCATCAAAAGAGGGGTGGCCAGCAGGGACAGAGAGGTGATTGTTCCCCTCTACTCTGCTCTTGTGAGGCCCCATCTGGAGTACTGCATCCAAGTCTGGAGCCCCCAGTACAAGAAAGACAGGGAACTGTTGGAGAGGGTCCAGAGGAGGGCCACAAAGATGATCAGGGGACTGAAGCACCTCCCCTATGAGGACAGGCTGAAGGAGCTGGGCTTGTTCAGCCTGGAGAAAAGAAGGCTGCACGGTGACCTCATTGCAGCATTTCAGTACCTAAAGGGAGCCTACAAACAGGAGGGGAATCAACTCTTTGAAAGGGTGAGTGACAGCAGGACAAGGGGAAATGGTTTTAAGTTGAGGCAGGGAAGATTTAGGTTGGACGTCAGGGGAAAATTCTTTCCAGAGAGAGTGGTGAGGTGCTGGAACAGGCTGCCCAGAGAGGTTGTGGAAGCTCCATCCCTGGAGGTGTTCAAGGCCAGATTGGATGGGGCCCTGGGCAGCCTGGTCTAGCATTAGGTGGGAAGGTTGGTGGCCCTGCATTTGGCAGGGGGGTTGGAGATTCATGATCCTTGAGGTCCCTTCCAACCCTGGCAATTCTGTGATTCTGTGAAAGTCAGTCTCTTACATAGAAAACAAGTGACTTAATGGACATGACACCTCAGTGATACAACATAACACCTTGAGTGAGTCCCTCTGTAAGTGGAGCTCCCTTCCTACACGTTATACTTTTTTTCACACACACAGGACCCTTCTAAGGACTGAAGTGATGAATGTTTTAATTCTGAATTCACCCACACACAATGGCTCAAGTCCCACTGACTGCAAATGTGGCATTTTTGTTTTTCACTACTGGTAATGCTTTGTAAGTTTACCAGTCTCATCACAACTATCTAGCCGACACAACAACCCTTTAAGGAATGAAATTGGCTTCTTCAGACTTAGCTGAAACTCTATGTTAAAAAATTAAGAAAAAGCTTGACTTATGTAGAATCTCCAAAGCAAATCTCAGCTGCGAAGCCAAAGAATCATGTCAACACTTCAATTGGAATACAATTATCAATGTCATTCACATATGCAAACTTTATTTTGTTTATATACAATAATTATTATGTTTTGATGAGAATTCAGATGAACTTAAATGTGTCTAACTCAGGCTATAAACTACTGCCTTGTACACTCCCAGCCAATTCTGACTACTCATTTTACACAAGATTAGATGGTATTCAGTATTTTGAAAATTAGACACATTTCAATGTCTACAATAGCTGGTTCACCACAAACTTTTTATGGAGAGTACACAGAATATCTACTCACTCCAAAACACAGGCAACAAGTGGTACATGGGAATACATGGAATACACACAAATACACGGAAATTTGTAAAGTAACACAATCAGACATAAAAGGTTTACTACTAAGAAAAACTTCTAATCTTTCTACAAGCAACTCCTCAACTTCTGGCAATAAACTGCAGTTTTGTGAGCAGATGAAGGACAGGGATGCTGAGGGAAGGTGTGCACTGTTTCCTGAATGGATACTCTGCATGTGTAGCCACCATCTGCTGTCTCACACAGCCTGTGCTGCCTGGGAGGCTCTGAGGATACCATCAGGAGTGACAACTATGAATTTAGATTTTCAAAATGGTTTTTGTCTATTTCCATGCTTCATGGGAATAAAGAAGTGAACAGTGAACAAAAGAGAGAGGCTGCATATATATTTAGGAGAATTCTCTGCACTGGTACTTGTTTTGTAAGCAAGCTGACAAGTTGTAAATTAAATTTCTCGTTCAAAAGCTAAGCCACTAAATTTCATATTCAGCTCAGAACCAGAGACAAATATAAAAGAATCAGAATCACAGCAGGACTCTCAAAATGACCTTGGAATAATGCTGGACTGAGCTCTTAAGCAGTGATAACAGTAAGGTACAAAAATGGAGAAAACATATTGCTGCAAAACAGTTTATCTAACCATACTCAATATTCTCTCAAGAGCTGGACAAGGCATTACCTTCATTCATGATCTATGCACTATTGAAAAGATGGACTACACAAAATAGCTTAGTTAGAGAGTAAAAAACATCAGAAAGTCAGAGATGATATGTATCTTGAAAAGATAGCCAGGGAAATCATAACTTTTCGTTCAAGGAAAACATACAAATGGGGAAATAAACAATGGAAGATAGTAAAGATAGACTGAACCAGCACATTATTTTAATGGAGTATTTCACCAGAAGTGTATCTCTTTATGTTTCGACCACACAGCAACTCCCCTGTTTCCATCTCCTTTCCTTGTTTACCCACCACAGTAGCTAGTGTTGTCTGAATGCTGTTTGTGCTTTTATGTTGATAAAAAAAAAAAAAAAAAAAAAAAAAAAAAGCAAAATGAAAAAGTTAATAATGGTCAATAAGAAATAAGAAACACAGAATAATAGAATCATAAAGGTTGAAAAAGACCTCTAAAATTATCTATTCCAAGCACACAGTCCCCATCGTACTCACTAATGATGTCCCTTATTACCATATGCACACATTTCTCTCCAGGGACGGTGACTCCAAAATCTCCCTGGGCAGCCTGTGCCAGTGTCTCACCCTTCTTCCTCAGAAGAAATTTTCCCTAGTATCCAACTTGAACATCCTCTGGTACAACTTGAAGCCATTCTCTCTTGTCGTATCACCTGCAAGAAGAGGCTGACCCCCACCTCTACACAACCTCCTGTCAGGTCATTGAAGAGACCAATAAGGTCTCCCCTGAGTCACCTCTTCATCAGACTAAACAACCTCAGTTCCCTCAGCCTCTTCCTGTAAGACTTGTGCTCCAGATCCCTCACCAGCTTTGTTGTCTATCTTTGGACATGCTCCAGGGCTTCAATGTCTTTGTTCTAGCAAGAAGCCCAAAACTGAACACAGTACTCAAGATGCAGTCTCACAGGTGCCGAGTACACAATGTAGCAACTCAATAACAAGACCACATTACTAACAGGCCAGCAGGCCTTCTAATAAACTTAAATATGCTTTTGCAACTTGAAAAGCATTAATGCTGCACAACCCTTAAGAAGAAACACACATCTTGTACTACTTTTTTTTTTAATCTTTTCAATTGCTTTTTGTCCTATTTTAACTCCACAGCAAAAAAAGGGAGGAGCTAGAAAACGGGAAGTAGAGGAATAGAGGGAAACTGACTGATGCTTACTTCTAGCCAAAGGTATCAGTGAAGTACATGCTTCATCCTCTGTTCCATTTCTCCTTTCTGATGAGAATCAGAAGCATTCACTTCTTAATAACTGTGAAAATCTCCAAGTGTAGAAGCACTATTGGGATTTCTTTTCCTGTAATTAATTTGCTGTTTGATGTAAAGGTCCAAAGGATAGATTAACAAGAAGCCAGCTGCTATAAATGATGCAAATCTAGACAATGGAACTAATGTGGGGGAGGCTGAGAACAAGGCTGAAATTATCTGGGATTTTGATTAGAGAAACAAAACAAAGACAAATCATTGAAGTGCAATGCATACTAATTTTATTTAGGAATTAATTCAAGTTTGCTATTCCCTACATATTGTGCAACTTCACTGTGTACAAGATTTCAAGATCATAGTTCCAACAAAGGAATTAACACTATCACTATAATGAAAATTTACATCTCACTTGTTTATTAGGGTAGAAATACATCTACAGCGCAAAGTAGTTATGATGATGATGATTACTTTGTAGCTGAGCCCCACAGGTCATTAAAGTTTTCTTGATCTCCCCTCTTAAGACATCTTTACTAGTTATTTCCTCTCAAAGAATAAGGCTAAACAAAACTGAGGGCATATTTAAAAGATGAAGGCAGTGCTAAGAGATGTCTGGTTTTTTGTTTGCTTTTGTTTGTTGTTCTTTTTTTTTTAAATGAATTATGACATTAAATCTTTAAAAGGACTTTAAGCAAGTAGTCTACTTGATACATCAAAAATGAGAAGTAGGTGTATAAAGTCGAAGAAGTATATAAATGATCTAAAATACTGTAAAAAGATCCTACTTAAAGCATATGAGCAAGAGATCAGACACAGAGACAGATACTCAGCTGCTCTACCGTAGCACATTTCTACCAAACTAAGCGGTAGTTTAAACAAGCCAGGTATTCAACTCATTTTTGAGTTATAACTGATTTGAATTTAAGTTCACTACCTTTGTGAGCACTGATCATAATACTACAATTTGCAGAGTAGAGAGACAGTGTAAATCAGATCTAGATAGACATGTTTCAAAAATAAACATTTCAAACAATTAATTCTCATTTTCCCTAAATGTGGAGCCCTTGGATATTATGCAGTTCTAATCCTTTGTACTTAGTCATTGCTGCACTTAATCTTCTTCAGCCCCTTAAGTAACTCAACAACATTCTTATTACCTGAACCATGAAAGAAACTCTGTCTTTCCTTCAAATTACAAGAGAATGGGTTTCATTCATTACAACCAGTCATTTAATCTTGTCATTCAAATGAAAATATAATAAATTCTAATTTGACTGCTGTTGAAACAGGTGGGCTAGGCAACTTGAAGACTTATATTTTCCCATTTTTCACTAGCCTTCAATTCATCCAGTAAAGGCTAACAGAAGTTCAAGCAAAAGTTATTGTACAATTCTTGCCTAACACACAACCTAGAGGAAAATAAAATTAAAAAAAAAACTTAGAGGAAATATAATGAGTAAGTTGGTAGCAAATAGAGATGTAAAACAAATTCTGTGAAAGAAGCATTTTCCACCTTCTGAAAATATCAGATATTATCCTTCAAATCTATGAAGAGACAAAAATAAAGATAAGTATTGTATTTGTCTTGAAACTTAGATTTTCCATACCCAAAGGGATTCTTTTGACCTCTGACGGGACAGTTCTTTCTTCCCACTTACCATCATTTTCACTGGAACTTTCTCGTATGTGCAATGCCACTTGTAAATATTTTTTTTAAAACATATTTTTGAAGGCTCTGAATTGGTATTTCTATTCCTTATTAAAAAACAAAACAAAAAAAAAACAAAAAACAAACAAACAAACAAAAACAACAAAACAAAACAAACAAAAACAACAACAACTTATGAAAAAATTACCATCTATCCTTGGCGTAAGAAAAACCATGCAAATTTGCTGGAAACTAAAATTTGTTTGAAAATATTTCAGTTAAATATTTTCAGCCCCATTGTAGTGGTTTAGATTAACCTATTTACTATTATGCAAGTTTAATTAATATTTTTTGTGTAGGATCAAAAAATCTTTCACTAAGTCTGCACAAACAGTTTACAATCTACTAGGACTGATTTTCAGGTAGCAGAAAGGGGATTCAAGTATCTTTTCCTTATAAATACTGTGATACTATTTTTCTATTAGCATTATTGTCATAAAGGAGATTTATTTTTGTTGTTTTAGCCACAGCTAGTCATTGTGACCACATCATCTGATGTTTACACAGATATTCTTCATAAAATTACCCAATACTCTGAACACCAAAGACAGGAGCATTTGTAATATAATATTGGCCTGATATCATGTGTAGGCCAATCTCCAAAACGTCAGGTCACAAGGGTACAGTGAGGAGGCTAGTGGTCCTACAGAGTTATGGAGGCCAGTTTCCTTTGCTATGTGGTAACCAATCTACTTCTAATAAATAATATGGCAGATATACATAGGTTTATGATCATCCCTGTGATAACAATTCTGCTCTTAACAGAAGTGAAGGCAAGACAGTAAATAAGAACAGGGATATCATACTGGACATCAGAACAAAAGCCTGAGAGTATTAAACAGACTTGAGAAAATAATTAATAAGTTATATTACTAAAAGAATTAGGAAAGAATTAGAAATTAATTATGAATGAAATTACAACTACGATACGGGAATAGCAAATATCTGTAATTAAGATCTTTGATCCTATAAATTACATTAAGTATACCATGATGTGCAAGACATCATAACAGATTTGAGATACTAAGATGAAGAAGAAACTGACAAAGTACAGAAAGGGCTTATAAGAAGTACAGAATTCTAGACAAGCTTAACTTTTGACAATATCTTAAAAAGTACAATAAGTTAAATCTAATTCTACAATATATCACAGAAAAGCACAATTTCATTTAATCAGAAACTAAAACAGGTTAGTATGGAAAAAAAAAATAATAGCAAACTAGAGTATTTTTTTTTGAGTGTCATTTGCTTCTTTTGCTAAGCATGGATATTGCACTTGCTAGCATCAAGTCTGGCAACACAAAGCATTATTGTGCTTCTACAGTAGTACTCGGAGGATGTTTTCTGGCTATTCCCAAAGTTAGATGAGCATGTGGCAATTCAGGCTGACTGAAAAACAGCATGAAGGGAGATGATAAAAGGTAACAGACATTTATTCCTATAATAATACAAGATGAGAATATTTTTTCAGATATATAGTGAGTGATCTATACTGATCCCGTTTTGTTATTAAACATTTGCTGCACTGTACGATTGTGCACACACACGGACACATCAGTTACGAAGTTTTCTGTTGGAATCCTTGACTCCAGCTGGAAAATGCAGTCATCGCTGATTTGTTGTATGTGGATCAGCTGAAAATGCCTCAAGACAGAGAATAAAGGAAGGGTCACTGCTCGTATTATAGGAACAAAAGAATGCATCTCCTCTGGTGTTGAAAAAACACAAGTGTTTCTCTAATGTGCCAAAGCCATAGGAAAGTACTCGGTCCATAAAATGATAACCCTAGATCACATCAGAGATACAGTACACTACCAGAAGCAGCTGACGTGAATCAGGCCAGGTACTCGATGATTCTTTTTGTAATGGAAATTCTAAGAAATTCCTAGTATGTCTGACTTGCTGCTTCAAAACATCTTTCAGGTTAACTATAGATACAGGTTTTTGTTCTTACACTAGAATAGCATACACATTTCTACTGTACTAAATAAAAGCTTCTGTTATAACTTCCTTTCCTATTTTCATAGACTTGTTCTTTTCTGCAGCACTTCTCAAACTCAATTTTTATCACAGCCAACAGTTTGAACGCATGGTTTCAACATGAATATATGGGTCTGGAATGCCACACCTAGATAACATACAAGCAAATCCAACTGAATAATAAAAAAATCTCTGTCATTATAAAACAATTTTGTGCTGGAGAATACCAACTCTGGCAAAATCTTAACTAGGGCAAATACTCTCCATGCTTTTCTTTGAGGCTAATAAAAATAAATAAATACTGGGTCATAGAGAAAGTGCTTCTATATTCTGTCAGTTTGAGAACAAAACTAGGGTGTCAACTCTGTCATGAGTGTTATTGTTCTCCTTCCTTCCCTTATCAATCTTTGGCTGGTTTAATTAAAATTCAAAAAATTTCAGAAATTGTAAAAATTGTCTTTTGTTTTTACTTCCTAAAGATTATTACTGTGAATTTTCAAGTTGGAAAGAATAAAGTACAACATTAAAAAATATATATTATAAGCCTATGAAAACTACATAGATAAACATACTATTTATGCCATGTACCAAAGCTTCTGGCAATCAAAGCTTCTTCTGCGTGGAAGAAATGGTTGCCAGTTGATGCTTGACTAAACATGAGCTAGCAGCGTGTCCAGGGAGGCAAGGTCAATGGCACCCTGGCTTGTATCAGAAACAACGTGCCCGCAGGAGTAGGGAAGTTATTGGTCTTCTGTACTCAACACTGGTGAGTCTGCATGTTGAGTACTGTGTTCAGTTTTGGCCTCCTTGCTAGAACAAAGACACTGAAACCCTGGAGCATGTCCAGAGAAGGGCAACAAAGCTGGTGAGGGGTCTGGAGCACAAGTCTTACAGGAAGCAGCTCAGGGAACTGAGACTGTTTAGTCTGGAGAAGACTCAGACAACACCTTACTGGTCTCTACAATGACCTGAAAGGAGGTTGTGTTGTGTAGAGGTGCATTACTCCTGCATAACTAGCAATAGGACTGGCCTCAAGTTGCACCAGGGGAGATTCAGATTGGATATTAGGTAAAATTTATTCTACAAAAGAGTGGTCAAGCACTGGAATGGGCTGCCGAGAGAGATGGTTGAGCAACAGTTTCTGGAGGTGTTCAGGAAACATTTGGATATGGTACTAAGGGACATGGTTTAGTGGGGAAACACGGGTGGTAGGCAGACGGTTGGACTGGGTGATCTTGAATGTCTTTTTCAACCTTGGTAATTCTCTGATTCTATGAAAACCATACACATTACTCAGCAGGAAAACATTAGCTTTACAAGCTATCTTCATCAGTCTAAGAATTTTATTACCATATATATATATATATATATACAGTAATAATAATGTATAGTGTAAACATATACAAACACTTATTTAAAGATCACTTACTGGTTGCTGACCTTTTCTCCTCCAAAAGAGATACATTTGCAGTATACGTCACTTACAACAAATGTCTTCTTGTCAAAGCAAACAGATCTACTTCATCATTCTCTCAGTCATTAAGGCAAAATGCCACAGGTTAATACAAATAAATCACCCAGAAAAGCAAATATACTGATATCAGAGACTTTGTTTAAATAGTAATCTATGAAGCCTCTTAAATTTATATTTCATAGAAGTGGACAAATGCTTACCAAATCAGTACTCTTGCAAGATACTGTACTATTTTTATGTTGGTAAAACTAACTTTTAACTATTATTAAAAGGTTTTGTACTCTCATTCTTTTCCTATTTTATATGCCGACCATTTTACATCGCATTAGACTATTGCTTGGTACACAGGTTGCCATGCCTAGACAAATACAGTTAACCTGTACCTGTATGCAGATGCTATGGAATTTAGCAGAGGGCCTCCTTTTTTAAAATACGCTGCAATTTGCACTATTTAGCTTTTTGTTTGTTTTTGTTTTTTTCCTCCTTATATTAGATGATCGCAGTACTTTCAAAGTTCATGATGACAAAGTACTCTGAAAGATTCTCTTAAAATTGCAGGTATTGTAATCTATTCCTTACGCAGTCTACTTGGCAAATAAGAGATAAACAGAAATCCCATTAAAAGACATTTCTCACAACCAGTAATGCCACGTTCTTTTCAAGCTGAAAAAATAAATGTTTTGAAATCTCAGTAGAATTCAGGATTAAAATACTGCTGTAAAGCCAAGGAAATAAGCCACCATCCCAGACTTCTATGAAATGTATTTTACTTGATTTGTATTAGATTTATATGCCACAAAAATGATACAGTTGACATCCTTGTTCCCATGTGTATTTCCCAGGGCTATATCTGGCTTACCTAAGGAAGTCTTTGAGGGAGAATGACTGTAGTAGAGAATGGCTGTAGTAGAGGAACTGCAGGATTACATTAAGATCTTTGTGCATGACATACATCTGTATGACATTGTCACGGAATTAACTGGATCAGTTTATGCCCGTGACAGGGGGCAGTATGCCCCTGCCCTCCCCACCCCCCACCTGGGCCCACAAAATGGGAAGGAAGGGGGAAAAGGAAAGAAACAGCGGCAACAATCTATGGAGGTAAACTTATTTTACTAACTATGATATCGGAATACAAAATAATACAATATAATACAATCTAATTGAAATTGAGACTAATGAATGAAATAAGATATGAGAGAGAGTTCCCGAGACCGAGTCAAACCTGAAAAAGCTTGGAACGGCTAGGAAAGCACCCTCCAGCACCCACTGCCAGGCAGTAAGAGACCGCCCCCCCGGAAGGGTCAGATCCCGTGACTTCCGCAATGTATAGGGATAGGTACGTAGAGTTAGAATATTAACACTTCCAGTACACGATGTTTTGATGTTGAATACTGAAAGTCAAATAAGCAAAAACCAAAACCATGACATTCCACCCCTTATTCTACATCACTACATCACTACGCTTAATATATATATATATATATATATACACACATATGCAAACAAACAAAATGATTACAAATGCATCACACGCACACGTCTATATACATGGAATTACTGTCTACACTCCCCCAGCATCAAATTTCCTTGTGGTACACATTGAACATCCCCATTTTCCTGCATTACCCACCAAGTGGATCCAGGTCCCTGGGCAAAAACAGTACCGCGGAGAGGTTTGCCCTTTCCAGAAGCTGGAAGAACCCAAACTGCTTTTCCCAACATGCTCTTTACGTGTACAACAGGGACCTTATCTCCCTCTACGGTATGTAGAGAGCTGGATTGGGTAGGACCATCACGATTGATAGATCCTCTGGTATTGACTAACCAGGTGGCTTCTGCCAAATGCTTCTCCCAGTGCTTAAATGTTCCGCCACCCATTGCTTTCAGCATTGTTTTTAACAACCCATTGTATCGTTCGATTTTACCAGAAGCTGGTGCATGATAAGGAATATGGTAAATCCACTCAATGCCATGATCTTTGGCCCAAGTATTTACAAGAGAATTTTTGAAATGAGTCCCATTATCTGACTCAATTCTTTCTGGGGTGCCATGTCGCCAAAGGACTTGTTTCTCAAGACCTAATATGGTGTTTCGGGCGGTAGCATGGGGTACTGCATATGTTTCAAGCCACCCAGTAGTCGCCTCTACCATGGTAAGCACATAACACTTACCACTGCGGGATCGTGGCAAGGTGATATAATCAACCTGCCATGCCTCCCCATATTTATACTTTTGCCATCGCCCTTCCTCCCAGAGTGGTTTCATCTTCTTGGCTTGTTTGATTATAGCACATGTTTCACAGTCATGAATAACCTGTGCAATAGCATCCACAGTTAAGTCCACCCCTCGGTCTCTAGCCCACTTATATGTTGCATCTCTCCCCTGATGGCCCGAGGTCTCATGAGCCCACCGAGCTAGAAATAATTCACCCTTGTTCTGCCAGTCCAGGTCTATCTGAGCCACCTCATTTTGGCAGCTCGGTCCACCTGGTGGTTATTTTGCTGTTCTTCAGTAGCCCGTCTTTTGGGCACATGAGCATCTACATGGCGCACCTTCACGACCATATTCTTTGTTCGGGCAGCAATATCTTTCCACAGTTCAGCAGCCCAAATAGGTTTACCCCTTCTTTGCCAGTTATTTTGCTCCCACTGCTGTAACCACCCCCACAAAGCATTTGCCACCATCCACGAGTCAGTGTAAAGATAAAGCATTGGCCACCTCTCTCGTTCAGCCACATCCAAGGCCAGTTGGCCTCGGGTCTCTCCTGAGGCTCTCTGCCACAAACTCCAAGTGGGACCTTTCTCTCCAGCAGCAGTGCCTGCTGCTGCTCAGGGCCCCATGTAAACTCATTCTTCATTCGCGTCACATGATAAAGGGGGCTTACAATGAAGCTATAGTTTGGAACATGCATTCTCCAAAAGCCCACTACAGCCTTTACCTCTGCAAAATTCCTCTGTCAATAGCTGGATCTCTGGCAATGGCTCCTAGTTGGCGAGCTTCGTTACCATCTAGAGACAAGCTACTGGCCCCATCGTCCCAACAGCGAACTAACCAGGAAACGATAGCTTCATTTGGGCGCCGTATAAATTCCTTTCTTGAGCCTTGGATTTCAGTCATCTTCAGAGGCCGACGAGTAGTAATAGAAACTTCCTCTTCATCACTCTCTTCTGCATGTCTCTTAGTTTTTCCTTTTGCCTTTCTTGATGTTGGTGGTTTCGAGGAGGGCCCCTCACCTGGATCTTCCTCCACCTCCTCCTCCTCCTCTTCTTCTTTTTTCCGTTCTAGACGCGAGGACACTCGTTTCCATTTCTTGCCCTCCACAGGGGCAACTGATATTGTTACTGGTGTCTCCTGTAATTGATCAGATTTGACTTTCCCTTTGGCTTGAACCTCAGCTCGGAAACTCTCTCTCTCCAAAACAGTATTATATATGGCACGGTAAGCACAAGCCAAACCCCAAATAAGTTGTACCTCCTTAGATTTACCTGAGCCGCACTGCCCCTGTTCCAAATACTGGCTAAGTTTCTGGGGATCCCACAGGTGCTCAAGAGTGAAATCCCATGACATTGCGGGTCCCCATGCTTCTAAGATTTTTCCTAAACCTCTCCATATTCCCTGCCAGTCAGCATTCTCTGGTTCTGGAGGAGACTCCTTCTGCTTACTATTCCTGTATTGGAATACATTCAGGGAGAGTAATATTACGACCACAAGCATGAGAGTTAGCCCCTGGACCAGTCACAATAGGGTGCTTTTGCCAGTTCCTACCAGTGAGGCTTATCTCGGCCTCCAACACAGTCAATTCTTGAGAGCCCCCAGTCACTCCAATTCTCTCACCCGTGCTCGTAGTACATGAGTAGCTTGGTCGTGCCACTTCCTCATGTCTTCTCCATGGTCACGTAAGTAACGCCACAAGGCAAGTCGCGATGTAGGATTCCTTCCTGGAGCTGGAGAGCGTTTGCCTCTAACAGCTGAGATTTTTGATTTTGCACCTGAGAAGGAGGGTTCATCGTCTTTAGTTAGTTGGATCCACATTTGTTCTACCATCTCCTTCACCTCCTTCATTAGACTCTTTTGACTATTCTGATCTTTATCAAGCGTTTCTGATACTTCTACAGGTTTGTCACGATTCATCAGTGAAGACACTTGCTCTCGCATTTCATTCAGTTGCTCCGTCATTTGTGAGATGGCGGCGATGGCGGCGCGAGTTGGGGGTAGCTGTTGTTCATAGCTTTGGAGCATAAGAATCAATTCATAAACTAAGGGGCTTCTCTGTTGGTCCTGGTATCTGTCCGATGCTGCCAATAGTGCAGAGGCGTATCTGGCTGGTGCTGTTGATGTGAGTTGCTGCCACATTTCACGCGTTGTTCTCACTCTCTCAGGGTCATGGCCTTGTGGGTCATTAAAAACACAGTTAGGATCATACAACATTTCCACCACGGCTATTTCCCTCAAATACTGGATACCCTGTTCAACTGTATCCCATCTTTTCGTCACAGGCTTCAAGCCACTTTTGAAGGGGTACCTTTCCTTCACGGCTGTTAATACTCGTTCCCAGAGGGAGGCAGCCCCATCCAGACATCGACTAGCAACCCCACAACAGACGGATCTTCTGACAGGCCAGGCAAAACAGACAGCTGCTTGTCTATAGCAGCTATTCCAAAGGCCCATCGATACCCCTTAGGATCCTTGAAATGCCCCCTTCTGAGGTAATTGGCTTGATTCTCCTTTCCCTTCAGTGGCCTCTGCAACTTGTCGTGTGGGGCTCCACACAGCAGATTTCCATCTGCGATGCTTTCCCACAATACGACACGATCCATCAGTGAACAGGGCATACTTTCTTTCATTTTCTGGTAATTCGTTGTATGGTGGGGCCTCTTTAGCTCGTGATACTTCTTCTGCTGGTGTTCCAAACTTTTTACCTTCAGGCCAGTCCATGATGACCTCTAGGATTCCTGGACGGCTGAGGTTCCCCATCCGCGCTCTTTGCGTAATCAACGCAATCCACTTATCTTGCCACTTTATACCTAGGAACTGAATCTCCTGAGCAGGTCCTTTCACTTTGCTCCGCTTAACAGCAAAACCAGCACGCAGAAGAATCTGGATTATTCGCTCTCCTTTTGTGAAGACTTCTTCTGCTGTATCACCCCACACAACGATATCATCAATGTACTGCAAGTGCTCAGGGGCACTGCCCTGTTCTAATGCAGTTTGGATCAACCCGTGGCAAATGGTTGGGCTGTGTTTCCACCCCTGGGGCAAACGGTTCCAAGTGCAGAGAGCGAGATTCGTTCTAAGAGCCAAAAAGCAAAAACCAAAAACAAAAGGCAGCTATGCCCGCATTCTCCACCAAAATCTGTCACGGAATTAACTGGATCAGTTTATGCCCGTGACAGGGGGCAGTATGCCCCTGCCCTCCCCACCCCCCACCTGGGCCCACAAAATGGGAAGGAAGGGGGAAAAGGAAAGAAACAGCGGCAACAATCTATGGAGGTAAACTTATTTTACTAACTATGATATCGGAATACAAAATAATACAATATAATACAATCTAATTGAAATTGAGACTAATGAATGAAATAAGATATGAGAGAGAGTTCCCGAGACCGAGTCAAACCTGAAAAAGCTTGGAACGGCTAGGAAAGCACCCTCCAGCACCCACTGCCAGGCAGTAAGAGACCGCCCCCCCCGGAAGGGTCAGATCCCGTGACTTCCGCAATGTATAGGGATAGGTACGTAGAGTTAGAATATTAACACTTCCAGTACACGATGTTTTGATGTTGAATACTGAAAGTCAAATAAGCAAAAACCAAAACCATGACAGACATGGAGTAGAAACACTTGAGTTCTAGGGGGAGCCATGCTCAGGATCATGCCCCTTTTGTCAGAAGCTGGGCAGAGATGCATGTTGGCTACTTCCATGCAAGTAAAACTCACTGTTTTTTATGCTTCTATCTGTCATTATACTCCCCAATCCTTTTGCTGTTGTTCATGATAAAGCACAGTACAACTAGTAAAGCATACTAGTATAGCTAGTAAAACATCCATACAAAAAGAAAGGGTCCCATTCTTGTAAAATGCCCAGGCATTCCTAGCTTCTCAACTAAGAGCTTACTTCTTTAAAACAAGCACAATTAATCCTTAACTCCCTTATTAGGACAGAGATGCATTTGTACAGCATCAAACACACTGAAAGTGCTCAAACCTATGCTGTTAAACTTACTTTATATTGTGTATCTGATGAGTTTTGTAACTTCCCTAGGGCATTTTTAACATTAAAAATAGTGACTGTTAACTTGACTCATTCAAACATAGCTATAAGCTTGCCTTGCAAAAATGAGAGGTAATGTCTCAAGTACATTTCTTTGTGTTTTATTATTGCATAAATGTTTACATTGCTTTATAGCAGCATTCTGTCTGGTTTTGCATTTTGCACTCAGGGATATTCAACTCTGTAGTAAGGATGACAATCCCAGGCGCAGATTAGAAATATACATAGATATTCAAAAGTTATCAGCCTGTGACAAAGTGGAAGTTGTGTATGACTTTGACATTACCAGTAAGTATATTACATGTGTGTTATAAAATCACAGAATCATTGAAGTTGGAAAAGATCACTAAGATCACCTAGTCCAACCATCAACACATCTCAACTCATTCTACCCAGAAGCACCAACTCTTTTTATCTGTATCTGGGAAGGCAGGACAATGCTGAAGCTCGCCTACGTAGAGGAACAGCTCGGTGTAGGCAAGAGCAGACAGAGCATGAAACTGTACAGTATGATTTACATTAATTTCCAATGGAGGAAAAGTGCAGTGTGTTCGCAGTTAGTAGAACTATACTTACACACAGAAAAATAAACATTTGATTTACTTATCTGTAGTGTTTCATCAAAAGAGTATTCAACCAAATATTATTAATGCTACTAATAATATTCGGTTCCCAGGAGCAGACAAATGGTTCTCCTTAAATGCTTTAGTGAAAGGAACTCAGGAGATTTGTCTGTTGATAATACTGACCAAAAAAAGAGGACCTTGAGAAGTCATCTAGATCAGATTTTACTAATATTGTCTTAAAAAATTCTAATCATGAATGTTTGTATTTCAGCATGCCTTGCACTGTGTAGAATAATAAACGTTTGACATAAAACTTACTCCAGATCACACAGTGCATTTAACTAACAATGCAAACTACATGTGTTGCTGCAATACTGCAACAGTTTTCATTTTGCGGTTTCCTATTAGTAGAATCTTGGCAAAACAACAGATTGACATGGAAACTGTGACATTTCCACTACACTGCATGCCTACTCAATAATGCATCTTTTAATACTACAACGTTGTTAAAACAACAACAAAATCTGAAAAGAAAAAAAAAAAAAAAGCTGAAAACAATCCCCTCCAAAACAAAACTTGATGAAAAGGAGCTTTTTCAAACAGAAGATGTCAACAAAGAAGTTCTAGCTAATTCTTTCAGTGTGACATACTGCTAGCTATTGGTGAATACCACAATTAACAGGTCAACGGATCTTAAAGGTGAATCAAAGACAAGACTGTAATAGGAAAAGTTCAGAGAAAAATGGCAGATTTTTTTTTGTCATAATGCATTAAATAAATGGAAGAGTTCTTACTGGCTCCAGTTAGTTCAGAATGTCATCCTCTAATTTTGAGATAACAGATAAAGGATTAAGCTACGAAATTAAATGAAAACTAAAGAAAAAGACTACTTGAATAGTATTTGATAAAAGAGAAAGTTAAAGCTTTTCACATGAAGTAAGTCAACAATGAAAGTTTAAATTGTTCAGTAACGTTCAGCTCTCGAAATAGAAGCAAATGCAGTTAAAATTAGGTAAAATTAGGTGGGTGGTTCATTTCAGCAGTGGTGACAGCTATGTGAAAGACAAGCCATGTTCTAGACAGCCATGCACAATGTTCACACCATTAAATGGAGAGTGTTTCAATCACCTTATCTACACAACTTGGCTCACAGTGGTGATGATGTAGAAAAATAGCATTTTGTAGCTGAGACTGTACTTTAGAAAACAGTGTTATTGTGTTCTTTGTATCTGTTGCAGTTTCCATGGAAATAAATAGGAAGCATCACTTCCAGAGTTACCCTACATATATTTTACAAAATAAAAATGGAACAAACAAAAAAAGTTGTGCAGAACTCTTATACAAAGAATGAAAAGTAAATCTAACGTACTGCCAGCACATCTTGTCAAGGCAAGCTGATTGGCATATGAATTTTCTGTGCTTACATAGCTTAGGCTTTAAAATCCAACTGAATTCTGATGAATTTGTAGTTAACTCATCTGCAGTGAGTGACTGCAAACCACCACATAATTAGGTCTGTACCTAGTTTAGGCTCTGAAGTAAGTTATAAAACTCCTGTCTTCTCTGACTACTAGGACTGGGGGAGAAGAAAGCTTCTATTGTGAAAAAAAAAAAAAAAAAAAAAAAATCTTTGGCATAGAATTTCACAACATTAAAGTGTAAAAAAAAGTCCAAACAAAAAACGCACAGTAAAATGATTCTCAACTAAGTCACATATGTCACATTCAGTATGAAACTTTTTACATTAATGTTCTTGCAAGTTCCTAACTCAGCAATTAAACAAGATGGGTGCATATGTCAAAGAAGTTTTTGAACATAATCACATCTTCCAATTATATACCCTTTCGAAAAAAAAAAAGATCTGAATATACAATGTCTGTTTCTTACAAAGTGTTCATTAGAGTCTTTTAATTAACTGTTACAGAGTTTGACAACACCATTCCATGTAGTGCTTGGCTAGCACATCCAAGCTCATTGTTAAAAAGAAAAACAAATTATTTGACCCAATGTTACATATTAACAATGATTCAGAATATAGTAAGCCTTCCAAAATGAGAAGAGTTGCAAACATTTTCAAGTCAGGTTTCTTTTACACAATTCTCTCAAAAATAGACTTGCCTCAGTGAGCTGATAAAAAAAGCGTAGTCTTGGCATAATTCAGCATTCCTACTGTTCAGCACAGCATAATTTCTTTCTACAACTACTTCAATTCCACTACTTAGCAGGAAGAGATTTGAATTTTTATTGTATTTCTTCTTCTCAGCAAAATAATGTAGAAGGTTGATGTTAAATAATAACGGACTGAAGACTTCAGGTAAGATCACCTTTTTTTTTTCTTAAATATACACAGTAGATGAAAATAAATGCCAGCCACTGACAATGAAAAAGAAGTTTGGTCAACTATTCTCTTTGCTTCAAGGCTACTGCTGTGCTATAAATGAAATATTAGCCATCTGTAAAATCCAAGCATGCTGGAGAAAAATACAAATACAAAAATGATACTTTGAGAATTGTAACTTTTACTAACAGTTTAGAACAATCCTGAGGTAACATTGATCTAATCAAGATACTTTCCTGTACAGTTATCAAAGTAAATGTGGTACATAAAATTAATGAAAATTATTATATCCATAGATAAAGGACTCCTGAGTGTGGGCAAACAGGACCAAACACTTCATCCTGCCATTCACAAACGCTCCTACTAAACTCTTTTTGGAGAGAAATACACTGAGTGAGCTGTAGAAGGATCCAAATACACCATATGCTTGACTTTAAAAACTGATGACTACTTTGCGTCACTGAAGTCATTTAATGCAACAGCACTTTGAGGAGATAAAATGGAAGGGCAGATCAGGCCCTGCAGAAACCATACAACCACGCTTACAGGAAGGACAAGACCTTGTAAAAAGCAGGAGTGACAGAAACCCTTACTGACCCCAGGATCAGCTGAAATTGGCCTATTTCACAGCTCACACAGATTGAGAGGCGAAAACTCTGATGAAGTCCTGAGCTGACAGCCACTGCGTTATACAGATTCATGGTTTGGCTTATCAGCTGCCCCACACTACCTTGTTCTGAGATAAGTAACTCTGCATAAGTCTAGCCTCTTCCACCTGGACTGCCTGCAGTGACGGGCAGAAACTGCTGTTAGTCCTCCAAGCACAGCAGCTGATCCAAAGACCTTGCAGCATGTCAGTGAAACAGTGGTGACACTGCTCTCTAATTTACAGGCAGTAGTTTCACTTCAGGACCTGAATATCACAGTAACTTTGCTTAAGATATTCTCTTGGAAAAGAGAGATAAAATTTGTGCCTTAATTTCTAAAACAAACATTGATTTAATGTTTACTAGCTCTACTTAGAGACAAAATAAAATCACCAACTTAAACATGCCATAATATTACACATTGCTCATTTGGCATTTCCACTCAAACCACAGCAATTTCATTAAGATTTGCTGGGGTATAGAAGTAATTTTTATCTAATAATTTAGGGATAAAAGTTGAGTCAACATAGGAAGCTTTGTGAGTTTCAAATTCTCATTTGCATTAAACCAAATTAAACATTACGTTTACATTCTGATTTTTTTCCATTCTGCTTACTAGTAAGTAAGTACATTAAATAGAAGTACAAACAGTTTAAATTCTATCATTTGAAAACTACTGATTTTTCATCTCACAAAATTTTGACATGTCATTCCAATTTGAAAAGAATGCTACCTTTGAAATATACTGGTATTCCAAAGACTGAAAATTTTCCTTTGCAGAGAGTGCCCCATAAGCAGTATCTTTAGTAGTTCATAAATATTTATGATGATATGCACAGAATTAGCTTGCATATCAAAAAAACTTTCCATCAGTCCACCTACTTTGTGCATTCTCTGCTTCTGAGTCTCCTTTCTTCCTTTCAACTTCTTCAGTGTTACGTTTAGGGTGTTCTTTTGTTTCTGCTTTTTGCGTGTTTGTCTGAGACACACTTACAAAAAAGATGAAAGGAGGTGACTGCTTATGCAAAATTATAATCAGGTACTTAATTTTTTTTTTTTTAAAGTGATGGTTATTACTTCTAGAGTATTTCCAAAGTGCTAGTATAATTGCATGGTGACAGTGCAGTCTGCTCCAAGATCCTTGTTCATTACAGTCAATCAAAACAAGAATGCTTAGAGGCAAAATTATATTTACGCTGATAACTTTCTTCCTTTATTTTGATACAAGAGAAAGGATATTGAAGCCTGCAAGTTTGGATTTTCAGTAAGAACAGTTACACATCCATAGGCTGAGTTTCTGTATGTAGCCAGGCTACAAAATAGGCAAGTTTAAAATTCTTAGAAGTCATATCAGGCAGTTTATTGAACTGACTGAAAAGTTGTCCAGGCAGTCACAGAACAGAAAAGGTGAATGAATAGTGTGAATGGAAATGCCTCGTCTGTACATACATACGTTCTACTAATGAAGATGCATGGAATGTCTGTATTAATTCACAAAAACCTCAGATTATTTAGTTCTGACCTCAGTAATTGACCTGGAATTCACTGTCCCAGCTCTAACACGGCAGCCGTCTGCTCTGAGGATGGCATGCAGTGCAACAAGGATGCTACAGCAGACCATTGCAAGTGTCTTGATAAATGGATAGGCTGTATTTACAGCTGTAATTTAAAGATAGTCTTAACTTGTGTGTACATTTAATCAGCATCAGCACAATTGAGAAATGGGTGAAGAAACAACACAGGAAAGAAGAAAATATAGGAAAGAAGAAAAATCAATTTAGCAGGTTTAGGTATAGCCCATCAGGCAATTTTCCAGCAGGAAATAGCTTTGGAAACTAAAGTGAAAAATCACTTCTCAGAGGAAAAAAAAGGAAAGTAGTGTAGAGAATTGGTACTGATGGTAACTTTGCTACAAATAGCAAGATTTATAAAATACCATACCAAATCTATAAGATTAGAGAACAACTGTCCTGTGAGGCATTTATCATACTTTTTTTCCATGAAGTGAGAAAAAAAAAAAAAAAAATCATTGTAATATTTGGAGAACAAACTTAAAACATGATTTGTTCTAAATTTTGCCAAAGGTAAGGAAGGGGAAAATTTATAGGGAATTCTATAACTGACATACTAGATCACAACTAAACGTTACCATATTCTTTCTTTGAAAAATTAGTTGTAGCAGAAAATGTTCTTTTTGCATAGGTAATAGCTTAAAGAAACAGATTTAAGAGACATTAGAAGAGCTGAAAGATACATTGCCCTAAGTGACTGTGGTACATCCCCATTCTTTCAAATAATCAACCACACTACAGGCAGAAACACTAGAGACAATATTTTGACCATGTGCCTCCTGACAATGTCTTTTGATGAAGAGCTTCTAAGAGGTACTCAAAGTGACACCAGGCAAAGCTTCTTCCTATTTTGTCCTTTGTCTACCAGTTTTCAGGTTTTAGTACAAAAAATTGCTCAGATAACTAGGAAAATCAAAGACCAAGTAATTACCTTCAATGTTTTCTGATAATTGGCTTATTACATACATAACACTGGACATGCATCAGCCCATACATTAAGAGCACTACTACAAGGTATATGTACATTCACAACAGCTGAGCTGTGTGAGTTTACAAACAGAAACAGCAGATACCTGCTAGACTTCAAGATAATGGTGATTATTATTTTATTTTTATTATTTTATTTTTTATTTTTTGAAATGTCTATGAGAAGCTAGAAAAAGTCTAAAAATTTTGTTCAAATGATTTTAGGAAACAGGTAAATAAATAGATTTAAACAGTCTAACTATACAGACCTACGAGATCTAGTCTCCAAGAAACTGGGATTCACCATGAATTATCTGTTTTCATGAGGGTATGTCATAGTTCTTTATTTTCAGATTACAGCTACTTTGGTTTTGGAATTCCAGAATTTGCTATATCCACAAGTGGTAATATTTCTTTTTACTAGAAACACATTTAGTTTAGCCCTAAGATTTAAGATTACGTGAACTGGGATCCTTTCAAGACACACCTAACAACTGCTTTTAGGTCTTCCTTGTGACACCAAGTTAACATACAGAAATTTACACTGGTAAATGAGAATCAGAACAGATTACAAGTCTAGATTACATTATGGCTGCTTAAAACATGACAATTTAATTTTTGAAACAAATATTTCTGAACTGTATAAAATGAATAAACTCATTTAAGTAGTCATCTCCAACATTTTTTCTTGAGCAGTTTTTTAATAGAAAAATGTTTCTAATATGCACTCCTTTTCCAACTCCAAAGTTTGCGTATTTACTGGAAATTATTTTGTATGCATTATATTCACTACTTTATTTTAAAACATTATTTCCAGAAATATTATTTAATTTCTACTCTCCCCTGTAGCAATGATGTATACAAATTCAAAGTGACAAAAGTAAAACACAATACAGAGAAGAAATCATTACAGATTACTGGCAGAGAAAATTTTGATTTGGACAGATTAACATATTTCAGTAAGGATTTTTAATTTCTTTTCTTTTTTTTCTTCTTCTTCCCTTTTTTTTTTTTTTTTTTTTTTATATATATATATTTAAAGAAATGAAGTCAGTGAGATGAAAGAAAGTCAATCTTCTGAAACAAGTAGGACTGCATACTTACTGCCCAAAGATTTATTTATCTATATAATTACTTTTGTTTCATTTCATTCTTTTATGAAGCCAAAAAATACTGGTCACATACGTCACTACTTGTTTTCTTATTAACATCATAATGGGAACTGAAGAGGTAAAATAATACTCCTTCATACATACAAATGGTGTTTTCTATTTCTTGTTCAAGAGTATCTGCATCAGTATTTTCAATGTATTCATGTAAAAGACGACACCAAGAATCAAGGAGGTTACCAAGAGATTATAAAACTAAACTCTGGGCAGCCTGGTCTAGTAGTCAGTGGCCCTGCATACAGCAGAGGTGTTGAAACTAAATGATCACTATGGTCCTTTTCAACCCAGGCCATTCTACGACTCTATGAGCATGAACTTAAAGCAGCTATCTGTGTTATTTTCAGATGTGTTCTTCTCTTCTTGTATTTAAAAATTCAGAGAAAAGCAAAAGATATAGTCATGAATTCCTGTGTGCAGTGTTCAAATCAAACATGGACAAAATGAAAAATGAAAACAATGTCCTATTGTTCTACAAACATAAATGCAACTAGCAAATATGCAAAAGGAAATTTCACAGTTTATCTGAAAAACTGCAATGAGTTAAAAAGAAACTCCATTTAAAATGGTTTTCATCTTCTGAAGAGACTGCCTGTTTCATTATTTTTAATTGAGACTCCCTTCTATCCCATAAACAGGAAGAAAGGATATCAACTAATAGCTTCTTAAATTTATAAGACAAGTCACAGCTAGCACTGTTACAACAGCAGAGCCCGATTTACTATTCTTGAAACCATATAACAAATTTCACATAATGTAGAAGTCTGCACAAGTAAAGTCCTCTTATGATGGAGTTACAAAGTCAGTGGACAAAGGAAGAGCACTGACATCATCTTTCCAGACTTGTGCAGAGCATTTGACACTGTCCTGTGTTACATCCTGCTAAAAAATTGGAGAAAAATGGAATTGATGGATGGACCACATACTGCATAAGGAATTGGATGGATTATTGCACTCAAAAAGTTGCAGTCAACAGCTCAGTGTCGAACTGGAGACCAGTGATGAGTGGCATTCCTCAAAAATCGGTACTGGGACTGGTGTTATTTAAATTATTTGTAGGCAGCATGGATAGTGGGATCAAGTTCACTCTCAGCAAGTTTGCAAACAAAGTCAAGCTGTTGATGTTGTGGTACTGTTGATATGCTAGAAGGGATGCTATCTAGAGGGACCGGGCCAGGCTTCAAATGTGGGCCCATGTCAACCTTGTGATGTTCAACAAAGCCACATGCAAGGTCCTGCACCTGAATTGGGGCAATCCCAGGCACAGATACAGGCTGGGTGGAGAATGGCCTGAGAACAGCCGTGAGGAGAAGGATTTGGGGATGTCAGTTGATGCAAGACTCAACTTGTGCCAGTAATGTGTGCTAGCAGTTCAAAAGACCAATTGTATCCTATGTAGCATCAAGAAAAGCATGATCAGTCAGTTGAGGGAAGTTATTCTTCCCCTCTACTCTGCTCTTTCGAGACCCCACCTGGAATAGTGCATCCAGTTCTGAAGCCCTCAGAACAAGAACACAGTAGTATGTAGTCTAAGTTTGCATGATAATTCTAATGACACAAAACCTGCATAGTTCTAAATTTCAAACTGAAGATCTCAAGACATAAGAGAGACAGTTCAGAATTTATAAAAGTTGTTTTAATATGCTTTCCACTGCAGAATTTACCACTTCTTAAGAAAATCTGCATAGAAAATACTTTGCTGTTTGAAGATCAACGCAATGGTGTTAGAATTCATATTCTAGTAAATTTATGAGTAAGCATCAGAGTGATGACCTCAGAAAATTAAGACAATGAGCAGATTTTAAGCAAATAGGGGTTGTGAAGAGAGCAAGTTCTTGAACTCAAAGGCATGAGGTTTTATTCCAGTGTCACCACAGAAAATGTTAGCCCAGTTTAAACTACATTGCTTTGGGGGATTTAATGAAGCTGCTGAGATGAACTCATTTACAATTACCGCAACAGCACACATTAAAATCCGAACTGGAATGCATGCTTAAAGATCTACTATTCAGACTTTACTAATACAAAATGTCAGCTGTTCAGTCAAGACTCAAAATAACAATTTCTTACTGAGTAACCCATGCAGTTTTAGTTTTATTTGGCTATTTGCTGCCCTGTACCAGCCTTAAAAAAGAGTAACGTATTGTCAAATGCAGAGTCGCTGATGAACAGATTATTATTCATGCTGTTACAGCAGCTTACTACAGTCTTTTTTATTATTTGATTGGAAGGTAAAGGAAAATGCAATTTATGTCACCACTCTCTCTTCTAAAGCCAGCCTACAAAGTATAGCCAAGAAGAAATTATTTGCTTTTTGATACACTGTTTTGGGGAAAAAAAAAAAAAAAAAAAAAAAAAAGAAAAAAAAAATTATCACTAGACCATGAAATTCTTAAACATTTTCCAGATCATTGAACTCAGACATACAGCAAAAAGCAGAAATAAAACATATCTGGCTGTGGTAAAAGGCTGCTGAGGTTGTTTTCAGTGTTGAGAGATTCAGAAATAAGTAACTTAAAAAATCAAAGTAATATAAAACTTGAGTACTAACAAATTGTCAGCATCAAAACTGTATGAAGAACTCTGAGCATCAGTGAGAGAAAAGACAAACTTCAACATGATAACAGCTAAGTTTCATTTAGCAGATATAGCTTCTTTCATCAGGATAAATATGGATGAGACATACAATTCGTAACATATGCATTCTTTAATGAATGGCCACCCTTGCTGATGACTTAAATAGTTCATAAATAACATATTTGTCAGTGTTTAGATTGGGCACTCTTACTTCATGCCCTGTTGTTACACATTAAATTCTTCAAATGATGTCCTTGGAGAGACTTAGTAACTCCAGTGGGTTTCTAATCAGGTAGACTGTTTGTATAGACATGTATGGCATTCAGAAAATGACTGGCCTCCTCTACTACACATGTAATTAGTGAAGCTGATGAACTAGAAAATAAACATTACTCTTTGCTTTTGCTTAAGTCTTATATGAAAAGCATATATTTTTACACAAATTTATTGGAGATACAACTGAAGGGAATAAAAGCAAGACTAGTTTATCCCAGAAATGCCGACGTTCATTTTTGATTAAAAAAGGGACCTTAATGTTGGATTACAATCTTATCTATAGATCAACTTAGATACACAAAAGTCTAAACATACTGTTTTCTTCCTTTTGGTTTTGTACAGTGTCTTCCAATTAAGAGCATCAGAAGCTGATCTATAATTTCCCCAAATAACTCAAGTGTAAAAATTATCTCTCTCTAAAAAAATAACAGTTAAAGAAAAAAAAAGAAAAACACTAGAAATTCATCCATCGAAACCCAGCCATTTATGGCAATTAAAATGTCAGTATGGACTACAAATCAGTCCCACTCATGATACTTAAATACCTGATACTCTGCAGATCTGAGTCATACAAAGGAACAAAATATCAGCATTGCTCTGTTTTATGAAAGTCTTTCCTTAATTGCTTCTCTCCTAATTTGTAACATGTTTTGAGCAAGCATAGAAATGAAATTTATTTCACTTAACTGTAAATGAACACAACTATTAGCAATTTGCACTTGAAGACCTTTTGGAAGAAACTCTCAATGCAATTAACAAAGCCTATCCTACATAACTGGATAGTCCCTCCCATTCCTCAAGTTTTGATATACAGCATACTGCAGAACAATGTTGTAACTGGTCCATTACTACTAAAAAAATACATATATAATTACATCCTTCTTATTTTGCACCTTACCTGATGATCTTAATGATCTTTTCCAATCTAAATGATTCAGTGATTCTAATTGTTACTGACCAGATGCCAGGATATTAAAACGTCTAGCAGAACTGGCAACACAGAAAGCACATTTGCCAGCAATACTAGGATATATTAAGAAGAATGACTTTAAAATACATATCCTAATCCCCAGTGTTTCTACCACCTGACAATTTCCAGACTGTTCATCTAAAAGAGTTTACAAAAGTGAGCTAGTTCAAGGAGAATCTGCTCTTGCAAAAGGCCATGTTTTAGGTCACAATCAAAAAAGTCACAAGGAACACAGTGCACAGCAGTAATAAGCACAACAAAATTACTAGTGGTTTGTTTGCAACATCCCTAAGAAAAACAAAACCAAAACTAAATAAACAAAAAACCCACACTTTTGGTTTGAAATGAATATCCTTATTTTGGATAAAATTTCTTTTTTATCCAAAGTAGTTCACAAAAACAACAAATCAGCAACTCAGGAGACGATAGATTTTGCTTTAAACAACAACATTCCCATTCATCCTTATTATTTCAAACTTGAAATTAATAATCTTCAAGCAAATCGTATGCATACTTTCCAACATATTAGTGCTACTGATGCTTTTGCACCATTCCCTGTTTGTTAACATATTTTTGCCTAATAAATGCTTTTTACTATGAAATGCCTTAGTTTACAAAAATCTATGTTTCTTTCTACAAAACACTCATTTGAAGGAAGAGTTGATGCACAGCATTTTTTTTAAAGGCCCAGGAGAAAACAAGGTTTCATTACATCAAATATTAGAGAAGAAACTATTTAGTACATTAGAAAAACTTCAGCATAGAGAAAGTAGATAAACTGCTATCTTAATGAACTAACAAGTGGGAAAAAGAGAAAACTTAACAGATTGATTTGATGATACTAGTGAAACAGAGATAAATGTCAACTCAAATAACAATAGCATCACTCAATGATCATGACTGCAAAGAATTCTGTAGTTACTGAAAATCATTTCCCTGCTTTCACATTACAAAAAAAAAAAAAAAAAAAAAAAAAAAAAAAAAAAAAAAAAAAGTTGTCCTGCAGGAAGAGACAGACCCCAGAGCCCAAATTAAGAGCTGTTTTACTATAAAAATCCATGCAAAATAGTACTAGAGAGATTCAGGGAAACAAGCTACCTGGGAACTGTTGAGTCACAGCCTGAATCACTGATTGATCACTTAGGGAAAGGACTGGGTTAGCCCTGGGAGCACAGGTGAAGGCAGTTCAGCTCTGTGACCAGAAGGGGTGAAGCCTGGCTGCACCCCTCTTAGATCCCACTTAAGGGCTGACTGCCACTGGGTAAGGACCTCTTTCTGGAGATACCTCTGTTGTGAAGTTTTACCCTTGAGTCTAGATCTTTGGATACAGGCGGGTGTTCTTTTCCTGTTTGTCTCTTGCTATTCTACTGTGCTAATCTTTCCAACTGTAATACAAACTCACAGAAGAACTGCTACAGCTCTTCTGTGCCCTGCAGTTTTCCCTACTTGGAGGGAACTACTACAGTTGTCTATTGCTTTTCTTCAAGAACAGAAAATAAAGTCAAATACAAGTGAAGACATGTACAGACACAGTAGTTTTGTAGTGATAATTCCAACTTTTATTCTCATGAAATATGAGAACCATTATTTAAATATCCAGTGTACGTCAACAGTGTTTCCTGAATTCACAAGGTCTGATGAGACTATTCCAGTAATATTCTAGAAGTTTTACAATGATTTCTATTTATTCTTGTTTTGCAATTTAGCAATTAGAATCAAATCAGAAGACTTTTTGGTTGAATTTCTAGTTGTTTGTAAGGTATTTATTTTGGTTTTGAATCTTCACACTATGAAAAGTAAATATCACTTTTCTTCTGCTTTGAATTACATTAATATTATATGCTTGTTTTAGTTCAATATCATTACATTTACAAACATATATATTTGTGTTTGAATAGATGTGTTACCAACATTGCCAACAGAAGAATTACTTCTACTGCATAATATAGGCACACACTGTGAATGCTTTGGACTTTTCCTTGAAGTCTCATTAAAGGTCAGACAACCACATGTGTATGATCTGTATACATCAGCATTGTCATGGATGCTCCTCCATGGAGGAGAGAATGCTGTGGCACTACTTAGGAAATCACAGAAGTCTCGAGTTCTTTTGTGCAGTACCTAAAATCCTATAATGTTTTCTGAACAGCAATGGGCCCTTCTCAGTATTAAAATCTCCATCTAAGAAGAGCACTTGGGCAACAAATTACAATTATAGCAACAGTAGAATTGCTGTTCCCTACCTGCTATGAAAGCACAAGTATCAAAACAAGTACTACTTTATGATGATGATAATAATTATTAAGCAAACTGTCCTTCCTGAGTGTGTTCATCCCCTAAAGCAGAATGTTAATCACTGTTATGCTCATATTCAGCCAAGCATATTAAGTTTTCCTTTCTAGGTTAAGTTTCCATTCCAGATGGACAATAGAAACCACAGAGACTACTTGCGAAGCTGCATTTAAAAAAAAAAAAAAAAGAAAGAAAGAAAACCAGACTGACAGAAGGAAAGAATATTCCCAATGGTTTATATTACTAGGAAAGTAATTTGCTGACATGACAATGTTTATATTTTGTTTATATTTGTATTTAAGTTTCCATATGCCACTGCATCCCTATATATATATATCAGTAAAAATGAAACAGCCTGAAAACATGAAGAAGAAAAAAAAGAAACAAGGATAAAAACTTCCTGGATTTTTGCAGTGTTTCCTACTGTAATAAGGACAGAACTAGATAGTATTAGTGTCAGGAGAAAGTCACCATCAGTGTTTGGGCAAAACTTTCCCCATAAGTATCTGCTTGCACATACAGAATGCAAATGATATTTCAATACAGATGTAATCAAATACTATTCCAGATCTTCAAAGAGAAGCATATATTTAGAGCAGGTTTCTAAACCCATGTATAGTTCTGCTAAAAATACTTTTATAAGGTGTTTCTTTTTCTTTAAGGTAAGCAAAGCATTGAGAAGGGAGCATGTTGCTTTGATATCTTTGTTTTCAGGAAAATAAGATATATTTTTTTAAATAAACTTGAGGATGCACAGAGGCAACCAGAGTGCCTTCTCCAGTTCTGAAAAGATTCCTTGTCTTCTTCCACCTCACTTGAGTCTTCTCTTCCTAACTCTTAGCTTTTTCTCAAAATAGAAAGTTAGAGAACTCGCTTGTTATTATGTTTGCTTAATTAAATAGCATGTCACAACGTGCATTTTAAGTATGCTAAGTTTATACATTTCTCATCTATTCAATTTTTTCACTTTTTACATATAGCATTATAATTTATTTACTGAAATGTTTCCAGAACTGAAGGATACACAGTATTAATTGTTCAATCAACCTGCACTGACATACTGAATTTAACATGCCACACTGAATTACTTATTTTTTGTCTAACCTTATGAAGTCAATCTGAGCCAGAGACATCTGCAGTTTAGTAGACGTATTTTCTAAACACCTGCTTCCTCAACTACTATACAGTATCACTAGTTTGAATGGAACAGCACACATCATACCGTATACATCTTGTGGCCTGTCTACAAAACTCACATTTTTTACTAATTTTTCTTCCCTCTATGGAAAAAATTCTGCATTTTATTGAAAGTGATATTTTTATTAATGTAACACATAATGAAGTTTTTTATGCATTGTATTAAAGTTACTTTAGTTCTCAAAAAATAAAATAAAAATAAAATTCCCAAACCCACAACCATGGCACCTAAATTTTCAAGTGATCTTTTATTGATGAGGAGCAGAACAGTACAGGCATACTTAAATGCCAGCATTCTCTTTTTAAGGTTTCTTCTTTTTAATTAGAATCATATTAATATGTATTTATGTATAAGTAAAACATACTATTAAGAAAAGAGAACAAAGTACACCCAGTTCTCAAACATAATAGTAAACATTTAACAACAAAAACTGAAGGCAATATTAAGCTGAAGTTTGTATAATTTTCAAGTATTTCATTGTCTGAAAATCATTCAAGATGACTGCTTTCAACATTTTTTGCCTTTCATGTGATTAACAGAACTGCCACATAAAACTTGATATACCACGTTACAGAATTGTAATTTTATTTTTCTTTTCTACTATAGATAACGTAACAGTTATTTTGCAAATAAATTAAGGAAGAGGTTATCAAGCATAAATTGTTTCAGCATTGCATGTAAAACTAATAACACTAATTTTTTAAGACCACATGGATCTTTAACTGGCTGATCTAATGAGAACTATGAGATGGTCTTGTAGCAATAGTTTAGGAAGCAATGCAACAGTTGTATTTTAGAGATTATGAAGAAAAAAATACTGCTAGCTCTCACTATTTCCCTGCTTCCACAGCAGGATGTGCATCCTGTCTCTGATCCATCCTTGCCTACATCTCACTGAACTCCTGCTCCTAACTTGGAAGCAATGAAATATAAAACAACTGATTCCTGATTACTTTCTTGCACTAATTATTTGATAGTGAATAACTGAAATAAGAGCTATCCTCAGTTATTTCAATACTACTCTAAAAATCTCGAGAGAGGAAACAAAAGACAATCTGGTTTTGTAAGGTAAGACTTACACAGACCTGCAGAACTACAATTAACATACTCACTTGAACTATAAATATGAGCAACCTGAAACTTTAAAAAACTTATTTCTTTTACAAATATGGACCCTGCTGATTTTATTTTCTTGTTTTACAATACATCTTAAAGACAGAAAAAATCTGTTACCATTTGTGCTACATCTTTATAAAAAAAAAAAAAAGTATAGTTGTAAGATGGTATCATATATTTTTATTTCTCTGTCAAGACTTCTGTAGATGAGAAAATGAAAGACATGCTCCTAAGGTTACTTACCCATGAAGTTCAGATAGCCATCTCCTCCGAGTGTGTGAGTAATGAGGCGAATCATTTTATGAAGCTGGATTCCACGATCAATAACTGGAGTTAGAGGTGTGAACACACTCATGTTTGTGTACATCTCTGCATCCATCAATCGAAATGCCAATGTCTTATCACCAACAAGTGCCTATAAAAAAAAAAAATAAGAAAACCCCTAGGAGTACTAGAAGAGTTTCTAATGTTTTTTTGCTTTTCGGGTTTTTCTATTTTGTAAGGGGAGAACTTGAAAAATCTGTGAGGAGTCAAGAATGAGGTTTGCTGAATGAGACCTAGTCCTAGCTCATAAAGCAAACAACTTGCCTCTACTTACGACCATAAGGTCACAGTGAGCCCAATTTCTAATTACTGCAGCAATTATATTGTTTGATATATACCACACCCATATGATTATACAATCTGCTTTCAAAAAGAAAAGTCTAAGTTGAGGCAGGGACACCCCTGAGCTGAGCCCTCCCCAGATCTCTGATCCAGCTGCACACTTCACTTATGCAACTCTGTGCTTGTGTGTATATAATAAATCAGCTCCAAGCCACCTAACTCCAGCTATGGTATTATGTTTTCAGTGATGGTATTGAACTGCACAGTTAATTCTGAATACCTTTTTGCTTATGTATATAAAATGTAAAATGTTAGTTTCTACTCAATAAGCCACAAGTAGCCTATCATTTTGGAATTTTTATAGGATAAACAAAATGAGAAAGCGAACACCTCAAGTAAAGTTCCTGGGATGCGCAAATAAATGGCTATTAATATACCTGATTTAAAGATGCAGAAAGATTGTGAAGCATTCATTTATATGCTATCAAGAATATGATTTGTTTTCTGATTTTACACAAGGGAGCAATATAAAGTAGTATTTCTACCTAAAAACACTAACTGAATTACTAACTTGCTAGTGTTTACAGTACTTAAGAAAAGCCAAGCAAATCTTTTTAGTTACAAGAATTATTCTAAAATATTAGCATACAGGAAGTTGGAAATGTTTGGAATTGTTTGTATGTAAATCTGTAATTTTTGTTCTATCAGCTTAATTCTCATTTTATACTCTATTATGAAAACTTACTATGTTCCCAGAGACAGCTGAGTTGTAAACAGGTGAAGGTGGAAAACCCGTTCATCCTTTAGTTTTCAGACTGGCAATATAATGACATAAATAGATATTTTCCACAAAGTACTCTTATTTCATTAGGGAGGAAAAAAAACCAAACAGTTCCTATCTTGGAATGGAAAGACTGCAATGCTAAAATGTCTTGTAAGCAGACTTGTATTAATATGCCTTCCATTTGGCTCTAACCTTTTAGTCTTTAATGAATATTCTTCTAATTCAACAAATGAGTTACTTGACTTGTGTATTCACACAGATACAATAAGTGTAACTGTAGTATAATAGTCAGCAATCTATCTGGCTGCTTTTGGAGATAGTGTGCTAAGCCAACAGCAGATGTGGAAGAACAGAGCATGAAGGGAGCCAAACTTTTAGCAATACTTCCCAAAAACGCTATCACAAACAGACAGATGTTGAAGCATAATGTTGGTATTCAGAAGTTTTTCAGGAATCTTCTGTGAAACAAATTCAAACTCTTTTGAAATTATATAAACGCGGTATACAAACACAGCATAACATGACAGAATTTACTTCACACTGAAGAAATACAGGAGAAACAACTCTTCTCTTTATGCAGAATCTGGCATTTCTTCATTTAATTTAACGTCCCTTAATCTTTCTCCTAGAAATGGAAGCAACTATTCACATTTTCTATGTCAGACATGGCTTTGTAAACTGACGCTCTTCCAATTTTAATGATCTATTCTGAAGAGTCTTGGTCTATTTAGTTTTCTTCTTATGAAAGCCATTCCATACATCTGATTATTCTTAACTCTGTCAACTTCTCTTCCAGTTATGCTGGTTGTCCTGAGATACAGGACTATACCTGCCTACAGCATTCAAGATGCAAGTAAACTATGAAAGGCTATAGTGGCATACTGATTTTGCTTTTTGCTGTCTTTCATAACACTTTCATAATAATTTCAAGAAAAATATATGCTTTCTGCCTGCTATTAGCATTGAATTGATATTTTCATATGTGTATTATAATCATGGGGCCCTATACTCTGCTTACAGTCTGCTCATAAACCATTATCACATGTAAGAAATTGGAATCATTTCAGATCCTCATGTGCTTCACTGCATATCATTACATCACATTTTATCTATCACCCTCTTTTGCTTCTCTGTCCTACTTTTCACCTCTTTGCATATCATCCTGGCATTCATCTGCAATCCACAAAGCTATTTTTATGTTCAAATTTGAAATATACATACAGATCTTAACCTAAAGAATAAGATTCCAAAATAAAAATACACTGTCATGAAGAAATTAATAAAATACACTATGAAATAAAACTGTAATGCTACATGGGAGCTCCATCAAAAGTAGTGCTTCCTATTCTATTACTCTGTCCCACAATGTCAGAGGCCACTGCTGATGGTATGACAGTAGAGCCTGAATCTTCCCTCAAACATCCCACTACCTTCTGTTGTCATGCAACAGATGGCAGCAGAAGGGCAGTCTAAAAAAATAGTGTCTGATGTGGAATTGCATATGGAGCAAAGGTGTGTCACTGACCCATTGACATTTGCAGATGCTTGCTGAATGTTTATGGAGACCAAATAGCAGATGTGATGAAAAACTTAACGTAAGCCAGCAGTGTGCTCCTGCAGCTCAGAAAGCTCTTGCAGTTTCGAAAGCAAATGGTATCCTGGGCTCCATCAGAAGAGGGGTGGTAGGCAGCAGGGACAGGAAGGTGATTGTCCCTCTCTACTCTGTTCTTGTGAGGCACCATCTAGAGTATACTGTGTCCAGGTCTAGAGCACCCAGTGCAAGAGAGATAGAGGGCTGTTGGAGAAGATCCAGAGGAGAGCCACAAAGATGATCAGGGGACTGGAGCACCTCCCCTGCAAAGACAGGCTGAGGGAGCTGGGCTTGTTCAGCCAGAAGAAGAAAAGACTGTAGGGTGACCTCATTGCAGCCTAAAAGCAGGAGGGGAATCAAGTTTTTGAAAGGATGGATAACAGCAGGACAAGGGGAAATGGTTTTAAGTTGAGGGAGGGAAGATTTAGGTTGGATGTCAGGGGGAAGTTCTTCACAGAGGTAATAGTGAGGTGCTGGAACAGGCTGCCCAGAGAGGTTGTGGATGCCCCATGTTGGATGGGGCAGCCTGGTCTAGTATTAAATGGGGAGGTTGGTGGCCCTGCATGTGGCAGGGGGATTGGAGATTCATGATCCTTGAGGTCTCTTCCAACCCAGTCCATTCTGTGATATGTGAACACATAATGTGGCGGGTGGTGCATTCCAGAAACATTGCTGTCTTAGAAACAGTAGGTGCAGATATTTATGAGACTAGCATGCAGGCTCTTGTTCACTGCTTGTGAAAATGCATAGCTAATGGTGGTGACTATGTAGAAGAATTGTGTTATGGAGCTGAGAATTTGCTCTATTGGATAGTGTCATTGTGCTCTTTGTATCTGCTGTATTTTTCATGGAAATGAATGGGAAGTATTACATTCAGAGCAACCTTCATGTTTCAGGATGAAGACTCATCTTTTATAAAAGCATATAAGCAGAAAAATATGCATTTCCAAGTAATACCTCAATTTTTTGCCAGGATACGGACTCCACTCTTGTGCTTTAAGTGATTGTGTGAAACAATCTCACCGATAGGAAGGCAAATAAGCACACAAAAGTAAGTTGATACATTCTTATTTTACATGATAATATAGATCTTGTTTTAGGCACTTTTGTTGACTTACATCAACACAGAAAATACACATCAGTCTCTTATGTAAATGAAAGATCTGAATAAAGGTTACTTAAACCTTTTATTAAAAAACTATTTTCTTTGTTCTAAAGTTTCTAGTATTAGAAGTCTAAACTATCATGTTTACTGATACCTCAGAAATAACAACTAGAAAGACAGTGGGAATTGAGTGTTGTCTATCTAGACATTATTTTTTGTTCTTCCACATACAGAACCACTACAACTGCTGTGTTTTGCACCAAATAGTTAAAAGAACACGCCAGTTAGATCTCAAAATAGAATTGGAGCTTGCAATCTTTTAAGAGATGAAACATTTTTCTGACGGGAATACAACCTAATTTGTCATGTTGTTTATGCTTATCATAAGCAGTGCTCGAGCCTACCTTATGGAAACTGGAGTTTTTGAAATTATAAATGATATGCTTTCTTATGTCCTGTGACAGGCAGGCAAAACTGGAAGGTAGAATTTGTTTGTTAAATTACAAAACTGAAAAGTAACACCACCCACACATGGAGGGGAGGATCAACAATAAACAAATCAAAACAAACAAACAAAAGAAACACAAAAATAAGCCTACATGCAGTGTATGAGACTTGCACATGTCTGAAGCTGTTTCCTATCTTTCCCAAGTCAAGATTCAATTTTAATAACAAAAAACAACAAAACCATTAAGCCTCATCTTTTGTGTGCTTATATATGATAAATAAATAAATAGGCACTTCTACCATACCTGGTCATGACTCTCTGCGTATGCAATATATTTCTCATCACATCGTCTGTTTGTTAATGTATACACAATATTGCCCATATTCCAGTCTTCGTCTTTCAACTCCTTAATTATCTACAGAAATAAAATCAAACAGATTTTTTTTTTCTTTTTTTTTTTAAACTAAAAGCACAGTATTACCTTTCTTCATTATTTTGGCATAGAAATTGTCAATGAATGGTGAACTAAATTTCGAAGTTATGAGCTTTCTCCGATAATACGAAAAGATTTCTATTCATTATATGTCTTTCTATGTATATGATAAACAGACAAAAAAACAGCAGTGACATCAAGAACACTGATATGATGCTGTTAAATTTAACACACTGATTGTATCTGGCTATGCACTCCTCAACAACTTTTGTTGAGGATAACTCAACAACTTTTTCTCCCCATCATAAATTCTGGCACTGATGCAGCATATAACATACTAGATGTAACCTTAATCTGAACAAATATAGTCACCATTATGACAGCTATCACGTCTTAGCTACTTTTTACAGATCCATAAGAACAAGTTTACGGCACCCTGGAGATCTTTCAGGTCTAAAATTTCTTTTAGAAATTTGCTCAGAAAAACAGGTGATTAATACGTATATACTTAAAAGCTAGAGAGAAAAGTCATTAAGGAACTGGTAGACTACAATATTTACCCTCCCAATCATTTTAGCTTTACTTTTGTCCCAGAAGTGTGGTAACAAACTAGGCACGTAACATCTTTCATAATTCAAGGTCTTCTGCTGTGGTTACTTATTTGCAGTTACCTTATCTAAAAGATTTTTGCATCACTCTTTTCGTAAAATCAATATGCTCCTGAACTAAAATAAGAGTAAACTAAAACAAGACACTACAGCAGAAATTGCTGTAATATTACATCATACAATATTACATCCATAATACAAAAACCCAAACATTTTGATTCTAAGAATTTAAGACTCTTTTCCTGTACAAAATAAAATTCAGCCACATGCATTTTACCTATGCAGAAAATCACTAATTTTTGTCTGTCAAGGTGTGGCAGGGAAATTGAACTAATAATGGGAAATAAATAAGTAAATAAAATTAAAGAAAAAAAAGTATAATCACAACAGGTTATCACAAAATTATGTGCCCACAGCATATTCAGGATCCACACTTCTTCCACTCCAGAGTTCAGTGATGCTGTTAGAAAACCTGGTAAGTTTGTCTTCTGCATGAAAAGAAGGCAAACTGTTTTTCATCAGATCTACCCTCTACCTCCTAGTTACAAAAACGAAAGATTCTGAAGATAAGTTAATTCACTTTTTATTTTAAGCTACTCACTACATTTACTGGGGCATTAATGCTCATATAAAACATTTATTGTTTTCAGATTATCATGATAGCCCCAGGGATTAGGATGCAATCTTATATCTAACTGAAAAACATTCTCTAAAACATTAGTAAAAGCCTTTTAAGATTGGTTCATTCTTTTATTGTTTCATTCTTTTTTCTTGTGATTCTCTGTAACAAGGTAAAGGTGATTTTAATCTTTATCACAGTCAGTGTTCATTAGCATATTATTGTTCTTGAAGAACACTTACAGAGTTATTATTCTTTTTGTAACCCCATGCTGCAGATTGTTGGTGTTAGAGTAATTAGCTCATGTTTACTTTGGTTAAATTTTCTGCCCTATCTATGCTCAGTGCCAATTGCTACACCTGATTTCAGAAGAGTTCATTGTATGTTTTTGTTTGTTTCTTTCTAACATACGTGCATATGGTTATCTTATTATTTACCTGTTCACATTCAATATTGACTATACATTCTACCGTTGCTCCAAGTTATAGGTTACTTCCAATAAAATCAGTCTATGCCTGTTGCATTGAATAAAGAAATGAAATCAGCTAAAATGCAAAGAACAGCCCATAATCTTTCTCATCTTCTCAAACCTGAGATATGATATCTGACAGCTCTCATTTCATCCACTAATATCTGTGCTCAAGACTGTCAGAATTTATTCTAATAGGGCATTAAGTTAATGGATGAGGGAGACAGTTGAATTCATCAGCAGAATTCCTAAAAGTGTTTCTGTATATGTGCAGTTAGAGAAACATAGCACTCTGAAGACCAGAATGTATTTTTAAAACACATTTTCTCACCTTTATCCACTTATCTGGAATAGCCATGGCTAGTCGATAATCAAATCCTCCTCCTCCCTCTGCAACAGGACGGCAAAGAGCTGGCATTCCAGAAACATCCTTAAATGATACACAACATAATTTGACTAGCATAGTAATTATTTGTTCAGCTTTTCCACCATACAGTTGTACTCCACTGTACACAAGTGGTATGTAAACTCTAAACAGCTTTTGTGATTGACTGGGGAGAAGGGGATGAGAGGGGGAAAGAGTAAGAAAAATCTGTGTGTGATTGCAGCACAGACTTACTCTTTGAATGCAAGTTACAGGGAAGCATTATGACTCCTTTCAAATATTTCACTATAAAGCATTTTGACAGCATAGATATTTGAAGAGAAAGAGAATTTAGTAGAGGCAGAATTTGAAATAATTAGCTCTCTTGAGCTTCAAATAATCAATAGTAAGTAAAAAGTAATCAACAAAAGACAAATGAAACCTTCATTTTGTTTATTGATATTCTGCATAAAGAATGGCATAAAAGTAAAAGGCTGAATTAAGTACAGCAAGGAAGAAAAATACAGTCTCTGCTATTTTCCTAAACACATAAAACTGATTCAGCTACCCCTGGAAAGTAACACTCATTGCATAGATCTCCAGCTTTATATTCATGGAGGCTGGTAACTCTTAATTTTATAATTCAAAGTTCTTAATATTTACATCATCATTTTATTAGACAGTTATATCACTTAGCATCTTTCCGATAAAGTTAGATTATCTAAGTACAAAATGCAAATCCAAAAATAATTGCAAAATATCTACCAACAATCAGTTGAACTACATTACATAAGTGAGAAGTCATTCCACCACAGCGGCTGTGGATTAACACACATCTTTCTGCATCTACTCAAATGTTTATATGGAACTGAATTTATCTTAAACTAGAACATTATTTCAATGCAAAATCTGTAATAAAATCAAAAGATTTGGAATTTCCTTCAGAATGAAAAAGGTATTTGCGTGTGAAGTTACACATAAATACTCATAGTGCAACCTTGGGAAGTTCAACAAGGACAAATATCAAATCCTGCCCATGGGATGGAATAACCCAGACACGTCCAACCCACAGCTTATGGGTCACAGATGGCCTGGCACTGCAGTCACCCTATATCCCAAGTCACCATGGCGGCAGCTCTATCCCACCTAGCAGATCTACCAAATTCAGACAACATGCACATCTCTCACAACAACAAATCTTCAGTGTGCAATCTTCACTCTCTGGGCTGAATCCAGGGCATGGGGTGAGTGCCGTGAGGTGCTAACTCTACTTAAGGTAAACAAATTTTGATTGTATGCATTTTAAGCATTTTGATCCACTGGCTAAACACAGTTCTGTGAACAATGAAAAAAATGCAGCTGTGCTTTTCATTCCAATAAAGGAATTTGAGGGTATGTTTCAAGATTGACAGAAAAATCATCAATTGTTTTGCATATTCGTGACTCCATTTTCAGTCAACATAAATATGTTAACCACAAATTTTCAAATGGAACATACAGAGTTGCAATCAGGTACCCAACTCAACATTTTGATCATGTCTCTCTTCCAGACTTTAAAAAGACTTCTTTTCCCAGAGAAAAAATTCCCCCTATTCACAGTCATGCCTTACATGTTATCGCTTTTTGGCAGTATGTACATTTGTGAGCAACTCTTTTTGAGGATGAAGCACAGAAACAATTAAAATTTCATCAAAAATCCCTGGCAAACACCTTGAGAGCACATTAAGAATTGCAACCATTGCCATCAAACCACCCTGATGCATTAGTTTCACAAAACAAGGTCAAATATCATGCTAGTCCTATGTTTTGTTGCTCTTTTATGTTTTAATTAAAAAAAAAATAAAAAAAGTTTCATTAGTTATGTATATTAAGTATATTATCTATTTATATGCCACTTGACAATTCCTCTTCACCCAATGCAACCCAGGCAGGCCAAAAGGTTCGACATCCTTGGACTAACCCCTTTCATCAGGGCAGGGAAGGGCCTGCCAAGCCAGAGAGCTGCTCTGCTGGAAAGGCCCCAGGGCTGGCAACATGCTGAACAGGAGTCAGCAGCCTGTCCTGGCACCAGAGATGGCTGGCAGCATCTTCGGCTGAATGAACCGAATCAAAGACAGATCAAAGGAAGGGATTATCACACTTCACTCAGCAGTCATTAGACCACAGAAAAAAACAGCATCCACTTTTTTCCCTGCCCACTAAAGACAGCCACTGCCAAACCAAGGGGAGTTTATCAGAAGGTTAGCAGGACATGGGGATGGAGTCCTTGCCCTGCAAGGGCAGGCTGAAGACTGGGCCTTGTTCTGCCTGGGGAAGAAGTGACTGCAGGGCACCAAACAGCAGTCGGTGCCTGCGGGGTTACTTAGAAGACAGTCTTTGTAATGAGTTAGACAGCAGGAGAATGAGTGACACAGGTGCTAAATCAATACAGAGATGGTTCTAAATGGATATTAGGAGAAATGTAAATCACTGGGAGGTTAAATAAGCAGACTGCCCAGAGAGGCAGTGGGAGACACGTCCTTGGAGGTTTTCAAGACCAACTAAAAAAAAACCTCTGAGCATTCAAATTGTGAAACCATTTTTGAGCAAGAGGCAAGGCTAGATTATCCTAGTTACCTTCCAACATACATAAATTTATGTTTTCTTTTGAAGTATTTTTCAATACTTATGTACTTATGATTTTCACATAAAACTTCACTCTTTCAATTTATTGAAGAAAATTAATAAAAGAATTAAGTTTACGAAAGTAGGAAAGCACACTTTAAAAATAAGACAGGCTGTCAAAAGAATTTCTATACTAGAACAGTATTTTCTACAATATTCAATCTCTTCATGTAGATATCTTCATGTCTTAGTAAATAAATCTAGAGATTCCATATGTTGTAAATCTCCAAGTTTAGTAAAGTGGAATTTCTTTCCAAATGTTTGAAAACTAGAAAACTAACTTAAACAGTTCTTCTAAATCAGTCAAAGGACAAAAAAATGACTAATGCCCTCCAAGACATCAGACTTGAAACACACATTTCTCTGTGGCACCTACCAGATCAAGGTGGGAGTTTGAGATTTAAATACCTCCCATTGACTTTATTTGCAGTTTCCAAAGTCAGATTTTGGGGAAGTAAAATTTGAAATTTAATATTTATACCCATCTATATCTATAGTTTGCCTGAACACTGAAGAAATAGAGACAATATTAGATTGTTCAGCATATTTTCCTTCAAATGTAAGCAGTCAAAGCCTAAGCACTTGCTCACACTTGTTTGACATGAGCTGTATGTAAAGAATGAAATCACTGCAGTCGAGTCTGTCTATATAAATCTTCAGGCCTGATATAGTTTTTCTTAACTTTTTTTTCTTCTGATTATACAAAGCCTTAATCACAGTTTTATTGAAAAGACAAAATGAAAAACAAACATACAGACAGAAATACCTAAACATTTAGAAGCTACTAAGAGACTGAATACACAGAATACCAAAAATCTGTAAAATTGTGAGAAAAGTAATTAAAATATATATTATGATTAATTATGGTTATGCAAAACCATATTTTACTTCCATTGCATTCATTCTATCATCATTGTAGACAAACAAAAACTCTTTGTTGTCTTCTGTAATTTTCATTTATGCCAACAGTTTCATCTTGATCCATATGGATCAAATTTGTATTTCGTACAGTGACTCCCAAAGGCTGAAGACTGATTTTTTTTGAAACAGAAGCAGTTTTCAACACAAGCAAGAAAAATAGATGAGGCAACTCATAATAAAGAGTTCTTAAGCCTGGAAATAAAGCAGATTGAACTCAAAATTTTATTGGTAGGAATGCTTATAACTTACAGCTTCCTGTAAGCCTTCTCACTTACTCACAGAGCGATGAGACCTTTTGTTATGAATTGCTTACTAGATCTGGCTTTGATAGCCTTCCATTAATCTTTTACTCTATAATGTAAACTTACATAAGTACCATGATTTTGTTTATATTTTGTTTGTCTAATACAAGAGTTTCATTAACAATCGTTCCATAAGGGTTTGGTTTTTTTTAATAAAAAGAATTATTTAAATATAACAACAGATGAATTCTCAAGAGAACTCAAATGGCTTAAATATAGCTTACTTACTCCCTTGGAAACCTAAAGGAATTTAACGCTAAATATAAATTATCATACACATTCAGTATTTGTAAATTTATCACATTTATTATGAAAGGTAATTGTCAATTATGCCAATATAATGCAAAATATGCAAATCAGGACAAGGGCTGTTAATCTTTAGTACCATGAATTGCTAGTGACAAATAGCAATCATGAAAGACTAACGAACTAATAAAAACAAACCTCATTACAAGTTCAAGAAAATGACAGGAAAAGAAAAAAAAAAGAAATCCTCACATTAGTTAATGACCCATTAATGTAGAGAAAATTCCCAGTATGTGTTTTCCAGTTGTTTCCCCTCCCCCCCTCACAAGGTGCAGTCTGTCCTCTAATTAATATTTGTCAGCTCATGTCACTTCTTGAGTCCCTGAACGATGACTTGATAATTACCAGGAAATCACATCCAAACACAAACTGATCAATACTAATTTCATTGAGTATGGAAAATTCTGATTTTACCTCTGCTATTGTTATGCATTCCGGATGCAAGAAGTTAATCATGTGGTTGGCCAGCATCAGATAACACAAAGCATCTTCATCCACATCTAGGCCAAAATATTCATTGTAATCCCCACTGAATTCTTTGCCTATTAAAATAGCAAGTTTAAAAAGATGCGTTTTAAAAATATATTTTGTAGTATGTAAATTGTTATTCAAAATTTCAAATCTGTCTTCTTAGCACAGAAAAAAAGATATTGGCAAATCTGGATTAGTCTTTGAGTATTCAGTTAATTTTTGTATCACAAGTTTCACAACAGAGCTGCAACAGGACTGCTTACATCAGAACTGATTAAATTACTTACCAATCCCATGATTGTGATACAGCATAGATGTAACACCATCAAATCGGAAGCCATCAAAACCATAATCTTCAATCCACATTCTCAGATTAGACAATAGGAATCTCAAAACTTCCCAGCTGAAATAACATGAGTGGAAAACTTTAGAAACCTTGGAAGGAACTACAGCTCCTTGCACAATGCATCTACTTGAATATACTATGTACACTACTCATATTGGACATATTACTTTTTTAATGACTTTTTCCCCATTCCTTGAATCTGTGTCTCTTACTGCACAGAATTTTAAGCTACTGGATGGAAGTTACTATCTATCTACATATACATATCTTTGTAGGTTAATGTTTTAACACATTTTAATACAGAATGTGTTACTGTATGTATGGTTTGCATCTCTTAAAATAGTTATACTCTGTGGAAATAGATCTTATAAAAATGAAAAGGAAATTTTAGTTAAGATTTACTCCCAAGATGTTATGGATTTCCAGCAATTTCTAGGCCCAATAGAAGTTCAAAAACTTCTGTTGTAATTTTTTTCCTCCCTACCCCAATTATACATATAAATCACTTATCATCAGTAAGTTACTTGCACCATATCACATATTGTGTTATAGAAATTGCTTAAAGCACAAACTAATGGAAATTGAAGAGGTATTATTTGCAATTCAGAACAATAGGAATGAGATGTAATAAATACACAAACAAAGCAAGGACAGAAAATTGAAAATATAAAAGAAGTTCCCAAGTAAGCAAGCACAGAGGCATCTGTGAAAAAAATTTATAACAAAGATAGAACAGTTTCCAAAAGTCTTCCTACTCCTAGCACACTGACCTCAGTAATTTCAAAACCACTCCTATCATTGTGCTCCTGTACTCTGATACCCTCAGTACAGGCTGCAACAAGCGTATCTCCTGCAAGCTAAGGTTTGGGACAGCTCATCCACCTCAACCATTCCCATGAAGTATTTTTTGCCTATGCGTAGAACATTTGCCAATAAAGCATAACTACAATCCTATCCACTACCAAGTCTGAGCTCAGGCAAAAGAGCAAGCTACACAGAAGCAAGCAGGGCACCTCACTCAATCAGCCCCTGGCAAGGTGAGATGGAAGGGGTACACCTAACTCAAGGTGCATTTGTTAGCATCGCTATAGTAATTTATCTATCTACATAGATGGAATTAGACAGTGAATAAAATCCTTGATCTTTCCTATATTTTATTTATCAGATAAAAGAGGCAGCACACTCATGAGGCTATTGCAACAAAAGGGACAAACTCTGTTTTGACAAAAGAAACATTTCCACCTTCAATTCCTCCCAGAACCCTCCTCATGTGAAGGCTGCTTTAAATCATAAAATACAGGGGGCATCCTAGATGCATTATGAACCTGGTAAAATCCTGATCTCATTCAATAACAAACTCTCATTTCTCATTTTCTTTGCATACATTGCATGTAAATATTTGTGTATATAAAAACAGAAATATTGCTAAATCAGAAATTCCAAAGGTAGGAAATGCAAATCAATGTGTTGCCTCAATTCAATCATTTAATACCTTTTTGAGCATGTATTACTTGATAACTTTTTTCCTCAGAATTATTTAATTTACAAGATAACATTATAGTAAGAAGATCTCAACATCTTGTCTGTAGAACTTCTTAGATATTTCTTATTTTTTAGGTGAAATGAGTTACAATGAATGGACAATAAAAAAAGATAATGCTGTGATGGTGAAAAGACTAGAAAGATAGCAACAGTCTCGTGAATTGGCAAACTTGTCCCTTCAAAATGCAGCATTTTGCCAATGCTTGCTGAACCTTTTCCTGGCCAGCATCAAATATGTAAGCTGAGCACTGTGAGTCACATCAACAGTAACTGTATAGTGATAAAAATAATCTCTCCTGATTAAGATAATACATGTACAAAGAGTAGATTAATTGTCATAAGCACCAACAAGTCTTAGAAACTGGTTTTCCTCATTACAGACTGCTTGACTTTATAACCTTCTAGCACTTACAACAATGAATAGGATTTGTAAAACATACACAGAATTCCCAAGATGGGTAACATGCAATTTTTCACTCGTTGCAGCCACTGAAGATTGATCTTTTGAGAAAGATGGAAAGGAAGTATGAAAATAATTTGTAATTACTTTTACATTAAAAAGTGACTACAGAGAAGAGTAAACAAGATGGATTTGCTGAATCAAAACATTAGTTAACAAATCAATGACTTTAAAAACCTGTGTAGGAGCAGGAGGTGTTTTCCAGCCATCTGATTGCACATGGGAGAGAAGATCGTGAATAAATAAACAAGAAAATGAACAGATGAAATCTGTTTCTCATATAAACTTGGAAGGGAAAAAAAAAGTTTGAAGAAAGGGTGCAATTCTAGAGTGTAATTGTCACCCTATAGGGTGACAGCTCCAAAACAAGAGCCAGAATAACAGTTTCAAAGAAACAAGCAAATAACAAATTATACAGAGATTCATTTGTTCATCCAATTCAATTTGCTTATGGGAGCAGCAGCACTGGAAATAGAAGTTGACAGTAGTAACAAAAAATTGTGGAATTGCAAAATCATAGCTTAAATGAAACACATCCACAATATAAGCAATAATTCAGTAACATTTCTAAAAGGAATAGATCCCATAATTTAACGGATATGCAAACAGGATAGCATTCATTAAGAATGTAATTTTTTCTGGGCAAAAGCTGTGCATTAAATTACATCCTAACAGTTTCTCACACTTCTGCATGCCATAAAATTGAGAACATTCTTTCATTCCTTGCAAGAATTAAGAGAGTGAGAGAAAAAAAAAAAAGCTGTATTAGCATTTAACAAAATGATTTACAACATAAGAAATTTAAGCAGTTGAAAACTCACTCAGATATCATTCAAAACAAAGGTGGTCTTTGCAAGGAAATCTTGGTTTTTGTCCTCCCCCATGAAAAATAACTTATGTCTTCCAACCGAGAAATCCGCCTTTTTAGTGAAATGAGCACACAACTGCTTAGACGGCCTGGTTTCACAAGGTGATAAGGAATTTAAACAACTATGTCAGCAGAAAACCTGTGAAATTTTGTGTAAGTCATTCTCATTATTTACTTTTTTTCCTCCTTTGCTAATAAAGAGTGCAAATAACGGTTTACTCTGGAATTCCAAGGCAATATACCTTGGAAGTTAACTGTGTGGAAACCAGAAACCAAAATAAAAGCCAATACTAAAACAAAACTAAAGTGCTATCCTCCTGGAGGACACAGTAATCCGAGAGCAGAAGGGGGCAGCAGTGACATGTCATTTCCTCTGTATCAGGCCCCAGAAGCAATGAGTTGACTCTTCCTCCCCCAGTAACAACCACAGAGGCAAAGCATAGGGTACTATTTCCAAAGATGGGATTTCTGAGAATGCACTGTTATGGCTGCCTTTTAAACAGCCTTTTAAACAGTGAAATAAGCCATTACATCTCAGCAATATTGAGTTCAGTTACATTTCAAAACTAACATTCAGATACAAAATAACTTTTAAGGAAAATTCTTCTTCTTACTATAAAAATTACTCATTAATCTTAGTGCACAGACAAATAGAGAGGTGAGAAATTACAGAACACTAAAATTTTACAGTTCAACACGCACTGAGTTTTTAAGATTATTTTAAAATAAAGAGAAGACAATTGACAAAAGTTCTGAGGACAGACTGGTATGAAGTTTCTACATTCAAACTAAATTCCATCTACAAGAGAATTTAGCTGATATTAGTCTTCAAAATGACTGGAACATTCTTGCAGATTTCTTGGGCTGCTCTTTAGCATGACAGTATTTTAAATATCATTAAATGAATATGAAGAAATTAATCTTTTTTATTTAAAAAATATTTCCAGTATAGACTATCAACTGAATAGACAATCAGTGTTGCCACAATCCCTTTGGTCAAGCAGTTCAAGCTATTCTACTGTGAAAGTGAGCTGAGGGCCAAGGGAGAACTTAAGAGGTTACATGGATAAGTTGGAAAGTTTTTACTTCTGTCCATCACAATCTCAGACATGGGTGAAGCTTGAAACTAACACTTCCAACAACAATACATCTTGAAAAGATGCTACTCACATTGCATACATCATTGTTATATTTTCTTGGGGAGGATTATAAGGATAACCTTGCAACTCCCCCATCTTCCCAATGCTAATGGCTCAAGAGTTACTTAATAGAGAGCTTGAATCATTAAATAGGATCTACCCACATCTTCAATCATATCACTGATGAAGAGAAGAAATACCTTTTCTTCCCATGAAAGCTCTGAATTTAAAATAAATATTAGCTCTAGATCTAGCCCCCAAGGTTTTTTCACAGTTAGAAAACACGAGGGCTGCTCCAAAAGTAATACCTCCTATATTATTATGTTGGCCCAGGGCGTCAGAGGTGGATGCTGATGGTATATCAGTGGTGGTTGAACCTTCCCATCAGTATTCCATTACATTTTGTTGTTGTGTAGCAGATGGCAGCAGAGGGGCAGTCTGACAGAATGGCGTCTGACATGGAAATGCAGATGAAGCAAAGGTGTGTCACTGATTTTCTCCCTGCAGAAAAAATAGCAGCTACTGGCATTCTTCCATGGTGGCTAAAAATGTTTATTGATATTTCTGGAGACCAGTGATAAGAGCATACTGAGGTGGTGGGATATGCATTTCAGCAGAAGCAATGGCAACATGAAGGACAAGTCACATTCCATTCAGCCATGCAGATTTTTTATGAGCACGGCATGCAGGTTCTTGTTCATCGCTGCTGAAAATGCATAGCTAATAGTAGCAACCATGTTGAAAAGCAATGTTTTGTGGCTGAGAATCTGCTCTATCAAAAAGTGCTATTATGTTCTTTGTATCTGCAGTAGTTTCCATGGAAATAAATGGGAGACAATATACATATCTTAATTACAGCCCCACTGTTTTTTCCTTCCCCGCTGTCTTGGTTTTAGCAGTATTCCATAACATCATATCACGTGACAAGATCTTTAGTGCTGGAACATGGTGCCGGAGAGCTGCAATTTCCTCAGCCTACTCATAGCAATCTCATCTATTTGCACTTCCTGTCTTCTGTCAGCACTGGCTGTTCTTATGTGAGTTTCCGCTCTGTGGGAGGAAGATACACTAAGAAGAGACAGACTACAGTTCCCAGAAGTCTCCAGTATTCTCCACGTTTTCTGATTCTGGGTAAAAGAGGTAGGAGAGCACAGCGATGGAGAAGAAAGTTCCCTTCCACTTATAGTAGTGCAGCGAGCAACATGATCGAAACTTCTCTCCCCCATTTATTTAATTTATTACCTGTAACTCCTTTTCATGTCATACTGTCTTACATTCTCTTATCATTTGTAGTAAATTAGTTATCCTTCCTTATCTCGATCACATCATACTTCTTCCCCTCTGGAAGAGGGAAAAAAGGAGCAGGTTGTGAAGCCCCATCACTTGTGATAGAATCAGTGAAACCACAATACCCACTTACTACTTACCATCATTTATCACATTTATCACTCACAATGCTCCCTGCATTGCGAGGTTCTGTTTGTTTGTTTTAAAGAGAAATGGATCCATATCATGACCTTTCTGTTTCACTTGATTAGATTATGCTCACTTTGCTACCTGCATGGAATTCATAACAGTGAAAGCATACAATTTATATTCTGAGATACATCACAGATGTTGACAATGCTACAAGACTTATAACCTTTGATCTTTACTGTGCAAAATAGCTTTATCTTTTTAATGCTATTTCAAATTAAAAAAGCATTACACTAAATAACACAAGTAATATCACAACTCTGAGTTTTATCTTTCCTTTTGGTCTAGTATGACAACCAAAACCTTCTCAACTGTGAATTAGATAGCTTAGTCTAAAGGTTTCACAGCCAGCTTTCCTTTCAGCCTCAGTAAGAAACTCCTGACTAACACTGCAAGATCTTAGGACTCAATAGTGGAACAGAGAGCTCTATACTGAAAAAGAATGCACACAGCCCTTATAGACTTAAAGCAAAGATTTAAAGGAAGACCAGTTATTCTTAATCTTGTTAAAGTGAGGTGCCAAAATACCACAAAGGGGACAAGTTAATATACTAACTTAGTCTTCTTCTGGTCAGGTATTTGAGTATCAAATGCTCAGCTTTTAAGAGCATTTTTACAAAAAAAGATTTAGATCACTGAAAAGGATTGATAGGAAAAATGTTTTATATGGTTTTATAGAACACTATTCCATTAAACTGAACAGCATGGGAGGTTATGATGCTAGAAAGTAAAACAAAGAAGGCAGTTGAGCCCCTCAATTCTTCAGAATCTCTTTTGAAGAAATGCAGGAATCTTGAATGTGTAAGATCACATGAATAGCACATCTATGTTCCAGGCAGATTTTAATTTTAGCCACAGGAGTTCCGGATTTTTCAACATAAGAAAATCAACAATATTATAACACTAAAAGACTACTTCAAATGAGTCACAGAAAGACTAAAAGCTTCCTGTAGCCGTACACAAACAATAGATTTTTTTAAAACCTTTTTGTCTGCAGACATCTTTGTTCAGTTGTTGTTTCATCCCTTGACTTACAAAGGAAAAGTTCAAAAGTATTTCTGATTTTCAATAAGTCTTCAGAAAACTGTCATTAAAATATTTAAGTAATATTATAAAATATCACGAGAAGGTGAAAGAAGGATTATTTTTAAGTTTGGAAGCATTTGTTCAGGAAAGATCTGTAGTCCTTTCATGAACTAGATCATATAATTTTCTAACAAGAAACATATGAAGTTAAACACCGATAAATCAATTGTATGCCAAATTGCACAATTCTATCTCACCCTCTCTACAGGCATAATAAATACATTCATTTTTAATACTAAAAAGAAAAAAAAAGAAATTCTTTAAAAGAAGTTACACTTTTTAATAATAACTGTATATTAATTTATATTTTCATATTTTATATATAAATAATTTAATATTTATTCTTTCAATAAGAGCAGCACTGGTTAATATATCATAGAATTATAGAACCACTAAGGCTGGAAAAGACCTCTAGCATCATCCAATCCAACTGTCCACCCATCACCAGTATTTCTTACTCAACCATGTCCCTCAGTACATCTAAATGCTTCTTGAACACCTCCAGGGACAGTGACTCCACCACCTACCTGGGCAACCCATACCAGCACCAGACCAATCTCTTGGAGAAGTATTTCCTAACATCCATCTTGACTCTTCCCTGCTGCACCTTGAGGCCATTCCCTCTAGTCTTGTTGCTAGTCACATGAGAATAGAAGCCAACTCCCACCTCACCACAACCTCCCTTCAGGCAGTTGTAGAGGTACCCCTGAGCCTCCTCTTCTCCAGACTGAACAATCCCAGCTCCTTCAGCCACACCTCATAAGACTTGTGCTCCAGACCCCTCACCAGCTTCGCTGCCCTTCTCTGAACTCTTTCCAGGGCCTCAATGTCTTTCTTGCCACGAGAGGCCCAAGACATGGTCACCATCACTAGCTACGCATTTGCCCTAGCAACGAACACAAGCCTGCATGCCACACTAGTAAAAACCTGCTCTAGAGGAAGTGACCCACTGTTCCAGTTGCCATTGCTGAAACACACCACCCACCATCTCACTGTGCTCACATCCACTGTCTGGCGCCTGGAAGCATTCAGCAAGTGTTGTTGAATGTTGAAGTGTCAGTGGGTGCCATTTTTTCCACATGGAGGAACTTAATTACAAACCTTTGCTTCACATGTACTTTCATGTCAGGCGCTAATCTGTCAAACTGCCCCTCTGCTGCCACCTGTCACACAGCAACAAAATGAAACAAAATGGTGGTGGTATGGTGACAGAAGTTGAACCTTCCCACCAACTTCAGCCTCTGATGTCTCTGGCCAACGTAAAAATAGGAGACGTTACCTTGGCATACTCTGATAACTAATAATCCAACTGTTGCTGCAGAAAAGATGGTTATAAAAATTCAAAAGGAAAAGAAACAAAACAACACGCAAAGACTATTAGTTAAGAATCATTAACATTGCATTATGTTCATCAAAATTAATTATGATAAAGCTATTTTTCATAACTCTGAATTAATTGTTGTTGTACAGAGAGTCTGAAGCTGTAACTTGATATTCTAAGACTAAGTGAAAGGTGTATAAAATATTGATTACTCTAAGTAAAAATGAAATCACCAGAGTTGCTTTCCTCATTTTGCTTTAGTTGAAAGTATCTTATTCCACTAAAAGTCTCGCCCCTCTCCTTTACGAGTAAAGAATAAGAACAGAAAAAAAACCCTTGAAGATGCAGAGATTGCAATTTAGTTTTAGCCAGACTTCCAGAGTCCCATAACAGATAATGCCAGTTCTGAAAGCATCAGTCCTGACTCCCATATATTCGCTGTTAAGCAAGAAGAAGAAACTTTCATTCATGTCACTCTAAATGATACAATAGCAACATGCACTTATTAGACTTGCAGAATCATAGAATCATTTGATTTGGAAGAGACCCTTAAAGGCCATCTAGTACAACTCCCTTGCAATGAACAGGGACATCTATAGTTAGTTCAGAGGTTCCCCAGAACCTGGTCCACCCTGACCTTGACTTGATACATACTCAATTACTTAGGGGAAACGATTTTTCAGAAAGGTCTATCTTTCATTGAAATAAAAGTAGTAATTCTGAAAATATTCCTAAATAGCGCTTGTCTAAAATTTCTACTTCATCTGTTGCTGCAAAGAAGTGTTATTCAGTGAGGATCTCTTAGTACAGAATCTCACATTAACTAGAATGCATCCATATAACGCTCTCACACTTTTTAAATTTTAAATTTGAATTCATACCTAGATCAGAGCATCTTCTCTTCCGCAAAACAAGGGAAGAACTGAATCTATCCTGACTCCAGAACTCAGAACGCCCACCTGTAATAGGAACACAAGGGCATGCGGGCAGGGTATTCATTCAATTCCTAAGAATAACAGTACAGGAGGAGAAGAAATTCAGCTATGTGGTGCTAGATGACAGATTTGTGGACACTTTCCATTACAATTATGAAGTTGTTGAAATATATGAAAAATCACTTTCAAGAACCAAATTTCTTTGAAACTTTAAAAAGAGAGCTTATCCACACTCCACATTTTCTAAACATAAACTAAATGATTTTGAAAATAAACTTGTAACAGATGCCAATTCCAAAATACTTCTTTGAAAAATGACTTATGCTGTAAGGTAAATGAAAAGTTCAAACATGCTACAGATTTGATCCGTATCATTACATCGAAAGTGCTGACAGCATGAATAACAGCACCTGATTTATTTTTTCTAAAATCCATAAAAAAATCTGAGGGATGCACTTTTCAGATGTCATTTTATATTTGGGCTGTCATTTAAATGAGCTCCCTCCTCTACCCTTTTTTCTTCAGAGCTACCATGTACTGAGAACACAGTGTATTCACTGAGGTCTGTTCTGGTGCTCAGCAGATGAATTATAAAAGTTTGTAACTAATTACTTTTAACTTATAGAATTTGTATGGATAGAGATTATGATGCTTTACCTTAGTTCTGAAGTTAAATTAAGATGACTAAACATGTACAAGGTAAACAGTCAAAGGCTCTAACCTTTAGTCTAGGTAATAATTAAGAGATATTGAGGTAATCTTGTACTTCTTAGAGATTCTCCCAAAGTCACTGTTACTGACCCTGATGATCCAGTGCTATGTCCTTATCAGTTAATTTCACTTGAGAACAAATAAAATGAGGAAAAGAAGTACTAAGAATATGTGAACTTGACTCTAAGTATTGAACGCTGATTGTCTGTGCATCTAATTCCAGATCAGATGCTCTATACCTTAATATGGAGGCATTACCTAAGTGGTAACACATATACACTTTTGCCTTACATACGCACTTGACTTTTGGAAAACTGTTGTTTCAAATACAATATTTTAATAGTTGATTGTTTTCTACTTTCTATGGTTCTTAATTATTTTGTCTCGTTATTATCCATTTTGTTTCTTTTCAGTGATCTTACCAAAATCAGAGTTCAACTATCTGTATGTTACAAAAAACATACATTAGAATTAAAAAAATAAACAGACAAACTGACAATGTTCTTAATGTTCCTATTCTTTTGCCTTGCAATGAGATGTAACGTCTAATTTTTCTCCAACTTGGATATTCTTTGGATACATCACTACTAGGATAAAGTCTATGTTCTCTGCTTCATGTATGATATTTTCCATAACACCTTTCTTTAATCTCCGATCTGTATAGCCATCACCCTTTTTCCTCCCAGCAAAAAGGTCCTATTCACAACAGATTCATTGTACCTGTTAAACTGCTCGTGCAATTTGGTGAAGTAATCACATAAGAAATCCTGTGAAAGATGTCAATTTAAGTGTGGATTACTAAATGCAAGATCATTATGACATTTAGACTGATGAGCAGCAATTCTCTGCAGCATCTTGAAACTATCCTAATTCCAGGACTTTACTGAAATTCTGTAATTAACTTCAGGAAAGCTACTGTGTCTATTTAAAAGAATAATGAATTCAATTGGCTACAGGCAGTAACCTCTATATTTTAAGATTGACTACTTGACAAAATTTAGAACAATTGCTTGCAATTTTTCAGTGTGCCTCTTCTTCTTGTTTTAATTTATTACCCTAACACACATTTCAGAAGCTTCATGTAAAGCTTGCACCGCAAGTTACTATAGGAAACTGGATCCATCAAGGAAATTTATACATTCACACCTGATCTTCTAAGCTTCAGAACATCTGTGTATTTAAAGCCTATTGTCATATCAGTACAGTGCAGTAAAACAATCAAGCTTCTAGAAGAACGCTAATTAAAAATAAATTATTTATAACAAGGCTAGACTCATATACTCATATGTTCATGGCTGGAACATTACAGAGCACTATTATTTTAAACATTTTAAATATGCTGCATTTAATTCCAATGCCTTCTGTTGATGCTTCTACTACTTATTCCCCTCAAGGAAAGGAATTTATTAACACTACATTCCCAAATATGCAATTGAAAGTGCCTTCTTGCCAGCATCTACAATGCTAACCAAAAGGAGGAAAATGCAAAGAAAACAAGATTTTCAAAAGCATATGAGCATTTATGTTTTTATAAAGTAGTTTGGTGCTTTTATAGTCACCTTCAAAAAGTCCAGTCTATTAGAAGTAGTGTTAATGGCATACAGAAGCAGCCTTTTAAAAGGCCATTCTATAAGCAAAATAAATATATGAGCTTTGAAAAAAAAAAAAAATACAAATCTCACAACTGCATCACAAATGGTGCTTTCTTAAAACTGTTAGTCATTAAGAAGGGATCTTTGCCAGTCAAATCCAACTCCAGTGCTAATGCACACTATAGGAACTATGAACACAGAGCTTTCCTGTACTTAGTGAAAGAAGATTGGTAGAATACATACGTAGAATATGTAGAATACATGGCCATAGTTTAAGCTACATATCTAAGACATCTCTCCAGGAAAAATACATTTGTGATAAACATGGCCTGCCACTGGATGTCATTGCTACTGCATGAATGCAGCTGGAAGAATATTGACTATATTTGGCTAAGTCCCCAAAAGTTGCAGGAGAGATCACTTTAGCCACTTACCAGCAATTTGGAGAATCCTCTCTTTTGCATATGGTAAATAGAGTGCTTTCTAACTTTCCCCTACACTTTTTCCCTCTCCCATTCCCATGACTGGAGGATAAACTATGTCCCAAACTGAGAATAGATTAAACTGTTACAGAAATCACATAGCTGAGAGAAAGTAGCAAAAAAGTTTTAAGAATACAGCCAGGAAAGGTAAAAAGTGAGAAGTTACGCACAAGTTTTTGAGATAAGGATTGCTCAAGAATTCAAGAGGAAAGGTGCAAAACTGTAAAGCCAAAAAAAGCAGTGAGTCTGAAGAGGATTACCCAACACCAAAGATCTTTTATAGTAAGCAGTAGGAGATTCCCTCTGATACCTGACTGATACCTGCCAGGCCAAAGATTCCTCATGTGTCTTATTGGATACTGTGACTATACAAGCAATTTTTAAGTCCTATCTATCCTTTTAATACGATAACTAATAAGTATTCGTTGCATAGTTTACTATGGTCATCACTGCTTTCTGTAAAACACAGTTTGAAGTCTACACTAGATTTAAACCCTGGGTGGCAGAAAGGGCCATTGTCTCAGCATCCAAATATAGCTGTAATGCGCCATTTCAGATGCAAAGGGACATCCAAGGTACCTGCATGAGGTTGGAACACAGGATATGGAACAAAACTGACAGATGACCCACACTATTCTGGAGAGACAGCTGGAGGACAAGCAGTCTAAAACATAGCGAAGCACAAATTTGGGCATCTGAATCACTCCCCAGACAGTTATCCTACTTCTGCTGTACTGACTGCAGGCAAAAAGCAGTTTCAGAACTACAGTAGTTTATAATCCACTTTAAGAATAACTAGAGAAAGAAAAGAGAAAAAAACACATATACATACAAAAAAGAATGAACTCTGTAGAGTTCAGGAGCTGCTCTGTGAACGGTTCTGAAGACTGCACTGGAGAAGACAGTGCAGCAGGCAACCAGAATATCATTCATTGTTGTGAGCTGTAGAACAGTATTTACACTTTGAACCCTACTTACATCATTTTAAAGCATATTAAATATGAACATCACTTGAGTTGTATAATACAGAATTGAAGAGGGAAGAATGAAGAAAATATGGCTTAGTTAAGAAGATTAGAGTTATTCTACAACATTTACAAGCCTTTATTGCCAAAACAGGATTGTTACCAACAAGTACAAAAAAGACAAAATCTATAGGTGCAAAGGCGAAAGAGTTCCCACTCACTGTGGTGCCTACACAGAAGAACCAAAGCAAAGGCTCACATTTGGTCCAAAAATTTGGTCTTTAAAACAGAACCTCAAAAAGCCTGAAGAGAGATTCCAAGGAAGTCTTCTGGCCCCAGAATCTTGTAGCTAACATCATTTCTCACTGCTGTGTTCAAGGAAGCAAGTCATTAATTAAAAACAGGATTAAATCTAACCTCCAACTTTTGTGCCAAAGTATTCTCCAAGACTGAACAACTTAAAATTTGGGTTAAATGCTCAGATATCACAGTATTAAAATGAACCAACCAAATGAAAAAGCATCAAGAGTATTGTACTATTTTTGCCAAGTTTTACTTCTATCATTTTCCTAAAGGCACACCTTACACATAAATATACCAGGATACCTGACAGAATTAGATAAAGCACAAAATCTAACTAAACATAATGAGAGAAAGAAAGAAAAATAAGTAATTTGAAATAATATTGTTTTCAACAAGCTGAGGAAAAGCAGACTCATTTACAGACAAGAAAAAAAAAAAAGGCAAAAATCTTCGCTAGCTAAAATCTTGCTCTCAATTATTTTAAAATTGTTTTGCCTAATTAGTATTTTAGACACATTTGCTATTTGGAGAAATGAATATAAATCAAAACACAATCACCTACTCTAGTTGTGATCCCACCTGGTCTACAGCGACAATTCTAATGAATTTGGCAGCTGGATAATGTTCAAATACAATTTGAGGAGGGAAGAAGAGATACACTTAGCTTGTGTTATGTTAATTATAAGCAGAATCCTTACTTAAAATGAAGATGGGGGAAGAGAGAAAATTGGCTTTTTGCATGCATTTTGAGTGAGCCATCTAAAACAGGATGACAGTAGAGACAAGGCATTTAATTTATCACAAAATGAAATAGACAGTGCCAGGTAAAGTACAGATCCAGAGTATTTGATATCTCCGCTACCTTAGAGTATGCCCCTTTACTGTATTTGGGGATAGGAAAGCTCCATTTTAATAGAAATCAAGACAAAGAATATAAAAAGTCCCTGTCTTAAAAATTATCATTAAAATATAACACAGTACCTGCTAAGAGTTTGTTAGTTAGACTTTTGGTTTACTTTGATTTGAGGGATGCAAGAGGAGAACAGGATGGAGTAAAACAGTAGATTCACCAAATTACTATATTTTAAGAATACAATGCCTAGATCCAGATTTTAGAAAAAAATGGAAAAAAAAAATCAGAACTGTGAAAGTAGAAGTTTATTTCTGAATTGATTAGCTGTTTTTTGGGGGGGGGCTTTTTGTTCGCATTAATAATTTGTTTTTTCCCAAATAAAAGTTAGAAAGAAAATACTATTTTACTGATCCATTTATTTTTATTTTTTATCTGTCAGTTATCTTTCTATGAAATTGAGGGTTTGTTCCTCACATCACACTTTAAACTACATGATTTTTAACATGCCTACAGTTTACAAGTCTTACATAAACATGCTCATTAGGTATTGCTCTGAAGCCTACAACACTAAACCTGCTTTTATCTGCTTAAATTATATTACTGTGCTAGAGATGAAGCACAAGTTTTAATACCACTTTTATCAGACCTTCTCACTACTTACATGAATGTAACTAAAAATATTTTAAATATACCATGAATACAGTTTGCATGGATATAGATCTTTGCTTCCTTCTGCTGTGGTAAGCACTCACAGTCACCTTCCTAGACAACTAAATAATCTTGCAAATGTTGCAAGACAATCTCCTTATGCCTTGGCATTCAAAGAAAATGTAGACAGACTAAACTGATAAAGCAATTGTTTTTTCCATCTCTTTCATGGCAGTGATTTAGTTTCTCTCAATTCCAAAATAAATTGAGCATCTTCTGTATTTGATATTTAAGTACATGTAGATTTAACTTTTTCCACTACAGAACAATAAAGACACTATTCTGTATACTATTCAATACGTTGTGTTCGGCATCATTTATTTTCAGTGAACTTTGAACAACTGCAAACAATCTGAGTCTATCCCACAGATTTTTGTACTCCCCTTTATTAGAGGGTAGCTGCTCATTTACTGGTATGGAAATCCGCATGCATGTCAATGAAACATAGATGGAAAAAATAATATTTTCAGTTCCAACACTCCCAATTTTGTTTGCAATCTTTATACACATAAAAGAGAAAATAATATATATTTTTAACAATTTTTGAGCAACCTAGAAGAAACATGATTGTTATATCTTTTAAGCACTAAGCTTTGACTGTAAGTATGTATAGAATATTTAATCTTTCAGATATTAAGACTAAAGAAAATGTTTCTAACTAAGCCTAGTTTACTGTACTGCATTCTGTGCTTAAAGGAGAAGATTGGATTTCTCTAAAAGTTTAAAAAAGGAAAACTGAACTCATTACTGCAATTCACTAGAGGACAGGGGATGGGGAATGACATAAAAGGCACCATCAGACATCCAGGACATCATTTTTTTCTCTTCAATAGGAAACATTCAATTGCTCTGGTCTTCACTGTTTTGTAATCTCTTCTCTCACATCTCTTCACTTTCTCCCTTTTCAGCATGCAGTCTAGCATCTATTCCAGTCACATAAAGAATAATTATGTAGCGATGCCCCTCAACAAATAAAGGCATATAACATTAACTAAAAAGAACCGTGTAAGCAGTTCTTCAGTTCTGAATATGAGCTTAGTATTGCCTATCTCATCCAACCTATGTCAATTGGAAAACAGCTTCCTGTTTCTTTCATTTATGAATCCTTCCAAAACACTCAATAGCATCACCACTTTCTTTACAACCTGCCTCTGCTTGAAATAGAAGAGCTGTAACTATTCAATTCAACTTATTTTCTCACTGGAGAGGCTGGTGCCACCACATAATTGTTTGATTATACAACAAGAAGTGGTTATGTTGAGACCTACTAAAATGCATTTGTTGCACAATTCAAATAGGCCCTCTGAATTCATCATAAAATTATCCCAGATAAAAGAAATTAAATTCATAATAGTTTATCCTATTAAGTAACGGTGTGTACATCACTTATTACACTCGTCACTCAGTTTAACTGAAATTGTGAGTTACTATGAGAGAGTTTCCTTAAAAAAAAAAAAATGACCTATGTTATATAACAATACTTCTTCAAGAGTGACATTCTTAAACAGTTATAATCCTCACTAGCTATGAAACTGTCAGTAAAGAGTACAGCCTGTGTACAATATGTATAGAATTCTCTATCTACCTATACATACACATATATACACCCTGATTTTGGAGGGCCACTACATGAACACACAGAATTCTGATTTAATGTTTAAAGACATTTGCACTGTAAACATAACTAGTTAATGGCAATTATAGACAAGCAAGGAAGAGAAATGAGAGTTTAAAAAAAAAAAGAACCAATAAATTGAACTTGCAGACACACAAACCCTAATAAATAACAAATTAACAAGAGACTAGAACTCTTAAGTCACTGACTGATGAGCTGTTGAAGGAACTACTCAAGCAAAACCTTGAAGAGGTTAAACCAGAAGTTTGTAACTGATAACAAGATAAAAAATAATACATTTCAGGGGGATGTTTAGAGGAAGACCTAAAGACAAGAAAAGGGGTAAATAAAGGTGGTTCAAGTCAAAATATGAGAGAAGACAGAAAGAAGCTGGTTGCCTTTCTGTCTCACTCTCTCTCCATGTAAAAGAAATATAAATACTCAGCACACAAGACAAATCACTCCCATTCCACTATCTCAGAGAACACGAAGTAAATTATATTAAATGCTAATCATTACCAGACACTAATCTGAATTTCTACTAGAAAAATAAGTGTGCCCAGACTGGGTCTGGGTCTCCAGCTTTAGCCCATGCTGTTCAGAACAGGTTCCACATAGAAATCCTTCAGTCTCCAAAACAGGATGCCTGTATCCAAACTGCCTACTGAAAATGACCCCTGCTTTATATAAACTGTTGATCTACCTCTGGAAAGTTTTGGAATATAGCTAGCCAGAGCCACAGTGTTTACTGAATTTTAACAATCGTATAGTTTGATAGTAGATTTCCAGAGTTCACAAGTTTTCTTCAGCTTTTCTTATTCTTTTATTTATAAACATATTTTCATCTTAAATATAATGCATATATAATACTTACAAATAAATTATGTTAAGTGTCTACATATATATAGGTAGATATCTATATCGTATTTTATATATTTTAACACACACGTATTTAAATATATACACATAAGATTTATATAACTACCTATACATGTAAAAGTTACATACCTGCACAAGCTTTGTAATTACGTACATACATAGTCATAGATCACAGAAGAGTAACAGAAACTGAATACAATTATTTAATCTCAGATTTTAAATATTTAGCAAAGCAGATGAATATAACTCAGCATATTTTAGCCATTAAGCAATCCAAACTTTTTTTTCAGCTTTCCAAGTACTGAAGCTTTAATAAAACTGCTAAGAGATTATTATCACTAAAATACTTGAAACTATATTGTATACTTACTTTGCATAATCAAAGAGCCTGCTGTCCCAGATCCGATGAGTTCCTCTAGGACCAGAATGGAAGAAACAAGAATCTGTACCATCAAATTTGTTGAGTCCATCTTCTGAGTTTTTTGATGCGTGGCTGTGCACTACATCCAGCAGAACAGTAATACCCATTGAATGAGCAACATCAATCAATTCTTTCAGATCATCTGGAGTTCCATAACGGCTATCGGCATAAAAAATAAATGTGTTATGAGGGGATCCACCCAACTTAAGCCAAAAATAGTTAACATCACTAACAGAAAGTACATCAATGTCACTAGTTCTTCATCATTTAGATTCCAATTGTTTGTAGATTTGGGTTTTTTTTTTCAGCCTCTGAAGTAGTAACTTGTAGTACAAACTAACATTTAAAAAGATTTTTAACTATGAAACAACATCACCCCTATGCACGCAAAACACATGCAGGCAGCTGAAACTGAATTAGATGGAATATACTGTGATGGCTAAAGTTACTTACAACTTTTGTTTTTATGCTAAATGTTTTGCAAAACAGGTGATGACTATGGCAATTGATATCAGATTTAAGAAGCTATTGCACATGCCTAAGCCTATACTTTCTTCTTCCATTAAACTTGTACTTGCAATCAAAGACGTACTGATTTTAGCTGATTAGATGGAAAGATAGGTGAAGGAACAAAAGAGATTAAGTACTTATACCTACCTTGATGCTGCAAAGAAGCTTGTGACCTGATAACCAAAGCTGGCGTAATATGCATGTTCCATAACAGCCATCAGCTGAATACAGTTATAGCCTATAGAAATATAAGAAATAAAAAGATATACCCTTGTCTCAAGAATGGTGAACTAAAAAATTCAACTCCTGTAACTTATCAGTTTCAAATTGTGTTATCTTTATCCTATCATAGCTGGTTTAATTCTCATGCATACTTAACAACTAACTACAGATTGGCTCTCTCTCAAGAGGTAATTCCACCTAACAGCTTATACTTACATGACCTTCCTTTGAAAATGGAAGGTTCAATCATCAAGTAACCTATATAAAACTAAATCTTTTAAAAGAAAGAAAATACAGGAGTAATGTGTTTTTGTTCCGAGTCTACCAAAGAACCAAGACAGCACAGAAACATAAATGACTCACTCTCTCTTGCATCACCTAAAATATTTCAGCGCAGATAAGAGGGAAATCTAAAGAAGAAACTCTGCACAAGTAATGAAACTACTTACTATACACCTCACCCAATCTATCATTAATGTCAGCAAATAAGTGCCCCAGCTAGCTAGTAAATAAGGACAGTCAACAAAAGGTATCTTTCAAGTTTAATATATAATCTGCTGAGACACCTACAACTACATAGCTCTTCCTTACTAGTTTAACCAAGCTCTTCATTCTTTAGTGTAAACCAAAAACTTTTGGTATTGGTTTTGTTTTCAAATTTTTCACCCATATATGAGTTAGTTATTAGCAGGTAATTGGCATAAGTTGAGCAGTTTGTCAGATAAACTGATGTTTCACAATTCAAGCTCATTGCATTTATTATTATTTACAGCATTTCTGCAAATAAAAAGTTGAATAGCATCAAATTAGTATGATTTAGACTACTTTGCTATTTTTTCATGCATATTTCTACAAGTTATTTATATCTTAGTATTTATTCCTAAATACTTATGTCATTAAGTTTGTTTAAGACATTTCAAAACTGAATCAAATATCATTTAAAAATACAGCTTAAAAAAAAAAAAAGAAAAAAAAAAAAAGAAAAAAAGAGAGAGAGAGACAATTCCCACTTACTTATTTAAATAAAAAAGAAAACTACCTATCATATTCTGTATACGCAGCCTGAACTTTGAATTGCTTTTCTGGTATATCAGTCTTTTTACAACATTTCTTCTCCCCAAAAAGAAATTGGTACATAAAGCAGAAAGTTCCTATAATTCCATTAAACCTATTAACCTGCTGGAAAGAAGGAAGTACTTTGGCTCGAGGAAAAGAGGCACAGGTATTTAATGGGTATTCCAAATGAATTTTTTGAGGGTATCCCAATTTGCAGACTGCAACTCCCATCATGCTTTGTGAAACACTGGCTCAACAAATAAGCCTACAAGAAAAGCATATACCTTCTTCAAGCACTCTGATAAATAAAAGTCAAACTACAGATAAGGACAGCCAACATCTAAAAGCTATCAATCATGTATGGCAAGACTATGTGACATTTGAGTGTAACAAAACATATTTCATCATACTGAGTCAAAGTTAACAAGATAGAACATTGTCCATTGCATAAACAATGCAAAGGTGCCACAGGAATTTTTTTAAAAAAATCATTCAACAAATTGAGGTGAACAATTTAGTTTGCTATGCTTCTTAATTTAACCACAAGAGCTGCTTCACATATATTCTCCACTACACTAGAAGTTTCTTTGCAAGAGAGGATTTCTCATATTTAAAATTTCCATATTCTGACACCTCATAACAACTGTTACAACTATTAAGGGATTAAAAAAAAAAAAAAATTAGCACACATTGTACGGCAAATAAAAACTACAATCCTTTCTATTCAGATATTTTTCGTCTTTTCTAAAAAGCAAGATGTACATTAGCAGAGCCAATTAAGAACACAGTATTTTCCAAAGACTAACATGCAACAGATCTGTTTTCAGATGAAAAGCAAGCCATGCCAAAAGCAAATTGCCCTCCAATAACTGTCTAGATTTCTGAAATCACATATCACTTTAAAATCTCTCGAATGGATTTTGGTTCAAAATCATACTTCAGTCCAAATTTCTTTTCCATAAATGTAACTTCTTTTTTGCTCTGCCTTAAGAATCTATTTCTGCAGTGCTTTTAATCTGAAAATACAAAAAAAATCCTCATAGACACTTGATAATTACATATTCTAATAAGAGTACAAGCACATATCTGCAAGCATCTGTGTTACTACTTACCAAGATCCCTTATTCTAGGCAGTACATTAAATGTGAAGTTTTTATAAGAAGCTATTTTCCCTTCTGGGGAAGCAATTCCCACATGAGATTCATAGATTCTCAGGCTTTTTAATTTCTTGGGAGAACGATGCTTACGCTAGGAAGAAAAATAAAAACTAATTGTCAACAGTATACAACATGAAATGCAAGAAGTTTACATTAACTGGGATTTTATTTTTTAAAAACAAAATCTTTGTTTTTAAAAGAAAAAGATAAACTATTGTTTAAAATATACTTTTCCTTCAAGGTTTTTTCTCTTCCAATTTCTCCCAATTAAAAAAAAAAAAAAATGTTGCAAGATTTTATTTCCTACTCGTCAGTTCAGTACTTAAGTGAAGTCAAAGTTAGAACAACCAATTAAAATACATGCAGCCATACATACTTGCAAAGAGCAAGCAGAAGTTTAAGCATCTTTCTTACTCATAACGAGTCAATTCCTTTTATCTGACATAACTCAGTAAAGACTAGTCCGCAACCTATATGTTCTTGCCTCCTTTTTACTCTGGGCCATAAAAACGGATCTTTTTCCAGCTGTTGGAAATAATCCTTTTTGATTTGAGCAAAGCTTTCAATGCCATTTCTCATAGTAACCTTCTGGACAAAACATTCAGAATACAGCTTAACAAAAAGAATGTGATACATGGACAACCAGTCCATGGGTTGAGCTCAAAGGGTTATAGTAAATGGGGTTATAACATCAGGCTGGCAGTCAGTCAGTGGTGGGGTTCCAAAGGACTCCTTGTTTCAGCCAGTGTTCTTCAATGGTTTCGTAAGTGACTTAAATGCAATGTTCAATGGTATACTTATTGAGTTTTAGGATGGCACTGAGCTTGGAGGAGATTGGAGTCCCTCGAGGGCAGGGAAGCTTTGCATTAAGATAGTGACAGATCAGAGGGTTGGGCAATCACAAGCTGCATAGAGTTCAATGAAAGCAAGCGCTGGATTCATCACTGGGATAGGGAAAAACTGAATCTGCATACATGGGGAACGGAGGCTGGAGAGCAGTCCTGCCAAGAGGGATCTGCATATTATGGCTGACAGTTGTATCTGAGTCAGCAGTATGCCCTGGTAGCCCAAAGGGCCAGTCGTACCCAGCACTGCCAGCTGAGCGAGGGAAGTAGCTGTCCTCCTTTGCTTACTCATTGATTTTGTCACTCAATTATTTCTACTTGTACAAAAATTAGGAGTTACTGAGCATGAAAAAATAGAGCATATCAATCAATTTATAGGGATTGTACATATAAATTCTAAAGTTACTGTAGCTTATGTAATTTTTAAAGAGATTCTACATGAAAATTATTCTTTATCTGTCAAGCACATACTTCATAATTTGAGGTGGGTGCAAAAATCTAACTCAAAACAGAACTTGCAATACCACTCATACAAAAAGCCCTGCATATTATTTTAATTAAAACAAACAAACCACCACCACCACAACAACAAAAAAAAACACAGAAAACAATACTGAAATATAACAATATGCCAGTCAGAAGTTCTGAACATTTTCCTAGGGTATTTATATATGAGAATCTACTCTATAACTTACAGCACTGCACAAAAAGTAATGGGCTATAAAATACATAAACAGATTTTCCCAATATGAAAAAACCTGGAATTATATTGAAGCACAAGCACCTTAATTTTGAGGACTTTTTCTGACTTCATACAGTGTTAACTTATTACTGGCATTGAACTTCATACATGTAGCTAACTCTAAACCTAATTCCCTCCTCAAGAGCAAAGTAGGACTGTAATGCCTAACCCTGGAAGAATTACCAAACTTACACATAATGTGGAAAGTCAAAGCAAAATATATCATTTTAAGAGGTAAGCACTGTATATATACTTCACGGGAGACGCTGAAAGTAGTTCAGAAACATCTGCCATTAAAGTCAGTTGTTTCTGTTGAAGTGTCGAATACAAACCGTTTCTCAGGTGGTTATTCCAGCTAGTATGTTACTCTCTTTTCATATGACAACTCTAAATTTTCAAAATAGGGCTACAAATATGATGCAATGCATGTTTTTATACACCTCTCAAAAATAATATTTAAGCCTTACTATATATGACTGTGGTGGATCCCAATGTACCCAATCGTAATTCACTTTGCCTTCATAACGGACTACGTATCTTGCCCACGGTGAAATACGATAGAGGAGTTCGCCATTTTGAGCACGAATCACCACCTATAAAACAATCATAACATACCAATGCAGTCACATAAAATTCATGAAACGTTCATTGTGTAAACCATAGAATAGAATGAAATAGTATGGTACACAGAAATTTAAAGAATAAACAAATACGCAACACTAGTTAAAAAAGAATGGCCCTGTTCATAGGCAAAGTTTGTAAAGTGATAGCACACCAGGCATGTCAGTCACACAAATGATGTTAACAAGTAAGAGTTAAAATGTGAAAATATATATGTAAACTTCATTAAATAAAGGGAAAATGAGCCTTTCTGAACAGATTACTGTTAGTAATCTGGTTCCCTTACTTCCCATCATCACTGTCCCACCACCACATTCTAATAATTTAAATAGGCATGTAGTATAATGTCACCAAGATGAGAACCGTGATTTGTTTACTTAGCCAATTTTAATATCTTAATTTCTCTTCTTTTCTATGCTTCACCAATCATGGCTGCATACATAATAACTGTATAGATCAGAAACATGGATTTACACAAAAGGCACAGGAAAACTTCTAAGCCAAGAAGATGGTAAAGAAGAAAATTAAGATTGCTGGATTTCCTCTGTTGCTTTGATTCCTTTAGTTGTTTTCACCAGTCTAATGCTAAAATAAAGGTAAGCATATAACTTATTTTACCTTTCTTATTTGTGGCCACCTATTTTACACAGAGCTGAAAAAATAACTTTTTAATTACTCAAAAAATCTCACAAAACTTCACTTCGCCAGAATGTGTGATAAAACAAAAGAAATCTGTTTTGCTTATCATCGTTTTACACAACAAAAGCAAATTTGAAATGATGCACAGCATCAAGGGCTCTGTCTAGCTGCTATTAAAGCAGTTAACAAAAAATCAGTTGTTGTTAGGGTTTTCATACAAAGATCCTGAAAAAGTTTGCTTCATCCCTCTCACTCATTTCCTCAGTGTAGAACAAGTGTCAGTCTAGTTTTGTTTGTTGTTTTGGTTGCCATTCAAGCAAAGACAGATAAGAATTGCGAATTTAGAACCCAGAAACACACAAGTCACTGAAGCTTTTCACCTAAACTTTATTCTGCATTTGTTAGGAAACTGGCTGTATTTTTATTTTTTGTGTTGGTTTCGGTGGTTTGTAAGAGAACTGTGAACACAGTAATGAAGGGTAGAAGTTGAGCTTTCTCATCTTTAATTAAAATAATAAAAAAAAAAAGCTGTCATTTCCTAACAAGAAGTCTGGTTGAAGACAGTTATCAGCAAATGCCTCCTTGCCGGTAACAAGTTTTTTTAAAATTATTTTGATAGATTATCTGTATCCTCAATCCAATCACATGAGAAAACAAGATGAAAATAAGTATACGTGGCAGTTTAATGGAAGTTGGTTGAACAAAGGAAGGAAACATCTTTCAGTGTATAACACCAAAGACTATTACACCTTAGCTTCACTGACAGTTGAAGACAGGCTCTGCTGAGAATAAGTTATTGCATACTCTGTATAGCTGCATGAAAAATTCCTTCTGCCAAAGTGCTGTGCTAGAAAGTGCACTAAGACGTATTTTTGCAAATTGTATCAACAATAAAGATCCTCCTGTCCAATAGCACTGATGTAATTTGCATATTACTCCTTAAAACTAGCTCCTCCTTCTGATAGCACACTTCTGATGATGTTATTGCTTGTTTTATTTTGTTCCAATTTATTAGAAATAATATAAGTACTGCATATAATAACTATAGCTAACCATCTTCACATTCCTTTCTTCTCTAATGCACTAGTGGAACTTAAGCTATATAAGGTTATGAGAAGTGGGCACATTTTTATAAGGCAATTCAACTAAATATAAAACATCAATCAATTAGATGTAGGTCAGACTTGATCTAAAAATGATCCCAGGAAGGTGAATGGGGTGAGAAAAAAGTTTATGAAATATCAAAAACAGCTATGCGTACTCTTTAATTCATTAAGCAATGAAAAGCTCTCAAGAAAACAACAGATAAGAAACATTTAAATATGATCACACAGCTATTTCCCTATTTTTAAAGTCACACTTCCCAATTATGCTGCATAGATGAGAATTTAATTGATCGCTATTCTGTACATCCAAAATTACAGAATTTTCCTTCTTCCACAGTCACTCATATCAAACTGACCATACTTTTTCCTCATCTCTGAATTTATACAAAATGACTTTTGAAGAACTGAGGAGTACTCTAAGTATCTATCCAGTCAAGTTTGTTAGACTTTTCATGAACTTATAGACTTTTGTAGGAGCAATGAAAGTCCCTATGAATATTAATAGCCAGAAGTCAAACTGCAATAAATAAAATTACCGATAAGCAGAAGTACAAATGAATTTCTCTATGCTGAATAGTGAACATTCATAAACAGGTTGTGCTAATATACCATCTTCTGCAAATGCCGGGTTTACACAATTAAATTTATTAAAGAAGTGACTTTCATTGCTCTTCATCCCTAACAATATCTAAATTTTTTGTCTTTAAATATAAAATTCTTTGCAGTGCTCATAGATGAGATGTAGCCACCATGTACAGGCTGCACACACTGTAGCAGATTATATATATATATGAAAAATACTGAATATAGTCATTACACAACGTATCTATGAGTCTACTTAGCAGATACTTCGTTTCTACTCTAAATTTGATTTTTTACTCATTTAAAAATAATATTTAAAAGTTATTGTGCATAACCTAAGCTAGTTACAGCTTAGTCCATCAACATTTTACAGCTAAGTTTACATTTCCTAATTACCTAACCAATGTTCTCTACAGAAAAACGTATAAAATTATGATGTTCATTAAGCAGGCTGATTCAAAATGGTCTTGGGATTTACCTACTTCATTTTTAAGAGGTACATTCCCATTCTTTGCTTAATGTATATGTGAAAAGACATTATACTATTTGGTATAAACCCTCTAATTCCATTAATAAAGCAACAAAATGTGTAATACTATAACATGATATGCATTTGTCTCATGGACCAAGCAAACCGGCATTAGTCTAGCTACTAATGACAACAAACCTGTTTCACCCTTAAGTTTTAAAGAAAAATGTAGATAAAAACATTTGATATTTTCAATTGTATTACCATTTCTCCAATTACTGATGACTTTCAAGAACATACAGCATTATTTTGCTGGCTTTTAAGAACATAAACCTGTTTGAGCAAGTGCAGATGAGAGTCAAGAAAGCAATAAGAGGGCTGGAATGCCTCTCCTCTGAATGGAGTCTGAGGGGAGCTGGGGTCATTCAGACTAGAGAAGAGACTACAGTTATGAACCTCTTTCTTTGGCTCTTAGGATTTAAATTCCTTTTCAGATACCCACTATGTTAAAATAGTCAGAAAAGAGATTTATCATTGGTCACTACAGAAAAACCTCCAAGAGGTCAAGTATGAGGGAAAAAGGGAACTCATGTTTTTCATGCAAAACAATACATCCTCCTCAATTTTATGTTTAAAATAATCTGTTAAGAAATGGCTGAATCTAGGTTAAGAAGAAATCTATGCATCAGAAGAGTTACATACATACTGTCCATACTTAGGCAGAAAAACAGAGTAAACAAGTAAACAAACAAGCAGATAAAGTACTTGCCACCACCTACATTAAGATTGAAGATTATCTTCATTACCAATAGAGTATTATTTCATGAGAGCTGTAAAAGTAATGTCTCCCATTTTATTATGTTGGCCCACAACATCAGAGGCAGATGTTGGTGATATGGAAGTAGGGATTGAACTTTCCCATCCATGTTCCATTACATTTTGTTGCCATGTGACAGATGGCAGCAGAGGGGCAGTCTGACAGAATGGCATCTGACACAGACGAGCATATGAAGCAAAGGTGTGTCATTTAATTCCTCCATGTAGAAAAAATTGCATACACTGACATTCATTGATACTCTGTCTATTTATGAAAACCAAACAGCAGATGTGAACACACTGAGACAGCGGGTGGTGGATTTTAGCAGTGGTGACAGTGATGTGAAAGACAAGCCATGTTCCAGAAAGCCATGGTTGTTTGTTTTGTTGTTTGTTTGTTTGTTTTTTTAAACAAACAAAAAAAGTTTTACCAGCTCTTGTTCATCGCTGGCAAAAATGCATAGCTAACAATGGCAACTGTTGAAAAATAATGTTTTGTGGCTAAGAATTCAGTCTATCAAAAAGTGCTATTGTACTCTTTGTATATTATATATTTATTTCCATGATTCTACAAGGCATTACTTTCAGAGCAACCTACATATTATCAGCAAACTGCATAATACACAGGCAGTTTGACACTTTATTTTTGTGGAAGGGAGGATGTATCTCACAATAGTTAATCCAGTGCGTATTTCCTACTTAAAATGTTATAGAAAAGTCTTTTATCTACTTACCCATACTTTTTGAGTTACTTATCCACTGGTAATTTACAGTACAAACTTCCAGAAAATTCAAAATTAATCATACAGAATTTGCCTACATTGACACTAGATATACCTCATCCATTGTTGTTTTTTTTTTTTTTTTCCCTCCAGCAGTAATTATATTCACACAAGAAGTATAAACTCTGGCAACTGCAGAAGCCAGAAGCACACAATATTCAAAGTGAAATATCAGTATAAGCACACATTAAATAAATGCTCTCAGACAAATTTGCAAATGTCAGAAAGATAGAATGAAAGCATTCTTTAAAATTTGACATTTATGTTGTTCAACAAACGTGTGGGCACAGATATATAAATCATATATGTGTAACTGTAGAACAATAAAAAGCAAAGAGCTTCTGCTAAGCTGTTCACATCTCATATTTAAAGTTTTAAAATGTGTGTTGTATTTACATTGTCCATTATAGAGATGTTTAAACATTTCTGTCTGAAACTTTCAGCACACTTGAAGTTTAGCATCTAAGACCACTGTGATTAGCGAAATAGATTTCACAGATGAGTACACCCAAGGTAGTGAAAAGATGCTCTGGTAACCTGAGGCATCAATGCTGCTAAAGTGATTAATTTTGAAGTAAGAAATAAGAAATTCCACATCTAAGTAAAATAACAAACAAACAAACAAACAAACAAAAAAAAACCTGGAATGTACAGCTGTAATAAAGAGCAAATATACATAAATATACATAAAGAAATTGCTGACCTTGAAGGTTTGTTAAAATCAGTGAGCAAAGATACATTATTTTAATAATGCTGAACTAACACAAGAAAAAGCAGGAACTAAATCTCAGAATAATGTTAGTATCAAAATGACAAGGTGCCTGTCCCACTAGAGTAGAGGAGATTTATGAAATTGAGAGTAAGCTGTAGGATAAAACTAAGTACATTCTCAAAAGCAGTCTATTACACTTAGCAAAAAAACACTCTGAGGGCAGCCTAGCCTTACAGAAAAGGCAATAACACTGGAGTAACTGAGAAGCTGAAATAGTTCCATTTAATTTAATGGTGCTTCCAAGGCAGGACAAGTGAGATTCAATGGCCTCAATTTACACATACATTAAACATTTTAGAGCCTCTCAAATACCCCACTATTCTTTCTGTCCTTTCATACGGCCTACAAGACATCTGCCAGTCCCTTGTAGAAGTCTCTAGCATTTGAATTAAAAGTAAGCACTTAGATTTAGTCAGCTATCCATCTACTCTAAGTTAGTGAAAAATTTGGGCTTTTTATGACCTTTAAACCATATAGTCCTTTCTTAAATTATTTATGACAATGAGCAGTCTGAAAGGTTTTCAAGCCTAATAGTTGTTCAGTGACAAATAAAAATTGTTTAAACAAAGTATAAAGCTACTTACAAAATAGAGCTTCTTGTGATCATGCTATTTTTTTTTTTTTTGACAGATTGAACTGTGCAACAAAACACTGTTTAAAATTCATACGTGCTTATGAATTTCATTTCTTTCTTTTTGTATTACTCTTCTATCTTATTTTCATGTTGGCTTTACCTGGCTATCTCACCTTCCTGTATACATACAAACTCAGATCTTCACTCAACTTACAGTTATATAGAAGATCATACACAGTTTCTTTCCCGTTTATAGTCTCCATGCCCCTCAAACTCCTGACCTGAAAGCATGCAAATTCAACAATGCAAGCGTTATTTTCAATTACAACATAACTTAAGTCATTTACCTCTGTTTCTCACTAACAGTGATGCAGTCAAGCACTAAAAATTGAAAACAAGGAATTGTCATTGAGACATCGTGATTTATAGTTTTCAAATTAAAAACCTGAGAATATTTTCTTTGAAAAAACACTCCTGCAGATGCTAAAGAATTAAGAGTGATATTTTGCATTTCAGTACATTTGTTAGACCGTGCCTTGACATACATACTAGAGATGAGGAGACAGACAAAAAAGAGGAGGAGATAATGAAAATATCATGCAAACCAATAAACTGCTCTGAAACACTGTATTATTATTTCATTACTTTAATGGCTTGAAAGCCTTTGGAATGATTATTGGTATATGTGGCTTTTAATAAAATGATGAAATTGGAATGACCATCAAACTAACAATAGCTAACACATAATGAGAGTGTGGATTACCTTTAATACCAATATGGAAGTGATGGAAGTGTCAGTGATTTATTATTTACAAGGGCAATAAGCTATTACTTCCATACATTGTAACATTTTTTCATTAGCTTTATTTATTTATTTATTTTCATTTCTGAGAAAAGATAATGTGAATTTAAAAAAAAAAAAAAAGACAAAAACAGGCACAAACACCATCTCAACTCAGTTACATGCATGTGATCTGAAAAAAAAAAAAAAAGGACTGAAAAATTAGAATTATGTCAGGATTAGGTCTGAAAGACTTTCCAGAAAGTTTAAGTAAGTTAGATGCTGAAATATTACAATAATTTTTTTTCACTCTATGATTAGAAATTAACCATCAAGGTATTTCCCTTCTTTGGTTGCCTGGAAAGGAAAAAACAGCTTGTACACCAAGACTTCTAATAAAGTAAACACTGTAAAATAAGAAGGGTTTTAATCTCTATTTCAATAAAAAAAAGGGAAAAGAGAAAGCTCAGGTTTACAAGAATAGAAAAGAATCTGAACAAATTCAAGTTTATCTCTCTAAAAATTTGTAGCTGAAACTTTCTGATACTGTAAGAAAACTAGCCTTTTATAAATGCAGTTTGGTTTCAATGCCTATTCCTGTATTCAAGTCATTGATGCAATCCTGCTATGAGATCATTTTTCTTTTTTCTTAAATTGATCATCCTTCTGTCCTCAGCTACCTCAAGTTGCCACATAAACAGAGAAGTGAAGTTTTATAATTAGTTGAAAATAGCTTTTCCTTGGATACCTTTGACTTCTATTCCACAAAACATATCCGGTCCTCAATACTCAATAGAATATATGGTTAAGATTATCTTCTTCCGCTAGTGGTTGATTCAAACTGAGCATATATACAAGACTAAATGACCACCAACTCTGCATTCTGCACACACGCACACAGGAAACCACAGAGCAAATATTACCATTATTTCTACTGGTCATACCAGTTTATAAACAAAGTACTTGTACCCTGCATCTGATCCAAAAGTAATTTTCCTATTAAGGAAATATTGTATCTGATATCTAAAAAAATATGAAAAAAAAAAAAAAATCACCAAAAAACCCAGCCTGCTGCTTCCAGTTCAGCCATGTGTTTTTAACTAAACCTCTCAAAGCAAACTGAGACAGCTTTACAGCTGGCAGATGTTGCACGCCCAACATTTTCATGTTCATGAGCTCAAACTATTCCAAGATTGGCTTTTCTCCCTGTGTTGGAGTGAGGAATGCTTTTGGTAAGGTAATGCAAACTGCTGAGGAATACAGGAGCAGAATGCAGGGTTTCTCATCTCCCACAGTTATCTTTAAAAGAGGATACAGAGAAAATTCAAATGCCTGGAGAAAATAAACAAACAAACAAGGACATAACACTATTAAAAGCTTTATTCTGGAATTCAACTTGATAAATTTCAAACAGTCCAGACAAAGAAAGCAATGCCTTAGCAACCTCTGCAGCAGAACACAAAGAACGAACAAGTAGACATTGCTTCACTATCACTGCACTGTTTCTGCTCCTGTACATCCTTGCCTCACAAAGTCCAAGATGGGCACAAAGGCAGTGGGTTAGGGCAAGTGACACAGACAGGTTGGTAACAACAGAAAAGGAGAAGGTTGAGGTACTTTTCTGCTTCAGCCTTCCCTGATAACAGCTCGCCACACACCCCTCAAACATTTGGTTTAGTAGGAGGGACTGGGGAAGCAACATTCCTCCCATCGTAAGTGAAGACCAAGTGATCACCTAAAGAACTTGAAGATCCACAAGTCTATGAATCCCAAGGAGATGCATCCCAGAGGCCTAATGGTCTTGGCTGATGTGGCTGCCAAGTCCCTCCTGACGGCATTTAAATAGTCATCACAGAATGGCCTGGGTTGGAAGGAGCCTCAAGGATCATGAATCTCCAACCCCCCTGTCACAGGCAAGCCACCAACCTCCACATTTAATACAAGACCAGGCTGCACATGGCCTCATCCAATCTGGCCTTGAACACCCCTAGGGACAGGGCATCCACAACCTCTCTGGGCAGCCTGTTTCAGCACCTCACCACTCTCTCTGTAAAGAACTTCCCCTGACATCCAACCTAAACCTTCCCTCCCTCAACTTAAAACCATTTCCCCTTGTCCTGTGTTATCTACCCTTTCAAAGAGTTGACTCCCCTCCTGTTTATAGGCTCCCTCTGAAAGGCTGCAATGAGGTCACTGTACAGCCTTCTTTTCTCCAGGCTGAACAAGCCCAGCTCCTTCAGCCTGCCTTTGCAGGGGAGGTACTCCAGTCTGCTGATCATATTTGTGGTTCTCCTCTGGACCTTCTCCAACAGCTCTGTCTTTCTTGTACTGGGGGCTCCAGACCTGGACACAGTACTCCTGATGGGGCCTCACAAGAGCAGAGTAGAGAGGGACAATCATCTCCCCGTCCCTGCTGCCCACCACTCCTCTTCTGATTGAGCCCAGGATTTGCTTGCTTTCCAAGCTGCAGGAGCACGCTACTAGCTCATATTAAGTTATGACCCCCAGGTCCCCGTCATGGCAATCAGATGAAGTCCCTGGTGACTGGACAAAAAATAACATCATACTCATTTTTAAAAAAGGGTAAAAAGATGACCCTGGGAAGTGCCAAACCTGTTTGTCTCACCTCTATGCCAGGGAAGATAATGAAATAGATCCTCCTGAAAGCTATGCTAAGGCACACAGAAAGCAGGGAGGTTAGATGCAAGAACCAGCATGGCTTCACCAAGAGCAAATCCTGCATGATCAACCTAGCCTAGTAGCCTTCTATGATGGTATCATTGCATCAGTGGATAAGGGAAGAGCCACTAATGTCATCTATCTGGACTTCAGTAGAGCCTTTGACACAGTACCCCACAACAACCTTCTCTCCAAGTTAGAAAGATAATGATGGGTGGACTGTTGGATGGATGAAGAACTGGCTGCAGGATCATGTCCAGAGAGCAAAGGTCAATGGCTCAATGTTTAGATTGCTATTGGTGACAAGTGGTATCCCCCAGGGGCTGGTGCTGGGGCCAATACTCTTTAATATCTTCATGACATCAACAGTGGGGTAAAGTACATCCTCAGCAATTTTGCTGATGATGCCGAGCTGTAGGGTGCAGTTGACACACCAGAGGGACAGGATGACATCTAAAGGGACCTAAACAGGCTTGAGGAGTGGGCCCAGATGAACCTTGTGAAGTTCAACAAATCCAAGTGCAAAGTATTGTACCTGGGTCAAGGCAATTCCCATTACCATTACAAACTGGAGAACAAAACAACTGAGAGCAGCCCTGTCAAAAAAGACCTGAGGGCACTGGTGGATGACAAACTGGACGTGAGCCAGCAGTGTGCCCTTGCAACCCAGAAAGTCAACTGTACCCTGGGCTGCATCAAAAGAAGCATGACCAGCAGATAAAGGGAGGTGATCCTGCCCCTCTATTCTGGGCTCGTGAGGCCTCACCTGGAGTACCGCATCTAGCTGTGGAGACCTTGGTATAAGAGGGACATGGACATGGAGTGTGTCCAGAGGAGGGCCACAGAAATGATCCATGGAATGAAACATCTCTCCTATGAAGACAAACTGAAAGAGCTGATACTCTTCAGCCTGGAGAAGTCTGTGAAGTGATCTAATAGTGACTCTTCAATATCTATACAGGAGCTACAGGAAAGAAGGAGACACTTTAGCAGAGACAGGTTGGCCAGTTATGTGGTTGATGCCCCGTCCCTGGAAACTTTCAAGGCAAGGCCCTGGGCAACCTCATCTATTTGTGGATGTCCCTGTTCGTTGCAGGGGAGCTGGACTAGAGGGCCTCCAGAGGTCCCTTGAACTCTAAGGATTCTATGTTATTTGTTAAAAAGCTAATTCAGTGTAAACTCTGAAAAGAAGTTTCAGAAAACACATAGAAGTATTTTTTGTCTGTCAGGTTGTTCTTCATAAATTGCAAGTCAGCTAAAATGGAAAAGTAATGGAACACTCTAGTCAGATTATTCCAGGTCTACCCTTTTCAACTTACTATCAGTTAGTCAAGACAAATCTGCCTGCTTTAGAAAAATAAGTAAAGATGTGCTAAGCGGTCAAGCCTTTCTTTCAGATATTGAAAAAATGCTGTCTAATTATTAGATACACTTAAATACTTCTCAGGAGGTTTTATGTTTAACAATAATTCTGTGAAGTAGTATCTGTGATTCAGAAGGCATTGGGGGGCTGGGAATTTTCTGTGCAGATTATTTGTCTGAAAGTATGTCCATCACACCAGAGTCTAAACTTATGAGGGATATTCAGAATTTTTGCCTTTATCCCTCTCACTGTGAAAAATTAAAATAAATAAATACAATCAATAATAAATGAAAGAACGAAAAGCCTAACTCCAAAGTTAAGCCATGCTCAGACTTTCCAAAAGAGGGAGATATAACTCCATTTGTGAATTAAACAAGTATTCCTGTTTCAATGAAGAATCTAAAAGCGTGTTTAACTAGTTTATTTGAACAAATTAAAAAAGAAAATTTTAGTTTTTTTCCCCTCCATTTCCCTGCTTCACTTAGAAGACATGTATACTAACAAAAATGTACAGAAGATAAATACAGTATCTATTTGGATACAGTACAATTCAAGAGACAGATACAGTAGCCTACCATTACAAAAACTTCTATGTAGATAGATATACAAATAACATATGAGCATCAAAAAAATCAAGCAAACAACAGGAGAACTGTTAATAACAAAAGCATTATAACACAGAAACAAGCCCAATATATTTCAACAGGCATCAGACTACAGACAGCACTTCAATTAATCATCAACTACCCTAAAAATTCATGGGCTACTATAGGAAAATACAGTAAGTTAATAGCTATTACTACACAAAATATGACACTATTATTAGGTATTTACAGACAATTAGGATACTTCATAAAAAAAGAAACCACCACATATTTACCTTGCAGGACATCATTCAAACTAGAATCTGGAACCCAGATTTTGAAAAACTCTTTCAAAGGTAAGTTAATAAAAGGAAAACTGGAATCTCTAAGAATGTAATTCAATAAATATTTTTTCCCACTGAGACTTAACCAGAATCATGTTACTATAACAACAGTGATGAAGATTAAAAACTATAAAAATTTTTTATACACAATATAAAAACATTCATACGTATTAAATAATTAAGAGGCTTGGGACAGCATGATTTGAAAAGCAATCATAGTTACAAAGCAGATTACACACAATAAGTGCAACTTATTAGAGCTGTTTCAAGCCACGTCAAGTAGAAAAGAAGCTACTGAAGTACATAATTGGCATACTAAAGCACTATGACATACCCTCTACTATAAAGCATTTGTGTAAAGGATAACTGATGCATAATGAACCTTGTGACTGGGTGGCTGTGGCACTGCTGCTTCTTTTTTGGTGCTCCCATTCTTTCAGTCCTTTCAAAGCAACGAAGAAACATTTTTAGATGAAATAGCACAGTCTCCTGTGACTATCCACAGTGTTTTACAAATGACTGAGGTAGCTTTTAGATATGGCCCCTTTCACTGTCTTTCTTCTTGTTATTTCCCTCCACAACAACAGTCTTGATCATATTTGGTCACAGCCTCTTTGGTAGATAATACTGAAGAAAATAAAAATACAAACCACCCACCCCACCATCCTGATGTGTTTTCTGCATTATGATGTCATCTTCCAGGGATAAGCTCCCCTGGATCTCTCTATATATCGTTGGCTGCATTAATTTAGCTACTTTTTGATAACCTAAAAGAGAATACTATTACTATTTCATTATATGCCTCAGAAAAAGTCTTCTTCCACCAATTCCTGTGTTACTTACAGGGATTCCAAGACAGGACTTGAGCATCAACCGTATGGAATAGTTCCATTAGAATACTAAAGTTTATCCTCCACTTCATCCTCTGCTAACAGTTTTCTCTTAACAATATTATAGAGAAATACAGCTGAGAATTAGAATTTCTAAATTAACACTATGATGTGACTACTGGTAACAGCTTTAACCAATTAGAGACTCTATCCTAAAAATAAACAAACAAAAAAAAACTCAGAAGATATAGTCATATATATGTAGACTTAACTGGACCCTCAGGCTTCAAATTCTAATTTGAAGACTTCTTTCTTTTTAAGAAGCTTTGAATTCTTTTCCCTAAAAAAAAAAAAAAATACATTTTGCTCTAGTGCATACCCATTATCAATTGAAACAATTCATCTTTTGTATGGCTAAACTAAAAGGAAACAATTTTTTAAATGGCAAAACCTCCTACCAAGGAATTGTGCAGTCACCAAGTCACAGGAGAGCTCAGCCTGCCAAAATAACTGAACAAAAACACTCTGAAGTGTTGGGCTCAATCCGGAAAAAGAAAAAAAGCCAAACAAAAAACCTTGGACTCTAAAAGGCTCTGAAGAGCAACAGTCCACTGTATCACAATGATTTATGGCTGCTACAGCCTCCTACACATCCACAAGTAGTTGCACATCGCCTATTTGGATTTGATAAACAAAGTAAGAGACCATTTTTGTCCCACTGAGAAAATAACTTTCCTGCCAATGAATTTAATCTGTAGTTAACTAAAGAATTTGACAATAACTTGTTAATAATCATGCAATGAAACAAAAGGCAGTGCCACACACTAAGGCTTTACTTCCCCATTTAGCTCCACTGAGGTACTCAATGCACCTCATTATAGAAATGAGACGGATATAGATATGCTACCCCAATCCTGTTCTCTATGTTCAAAATGCCAGTGACACTACATCTGCTCCTTGCTGCACACAAATGATGCAGCATGATGCTTCAAGACATTCATCTCAGTCACTATTCAACTTAGCAGAGTTGGGGTTTTGCTCCTCTCACTCACTTGAAAACATTAAATTTAAGTGACACTACACTTAGCAGACTATGAGCAAGAATTTTCCCCACATACAGTGAGGTGGAAGCAGGAAATACTAGATTTGCATGTATGAGAAAACAAGGAACACTTTTTCAGAAAACTTCCTATGGAATTATCTCAGCTAGGGGTATCTGGGCTCCCTTTGTATGTAGGCTGTTGTCTGACTACATGTAATCCATTTACATCTTATGTTTAAAGGAAAAAGCCACTACATCCCTAACGCTTCTATACCTAGCAACCTAGCCACAAACCTGTTATCCCATTTATTCATGCCTACTATTCTTTCATGTTCACATTAAAAATGCTTTCATATTTTGACTGCAGCCTACTTGAAATACATGAGACTTGAACTTGAAACCTGTCTTATACTATGCTACTGGACTTCATGATCAGTAAGGTCAGCTGCAACATCATCTACTTCATTACTGTCAGTAATTACACTTGATGAATTTTACCAACAGTGGTTCCCTGACACTGATTAACCTACTTTCTCACCACATTTGATTCTTTTTCAAGGTTTCCATGTTCAACACAGAGCATGCAGCTCTGTGAGTTACTAGATAGAGTGGTAAAAAATTACAACTATGAATTTTTTCTTTCCAACCAATTTTCCTTTCCCCTGAATCTCATAGGTACACAGATGTACTTTTAGGTACTTTAAACATGGTTAGTGTGTGTTAAAGCATTCCGATGTAAAGCAGTTCAGCCTTTGCACATATTAATGATAAAAAGCATTATATATTTCAACTAGAAAACTATTTAAAACCAGGAGAGATGGTATTTCTGTACAAAATAAGAAATTATGACTTATTAGCCATAATGCCAACCTCAATTTTGTATTTTGGATATTTTTTTTCTTACTGTCATCTATCTACATACAATTACATAAAAGCTATCTAAGAAAGCTACCCAGTGGTAGTTAATTTATATAGCCTCAAGAAGACTATACAAAACCAATGAATGTAGTCATCCCTGAAGTTTTTCAGACAATTTTCCTAATCTTTACCATACCTTTGGAAAGGTACATTGTGAAGACATCCTAACACTTGCCTTCATAAGTTAACAGGAATAAACCTAAATCAATTACACAGAGCTAAATTTCATCAAGATATGAATAAGATTTGGTGTTTTAATTTCAAGCACCTACTCAACATGTTATCTGATGCTTTATCTGACAAATATTATCTATGATTCATAATATCATTTCAAAAAAAATCAGTTTTGTGATTGTTTTGAAAGTTTAACAATTATTATTTTAGTACTATTTAATTTCTTCATCACACAGAAGAAAAATTTTGCTGTTCATCTTACACCAATGTCAAATTAGAAATTATTTTCTATTCAATGTTCTGAGGCAGCAGATAGTCCACAATCATAACTGCCAACATTTTATAAGTACTATGCTTTATTATTTATCTCTGTCAAAATGTTTTAGAATTTGATTGTTAGTCATAAATTTGGGAAGTAATTTTCTCTAGATTTGAATTTTTATTAGCTTCTATTTTCCAGTTGTTCTTCGTTTTCTGCTTTGATCTTCTGTATTCCTATGAAGAATATTAAACAAGTTCTCCAACATAGATAATAAGATTTCAATTTTTAATGGTGCTATCACCAGACCTAAGCTCCACTGGCACTATTTCAAAATTAGAAATTACTACAGTGAACACTGAATTTACAGGTACTTTCAGCAATATAATACTCCACCAAGTTGAGGAGGGAGTGTTAATCTGCCTGAGAGGAGAAAGAAGAACACTACAGAGGGACCTGGATAGACTGGATCAATGGGCCAGGTTTAACTGTATAAGTTTCAATAGGGCCAAGTGTCAGGCCCTGCATTTTGGACACAACAACTCCAGGCAACCTTACAGGTTTGGGAAGGAGTGGTTGGAAAGCTGCCTAATGGAAAGGGACCCTGATGTACTGACAGACCAGTCAGCTGAATATGAGCCAGCAGTGTCCAGGTGGCCAAGAAGGCCAATCAGGCTTGTATCAGGAATGGTGTGGTAAGCAGGACTAGAGAAGTAATCCTGCCCCTATACTTGGCACTGGTGAGGCCTCACCTCAAGTACTGTGCTGTTTTGGGCACCTCAGGACAGAAAGGACACTGAAGTGCTGGAGCAGGTCCAAAGAAGGGCAAGGCTTGTGAAGGTCTTGGAGAATATGCCCTACGAGGAGAGACTGAAGGAACTGGGACTGTTTAGTCCGGGAAACAGGAGACCAAGGGGAGACCTTATTGCTCTCTTCAAATACCTGAAAGGTGCTTACAGCAAGGGCAGGGTTGTTCTCTTCTCACTAGTGACAGGACAAGGGGAAATGGCATCCAAGATGTGCCAGGACAAGTTTAGGTCAGATATCAGGAAAAACTTCTCTACAGAAGAGGTTGTTAAGCACTGGAATAGGCTCCCCAGTGAGGTGGGTGAGTCACCATCCCTGAATGTGATTAAAAACCATCTTGATGTGGTACATAGGGACATGATTTAGTGGAGGGTTGTTAATTAGGGTTGTATGGTTAGGTTGTGGTTAGACTTGATCTTCAAGGTCTTTTTCAACCTGAGCAATTCTAAGATTCTGTGACGAAATGAAGTGGAACACTGAAATTCCTGCACGTACATTACAACACAAAACTTACTAAGGAACCTACCCACCTGAATTCTAACAGCTTGCTGTATACTATGAAAAAGAAATTGGGAACACTGTCAATGAAAGAAAAATTAAGTCATTTCTGACAATGAAAGTAGATAACACTCACCTCCTCCTCACAAGGAGGGGGTCATCTGCCCGAAAATAAAAAGCACTCATATAACAAAAACAGCAACTATATTTGTTCACCAAGTAACTCTTTATATGCTCCCGCATGGACCTAGGAGGAGCTTTGGAAATACCAACTGGTATTATTACCAAGTAACAACAACCAAAAAATACATTGTTATTTTCAAGGAAAAAAAGAAGGTGCCCAACTGTTATAAGCATCTATTCCTTGACACACAAACAAACAAAAAAAAAGCATAAAAAGCATACTAAAATGCAAGACTGCTTTTTTTGTTTGTTTGTTTGTTTGTTTTAAACATGCTTTCTTTAATGTCTTTGTTTGGTTATGAGAAGGCTGCCTGAAGAGCTACAGTAGATAGTCTACTACTACTGAACACAGGAAAGTGTTTGACCTCTGTTTCTCGTTTATTTTCCTATAAAAATATGTTGTGACCTGGTCTAAATTAGTGTCACCAGCTACACTCCATCTATTTCCATTCTGGTTCAGAAATTACTTATTTAAAAGAAATGACCTTGTCACAATTTCAGAACTTGGCATTCACCTGTGTAGAACAGAAGATGAAAACAGTGTAGAGAGAAGCTAAAGATAAGGACCTTCTGGAAGAACTGTTTTCTTACTAGCAGATTACTCAAATCTGTATGTGAACGTCTAGAGTTGACTACTTAAATATTTAAGCATTAATGCTGGCAAAATAAATTTTAAAAATATATGATGCCCTTATGCTTTTTACATAATGCAATATATATATATACAAATACACACAGCTTCAATAACAATTTTTTTTTTTTTGCTAGTCTATTATACGCAGACAACACTGCCTGGGTCTTTAAACATTACCTCTGCAATCTGCATAATTTCTATCTGCATAAAATCCAATATTCTTAGCTTTTACATGAATGAAGAACTGCAAAACACTGTTCTACTACACAAATTCTAATGATCCCCAAAATAAACAAATCCATGAATGGTCAAGTAAGCCACTAATAAAAGAGCAGCAGTTTTATAGATATGTTACTGGAGTGATAGCAGATAGAAAGATGACCCATAACAAGAGAATAATGTACACTCTTACTACATGGAATATTCTAACCTCACTTCAAATTTTGTGACAGATAAGCCATCTCAGAACCACCTTTCCTTAACAGAGGAATTTATGATACATAAATACACAGAAAAGAAACATTAATGAGGTGTTAGATTCATAAGCACCAATAACACAAAAATAATCATGAAATACTATCAGAAAAGTTACATATGATGTATGAATGAATATTGTGTGGGTGAAGTCATCAGCTACAACTACGTATACTTGTATTTTAAGTGCAAAGATCTCAATTTGATTCACATCAGGATATCTGCATTCAAAAACTAATCAGACTCAGGTAGACAGAATAACAACAGTTTAGCCTCATGGACCTCTTTGGTAATTTAACATATTGAGTGTCAGTGATAACTGCATATATCCTTATTTAGAGCAAACTGCACAAAAGTACAATTAAAGACAAGGGGGGGGAGTAAAAAAAAAAAAAAAGAGGAAACCAAACCCACATTCTGCTCTGCCAACCTTTTCAGAAGGTTCAGAGCAACTACAGAACTACAATAAATAACATGACTGATATTAAGAGTCGTCCTGGGTAACCCAAAATTCTCTACAGTGAACCAATTATGAGCAGTACTGCCTTTGCCTTACAGATGGCAAATGGAAAGAGAGTAAGTACAGTACAGATCTGCTGTTTCAAAGTAAGAAATATGACCATGATTATACAAAGAGAAAGACAACTCAATTTTGCCAAGCATTCTCAGGAATACACATTATTTGCTAATAGTTATCAACACTTCTCATCATTCTCACCTTTTATCTCTACGCTGAGCATAGAACATTCTATAGTAGCAAAGCACAATAATTTTGAAAATGCAACATAAATAAAAGGTAATTTAGCAGCAATTAGAAAACATAACCTATTTATCTCTAAATTATAGAAAATATCAGAAGCCATTCACTAGTGTCATAAATTGTTTGATCACCACATTTTAGTTGCAGCAAACAGTTTTCTCCCCTGCTCTGCAAAATAAAATCAGCTTTCTCACACCCCTGAATGATTAATCCTAAATTCATCCATATTTATTACTGAGACAATTTTCTATATCATAATAAACACAGCATTAAGTACACATATTGAGCAAGCATTTCCAGAGCATTTATAGGTATTCTTTGCTTCAGAATTCCATTTCATTAAGATCAGATTTTTAATGGAGATTTTTTTGATGTGCTAGTTTTGTTGATGGGAGCCCTGAGACTTTATATTTTATATAAATAAATAAATAAATAAATATATATATATATATAGTATACAAACACTTCTAGTTGAATAGTTTTCTTGTATATGATTTCAGTATATTTCTTTCCTTAACTACTCATTACTGACCCCTGTTATCATTTGACATCTCTAGAACAAGCTCAAATTGCAACAAGCCAAATTTTCAGAAGTATATCTCAATGAGATCAATATTCACGTGTAAATAACCACATCCAGTGATAGCTGTTGCTATGTATATAGTGACACTAAGCATAAAAAGTGTGGTATTTAACAGCTCAAAGAAATTTTCAGTTAATTTTTGAAAGTCAGGACTTTATGCTCATGAAATACAACTGGTGATAAGCTTTCTCTCATTTTGTATTTAGCTCAAATTCCTTAAGCTAAGTCTATGGATCAATATTCTTAATTACTAAGTGTTAAGAGTTAAGTTTTAAAAGGCTAGATATACTACATACAAACAGAACACTTGAAAAGTTATAGTTAAAAGCATCGCGCTTTCCACCAGGGTGCAAAGATTTGAATAGAATACTAAGTAGTTGCACAAAATAAAGACAAAAAAAACTACACATTACTGTTTCACCATTTAGGATCACTCTGCACAAGAAGATAAATTAATTCTGTTTCTTATAACAACCACAAGATATTTAGGAGAAAACAAACAGGATAAAATGAGTAAGAAATGTCAAAAGAATTGAAAAGAAGAAGGTTAGAACTAGCACCTTTAGCTTTGATCCATGAGGCACAGGAGAAAAACCATCTTGTCCAGGTGGAATGAACAACTCCCATTTCCCATATTCCATTTTCTTATATGGATGGGAAAACGGATTCCAGCCATCTATAACAAGAAAATCGATTTAAGTGTATTTATCTTAATATATGCCCAATTAAAATTCAAAGTCATAACCATATTTTCCATCTTTTCCAGAATACATTTCTTTTTCAGCAAATACAAATACTTTTAAATCAGCTACTACTGCACACTTCCTTTAGGAGAGGTTCAATATGATGTTCACTGGGAAAACATACTCCAATTCTACTATGACAATTTCTGATTACAGAAAAGGAAAAAAAGATTCTTGGACAAAATAAAAGCCATCTCCATAAACCATATGCTTAAACCAACTCTGGATATGGATATGCATACTTATAATTGCTTTTGTTTTGACTAACTGATGTCCTTAATAACACGAAGTATATAAACTAGGAGAATGAGGAAGAAGCAGACAAACCTGGCAATGGCCACAAAACCACTTAAACACTTCGTAACAGCTAAGAACTTTAGCCAGAAATGCTACAGTTATGATTAATTAAATTTTGAAGAGGGTTCCTTTTCATTAAAAAAGGCAGAAAAAAAAACACAAAACACTTTTACTGAACCAAGCTTAGATTATATAATTCAAGATTCTTCATACTGTTTTGACTCACTGATTCTGGAGAGGTACGAGGTTAGTCATGATGACATGCTTAACTGAATAAATGCCTGCCAAGAAAATTGTGTGCGTTTCTATAGATGTTCAAGGTTAATTCTTATGAATGCAACTAAATATAAAGCTTCTGAACTGACTAACACAGGCAATGTAACTATTTCTGAACTAGAAGAAAGTGGCAAGCCAGGTTTTAAAATGACTTCTTATTTTTGTCTTGAAACTTGTCCACTTCCCACAGCAACAGTGAATCTTATGTTAAAAGGAAACAGAAAACTGAATTGCATGACATAATTTCCTTCTTGATGATCTATTTGTGTATTTCCTGCAGTAAAATGACAGGCGGTTTTCATCTCAAGTACAGAAGCATAAGCAGTCTTCTGCAAGCTCCTATGTATATTAATTACATAAAAGATCTTAAGTACATATACTAACAGCTGATAAATGCTATGTTCACATCCTCAGCTGTAGTTCTGTTATTTAAGCAAATATAAAACAGTATTTCTACTACACGTTAGTGGTTGAAAGTAATTAAAGAAAAACTAGACTGCAAAACTTATTGCCCTGCTCCAGCAGCAGCAGCTATTTATACTACTTTGAAAACGCTAGCCTACTTGTCTACAGGTTTTGATTGCTTATTTCAATGGAAAACCCAATAGACAGATACACACACACACACATTTTACTTCTTAGTATGTAGTAGATGCCAAAGAATGAATTACTTGAATACTTATTCAAAAAAAAAAAAGAAAAAGAAAAGAGTAACACTTAATATCTGACATGATTCAACATTTCACTGTACATAGCTCGGAAAACACAGGGATTAACTGAAATTCATGCTTTCCATTCTCCAATTCAAATACAGATTTGTGTGCCATTCTACCTTTTTCCAGGAGGTATAACACTAGAAGTTATTCCATAAAAAGGATCTCATTCCCTACAAATGTCACAGAAGGAGATTAAAAAAAAAAAACAAAACCCACACATTCATAATTTGAGCTAAAAGTTCTCAATATCAAAGTTCTTATTGTCTACACTATCAATTTTTACTTGTTTTCTATCCTGAATATAATTAACTTAAAAGGTTAAGTAGTGGGAATTAGTACTTGTGGTGTTTTTTTTTTCTTTCATTTGTTTTTTCTTGTCTTTCAACCAAACACCTAAGAGAGCCACAGATAATTCTCAAGTAAACAATTATGAGAAAACACCATTATCCATTTATCCACAGCAAAACTAAAACCAAGTCATGAATTCTCTTGTTTTTAAATCACATATCATTAAATTTCAGTTTAAAACTGAAGAGCTCCTATTTTAAGATTCATTTGCTTCCTTGTAACAGTTCAACCCATCCTACCTCCAGTAGTTCAATTACTGTTTCCTCTTTATAAACCTGAGCTTTTTTAAAAAAAATCTTATTAACAGAAAACCTGATATTCAATTTAAATACAATACGATCATAAATTTAGTTTGAAACTTTAACCTGTTTGAAAAATTGAAGAAAGGTTAAAGGGATTCAGTTTTAATTAAATGCACCTGTAGCAACCTCACTCTAAATCTTAGGGTTTTGCAACTCAATTTCTCATCAGAATATTATTAAAGCCAAATCATCTGAATTGAATGACAATCTTCCATTCCTCTAGGCTGAGTACATTATCTTCCCCTTTGGGAATGAATACTTTACTACCACTGATGATGAATATGATACATAGGACAAATGCATTTTTTTCCACATTAAAGTGAACTTCTTTAGTCTTTTGACTTCTTACTGCCACATTTCATTAACATAGATACAACTATTCTAAAGTTCTAATTCCTAAAATTCTGCTACATGTACTACATGAAATATTTTTTAAATGAAGTAGGTTTGTTCTTGTGAGCTTATTGTTGTTGCTTTGGTTTTTTTGTTTGTTTGTTTTTTTAAAACTGTCTTTCCAGTACCAATACATGTACTTCCCTGCAAACTCCACTCCAAGCCAGTTTACAATTTATATCCTCATTTTAAAATCTTAGGTATTAATTTCATTAAAGTCTGTTTTCAAAATGAAAAAATCTTAGATTGCATTGTTTAATTTAGCCCATTATGTAGAAGAAGCCTAAGATGTAGCTGATGATGTTAGATTGCAAGCAGGAAAGAGAAAAGGAGAATTGTGTTTATAAATGTAAAGTTTAGTTTTTAAAACATGCAGCTGCCTTACAGTCACTATTAACAGCTGTAATCTAGCAGGAGGTAAACTACAGTCAAGAGTTGTTACTGAGTTTTGGAATCAAAAGATATATCTGATTTTTGTACTAAAATTCACGTGCTATATCAACCTATTTTATCAACATCTATTCAAATTTAAAGACAAGGACTGTTTGAAGGAAAGCTACCCTGTCATTCGTTAGGTCAAATTGTATCACATGGGACCACAGCTGAAAGTACTGTTACACAAACCTGTCTGTTCATCTTCTGCATTAAAGACTTTCCTAAAATCTGTCTAAAATCTCTGTTCCACTGTCTACATGCTCAGATTACAAGAGGGAATAGCAGACACAGACTCTTTAATCAAGTTCTTAAACTAAAACAAAAACAAACAAACAAAAAAATCTGACAATTAAAATAGATACAGTTTAGGACTGTACATAAGTTCCCAGACATCAATCTGAATATTTAACCATTTCTTTTGCATATTCTGTATATCTTATGGCTATTAAAAATAATACTAAAACTAAATACTATGAAATACTGAAAAAATCTCAAATGTATCTGAAAAGTACTGTGATGGTAATCTAAATTTCTTTCTAACAGTGCACATTTTAGTACAAAGGCTTAACTGCTCTACCACCAGATACTACAGCTAACTGTATAGGTAAAGAGTCTTACCATTTTAATTTTTTTTATATTCTATGTAACTTTAAGAGTTGAATTAGTATTGCAGGATTTAAGAGCAAAAATGCACCTGACTTGCATTTAAGAGTTTGCATAACATGACCTAAGTGTAGCTAGCCTTCTGGCAAAGGAGAAAATTTATGATTTTGTCTCAAGCTTTAAGTTAAGTAAATCCATGTCTTCCCAGTTCTCAAACTAAGCAATACAGTTCCTCTCACCACCTTCTTGTTCTGCCAACACCACTCCTTCTTCCCCCAGAAGAGAATAGTACTTTTTCATGTGTATGTTCACTCAGGATTTGATATTACCATTTTGAAGCAGTACTTGTTTCTACACTCTTGTGATTAGTTAGAATCACGAAGAGCCTTGGTTCTTGGGCAATGCTGCTGTTAGATTAGTAGAGAAGATAAATCAGGTTATTTCACTATTATTTTCTCCTTCCCTTCACACAATATTACAAAAGCCTAACTGTATATCTTCAGGAAAGTTATCAGGTAGTTCAGGCATATTCAGCTAATGCTGCACTGCGATCAGGTTAGAGTCTTTAGAGAAGTCATTTTATGGATATAAAAAATAGAAATATATAATTCTGATACATAATACTGAATTCAATAGACATGCACACATTATTAAGTTACTCTAATATGGAAGACTATTTAAGTTACTAAATGTCACTACACTAGCAACACATAACATGTATTTTTGCTATCAGAATTTAATGTTTGCCACAGCGCTGTTTTTAAGTGAAAAGGACACTGATCTAAAACATAGTGCAAGGGAGAGGAAATGTTCCTGAAATACTTACTGAAATCACCTGTGAGAAACACTGCTTCTGCACCTGGTGCCCACTCTTTGCAATATACTCCACCATCCACAAATTGGTTAACTCCAAAAGATTTGTAACTTTTTGAAAATTTATTAAGACCTCCTTCGTTCTCGTCAATGCTCTTCAAACGTTTATAAAACAGAGCATACCTTTCAAAAAAAAAAAAACACAAATAAATGTTAGAATAACTGAGACATTTCTCTTTACAGAAATAGAAAATAACTATCAAACCACAATTTTTTATGGTTGCAAACCAGAGAAAAGTTGCAATTTCCACATCTGTTTTCCCTACTTCACATGATGTCCTTGCACTTTGAGTCTAAATCTACAGCTCCTGATTGGCAGTCCAAAAATCACGGTATTACAACACAACAGGAGAAATTCACTCTGAACAGCTTAACACTTTTTCATCTATCTTATTAATACTGAGCAAGGGCATCATAGAGAGAATTGCATAGGCCTGGTACATCTACCACAACCAATTTTAATAGACAAACTCTGAATACTGAAAAATCTGCAATACAACATGCAGCAAGCATGGAGGAAATAATCTGCCGCTGCTTAACCAATTTATCTAGAAAGGTCATCAGCAAAACTTCGTAGTCCTCTGCCACTGGAACTAGTTGGCAAGAAGTATATACATTTACTTACACACGCAGTCAAACTTTATGGAAGTAATTATTTTGCACTGTCCTCTACTTACCCCTGTTAGGGCTAGAAATGCAATAAGCCTCTAATGTAAAGTTTGATATTAACAGCTTGGAGTTCTCCTGACAGACATTCCCAGCAATTCAGAGACACACAATAGGCAGATGCTACACAAAGAAAACAGTTAGATTTGCTCCCCAAAGTGTGAGCTACTATGTGAAGAGGCATGGCTAAAAAACCTCAATTGAGAATTTTATTAATGCTATCTGCAAGGTTATTTTATTTGCAATTTAGAAATGTACCAGTGTTCTTCATAAATGGAAAGGAGGCTTCTGAAATGTATAAAGACTGGAAAGAATTGAAGCAAAACCAACTCGTCTGCCTCATTAAACTTACTGTATTTTGAAAAAGGAAAAATAAACAGTAAAAAAAGCTAACAACATTATAGTATTACACTTTGTTGGTTTAGAAGAAAAAAGAAAAGAGTTATTCTGCCTGTAATATTAGGACTGGTGCACTACTCTCAGGTTTGTTTTTAAGTTTTGTTTCAGAATTGGTCTTCATTAGTTCAAAGTAAGGGATCAAAATGTCAATTTACTGGTTAAACAGGATAACATTAATTTTGAGTACTATGACCACTTTCAAGGTTAATCTCACAGCAGGTTTGTATTACAAAGACTGATGTTCACATTTAAAAGCAGCAAGATTAAAAAAATGCCTCAGGATTCACTACAGAAAAAAAATTTATAACGTTACCCATCTACCTGCACCATTCCTTTAAATTTACTCATGAATCTATTCCTCAGAAACACATTGCAAACGACTACTCTGGTAATCAATTTCATTTACACTGCTTAAAGGAGAATATTTTGTCAGATTTTCAGATGTAAGTGTATAACCTATATACACACATCCAGCTGACTTAATTAAATTTTAATCAATTGCAATCATAGAAATATTTATATCAATAAATAAAATGAAAGTTAAATACAGAAACAGAACAAGCAACTAGAACTGCCTCAAAAGTTCATCATATGGCATTTGGTAACAGAAACATTATTCCCTACTGAAAGCTTCTAATTGAAAAGTAAATGTATACTGATTTGCTTAGCTTGGGGAAGGAGTGTAGTTTTTTTTTACTGTTTTATTTAAAGCTACTCTTTAAAATATAGTAGTTAAACAAGAGCATAGTGCTTGTGACAGAGCAAGTTCATTCTGACAACTGCTGTGCCATCATTATAGAAATTATGATAATTGAAACAACTAGTGCCCTCTGTGTTTGTTTTACATGATATTCTAGAAAGCATTCAGTTTTAATTCTGTCAGTGACCTCCTGAAGTGATCAAATATAGGACTATGGGTTGTTTGAAGTTCATGAAAAAGCCACAGGCTTCTAAAATGGATCAATTACTTGTGCTGTGAACTATTCTGAAAAACTCATCTCAGGAGACAAAACGCATCTGGCCACAAAACAAAGTTATCTTCCCTTGAAGGACCTGTAAATCAGAACAAAAGTGTATTTCTCTCTACTATAAAGGAGAGGATTCATTTAAGAGCATTCTTATAATCCAGGTATAGCAATCTTAAAGTTTTGCTTTCACAGGATCTTCTTTCATTTCTACATCACTGAAACATTTTCATCTTTCAGACTGAAAGCCCAGAATCACACAAAGAAAATGACAGGAAAACCTTTTGTTTGAGCCATTCCAAAGGTTGAAATGTTCATTCATGGCACACAAGCAAAAAGCAGTGGATATCTATCTGATCATCACATTTAGCAATCTCCTCTGAACACTATATGTTACCATCGGCAGAAATGCACACAAATTTATATGACATATGTAGCTATACAGACTACAACTAGACTAAAGGGAACAATCTGAAGGTGAGAGAATCTTGCAAAATTCTGGACATGTGACAGGAATTGCCAGCAGCATTCAAAGCTAGAAGCCAGGATTAGAAGCCAAGTTCTGCATTCCACCTCTTAAACCTTTATGCCTTCACAAGCAATTGCAAAGTCTCTTCAGATTATTCTACTTCCTTATATTGAAGTTGACACTGAAAAGATATACCATACCTAAGTATGGTTTTAACATTGTGATACTTCAAAAAGTACAACTGTTACCTTTGTGACAAAAATAAAAAATATGAGAAAAAAAGTTACAAAAAGATCCACATATTTTCAGGGCTCTGGTCAGAGGTAAGTGGAAGACACATGCTAGCTCCCTTACTACAGGGTCAGAGATGATGAACACACCAAGTACAGCTGGCCAGGACTGCTGTGGTGCATTTCTTGCTCCAGAAATTCTTATGAAAAAGCAAGCTCATGCACTAGGATGGGATCATAGGACCACACCAAAGTCTATTTCAATTCAAATCCCAAAGGCTCTCAACTCATCTCCATTAACGGGCCAATGAGTTTTAAGCTAAAATATCAAAAAAATCAGTGTTTTTCTCCAGACTCACTGGAAACAAAGATTCAGACTGGTATTACTACACATTCAGCCAACATAAAACACTACATTTGGTAACAGATTAGCACTTTCACACCAGCACTCTTGCATCTCTCCTCTGGTATTTCACAGTGAAGTATAAGTAATCATAAACATAACTTGAAACAGTGTCACAAAAATCTTCTGAGGCTGTTATATTCATGGTTTTTGAAACACTGTTGCTTGATTCCTATGCTTTATATGCAGCTTTGTTTGGAACCATACAATGGGAATGAAAGAATTGGCACAGAAGTAGGATTAAAACCCCGAAATATGATATTGCATAGTGGCTATCCAGAAAATAGGTGCCTTGCCAGTAACACGCTTCATAGAGAATAAAGATGAATGAAAATTTTAAAGATGACATTAACTCAGGCCATTTTAAGGAGTTGTATTTCATACAAGCAGCTATCATTTCAAAAGACTCAAATATTTTGCCTTTCAATTACTTGTAAACCTAAAGTTATGTAGTGGAAGTACATAGATGTTAGAGAACAGGGTGACTCAAAGCTTTTCAGTTCAATGCAAAGCTAGACAGCTCTTCCTCTAAGAAATAAATGTTCTAGTATTCTGTAGCTGTGATACTTCAATTCCTATCATCATTGACTTAAGTCAACTAGCTAATCCCATTAAAAATGAGAAAAAGACATTTAAAATAGTAATTTCATTATTGCAAAATAAATAAAATTTAAGATTCCTCCTTCCCAAACTTAACTGTCTCAGTGAAATATGACTTTTTGCAGAATATTGAAGAAGTTTGATGGCAAGTCATAATGATGAATTACGTCTCCACATAAAGCCCTCAGACCTCTAATTTTTAAAACAATTGGAGGATTCTACTTCCCTCTAGCTACCTTGTATTATAAAATTTTAAACCTCTGTATTTACACTGAATTTCTCAGGTCTCATAGGAATCTAAACAGAAACTAATATAACCAAAGCAGAAACTAATATAACCAAAGAGGTCTTGGCAGCATACATAATAACCTCATTTAATCACCATGGTGCTGCACTCTAACATGGCTGCATAATTTCAGAACATTTTTATGCCCACTCTTGCACCTTTTTAGGAAGTCACAATTATTGCAGTTTACAGAGTAGTCAATCAGCCTATTTTAAGACCTGTAGTGTCACCGCTGACATTAATCATTTTCATCCCTCTTCTGCTTATGATGTTCACATTTCAGTAGCTATTCATATTTTTAGATTATTTTTTTTTTGTCCACATTAGTTTTTGTGCCATAATTTATTTCCACAATATTGGCCCAATATTAATGCAAATTTATTCAAAACATGAAAGCAAATAGGAGAGGCTTTGATGATGATATCTGGCATCCATATGGATAGCCCAATTCTGCAGACACCAAAGGGAAAAGGATATGAAAAAAACATGCAGTGAGGTATTCTCTGTAACCAAATCCACTCGTTTTCCAACAAATAAAAACACTTGCAGGAATGTCAGTGTTAAAAATAAAGATAGAGCCAAAAGGAAATAAAATAAAACTCAACTATTTCAGTCTGTTATATTTCTTTTCATTTCTTCTAATGTAGGTATTGTGTCAACGGTTTATGGGCTGGTTTGGCCTGGTTCTATGACTAGCAGGGCAGAGGGATCTGCAGATCCACGCCTCCAGAAAGGGGAAACAGGGGACCCTGAATAATTAAAAAACAGTGGCAACAATCTGAGGAGAAACAGACTAATTTACTAAATACGGTATCACAATGCGAGATAACACTATAATACAATATAATTAAAATTGAAACTAATATATCAAATATAATGAGAGAGCATCTGAAAGCTGTAGGCCTTATGCTAGTACTGAAGCAATGTGTGCAGCTGGGACAAGCAGCAGTGAGGAGAGGTTGACAATTGAAAAAAGGAATGTCAGATGACCTACCAAAGCCTTACATCTATTCCCCCTGAGCAGAAATGATAACAGCACAGCTAACAGTCTTCTGTAGTTCTTGACAGGTACCTGGAACTGGAGCATTAACACTAACTCCAAGTGCACTACGTGATGCTAAGATGGGGAATACTGATAACCAAAAATCATTAAACCATGACATACTGGAAGGACAGAAAGATAGAAGACAGAATAGAATGGTTGGGAGATTTTATCTTTTTTGGGGGGCAGGGGGGAGAGGGGAGGGAATAATTCTTCTATTTTTGTCCTCTTCTTTAACAGTAAACCTTAAGGAAATAAAAACAACAAAAAGAACAAAAACAGTTTGTTTTGATGTTCTGAGATGTCATTTACTTATTTATCCTGTTCATAAACTTATTCCTGAAACTTCTGAGGGGAATGCTAGGTCTTATTTCCAAGCTTCCAACAAACAAGAAAGTCCAAACTGTCATTGCACGACACTTTCACCAGCATTCTACCATTTACAGATCACCTCTCTGTAGGATGATTCAAGCTCACCATTCTTAAAAGGTTTATTTTTATATTAAATATATATTAAATATATAAATAACAATATAAAATATAAATATTTAATATATAATGTATATGATATAAATAAATATAATATATAAAATACCATATATTATATTAAATACTATATATAAATATATATTATTTAAATGAAGACACTTCAAAAATTGGCAAACCAGGAATTGAAGAAAAGTTGATTTTACTTCTGATAGACTACTACAGTGACAACAACAGAAAGGATTAATAGCTAGCTTTGACTGATATATCAAAAAAGGCTTAGGAGCTACAGTTCCCTTCTGTTATCACAGACAGCCCATCTTTAAGATATTGATGTCCAAAACTGTTCAATGCTGTCATCTACTACCAGTGACAGGTATCATTTAAGTGCCTACACTGAATATTTATACAGTAACAGCTTCTTAAAATAAAAAATAAAACATCTTGATAGCCATGTAAGAAGAGGAACTCTGTACCTGAAGATGCGATGTTAACACTTTGGTCACAAAATTCTATACAAAAACAGTTCTCATTCTCACTGTGTGTTCCTGGAAAGCTAAAGTGGAATTAAACACTTTCCAAGTAGTTGAAGGAGGAACATGCAGGAGTATTA